>NC_030677.2:126218588-127619088 GCF_000004195.4 Xenopus tropicalis
ATCAAAACAAGATCATTTTAAAGTGCAACTTTGTCTGCTGTGGCAGAAAGCGTATTTAAGCAACAAGGAGCAGTTTCTTTGACTCTTCACAGAGCACAGTGATATGTATCTAACACATTAAATATATGGGCCGAGTCAGATATGAGACAGTTGTCAGAAAGTGTACACGAAGGCATCTTCGGTTATCTGCCTTAAAAGTAAAATGGGCAATAACCGTTTATTAAATTATATGCTCCAAGGAACCTGGTGATCCTGCATTTTTACTACATACCAATTGTAGCAGATGTTAGAAACCACATATGTGTATTTGTAAATTCAGCAAAATGTCATCAAACTGATATTTTTAAATAACATTGCATACAAATTAAACATACAGTTAAAAACATTAGCAAGCAATATTTCTCATAATAATGGATCCTTTATATTGAAAGAAATAAAACACACCCACAGTTTGTAGCCATTTAACTGACTCATAGCCACCAGTAATGTCACACAAGTTGGAGTGATAAGGTGTAAAAAAGCTGAAAGGTTTAAAAAAAGAAAGAGTTTCAGTGTTGTGAACCCTGCCACCTGGCCTAACCCACATAAGTTGCAAATTGCTTGCAACCCAAAACCACGAAACCCGCCATTTCTGCAGGTTTGGGTTGCTAGCTAATCACTATCCCTATCGCAAATGCTTCTGTATACAAAGCATATATTGTTTCCTAAATCTACAACTGGTTAGTTTAATGCCCCTTTAACCAATGGCAGAATCTACTTCTGTTTCCAATGTCTACAGTACAATGTGGAATGTGAATGTGTGGAATGTGTGTTCTTGAAACAGTAATTATTTAAGTGTGTAATGTAATACCAATTAGCAGTTATACTGTAAAGACAGTTAATGAATAATACAAAATAGGTTCACCCTGTAATCTGACAGAAATACATTGGCATAAGATTAATAAATAAGTAAAATATACCATTTGGTCTACACTTGTCATGTGATTGTCACCTTTAATTGCCCCTCGTGCTGTCAGTTTAAACAACTGCTGCAACAAAGGTTGCAACCTGACCAGCATAGCCAGTAAATCAGCAATTAAGGCTGGGGTTGAACAGGCAATATGCTGGCTGATAAACCCTGTCCTTCTCTTTTATATCTGCCTACCCCACCTATTGAAGTAGACCTTTTTGATCTGCCCAATCTGTCTTCCTCTATGACATCACCATTCTACGCCCATGATGTCACTGCCCTTTCCCCTTCAGTGCTGACTGGTATTTTATAATGGCAACGGTAGCAACCCTAGCAACAGGTTAAATTTGTGAACCATATTTCGTTTCACAAATTAAACACTATCTTGGAATTGCAGACTCCCCTTTAAGTAGTACTGCTATTATTATTGCTATCATCCTTTATATAGTGCCAGAATATTTTGCATTTTTAAATGAAATCATATTAATGTATTTGGCTCCTAAATTTAATGTCAAATATACAGTCATTACATTTGGATTCTTTACTTCGGCTTGCATTAGTGTGCTATAATCAAGGTTTTCCAAAGTCATTCTTTATAGATAGCTTGAAATCTTTCCAAACCAATACATCATCGAACACCAGAGGTTTCTGGCACCAGCTGTCTAAATGAACAAAAAAGAAAAAAAATAACATTCCTTTTGAACTTTTTCTTTGCTTTGCATACCAGTTTCCCTTGTCTCTGAATTTTTTCAAACCAGGTTTTCAAAGCAAAACACAGATTCCCTTAAAATCTGTCCTTTTCTTCAGAAATACATCAAGTCAGTGCAAAATTGTTCTTAAAGAAGAATTGAAAAGATTATTGTTCTTACATGCGTTTGCTTTTTTTTTTCGTCAGCATATGGTGTTCTGGAAATTAAAAGTCTCTAATTACAATCTATAAAATGATTTGATTATTATATTTTTTTCTGTTGTTCTTGCTAATTAAATTGACAATCTGTTTTCTTTAATGAAAAGTTCATAGTAAATGGAGCTTTATGCTACCCGGCCGTACCATGCTAGCTAGTTAACCTGTGGTTTGCAAAATTTTGCTGAATGTGCTATTTTAAAGGTATTAATATTAGATGAGATAATTGTGAATTTAATAATGCTGTACAAAGTGCAAAATGCTACCCACAATCCATTTTGTTCTTTACACTTTTTGTCAGTTCATAGAGCCTACTAACTGCATTTTGCTTATCTGACTACATTTTGAGCTTTCATGGCAAACAGGTGGGTTAGTACTGCTATGTTTTATCCCTTGCCTGTCCTAGAGTCCTATGAAAGTCCTATGATTTTTATGCTTATAGTGCTATTGATTTTTCAAATGTTATGTGGCACAATATCTGGCATATACCTTATTCATCTTCTTATTTAGAAATTGCCCTTTAACAAGTATCCCTGATTTCTCTCCTTTTTTAATTGTACAAAACATACTGCAGTTGACTTCCTTAGCATTTTTACATAAATTATCTGTTAGCTAGGTCATTCCTCCCACTAGCTTCATCTCAGCCCTGCAGGGTTGGCTCCAAGCCAGCGACCCAGTGGACTATGGAAAGACCTGCAACAGGGGGAAAAGACATTATGATGTTTTAATAGAGAACAAGGGAGCTAGAAAGCTAGAATAAGTTGTGATTTTAAAGATACATTTTTACTTACATTTTTTAATGGCTATCTATCTATCTATCTATCTATCATCTAAGAATAGATCTGCTAAAAGAATGGATTTACTGAACCCAATAGTTACTGAAGAGTAAACATGAACTTTAGCATGTATGGGTAGACAATTTAATATGTAATAGAAGGCACTAAGTTTGCCCAGGGGCAGCAACTCATAGCAACCAATAAGATATTTGCTTTTAAACAGGTAGCCAGTAAATTGTACCTGCTGAATGGTTGCTATATGTTAATGCATCTGGGCAAACTTGGTGCCTTTTATTACATCACCCCCATTGAGTCTATTGATAGGGAGTGAGAATGCAACACCATAGGACACAGGGTGGAACCTGGGGGGAAGCACAATAAATTCTTAAATGTTTAAAGCCAACAGTAATATAGTAAAAAACAAACAAAAGTGAATTTACTATAGCAGTGGCAAAGAAGCAGTGTGATATAAGCACTGGATATGCTTCAGTTAGGAGAAGCAGATTTTTAGGCATGCATTAAGGGATTGGGAAAAGAGAAAGGAGCGCTTGTAATTTTGTAAGCAGTGTGAGTTGGATCTCTAATAGGTCCATTCCTTTTCAATCTGTCTATTGATGTCATAGCAGATGGTGTACATATCTGCAGATATTACTAAACTATATAAAACTGTCAAATCCGTACAAAGCATTTGCTTACTATAGAAAAATATAGAGGAACTGGTAGAAGAATGGTGGGTAAGATTTAGATTAAGAAATACAGGTATCCAGAAATCCTTTATCCAGAAAGTTCAGAATTATGGAAATGCCATCTCCCATAAACTCCATTATATGCAAATTTTTTAAAATTATTATTAACATTTATTTATAAAGCATCAACATATTCCGCAGCGCTGTACAATAGGTGGGTTTCTTACATTGGACATACAGAGTAACATATAAAACAGCTAATAACACTATACAAGAGGTGAAGAGAAAAAAAATATTTCCTTTTTCTCTGTAATTGTAAAACAGTACCTTGTACTTGATCTCAACTAAGATCTAATTTATCCTTATTGGAGGCAAAACAATGCTATTGGGTTTATTCAATATTTAAATAATTTTTAGCAGACTTAAGGCATGGAGATCCAAACATCCCTTATCTGGAGAACTCCAGGTCCCAAGGATTCTGGATAACAGGTCCCATACCGGTACTGGGTACTGCATTTAGGTTGCAACAAATAAATTATACATTAAATGGAGCAAATGTTGGAGAGTTTTAGACATGTCTTGGAGTTGATATAAGTAGTGTTTTAAAGGTAACACATGACAAGGCAGCTGAGGCAGATTTTTATGACATTTAAGCTAGTTTACAAAGGGGAATACATTTGAGTTACACATAAGTTTTCCGGTTATAGAAATCTTTGGTTTTAAAGTACCATGAGGGTGACCTTTAGGCATCTACCTATGAAATGAAAGAAATAAAAATCTAAAGTTGAAAAGGGAAAAGTTTGTAAAAGAGCAATCAAGATTAAGTTGGCTATCAGATTGATTAATGGAATTAATGATTTAACCTATAAGGAAATGCTTGACCTATTGAATTTGTTTACCATGGAAAATAGACTCATTAGAAGGGAAAGGACAAGGATATAAAGGGTTGGTATAAAGAATTGTCTAATTAATTATTGCCTGTGACATGGGGACATCCTTTAAATAGGGTGGGGGAAAGGAGACTGTAAGAGCAGCCAGGTATTTAAAGACAAAAAGGATGTAGTTATTATTAATAAATACAACTAATGATTGAAACATGGAAAATGCCATGGTCATTTTGGATACAAAAAGTTCTTTTTATTTTTCCAAGCTCTGAGACTTAAGTGGCATGGTCTCTTTTGAGGTTAGGGGGCTGCTTTGTTAAATTCAACAGACATTTTTTACTTTCTTTTTAACTGCACTTAATATGTAAATATGTAATTATTTATATATGATTTAATAACTGAAACACAAGCTCTTTCTCTACATCATGTTTGGGTACCATAATTCACATTTTAAGTATACTGGGCCAGTTACTTGATGTTTCACATTAAAATAATGATGACATACATGTAATTATAATGAGACAATTTTTCTGATCTTAAATTGTACTTTTTGTAAGAGGCCAAACATGGTGGCCACCAACCCTGCTGCATGGCTCTACATTTGCCCACTGGGTGCAGGGTAACACTTCATACAAACATTCAGTTTAATATAGTTGGGAGGGGGCAGGGAATATAGGATCTATTATCCAGAATGCTTGGGACTGGGGTTTTACAGATAAGAAATATTTAGTAATTTGAAACATCATACCTCATACATCATAAGTCTGATAAGAATCATCTTCAGAAATTATTTGTTCAAACGCAAGCCATATTCTTACACTCAAATTCATAGGGCTCGTAAACTTGAAAAATTCAAAATATTTGAGTTTTTTAATTGGGATTTCCTTATCAATAACTATGACCATTCAATATGCGAATGTATTAATTTTAGAAAAACAAACTCGAATTCACAAACTCAAAAATTTATATATAAGCCCCTTAGGGGCTTTAAAAAGGATGATACAAAAAAACATATTAAATACGATTTTTTTGTATTGTGCTTTTTAAAGTACGAAAAATTCGGAGAAAATACGCAAAAGTTGCAACCTTTAAAAATACAATTTTTTTTTATTCGGACCTGTCGTATTTTGATGAATGTACCCCTTAGTGTTCAAATTTTTGGCATAGATGATAACAGGGGCATGTCAATTTCTGTTCCCCATGTACATTGTGCTTCAGACTACATTCATTGATGGCTTAATAGTAAAGATTGCTCCAAAATGCCAGTCAGAAGATGTAATTACACTGTAGATTCACAAAGTTATTGACAGGGATCTTCATAGATCGCCATAGATCACACGCAACACTGCATCAAGCTTCTTTCCAAGCAAGCTGACAACTGCTCGCAATGCTAAGTCGTATCATTGGAAATCCATACACTCTGGCACTGACCCCCACTGTGTTTAATGCAGAACTTTTTTCTTTTAGACTTGCAGTTAAATTTATTGCAAGTTTGTCCTAACATTCCATTAGAATGCTCTTAACACATTCAATTGGATTCATTGATTGACACAACTAGTAAATAAACTTCAAGCCAGTAATATATACTGTACTTATAGCATAAAACCGTACCTGAAGAACTGGGCAATTAGATGAAAAGAAGCTCTGTGCAGGGAGTGAGGTAAAATTTAAGACAGGGGTTTTATGTGAGCTTAAATTTACAAACCCTCTCTGAATTTGTCAGCTTTATAAAAACTTGTGTGCCCTGGGCATTGCAAAAGCAATAAAGTAAAAATAATTTATTAAACTGTTACCAATTTATATAGTGTGTACTCTACAGGGTATAAATTGTGTATACTTTTCACTGGGTTTAGGTCAAGCGGGGCTAATTCTTAGCCTTTGGAAAAACACAGGCCAAGAATCAGCCACTACCCTGGCGGGTGCATGCAAGATAGCAGGCTGGTGCCAGCGTCAGGAATATGCACAGTGTGGAAGTAGCCTAGGTTTATGTATAACTTGTGCTTACTTACCCCAGGGTGATGAGTGAGGAGGGTCTGCATCACAAGGGCAGGGAGTGTAATTGTGCCCTTTGCATTAAAAGAGTCACATTTCTGGTTTAAAAAACAGAATTTCCACCCCTGGTTTTATGTGGGGCACTGCCACCTCAAGCAAGGGTCTCACCTTGTGTCCTGCCAAGAGCACCCCTGCCCTTGGTGCCCCAGCCTTCAAACAATATCCCATCTACATATTTTTCCTATTCTGGCTCTGTAGTTGTCTCATTTGCTGCCATCTTTGAGACATGATCCTTGTAAGAAAAACATAAATAAAGACAGCTGAAAACTAACAAAAATACAGTATTTCCTGCTGCACTATTATAGTTGCTGCCTATGGTCTGAGTTCCTTTGGCCTGTAAAGTAAATACACTCCTAGTATTATCTTACAAATGTGTATTAAAATATGACCATTTAAAGAACTTTGTGAATTCAGTTTGTGTAAGCATGAAATATATTTGATGTATAGTGTAGTTTCAGGTGGCAGGTTTGACAGAAATCATTTGTTCTGACAAAAGCAGTTTTGAAGGTGCTATTTATTGAAGCATCAATGATGAATGGTGGTTTGCTGTTAATAAAACAGTTTAGAAAAATACCTGCAGTGCTAACTTTTTATTTTTCAAATACATTTTATTTTTCAAATAAAATGTACTTTATTAAGAAACAGTGTTTCTAACTCTGGCTTTAAGAATGCCAGCAGTGACAATTTTTGGACAAGAAAGTTATGGAAATGATTTGCAACATTCCCTCTGGGTTTTTAAGCCATAGTATTTTGAGTATACTTGCACTTGCTAGGGCAAGTGTCTTATATGCCATTTTTCAGTTTACCATGTTAATTGAAATGACTAATTCTAACTTGCCTTAAAAAGTATTTAAAAATAAAGTATAGTATTTAAAATAAATTAATGTGTCGGTTCCTGGCTGTATAGGAAACATTTTTCCTGGTGCATTTCAGTTTCATTCTGTAGCATTTTTTGACATTTTGCATGGTGGTAGAAAAAAGAAGACTTTTTTGTTCCAACAATGGGTTGTCAGTGCTTTTAATACTGGCTGACCCATATTGCAAATTTACCTGATGAGCCAAGTGTATTGTCATTTGTCTCTCTCTTAATCCACCCATAAATAGTTATCTTTAATGGAATTATAAACAAAGAATTGTGGAGAAACAAAGAAGAAATGGTGAATAAATCTCTTTCTTTATTGCATTTTTAACTTTTAACATTTTTAACTTTTTACTTTGGCAATCACATTTAATTTCTTTCTCCAGAGCAAGCTAATGATTTTTTTCTTTTGCTGACGTAAAAGGCCTAACACTAGTAAAACACTATACTTTAAAGCTATGTGGTATAACAGTAAACATGGTCACAGGAACAAAATAACTCTTCCAGTAAATCTCATAGGTATTGGGTTTGTTATCTGGAATTTTTGGAACCTGGGGTTTTCTGGATAAGGGTTGTATTCCCTACCAATAAGGATTAATGTCCATAACCAATGGTTATGTCCACCAGAATGTGTAGTCATTGCAAGTACCTTATACTTAACTGTGCCGCGATTGGGGAGGGAGGGCAGCAGGGCAGCGCCAATGCTTTGGATCGGATCTGGGTTGGCGGGGCGCCTTCACATTTTTTCCTGGTGTCCCAATGGCACAATCTGACCAGACTAATTTGACCTTTTAGCATATCATGCATGCACCGATATTATTGCACGAAACTTACAATTTTTGTGTGGGCTCCAAATTATCGGACCGATTTTTTTTTTTACCATGGTGAATCTGTGCATGTATTGTGTATCTGATATCCAATGCATGTCTGGGAAGTAACTTTCGTATGATTGTTGTCTGCCAACTATTTCATGTACAGAATATCCTCTGATTTGTAATTTTTAGAACTTGCAATTTTAGTCTGAATGTTAGTCTTAAATTGTTGCATCAATATCCGAACGTTCCTAGGAAGAAGACTAAAATCTGAACGTGTATGGCCACCTTTAGAGCTCTAGCCCTAACCAAGTATTTCATGACTAGGTTAGAGTTCTAGGGGGTAGATATTTTGTATTTGGATGCTATCTGTAAAATTGTTTTATATTGTTAAAAAGGGCAAGCGTTACCTCAAAGATGCATGTAATACGGTTCATTTTCATTTAAACCACAGTTATCCAAAGTAGCAAGGCAGTTGCTGTTGCATTTGAACATTGAATCGGTAAATATCTTGTTAAAAATCTAAAACTCCAACCCTGTGAGATATCTCAGTGCATTAAAGCAACATCCTGTTGTTCTGTTTCCTTCTCAGTAAGAGAAAACCACTGGTGGGATTTCAGATAAACCAATCTTGGCTAGAGTTTTAATGTGTTTAATGATCCATGGTCAGATATTTGCTTAGTACATTAATAGACCATCATTTGATTCTAAACATACAAATCTACTCTGTAGCTCTTGTTAACACTTGGAAAACATAAGGGAACAACTGAGCCTCCTTTTTTTTCCTAGATAGCACTAACCATTAAACAGACATAAGTTTATGAAACCATATCGATATATAAAAAGTCAAGCTTCACATACATCATCACATTACTAATAGAGAAAAAAGCTGAAGAATTCTCTTTAAACTGCTTTAATGCAGTGTGAATGCTACAGCAGCTTATTGTCCTATGATTTTGTTAGCCTTTTAGCTTTCCAGAAGCAACTCCTCTGGCAGCTGTCTTAGATTTAAGTCAGCCATAAGGAGACATTCTTTCACTCATCATCAATAACATATTTATATCTTTCATTTTACTTTTCAGATTTTACTCTGTCTCTTTAGCTGTATCTCAAGTTTGTCATTGCTGATATACCAACATGGTTGTATTTTAAAATCACAATAGCTTTTTACTTTTATACTTCATACTCTGGTGAAGGTGCCCATTGCACTTCCTCCATTGTAGCCATGAGGGGGTAGAGGAGGAGAGCATGTTGGCTAGGTAAGCAGAGTCATCAGTAATTTGTTTTAAAAGAGTAGGAAAGTCATTTTGGCATTTTACTGCCAATAGATTTGCCACATTAGTGCCACCTAGAACACTATATTTATTCTGCAGATAGCATTGCCATACCTGAGTAAACAGCCCTAGAAGCTCTCTCTGTTTGCTTAAGATTGCAACTGCCATTTTAGCTTGGTCTTCATAGCTTCCTGCTGTGTAGCTCTACCCATTATAGCTCAGATTACACATTTCTAAAGGAGCAGGTAGGGAGTTCTTAGGATTCTTGTGGGAGAGGGCAGCAGGAGAGGGGAGAGAGGAGAGAACACCTTAATTAGTTTTTACCTTTCCTTCTCCTTTAATTGCATAGGGCTGCTGTAAGTTCAAGGCAGGCAGTACAACCTTAAATATCCTATGTATGTTTTCAGTTGCCTCAGCTCAGGAAAATATGGTTTTGTTTTCATTGTTTTTATAACCCTGCCAAGCTCTATACTACATCCTTTTTAATTACACCATACAATGTCAACCATTGTTACTAAAACAAACATTCTTTTCGCAAAACCTGGCAAGCTCTAGAGGGTAATTTTGTGTTCATACATTGCTATTGGAATTTTTTGGAAAAATCTGTAGCGTAATTACATATTCTGGCATAACTACTATTTGTGGTTCAGTGGTTTGCACTTTTGCCTTTTAGCACCAGGGGGGCCTGAGCTTCCCATGTTTGTTTGGGTTTCCTTCAAGTATTGCACATTTCTTCCACACTCTAAAAAATTAGTATTTGGCTCCTTATTAAATTGACCCTGGTGCAGGGTCTAATGTGAATGATAAACAATATATACCCTGTATAAATGTGTTGTCACTATAAATTAGGGATAAATAATTTGGTGTTTCTACTATTTGTATAATAACAAACAAGTGACAAGCTGTGAGGGAAGTTTACCACAGAGTATTTAATGCTTACTTTGCTATACATATAATTATGCCATTGTAAGAACATTGGCCCATTTGATTCTGTTGGATTTTGGTGTATGTCATTAGTATACTGTGTCACTTTTTAGATATTTAGACATGTGGTGTTATATAATCTCTTGGCAAGGTGGAGAATTATCTTTTCCTGAGTAAAGGCAAAGCATGGAAAAAGAAATGGAAGAACCGTGAATACAATAAATTGGTAAATTTTAAATACGAGTGCACCTGCAGCAATTCTTGAAGTACATAGTTTTGAAAAGAAATGTTGCAGAAAATCAAGGTGTAAATTAATCATTTTGTTCTCTCCTTTGTCCCAGGGCCAATCTTTTTCTTGCAGGCACGCTACAGTATGCTTTTAAGAATAATTTTAGTCATAATGAAGATTTGGTAATGCACTTTGTTCAAGCTGAAGCAGTGGCTAGTTAATATTATTAGCATAATAATTAATCTAGCTTTAAGCAAACATGTCTAATATAAAATGAATGTCATTTTGTATCAACGGTAGGAAGTATTTTTCTCTTTTATCTGGATATGTAAGTTTGGATTTAACCATATTTATACTTTGCATGCATGAAACTACAGATTGATCTTGTTTGGGGTTAGTTTATGCTTATTAGAATGTATATAATGCATTAGAGCTGGGCGGTATGACCAAAAATTTATATCACGGTATTTTTCAAAATTATATCGGTATCACGGTATTTGACAGTATATAAATAAAAAATAAATAATAAATATTGGTGGCCCCCCACCCCCCCCCCAACAACCCCAACAACCCCAACAACCCCAGCCCCCCCCCCAACAACCCCAACACCAACCCCAGCCCCCCCAACCCCAGCCACAACCCCCCCAGCCCCCCCAACCCCAGCCACAACCCCCCCAACCCCAGCCCCCCCAACCACAACCCCCCCAGCCCCCCCAACCACAACCCCCCCAACCCCAACCCCAGCCACAACCCCCCAGCAGAACTTACCCAACTTGTGGTTCCTCCAGCTCCAGCGATGCGTCCTAGCGACGTCGTGTGCGCGCTGACGTCACATGCGCGCCGACGTCACGTACGCACGGGCGCAACCCGGATGTGATTGGAGAAAAACAGCAGGAGGCGCGCATACCGGTATAGCGGTATGTTTAAAACTCATACCGGTATACCGCCCAGCACTATAATGCATTATTCCTCTGTAAGCATTTTTTCTTTGTGCAAATAAAATATAGGTTTTTGTAAACCTATAGAATTGCATTGCAAATGCAATGTACATTTTTTTGTTATTTATGGATTTTTTTCCATTTACATCTTTTATTATATTTTCCCATTAGTCTTTTAAAGACATTCAGAAAATGAGATACTAATATATGTGACACAAAGGTGTTGTATAAATGTGTTTCTGACTAGAAACATAAAGTGACTTAATGGATATAATCATGACTTCACCCATAGTCACTTATAATAATAAAGCCATTATATGTATATAAAGAGAAAAGCCACAGATTATATGAAAATATATCCAGTATAGCTTTATTAGTATGATAAATGTAAAATGAAGTAATATTAAAATAACAAATGCATGGTCAAGCTATTTATTTCTGTAGAATATTGTGTACTTGCATTAAAGGGAGCCTGTCACCCTAAAAAGTAATTCCAAACCATTTGATGTTAAATGCAAAATGAACTGTACTTACACTATATAAACTATTAAAATTGTGCTCCCTTCACTCTGGGAATTCGCAATTACAGCAAGCAGGCATGTGACATTTTATGGACACCGTGGCAAGCCTTGCATCACCCCAAAAATCTTGTTACTGCGGCAAAATAGCGAACCTGATGCCCATGACAATGCAACGGATATACAGTTATAGACCGTATGGAGAGAGGGAAAATGTGAGGAGTGCAGTGACATCTAGGAAGTGCAGAATGGAAAGTGAAAATAATTGACTGCCTCACCTCTGTGCCTGAGTCAGGGCAGGTAATATACGCTTGACAGCTCACATTTTTAAATACACTTATAAGAGGTAAAGATGTTTTATTTAAAAAAAAAAAATGTGGGTTTCATGATTAATTTGCAAAGGACTTTTATTTTGCAGCTTTAAAGGTTCAAAGGTTTAAGCCTTTATCTGAAGAATGTAGTAATGCATCTCTTAAAATTAAAGATGCAAATATATCCTTAGTATTGTGCCAAAAGTATGATTGAATTTGCTCGATTAGGCAAGAGTTTACTAAGTGGACTAATCTTTGTAAATCCTGGATTGGCAGGATTAACATAATGGTTAAATATCCCATCAGATGTCATTTCTGTTGCAGACTAAATGCACCTAATTTGTATTTCTAATACAGTTCTGTTATTTATGTGAATCAGTGATCCCAATGGGGGCTGATGACACACAGTATAAAATAACAAACTGACACTTTCCATTGTTGTTGTAGGTAGTTTGTAATATGCATAATTGGCCATATAGGTTTATAATGAACTGGAAGATAGTTTTTCACTTATACCATCTCAAACTAGTAATTATCCAAAGAATCCATGAACACACAGCTAGTTGCTATAGCTGACTGGCATTGAGTAACAGCAGGAATTTCATGAGTTTGATGTGGCTGCTTGCAGCCTTTGAATATCAAGGCTCCATCTTGCAAATCAGGAAATATTTCCTGACTGGAGTGTCTTGTCACAGCTTGAGAGAATATAAAATATATTTATTGTTTATCAAGGGCAATTATGTTCTTCACTATGCCTGAATGTCTGTTACATCAAAACAGAATTATTTGTACTTTATTTGAATAATGTTTTGCAGTGTCAGACTTTGTGTTTTTCTCTTGGTAATTTGGTCTTCATGGTAGGACTCCAGAAAATGCAGGCATATGCTGAAGCACTTAGTGAAAGCGAACCACCACACGACTGAAGAAAATTATACCAAGGACAAAGGCAGATTTAGTAATGATCATAACAATGTGAAAGCTCCCGCAGGGAACAGCATTATATTCTGCTGCATCTCTTTTTTCTTATAACACATGTGGATTGTAAATCTTTTTATTCTGGACCAGATGTTTGAATGTGACAATGGAGTCCCTAAAGAAGCCATGTTTGCTACACTGTATCTGCACTTTTTTTTTTTTCTTTTGAAATATTGCTTTCTTATTTTAGTGTAACATGCACAATTTTTCCAGTATATATTATGAGAAATTAAATACCAGTGCGTTATGGGTTATGTGGCCTTGATACTGACCTACAGTAGAAAAGAATTTTGAGGAATTGTTTGTGGAAAATGGTGACCCCCCCCTTATATCTTCATACATGAGGGTGGTTTGCTGAACCTCTTATTTAGTTCACTCTGCTATCTCTGTCTACTTATTATGCAACGCAAAGTAAGGGCATTTTGGTACAATAATACATTCATTTTTGCCTTTTAATTTTTTCAAACCGGTGGAGTTCTACAGAATATTAGGCACTAGGTGTACTTGAATTACTTTGACATTATACAAAGACATTTCAGTTGTCCGTATGTACCTTTGGTGCAGACATTGCTCCTATATTCCATGCCAGTGAATGTGAGCACCTCCTGCCTGTTCCATAATCAAAAAGCTTTAGGGAACATTCCATAATGCAAAATGGATTCTACCTATCTTATAATAAATAAATACATGGAAAAAACGGAAGGTTTTTCTACAGAACATTACTTAAATCTATCATACTTGATGTAGGATGGGCAATGAACTAGTGACAAAGAAAAGGAACAGGTAGATATATGGCATGGATTCAATCTAGGGAATCTGTAAGGCAGATAAGCTAATGACTACCCAAAAATAGCACATCATCAAAGTCAGTTCTTTGACTCATGAAGTCTTAAGAGATGATTCCCTGGTGCTGTCACTATCTTAAAGAAATCCTTCTTAGAAATAGTGTTTCATTTTCTTAACGCACTATTTCTACTTAAAATATACTGTCAGTTTTTTGTATCTGCTTTTATATTAAGATCTATATCAGGGAGATTTAGAATTCTGTTAAAAGAAATGTTTTCACATTTCCAAGAGTATCTAATTATTCTTGTTAAAATTTTACTTGAAAGTCAATTTGTATAAGAAGAAAAAAAGAATAAGCATCTCATAAATGTCTTGTTAATGTACCACTAAAATAAAGTTTAAAATAAGTTCACAGTTACAGGAAAAGTAATCAGAATTAGCAAATAATAATGTTCTGATTTTATCATAAATTGAATTGGTTCACAACCAGATTCCCATGTGATGCTTATTTTGCTTTTAATTTCTATTATTTTATAATTTAAAAACTCAGATCTTCAATATGTACTATTTTATTAATATAAAACTTGAATTTTAAAAATGTGATTGCTAAAAATGGGAAAAAAACTATTTGAATGCAGTAAAATCACATTCTACCCATTATTTTCAAAGAGTCTGATAAATTTTAAATTACTTTCAAAAACCCGAATTTAAAAAAAAGTTTGAATTTTGCTAATGAAACTCCCATTGACTTCTACATGAAGTTTTTCTATTCAAGTTTTTTTGCTTCCGTTTTCAAAATGTTTGCTGCAAAAAAAAACAAACTTGAATTGTAGTAAAAACTCATAATTGAGTCCACCCATGCAAATAGGGCTACATACAACCACAGTGGCATTAATTGATATATCTCTAGATTGATCATCAGTTAAGTAGGGTTGGAAAAAAATCTACCTGAATTTGGCATGCTTAAGTCCTTTGTAGTTATGGCTTAGTCATAATGTCTGCAAGGACCTTCTATACAATCCATGAATACACAAAAGAATTGCACTGTAGTATGTTGAGAATTTATTTGGCTTAGTTTCCATGGAATGTTCCTAGTTAGTACTATGTATGCTTTAGGGATGCACCGAATCCAGGATTCGGTTCGGGGTTTGTCCAAGATTCAGCCTTTTTTGTCAGGATTCAGATTTGGCCGAATCCACGCTCCTGGCTGGATCCGAATCCAAAAAAATCAAGTGACTTTGTCCCGTGAACATGGAAGTTGAAAATTTTTCACTGCACGCTTTGCATGCACCGACATTTAACTCTTCCAAAACCCAATTTGCATGTGCTAATTAGGATTCAGATTCAATTTGGTATTCAGCCGAATCCAAAAAAGTGGATCTGGATCATCCCTAGTATGCTTTCCTGGGTAAGGTTCTAATAAACTTAGATGCTTGACACTGCCTTATCCTGGTTTTCATCTTATCTCTCAGATTGATCCTTCAGTGTCTCTTACAATGGGGAATCATCTTCTCCCATGCCTCTTTCTGTCGGGGTTCCTCAAGGCTCTGTCCTGGGCCCCTTACTATTTTCTCTCTATACCTCCTCACTTGGCAAACTAATCAATTCTTTTGGCTTTCAGTACCACCTCTATGCTGACGATACTCAGATCTATCTTTCCTCTCCTGATCTCAACCCAGAGCTTCTAACTCGCGTCTCTTCCTGCCTGTCCCAACGTTACCTTAAATTAAACCTCTCTAAAACTGAACTGGTTCTCTTTCCCCCATCCAACGCCCACATTGTTCCCGAGGTATCTATAACGGTTAACAATTCTACCATCACCCCATCTTCCCAGGCCCGGTGACTTGGGGTTATCCTTGATTCTGCCCTGTCCTTCACCCCTCATATCCAATCACTTATCAAATCATGTCACTTTCACCTAAGAAATATCTCCAAAATCTGATCATTTATCACCCAAGATGCTGCCAAAATTCTTATTCACTCTCTTATAATATCTCGCCTGGACTACTGTAACTCCCTATTAATTGGACTTCCCCTCCAAAGACTGTCCCCTCTCCAGTCCATAATGAATACTGCTGCCAGGCTCATACACCTCTCCAACCACTCCTCCTCTGCCGTGCCACTCTGCCAATCCCTGCACTGGCTTCCCCTACCATCCAGGATAAAATTCAAACTAATGACCCTCACATTTAAAGCAGTCCATAACTCTGCCCCACCCTACATCTCTGAACTCATCTCTAGATACCATCCAACCCGCTTGTAACGCTCCTCTACTGACCTGCTCCTCAACTCCTCTCTCATTCCCTCCTCAAACGCTCGCATTCAAGACTTTGCAAGGGCTGCCCCCCTTCTCTGGAATTCGCTCCCACAAACTGTCAGACTTTCTCCCAATCTCTCTGCCTTCAAGAGATCTCTAAAAACACATTTATTTAGAGAGGCTTACCCTAATCTAGTTTAGCAATACCCTGTGCCACACCTCTCACAACTCTGGTCATGCCCATTCCCACACCTTGGGGCCCATTTACTTACTCACGAACGGGCCGAATGCGTCCGATTGCGTTTTTTTCGTAATGATCGGTATTTTGCGATTTTTTCGGAAAATTATCGCGACTTTTTCGTTACCAATACGATTTTTGCGGAAAAACGCAAGTTTTTCGTAGCCATTCCGAAAGTTGCGATTTTTTTGTAGTGTTAAAACTTGCGCAAAATGTCGCGCCTTTTAAGTTTTAACGCTACGAAAAAATCGCAACTTTCAGAATGGCTACGAAAAACTCGCGTTTTTTCGCGCAAATCGTATTGGTAACGAAAAAGTCGCGATAATTTCCGAAAAGTCATAAAGGCGCCGAAAAAAATCGCAAAAAATACGAAAAGGTCGCAAAATGTTCGTTTTCCAGTCGGAATTTTTCCAATTCGAATTCGTGGGTTAGTAAATCAGCCCCCTTGTGTCTCAACCCTTTCTCCTAAGTAGATTGTAAGCTCTTTTGGGCAGGGCCTTCTTCACCTCTTGTATCGGTTACTGATTGCTTTATATGTTACTCTGTATGTCCAATGTATGTAACCCACTTATTGTACAGCGCTGCGGAATATGTTGGCGCTTTATAAATAAATGTTAATGTAATGTAATGTAAATGCTAAGTCCTAGAGCAAATAATAAATTTAAATAGAGAAAATGTATTACATTTTATATATGCTATCAGGGCAAAACATATTGTTCTAAGTCTGCCATATGTATCTGCGAAATTTCCTTTGCTAATGTGTTCACCTAAGGCTTTAGTCGGATGACAAAGGCACTCCTAACATTTAACTATTATGGAAGTGGCTTATAGAGTAACAACTCACCATCTGTCGAGAATAAGATTTTTAGCCATGACCTTAATTCTGGTGTTCATCACTAGCAATTCAAATATGTGGCAGTGTGTTTCTAGGGTAAAAAACAAACAAAAAGATGGTAAAGAAATGAATAATGTGTTTGCTGTCAATGAGAGCTTAGTTTATTGTGATTTGTGCGTCCCACCCCTTGTAAAGATAGACCTTGCCTTAGTTTTGCCTAACTGACATTAGCAATCCCTTAATTTCACTGAAAAAAAAGTTTTGAAGATTGTTTGGTTGTAAATCCTACAGGGCCAGAATTACCGGTAAGCAAAGGAGGCATGTGTCTAGGGTGCAACATGAGGTGGGGATCTGAGCAAATAACACTTCTGTCTGCCTTCTCCTAGTTTTAGCCTGTCAGAATGTGTGCCAAGTAGTGCTGAAGAGACTGGCAATGGTGAGGGAGCCCTCAACCTTGGTCCTGGCACCGAAATTCTGTTTTGTTCACCTGCCCATTGCCTAGCCTGGTCAGAATCACAAATGTGAAACTGTGAAAAAAATCTATGTACACAGAACAATTTGTAGGCTATGAATGGCTTCTGAACTGTTTTTTTGTCATGTGTTGCTAAGCTATACAGAGGACTGCTAAAATAACATGGGTCAAGCTAACCTAGTGGGTTTTTTTTTATTTTAATTGTGTAATATTATCATTTTATATTCCAAACAGTAAACAACTTTTAATTGTGAATAGGGAAAGTACTGTGCTATTCATTTATCTACAGTTTTCTACAGCTATTTAAACTCATTCATTAGACTCCAATTTGATGCCATTATTCCCAGACTGCCTGTTGTGAAAATTATCTTACATGTAGTAAATTAGGACTACATACTGTCTGATATATCATCTACTTGGTGGGTTTCTGCATTTCTAGTTCAGTCAGAACAAAAATGTACCAGGTATAAAAATAAAAAGAAAGGCAACAACTCTTCAGTCAACTGATGGTAGCACTGTTGGTTATCTTATTTCTTTGTTGGCCCTATTCCCTGTGTCTAAGGGAAGATTATATTCGATATTTCTATTATAAAGGTGGTACCAGGGCAGGCTGAGAAACAGCAAAACTTACTTAACCTATTATATGTAACTGAACTAACATTCTTTTCTTTGAAGCACAAGGCTTTGGTGTTCTCATAGCCTTGGTGCTGTCAGAAAAAAATGTGGTGGTCAAAGCATCCTTAATCGACTGTTGCCACTTCCCTGTGGCACAGACTAAAGGAGACAGGTGGGAACCCTTCAAACGCATGGAAGCCAACTTCAAAAGAACTCATAAGTCCTAGCTATTGTTACAGAGTGCTTATTATTAGCTCTGCCATGTTTATCTTTTATTGGGAGTTTAACAATGCTGATATTGTGTTCCACGAAACCTTATATAATACATATTCATCCATAGAAGTACTACTAGAAAAACTGTAGGTGTTTTTATATAAAAATATTGTGGTTTCTAAAAATTATAGCATTTTTTGCAGTCTGCTGAGATCTCAACCACCTTTCTAACTTATATACTGTAACACAATTGCACAGTTAGCCTTTTAATATTGCCAGACCGCTCTTCCTGCTTAAACCACTCCAACGTGTGAGTGTGTTTGATGAGAGTTGCAAAGGGACAAACAGTGTAAATATATTTAGTATATACATAATATACTGGATAACTGAATAGCACACTATGAAGGTAGCCTTTAAAGCTATTCATGATAATGTAAATGTAAGAGTCACTTACCTTAGTTAAAAACGTATAAATGTTTAAGAGAGAGGGGGTAAGCACAGGGCCCATTTGTCTTTCCCCCTGTCACATATTCTATGCAAGGTAGAAATTGTACTTCTCGCACAGTCCTAACTCCCCTTGCTATTTATGGAATGTAAATTATATTCATCATTCCTAGAGACATGAACGGCTAATTGTTATGAACAGAACAAATGACTTTGTCCCTCCAGTAATGTTCAAATGTGCTACCTCTTTTTTTCACAGCTAAGAATCAGAAAAGCTCTCTAGATCCTAGAAAAAAGAAAGAAAGAATACAATTAAATTCAATTTCATGGTGTAAGCACCTAAACATTGTGAGTTCAGTAACTATTTTTTTTTTTTTTTTTGTAAAAAAACAGATTATTTACAAACAGGGCAAGAAGGAGCAGCATATTTCAGACTTTTTTTGTAGACTTTTAGAATTTAAAATGATTTCACATTAACTAAGGATTTATTTTAATTCTAATTTAATACTCAGCAGTCTTACTACAAAACAGGTCTTTGTTCCTTGAAACTTGCATAGAAAGAATGCTCTTTAATTACAGTATTTATATGTCGATATTATTTTACTGTATAAACGAGCAGTTTAGTATATATTGCACCCTTAGAAAATATTTACAAGCAGAAAGCTTGATATAGTAATAAAAAAAGCTTATCTCTGCTGGAAGTTCACTTGTGGCATAAAATGGTACCCAACATGGAAAATAATTATGTGAAAACCTGCTCATCAGCAAACAAATCCTTTGGGAAACTTCATTTTCCACCTGATGAAGGAAGTATATGTCTGTAATACACTATTAAAACTACTGCTGAAGCACACAGGTTTGTTTGCCTGTATTTTTATTTTCTAAACATTAACTAAACACTGGGCAGTCTTTCCAGAACTGGACTACACCTGCCCAAGCTGGCCAATAAATATTCCCATAGGCCAATGAGTGGATAGTAGTGCTATCATTGAACATCTGAGTATTTATGACAAAAAATATCAAACCATCAAAAAATATGTGTTCCTTATACTGATAATAATCTTTTAAACTAATAAAGTACTTTTTAACTCTAGATTATTGTTGTGGGCCACACATTTATCAGATTGCTAAAAGAATCTTAACAATGAAAGTACAAAAAAAGAATGACTTTATCAAAGGAGTCTGTCACATGGTGGTTATTTATGAATGCCAGTCTGATAATGCCTGTGACTTTTTGGTGTAGGAGTTGCAGAGCTCAGTAGTATTTGCTGATCGTTAACTTTCAGTAAGGATTTGCTGAAATTCTGAAATCTTAAGGTCCATTGTTCAGTTTGCAAACAAAATAACATATTTTGCATATACACTTGAATTGTCTGGCATAGCAATATCATTGTCAGTAGGAGAAAAAACATTAAAAGGTTGTCCATGGCTGCATAGGAATCACCATCATATTGAATGTTTGTAGCCAAAATTACAGATTCCCTGAGTGATCAGGTCAAGTACAGAAAGATATCTGTTGAGCTGAATGAACAATAAAACTACAGGGGCGCTGATAGTTGCAGGGGTGCCTGCTAGTTGCCAGAGGCGGTAAAAAGCTGTTCCTGGTAATCTAAAGAGCTGAAATTCGGATTTTTAAATCAGAATTTTGGCTCTTTGAGTGCAAAGACTGCTAATGCACTCCACACCTCCACACCTTATCCGCCCCCCTCAACCATCTCCAACACAAAAAAATTGAGTGAGGGTGGGCATCAGCTTGCCCGCTTTGGACCCCTGAGGGCTCTGGCACACGGGGAGACTAGTCGCCCGCGACAAATCTCCTGTGTCTCGGGCGACTAATCTCCCCCAAATGCCATCCCACCGGCGAAAATGTAAATCGCCAGTGGGATGGCATACGCGGCGGCACGATTTCACTGAAATCGCGCCACCGCGTATGCCATCCCACCGGCGATTTACACTTTCGCCGGTGGGATGGCAATCCGGGGAGATTAGTCGCCCGCAAACAGGGAGTTTTGTCGCGGGCGACTAATCTCCCCGTGTGCCAGAGCCCTAAGGCAGCGTTGGCTCCCTGGTTGCAATGCTCTGCATAGGCTTTCATTTCATCTGATTGTTAGCCCAATTAGTGTCAAAAGTTGACTGCGTCAGCCTACCATAGTTAACCTTAAGTCTGTCAATGATCCACTTCATTGTTAACCTCACCAGTCTTACCATATCTGCTTGTGTATGGTCAGCAGAAGGGCTCATGTATATCTTATGTAGGTTTCTGAAGCCTGTGTGGAATTTGCACATCTGTTAATAGTGCATTTTTTGCTATCTACAAGATGACCTATTCTAGTAAATAGTCAGAAATGTAGAGCAGCATCTCAGATTTTCTTCAGTAACACATATGATGCACCAAATTTAATACAGATGGACCAATGAGTGGTTTAAGTTTTTTATTTACTAACCACACAGTGCTTTTTATAGCCCCAAGTTTTTCTCCAAAAGTGTTGGGGGATAGGGGATGGCGTGGTTCAACAACATCCAGTTAACATACCTATGAATTTACATAAGGATGCAAGAGCCTTTCTAAATAGCATTAAGAGTTGCTCAATTTTGCATTGATTTTAATTCTTTTCCATTCATAAATCAGATTTATAGCACACAAAGTATAACAGACATTGCTGCTATAGTTCCCAGCAGCTTTAGTTTGCAGTTTTCCATGACTGTGATTAAATGGGTAAAGAAAGAAAGGTTGTATTGTACATTGGAAGCAGAGTAAATATTGCACTCTAATAGTGATTTTCAGGGTAAACATCTCAATAGCTTAAAAATGTTTCACATTAAATGACCATTATTCTTATTTACCTCTCAGCAGATTATCATATACTTATTTACCTTCACAAAAAAATGGCTTTTAATATTACTGCATAAGTCGGCTTGTGTTTCCTTTGTCTCATTCTCCCATATTGCAAATAAGAAACCTTGTAATCCATTGCAAAACGTAAATAAATAAAAGAGTGTTTTATAATTCTAAATGGTTCTCTCCAGAGGAACACTTATGCAGTACATTGCTGAATACTGCTGTTGTGCGCCGAAGAAAAAATGATAACCAAGCCGAACACATTTTTCTTCCTTTTTTTTTACTATAATTTTTATGTGCATTATATGTATATGATGTTTCTCTATTTTTAATTTTTTCTTTATAATTTATTGATATGTAACTCACCTTAAAACAAAAAAGTAATCCATTTTAATGCTCCTTTTAGCATTTAACAGGAAATTTATCTATGACTGCAAAATTTATCTATAATTATCAAGCAGCATCAAGAGGCAAAAGGAAGGAGGTTGAACAGCATAGTTAGGGGGTGGGGCTTAGTGCAGTCAGGAAGATAAAGTCGGGTAGTGAAGGGAGAGACAGGAATCTGTCAATCATAATATCTATCATTATCATGAAAAACAAAAATAAATGCTGTGTGAAT
Organism: Xenopus tropicalis; assembly: GCF_000004195.4. Taxonomy (NCBI): domain Eukaryota; kingdom Metazoa; phylum Chordata; class Amphibia; order Anura; family Pipidae; genus Xenopus; species Xenopus tropicalis. The sequence goes on from NC_030677.2 coordinate 126,240,998, forward strand.
GGTATCTACCCCCATCATTTATTTTTTTTTAGAAATAATGTACCTGCTTTTAAAAAGTACTGTAAAAATGGAAAGCAGGGGTTTTCAAGAAGATGTGTAAATATGATCTATCCCAAATTCTGTACATATCTAAAATAATCAAGTTAGCATCCTCTATAACTCCCAATGGTCTCCCTACATTTTATATATGCAGCTTTATATCAGAGTTGGTTAATTTTAAAAACAATTGGCTATAATACTTACAGCATGCATGGCAAAGGGAGCATACGCCTTTGCATTTGACTTCTTAATCAAAAACTGACTCCAACTCCTGCATCAGGAGAGACAGATTGCTGAGAAAGTAATACTAAAGAGTAACTAATAGTACTAAAGAGTAACTTGATTACTCTTCATCTCATGCAAATAAGAAATATGAAAAACGCTGTACTGTTTCTGAAATAGACAGTATGTCAAGGCTAAGGGAGTACATGCCTATGTATTCCAGGCAGCCTTAAAAAATTTCTCTTTAAAAAAAGGTACTGAATATACAACTTAGTCTAATAAATGTATTATTTTTTTTATGCCTCTGATTAAAGTTTACAGTGTTAAAAAACTTTAATATGTATTGTAGCTTATCTGGAACTTCAGAGATACTGTATATAAAATTCAGTGATTTATTAAATTGTCATATATACCCACTCCAATTTTAATGTGGGTTTATGTGCAGGACGGGAAGTTTGATAACAGATGTTATGTTCCTATGAACTTGCATACTTACTGTATTTTGTTTGTTGGCCCAAGCCAGTAATGGAATCATGGTAAAGAACCAGGAATCTGCCAGCATGTTTTTTCAGTGCTTTGCAAACAGATCATTTCTCCTCCAATTTGCTTGATAATTTTATGTACAGTATATGTTATATTGATAAATTATAGACTTTTTACAATCTAAATTTTTTTTAGTGTAAATGTTTTATTGTGTCCATATGTGATCTTGTTTTGCTTTATTTAGTATGACTGAAGAAATGTTAAAAGCAAATGTGCAGTCTAATGATTTAGCTCTTCCATTGTGCAGATGGGACTCTGTTCTAACCTGCTGTGATATTATGCCCTTGACAATCCTCCAAAATCCTTTGCATGGTGGATCCATCAACTGGAAGCTGCTAATTTGAATTAGGCACATTATTTTTCTTAATGCCACTTATCTTTTTCAGCATGTTAATGCGGTACATTAATCGCTCTGCAGTTATCTGCAAAGCTTCTCTCCTTATCACAGCACTTTAAAAGTATATTTTGTGGATTTATGTGGCTGTGGATATTTTATCCACCATAAAATGAATTTGACATAATTGTTTTCTAGCATTATACAATAAGCAAGATAATCGTTTCTTCTCTTGTTGCCTGAGCGAATGAAGCAATGAAAAAAAATAGGAGAATATTTCAGTACTGATGACATACTGATCCTTTTTTGTGTATAGCTAACAAATGTATATTTCAAGAGTGTGAATGCATTGCCAGGTCATTTTGGGGCTGATTCAGCCATTCAATTTTAATGCTTCAGCCATTCTTACCTTTAATACAATCTTAAATAAAAACTCTAAATGCACACAGACTAGAAGCTTTTAGTGACTATTTCCATAGCACATACTAGAAGGTTCCATAGTATAAAAAAAAATTACCCCCCCCCCCTTAAAATAGGCATTACAAAAATATCTAAGAAAAGTGGGAATAAGGCTACACTTTTTAATTAATTATGTCACATTAATATATTAGAGCTAGCTTTTTTACAACTGCAGTTGCAGTCACGCAAAAATGTTAACAGTAATTGTGCAAATTGATGACATCCATTAGGTACTTGCTCCTAAACACACTCCCTTAACTTGCACATATTGGCACTAAGTGCATTGCACTCCCTTAACTTGTACATATTGGCACTAAGTGCCACAGCGGGCATCATTTTGATGCAGAGTGCTCAAAAAAATGCAATGTTTATAATGAATGTTTTCAGTGCTGTTGCAGCCATTCAATTAAAACGTGTGCACAATTGTGCCAGATGCAACTCCCCTCTTATGCCTGCAATTATACTGGAATTATGCAAAAAAAATGCTGTATTCTGAGTAAAAGACATGGCCAGTTGCATTTGAAATTGTATTTTGTAACCTGCACTTGCGTAAGAAAATTAGTACAGGTATAGGACCCATTATCCAGAATGCTCGGGACCAAGGGTATTCCGGATAAGGGGTCTTTCCGTAATTTGGATCTCAATACCTTAAGTCTACTAAAAAATCAATAAAACATTAATTAAACCCAATAGGATTGTTTTGCATCCAATAAGGATTAATTATATCTTAGTTGGAATCAATTACAAGGTTCTGTTTTATTTCTACATAGAAAAAGGAAATCAGTTTTAAAATTCTGAATTATTTGATTAAAATGGAGTCTATGGGAGACGGGCATTCCCTAATTCGGAGCTTTCTGGATAACGGGTTTCCGGATAAGGGGTCCGATACCTGTAGGTAGGTGTTTGCCCCACAGGTGGATTTGTGGGCAGGTAATCAAGTACATGCAAAGTTTAAAGTTTAAAAAACCTGTGCCATCCGCCATGTTCTGCACTCTGCAGGTCTCTGTGCTTGAAAACAGAGCATGTGTGTCCCCTGATTAATATACAGTAGTGCTGCCTGTGCTCTGTTTTCATGAAGTGGTGGGCACTTAGGCGTCTCTCTTCCGACTCTCTTCCCAATTTTGCTTTCCTTAGTACTTTTGCACTTGCGTTTGATGTTTCTGTTAATGACCCACATTGAGGGACCACATCAGCACTGGTGGGCCTGTGTGCAAGATCCCACTCACAACTCTCTGAGATTCATCCTGGAAACAAAAGTGAACACCAATGTGCTGCTCTGCAGGTCTTGGGGCACAGTTAAGTTGGGTCAAATTAGGGCCAGGGAGCCTTTGCACTGGTAGTAAAACAACAAAATTGTCTTAGGATTCAGTAGGGTTGAATGTTGAACCCATTCTGAAGAACTGGCAAGAAAAGTCAGGAATCCCCAGTTTAATTTTAGTAAATCTGGTCTGTATAAAAACACAAAAACGTTCATCAGGTCTTTTAACTGGAACAAGGGTATGAAAGTTGAAGAGCATTGCGTGATTCTTCTATTTAGGTAATAAGATGAATATGTGTTCATTTTATTCGGTGTTCATTTTGCAGAAACTAACATATTTAGATGGTAACAACAGCAAACTATTCATTGCCTCTGCTGCTACTCAATGCACTTTATTTTCATTTAACAGTTTGAATTATTTAGCATAGCTATACATTAGTGTGACTGATGACATTACAGTGTACCTTATCAGATAATTAAACTGCACAGACACTGGATGCCATCTGAGCAGCAGCAATACACTTAAAATAATATATCTGTAGAAAAACTGTAGAAGAGATGTGAAGCAGGATGCTACATAAATAGAGAAATTAATCACTTTATATTTGCACTGAATCTTTGAAGTCCATTACCAAGTTTAAATTACATCAAATACCATACAAGTAACAATCAGGTTGTTTTGTTTTTTCAATTTTGTGCAATTTCTGTGAATTCCGTGTGAATATATATGTCACATAAGCCATTTTATATTGTGCAGTGACTGTTTACGAATCCCAGAACTGGTGTGGCATCTGCCTGACATAAATATTGTTTGCTACCACACCTGCATTTTTTTGCCAGTCAGATAAAAAGGAAATGATCTGCTAGTTGCAGAGAACCATGCACAATGGACCTTCATCTTGCCTTTTCTCCAAGTATCTGCTCCTGTCATTAAATGCAGTGTAGCTTCCTGCTCTCTCACCTAATCTTAGCGATACATGGGCTGATAAAAGCTGCCGACAGACCATGTTGGTAGCTTATTGGCCAGTATATGGGGCCCTCCAAGCGCCCCACTGACTGATATCTGGCAGAAAATTGTAGAAATGTTGATCAGGTAGGTTGTAAATTCCCCTCAGGGCAAGGAATGCATTGTCTCGTTGATGTACTCCTTGCCCTGACAGCTTGCTTGTCCTACATTTTGATCTGATTGTTTGGCCCCAGGGTTAAAGGAATCAGCCTGATATCACCTACCTCAAGGTGGGCATATTGGTAAACGATCTGCTCTTTTCTGACCTCCCAAACAAGAGGATCTTTATTTGTGTGGACAGCTTTTAGGCTATTTTTTATGCCTCCTAACCAGAACTTCAAAAATAAGCACCTGCTTTGAGGCCACTGGGAGCAACATCCACAGGGTTGGAGAGCAACATTTTGCTCATGAGCCACTGATTGGGGATCACTGGTCTGTTATGATAAAAAGTGAAATTAGTTTTGTTAATTAGTTGAGACACTGTTAATCTGTGTTCAGTATTGTTTTCAATATTCCCAGAAGTCATAGGCATGAGCTAACGGCCAAGTGTACCATTGCTCTTATTGCAATATTAGATGAACCATGGCATACCTTAAATGTCAAATGCATCTGGTATCATAATAAGTATATTTCCCTCTCACATTCTAAACATTGTTATACAAGGCAAGTTTGGTTTGGTTTAAGCCAAGGCACTAAGGAGTTTGTATGTTCTCCCTGTGCTTGCATGGGTTTCGTCCAAGTTTTTAAAGTTTCTACATACTTCAAAAATGTACAGGAGAGCTCACCATAATGAGACAAGCAGTCCTATACATGGCCCTGTGACTGTTTACTACAGGTTACTACAACTAGAGCAAACCTTGCACATGCACATACAGCAACTTATACCTAAACCTATCCTGAAAAAGGAACAGGTACTGTTAATTGTCTGGTTATCTGGTTATCATCTATATACATATATATATATATATTGTTAAACAAAATATATTCCCCACATTCTGGCAAATACCACAGTATTCCTTATTGTTTATTACAGAGAATTTTTGATTACTCATTATTTTTTTTATTTGCCAGATGCTTAATAAATTACTTATTTCTTATGCAAACTTTCCTCCTCATTTCTTTATATGCCTTTTCCTGTCCTTTTGAGATCTTTAACTTCTGACATAGTTTGAAAATCAGCTTTACATATGAAGTCACCGAATAATTTATTTTTTTCTGCAGTCATTAAAATTTGAAAAGGAACAGTGAAGAGCTCTGAAGCAGAAATATCCTTTCACAAAATTAGCGGCTAGAACATGGTTAGGTAATGTTCCACAGAGATGAAGTGCACGTCACTAACCTTTTAGATTCGAGAGGCTTTATGCTTTTCATTTGCTACTGGATGAAGGATTAGGGCTGGATTATCTAGCAAGTCTCTCTTTTTCATTCAGGTAGATTTAGTGTTTCTAGATTACAAACATGTGGAAAATTAAAGGCTTGGAGTCATTGTCACACAAGCCTTTCATGAAGGTAGTAGTTTTCTCTTATATTATACTGAATGCATTGATTTTTTTTATCTTATTTATAACAAAATAATAGATCAAATATGATTGGTTTTGAATCTTACTCCGTTGTTCTCCGCTTGACCATTTTAGCAATCTTTCCTGATGAGTTGACATCATCAGCATGAATATGTAGGAAGTTATTATGTCGGATCAGTGCAATATGAATTTACAGAATGGACACCGAGCTTTCAATGTCGTTAATTAGAACCGAGCAGTGCTGTCTAAATTTTCCCATATGGTAGACTGATTATCTGATTTACTACATGGTTATGGGCCAGATTATATGAAAAGATGATGTCATATGAAGAAGTCTGTGGAGCTCATGGGTAGGCTGGGGGCTATAAAAAGCCTTTAGAGGGCCTCCAGACCTGGAATAGAGCTTGTTTAACATTATTACAGTTACGTAATATAATCATTAAAAGTTAAATATTCCTTGTGCATATATTAAGTGTCAAATGCATTGCCCTGACTAGCACACACAAAGTATTTAGGCCCTTGGCCAGTGTCATGAATAGTAGTAACTGGCACTCCCCCAGTAGTCGAAGGGTCTGCTTCCTCTATTGTTAAGCTCTTGCCTTGATAAATTCTCTTGTTTTACTGAATGGCAAAACCCCCATCAAAGTGTCCTTGGTGTAGTTTGTATATTGAAGCACAGTTGCAAATTGTTAAGGAGTGATTTTGGCACACCTATATTATTCAGTTTTTAAATAGTGTTATAAATTCTCAGATCCAGATCAAGGCTTTAACTAGGACATTGTTACATTTGCTCTATGTTAGGAATAGTCCTTCTGGCAAGTGTTAAAGAATGAGTAAACCATTTTTATTATCTCTAAAACGACTCTAAATAGTGCCTTGAATAACATCCCTTTCTTCCTGCACTTAGTTTCATGCAGATCATGTACCACAAGCAGCTCAAGTTTAGCTCTTTCAGCTACATCCTAGTTTAGCATGAAGCTCAGCCTCCTTTTCATTGCGGAAATCTTCTCTCTCTGACTGTGAGGATGGTTGAAGTGGTGTCTACTGCACATGCCTGATTGATTTCCATTAGAGCAGAGACTGCAAACATGCATAATAGACACATCTTCGACCATCCCACAGTCAGAGAGAGAAGGAGAGCTCAGCAAAGAAAAGGGGGTGGGGCTTCCTGCTAGATTAGGAAGTAGCTATGAGAGCTGAAGTTGAGCTACTCATGGTACAGAATCTACATGAGACTAAGCTCAGGGAACAAGGTATGCTATTCTGGGGGCTGTATAGAGGCTTTTTAGGGGCTTTTATAATAAAAGGCCTACTTACCCGTAATGGACATTGCTGGTCTGCAACTGCATTGCTGCACTCTTCACCTCATGCTTTCTCTACAAAATATTAGTGTTATGGAATTGAATACTTTGATAAGCAGCATATTTTTGGTATGCTACATAATATTTTGAGTTTCAGTGCTTTAAAGATATCACAAAGACCAATAATATGTGTATGTTTTGGCACTTACTAACATAAAAAGCAAATTTCTGCATATTTGCTTGGCACTGTACATACATGTACACCCATTTCTACTTGTATATGCATGGGCTGATACTTAGAGATTTACATTTTCAGATATGTTGCATTTTTGAATGAATATTTTGTTTTCTGGTAGCTTTTGCTGGTGGCTGGGCAGAAAAGTTTCTAAGCTGGAAACAAATGTCCTCTGCTGTGCTCGTTACTTCAAAATGCCTCACACGTCGCTGCATTTTCAGTAATGTGTTTTGCATAATCTGTCTCTAAATGAGCTTCTGTGTGGGTCTGCACATCAACAATATGCACACAGGGACAATGCCTTTTTCTCAATGGCTCTTTGTCTGCTCAGCACTAAATAAATTACGCACCTTTTCTCTCCGAGGCATATTTTATTCCCTTCTGGTGCTTAAATGGCTAGTTTCTATGGGAAATAATATAAAGCGGTGATCACCTTTTAAAAAAAATCTTTAGCCAAGCAATTTGCTGAGAAGGAATGAGGCAAAATAAAGTACCTTGTAGCTATCTGCATTGTGACTCCATCAGATTGTTTAAATCTCAATTCAGGGAGGTTAGCAAGAAAACTGATACATATTACCTGTAGACATTTCAATCAATGCAGAGGTTGATCATTTAAAAATGTGTAAATAAAATAACAATTATAACTTATCATAATATGATATGAACATTGTGTATTTTTAATGTTTTCCATGTGAAAGATATCATTGTAGAAAATGCCCATGATCAAGCAACACATTCAGTCTGACTGCATTCTATTTATTTCAAATTGTCAAGATTTGCGTGTCACAAATCACAATTTGGGACCTATTCAAAATCTAATGCATAAAGATTCAACCTGGAGGTACATTTATTTGCAGAACTGAATTCACATAAATGATTTTTGTTTTTATTTCTGAATTCTTGTTTGGAAGATTAAACAAGTGGGTTGCCTTGTTTAATTCAATATAGCCTTGCAAATCTGCCACTCCTAAATGGTTGGCAACTCATTGGTCCAAGTATGGAGCCAAAACTAAACCATACAACCTATATTTTATCAGGGCTTGGTCAGATATTGATGAAGCAGGCTGTAAATTCATATCGGGACAAAACTGAATCAGATTTTAGATATGTTCTTTATCTGTTGGGTCTACACAGGCCAATGCCAAGGGCCGAATGATCAAAGTAAGCCAATTAGGCCCAGCACTTGAGTGGCAGATCATATAGGCAGCATGTATAGCCATCCTATAAGGTGGTTAACTAAATCAGTCAAGTCACTTTAATCTTAAATAAAACATATTTTATTGAAATATCAGCATTGATATTCAGTACTTCTCTACTATATTATACATAGGCTCCTAGAACTGCTCATACTAACCTTCATTTGTTTGGATGTATCCTATAATTTTTTGGTGGCTTGAACTCTACAATCTAATATAATATATAATATAATCTATAATACAATCTATATAATCTGGCATCTGTAATACTATACTTATATTACTAATGCATAATGTATTTTTGTTTTGCTTCAGACCTTTCTGAATTAAGGGAATATTGGAATTATGTCCATTCTGCTATGTGTAATGCTATAATGTTATGACTAATAAGGGAATTACTGACGGATGGTGTAAAGGTCTATGACGTGAACACCAGATTTTAAATATATTCATATTTTGTGACCAAAATCTCAGGGCTTTTTTTTTTTATCATATACTGATTAGTGATAAGCGAAATTTTTTGCCAGGTTTTGCACTGTATGAATAGCAGTTGCAAAGAAAAAACGCCAATTGACTGCAGTGTGTTTTGTGGATTTTTTGCTGCTTCGTACATTTTTTTAGACAAATTCACTCATCACTACTGAAGATCACAAAACATTGTCCCAAAAAAATGTTTTCCTCTGTTTTTTGCAGCTTTTTGTGGCACAATGCCTTCATTAGTCATCACTGATAACAATGTGATAAGTTAAATTACACCAAAGTGGAAAAATTTGAAAAGTGGAATTTTTAAATCCACTCCACCAGAAAATTGTTGTCTTCAGATCCAGCAAGCTAAATGAATGGCATCATCCTTTACTTTGTGTATGATATTTTAATTAAGAAAAGCGTATGGTTTTCTTTGTTACATTGAGATTAAGGATTTATATGTATTACATTACATTCAGCACTTGACAGACAGATACACTGAAAAGAGCTGTTGCTATGCACACTTTTTGATTGTTAATTTCATTGTTATATGTAATCTATTTCTAGATATTACCAAAAAAAGATCACTTTCATTAATTATTACAATGTGGGAATCAGAGGGAACACATGTTCCTTTGAAATGCTAATCGAAATCTGCTATAGATATTAGTATTTCTTTTTTTGCACCGACAATAGCGGTATTATGTGCTTAGCATTTCCTAATAGAAGATAAGCTGAAATTGTGATGTTGTAATGAAATGCATGAATCCATTAAAATATAGCTCAAATATATTTCTAAGGGATTTTCCTGGTTTATATGAAATATGCTAGAATCTGCTAGTAGTCTCTGGCGGTACTTAATATTGCTATGATAGATTTATATTTCTGCTTTAAACAGAATACAGAGACAGGGAATCTTGGTATTCCAGGTAATGGAGGACTATGTTTACCCACAAACCCCAACTTGCCCCCAATCAACCTGGCTGTCAGGGTTATGCTAGTGGGTAGTTTTATAGCGATAGGTCAACTATTTTCACAGTATATCCTATATGATTTGTTAGTGGAAATCTCCCACATTTAAATCTGCTCTGGTTAATGAAGTGTTTCTTAATTTTTTGTTTTATTGCATGCCGTGCTGTGTCTAGGGAAGTTATAAATAATTGCCAGTTCACATTCTGGAATGGCCTTATGTTAATAAGTAGAACCATGACAGTAGTAATTGTATTTGCCACCAGAGAGCTCAGCAGCTGTAGCCTGGCTACGAGCAATCGAGTCAGCAAGTTTAGGTGCTGCAGAAAGCTGTTTGCAATGTGCATATGAGGCAGGAAAATGTTATGCTCGATTTTCAGGTGTCTGTCACATTAGTATATTTTTTACATTTCTGTAAAATGTTTTGTGCTTAAAAAATAATATAAGCAGCTATGGAATATGCATTTGCAACAGATATATGTATTTACCATGCACTGAAGCAAGCATTGTCCCTAAACCTGTAAATGTAATGGTTTCAATGAAATTTTCAAGTAGTATTCTAAACCATAGTACCAGCGATGTATGTTTTCAGTAGACGGGCTGCTGTCTTCCCTATGCAAAGCAAAATCCACACTCAGGGGGCTGTTAAAATAAAAAGACTGAACTAGGCGATTTATGAGGATTTTAGTCTGTTTTTGGATTGAACAAAGCTTTGCAATTTTAACAGTTCCAAATAATCAAAGGCAGATAAAGGTGCCATTTTGTGAGAACGTGTTCAGCTGCTCGGAATCCTTACTCCCCAATACATTGTCACATGCAGGGAGAAAGGATTGAGACATCTATTTTCTACACCGAAACAAAGTGGATCACTTGTAAAATGTCAACAGTTTTTTTCTGAGCACTTTTGTAATTTACATTCATTCTCCATTTTTAGCAGTTTCTGAGATATTAGTAGTTTAGACTTCATTAATGAGCAACCATGGGGTTAACTGAAGTGCTTGGCCTTCAAAAAGAGCTGTTGAGCTGAAGCCTGCCTAGTAGTCTAAAACTGCTTATATCTTCTAAAATAGAAAATGAATGTAAATTGCTAAAGTGCTCAGAAAATCACCCTAAGTTTCTATTAATTAATTTACTTAATTTAGATCCTCTTTAAGAAAAGCAGGACACTAAAATCATTTTAAGGCACTATACATACAATTTTAGGACCACAAACAAAGGTCAGATTTCATTTTGTTATCCTTACAAAAAATATTTTATTGTTTATTTCAGAGGGCTTACTTCACCTTAGATTTTCTGATTTTTTTTTTTCCTATATATATTTTTCTTTTACTTCAATAACCACTTACAGTAAGGGTACTCTGCTTGGTGATGGTACTTAAGGCAATGATTGCTTAGATTCTGTTGTGACAAGAAGCAGAAACATTTTATTTAAGAGAAAAATATATCTTTCTTGGCTGATGATAAGCTTAGGTAGCAATGCAAAAAAAATGGATACACAAAAAAGAAAGGCAAATGGGGGAGAGGAGAGAGGGATGGGGCTATTTAGAATTACAGTATGTGACTGTCACAGATAATATTATCTAGGTAAGAGACAGATTTGAGGTATTTCACAAGCTACAGCATTCAGAGGCTTAAACCTTCGCTCATGCTGAAATCTCTGCACTTAGATAAAAAAAATTACAGTTCTTTTCACATAACAGTGGTACTGAATGTTTACAGTTTAACCAGGAGCATGACAACATTGGGCCATGGGGCTTCAAAGTGCCCGTAATCAATAGATCTTTTACCACAAGAAAAAAGAAGGCATAGTAGACATAAATGTCTAATTAGTTTAGAATATTTTTTTGTTTTGTCTTGTGTACTTTGAGTTTTAAATTATGTGTATTTTAAGAGGTGCTTATTATAATTTAGAGAGGAAAAATGAGATGTAGTGCTTCACAACCGGATGTTTCTTTGTGAAGCACCTTGCATACCTGCTGTTCTACAGAGCTGTTGCCCATACTCTCAGGATATCTGAGCTCAATAAACCTTCTGTGGTCTTCCCTTTATTAGATCTAGTGGGTGACTTTTTCTGCTATTAGGTTGTTTCTTATTTCCAAAGGGATTCTTATAGATAATGTATCTTACTATAAGAGCAGGTAGGCAACCTTTAACATGACAAATGTTGTGCTACTACATGTTCAGTAACAACTAACTGGATTTTACATTTTGAAAGGTTAAATATTTGAAAACAGTACTGACAAAGAATTTAGAGTCTTTATTCACTGTTTGACTGTGGATTAATGATTTTTATACCTTTTCTTTGTTTTAGCACCACCAAAGCTTACAAGAACCCCTGTTGATCAGATTGGAGTATCAGGGGGAGTTGCATCATTTATTTGCCAAGCTACTGGAGACCCAAGGCCTAAAATCGTCTGGAATAAAAAGGGCAAGAAAGTCAGCAATCAGAGATTTGAGGTATTAGGTCCATTGTTCTGTTCCTCCGTCAAAGATTATGCATGTATGGTGTTGTAAAGGCTTCAGTGATTCTCGATGTTGTAAGAAAAAGTCAGAGCTCCTTTTAGTTTTTCAGCATTAAAAAATACAAAAGCTGTGTAATATCTGACACCAAATGGTGAGATTTAAAAGGCTTTTTTTACACAACATGCTGAATACCTAAAAAGGCTGCAGTGGCTTTCTATTGGAGACATCAGTTAATGTGTCAGACTATTATTATGAATATTTATTAATACAGAGCTGCAAGCCAGCAGTTTAACCATAGCGCCATTGTGCTGCCCATGTTTTAAGATTTTAAATCCTGTATTTGGATTTAGGCTGACACCCACCTGATTCTCTCTGCATGGAATTTGTTACTTTGTTGTCATTACTTTTCAGTCCTTTTCAACCACTTTAAAGGGACACAGCATTCAAAATGAAAAGTGTAAGTTGCACATCCCTGGTCAAATAAATTAGAAATGTGTATATAAAATTAGAATTTATGCCCCCTGTTGTGTATTTCTTGGAAAGTTTTGTTTCTTACCGACACCAAATGATTGATGTGTCATTACATGAAATAATACTGCAGATGTGGGCCCAGGATATGCAGTCACTGTAAGAAGGAGCCTGATGTCTTTTGAACAAAAACTAGTTGACCTCCTCTTGCATTTGAGCATGGCCCCTATAAAATTTCATTGCATTAGTCAAACCCTATCCACACACAACACGCAAACTGACAAACTTTCATCTATATTTACAAGTTGACAAATCAATTTGAAATGATCTGCCTCAAACAATTTATTTAATATATGGGGCTGGGCTTTTACAGGAGCCATGGTGTCATCAAGATATATCAAGTATTGTCTAAGCCTATTACTGAAGTTTTTAGAACTGGTTGAGAATGCCAAAGGTAGAAGTGGTGGGTCATGTAAGATTAACCAGGGCTGTCTAACTCTGATCTGCAATTGATCAAGGCACATTAAGATGTCCTTTTTGCCTGTAACAGTGTAACATAAATATACACATGTTATCATATAAATGTTTGCATATGTGCCTTAAAACAGTGGGTAAGTAATATATTATGAAAAAATGTGTAGATTCTATGTTTGCATAGAAAAAAGTAGTTCTTTCTAGTTATGTAGCCTCACTCAAAGTTATATTAAGAGGCATGACCATGCGAAGCCCTTTTTGTCTCTATGGGAGAATATAATAAAAGTCTGTAACAGAAAACTATTCCCAATGAGAAAATGTATGCCTCTGTGCAAACAAATTTGCCTTTGTGCAAAAGTAATATTGGCTTTTCTAATGAATAAACTGCTTAGCGACCACTTCCGACAGTGGAAGAAAGTTTGCTCCAAAAGACTACTCCACCTTCAAGCATTCTTTAAAAAGTTTGCAATGCACAATTAAAATTCGCAGTGCAATAAATGTCTAATGAACAATATTACATTGCATGATTTTTTTCTTCTTATTTGTGTGCATTTTTTTCCGTTTTCAACATTTATCACATTCTCCCATAAATCTCTTATTATGCAAACATGGAAGAGTGTTTCTTAAAAGCCATGATACTTTATCTGTATCCCGCCCCAGGGGCCCTGCAGGTGCCCCTGCCAGCTGCGTTCCCTAACCCCCCCCCCCCCGCAGGGTCCCCCACCCGACGTCCTCCCCTGAGTGCGTGTAAATTTAACACATCAGGGGAGGAACGGTCGGGTAGGGGGGTCGGGTCTGACCGTGAACAGATAAATCTTGATTTTATTATTTTCTGTGGGGTATATTGACCTACATGAAATATATGCAGCCACCTACAAGCAGAATTCAAGCTAATCTCAAAGTATGGCATTAACTGTTCTCTGAATGGCTAAATGGCAACTAACGGACATCCTAAAAATGCTGTGTTTGGTAAGTGTAAAAATTAAGGCGCTGGAAACCTTTATGTATATTGACAATAAAAATGGCAAAAGTGCTCTTTGTAAACAAATTCCATTTTAAAAAATGTAAATAAACTGCTTATTAATAAAACAAAGCGAAATTAAAGACATTGTGATTCAAATATATTAATAAATGTTTATCTACTTTGATGACAGAATTGCTTTACAAATTAGTTGAAACTGTTCAGAAGAGTTGGAAGCAGAAGTAGACCATTGGAGGGAAAAGCCAACAAGGAAATCTGTAGTAGTCACAGAAAAAAATTAGGAGGGCATGATCTGAAAACTGTTATTTCTATTGAGACATTTTGGAGCTTTAAGTTATAATTGAGAAATAATTGATGCACCAAGTATTGCTTCCTAGCTTTCAGAATCTAACAGATTGTTTTCTTGGCCCTTTATGTATCGTCAGATACCATGAACTGTTACATTATTTTCATACACCCCCATATTTCATCTTATTTGCATGTCTAAGGCCACAGATGCTTTTTGACACATTCCACAGATTTTGCTTATAAATTTGGTACTGGTGCCATTTCCTAGTGTGCCACTTATTGTACAGCAAAGCTTTATATTCTCTGAAACAGTAAAAATATAATCAATCTCATACATACACAGCACAAATGCTTTATCTTGGATACAATATCTGAGAAAGGATTATCAGACTCTAACCTCCAAACACATAATCTTTATCGTCACTAAAACATTGCATTTAGTGATTTTTGAGCCATTTCTTATGTGCTGGAGTCTCCATTAGATAAATTATATTGGGGGTTCATGTGAGCCTGAACTGTTTTTATTTTGTGCCCTTGATTTGATTGGGAAAAATATAGAGACACTGGGAGAAAAGCAAGGGTAAAGGATATATTTGCTGTGCTAACACCAGGAAACAAGGATATTATTCTTTTTTAAAAACTAAACTACATATTTATATTTAAAGCAACAAGGTATCAGGGATATAAATAAAACTTGTGTTTTCCTAATACAAGTTTTTATTTACTGTTAAAAAATTCTGTTCAGATAATTTTTCTTTCTTTGTTTTTAAAGCACAACTTTGTTCTCCCATTTCTTATTTTGTTTATTAATGCAGCTGTAAGATCTGTAAGTTTATGCATTAATCCTGGGGTGAAGTATACATTTGTATCCAATGGAAATGTTGTTGCCATTCTTGCTACTATGTATTGAAATATTGATTTGTAAAATTGGCAATTTATTTTGCAGAATATTTATATATTAGAAATGGGCAGTAACAACAACCCCTGTGACAGCTTTGCTTTCCTTTCACAGGTAATAGAATTTGATGATGGATCGGGATCTGTTCTCAGAATACAGCCCCTAAGAACACCAAGAGATGAGGCTATCTATGAATGTGTTGCCTCCAACAGTGTTGGAGAAGTTGCAACTACAACAAGACTCACAGTATTAAGGGGTAAGGCTGGGGGGATTTAAAAGTGACCATTTTTGTTTTAGAGCTAAGACTGTTGGGGTATGTTTTTTGAATGATTCTTGCTAAGCATAATTTGGTGGTGATTAGGATATAAGGAAGACATTGGTTAGATATATTTAAATAGATTTTTAGTAGGTAGATAGACACTACTGTAAAGTGTAGTAATGTGCAGGCTGGCCTGAAGCCCCTGACCTGTGGGTAAACCTTTCGCACAGTTCTTGTGGGACCTTACTCTGCCAGGCTTCTGCCCCCAGCAGCCTTTATTTATAGGCAACTGCCTTTCTACCCCAACCACTTTGTGATGTTATAGATGGACTGGTTGGGCGCAGGTCTATAAATACAGGTTCCTTGCTGAGTTGGGAGCAGGCAAGTTAGGGTCAGGTATGTATCGTCAAAATGTCAATCTGCACATCACTAGTATAGTGTGCTTAGACAGATTGCATTACCTATTAACAATAATTGTGATTATTATCACAATTCTTATTCACTGGTACTCTTGTAATCATGTGATGGTTTCAGTATGGTTGCTTTGCATTTAGACTGCCACATGGTTGCTTTGAATGCTTACTAGAGTTATTTAGCTTAATAACAAAAATTTCTGCACAATAACATAATAATAATTCCTACCAGTCCTCATCTATCAAAAAAAACAAAATAGTTTAAAAGACCATTGTTCATTAAGGCTTCTCAGGGCCAGAGTCCCTTATTGCCACTTTTGCTCAAACCAGAAATAGTTTAATCTCAAGCATAATTTGGATAGCAGCATTAACAGTTCTTCCAGTGGGCCCAGGTACTAAATGGGGTATACTTACTAGGCACATCAGCAGTTTCTAGATGCATATATCTCTATTCTTTAATAAGCTGAGTTGTTCAAAATACTTCAGAAAATAAGGGGTATCCCTTAAATACATGACTGTTCCGCAGGTCTCAACAATTGATCTAAATCGATCTGCTGGTGGTGGGTTGAGGACCTTGTACACGTTCAGCAGCAGTGCTGGAATTAGGGAGGGACATGGAGGAATGCCATCCCTACACTTCTTTATTTATATGAAATAGCAACCCGTCGGGGGAATGCTAAAGTTTTAAAGCCCGGAACTTTTTTTTTTTTTTAATTTGCTCCTCTCCAAATCTGCATGCAAATAAAAAGGAGATGTTAAAAAGTGCAAGAGTCATATGAACAATTTTCATTTTGGGGGTCCCTGTTTGGGTAAATCTATGCATTCTGGGTATCAAACTGTTAGAAGAAAATAGCAAAATGGCTTTGCTTGAAAGTGGGTGATACCAGAAAGTAGTAGTAGTCACGGCTTATTATAACATTGGTTGTGACTTTTTTTTTTGGGAGGGGCCTATTTTGGTGCACCCCATCATTTGTGACATCACCATTTCTGTTATTTAATTCACAAGTATGTGTGTATGTGTGTGTGTGTGTATATATATATATATATATATATATATACTCAAAGGACTTAAAAGTATAGTGGAAACCTTTACAAAGGTCTAAAGGAAAACTGAAACGTTGAAATAAAACATTTGTTGTAAAACCTCTTGGTAGCTACCATGTGACAGAATTGTACAGACAGAAGGTAAAATATTTAACACACGCTCAGCACTATAGATACTTTTTAAAAATGTGGACTTTGGTTCACCAAAGGAACAAAAAACACAATGCCCAAGCACATATTCTAAATACAGTTCCTTCTTACAGAAGACAAAACACTGGTGGTGTACAAACCAAATCTTTTTTGGTATTTCAAGTAATGTTTAAAACATGTGACTTAAACAAACTGCGCTGCTTCCAATCTGCAACCTTTTGACCAGAATTTCCATGTTTATTACAGTTCCATTTTATTAATGCCTCTTTTTCTGAAGATGAACACCGTTATTCCTGCTGTGAAAATAGCACTTTGCAGTTTATGCTATAAAGTGATCTCTGCTGGTGAGCCAAGCTTCAGACATAAAAAGCACAGCTGAGTGACAATAACGCAAAAGGAATTTTTATAAATGACTATAACAAAAGGAATAAGTAACCAGAGTACAAGAAACCTGCATTGATTTGAGTCGTTTTACCTCTTGTAAAACAGTCAGTATATTATTATTATTATTAAAACAAACTTTATTTTTTTAATACAATCACTAAATATAATAAGATACCAATTTCAGGAATTTCATACCTGGATTCTTAGTCATTCTGATACTGGTGGTAACTATTTTCTTTATTTTTTCCTGCTCTAGTATGACAAAAGGTTTAGGAGCATATTGACGCTTATCTATATATCAGTCATCCCAGCTAATATGACTAACGACAAATGTTTTTGTAGAATATATTACCATCATCAGTTGAGCCATATTCATCATGGGTCATCAAGCTTAAAGCACATGTATGAATCCTTGCACAATACATGTGCCTGTTCATCCTACAACCGCAACTCAGCTGGATTAATGTAAATTGCACTGACTAGTCTTGTGTAATTAGTTTAGTTGATAGTGAAAGCAAAAGTCAGAAGATAGTTAATATATGTCGTACTTTATATTCCTCTGTAAAAACTCAAAACAGTTCCAGAATTTCTTTGTACTGTGTACTATGCCTCAGCATATTATATAAATTTTGGATTTGAGATTGCCACTCAGCCTCTGTAATAAACTAAGTGGATATAAAGAGATACACATTTAAAATATGTTGTTATAATAAATGAGAACTAAAGCAGACTGTTATGCCACATTCCTTAATAGGGTCCCAAATCCAATTCCAGTTACAGTGATTGAAGGCAATGAAAAGATACCTTGAACTATTCCTTACATGTCCTCGCTGCATTGACGTTCTGGAAGCCACCCCTGATTAATAAAGTTGCTCTTTAAAGGAGTATCCATTTGGAAATCTTATATCAAGCAGTTGTTCCTTTAAGGCATGCATTTATAAGGTCTGTTTAAACCTTAAAAAGCAGTGAGCAACAGTATAATATTAACTAGAAGCACATAAGAGATTAAACAATCTATAAATATAGCCTCCATGTCAGTGCCACTTCTGCATCAGTCCTAATTATCAATTAAAACTTAAATCCTATATATAAATGAATATGACTAAAGGGCTTTTAAAATGACTTTACAGAAGACATTGAAACAATAAAAACCTAGAAATGAAAGATTCATGTCAGTAAATGGATCAAGTGCATTTTTATGCCTTTTACATGATACCCTGCTACAATTCACTTACCCTAGCTAATGTTTTTTGTTGTGGATCTTATGAACTTAAAAAGAACCTATTCTGTAAACAATAGCCATTGGGAAGTTTTCCATCCTCCATTTTTCCTGCTCTCTTATGCAGTTTCTGGAGAATTTTACATTTTTCTCCTAGGTGACTGGGTGCCTATATTACTGATTTCCCTTCTGGATGTCATGCTAGCAATTCTTTTGTTCTGATTATCAGTTTGATGGTTTTTGGATTCTGTAGAGTGGAAGTGCACGGATGCCTGTGGATGCAACAGCTGGATTCATAGAACTAATGATGAAGAATTCATAAGAATAGAGACACACAACACTTGTTGTCGGTAGCCTTAAAAGGGAAATAATCCCAGAAATGAAATTTAAATCTTCATCTTATGGAAATAAATTCAAATTCTGTACTGTTTGTAAGACAAGTTAAGTTAATCTTCACTATGCCATTCTTTGCAATCTCTCTCTAAATTACTTTACGGAAAAAATTATCCCAAGCTTTCTGAATAACAGGTCCCATACCTGTTTAATTTCAGTTAAACCATTCACGAGTGTATTGTTTCTGGTTAATTCCAGCAGGTTTTGACATTTTATAAAACAACGCCACAAACTAAAAATACAGGAACGTGACTAACAGCCAAGAAAGTTACACAAAACTTCCATGATAATATTATGTCATTGGATTCTATAACTCTCTGCTGAAAATAAGACCGATATAAAATTACATTTACAGTGTCAACTCCAGAATTAACTTTTTATAGGTGTCATTTGATATCCTTAGCGTAGCCTCTCTGCTGCAAATTAAACCGGAAAAATAGAGTGCACGCACATGCAGTTAAAAACACAACATTTCTACAAAAACAAAGGATAGCTGAGGCCTGGAGAAGTGGTTCGCAAATATTGCCTTTGTGTCTCTGGGCCTGTTTACTAAAAATAATATGCATTTCACATATTTACATTGATATAATTGTTTAATGGTGTGTGTTCTGTACACAATCTTGAGCAGTACTGGCTTGATATCTCAGAGGTTTATACTGCTCTTGAAAAGAGTTGGTGGCACTGTTCTAAAAACAAAATGCAAATTTTACAATTTTTATAGTTCTTTGTTTCATTTTTTTCCTTTCCACTGACGGTTTAGTTACATGTGCTGTTGGCATACATAGTACAGTTTATATTATAGAACTTGATAAACATTACCTTTTCCTGAGGGGGGCTTGCCTAATGGAAAAATAACATGTATGGTTAAATATTTGAAATATTCTTTTCTTTCCCTGTCTTGAGCACTAACTGGTACATAAGGTTTGTTCAGAATCCTTGTCCTGGTTAAATTCATTTGCCGCTATGTGCTTTACACAACTATAACACTTTTAACACTTTACTGTATTACCATGACAGTCTGTTGGCATTTGGTGCAGTGAAGTTTAAAATATTAACTGTGGGGTTTAGGGTTCTTTAAGAAAAAAAGTTAAAGAATAATAGTAAAAATGCACCAAATGTGTGCCTTTCTGCAGTTTACATATCTGCTAAATATAAATAAATATGATCCTTTATGGTAAGACTGAATTTGTTAAGACTTCGGATTTCCACAGGAGGTAATTTTGCGTGACTTCGGAAAGCTGAAGCATTGCGTAAGCCTTTCCACCAGTGACTCTTATTGTTGCTGAGGAAAAGGCATTTTGGAGCGGTTAGTTGTCGCAGTAGCAGAGATCTATTGTGGGTGACTAACTTGCTCCTTCGGCCTTTAGCCTTAACATGTGAACAAACTGATAAAACTGGCCCTGTGCTGCCAGCTTTATGTGAATGGAAACTATAAGAGTATTTTTTTTTTAAAAAGTCTACAGTCTACAAAGGCAGTCTACAGTACACACTTTGCATTCTCGCTACCTTTTATTTAATCCAGAATTGCTACAGGTCTCTGGAACGGGGTCTTATCCTTATGGCAGACAGTAAGGCCAGTATTGGCCAGCGCAAGGTGAAAAGTGCTTACATTCCCCTGGGGAGAAAAGGTCTGTAGCTGAGTACTAAGGGGCACACATTTTTACTCAGAAAGGTACACACACACACATACACTCCAGTGAAGGAAAGATGATCACTGCCTTTCCCCCCTGTATAAGCCAATGGTCAAAAGGACCCATATACCATTAGACTAATTGACCCCTTATATGTCTGATAACCTGTTAAGGCTCCTGTGAAAAAAGGTGGGTGATTGGTACTTATTCAGCAGGATCTAATTTCATTGAAAGTGGTATAATCTTTAGGAATAATAAGTCCCAATAGTTGCACTAATCTCCCTTTGGCAATACTCTACTCTTCAAGCTACAGAAAGGTCAATATTTCCTTCGCTAATACATTAATTGACTTACTACTCATTAACTTTATCAGAAATTGAAATCTGTTAGCTTAGTACTTTAGTCATAGAGATCCCTTAGGATAAGAAACTGCAGTTTTTCTATATGTTCATTTTTTTCCCTTTAAGCAGAAGGAATATGCAGCTAGTTCAGTAGAGCAGAAAATCCATGTATTTTAAATAAAGTCAGAAGAAAACATGTCTTTAGATGTAAGCTTAGTGTTGTCCTGCAATACTTTATGTGTTACTAACCCTCTACATTCACAATAAACATTTTTTGTCACTTTCATTTTAATGCATTCAGAGCACTAGCAGAATAAAAGGCTAAGTAGTAGAAATGTAACCAATGGAATATGTCACATTCTATTCTGGTTATATATAGACATATATCTGGTACATTCAACTGCCGACTATCATTTGTCAGACCTTTATATGGAAGTTCGATCCAGGTGGGCTTATCACTGTAGGTGCATATCAGATAAGGTCAGGGGATAGTCCCAATTCTAAATGTGGTTAAAATGCCCCAAAGTGTGATCAGCCATTTCACTCATTACACATACATGCATACTAAGAATCAAAAAACATGAAATCATAAATGCATAGAGACGTGCATTTGTCAACAACTTGGTTCCCTTTATCTCTTAAAATCGTAGTTTATTTTGTAGCTACCACTGCCTTCTTTATAACGCATAACAAAAATGTAATTTGCTTATATTTTACCTATTCAGTGGTCACGGGGTCTTTATTTTTATAAAATGATGTTTTTAAGCCAACCATTTTTCTTTGTCTGTGTTTCTGCTCTGCCAATAATAAAAAAATAATATGTTTTCAATGAGGCCATCTTAATGCATATATTTGCCGTGAGCTGTTTACCATTGTGCAGAATGATTCTGGACATTTTTATTGTTCGGAAAATGAGTTATCTAAAGGAAACAAGTACTGAAGGTGAACAATGGGTTTTTTCTGTAATCTCCTCATTTATGATAAGTTGACTTTTTGCTGACTTAGAAGGAGAGAGGTTGCAGAGGCACAAATTGCCATGAAATCTTCTTCGATTGGATTCTTTAACTAAAAGTGTGAATAATGTAGACCTACAAATCTGATTGGCAGACGTAATACAAATTTTGTTTTCAGATAATGGAAAGGATAAGGTAAAAGGCTAACAGCTTACTTTGTGCAGCCAGCAATAAATATGGATTTGTTTGGGCTCAGCTGGCTGGAAGTTCTATGAAATTCCATGTTTTTTTCTTTTGCTAAAATATCTTTGAGGCTTCATTTTTGTATCTTCCACTGTTAATAGTGGCCACCTTCCTTGCTGTTATGTTTTTAAAATCACTAAGACTTGAAGAGGCGATGCCTGGTTTGATGTGTTATAGTGCTGTCATTTTATGTGAAATAACATTTTATTCGAAGTACAAGTATATGGAATCCTTAAAGGAGAAGTCAAAATTTAAAAAGCATACTGCCCAATAGTCCTCCTATTGTTTAGTAAAAACGCCACACTTTTGGCTCACCTAATCAAATATTTACTCAGTCACACTTACTTCACATTTTCAGCCATCTCTAAAAAGGCATTCTCCTTTCCTTTTCCTCCTTGCTTCATACTGCACGTGTGTTTCATTCCCCCCCCCCCCCTCTGCCAGATCAGCTTCTGATTGGCTGGTGGGCATGTGTAGCTCAGAACAGGAGGCAGGATCAAGTTACACACATGCTCAGAGAATAAGAAGGCTGCCGCTGGCACCTACAGGAAGGGGAGAGAGATTTCAGTGATGTCACTGTAGTCTTCACACTGCTGTAGGCTGCCAGCACCATATCTCAGAGAAGCAAGCAGGGATCTGGGAATTTAGATATGCAGTAAGTACTTAAAAAGAATGCCTTTAGACTTACTTTTAACTACTTTTTGTAGCAGGACAATAGATTCTGTAGTGCAATTCAATTATACAGAAATATAAAACGTATCACAACTAGCTATTTCCGCAGAATATACATTCTCTTTATATATATAAAGTCCAAGCAGAGGTAGCACTATATAAAAAAGGGGTTAATACCTGGGTGCCTGTGCAAAATAGCAATATACAAACGTAGAAAATGACGGTACTCACAAGATTTGCATGATTTGAAGAGGCAAAAGATCAACAGGAACTTTAAAGGTTTTTATTAAATTTAATAAACCTTTAAAGAAGTTCCTGTTGACATGTGTTCCTGTTGCTCTTATGCCTCTTCAAATCATGCAAATCCTGTGAGTGCCTATGCCTATATATATAGGCATCTGTAGAAGCAGGCACTCACGTTTAACCATGGTACACAAAATGCCTGGATGCAGTACAAAACATCATAGGTATCGGAAGAAGGTATACCGCACTCACAGGTCTGTGAGTGCGGTATACCTTCTTCCAATATATATATATACACACACTGTGTGTTAATGGGGGTAGCCATAGTGCTTTCCTTTAATCCACTTTTATGGCCCTATCTATACATATAGGCAGAAGGAATGTTCTGTGAGTGCAGTCAGCTGTACAGATAACTGTCTGTTGATGGACGATAACAACAACTAATAAACAGGGTATGCATTCCCTTATTGAAGCATTTGCACATTCTGTGTATGTACTTGAAGCGCACATATTAGAAGCATATCAAGCTCCACCACTCATCACTGTAGGTATAAGAAATATGATCAGCTACAATAGAATTCTTCATGGTGTACATGTACAGAAATAGATCCTCTAGACACTCCAAGGCTCCTGCCTCATACAGCTGGTGGATGAGAAAACTCCTATTGTGTCTAGCATTTCAGCTGTTCATAACATTTTTTGGATCAGTTGTTCACTGAGTAGGTTTGTCACCTCTGAAGATGTTATGGTGCATTATGTTGTACTGATATTAATAGCAGGAAATGATAAATAAAATATTATGATCAAACAAAATCCAGCTAGCGTTTGATGGACTGTATAGTAAGGTGGTTGTGGCAGCAGTTGAGGGCCCAGATGCACATGGGACAACATTACTACCTCCCCATATTACATTATGCTTAATGCCTTGACCACAGCTGTCAACTAACATAATAGCATAGGGCAGGCTGTGACCATTTCCTCACCATTTCTTTCCATTTAAATAGGCTATGACTTGATTTTCTATTAAAATCAGTGTTATGACATAATGTGCACATGGTATGTTTTAACATGGGTTATAAGTAGGGGGTCACTCTTGCCAATATTATGTCTTGAGTATTGCATTCAAACACTTTTTGCTGGTTCGAGCACATCACCTGCTAGCTTTTTCTTTCAGTATAGTATATTTGTCCACCCTTTGGTTCATTTTTGGGGGGGTTGGAGTTTGTTCCTCAGTTAGTGGAATCTGTGCATACACAAAGGTTCACCGTATAGAGGTCAAGCTGCCCAATTTCTTAGCTTTCCCCAATGTTTTTGTTATTTAACTTACCTATGGACAGGGAGCTTGAAGAGAATCTCATTTTCTTTTTATAGTGGACTGTTAAGGATTCATCACCTGCTGTTGACTAAAAGCCATGGTAAATTTACTTTGTTCATAAAATCTGCTAAACGCTATTTCTGTTTATCCTTAGGTTTTCTTGTATCATGTGTCTAATTAATTTTTATAAAACTGTATCTTTTTAACATAATTGTCTCACTAGAAGTGTTGATTACAGGGACTTATAGTGCATGATGTATGATCTCATATAGCATTTATGCTGATGTGACCTCACATCCGAAGAACATTGCTCGGCGAATGCAAATGCTTGCCTTCAAATAGCTGACTTACTAAAATAACAGTTGTTTCTCATAAACACGACCGCAAAGCGAAAACATACCCTAAGGTTATTGTTATTGCTGCTTGAAAATTACAGACCTTAGGTTTACTTGTTAAGGCTTGATATTTGCATTTCCCTATAATAAAAAGAATGTTTATTTGATGTATTTTAAATGGCTTTTTAGCTCATTTTCATGAAATTTGGCAACAGGAGCACAAACCCATAAAACAAAATGGGATCTGGATCAACCTCTATTGCAAATGGCATCTCGAGAACATTTCATCTACTTTATGGCCTTTCACTTTTTTTTAAAGATGTTTTTTTCTGCCTCCCTATTTCCTCTGTATTATTGGTTTATGCAGTGTGTGCATCTAGGAGTAGAATACTAACCTAGTGACCTTCTTCTGTTTATGTTACACTTACTTTACAGTGACCTTTGGTGGGCATAATGAAATGTCCCTCTGAAGTTACTTCTCACAATTCATAGCACTCTATTTCCATATTAAATGCAAAGCGTGAATGTGCTTTTCCCCAATTCATGGCACCATTAATAGTTCCAAAGCTTTATTAAAGCAGCTCCCTACTGTTATTTATAGCAATGGAAACGTTCAAATCAAAATGCCAAGCTAGAATATTTCAGCTCCAGTGTGTTAATATGAATATTAACACATTTGTTGGTTTACTGTATCAACAAAATCATGTATCAAAAAGACTTTTGGAAGGAATGATTTAGTTTATATCTTAATCATTAAGGGTTCTGGGGATTTATTTGATATTAGATTTCATAGAAATATTTGCATGAAATTTACTCTGCAACTAAACAAGCAATAGGCAAGGGATTAGCACAGAATAAACACCAATGTGTATTAGCAAATTAGACATAACAAAAAATACTAAATGAATAATATTAATCCTCTGAAAGAAAACTAGAGTCTTCATTGTGAAAGCCGTAAAATACAAACTAAATTGTTCAGTATTTAATTAGAATGATGCCATTGTTATTACTGTTGCATTTTTATTAGTTATTTTAATTAGCAGTTTTAGGGAAAAGTTATAAATGCAAGTGTGTGTTTGCAATAGTAGCCTTTTCTTAATGTATTAGTTAGTTCTTATCCTGGAACTTTGCAGGGAATCAAGTATTCTAACAAGTAAGTATGAGTAATAAGTGATACCTAAAATGTAATAGATAAACAGAAAAGGATGTAGTAGCCTCTGTAGTAATTTATGTCTGCAATTATAAAAACCTTTGCTTGTTCATGTTACTATTGATTTCTTAGAGTAAATCTACCATATTTCGGAGTAATTAATAGAATCCATTAATCTTGGCAAGCTTTTTGCCATTAAGAACAAAAGCAATACAGGAGACAATTTGACACTGCAATATAGTTAGTTAAAAACAAGTTATAGGAATATAAATTGAATAATTCAGTGATGATTATTTTATATTTTTTAGTGCTGCAAAGGTATCAACATACATAGTGAGGGGAAAAATAGTCCACTTTCCATTGATAAGAATGAGAAGTGCCACAGTTTCTGGGCATTACAAGTAGCAGTGATCAAAATGGCCCATTGCCCTAATAGTGTTTAGATGCAATTCTTATTTGCTTATTTGGGGCCTATAGCAAAATAAGGGATCCTTTACGACCTCCAAGGCATACTGCCTCTTTTATTGTAAAATTGCCGGACTTGTGCTCTTTAATTTAGACCTTTAAAGTACAAAAATGCACAACTATATTCTAATTTATCTTAGTCAGTAATAAGAGAGAATAGCTTCAAGGGGGTTCAGGTAATTTTGATGAAACGCCACATTCTAAAGGTTAATATTTTTAAGATGTCACATAACATGAGAATCATTCAACGTGCAATAGTCCTTAAAAAGGACACTACATAAGCCTGCAGTAAGATTTGAAATGTACAGTGCTTTCTCTTTCTCCCTTTAGATCTCTTAAACACTAATGGGGTTATGTAATAAAAGGCACTGAGATTGCCCAGGAGCAGTAACCCATAGCAACTAATCAGCGCCTGTTTAAAAACAAATATCTTATTTGTTGCTAGGGGTTACTGCTATTGGGCAAACTTAGACCCTTACATATGGGGGTAAATTCCATTTAAACTGGAAGATATAATAATAATAAATTGCAAGTTATAAATATGCCCTATTTTATGTATATTGCTCTTTTAACAAATATTTTTTTTCTTTTAAGCTTTTGATTAGGCCTAGGTAGGATGGCACACCATTTATTCCTATATATACCAGAAATTGCATATGAGTTATATTCACAGTATTAATTGTTGCTAAATGATTAATCATCATAACCTTCCTAATGTCTTTGTAGGAAAAGCGGTTACTTTTATTGACTGTCATAAGAATGCTTAAAGAATGAGATGGCATAAATAAAATGAAATAAATTGCTCTACCACTTTCAAGATGTGCTTAACTCATGCCATAAAATTAAAGTGATGTTCCTTAGAGGCATTTTTTATGGGGAAACAATTGTGACTTTTAATTATCCTACTTTATAACGTGGTATAATTAGTGCACAAGAGTTTTACTGAATTTTTATGAACAGGCATATCATTAAAATTCAAATATCCCTGATCTAAGAATATGCACCAGAGTATTTAGAAACACCACTATTAAAAAGCAAAATGTATTTTTTTTTTTTACAAAAAGCCTGATTTGGATTTTACATTAAGAATTTATTTGGGGCCAATAGCTTCTGTGGCCTATAAACCCGGACAAAGGGGGATGTGCTTGATGATGGTACTGATGGTAGCGTGATAACATCGGGGGCGGGGTTATCGCAGCCGCCATGGGAGGATTTCTTGCTCCTTAAAAGGAGCAACCCTAGTAGTTATTAATATTTCTGCGGACAACTGCAGGATTTCCACATTGTGGCACACATTTATTAACTCCCAGAATTACTGTAGCCTACCAGGAGGATGGAATTGTTCAAGTCTGATCTTTACATCACTTTTGGATTACATAATAATACAGGTATAGATATTACACTCCCACATTAGGAAATGCTCCCTTGTTTGAGTTTCATTTAGAATCAGTCCAGTAAATCTTATCCATTTTACTGGAATGTAAGACTTTTTCAGATTCCATGTTTAATGCTGATTTTTGTCTGATAATCTCCATGGCACAAACGCGCTGTTTTTTAACTGCTGTCTTTAACCTGCGCCCTTGAACTGCAGCTTCACTTGTTGGAGTTTGCTGTGGAGTGCTTGAAGGGTCACAGGTTGGGCATGCCTATTACAGATTAGAAATGATTAAATCTAGTCATTTTACAGAAAAAATGTTACCAATATGACCTTTGAAAAGTCCAGTTCACTGAATATTATGTACTACCATGCTTGCAAAATCAGAATAGATTTTGTTTTTCCAAGGGTTTGTTAGTGCTTTAGAGCCCAGTCGAAGCTAGAAATGTTAGAAATAACACCGAAGTTATTTGGCTGAATTATATCACTTTATTGCATTTCCAATATCGCTTGCTAAGCAGGACTGGTGCTTCAGGCATTTTTTTTAATGTGATGTGTAGTTCTGGAGAATGAAGGATTACTTTTGCAATTCCATTTAAGAGTAATGGGAATTATGTAGCTAATCCCTCATACATAATCTTGAAAATGAACCTCCGAGTCTAAACCTAATGCAAGGGATTTAAATGCAAAATAAATAACTTTCTACTCAGTATATTGCATACATACTCACAGTGGCTGTCTTAAACAGACTGAGGTGGAGAGTGTCTGTTAATCCCCCGGTGCTGCTACAGGTCTTAAAACTCACTGCAGGGAAGGAAGTGACTTTTGGATGTTGAAATAAACAGGTCATAGTTTGTTCCAGGTCCTCCAGTGGCACCCACATCCTGAAGTATGATAATATAAATCCTTATAACAATTAAACCAAACAAAACAAAGTATATCTAAGTGTTTTAATCTTTTTTTATAAAGGAATTTATATACACTGAACAAACAGACAACCAATTTCCTATACAAGAGATAGAAAGGTCCCTGCACAAAAGAGTTTACAATATAAAAGAGCTTTAACAACTTTATAGAAGAACAAGTGTTTTGTTGATATTAAACCACTCATCAGTTCTTTGCTATAAGGCAGCCATAGGGCTTTATGCTTTTATCTAGTATCCAAATTTAACTAATTATTACTTGTTATTTGTAACAGTTCCTCTGGTGCAATGTTGCCAATTATTTTCCAGCATGCCAGGTGATTTATCCCAACATACTTGACAGTTACATACTAAACTTTCAGCCAAACTTAAACCATTGTATTGGCAAACTCTTATCATAGAATTACTAAGCGCTTAAAGTAGATATGACAGGTCTTCCTATGGCATTGGGTTGGTCATATGGTCGTGTAAATCATCTAGTACACTCTGCCTTTTGGCTAAGATCCAGTGTAATACCTGTTCTTATCAGTGGCAGTGTGGCTTCTGCTGGTGAGACTGGGCAGCACCTAATCCTCTGGCCAAAGGCCTGGACGCTATGGAGCACAAACTCCTCAGACTTTGCACCCCTGCAATGCCTTAAGATCAATGGTGGCTACAGGAACCAGTTTCACTATAGCATATGTCTTTATATGGGTTTTTTGGTACAGTGCAATAGACTCCTACGGGTCTGCACAGATCTAGGTGGTATATGTGCCCATTAGGCTTTTATCCCCCTGAAAGCCTCTTCCTTTGTAAGCCCTCTGGCTGGAGGGATCTGGATAAAGGGACCCCACTAGCCATGCAGCAAAGAAGGTCTAAGGATCATTGCTCCCTGCTGGCCTTTTGGCCAGGTGGAATTGGGGAGAAAGGAATTCACCCTAAGCTTTGGGTAAAGGTGGTTCTGAAGAAAACTCTCCTAATTTCAGGGCTTCTGGCCAGGCGAGGCTCTGCCTTTTCCAAAGCAAGTTTATTGCTATCTATTGCATGTGTACTTTGCACTTCTTGAGTGATTTAAAACACTTCAATAAAAAAATCTGTTAATTTGCAAAAATTGCCTTTAGTACATGAGACCATAGCAAGACTTTATTATGATTTCATCATTAATATTTCACATTATTGCCTTCATAGTACTGGAATGGGATCTAATATCTATAAATCCATTGTTTATGAAATTCCACAAAAAAAAAAAAATTCTGTAGTAATAAAAGTAGTCTTAAGGTTTAAGGTATAATGCTGCAAACTACAAAAGACCCTTTATATGGAAAACCCCAGGTTCCAAGTATTTTTATAACTTTCTTTTCTTTAGACAGTGTTTCATTTTAAAATATTTTTTTATGCTGAATTGATATATTTCTTTATCGAGACATAAAAGTTGGCTATTTTAGTTTCCAAACTGAGTTCTACCAATATGTTTACTGCTCAGGATTATACTGTAAATTACAAATAAAATTTGTTAAATAAAATCCAGATCTGTTACTCCTGCCCAAGAGCTGGAGGCTGCCATATAACAGCAATGTTGAAGATTGCTTCTTTTATGTATTAGCTCATGGAAACAATTACACCTTCGAAATGCTTCAAAAGGATTTTAATATAATGGGCCACATATTCTGTGCTTAGGATGCACTGGTAAAAAGCCTATTCTCAGCCTATTCAGCTTGAACTCCATTTTATATCACTCTTTATCCATTCATTTTCTTCTGACCTTGGGCATAAATATATGCTCTTTTGATGCTGGGTGCATCGAGCAGACAAAGAGAAATAGCATTACCAATCCATCACCATTATGAATGATACAGTTTAAAACAAACATGGGTCAGAGATATATCTTAAAAGCATATTTGAATC
This sequence comes from Xenopus tropicalis, assembly GCF_000004195.4. Classification (NCBI taxonomy): domain Eukaryota; kingdom Metazoa; phylum Chordata; class Amphibia; order Anura; family Pipidae; genus Xenopus; species Xenopus tropicalis. The sequence goes on from NC_030677.2 coordinate 126,271,510, forward strand.
GATTCCTACACTAAGCTACCCTTAAAGGCTTACAAATGATGAAGAGAGATTTAACAAATTATCTTTTCACTATAGGAATACCCACTAGCAATTCCATAGACCTATTATTTTGGAAAATTAAAGGTGGGAAAGATTCTCAACATCCTTTGCAGAAAGAGAGAAATTTAACTTTAAAACACCATATTGGGTGATGAAATATTTTCTAATCCACAGAGATGTCCTCTATGCTTAATGACAATCCTTGGACCTATGAATATATTGCATGCAACACAACCATAACTTGAAGTTTAAACTGTAAGCTTACAAGCACATTGCATAAAGATAACATTTCTCTCCAAGTGGCAAAATAATTTTTGGGTATGTAAAAGACAACCAACCCATAGTATAGACTGAAACTACAGTTTCCAGTACTCACACTGATGTCTACTTGACATTATCTTCACATGTATCACTGAATATTCAGTTTTAGTCAACAGTTGGCACATTTAATCCGCTAGTTTGGACCCAGTTGTATCCAAACTCTTTTGAATTATAATATTCAGTTGCATTGAGTTGCTGAGTTTAGTAATCACTAGTGATGAGCGAATCTCTCCCGTTAAGCGTCGCTAAAAAATTTGCGAATCTTTCAAAAGATTCGCGAAACAGCAAAAATGTTGCGCTTAAAAAAAGAAATGTCTCCCGCCACTATTCTTTTGTTGCACAGCTATTCTTTTGTCGCCCGCGACTATTCTTTAGTCGTCCGCGGCTATTCTTTCGTCGCCCACGGCTATTCTTTTGTCGCCCACGGCTATTCTGGAATTTTTCTGCGGCAAATTTTTTCATCCGTTTTGCGAATCAATATGCCAATGGCGAAACGCTGAAATTCGCTGCGAATCCATGCCTGGCAAAACATTTTGCCCATCACTAGTAATCACTACTGGTCATTAGTTTTATCAGTTGCGGGCCGATGTACCAATGTTTACATTTAAAATTTTGCCTCAATTTTATTTTTTTTTGTGTTAGAACTCATGAATTGGAATTAGAGCATCCAAACCCCTAATGTAAAACTTTGGTATCTAAAAGCTTGTGAGTTTATGTAGAAGTCAATGGGAGTTGTCGTAGGTAAAATTTATGTATTAGCTCATTGCTTCATTTGATTAGCCATATTTCCCAAGGATCAAAAAGACACATTTACCTAGTATTCCAATTGCCTTGTAACTCCCTTGTAGATTGGATTTGTTTTTATTGAGACTACAAATTGTAAATATGCCTCATTGTCTCATCTATTTCAAAATCTTGTACGATGTGTACAGTAAAATATGGATAAAAGTCAGGTAATTATGATAAGCATTTAACATCCATATTGTTATCAACCACTATTTATTAATTTTCTTTAAACCAAGGTTATAGATATGCAGGATATTTTTCTCCCTTTTAAGATGTTTTGAGTTTTTGGGGAAAAAAATATGGAACTTTTAGGTTAATACCAAACAGCCGCAATACCTAACAAGTGCACGATTAATAAATGTGAGATAGCCAGTGTCTAACAGAGACACCAGACATCAATTTCCATGTGAAAAATCTGCAATAAACCATATCAAGCATCTGTCTGAGTGTACATAATTACCTTCGGTAATTCAGAACTTCTAATGATAGTTTGCAGAATCCTATTTTTGTAGCTAGCACAATAACATTAAAATTATTTCTATCAGCTTCCGTTAGGCTGAGGATTTCCATTAAAAGCTGACATTACATTTTGAAATTGTTTGTTCAGCCGTAATTTGCCTTAATGTTTATGAGAATGATTGTGCGCCATAAATGGGAATTTACAGAAAAATGCTTACCGTTTTAGTGCTATTGCATCTTAAAGGGAAACATGGAATGTTTGTAACTAGTGTTTATCTTCTATTCTTTTGCAATTAAGAGTTCTTTATGTCCCACAGAGAGATTTAGTCGCTTGTGATAGATCTCTACTAAACACTCCAAAATGCCTTTCCAACGGCAACAATAGGAGACTTCGTCTTTCTGAAGTTGCCTGCAGAAGGGACTTTGCACAACTTCAGAAAACTGAAGCAATGCATAGACCTTTCCACCGGTGACACCTCTTGTTGCCGATGGAAAGGCATTTTGGAGCAAAAAAAATATAAAAGAATGAGGAAAGAGTTAATTTAGGACGGGAGCAAGGGTGATAGGGATATTATAGATGATATATAGATGATATATAGATAGATTTAAAAAAACGATTTAATTTCAGCCAGTGATTCATCCTTTAGAACATATACATGTTACTTTATATATACAGTATAGTACCTCTGGGAGTGGGATGAAATCTGCAGCAAAAGTTCATAGTTGGTGAGGTTCTGACAACCTGCTGATCCTTCTTATCAGTCTTCATTTCTGCTGTGCCTTCAGTTTGTAAGATCTCTCCAGCCCTGCCTACATCTGTGCCTTTGATTGGTCAGTTTTACTGTCTGCCAGGAGAGCTTTTCTTGTTGTTTTGACCCATAATAAATAGTGAAAAATGCACTTTTTTTTACACAAAAACTTGTAGTTTTGGTGTAAAAAAAAAAAAAACTAAGAATGCTCATAAATCTTCCCCTTATTGTGTGCTGTCATGTTTATTTTCTTTGCTTTAGTAGTTATAAAAATAATTAATAGGAGCAATTGATTGCTCCTCCTATTATAATGCGGTTCTTGTTTGCTGCATTACACTGAACATAGCCATTGGACAGACAAGACTTCACCACTACCACCTTTCATTGGTATAAATGGTCTTGCGGCAGTTTATTTTGCATCCCATACTGTATAAGGGGTATGCAAGACTGATGTTCTACAAACCCTAGCTTGTAGATAGATAGCTGTATGAAGAAAAATACAATATTATATAAATCTAACTTTGTAGGTGGCACCCATTGACATCAAAACACATTTTTTACAACTAAAAGAGAGTAACACTAACCTTTGACTGCTGCAGGAAACATTCACAGTGATAACAGACATAATGAATGAAACCTATCTACAACCAGATGGCTGCCTCCTATCCGCCAACTGTGCACATGCATTTTTAGACAGCCATGCCAAAGCCCTGCAATTATCTTATTCACTCTCATCAGTTTTTTTTAAGTTTGATATCTAAAGTAGGGAAGGTATCTAAGGCTAAAGCCATGCTTTTGTGTTTTTGCTTCAAAATCCACCCTGTGCGCCCATGTTTGGTGTGCCTTTCAGAAGTTTCCAAAAACAGCCACAAAGCAGCAGATTGCATTCACAGTGAAAATGGAACTTGTGACACTTACCTAAAGGTATTTTAAAATATCACATTAAAGATTATGCTCTGGAGAATGGCATTATAAGTAATCATCAGGTTTCCTATAGGAAGCACATATCATGTAAAAAAGATGTTGCTTTTTATGATTCAGGAGGGGTTTTTCTTATTTTTGTACTGCTCTACATCAGCACGTAGTAGAGTTTACTTTGCTTGAACTCAAATTGACCAAATGCTATGATGCTGAATTTACAAGGGATAGAAAGCCTAGTGTAAATAGACCCAGGATAAAATCTGTACCCACAGAAAACTGCATATTATATATCCTGTCCATGTTGCAAAACCTGTTAGGTTTTTCGTTACTCATTCACAATAATGCTAGGAATTACAATAAGCATAATTGAAAATTCCTAATAATATGAATGTGCTGTGTTTTCATAGCTAAGAGGACACTAAACCTAAAATGCTTAATATTTTCTATAAAAGTGGTACTAGTAACTTCTTAAATAAAAATATGTAAGTCACTGGAACAGAACAGCTCTTACTGCCTCAGAGTCAAAAGTATAGGATACATGTTGTACCGGAATTTGTTTCTTTGCTGGTAGACAACAACAGATGTTTCTTTATAAAAAAAATAAAAAGTCAGCAAATTTTCTTATGTGACATCAGGATCTTATCAGCACTAAATACATATGAGAGAAGGTTTTATATTGAGCCACTCCAGGCCTAAAATATATATCAGCCAACCTATTATTATATAGAGGTATGGGACCTGTTATCCAGAATGCTCAGGACCTAGGTTTTTCTGGATAAGGGGTCTTTCTATAATATGGAACTCTTACTAAATAATCATTTAAACATAATCAATAGTATTATTTTGCCTCCGATAAGGATTAATTATATCTTAGTTGGGATCAAGTACAGGTACCATTTTATTATTACAGAGAAATAGGAAATATTTTTTTTTTTTAAATTTAATTATTTTCTTATAATAGAGTCTATGGGAGTTGGCCTTCCCTTAATTTGGGACTTTCTGGATAATGGGTTTCCTAATAAGGGATCCCATACCTGTAGTTATTTATAAAACATATATAATTTTGCGGCCCTAGTTCTACCGCAAAATTAGGCTACTTATAATGGCGAAGTTCTTCTTTAACAGAAACATATCTTTTTCAAAAGATATTAGGTAATTTTACAAATATTTCTAAACTTCTAAATAAATTGCTTTATATTGTAGGCTTTATGGCATTGACATGGACCAGTGCCAGTGCCATAAATTCGACACTTCTACACTACAAAACACCCAGTAACACAGTATAGATGAAACTGTAGATACACTCATTCATGGCGCAGAGTTCTTCCCTCCAGTTGCTAGCTGAGCAGATGCCTTTGCACATCTGTCTTATCAATATGAAAGGCCTGCCCTCTACTTCATCATCTCAGCAGTTCTAACTGCATACTGTCCCTGGAGGTTATGCTCAGGCTCTGGGGTTTTCCAGGCCTCTGTAATTTGAATCACCATGCCTGTTTGCTAAAAAAAAAAAAAATAAAACTTGGAACAAGGCTTTTTTTTTCCTTATTTCAGGTTTGATCTGGGCCTGCCTAGATGAAAATTGGACCCTTGAGAGGTGGTGACTCTCAGCTCAATAACTGAAAAATTAATTTTAAAAATACAAATAAATGCTTTTGCCTTTATGGTTATGTTGCATTTCAGTGATCATTTTCTTTGTCTACTGGCATGCACAGGACATATACTCTTTAGCAGCGATAGAAATGCTGTACAACAATCAGCTGGTTTCAATGCTGTGTGTTCTACTTTGTAATGTATAATACTGAAATCTAGGTCAGAATTTGTTTTGCTGTCATGAAATGATAATGTTCATACTGGGAAGAGAGATTAAAGCAGAAATTTAACATAAGGTTTTACTAGTCTCATAAAGTGTGTGGAACCACATATAAGGCATCCATTATGTATGACATATTTAGTTTTTTCATATTATCTAGTTACATTTTCATCTGTTCCTTATTTTATATTTCCTTATAACCGTACTAAAACAATATCAGCATAGATAATATTTATTCTAAGAAAGAACTGGCGATTTTCCGAGTGCGGAGATTATATCACACAATGTCTTTAGTTTGGTTTGTCAAAGGTCAAGAGTCAGTTTTTGAAAATCATTGTGCTTATAGCCATTTAGAGCAGCTGCCCATAGCAATCTTGCTGTCAATTCTAGTCTGTTGATACATTCAGTAATGGAGGCAAAGGTCTTAACTGAGGTGACAGAAAGATTTTTGCTCTTTCTAGGAGGAAGGCTGGTGCAGACTGATGCCAAATTTAGAATTAAGTATTGGTTTGCAAGATTAAAAAAACAAGACACATAGAGAAGACAAAAACAAACATAGACACAAATGTTTCTTGGGGGAAATAAAGAACTAGGAAATCCCCAAGCTGCCATCTTCACAGTTTAATCTTCTAATGTAGAAGAGGCATGAAGTGAAATGTCCATTATACCTTCTTTTTTTATTTTGTCTTTGAATTTGAAATTGTGTATTTTTCATGCCTTATTGTTTTATTTGTATGATACAGCATTTTAAATATGAGTTGCTTTAAGTATATGTTTAGACATACCTGCAATGCTTAGGAGGTCTCTTAAGTATTACTATCATATAAGGTGGAAAAACGTTTAAATTTGACATTAAACCCATACTAGGTTGTTTGCACCAGTGTTGTTTGTTCATAATTGGGAATGTAACCAACAGTAACCAGACTTTCTATATATTTATAATTTTCCCTATGAATAACATCGGCATCATGCATTATTTTTACTGGCCAGGCTGGTAAAATACCAATCAGATGTGTATAAACCAGTAAATGCAACCTACTAATTGGTTGCTATTGGTTAGGAGCCCTTTAGCAAGCTTTGCATATTTTATTATATTACCCCCTCTATTAAAGGTTTGCTTCTGTCAGTAATGAGTCTTGAAGATCTGCTTTGCTGCTATTTTTCTATGAGCAAAAGCCACTCCAATGTGAAAACCAAATAAGTAATTTTACTGGGTATTTATTCTCTACACATATACCCCCAAACTATAAGTGTCTTGATGCAGCCTTGTAGCTTAAAGGAAAATAGATGTGTATTAGTAGGCACCAATAAGTGAGCGTTTTGCCATAACATAGACCAACATGTGAACATTAATGGAATATCAGATTATGTGTGAATCACATTCACACTTGGACTGAAAAAGGTTAACAAAAAGCATATTCTGCAATATATTTTATGTTTTTAATTCTCTGAGCTTCAGAAAAAATGATAAAAGCCTTGCTTAAATATGGAAGAAAATCTTGAATATCATTAACATTTATTTACTATCTTAGATTTATAAATAATTATCTGAGCTGGAAGGGAAAAAATGCCTAATCCTTTAAACATTATTTTGTTAAAAGTGCCTTCTCTGCATAATGTTAATGTCACTGAAACTTTACTGTAGGATGTGGAAACACTGACTTTTAAATGTTTTTGCACAGTATGCAGTCAATGTGAAAACAGAGTGATTCTTAAAGCTAGCTCAGTTTCCTCCATTCATTTCAGGCATGCACATAATGACTCCCATGGGCCTAGATAAACCTGATTAGGAGTTATGTCAGCTCTAAAACAGGCCTTGGCGATTACCTCAATGCTCGTTTGTTTTATAAAGTACGAGAAATGAATAACCTCTTAAAACAGCTATTACTGCTTAGTACAATGCATGGTGTTACTAAATGGCTTCCAAATGGAAATTAAAAGCATTTTAGTGTAAGCAAAAGGTTCTGCCTTGAAGGAAAATGAATAGTTCTTCTCTGATTATAGGTTCTTGGGTTATATAGATACTGTTTGTGTTGATTGTGTATGATGGTTTAGTAGTTACGTTTTAGGTATGCTGTCTTAACTCCTTCTTGGCTTTGCATTTTGCTGGGGTAGCCTCAGTGCACGCATTAAATGGTATTTTGGAATTTATAGGTGTTCATCACCTGGTTAAACACAGACTGATGTTATGCAGAGCATCTGTACCCTTTCAATCTGCTAGAGTTGCCACCTTCTGCTGCTTTGGAGTCAGGGCAGGGGGGAGGACCAAAGACATGGGTGGTGGGCCCGATGATGCCAGGGAGTGGGGGGCTGACATTTGGGGAGGTGGGTCTGTGACATCAGGGGTAGGGTTTGACATGGTAATCAGTGATTGGCAGATCGCTATGCCCTTCAATTTAAAGCTGTGTCTGTATTTCCTAATTTTGAATTCCACACATGCAGTTTTCATTTTTTACTTAAGTATAGTGGTTGCCATGAGAATACCTTCTTTCAGCACCATTTTATCTATATTTAATTACTTTGTGTCTGTTTTGTTTAAATATATTTTATCTAATATACAAATTGCACTCTGTATAATATAATGACAAGTTGTGGTGCAAGAAGACCTATGATCAAAAGTGTACTTATATTATCATGTATTGGTTTAACCTGTATTTGATAAAAAAAAGCCTTTTTTAAATTATTTATTACAAACATTGTCTTTCATTTACTCAATAAAACAGTAAAGTAAAAGGGTTGGAATCTCTGCCTATTCCTGCCCACAGTAAGTAATGCCACCATATTGTCTGTTTAATGGAAAGATAATGCTTACTTACTAATAGAAATATTTTCCCTTTAAGGACCATTGTACATGCATTAGTTAAACTATCTATTCTATGCCATTGATTAATACTACTTGTTAGTACTGTTAGTTTATGGTCATTTTAACCAGTGCCCATGCAGTTGTACAGTAAGTAAATATGTTCCCTCCCCAACAAAGATTTCTTCTGTTTAACTGGAGTAAATCTTTTTTTTTTTTTAAAAAGGGGGGATGGTAAGGAATGATTAAGCAGGAGATACAATACTTTATTTGCCAAGAACTTAATGATACTCATACATAGTTTTTACTACAGTATTTAACAGGAAGCGAGAAACTGTTTCTTGTAACCTATTAATTTTGCTGAGATAAATTCATGAACAGTGACATTGCAGTAAAAAAATTGAACATTAGCCAGCCCCACATGATTGGTGAGACCTACCACCATGAGAATTTTCTGTTAGCATCTTTCAAGTGAGCAGAGAATGTGACTTAGTGCAACAGGCTATTCCGACACTGTCCGTTCTGCTAGACTAAGAGACCTTCACGTACTTGCTGCTTTCTTGTGCAGTGCCAAGCACAGACACAGAAGTGGGATTGTTAATGGCTTCTGCTAAACTTGGATTTTGGCACTGCAAGAATAAGCAACAGTAAGGGAAAGGATGACATCAATGCTATGGCATGCATCCACACTAGAGAAATGGTACAGCTCCTGACTGGTCACGGACAGTAGAACTCAATGGGGAGCACAACAAAGAATAGAACTATAAAGAATAGGAAACATCATTAAGAGACACTTTCATTTCTCAAGTAAAAACTACTATTGCTGGTATGATAATTGTTCTTAATTTTATAATGCTTCAGTGCTGGAATATCTGTGTAATAAATGATAAAGAAAAAGATATTTTGAAAACTAAATCATTAGGAAGAAGAAATAAGACATTTAAAATGCAGATCAGTTTGGACAATTTTGTTGTCTTTCAAACTGAATGCAAGTTTGACACTAACAAATTTGAAGACTAATCTGCACTTCAGAACTGTGAGAATATATGCTCAATCAGTCTTAGTAACAAATAAATGCTTATCTGTAATTGGATTTCTTGAGTAGTCCATTTCACTTGTGCCAAATACAAAATCCTGTTGGTTATGGATTGTCTTAGGGCTCTGGTACACGGGGAGATTAGTCGCCCGCGAGCAGGGAGTTTTGCCGCGGGCGACTAATCTCCCCGTGTACCAGAGCCCTTAAAGCGGAAGTTCACCTTTAAATTAACTTTTAGTATGATATAGACATTGATATTCTGAGACCAACTGCAATTGGTATTCATTGTTTATATTTTATGGTTTATTAATCTTGTTTTATTTACCCTACCAACCAGGCAGTGCTTTAGACAAGAGACAGAAATTTAAATGGTAGAGGGCCAGTATAGAAAAATAAGTTATAAAATTAGCAATAACAATAAAATTGTAGCCTCACAGAGCAATATTTTATGGCTGCGGGGGTCTTTGACCCCCATTCGAAAGCTGGAAAGAGACAGAAGAGAAAGGTAAATAATTCAAAAACTATAGAAATAAATAATGAAGACCAGTTGAAAAGTTGCTAGGATTAGGGCATTCTATAACATACTAGAAATTAAATTAGAGGTGAGCCACCACTTTAAGCTTTGTAGGTGTGGCAATTAGAGTTGCTTCAGTCTTTTTACCAGTCAGAGCAGGGACGGGTCCACAAGGCCAGTCCATGGCTTCAGGGGCAGAGCTGTGACATGAAGGTAGGCATGAGTTTAGTGGGCCCGCATAAAAGGAGAAATAGTGGCAACAGTTTAGAAAGGAAGCTGGAAGAGGGGATAGGAGGCTGGGCAAGGGCGGATCAGAGGTGGGCCAGGAGTGGAGTTGGAGTTATTAAAAATTTACTGGCATCTACAAAGAATGTAAATGTGTAATACTGGCCCTGGCTGTGTTTTTACCAGCTAAGCCAGTGAAATACCAGCCAGGTGGCAACCCTAGTAGGCTATCAGCTTGTTTAAAACATTGGCCTCCAAGGCCTGCTTGGTTTTCGTGATCAATCATAAATCTGCTCATTTGGTGACTTAGCAGCAGTCCCACCTGAAAAGCAATTAGACCTGTAGTTTGTATGACTGCCATCTCATTCAGTCAGGCCAGACTTAGATCTTACTAAAACAGATTATAAGAAAACATGAAAGTTGAGCACATGGCCTCATTTACAGTGACCAATATTTTAGCATTACAAATGCATTTACTACAAAGTGAAAAAGGTTGCAAAGATCCAAATTTTGTGGTGTAAAACACTGGAACCTAGATGATTTTATGATAATCAGTCTCTCTTCTATTATTCAAATATTTAAAAAATTATATGGATTATTTACATCTGCAGTGCAATGAGCAAAGTGCAGTTTTGATCTCAATCACTATGTTTTTCCCTGTAATGCAAAGGTTTTTCCCAGATTTACAGTGACATTCCATTTGCAATGTTGCCGTCATATCCAGTTTTCAGCATGGGAGTGACAAGAGCACCCTGTTCTTTATATGCAAGTGCACTGCACCCACTCACAAAGAGTGCTGAGGGAACCCTGGAGCTACCACTTGGTCTGGACGTGGCCATATCCTCAGGGTCCCTTCTGCAACAGCAGGACAGGAAGTCACAACTTACTGTGGCAAAATTTGCATAGATGCAATTGAATTTATAGTAGTAAATAATGCCTTATACTGTATATCACTTACATCAGTCCTGGACCCAATGGAGCTTATAGTCTAAGCTCCCTATCACATTCACCCACAGTATCCCTGTATAACTTCCAGTATCAGGAACCAATTAACCTTCCTGTGTGGGAGTGTGGAGGAAACCCCCCTATCTTGTTACATTCATAATGTATAGTTAAATTATTGTTGTATTTTCTCGGCTGGTTTTATAAAAACTATTTTTGGCATAGGAGGAAAACATACTGTTTATAAAACTGTACCTTGGCTGTGTTGGCTGTGTGGGTGTTTTACATTGTTTTCATAATCCATACGGTTCCCCTTGTGTTTAAGTAATGTGTCACAAAGCAATTCATAAAATCTTAAATGTAATAAATATTCAAGAAACACATTCCAGAACAATTCTAAGAAATGTATGTGTTGAAAGATGTGCATTAAAAAAAGATGTCCAGGGAATCATATTTTGTAACTGTGAGGGCTATAAGTTGTAGTTAAAGTGCATGCTTGGTTGCCTGACATCATAGTTCCTAATAAATCTATTGATTTTTAATTTCTTTTCTTTTTTAAACCTAGTGCACAACAATATCAGCCACTGAGAAAGCAAAGGGTTACTGATCTTAGTAGGCTTGCTAGCATGATTCCTTATAAATGACAGTGCTTTTGCAGGGCTTAAAGATAATAGTTGTTGTTTACTGAAAGAAAGTAAAGTTGCACACTGGCTTTTGTAACAGAGATAAGCTGGAGTAAGCAGCTGGAGTGAAGTGCAACCAGAAATTATGGAAAGATTACGTTGTGGGCTTAAAAACTGTGGAAATCAAAACTTGAAAAAAATGCTGCTGACTAAGCTATTCTGTCACAAGAAAAATATGATAAAGCATGTGTATGTATATAGATATAGTATCTGCATGCAGTTATATCCTTATATCCTTGTGTTAGTAGGTACAGAATTTTATCCAATACCTTCAAATGCCATAAACAAAGTTTAGTATAAGCTGGTCATATACTGCATAAAAAGATAAAAACTTCTATTCTATGGCATAATTAATCTCTCAGATTGTATTGTTTTCTGATTCCTTTGAATTCTGGTTACTATTGCCAAATACCTGACATCCATATTGGAAACGAGCCATGGCTGTCAAACTGGAAAAGCTCTGGCTATTTGAATCTTTTATATTGTGATGTTTCTCATGAAAAATTAATGAAGAAAATGTATTCAAAGATGTTCTGTGCATAAGGGGAAGGATGGAATTTAATTACCCTTATTTAAAAAAAAAAGAACTGAAAGCTCCTTACATACTGCATTATATTATTATGCATGATAGATTGTACTTCTGTGCACTTGTGCAAAAGGACGAAGAGCTTCCGAGTGCATCTTGCATTTAAAAGAGTTGACAATAGGATTTCTAGATGCATTTGTGTCTCTGAATGTATATTTCTCTTTTACTCTTCTACCATAGATGATTAAGCATGACTGAAGAAAGACATTAGTCCTAACTTGTATGTTTGGACTAATGTCTTGGTACGCTGTTTCGCTGCTGTGTTTTCTACCCTCCTTTCTTTAGTTATGCTTACTCTTCTACCTAATTTTTACCTTCTGTCCTTGATCCAGACTACTCAACTAAATTTTTAATCCAACCATTTTTTAAAAAGTGCCCTTTAAAATTGTCTTACTCTGAAAGCATAAACTCTGGTTTTAACAGTATAAAACTGTGTATATGTCAAAAACCACTATAAATAGAAATAGTAAACTAATATTAGCTATTTTTTAGATCCCCTTAAACCTAACACATTACATTACATTAACATTTATTTATAAAGCGCCAACATATTCCGCAGCGCTGTACAATAAGTGGGTTACATACATTGGACATACAGAGTAACATATAAAGCAATCAGTAACCGATACAAGAGGTGAAGAGGGCCCTGCCCAAAAGAGCTTACAATCTACATGAACCACAAATAAAACACAAGACTGTTGAGTTCTATAGTGATGTTTTTCACTCAATTGTCTGTATCAGCCAACACTGAAGCTTTTGCAGACCGCAGTTGGCCTAATAACCACTAAGATGGTGTAATTTAACTCTATGAGAGGTTGGACATTTTTGGGACATTTTCATGTGGGCAAAACCAATTTTTCAGAACCTGAAGTCTGATGCATCTCTTGTTAGACTGGGTTTGAAAATTTAAAAAATCTCTTAGATGTTTTTCTATACTACAAATATGAGTAGCTGATATGATTTGAGAGCTTTCTAAAGGTTTTTAAATGCTTAATTTTAATAACAAAATATACAGTGGGTTCTTATAACATATTGTTCAACTTTTTCTCTCTCTCTTTTTTTTTTATTTTTTACAGAGGACCAAATACCTCGTGGTTTTCCGACTATAGACATGGGTCCTCAGTTAAAAGTGGTTGAGCGCACACGAACAGCCACAATGTTATGTGCAGCCAGTGGTAACCCTGATCCTGAAATAACATGGTTCAAGGACTACCTGCCCGTAGATACAAGCAACAACAATGGGCGAATAAAACAGTTACGATCAGGTATGGTCTTGCCACCACTAAATTAACCTCGGAGAGCTATTTTTTTTATTTTTTTTATTTACTCAATTTGTTTATTTCTTTTTGTTTTTAGGTAAAGATTTTTCTTTCTCTTCTCTCCTGTGTATTATTTTGTATGTCCATTTTGTATTGTCCAGAAATCTTTCTGTGTGTGAGTGTGTTTCGCTGCTTCTGTTTACTCCTCATTGCCCACTGCTGTGACTGTACAATTTCCATTTCTTTTACTGCTGAAATGCAGTATCTGACAGATCCATCCCTCTTTTTCTTTTGGCCCTTCCTTATAATTTTTATTTTTACAATCCTATTTCAACATTTAACTTCATTAGAAATATATGAGTACCAATGAGAATTTTCACCAAAAACCAAAGCAAATTGTCACCTAAACAAACACATAACCAAAAGCAGAAAAAAATACTGCATGCTTTTGCAAGATATAGTATAACATTTTATAGTAACCTTTGGCTTACTACACGGTTGTATCCAGAAGTATTTAATCCTCTGACAAAATCTGGATCACTTGATACCAACGTTTGAGGATCTTGCTTACTTTCCATAAAGCTCCCTTTTCTTTTCTTTTTTTTTCTTTCTTTTTTTGACTTTTTACTCCTTTGCTTTCTTAGTTTAGCTAATGAAAGTTGAAACAATTTATTTTTAGGATTTACAAAGCTTGCTGCTAAAACTTTGCATACACAGCATGTTTTAGCATTTATATATTTTAAGCTTCTGCTTAAAGTAATGCTATATAAAGAGTGGTCATACATTATAAGTAAAATGCAGGAAATTCAATAAATAGATTAAAAAAGAGCTCAGCCCTGTCCTGTGCCGTTCAACCATCTTGTTGATTTCCTATTTCCTTGTTGTCAGCAGAAAATGTTTACAATTTTCTACATTGTAATTTAATAATTAATTTGCACACTGTGATTTAGATAATGTGCATTTTATAAGATCATTTACAAGTACCAAAAATTTAAAGAATATAATCATATGTTTATACTGTTTTTCTTTTTTCCATATTAAATCTCCAGAATCCATTGGTAAGTGCTTGGTTCTGACGTGCACTTCACCCCTTTAGTAGATTCCGTACTTAGATAATCTTTTGTATTTTCAAATGCATTAAAATGCACCGCATGCATTTTAATACTGGATAGAGTAGTCACAAGACCTTTATGATGTACACACCTTCACAGAATTGTTTTTGTATAAAATCTAGTGACACAATTCTGCTTGAAATTATCCTTTGGCTTCACTGTATCCTAAAATAGAAACCATACCTAAACCTGTACCACACTGTTTGTTACCCTTCACAATACCTTTAGATGTTCAGATGGACTTATTTCCTATATCTCCTACCAAACACTTCACACAATAAATTCAAGGCTTATAAGGCAGCAAGTCCCTACCATCCTGCTCGACCTTATCTGGGAGAATGGCAATGCCATTTTGGGTCCTTTGTTCCATGTGGCACACAGCGACGTGTGCTTTGGACCTATGACCTTTTAATATACTCCTGTTTCCTTTTGATCTGTAAATCTAATTAAGTTCTTCTTCCAAAGCCTTAGTCTCATTCTTCTGGTACTAATGATTCTTCTCTCTAATCTTATTTGCATTCATATTATCCACCCAGGTGGTACACCAATAAGAGGTAAGATCACTGAACTAACATTCGCAGAATGATCTTATTCATTCTTAATGTCTCTACCATCCTTCTCATTTCTATCTTCTTCACCACTTAGAAAAAAAAAATCATTATTTTATTCAGTTAATTCTATCCACTTATTCATGTGTCTTCTCATGTTATGGTTTTATTTGATGCAATATTTTCAGTTGTGATATGCTTCAAAGAAAGCATATCAAGGTCTTTAGACCACAGCCCAGTCACAGCTTTCCATTCGTCCCTCCTTTTTTTTTTCTTCTTCTTTTTCTTTTTTTTTTTGTCCGACTGATTGGAGAGAAAATCTTTTTTTTTTCTTTTTCTTTTTTTCTTTTTTAAATCTTCCTTAGCTGTTCTTTTTCTGGACCTATAAAAGTTGGTCTAGGGAACAGTGGAGACATGCAGAGGTATCCAGGAATATTGTCTTTTTTGGATCTTATCTTTAAGAGGTGTTTTTGGTCTTGTATTTGTGCAGCTGTTTTCTTTTTTTCTTTTAGCAATTAAGAAAACAAACATGGCCTTGTCTTCTTGTAAGATTCACATTCTTTTTTTTTCCTTTACTTAATTTTTCTTGAATTTCTTTACCACTTTTTGGATCTGCTGTTCTTCGTGGAAGCAACAAGTTAACACCTTTGGTCTCAGTGGTATGCTTGTTCTACTGCTTTTAAATGTACTGCAAAACTTGATTAAACCATTCTTGTTTTACATTTTTCTTTGGTTTTGTGACACCACACTGCTAATCCCACCTGTGGATTTTGATGGGTGTCTTAGGAGTCCTAGAGAGGACCTCGAGCAGTGGTTGGTTGGTTGGTTTCTCGTTCCTTGGAAGAAGCCATATTTTGTAAAAATTTTTATTTTCTAATTGAACTATTCTTTGTTTTTCAGCAAACATTCTTAAATTGTGAGTTGTCTTGAAAATGTATCTTTCTTTCAAACCTGCATGTCTTGAAAAAGGTTTTGTTTCTTGAAAAAAGATTTATAGAGATAAATTATTTTGAATGATATGTTTAATTAACACAGTTATTTTTTTTCTCCTATTTTTCCTGTTTCATGCAGCCTTTTTGATTTTGCTGCATTTTTTTTGGGCTTTCTCCTAATTAAAATCTTAGAACGAACCCTAATTTTTAAAATTTTTTAAAAACCCCTTATAATATACACTTATCTAAAAAAATGCAAATATTTGCATAGTAATAAACGTTCAGTAAGATGTACTTTCTGTTAAAGCTATGCTTCCTTGAAGCAGTTTCACACATCTTCATTTTAATAAGTTCAAAAGAAAAAAAATACATGCAAGATTGTTTTCAAAACATAACACTTGTGAAACATGTACCGTTGCTTTAAATTATGTGAAACAATTACTGTGACTATATTTTATCATTGCATCACTTTATCACTTTCTATCTGTAACCTTTAGCAAGAATCGACGTTGATTGGACCATCCTACTAAGTGTTTTTAATCCATAGATGGGAATTTTGTCAGTATGGCACTTACTGATTATAGTTTGGCTATATATTTTGTATTCTGACAGGTGCACTACAAATTGAGCAAAGTGAAGAATCTGACCAAGGAAAATATGAGTGTGTTGCAACCAACAGTGCGGGGACACGTTATTCTGCTCCTGCCAATCTATATGTAAGAGGTAGGAATGATAAAACCCTGTTGTCTACATGGATCATGTAATGGATCATTACTTACAGGTTTCATGCAGTTACTTCAGTACTGGGCAAACTGATATCACAGTAGGAAAGTGGACAACATATCACTGAACAGTTAAGAGAAAAAAAGGGGCAACTTTTTCTTATTTTACCTTTGGGTTGTAAGTATGTTTACATTGAAATCAAATTTGAGCCTTATATCTATATATATATATATATGCTATGCATTCATTTCTGGATTTTTTTTTTTTTTTTTTTTTTTAATGGACCATTCTATTAAAACCTCAAAGTTGACTGCTCGATATGGTATTGAGTTAAAGTTGTGACTCAAGTCTTCATTGTGGATTCCATTAATACTTGCAGTGGATAACCTTCTAACGTGTAATAACATTATGTGTAGAGCTTATTTATCTTTTCATTACACGCTTACCTTACTACTTTTCCTCTTTTATTTTTTTGGTTCTTAATATAATATCTAATGAAAAAATATGATATCTTCCACTACTGTAATGAACTGACTGTTCCTTTAGAAAAAAAATTACTTATCCTTCTAGCACTGGTAAATTACGAGAATACCTCAGACTGTCTCCAAATGATTCATTGTAAACAAGTAAAAAGGTGTCCTTTGATTTAGAAAGACAGTTTACTTGCCAGTGCACTCTGTGTCTGGTTCATGTGTCTTCCTGTCCAGTACAAGAGCTTTAATCTTTATCCTTCTCATCTGTGGATGAAAAAAAGGACAGGTGAAGGGTAACATGAACTGCAAGTGAAGCAGCTGTCAGCTCATTAACGTAGTGTTAGCAACATAAGGAATAATTCTTGCTTGTAACTGAATTTTTGTTTTATTCTAAACCTGTTTTTAGATGTTAAAGGGAAACTATGATTGTATTTCGCTTTACAATGTTGAAAACAGCCTTACATGGTAGAGAATTGCTCATTGAGGAGCAAATTTAAGAAAGTTGAACTAGAGAATCCTGAAGGATTTCAACAGTTCGATATTTTTCCCATTTATCCAAAATGACAGTGAGGAAGCATTGAAGCATTTAAGAGAGAGGCTGTATATCCCCTTTTAATTGTTAGTTCAATAAATAGGACTTTTGACAAACATGGGTTTTGCCTATTGTATTTGTTAGGTAACATGTATGGTTTTGTTATTTCTTTCTATTTTGAAAATAAGTAAAGTCACATTCTTCTTTCTGCTACTCTTTATCTGAAAGCTTAACAGACTGCAGTCGCTGGAAAGAGTGGGGTTTTTTACCTATGATAATAAAAATACTTTTTAAATAGGAAATTCACAATTTTTGTTTTTAAAGAACAGTATTCCTTATTATAAATCAACCCCATTTTTTTTAGTTCATCTTGCATATTTTCTTTTAAGGCTATACTATAATTTATTTATTTCTGATACAGCTGTAATTTGGTTGGCTGAGGCTCATGCATAAAGTCTAGTAATAACTCAATGAGTATAGTTTGAACATTTCTTGGGGAGGCTGTTTTACTATTGTGCACATTCAAATAAATATACATAGTTAAAAACATATAATTTGTTTGTACTTGATTGCTTTTGTTTCCTTTTGGGCTCACTGTCTCATCACAGGTTATATAAGGGTTTAACTTTTAGTGATATTTGAGTATCCGTAAGACTTTAATGATAGTTTCCCTTTAAACATAATAAACATGGCTTCTAATAAAGTGTCATTGAGCATAATAAGGTTTGCTGTTTTATAACAAGTCTGTTGTCAAGTCTGAATAGTTTCGATTATTTTTCAAGTTTTCATTAACAAAAAAAAGAGAGAAGAAATTACATTTTAATTAAAATAAGGAGGGAAAACAGACTAGCTACTGTTCTAACTTAGGGATATGCTAACATAAAATAAAGAGAAGGGAGGGATAACAAATAAAGATGTTCAAACCGCAGTTGAAAGCCTTGATATGGCCTTTTTACTCTCTCTGTGTTTCCCTTGTTTTTCTCCTTTCCTCATTTCATTGTGTTCTGCATCAAACCCCTACATCCCTCAGAGCTGCGAGAAGGTTGGTGTGTTTTTTACTTTTTACCCACCTTACAAAAATATTAATTCAACAATAACAAAGAATACAAATGAAATGAATGTAGCTGCATTGTGACCTTATTTTCAGTTAATGTTATGTTTCCGCCGTGAATGTTATAGTAGTGGCTTTTATTTAACTATGATGCATGGAAAAATGAGCCTGAGTGCATGGCAACCAGTGGTCCAGTAATAGTAATTGTTTTCTTAACATTATTATATTTATTTTATTAAATGCTTGCTTAAACTAGTGCTTGATAAAGAATTATTAAAACAAAATTATTCTAAGTTTAAAATGTAGATAAGGCATGCAGATATTTTATTTCTTGCATGAGGATTTGGTACTTCTTGAGGTATATTCTATGATATACCTCAACTGTATTTTCTGCACGTGCTTGTTATATAATGTGCTTGCTTGTTCTCCCCAATCCCTGCCTGTCATATTTTCACAAGATCATTATAATTAGACCTCTTCAATTATTCACCAAAAATGTCATAGACCCATTCCAGATTTCAATATTATCTGTGCTAATGTAGAATAAAGGGCATTAGCAGAAAATGACATGGCTTGATTCTCTTATACTATAGGTGTCACTATACCAAAAACACTTTCAACTTTTTTTTCACTTAACTTTGTCCAAGCAGTCATTAACTTTTATGCTTCCTGGCCACAGGGTTTCTTATCAGGCTCTTTTAAGTCTTGTATCTTTATAATCTCCTCAAATACTAGCAATACAGGAGATATCACATGAAATTACCGGCGTTTCCAACCAAAGTGGGCTTAAAATGTAATGTACTAGGAACATGCTCTATTTTGAGACTTTATGAGATATGCCATTAAATATAAGTGTATAGTGACTCTTTAAAGAATGTAAATTATAGTACACCATATAGTACAGTGTTATATATATTTTTTTTTTTAATAATTAAAATTGCTGCTTCTTTATAGTGTCTTAAGTCACTTTTAGCAGGCACTAATAGCCCTGCATTGGTTTTCCATCAAAAAACATAAATAATAATTTTAAAAAATATCTGGAGTTAACAAAGATTCAATGGTTCGACTGACATTTCCGCTGAATATTTGAATTAGGACTGTTTATGCCTTTTTGCTTACCAGATGTAATACCAATAGTGTTTGCTTGATTTAATAATATTAACTACCCCTTTCAAGCCCTTTACCATTAGAAATAACTTTAGAAATTAATCCAGTAGCTTTTGCTTTTCCTCGGATATGACCATAACTAAATTCTTTGTCACCCTGCAATAATCCTCTCTTCCAGAACGCTCACTGTCATAGTGGCATCTTAACAACCTCAGCCTAATCTAATTCTGCCCTTTCTGTGTTATCCTTTCTCCCCATGGATATTAATTCTTGTCACACCCAACTTTTTTATGTTTTGTTTTACCAATCCACCCTATTTATTATTTGAGTGCAGATATACAGGTTATATTCTCAAAGAACAAAACAACAAACAAAACCCTATCAAGTTAGAAGAAAAATGTATAAATGTATTTTCAAAGCATGGTTGCCTAGACCTCAATCGTTTGCTTGCATGCATGAGTCCAGTACTGGTACTGGCTTTGCCTTGTATTTTATGTGGCAGTAAATATTAAGATATTTGTACGTTTAATGTCTTTGCTTCACTGTTAGTATGAGGTTTATAGACTGCATCCATCTTTAAGTGTATAAGCAAACTAGATGACGCCTTCAGTCTATATGGAGATATGTAGGGCTGGGATGTGACATTATGGTGGAACACATTATATCACATCAAATAGAAGCACTCAGCATCTGAAGCCAAGTGATGCAAGCATGCTGACAACTCTCCAGTACTTCTTTTGAATATATATGCATATAGAAAAATCATTATATACATATATATTTGCATGGTGTTTGTGTATTGTTCAGTAGTTTTTAAATTGTTGGGCCTTGGTAGGTCTCAGTAAATGTGTTTAATGTGCTTAATTTGCAATAAATATACTATAAGAATAGTAATATTATGTATTTATATGTAACCAAAATGTTCTATTTTGTAATGTTTATGTGTTTCGCATGCCCTTTGGCTAGATATATAGGGTTTTTTTTATATGTTATCAACTGCTTTTTTCTGTTTGTTCAGTTCGTCGCATTGCACCAAGATTCTCCATTCCACCTACAAACCATGAAATTATGCCTGGTGGAAGTGTCAATATCACATGTGTTGCAGTTGGATCACCAATGCCTTATGTTAAATGGATGCTAGGCTCTGAGGATCTAACTCCTGAAGACGATATGCCAATTGGAAGAAATGTTTTGGAACTTACCGATGTTAGACAGTCAGCCAATTATACATGCGTTGCTATGTCTACTCTCGGAGTTATAGAAGCAATAGCACAGATAAATGTTAAAGGTAAATATGATTATCAAGAAATCCCCACACCCCGCACAAATAAAAAAACAATAAGGTACATGCATTTGGTGTAGGCATGGGTAAATAGGGTGCCCTAAAATGGCCCTGTCTGAGGTAATAATCTGATCATTTACAGTTTGCGCAGCCCTAGGCTGGCCACCTTACGTGTGTTAGTAGCAATCAGCAGGTACAATATTGGGTTGTCACAAGAAACTCTCCAACAGTAGACATTCTGTTCAGTATGATATAAACTTAAATGCATTTTAGGTCAACTGAATACATTTAATTTTTGGTGTTATTGGTTCTAACATCAATTTGGAAGTTGGCAGAGCCAAATTTACTTTTATGTCCACATATGCTTTTTAATTGGCCATTGTGTTTTTGTTAAGATCAGAAGGAGGGCTCTCAGTAATGAGATAAAAATATAGTTATCTTCCTTATATATACTCCTTTTTATGTTTTTTTCAAAATAACAGCAATTCAATAGTATAAAATGTGTCCTACGGTATATGGGTTCCATTATGCAAAATGGTCTGGGGATTTCTTAATATGGGGTGTTTCCACAATGTGGAGTTTTGTGCCTCAAGGCTACATCATACTTAAGGTTTTCTTGCAAGTAATCATTTTTTTTTTTAATGTAGCATTACCCAAACCACCTGGAACTCCAATGGTCACTGAAAGTACAGCTACTAGTATTACACTGACTTGGGACTCTGGGAATCCTGAGCCTGTCTCTTACTATATAATTCAGCACAAGCCGAAGAGTTCTGAAGAGCAATATAAAGAAATTGATGGAGTTGCCACAACACGCTATAGTGTTGCAGGGCTCAGTCCTTACTCAGAATATGAATTTAGAGTTGTAGCTGTGAATAATATTGGACGAGGCCCACCTAGTGAACCAGTAATGACTCGGACATCTGAACAAGCGCCTTCAAGTCCTCCCCGGAATGTTCAGGCTCGGATGCTAAGCTCAACAACTATTTTAGTACAGTGGGAAGAACCTGAAGAACCTAATGGTCAGATCCAAGGTTATAGAGTATATTACACTATGGATCCTACTCAACATATTAACAGTTGGACCAAGCACAATGTTGCTGACAGTCAGATAACCACTATAGGCAATCTGGAACCACAAAAAACCTATTCGGTTAAGGTCTTAGCATTCACCTCTGTTGGAGATGGTCCGCTGTCTAATGATATACAGGTTATCACGCAAACTGGAGGTAGGTTTTGTAACAATGGACTTAGCAATTTTTTTTATCAATTTAGCACTGCCCATCCAGCACAAAATTAAAAACTGTAAGCCAATACTGGCAGTAAGTGCATAAAGGTATATCAATAAATAATTATACACCGTATGGTGCTAAAAGAGGGATAGGAAGGGAGGGATAGAAAATGTATATACTGCTATAAAAATGCCCCCCAAAAAGTAGTAGCTGCTCATTAGTAGTAGCTGCACATCTACATTTTAATTTTCTTTGGCTATTGACAACTTAGTCATACTATTTGGAACTTGGGCATTGTGAATAAATACAGTTGTGTATATATTTGAAAAAATAAGCATTTATTTTCTCATGCGGGGATTGTCTATTATTTCTTTGTGTTTACTAGCTTAACTTAGTTACAGTGTGCACATTTTTCATGTATGTTTTTTTGTTTTAGAAAGTTTTTTAGGTGGCATAGTCAACTTGTATTTGGAAGGATGGATACTTCACCATTTATATATAGACTTTGACTCTCTTGTTAAATAACCTTATATAGTAGCTCACTTTCGTGAAATGTAATATAATAATATACACATTTATGAAACAATGAGTTCATTTACAAATAAAACCTATTTCCTATTGTCCTAACTTAGCACAATATGTCTCTCAGTTCCTAGTCAGCCACTGAATTTCAAAGCAGAACCAGAATCAGAAACGAGTATATTGCTTTCCTGGACTCCACCACGTTCAGATACCATATCAAGCTATGACCTTTATTATAAAGAAGGAGACCACGCAGAGGAGGTAATTGATTGGCACAGATCTGGGTTATATGCATCCATTCCTGGTAAACTGTTAAGATTGTACTAATTTGTTTGTTTATTTATTAAGAAGGGATATGCTGCAGAGGGCCTCAAGCTAATAAAATGTGCTATTTCTAAGAGATGTTTGTGTAACTAACAAACACTTTAACTGCAAGTGATAGAGCTATCAGTGGTATCTTATAACTACAATAACCTTCGAAAAAAGCATTTCCTGGACACAGATTTAATGTTTAATGAGCTGGAGGAACACAATATTTGGCTGTAAATATCTCACGGTTTAACATTTTGCTTTATGCCAATTGTAATTCTTTATCTCCTTAGCAGGTTATCACCATTGATCCAGCCACATCTTATAGGCTGCAAGGACTTAAACCAAACAGCCTATACTACTTCCGTTTGGCAGCCCGGGCCCAAGTAGGGCTTGGTGCATCAACGGCAGAAATTTCAGCCAGAACAATGCAGTCAAGTAGGTCTCTCTCCAGAATTTTTGAATGATTTCTTTTAAAATAATGCATGCCAATGGATTACAAGGCAGGAAATTTTGACAAATAACATAATTGTTAGGATTCCTGTAAGGTCTACATCAAGAACAGGTCAATCATGAAACCCAAAAAGATTAAATAATTTGTTTCTCCTATTTGTACTTTAGTAGGTGAAAAGAATTAAAGAATGGGAATGTTTGACTGTATTTCTTAAAAAATTAGGTCACTTACAGCAGGTTTAGGTAGATAAATAATGCGTTTGTCAAGGTAAAATTGAATTGAAACTGCAAAGTCCCATATAAAGACATTAAATACATCTACATTTATATTATATATTACATGTATATATATATATATACACAGTTGAACAGGGTTATTTGGATGAAATAAAATCATACAAAAAAAATTTTTACATTTGATTGTACTGGCAATCCATGTGCCATTATTACTCTACTTACATAAATAGATGTCTGCTCTGTTTTACAAGAGTGAACTGGGATTATTTGCATACTAAATTATTACAATTTTTTCTGTGTAAAATGAAAGTATAGCTAGGCATCTTCTAACATTCAATTTAATTAAAAAATAATTCATCAAATACCCATCAGTTTTCTATGACATAATCAATCTTACTTAATCATTCTACTGTATGAAAATAGAAATAATAAACAATCAACTTTGCATTTGTAAAGTACATCTTTAAGTGCTAGCACAGCTCAATATTATAATGTTGAAATGTTAAAAAATGTACTGTATGAAATGCAGATATGGTTGACCAATTTGATATCAGGTTTTATAGGTCTTGTGAGTGCTGTTTAGCTAAAAAAAAGTACACATAGGTATGTTAAATGATAAAGTGAGTCCTCAAGTCAGTTTTGTCATTTTGTCTGACTGATAATAGAAATGTCAGGAGTATGGCTATTATTTGTTTCTGTAATAATAATTCATATCACTTTTAGAATTACATCTACTAGTATTGTAAGCGTGTACTGTAATTGCCAGCAGCCATACTTGCCTTTAATCTGTATTTAATTTAACAGTAAGAAACAGTTGTAATAGTTTGATAGCTATTATAGTAGATGTTTATTAGTGGCCTTCTAATTCTCTGCTAATGAATATGTCACTCTGAATCAAAATTAATACTCATGGTGGGATAGCAGCTGATCACTACGGGTAAGTACCAGTTAAAGTCAAACCCCACAAGCCTGATATATACCCTGGTAGGTAAATCTTTGTATTAGATTGTCATTAATTTTGCATGCTTACTGTAGACCCAGACCTCATTAAAAACAAAAAAGAAATTCAGTTTAATTGTAGTCAAGTGGATTCAAAGGTTGCCATTTATTTACTTTTTAGTTTCTTTTTTTCAGTTCATGCTGGTTGCTACTTAAAGCATGTCATGCATCTGTGAAATGATACAAAAGCAACTCTTTGTTTCAAAATATTATTTTAATTAGTAAGGTCTTGGTACGAACAACGTTTTCCTTTCTTTTCCCTCTTATGATTTGGGGGAGGTTAGTATTATAAATGAAATATACAACATGCATTAATTGCAACCAGCAAGAGTTTCAATTTAAACCAAATTTGGTGGTATATATATACATTTTTTGTGTTAATTGTACAGGTAGGTAATACTACTATTAGGCCTCATCATCATGCCTTCCTTCTCATTTTGTCTTACATGTTCATGTGTTTATTTAAGTCAGTTCATATTAACAAGCCAAGGTGCATTTTGACCCCTTAAATATTTTATTTTTATATTTAATTTCGCATTAAGTTTTCAAATTTAGTTATTTTTGGTTTTGTTTTTATTTTATTTTTTTTTTCTTTTCTTCCTCATTTTTTTATTTTCGGATCATCCCTATCCTTTGCACCCCAAACTCTCTGTAATGCTTTACTGAATTCAGAGCCATCAGCTCCTCCACAAGACATAAGATGTAACAGCCAAAGCTCTACCAGCATATTGGTAAGTTGGCTTCCTCCTCCGGTGGAAAAGCAGAATGGCAAAATCATGGGATATTCCATTAAATATACTGGAGTTGATACAGATGATGCCAAGTCCCATGAAATACTGAGTATTTCCTCAGAGACTAGACAGTACCTTTTGGAACAACTGGAAAAATGGACTCAGTATCGCATTATTATGATTGCCTATACTGATGTTGGACCTGGCCCAGAGAGTTCTCCTATACTGATTCGGACAGATGAAGATGGTATGTTTCCTTTCCTCCGTCAGTTCATACTATCCCTTCTCTTCAAGCTTCTCTATGTATTTGGAAGCTCAATTTTTTGCTATCCTGGCTCCTTTTCTAACAGATTTTTAAAAGTCTTTATTTTTGTTATACTAAAAAAATTCAGCTCTCCTCTACTTACTTCTGGAAACATTTTTAAATGCTCTTCTGGAAACAACTTTTTACATTTTTGTTTTATTTTACAGTTTACTGGTTTTCTTGATTTTCTCCAGACTTCTTGTTTGAAAGTTCTTCTTTCTCTTGTATCTTTGTTATCTTTTGTGGAAACTGATGCGCAGCTATTTTGTGGAGTCATCTTTGTTGATTATTATTCCATTCCTAATACCAAAGAAAAAAAGAAGGCCCAAATAAACCACAGCTGTACAATGTAAAATTGTTTATTTTTGAAAGCATTGTCTTTTTGTCTTATTATTTATACCAGTACAACCTTTCAGCTAAATGCTTTGAATTGTCAAAGCATCCTCCTTGGCTTTTTACATTTTTACATGTTTTTTCTCTTTCTCAGATACCCTTTTTTCTTCTTCCATTTTTTTTTGCATCAGTCATGTTTTTGATCTTTCCACTAAATAATAGAGCAGAATTGTTTTGAATTTTTATTGCTTGAATGAAGATCCTTTTATTCAGTGGGTGGGATGAGTGCCTATAAAGTTGTTTTATCAAATGATGTTGTTCCAGTTCCTAGTGGTCCTCCTCGCAAAGTCGAGGTAGAGGCTGTCAACTCCACATCTGTTAAAGTATCCTGGCGCTCACCTGTGGCTAACAAGCAGCATGGCCAAATACGTGGTTACCAGGTGCATTATGTGCGGATGGAAAATGGGGAACCTAAAGGCCAACCAATGCTCAAAGATGTTATGCTGGCTGATGCTCAGGTAAATCATTATTAAATTAATGTATTATTTTTGTATTATTAACCTTTGTTCTTTACCCATTAAACATATACACTGTAATGTACTAAATATATTAGAAACATCTTATTCACCTTACATGTAAAGTAATTGATTTTACATTTGCAACTTTTTTACTTGGAAATGTATTAAATTTAGATTAAAAATTAAAGTTATATGTATTTTACTGCCACAATACCCAGCCCCTATTACCCCTTCTATGTCAACTAGTGACACATCCTCTTTCACAACAGCTGGAACAGTTTTGGTAGGCTTTGGGTGGGGCAAACACACAGTAAGAAGCTTTTTTTTATTAAAAAGTTTACACAGATGGAGCAGACTTTGCTAAAGCATCTGGCAAATGTGCTTCAATCAACGGTTCCTCATTAGTGATCATGGCTCCATGAAGAATAGTTCATGCCATTTATTTATTTATCTTGCCATGTTATCTAGATATACATGATATATCTACTATATGGCACCCTAGGTTTCAGCATAGGTTTGTGTAAGGTATTTATCATAAACCTGGATTGTAAACCCTCCATTACATTATCACCAAGCTCTCCAACCTAGATGGCCTAAAATGTATTTACACATGCAAGGGAATTAACCAATGAGAATGCAGCTGACAAAAAAGTTAATCAAAGATGCCAGATAATTCACCAGTGATAATGCCGCTTATCAGCCCAGCACAATGCCAGTCATCTAATTATTATCTTACATACAGAGATTATTGGGTTATTTTGAATTCATGATATTTAAAGTTAATTAAATATCAGGAAGGAGGGCATACTGCTGTTTAGTTGTTATATAAATGTAAGCTTCCAGCTCTGATTGTAGGAACAACATGAAGCCAGATATGCATAGATCAGGTTGGATTCTCGGTCGAACAGTCAGTTGGACTGCTGGCCATGGACAGATATGGAAACATTTTAATGTGCAATATTGCTGAAAGCATGTAACTCTGAAATTGATGGACTACAGGTCCCAGTGTGCTTACACCTTTGATAAAATGTTGGAGTATTCTGTGATTTGTAGTTCAGCAAAATTTGGGTAATGGTTGGTTGAGCAAATAGTGTTTACAGCATCATTAAATCTTTAGGGTATAGCTAATATTGCATTGCACATACTAACCCCCACATGTAATAAAAGGCACAAAGTATGAGAATATGCAGTAATCCATAGCAAACAATTCATAATGTGGTCATTAAATCACTTTATAAACAGGCAAATAACTTCCTTATCCTGTGAGGCAGAGTATTTTTCAATGTAGATGCATATTGTAGTCATTAGCATTCATCTAGATGTCATAATTACACCTCATAGTATGATATTTTTTGATATTTTTATTTTGTGTCCTTTATGGTGTGAGCAACTCTAATCACAACTAGTGTTCTTGTGATTTATGCAGCTTTGCTGGATGGGACAGATAAAGGCATTTGTCATGTATGCACCTTTATATTAAATCCTCCTACATTGAGATATGCAGTTTTAATTATCATCAATATTTCTTATTTATATTCTTTAAAACTTGTCTTGCCCTTAGACACATTGATTTATAGAACAGAAAACAAAAAGTGTAACAGATTAGATATTGTAAAAATGTTAGAACATTTACACACACATGTATACAAGCACATTGAATATTATAGCATTAATCAAAACAAACTTTTTTATGTGGCCACGGAACCTTTTGTGGACAGTTTATTTAAATATAATCATGCTTTTTTCCAAGGTATTTATTAGTAATGTATAACATCAAAGGAAGCATAGCTGCATTGCTCTTATACTGAGCCTGTACTGGACCCTCAATACTAACTAGGAATGTTATTATCATTCAGGGAGTTTCATTATCACTTACATTTTCTGCTGCTCATTTGTTGGTAATGATAGCTATAAAGCTTTCTAGGCTATTTGTAAAACTATACATAAAAAACAAGTTACCTTATCTGGAAGCAATATATGAAATGGAACTTCATATATGGAATCCTTCAGGCAGGTACAGTAGTAGCATAGGTTACGGTATCAGCCTGCAGGTACAGCAGTCATATGAGATTGATGTTCTCAGCTTTCAAATTAGTCCCTCGGAGTCCCTCTGACTGGGTTATGTGTAGCTTCAATTTTACTGGCCCTCTCCTAAGCTGATGATGCAAGCTCAGTAGTCACAGCATTGCTCTGTGCAAAACTTCAGTGGTTAATCTTGGACTTGGTGTGTAAGGGGCTTTCATAGACCCCATTACCCTTACGACTATTGTTGTATTATTTACAAAAAAAAGTAGCCAGCTAATGTACATTTGAAAGGAAACATTTGGGCATTAGGCCATTGCCAAAGTACTTACTTAGTTCCTTTTGCAAGTAAAAAGTAGTAAACAACTACTGCAGGAATCAGTGTGTTAAAAAAAAACAACAACATACTGCAAATATACATATAGCAAATATGATTTTTCTTAATACACTAATTCTTGAGGGAGTTGTTTACTACTTGTTACTTACAAAAGTAACTAAATATGTACTGAGAAACTTCTTTTATTCAGTTGCCTTCAACTATATGGTTCTGCACTCACAATGAAGACCAATTTAAAATGTGTGGAGTGTATTAGTGGGAATATTTTACTCAATTGAGCCCTCATTTAAAGCTCAGACTGCTTATATTTGGCAAAATATTTAAATAGCTCTTTATTTTTGTCAGTGAGTCTCATAGGGGATTCATACTATCATATAATACTTTCAACAAGAACATAATAATTTTATGAATGGGATTTACTAAGTAGCACTGCACAGGCCTGTTCTATTTGTATATTCCAGTCTATGTGAATGTATTAGTGGGCTTTTGAAATTTTTTAGTGACCAGATGGGCTCGACCTAACTTGATAAAAATAAAATTAAAAAAATATGGCAGCTACAACCTGCCAAGCCTCTATAAAAATCATTGGAAGGTGTATATTCAACGTTCAAGCTATTTAAGTTTTTTTTTTTTTAGGTCAAATTTGTATAAATGAATAGAACATCACAATTTTTTAAATGATTGTAATACAGTTGTTCCAGTTGGACTTTTCCATATATATTTTAGTGATTGAGGAAGAAAGATCACATTAAAGGAGAAGGAAAGGCTAATAAAGAGTTAATCTCAAGCTGCAGGCATACCTTCAGTTCTCTCAATAGTGCCCTTAAGTCTCCCCATATTTCTCCTGTTCAGATGATCAGAAGCCTCGTGTGAAAAAAATACACTGAGCTCTGTAAAGAAAATTCCCATAATGCCACACTCCTGCAACAAGACCAAGACTGGTGTACATGCTCAGTTAGTAAGACTATGAGGAAGCTTCCTGCTGATTGGCTCAGATCACACATTCCTAAAGGAGGGGAGGGAGTTCTTAGCATTTGTGAGGGAGGAAGGAGCAGGAAAGGTGAGAGAGGACAGAGCTGAGCAGATTTTGGCACATGAAAACAAAGAGACAAGAAATCATGTTTCTTTTGAAAGAGAACTTAGTGCAGTGTTTCTGTAAGTGCTTACAGTGGAGGAAATAATTATTTGACCCCTCACTGATTTTGTAAGTTTGTCCAATGACAAAGAAATGAAAAGTCTCAGAACAGTATCATTTCAATGGTAGGTTTATTTTAACAGTGGCAGATAGCACATCAAAAGGAAAATCGAAAAAATAACTTTAAATAAAAGATAGCAACTGATTTGCATTTCATTGAGTGAAATAAGTTTTTGAACCCCTACCAATCATTAAGAGTTCTGGCTCCCACAGAGTGGTTAGACACTTCTACTCAATTAGTCAACCTCATTAAGGACACCTGTCTTAACTAGTCACCTGTATAAAAGACACCTGTCCACAGAATCAATCAATCAAGCAGACTCCAAACTCTCCAACATGGGAAAGACCAAAGAGCTGTCCAAGGATGTCAGAGACAAAATTGTAGACCTGCACAAGGCTGGAATGGGCTACAAAACCATTAGCAAGAAGCTGGGAGAGAAGGTGACAACTGTTGGTGCGATTGTTCGAAAATGGAAGGAGCACAAAATGACCATCAATCGACCTCGCTCTGGGGCTCCACGCAAGATCTCACCTCGTGGGGTGTCAATGATTCTGAGAAAGGTGAAAAAGCATCCTAGAACTACACGGGAGGAGTTAGTTAATGACCTCAAATTAGCAGGGACCACAGTCACCAAGAAAACCATTGGAAACACATTACACTGCAATGGATTAAAATCCTGCAGGGCTCGCAAGGTCCCCCTGCTCAAGAAGGCACATGTGCAGGCCTGTCTGAAGTTTGCCAATGAACACCTGAATGATTCTGTGAGTGACTGGGAGAAGGTGCTGTGGTCTGATGAGACCAAAAGAGAGCTCTTTGGCATTAACTCAACTCGCTGTGTTTGGAGGAAGAAAAATGCTGCCTATGACCCCCAAAACACCGTCCCCACCATCAAGCATGGGGGTGGAAACATTTTGCTTTGGGGGTGTTTTTCTGCTAAGGGCACAGGACAACTTATTCGCATTAACGGGAAAATGGACGGAGCCATGTATCGTGAAATCCTGAATGACAACCTCCTTCCCTCTGCCAGGAAACTGAAATGGGTCGTGGATGGGTGTTCCAGCACGACAATGACCCAAAACATACAGCAAAGGCAACAAAGGAGTGGCTCAAGAAGAAGCACATTAAGGTCATGGAGTGGCCTAGTCAGTCTCCGGACCTTAATCCAATAGAAAACCTATGGAGGGAGCTCAAGCTCAGAGTTGCACAGAGACAGCCTCGAAACCTTAGGGATTTAGAGATGATCTGCAAAGAGGAGTGGGACCAACATTCCTCCTAAAATGTGCGCAAACTTGGTCATCAATTACAAGAAACGTTTGACCTCTGTGCTTGCAAACAAGGGTTTTTCCACTAAGTATTAAGTCTTTTTTTGTTAGAGGGTTCAAAAACTTATTTCACTCAATGAAATGCAAATCAGTTGCTATCTTTTATTTAAAGTTATTTTTTCGATTTTCCTTTTGATGTGCTATCTACCACTGTTAAAATAAACCTACCATTGAAATGATACTGTTCTGAGACTTTTCATTTCTTTGTCATTGGACAAACTTACAAAATCAGTGAGGGGTCAAATAATTATTTCCTCCACTGTATGGCTGTATTTACATAGACCTTTCTGATAAAGCTTACTTAGTTTTTACCTTTCCTTCTTAAATTCAGGTTAGATTGCAGTATTTTTTGTGATCCAATTTAGAAAAAACTCAACTTCAAAAATTGATAAATAGACCTGCTAAAGGTAGTGAAACAAAGGGCACATAAATGAGGAAAGGGAAGACAAAGGGAGACAAAGAGAACTAGACTGTACACAGGGCCTTAGCGAACTTAGCGAATACATCTAGGGTACAACACTCAAAACATAGACATCATTGACAGATTCTGTATATTTTAACTTTTTTTTTTTTTTTTTTAAAGGGCTTAATGCTAAGCCGTAATAGTATGGGCGTATTTTCTTTCTTTTTTATTATTATTATTATTTTTCTCTCCTACCTTCTTACTTGTAAACAGTGGGAATATGATGATACTACTGAACATGTGAGTAAAGTGGTTAAGCATTTCAAAGTGTGTGTTTTATTGCTTTATTTTGATTATTCGGTTTGTTCCCATTATTTTGTGTTTGCACAGATGCATGCACTAACATTTCACTTTATTTTTCCGTCTGATATCCATTTAGCATGATGCTGTGATTTGCCAACAGTAAAAGTACTGTGCGTGATGTTACCGATTGTACTATTTGTTTGAATGGCTGCTACTAATAAGTTGAAATGCATTTATGGTTTAAGAAGAAAAGTTTGTCCTGCATTATTGAAATTGAGCTTTAGCTGTTACCATGCTATTATTATTATAAGCTTTTACCTTGCCCAGCTAAAATGTGCAATGGCAACGCTCAAACTCGTTTTGTGGTACACTGAGTGATGCATGATCGCACTCAGTTCATGAATGTGTTTTTTTTTCGTTTCTTTTTACATTAAATTAATTCAGTAAAAGTTCAGCCTGTAGACATTTATGTTAGGTTGTATTACAATGATGTCATTCAGTGAAATTTCTGGAGCCTTTGCATAGCTTGGGTGCCACAACTATTCCTTAGGGCTGTAGCAGATTAAGTGTATTAATGTAAGTAAGGAAACGTCAAAATACCATAGGGGCCATTTACCATAACTCCAGGCACAAGTGCTAGATCACTAAGTCATGCAAAATTGGTGGTCATTCATGTACCACTTTCTCTTGGGCACTTGCTACCCTTTGCACTAGATAACAACTCCACTGCTAGTTGGACGGCCCAGCATTGGCGGAAACATGGCAGCCCTGTCCTTGCAGGTGTTAGTACAGGACTCCTTTTTGGCATGCACCTACTAGTGCTCCCCAACATGTACAAATGAATGACATGCAAGTTCGTAGAAGGGTTGGAGGTTGGAAGGGTGATTCACCTAATGCAGGTCAGCTGTATTCATGGGGAAAGCGCATATCTATGCCCTTAGTTCTGGAGCTCGAGGATCTGAACCTGTGGGCACTGAGAGTGGGGTACAGTGCAAAATGACTGTTGTTTGCACTTTGTACCATGACTGGTAAATGACCCTTTGTGTGTTCCATAGCCCTTAGAGGACTGTGTTTGCCCACAGCGCTCTGCTTAAGAAACCCAGATCTTATGTTTAGGGTTAATAGCAGATTCATTTATGATCTTGTTGCAAATAACAGTTTGGATGCAACTGTGTCCTGAAGGCTGATTTCTCCATGGATCACAGTATTACTGTCTGTATTAGCAATGATTAGTGGGTTAACTCAATAATCAGTGTCCCACAGAGAGTAAGTCTGACATGACTCAACTCACTAATGATATGATTGTGCAGCTTTGTAGTTAGTTCAGAATGAGCAGCAGTTTGCTGAAGATTTAAATTTTAGCTTGGGAAGTAGCAGGGATGCTATGCAGAACAGTAACAGTATACCATTAGATTTAAACTTATATTAACTGCAGCCAGGAGTATTCTTCTGTGTTCCATTTAAGGCATGAAAGATACTAAGCAACAAACTCCCAAGGAACATATTGTTCAACACAAATGCAATGTGAATTGTTTAGAAAAGCATAGTTGAAACTGTTTTTCTTTTCTTCGTTTTAGGAAATGATCATATCTGGACTGCAGCCTGAAACTGCATACTCCATCACTGTCACAGCATATACCACTAAAGGAGATGGAGCTCGCAGCAAGCCAAAAATCGTGTCTACAAGTGCTGCAGGTCAGTTATGTACTTATCATGCAAGGATTTGCCATTGAGAACCCTTTTTTTAAGCATGTGGTTGCACATTCCACTGCACTGTGCAAAAGGGCAATATAATAGCTGACTATAATGAATAATGAACCTTATAATAAAAAATGTGTCAAATTCTTTACATGATCATTTGAAAAAGGAAATTGTAGTCCCAGGCAAGAATTCTAGGCATGCACACTAATTCCTGCCCCAGCTGCAAGCACTTGCTTGGTTTAGCAGAGATTCTACAAATAACCCAATCATACTACATTAATATGTAGGAAATACTAAAATGCAAATAAGATGTAGATTGCAATATATGTTCCATTGAAGAATGGGACTTTTTTCATCAAAAGCATGTAGATTGTCAGTCTTGCTTTTTGAGTTTAAAAAATATGCACAGAAACACCTATAAAATATGTAATCAGCACTAACTAATACAAAGCAATACACTAAAGGTGTTTGTTTAATAACTTCTAATAGTGTAAGAAAGAGTGTGATCAGGCTACACCGTAGTGACATGGGGGTCGACCTGCAGGACCTAAGGGTTTACTCTTAGGCCAGGCCGGTTAGGGTTGAAATATGGGTGACGAGTTTGGGTTGGGTGCTAAGAATGTACATTCTTTCTCCTCTCCCAAAGTTTCGCTGTCTTGGAACCTAAGGCACACACAGAAGTAGCATAAAGATGTGTGTATGGGTTTTACAATGGCAACATTTTGCGAGTCTGGGTCTGGTGTGGGTTAAAGTTTTGCATGTTAGGATTGGGTGTGGGTTGAGTTTAATAAAGAGTATGAAAGTGTGGGGGGCTAGATTAATTTGATTAATTCATAGCTTAATAACAAAATTAACTGTTCCACAGGAATTGGAAACATGTATCCAAAGTATTCAGAAGGTACATGTAGGAGCAATTAACTTTGCTACACTGATCTTTTCCTCAAGATAATTACCATGGCTGTTAAAAGGCAGAACAAATCCACCTAGTAACCATTTTTGCTTACTGTCCAGAAACTGTCCTTCAAATGAATTAGTTCTTCCTTTCCCGCATTTATTATTGGCCCATTTGTCTTTTAGAACTGTCTTAGAAGCTAGCGGCTCACACACCTTAAATGAAGCGCACTTGTAGAACTTGTTAATTAACATTCTACAATTCTATTACTTTGTTGAATATTTTAGTCCCGGTCCTGGATTTCTATCTTTTGTAGACCCATTAAAGTCCCAGCAATGAGCCTTCTTTCCACACAGCAGTTAGCTTAAAAAAAGAGAATTTCTGATTTGTCCAGAGTGGGGGTGGGTGCCCGGCTGCATGCCCTGCACCCGGGCCTGGGGATGACTAGTTATGTTACTGCTCAGAGACCTTTGCCAGATTATCTACATACAGGGCAAAGTGCAAATTGCAAAAAAGTGTTGGACTGAGTTTTATTTTTTGCCATTTACACCCTGACCTGCAAGTTGTAAATGATGATCTAGCCATCATGGAGTAGTAACAGCAGCAAAGTTTGTTCTTTATCTAACAAGAAAATTAAACCTAAAGGCAGACAAGTAACTGGTACCATCTGATTGGTCCTATAGAATTTAAAAATACTGAAAATTAGTTTGGGGTTTTAAATATTCCACTGCTGTTGGTCCACACTATTTATGGTGAGACATAAAAAAAGCTGCATTGAATGTAATGCATGTTTTGTTCTTTGCTTCTTGCCCTCTGGCTGCTGGGCATTATTTGCAGTTTAATAGTGTCCTTGCCACATGTTCTTTATTGCACACAAGGCTCCAAATATCAAGGATACACACTTCACTTTGCCGCCAGGTAGATGAGGTTATTTCATTTAATAAGCCAAACTCTCCTCTGATTCAGTTCTTTTAAAAGCTAGTCGTATTTCTTATATCCTTTTGTGGCACCACCAATCAAGGTAAAAAATAAAATAAAAATAGTCATCAATATGAGTGCTGCCGCCAGAATAAAAGCGATTTATGACATATATAATTTTGTGACAGCTTATAGCAATCTCTTCACTGGAAACCTGAAGGAGATATTATTTTGTTTCTGTGGGCTCTCTTCACTTTGCTTATGCTCCATTGACTTTAATAATGTTTAGAACACAAAGAAAAAATATGGTTTAGAAGCATGTCTGAAATTCCATTATTAACTTTATTTTCTTTTATTTTTTTTTATAATACCTACAATGAAATAAAAACACATTTCAGTATAAATGTTTAATTATTGTGGTGCTTGTCCATGTTGCCTTCATAAAACCAAAATATAAGCTACCTTTATGGCTGTCCTTCCTTTCTTTCCTTCTTCCACCTTACTTCCCAGCCTCCTTCCTCCCTTCATTGCGTCCATCCATTCTTCCTATCTTCCTTCCCTTTTTTCACTAATGTTTATATTTCTGTTCAAGGTTTGATACAGGGTGTGGGTCTGAATAAGTCAATAAAATAGACTTTGTAGCACCTTTGTAAAAGCTGGATAAAGACTAGCAACAGTAGTATCATTATAGACATGTAGCTTTTATGATTCTGTTATACAATTAATCTGTTAAAATTAATTTAATGAATCACATGTATTATCCAATCAATTAAAGTATACAACATTAATTAAGTGTACCACTCAAATGGAGTGAATTTCTCATCTGGGATCAGTTTCTTTATATACTGCCCACATGTTAAACCATTAATCAGTTCACTTTTAAGCAACCCCAAATAATGACTTGTAAAAGAAATGTATACATTTGACAACAGCTCTACTACCTTTGTTTCTATATTACTACATTTGTATATTGTTTATTATCCTTCTTGTGGCAAACCTGCTCTGTTTATTTTGAGTTTACTATATGAAAAATGTGTAGCATTAAGTGAGATGTGATTGCTGTCCAGGTGGCTGTAGAGAATACTTGAATACTTGAATTACATACATGTCAACACCATCAGCTCTGCTACTGAACTCTAACACCCCACTGAGCAGAAAAGTGTTTGACTGCTTAAAGCAGTGGGACACATTCTGACAACCTGACACTTTTATTTTCTTTGATAAATGTGTCAATTCATCATACATTTCCTTCAGGATTCATCAGTATGAATTATAGTAAATCTGCCCCAAGGTGCGACTTAAAAAGCAGAAGCAGCATAAGGTATTTGCAAGACTTAACTAATTGTAATAATGTAGCTTACTCCAAATCATGGGCATTTTCCTAATATTACCTTATTACTCAAAAAGATTATATTTTTGTGCCAAAAATATGCCACATTTATGCTGGCCTTACATATAATGTGCAATTAAAATTTGCTAAACAATACCTTATGAGAACTGTTACATTGGTAAAATTTAGATTCTTGTTTACTTTTGAGTTTTAATACATTTGTCTATGAATATCTACCTTCCTGCCCCCTGATACAGAGATCCAGTGGTGCAGGAGCTGTTTGCCCATCTCAAATAGCAATAGTAGCAAGAGGATTACGTTTGTGAACCAGCTAATGTCTGAATAAGACTTCAGCTTGTTGCTACTGTGTATGTGAATCCCTGGTGCATACTGTGGAAGTGTCTAATCTCTCAATGGACTTTGAAATCATCCTTGTGCCAAAAATAAGCCTTATCTTCCCTGTAGCTGTCAGGCTGAAGGCAGATTGGATGTATTTGCCCAGTTTGCTCTTTTCTAGTCCAAATAAATTCAAAATTGCACATTTTATTGCTTTAGCATTTTTAGCTGAATCTTAAATACTTCCATAAACCTTTTTGAGAATAATGACTCAGAATAGGTCTTTTACATTTGTGCCATAATTATAGTTATTTACATTTATGGTACAGCCGCCAAACCATTTTCTCTGTAATCTCCAAGCATAATACCGTTGCATACATTCATCTTATCCTCAGAATCCCAGCCACTTAGCTGTTATTGTATATGGGGAAATTGTCTTTTAGCCATAGGTCCTAATTATAAGCTTTTTGCTCTGTAAAGTTAATCAGTAGTTAAATGCAACCTGCAAGTTTGGCTGACATAAATCTGCTATTTAGAAAGGAAAGTTCTGGTTTAAGACCATGTTCCCTCAGCAAGACAGGACAGGTTGCACAGGAACACCATTCACTAGACTAAACAAAGGAACCTAGTGGACTGTTAAAGCCAACTTGTATGTTAGCATAATTACATTTTATACCCAATGATAGACCTTTTCAAAGATTCAAAGCTAATGATATATATGTAATTTTTTTAGTTCCAGGTAAACCTCGACTTGTCATTAGCCACACTCAAATGAATACTGCCCTTATTCAGTGGTATCCACCTGTTGAAACATTTGGACCAGTCATTGGTTACCGCTTAAAGTTTGGCCGCAAGGATTTGGACACGCTTACAACATTAGAATTTTCTGAAAAAGAAGAGCATTTTACTGCCACAGACATTCACAAAGGAGCTCTATACATCTTTAAATTATCAGCCAGAAACAAAGTGGGCTACGGGGAAGAAATTGTGAAAGAACTTTCTATTCCAGAGGAACCACCAAGTGGATTCCCACAAAATATTCACTGTGATAGCACCTCTTCGACATCAGTACTGATAACCTGGCAACATCCAAACTTAGAAGAAAGAAATGGCCTTCTCACAAAATATACTCTAATGTATCGGGATATCAATCTTCCACATTATCCAATTGAAGTACCCATTGTTCCTGCTGATACGACTGTGACTCTCACTGGGTTAAAACCTGATACCACATATGATGTAAAATTACGTGCACATACAAGCAAAGGCCCCGGTCCCTTTAGTCCGAGTGTCCAGTTCAGGACACTGCCAGTTGATCAAGGTAGGATTTGTCTACATAAGGCTTTCTCCTTAGAGGGATGTCTTTCTTTGGATATGAGTTTATTGGAAGCAGTTACTAATCCTGATGGTACTGCTCAAATTAATAGGGTCTACAAAACCAGAAGGTAAAGTACTTCCATCTTAATATGTTTTGGCTACATTAGTCTACAGCTGACCATTGACTGGTTACCTCCTACATAATGTTTTCAGGTAAGAACAAATAAGCTGGCATAACAGAGAGCCTAATGGGTTGTCATACCATTTTACCCCCTTCAACAAAGTACATCTGATCAACATTTCTAATCAATGAAATTGAGTCAGTTGAGGTGCAGTTGTTAAGGGCTATATGTATAAAGGGTAGTTTAAATACATTTTTCTTACTTTTCCAGCAGTGTTCGCAAAAAATTTTCATGTGAAAGCTGTGATGAAAACATCAGTTTTGCTGTCCTGGGAAATTCCAGAGAATTACAATTCTGCTCTGCCTTTTAAAGTAAGTTGATGTCTGCCAACATAGCATCTATCCAACACTTTAGAGTTGGAGTGATATTTATTGTACATGTTTTGTTTTAGTCACATTTAATGAACTTTGTATGTAACAGCTCATTCAGGTGCAAAAAAAACAAATTTTGCAGTAAGTGCACTGTATTTTTAAGTTGGGTGTATGAATGGTTTGTTTTGTATAGTTCAGTGTTGAAGACTGCTTCTACTTAGGCCAGGATATGTTAGCTCCCTACAAAAAAACTTAATCAGTGAACAGTCTCTTTGAAATATGAATATGAAAAGGTAATATTAAGGCTGCAGCATTCCTTTAATCACTTTGGATTCCTTCTCCTCCTCTTACTACTCGGCTCCTCCCTTAGAAATTAATGTTAGCTCTTGGCTAAGTGAGCATGCTTAGTTCTTCTCAGCTCCAATTACTGTACACACCCTCCAGTCTAGCAGCCCTATGAAGATATGGCAATGCTGGTTTCCATAGAAACTCTGCTTTAGCTATGCACCCTACTAGAGAAACATACACCCTAACCTTCCTTCCTGAGCTCAGCTTAATGATTACAGTGCTTAATCAAAGCATAGCTTTTAATCAAAGTAAGTTCTGCCTGCTGGTTTTCATTTTTTTAGTATTAAAAAAGTTGGCAGTATATATGTATATAGAGAATATATATGTGTGTATGTACAACAAGCAAGTGTTGGTGCTGAAGTTTACAGTTTCTCAGTTCCAGACTATGAAGTACTATGAAGTGCAATTATATGCTCTCAGACAAATCCCACACACACGTACGTTATCTCATATGTCTGGGCCAAGAACAGGGGTGTTGATGACAAATACTTTGCTCATATTTAGTTGGAAACAACAAACAGGCACCTTATCATATTGGGATTGGACACAGTGATAGCTGAAGGCTTTCCTACTGAAAATGTTCTGCAGTATATGAAGTCATTGCAAACACACAATCCATCCTCCCACTATCACAAAATGTTCTCACCATGGAAAAAGTAACTTGAATTATGTTATTAATTTGAGACTCACTGCCCCATTACATATTGATATATTTCTGCTATATACTTTGCAGGTCTAGCATGGGAGGGATGTTAGTACTGACTACATTTTCCTCTGTACTGAGTGTACAGAGTGTTAATCAACTCTTTTGTGGTAGCAGAAACTTACTGCAACATAGTGCGCTTGTGTAGTACAAGTGAGACTTAATTCTAATTATTAGTATCTGTTAGTGGCACAGACAGTTAATTGTATAATATGTTTTTACAAGAAATATCATAAATGCTCATATAATCAGATTTACAAGAAGGACTACTGAAACAACCCTCATACGCTGATTTCCAAGTCATGCTGAAACTATTTATTATAATTTTTTTCAAATAAGCTGTTTTTGCATATTGTTGGCTCACTACTACCAGTATATGTGCCGCAGCAGCTAAAAAGTTTGTTTACTGGATTTGAGTTTGTTTTACATACATAGAGAGCAATATAGATGCTTGAACATTTTTATTAAATTATAAATATCAAGTGATTCTAGTACATAAAATGCTACATTTTGTTTGGTTCCATACTGTACCAAGCATGTGCCATTAAAACTATCAAACATAGGATTCCAAGTATAATCTGAATGTAAGAAAATAGAATTCTGGAATGTAGAACTTTGGCATATTATACTGCCCTTACAAGTACAGGATCTATCTTCTGGAAACCCATAATTAAGTACTTCGTTTCTGACTAATTGCTTTTGCTTTGTCAGAATAGGTGGAATTTAAGGTTAACTAAGCTACCATAAATCCAGATTTCATAGTAAAACAATGAATTCCTATATACATAAGTAACAGGAAAGCACACATTTTAAACCTGAATGTGCTGCCAGTTCCACACTTATATATCTTATAAAATATAAGATAAAAAGCTGCACTTGATAATATGTGTTTTTCAGGTTGTTGTACTTTAATTAGTTTTAGGGCA
Source organism: Xenopus tropicalis (assembly GCF_000004195.4). NCBI lineage: Eukaryota > Metazoa > Chordata > Amphibia > Anura > Pipidae > Xenopus > Xenopus tropicalis. The sequence goes on from NC_030677.2 coordinate 126,312,585, forward strand.
GTTTTTTACATTATATCAGCCATTAACATCTACTTAGTATATAAATACAATGCAGGTAAAAAATGTATTTTCCAAATCATCATCTCATTTTATAGATAAATCTCCTGCTTGTTATCCTTCACTGGGATGTAAAGGTTTCATATGCATTGATTTTGTAATAGGTATATATGATAGCTGATATAATGTAAAACAAAAGGGTCTCAAACTAATTAAAATAAACCAGCCTTAAAGAAAATATATGATGTGCAGCTTTTTGTGTTATATATTTTTATGATTTTATGACATTTGAAATATGTTATTTTTAGAGACAATTTCCTTATAAATCCATAATCCTTAAATCTATAAAAGTAAGCCATGTAATTATATTGTGCTGAACACCAGGGCATTGAAACCCATTCAACACACACAGTTCCTCAATGTAGTGTACTTTGTTTCCTAAGATACTTTATGATGATGGCAAAATGGCTATGGAAGTTGACGGACGGGCGACACAGAAGCTGATCACTAATTTAAAACCTGAGACGTCTTACTCTTTCGTCCTCACTAACCGAGGCAACAGTGCAGGAGGTCTACAGCACAGAGTGACAGCAAAGACAGCTCCAGATGTTTTGAAAACAAAGCCTGTTTTTATTGGGAAAACCAACTCTGATGGAATGATTACAGTTGAGCTTCCTGAAGTCCTAGCGAATGACAGAATCAAGTAAGGCATTTTGATATTTTTTCTAGCTTTGGAAATAATAATAATCTAAATTGTTGTTATTATGAAGGCAGAGCACCCCTTAGACCATGAACACTTGGACATACCCAGAGTGCAGGTGCTGTGCTTGTGCTGGATTGAAAAGGTAGTGCAAATCATAGTCTTGTGCCTAGTGGTGCTCTACTTTAACTTTATGAATGGAGTTCCATAATTGGGGGTTCATGTGTACATCTATTGAGCACCCACATGCAGGCCCCTTTCATGGTGTACAATGACTTTTGCCTGAGCACAAGGCACTATGCAGAAGAACTGTGTACATTTTCACCTTGCATCTTGTGCCGTATTGTAAAAAAGCCTTAAAGTCTCTAATGGATGGGTATGAATACTTATATATATATAAATAAAGGTCTTTATATTACCAAGATATATATCTATCTAAGACAAAGGGGGTTGGTTTCTTTTTGGTTGCATATATAATAAACATAATTTATTAGTATTGAATAAACAGTTGAAAATATGTGGGAATATGCTGATTTTGAAACATGCTTCCAAATTCCAACAACTAATGGGGATCTGCCTATGTGTCACTTTGAAATATTGTTCCTTGTCCTACTGGATGCCATTAAAAGGGTACAGTAGTGGAAGAAATATCACAGATGTGATTAATTTCAGCAGATTGACTCATGATAATAAAGGGAACATGCAAATTCAATGAAATGAGACAGACAAATCATCTGTACAATTTATAAGATGCGCAGTGCAGCATGACATTTATAATGGTGCTTCCTTTTTTAGGACCTGCTTGTTTCTTTATAAACTTCTAAAAGCTTCTTTGCATTTCAGTCTATCCCTTTTCACTTGAAATTGACATTTTTATTTTGCAGAGGCTATTATATTGTCATTGTCCCTTTGAAGAAATCACGTGGGAAGTTTATCAAGCCTTGGGAAAGCCCAGATGAAATGGAATTGGATGACGTAAGAAAAATATAAAGATACATTTTTAAACACATATTTTAACACCAGGGATCTTTTATATTTAATATGGCTTTCAAGTCTGCTTAGATTGCAAATAGTTAATAAGTCATTTCATATTACTCTCTTTCTTGTATCAGTTTCATTATATTACCTCCACTCAATATGCATTTATTTGTAGGTGCTGTACTCTGTATCACCTTTAGACAAAACACACTGCCTTTTACTTACACATGGGCCATGCAGGTTACAACATCCTGCAACCCCCAACAGAGCAGGGGTTACAGGTGATGTCTATCAGGATGGGCCCATGCAGTATAGGTGGAGAAGTTTATCCACTTTGTTCTGATATGCACAGGTAGCTCTTTTATCAAAGAGGTTCTTAAACATGAATTGTTTATTTGCTGGAACATATAACAGTTTTTTAGAAGACAGTACAATTAGTCAGCTTACAAATAATTTCTTTTGACGTTATTGCTTGGACAGGATATTAGTTACAACCTTTAGTTAGCACTCCCTCAAAATTGTCCAATCCTGGCGTAAAAGGCTTTCCATATGGAACTTCTTTGGGATGTAGTTCGGTCCTTAAGTCTGTGCACTTGAGTTCCCACTCTGCTGGGTGACACACATGGTGCTAACATTACTCTACTCAATTAAGCTTCAAGTTCACTAACTATCGTAAGCTAGGCACTCGCCCCTCAAATGAGCTATATCCTCATACTAGCTGCTCCTTATAAGGCCTACCTCTGCATTAGGCTCTTCAGCATCATGTTTCTTCTCCAGCAAGTGGAGTCCAAAAAGGGAGAATCCTATGGTGAGTCCCCTTTTAAAGACTAGGGGCACCTAAGACCCCTGAAAAATGGAGGAACTACCAGGAAACGCTATCCTGTAAAGAAAACAACTCCCCTGTCAATTGTTAACAATCCAGCCCTGAGCTGGAATTAACCCTTTCTAGATCATGGGGAACCTTAAAGGAGAACTAAAGCGTAACTAAAGAAGTAGACTAAAAATGGGCTTCTGTACAAACCCAAGGCTACCATAGATGCCCTAGTAGCTTCCCATCTCCTTTTCTCATGATTCCCTGCACATGCTCTGTGCTGCTGTCAGTTACTGAGCTTAGGGGCCGACTTGCAATATACTGTGTATATAGAATATAAATGTTACAATACAGGCTTATTATGAGTTAATGAAGATAATTACTACATGGCAGACCAGTAGCGTCCGCTATGAAGGGCAAACCTCATTTTCAGCTTCTCAACAGCTGCTCAGTGCATGCTGAACATGTAAGTGTCAGTGACGCTTTTAACAAAATCCAAGTTGTAAACTCCTGTGACAACTTTAAAGGCCTGGATAATTGCTACTATAGTGATGTTGAACCTTTAGACTGGAGCAGTAAGCCCAGCATATAAAATACAGCATATTTAGCCATTTGGATAAATGGTAAGTATACTAGCCTGTAAAAGTTGAAAACACTGCAAGTTACCTATGAGGCTTGAGAAATAACTCAGCTTTGTAGATATTTTAGTCTTATACTTTATAAATATTATATAGTAACATATAAAATGTTTAATAAAGGCAAAGTCAATTTGTCTTTTACTCATCCAAGTGCAACAAGAAATGCTCTTAAGTAGATCCTTAAGTTTTAGAGCTGCATTGTATACTGGGAAGCACATAGGATTGCGGGTTGGTTACTTTCTGTTTTTAATTTATGCACATTGTCAGTTTGAATCACAATCAGGACATATAATTCGTGTCCCAAGCCTGCAGGGACAGAATATCTAATTACTTAAATTAAAGCACGCAAACTGCCTGATCTTCTCTCTTTCTAATAAATATTTTATTCTTTGCTCATTGCAAAGCAAGAAGTGAAAGTTCAGAGAGGTGAAATCATTATACAGCAATGGCTTAATCTCTATGGATATGAACTCTATTAAAGGTCGGGTTCATTAGTAGCATTTGCTAAATCTGAAACAAATGCTAAATTGCAATTTGCAGTGCAGTTTAACTTTTGACCTGTACCTTTTGGTTCCTTTAGCTTCTTCTAAATACTGCTGGTAAAGAAAAAATTGTGTCGTTGTTCGAGCCATTCTGTCATTTAATGAAGGCCGCTTCATGATGAAAATGAGGAATGAAATCACATATTGGTGCTCATTTACTAACATTCTGCAGCTATACCCAAACTGCTGTTTTCAGAATTACTTTTCTGTGGGCAGAAGCCATTTGCCTCTGTTCCAGAGCACAATTACTGCTACACTGAGACCTTTCTGCATAGCCTTTTTATTGATGTCACACAATTGCTAATGGCAAATCAAGGACTGCAGTGACTATCCACAATTCATCTGGGCACAACAACACTAGGACCCCACTAATGCCTGACTGTGTTGGAACATTGAGAAACAATACATTTTCAAGGGGAAAAGGCAGTTACTGGCAAAAGGACTTTTGCCAGAACCACCATGTCAGTAAACTTTTACTTCCAATAAATTAGTAAATTACTAGACCACTTTAATCACAAAGACAACTTTAGAGACCTAGTTTGTAAAGTTGTCAGCAAAGTATACTATAGACAGGGCCAATGAGCACAATAAGAAGAACAGAACATAGGTATAAGACCTGTTATTGAGACCTGGGGTTTTGCGGATAAGGGTTTTTTTTTCTAATTTGGATCTCCATACTTTGTTTATTAAAAAATAATTTAAACATTATATAAACCCAATTGAATTTGTTTTGCCTCAAAAAAGGAATACTTTTATCTTGGTTAGGATGAAGTACAAGGTATTGGGTTTTTTTTATTACAAAGAAAAATGAAATCATTTTTAAATTCATAATAATTTGATTAAAATGGAGTCTGTGTTAGATGGCCATTCCATAGTTTGGTGCTTTCTGAATAATGGATCCTATACCTGCATTGTATGTTTCAGGAAGACCAAGTAGGATCCCAAGTTATCTCTGTTCACATACCAGCAACCATTTTAGGACATTAAGGGTGACACTTTTTTTTGCATTTTCTACATAATAGTCACTAAATGCCCAAAATGTATCAAAGCAAAAAAAAAAAAAAATAGAACAGTAAGCTCAGCTTTAACCTTCAAACCAGTAAAATTGCATTTTACATGATTAAAGAAAAAAATGACATTGAACTTTGGCAAAATTACGCTGTATAAGTATGCAAAACTCATTTTTATAACAAAGGGCCATTTTAATCATCCTGTACTTTGTGGTGCATTAATGTGTGTAATAGTTTGATAAAGAACATTTATTAATTCAGAAAGTTTTGGGTCAGAATGGGTTGCTTCCCACTTTGTACCAATATAATTGAGAGTTGAGGCCTCATTGTAGAATTAATGGTGGAGGAAATAAGATATGCATCGACTGGAAAATGAAAATTATTCCCGCTTAAAGGGGAAAAAAAATCTGCAGCCTTGATATATGTCCTAAGATTCAGCTCCTAAAATTTATTGTGAGAAAAGCAGATTCTTTCAGTTCCTAGCTTGTAAAATATATATTATTTTCCTGGATATCTGCATCAGTAGTTACTTTTAATTCTGCTTTAAAATAGTAAAAATGAAAATAAGAACCAGAAGAGGTTGTGTTTATTCTAATATGTGTTACTGTTTAACAAAAGGCACTAACAGGTGCAGTACATTTGCTATTATTTTGTTTTAATTATATTTTATAGAGATAAAAACCAGCACTTTACAGAAAATGTTTAACATTTCAGATTGTCCTTTCACTCCCTACTGTAGGAGAACACTCTAGGGTCACTTTTAACAAAGCCAAAGGAAATGCCAGTATGTTTTTGAAAATAAAGGTAGAGCATACAAACAGTGTGCTGGTCTGAAATAAACTGAGAAACAGGAAGACTATTTCACTAAACCCCAGCACCACCTCACGCTTGGGTTTATTTACATTATTTTAAAATGATTATATTATATAAAAAAATTAAAAAAAATGTACTTTCTCCTTTTTTGTCATGCTGTTTCAGCAAAAAAGGACAAGATATCCAGTGGTGTACCTAGACCGCTTTGGGCCCCTCAGCAAAAAAATGTTGCTGCCCACTATCCTTCCCTCTCCAATGCCCACCTGCCCTCTCTCTCATGTCCCCACATCGCCACTGTCTAGTGGTGTGGCTTGGGAAGGTGGGGGGGAGTTTAAACCATAGAGTAAATAGACCCTGTGGTCCAGGCCCCCCCACAACCATGGGTTCTTCTTCTTCTTCTGTAGACAGGAGATATCAGTATTCTTTATTTAAATTGTGATGTATTCCACAGCACTTTATAGAGATTATACATCATTTATAGTCTAAGGTGCCCAACACGCTATGTTCATTTATCAGTTGCCAATTAACCTGCCTTTTGGAGTGTGGGAGGAAACATGATATGTACCATGTATAATATCTATAATATACTGCTACTGAATATGTCAACACTATATAAAGAACAGTTATAATAATAATGTTACAGTGCCTCACCGACAAATCCTTCCAACAAATCTCTAGTCAAGTTTGTTTTTATGTTGATAACAGTACTATTTATTTTGTGATCTTAAATTCTTTTCTATGTCTCTGACATTTTGTTTTCCCCTTTGTATTAATCCTTACCACACCAGCAGTCAGCCTGTTCCTAACATCCATCACCCTTACCATTAGGAAAAAAATGGAACTGTAACAGAAGGTTTAACTCAGATAACCTCAAAAGTTATTATTCTGTAGTTTGAACTTTTTAGACTTCACTGCTTACTTTGTACTAGATGTATAGGATCTGTTCTTCTGAATGATTGTTACCTAGGTTTTTTGGATAAGGGATCCTTACATAATTAGTAGCACCAAGGTTTATGGTTGCTAAATTAAACATGAACTCACTAATATTGTTTGTCATCATAAAATATTTATTCTAGCTCCGTTAACATCAAGTACAAGGTTTTTATAGTGAAGAAAACAAATCATTAAAAAAGTGTTTATTTCATTTACTTTCATTTTCATTAAGTTATAATCATGTTTCTTCTTGAATATTTCCTGGTATATTTGGGCTTTTCTTCTTCTAACTCACCTGGAAATAAGTCAGTGATTCTTTGTTCTATACTATCACAGCCTTGAAGCCTAATGATTTGTTTACACAAGAAAAGTAGAGAACAAAATAAAAGCATATCATTATAGAATCTTGCTTTTTTCAACACTCCAGCTTCTAACGTACTATAGTCATCTGAGATAAGAAGGACTGATCATGCCTAATTTTATGCTAAGCATAGGAACTATTGTGGTTAGGGTGAGAAGTGCTAAAGGGAGCTAGAGCCAAAGAGCCCTTCTTAGATGCAAGCATGAACCTAAATCCATCTTAAAGGAACAGTAACACCAAAAAATGAAAGAGCTTTAAAGTAATAAAAATATAATGCACTGTTGCCCTGCACTGGTAAAACTGGTGTGTTTGCTACAGTAACACTACTATAATTTATATAATAAGCTGCTGTGTAGCCACGGGGGCAGCCATTCAAGCTGGAAAAAAGGAGAAAAGGCACAGGTTACATAGCAGATAACAGATAAGTTCTGTAGAATACAATAGGTTTTATCTGTTATCTGCTATGTGCCTGTGCCTTTTCTCCTTTGAATGGCTGCCTCCATGGCTACATAGCAGCTTATTTATATAAATTATAGTAGAGTTTCTGAAGTAAACACACAACTTTTACCAGTGCAGGGCAGCAGCACATTATATTTTAGTTACTTTTATACACTTTCATTTTTTGGTGTTACTGTTCCTTTAAAACACAAACACATGCCTCATGCTACACACATAGCACTGCCTTAAAGCCAAAAATTAAATGTACAACCTCGGAGGGCACAAGTGCAAGAGCGCACCCCTTAGTGCACATTTACTAGCATTTGCTCCACCCATGGATCAGAAATTTGAGGCCCAGCTCAACTCTGTCCTTACAGCCTGTGACAGGGCAAAGCAATGGAATATGCAGCCTGCCCCTTTTTTGCTCTTTGCACACTGTGTGGGCCATTGTAAATAGCACTTTTAACTTTTTGGGGTGGACACATTACTCCTTAATGTACTTGTGGCAAACTATGCATCCGGAGCTGCTAATTCAATTGCAGAGATACAACCTAACCATTTTCTGCTTCAGAGCCAGAATTTTATCACTAGTAATACCTAGGGGCACATTTACTAACCCACGAACGGGCCGAATGCGTCCGATTGCGTTTTTTTCGTAATGATCGGTATTTTGTGATTTTTTCGGAAATGATCGTGACTTTTTTGTTACCGATATGATTTTTGCGAAAAAACGCGAGTTTTTCGTAGCCATTCCGAAAGTTGAGCATTGTTTCGTAGCGTTAAAACTTGCGCGAAAAGTCGCGATTTTTTCGTAGAGTTAAAACTTGCGCGAAACATCGCGCCTTTTAAGTTTTAACGCTACGAAAAAATCGGCAGATTTTGCGCAACTTTCGGAATGGCTACGAAAAAGTCGCGTTTTTTCGCGCAAGTCGTAATGGCTACGAAAAAGTCGCGTTTTTTCGCGCAAATCATATTGGTAACGAAAAAGTCACAATAATTTCCGAAAAGTCGTAAAGGCGCCGAAAAAATCGCAAAAAATACGAAAAAGTCGCAAAATGTTCGTTTTCCAATCGGAATTTTTCCAATTCGGATTCGAATTCGTGTCTTAGTAAATCAGCCCCCTAGAGTTGAATATTTTCCCTCTGTAACTAAGAAAATTGGGTAAATTTTTTTGCCTAAACATAATTCTTTTGGCATTAATTATCCTAAACAATAAATGGGATTGATTAAGAAATATTCATTCTGAACAGATCTAATAGTGAATGATCTTGCAGATTACCAGGTTAAATTTGGATAAAGCTGCCCGTAAATGTTACATCTGCTCCTACATGTGCATAGGACCCTAACACAAGACTAGCAGCATGGTGAATCTATCCAGAGAAATGCTGAGCCTTCAACTAATTCAAATTTAATTTCTTTTGCATTTACTTAACACTGATTGCCAGACAGAACTTTCTGCTTTGAGCATTTTCCACATCAAGGGTCAAAAACAAAGCTGCAAGTCCTTTAACTGTACTGCAGTGATCTGACTTTGGGAGTAAACCTTAGAAATGTGCTGTTCTAGAAGGTTTAGTTCAGGGGGAGAGAAAGTATCTAATTCTTTCAACATATCTAAACATTTGCTAGTACAAAACAGGAAACTTTCAGTCAGTCTCCTACCCTGGAGCCTTTACATTCCATAGGAAAGGAATGTGGTGGGAATATAACTCCCCTCAAACACCTGTCCAGATGCCAGCTCACAGTCCATTCTTAAATACGTTATCAGCCATCAATGTTGCAGTTGAAGAACATTAAGCGAAGCGTTAACCAAAAACAACATTCTGATAATTCAGTTTGCTTTGTTGTGTTCGGTTCTGAATGTTGGAGAGGTCATACAATATTGTGCAATACTATTATGATAGGATTAATTCCCAGAAAATCACTTTGTTTGCTACAAAAGTCGATTGATAAACCTTTTCAGTTATGCTGTTTTTTTTATCAGAGAATAAAACACGTATATGTTTAAAGGGAAAATATTGCAGAAATGTAGTGTGTTATAAATTAACAGAAATGGAAAGATGTTGAAGTTGAAAAGTAAACCTCCTTATTGGAATGGAATGGATGATATTGAATGGATATTTATAATGAATGGATTTTGACTGCAAGAAATGGTCCTTCATTAGGCTTAGTGAAATATTGTGTATGGTGATGCATAATCTATTGGTGCTTTTAATAGCAGCAACATATTACAGGAAATGCTGTTAAAATTTCCCTAGTTTTGGCAAATATAGGACATGTATTATATGAATAAAAATATACCATAGCAAAAGCTTTACCCTTCTCCAGTGCCATTAGCTCAGTGATTCCCATGAAACATAAAGGAAAGATGTTTGAGCAAGCAAAATCCATTCTAAGTCCTTGTCTCATGTGCAGTAGAAATATGGGGTGCAAGTATATTCAGCTTTTTTTAATCCAAAGTAAGTAGGAACTGACTTGTGTACTGAATTTACAGAGGGTGCCATGGGGGGATGGGGTCTCTAATAGGTATAAATGAACAGTTAAGAAATATAGTTCCCAACTGGTTTTATAATTATTTTTATCTTTTATAGGTTTACATAAATAAAGAGGTTATTAGTGTGCACAAAACATATTTTTTCCTGCTGCAAACAAGCTATTTATGTTCCTTGGGAGATTGCTGACTTATGCTGGAACACTTGTTAGAAAAAGAAAGTCAGTCTGACTAGCACAAATGGGTTGTTTGCAGCAGATGAAAATATTAAAGAACAAGTCAACCAAAAATATATTTTTTTTACATAATAAAAGAAAACATTATTCTAAGCAAATTTGCAATGGTTTTTCATTTATTTGTGTATATAATTGCTATGGCACTTGAAACAATGTAACAAACGCCAGCAGATTTTACAGACCTGCCTTGCTGGAGGAGCTTGGCACTTGCAACATTGTTTAAAATGTAACAACCAGGAGTTCAGCAAATGCTGCCTTCTGTAGCAATTACATTTACACATAACTTTTAAAGCACTACACATTTTTGATAAATTCACACTGGAAAGTTGCTTAGAATGATGTTTTCTTTTAATAGGCAAATTATTTGTTGGCATGTCCTTTAAGCAATTAGTTCGTTTGGAGGCTCACACTCCTTCCCACTAAAAATTAGATATATAGATGGAACTCTTCAGTACATAATTAAGTTAGTGCGCTCACCAGATTGAATTGTAGGTCCGGGTGATTATCCCCCCAACCTTTCGCTTGGTTTTTCCCTTTTTCTCTTACTCTCCGTTCCAAGTAGTATGTAACCACATGTAGATACGAAATACAGGATGTTAACTCACCGCTTCCTCTCTATGGGCCGGGTGCCATGCCCCAGACCCACAGCAAAGGGAGACACAATTTCAATATCCAACGCAAACCAGCATGCTCTCATCAGACTCCAGGACAGCGGATAAAGTTCAAAAAGCTTTATTGGTAGTAAAAACCTGACGCGTTTCGCGTGGCTGCACACGTACTCATAGATATTAAAGTTATGTCCTTTAAGCAACTCTTACTTTAATGTTCGTTCCATTGTGCCTGAATATTTGAAAGTTTTTCTACACTCATCTATGTTATTTGACAATTATAAGTGTGTCTTTAAGGTGCCCTGTTTTTTACTCTTTGTCCCATTATTTCTTCTAGTTACTGAAGGAAATTTCACGCAAACGGAGGAGCCTTCGATTCAGAAGAGAAGCTGAGCAGAAACCATACATTGCAGCTCACTTTGATGTTCTTCCAACAGAGTTCACATTGGGTGATCAAAAACAGTATGGTGGATTTGAGAACAAGCAGCTTCAAAATGGACAAGAATATGTGTTTTTTGTACTAGCAGTAATAGAGCACTCAGAATCGGTTAGTAAGCTGTACTCAATGGGGTCACAACTAAAAGATGATTTTAATACCATGCTACATTGATTTCTTGCAAACACACAGGCATATATCAGTGCAAAGCAGATCTATTTTTCTTTAAGCACTGAGAATATTTATAGTAGAGTATACATGTAGCTCCATTTTGTTAGTACTGTATAGCAATAGGATTTGGCCAGTGGTGATTTTTAGCCTTTATTGATCTTCCACCTCAATAATTTCATTCCATTCTTCAGGATGGCTATGGCTGGCCAGCCAGCTATTGTAGAACTACACATCCCAGGATACACAAGGCTGTTGTTGTTTATAGTCATGGTCTAGTAACAGATCAATTCACTCTCTAGATCACCTTTTGTCGGACAAATACAAACTATATTGTTATTTTGCAGATGCTTAGAAATAAAATCTTTCAATACTTCCTTATCATAATCAAATGGGAATGGAACCAACTCTTACTGTTCAGCTGCAATGGAATTGATAGACCCTTCTGTTAGATATTATTATAGAAAGTACTGAGACATGAAATTCTTAGCACAGATACATTTTTAGATGTCTCTGAAAAATGAAGAATTTTTGCTTTGGGTGGGGAACATAAATGTATTTTGTTCACATAGACTAAGGTAAATCCCCCTAGTATATTTTCAGTGTATAAACAATCATCACCAGCCCCTGTCCTAGTAGAGCTTACAATCTAACGCTCCTATTATTATTATTATTATAGCATTTATTTTTATTTTGAAAGAAGTTAAAATGTAAGTTGTCAAAATGCAAAAATGTCATGCACAAAAATTAGAAAAAATATTTGATATGTGCACTGAGAACTGTATAGAAAATCATGAACAAAATAGATCAAAAGTAGAACAAATATGTTTATGCATAAAAAGGCAATGGGCTTTGCAAAGTAAAGCTTACCATGGATGAATGGGGGACTATAGGCTAAAAATTTAAATATGCAGAATGTTCTTACCTGAGCCCTTTTAATGATTTTTTAAAAGGGAACCCCACCCAACACACAACTTGAGCTTTTTGAAAAGTAAACATCATTTCAAGCAATTTTGCATTATACATCAATTCAAAAATATGCAGCCTTTTAATGACTTTTAATGTAAAAATAAGGTTTGGAACATTTACCTAAGCCAACCCCCATGTTCCTCTCCTGCTTATCTTACTGACTACTTTGGGAATCAAAAAAATGCCTGCCTTCAGCTTACATCCTCCAAATCCCACAATACCCTGCACACATGATGTCAATAAGGAAAGGAACATCGCAGTGCAATGCATTGTGGGTTATGTAGTTCCTGCATGCTGTCTGTAAGCTGTGGAGAAGTTGTTACAATTTGTAACATCAATGTTTTTTAGACCCTCCTCCCCTGCCAGATATTGAATGATGCACAAAGGGAAGAGCTGTTTTGCAGGTGGATTTTAGCATATAAAATTGGTATTTATTCATACTTTTTGAAGGAAGATTACAGTGATAGGTATATTAGGGGTTTCTGTGTTGTGTGGGGCTCTTTAACAAATTTTGGTTTAAAAGCCGGAGTTTCCCTATTATTTCTCCTGCAGCAATATAGAAGATATTAATTATACATTATTCATATTTTTACCTTTACAGACAATGTTTGCAACAAGCCCATACTCTGACCCAGTTGTGTCAATGGAAATTGATCCTCAGCCAATAACAGATGAAGAAGAGGGTTTGATATGGGTTGTTGGACCAGTCCTTGCAGTGGTATTTATCATCTGTATAGTCATTGCTATCCTTCTTTATAAGAGGTAAGCTTTATAGCGAACGCATTTCTCAAAACCAATTATTATTTATGTCACCACAATGTTAGAGGTTATATAATAGAGGGGGTTCTTGTAAATATGTCATGATTTGAGTCTAGAAACCAATTCTATTCCAGTGAACTAATCCCAGCTGCTGCATCCTGTTATAGGCAACTCATCAGGCAGCAAAATATTCCTGCAAGAACAAAGAACAAACCTTTTCCACACTGTTAATGCCAAATACCTTTAACCTTATAAGTAGTGATAGCTGTTAGGTTTCACTGTGAAAGAACACCCATGCAGTGAAAAAAAATGTCGCCCATGGACATCAATGTATTTGGTGCCTTTTTGCTGTTTTGCAAATGTTTTGAGTGAAGTGAAACAGGAAAGATTCACTCATCACTACTTACGTTCTATAAGAACACCAGTTCTTGCACCTTCAAACTGCACCTGTGGGTGATCATAGTAAGGGTGCAAAGTATGAAAACCATGGCAGCTTTTGCTTGCATTTTGCAACCTGTTCCACCATTTTTAAATAACACCTTTTGTAATTAGGTTTTTAAAGAGCCACTTATAAGGATACAATAATGCTCAGAAGCTTTAACACCCATTAACATGCAAATTGGCTTGATTTTTTCTGTATCACCTTAGAAAGCATTTATTGATAGCAGATGTAACAATGAATAATTTTTTTTAGAATCTATATTTATCCAGCTGGCATGAAATTCATCAATAATAAGTGGGAGTCATACTGAATATCCGATTTGGTTCTTTCATATGTCCTTGCACAAAAATTCAAAATTGCTTTTAATCAATGTAGGTTATGAGTAATGTTGAAGAGAACAGGTTTCAACACAAAACCAATGTGTAACAGGGACATTTTCAAATAAACACAGAGGAAATGATTTGCAGAACAGAAGGAATGCTTGAAAGAGCTTTTTAATCCCCATTGTATGCTAAAAAGCATGTGTTTTTGCTGCTGTCCTTTTTATGTATTGGTTTAACATAAATAGGATTTTTGTTTCACCAACTTGCTGAATAAGCAATGTTATTTTATTTCAAGATCTTGTTTTATATGAAAATTTAAATAAAAACTAATTTAAAAAAAAAAAGTTCACAACATTAAGTTAAAGGCTTTCTTTGGGCATATGAATTCTACAAGGTCCATGTAGCAAGCTATCCAGGCTGACTTTCTTTTCAGAAGTGGGAAGATAAGAAAAGTGAGTATTTTCAGATTTGCCCCCACTGTATGGAATATTAGCAATTAATCTAATATAAATTTGTGCTGTCAACATTCCACTTAGATGCTCAGTCTCTTTTCAAAATTATGTTTACAGCACTGATAGCACTAGGGCAAACCTGTGCTGTTATTTATTGCATTAAAAAGAACTAATGCCAAACAATAAACAATGGGTAACTCTATAAAGGAGCAATACATTGGTATAATAAAAAAATGACAGTGTGGGATTATGACAATACAGTTCTTTAAATATTATATGCTATTAGTGATTATATTGCTTGCATATTGTGTCAGTTTAATAATCCATAACTGTCAGTAGACTAACATTCCACCTTGTCCTTTCTTGCTGCATTAAAATGGAGTAGTAAACCAGACAGGTAAGAAATGAACAACAGCAATGCAATAACTAGAACATTCTCAATCTATAATGTACCGTATATAAATTATGAGGCATATCTGTTGATTATGGCTTTCTGACACATACAGTAATGCACAGTTTTCTGAAGAGAGGCTATTGATCTAGAAAAAAATGTTACGCTTCATTAAACCTTTACATATTGTATCGAACAGCGCCCACAATCTTGCCCCCCTGTGTTCATTATTTGCATTTAGACAGTGGCACACACAGTATTTTCTTCCCTGGCATAGACACTGCATAGACACCGTCTTATGTGCGCATGGGTTTAGATTTCGACATAAAAATGCATAATTTAGCATTTCTGCTCCAAAATCTGCCCCATGTGCATGATAATGGACCAGTGTTGTGCCTGGCAAGATTCACACACAAGATGGGGTGAATGGAAGCAGATTGCCCTTTTCTTCAATGGTGTTTCTGGGCCAACAATGCTTTCCCTGATTTGTAAAAAAGGCACTAAGTTTGCCCAGGAGCAGTAACCAGTTGCAACCAATTGGATGTTTGCTTTTAAATAGGTGACCAGTAAGTGATCCCTGCTGATTGGTTGCTATGGGTTACTGCTTATGGCCATACACACACCGATAATATAATATTCGGTGCGTGTATGGCAAGTCAGCTAGGCGACCGATATCGCAGGAGGTGCTGATATCGGTCGACTCGCCAATTGGGTGGGTTAAAAGATTTTGATCGGGCGCCATAGAAGGCGCCTAAGCAAAATCTGCCTTCAGAGCTGAATCAGCAGAAGGAGGTAGAAATCCTATTGTTTCTACCTCCATATCTGCCGTTTCAGCCCTGAACGTTAGTGGCCGATTGGAACGATCTTTCGTGCAACCAGAAAGATCGAAAATCGCCAAGTGAGTGGCCACCTTTAGTCCATGCCTGCTATTCTCTGACCTCATGTGGGGTAATCACAAGGTGCAAATTATAAAACGAGCAACCTATATCATCAGAACTATGTAAATAAAACATTTCTTATAGTGGAAAGGATACAGTATCCAATTACATTTTTCAGTATAATCTCCAGTATCAAAGGAGTATAATGAAATAAAAAATGAACGATCATCTAAACCATGATTATAAAATAGTGTCATTTTCAACATCAAATACATATAATAACAGATTTCCCTTGGCTTGTCAGTGAAGGTATAATATACCGGCTGCATTTAAAATAAAGCAGGGATTATTCCCCTTTGTTATGCTAAGTAATGTAGGGTTTGAATGAGTCACGGTAACACTATAACCTGTTTTATTGTAAAAGCACATTCATATTTCAGCTTTGTATCTTAAAGTAAGGGATCTGATTGTGAGTCACTGAACTGATTCACTTTTTCATCTTAAGCCTGCTTATGAGCCGCCGTGTCACTTTTATTTAGCATTCAGTTTACTGATATCTCTCCTGCAACTAATTAAATGTTTGCAATGCCGCCATACATCTAATAAACTCTCCTTTGTTATGTTAACGTGAACTGGAAAGCTTACAGAAAATGGTGCTGCTGGGGAGATTTTATTAAGATAGGAATGTGATGATTTTCTTTGGTGGCACATTAACCAGCTCAGCTATATCCCTAGTTCACTGCAGTATTCTCCTGTCGAAAAGTGCATAATACACCAAGGGGCCAATTTATTTACTTTTTTTTGCTGAAAAAACTGAACACCAGATTTTAAAGGAGACATATCCTATAAAAATTATGAATGTACCAGTGAATTATACTCCTCTAGATATAGAAGGATTGTGCCTAAAAAAGTTTTATTTCAGACTGATTTGTTGAGAAATTCCACCAAAACCCCACTATTCCTGCCCATCTGTTCCACTTCCTACTGACTGAATTCTTTGGCTGTGCAGGGGGGCGGAGGCTCTCAGTACACTGCATTGTAGGAAAGGAACCAAACAGCAGCTAGGCTGACCTAATAGCGTGAGTGCAAGGCTGTGATTGGCTCTCCCCCTCCTACTGTGCTTCTGGTTGGGACTGTTAGGAAACGCCCACCCTTCATTTGAGACATGGACAGGGAACTGATCTATGGGGAGCTCCAATAAAGGGGCCATTTTTACAGATAGGATTACATTTTAGCACAAAGTAAAACCAGCACCATATATTATTCATAATTGCCTACAAAATCAGGGTTTTCCCATTTATCCAATATGTCTCCTTTAAGTTCCAGTGGAAGAAAAAAACACGTAAAAAAATATAATGCTGTGTTTTCTGCAGCAAAGCCTATTGATGTGTTGCAAATTTTGCCACAATTTTTTGCCCAGCATAATAAATAGGCCTTAGTGTGCAGAAGCTAGGTACATGTATGGGAGATTAATCAGGGCTTTACAGAAAACAAATGGCCATATGTTTGTAACCCCTATTTGGCTATAAAATAGACAAAACCCAGGCTAGTGTAGGTATTAGAGCATGGGGTACACGATATATGGAAGAGAACATGTGGAGCAAGAGTGCAGTGAAACTACAACTCACTGTAGCTGTGTGTAGCGCAGATTAGAAAAGATGGACGTCAGAAGGTTCTTGCAATTGAACTATAGTACAAGTTTATTGTCAGAGACAAATGATCAAGCAGGGTTATTGCATATACTCACATACAGATGGTAAATGATAGCACACTCTGAGGACAACAAGAGAGGATGCACACCGGTTTATCCCACCTCTTTTGGGAGTCTGGGCAGGGTAAATGCACCTGGTCAGCTTGACACCCCTTTGGAAGCAGTCAGGATAGATACCACAGTCCTCTGGTTGATAACCCCTAGCTTGAGAGTCCTACAGCCGACTGTGGAAGAGGGTTGAGATACTGCCATGTCTTAAACCGTGGCCCTATGCTGAGGCAACATTGCCTGTATGGAAGGGTACTTCATTTTCTACTTTCCTTGGTGGAGCCGAGCTGCTCTTGCTTCCTACCCTCTCTATCTCACTCTCCTAGAGAGTGCTCTTACAAGAGTAACTATCTAACTGGTCCTCATTCACGGGGTCCCTGTCCCCGACTTCACCAGAGTGGATGGTAACACTCTGGGGCAATAAGTCTTTACTGGGGCCCATTCTGATACCAAGCTCTGTGACCTGTTCCTAAGACACAGAGGCAACCAAGGAGGAAGCCACACCTCCTTGCTAAACACTATATGAGTTTGCAAGGGGTGTGATCAACCAAATAAACCAATAAGGCATAACTTTAAACTGATACATGGGTCTTTGCCCAGTAACAGCAGAAATCAGGAAGTGGTAGGCTTTAAAGCCATAGGGGCAGATTAACCCTATGGGTCCCTACTTGTTTATAGAAAGATTAGACCATGCTCCATTACAGCACCCAGAGCAAAGGAGAAACCACCTTCTATTGGCCTCTTCAGAAAAAACAATTGCCTGTAAAGAACTTGTGCATCTTATTTATAATTACACATTATGTTATTTCTGGCCAATTGGTATTAAAAATGTCCCTTCCTTATTAATAAATGTTCTGTTGGTTATCATCAAAACCTTTAAAGTCAGCTGTCAAAATAACTGTTGCTGGGACATAGGAATGTCATTAAAAGGCAGCTTTTATCTCATGGGGAGAATAAATGCACATGATGGATAGTACTGAGTGAGCAAAAATAACTTAAGATATTTTAAGTTACTAACCAGGTTACAATGAAAATAAGAACAGTCAGAATTCTGTGAATTGGATAATTATTGTAAAAGGGATGATTAACAAATTAAATCCAAATATTATTTAAGATATTTGGCATAAGCCATTGAGATGCCATTTTGGTGTTATATAAAAACAAGGGTTAGATCCAGTTGAATCCTTAGAATGAACTGGATTTGAGTCTTAAATAAAATCAAAAATTTGCCCCACTGCTAAATCAAATCCTAATTCTGTACATCCCCAGAAATACAACCTAACATGAGCTAAAGAAATCTTTAGATTAATGTTAGTCTATAAAGGTTCTGTTAAGCTAGATTTAGGGAATGTAATAACCAGCAAAACATTTACTACAGGTATAGCAACTTTTTGCAACCAATCAACAGGTAGCATTTATTGGTCTACTCTTTTAAAACAAATTGGTTTACTGTGTTCTAAATCCTGGCTAAAGTAATTAATGCATACTAATGTTAAAAAAGTACCAACCCACTTCCTTTGTTTTTTACTATCTCCCTGCACAACACCCCCTAAACACATCACCCAGATGAGTTTAAATTGTATGGGTCCATCATTCTTCCTGTAGAGTTATGCAGTATGGTTGTGGGCTGTCATGCTTTAGCAAGTATCTCTTGTTCCAAGACTTCCTGATGGTGCTCTCCAACCTAGGGTTGCCACCTTTTCTGGAAAAAAATACTGGGCTTCCTATATTTTTGCAATTTTTTCCTATTAATAACATTGGCACCAAGCATCATTTTTACCAATTAGGTGGCAACCTGGTCCATGCAACCTGGTCTTCATTTGTGGTCACTGCCAGGGAGTCTTGTTTCAGAAGTCAAACATGTCTAAAAGTTTTATTATTATCCAGTCATACAAGTTAGGGAGAGAGAATTGCCATATGACCTCTTTCCATTCTCCATAGGGAAAAAATTATATACATATATTTGCATGGTAGCCTATGATCATTGCTTTGTCAGAGAATTTAGCTATTTCCTCATATTTTAGTGGTCTGCTTGAAAGGCACTACCATGAAAACCTTTTACCTGAAGCTGTTTTCCCTCTGCATAAAGCTACCATTCAAAATAGTCAGGGAATTTTAAAAATTACATGTTTTATAGGGCCTTTATTTTCATTTTATACCAATGTATGATAGATTATTCCTTCAAAAGCTAATAGTTGCAAAGTTCAAGTAAAGCATTCCGCTGTTTTCCATGATTTGTTTACTGAAGGTATTTTCTTTGTTACAGTCTTTTTTGAGCCTTGGCAACTCCTGTGGATATTTTTAAAATATAACAATTATTAAGGTACCCTAGTCTGAGTATTTGTGATGGTTTGCTCTACTGAGCATTAATTCCTGCTATTACCATAGGCAAAATAATGCTGCTGATAAAGAAGCCTAAAGCTTTTTGTTTTGATATGAGAGGGCCCAGTTAAATGTTAGACTACCAAGGTCTCTTGACCCAAAACATATTAAAATCTTTGTGCTGCGGTATCCAAAGGCAAATCCATGGAAAGGACAAATATTGGCAAATGATAGATCCTAAATATGTATGTGAAAAGAGAAAGAAACCAAGGGAAAATGGTAAATACTGTTCTAAATGATTTCATTCATGGGAAATGATATGATTTTATGGTGGATTTGTGCTTGCATTATGGCTTACAGGCTTTGCTGTATTTCCATGCGCTATCTCTTTTTCCACGTTGTCATTGCATTTTGCCTTTCTGTGTTCACGTACAGGAAGAGGACTGAATCGGACTCTAGGAAGAGCAGCTTACCTAACAGCAAAGAGATTCCGTCACATCACCCCACTGACCCAGTAGAGCTTAGAAGGCTTAACTTTCAAACTCCAGGTAATAAACACAATTCCTCCTGCCTGCTTATCTAAATGCTATGGATATTATAAACCGCTGATCTGTGAAGCAGCTTGGAAACATGCATTGAATTTTAGTTCCGGGAATACTCTATGTATCCTTTTGATATGAAGCTAAATGTAGAAAGTAAGTACCCCAACCCATAATAATAAGCTTAAAATAATAAGAAAAAAAAGCTTTAATAATGACAAGTTCATCTGCAAAACATTAACCCTCTAACTGCCAGTGATGGAACTGTCATCTTTGCATTGTTTGTGAAACCCCTTAGCTGCGGAAGTTTAATCTTTCCCATTCATGTCTGTAGTTGGATTCCGTTTTGTTTTAGTTGTCACTATGAAAAGGCAAAAGTAAATTTAAAGACAGAGTGAAATTAATTACATCCCTGGTTAGAGAAAATGTATGATACCAAGAGATTTGTTAAATAAAAAATGAATTAATTTAGTACAGGAGGCATGTTTTTGCTGTGATTCAAAAATTATTCAGCTTGTTTATCGCTCAGAAAATTAAGCAGGTTGTAAGTGCTTGCACATTAAAAATAGTAATTATTATTACTATTATCTTTTGATTTGTAAGACATAAGCAGATTGCACAAACTCTATGATTACATTTAGCTGTCTGCTGAAAGGTGAAAGTCAAAACAGATCATTCCGTGAACATGGAATATGCATAAAGTGCCAACTGAACATTTTATCCATTATGCAATATGCAATGCATTATGAGATATTTACTTTTGCAACAAATATAGTAACGGCGAGCAAATAATCCACTGATTGTTTTCAAACAAGTCACCAATGAATGTTATTTGCAGATTGGTTGCAGGGGTACTAGTGTACATTTTGTGACATAGACTGACCCTACCAAGGTTACTGTATTAATAAAAGTTTAAATGTAATTGATTTGCCAATTATACTCTTATAATAAGAGCACTTCCCTGCTTTTCATATCAACTGAGCACCAGCTATTCACAGATAACTCATTTTTTTAAAAAAGGGTACATTCACTTTTAAAAATTTCACTAGTCACCGGTTTCGATTCCCAGCCTTGAATGTTGTGAAGTCAGTTGATAGCTCTGGGTCATCTCAGAAATTGCAGGAGAGCAATAACACAAAATAAGATCTGGATTTAATACAAAATATTATAAAAGTAGTATTCCTGAACCCAAACTGGTAGGCTGAGAAAGCCAACCATTGGGTTCATCTCACCCCCTGGGCTTTGAGAAGAAAAACAATAGCAATGATCATCATTGAGCAACCAACACCCCATGCTAGGAAGGGGATGTTGGATAATTGAAGTGCTCCAGTTTTCCTTATAATTTCTGAATGTAAGATGTAGGCTGTCAGTGTGACTGTATGGCAGTTTTTAACTTTGGCCAACAGTTTGCACATTTACAGGTATATAAATATATTAACCATTGTAACGGGCAGGATCACAGGCAAAGTGAATCAGCAGTAGCATTTTATTAATTAATAAATATTGGGAAATCTTCAGGTTTTATTTCTGCACTTAAAGGTGAAATATTAGCAAGCAGCAAATGATTACTGCTGCTTTAATTTGCCCTAGCTTAATCTAGGCATAGTTATATAAACAGCTCTAGACTACATGTAGGATCTTTATCCCCCACAATTGTTATACAAGTAAAACTGCAGCTCAGTGCAGCCATAAGGAGTCCACACTGCAGCACAAAATAAACCTGTCTATAATATAGGGGTGCCAGTGATTTGGTACTAAAATTCATTGTCAGAGTTTGATGTTCCAGGAGAGGCCGTTAAGACTGATGGCACAGGGGTGACATTTATTCTCCACTGACTTCATGGTTTTTAAACAAGAATGTGGCCTGTGTGCCATAACTGCAATGATTGCCATTGACTATAATGTGAGGGGAATGTGAGTCTCAAATGTCTCATTTATAACAGGTGACTTTTTATGAATAAATCCTTATTTGACTTATAAGTCTCTTAAAACAGTTAATGTTTCTGTATAATAGATTGCTGATGCAGCTTTTTAAATTGGTTTGAGGTCAGTGATTGGCTTAAACACAAAAATACATGGAGACTATGTCAAAATGACTTTAGTGTTTTTCTAAGACAAAACATTGTACTGATAAGTAAGAAGAAGAAATGCTTAAGCATTTAGTGTTTTATCTGGATCAACTCAATCAATTAAGAAAAATATTGAACCAAGATAATGTTCTGACTGCCAATTCCAAAGTAATTCATCTTCTTTCAAAAATAAATTCATCAGTTAATGCCAATACTGTAACCGTATTTGCTCCAGAAGGCTTTGTGTTATTCAACAGGACTTACAAAAAGGCAAAACCTTTGTTCTTCAGTAATGGTCATGCTTTAATCTCAATGCTATTACATAAAAGCATGCAAAATGTAACAGTATATTAAAGTATGTATGTATGTTTCCCATGTATGTTTAGGTTCTTTTATGTGTCTTGTACAAACTGAATGATGCTACCCTATTGTTACTAATTTGTTTCCCATCTCCAACTGGCTTTTACTCTTACAGCTGTGAACAGTAATTCAGTCCCCTACGCCTCACTGATTGGCTCTGTGTCCTCCCTCTCTAGCCAAACTGACACTCAGTCCTTATATGATAATAACTCTCTCCCACGATTCGCTCAAAAAGGTCTAAACATCTTTGTCTCTGTTACTCTTTTCTGTACAAGTCTTTTTATTATTACATTCTTATCCCTCAACCACCAACCATTCTTTAAAAACTTACTGTTTTTGGTGATTATTTAATACCATATATTAACAGGGATGCTTGATCTGGACCTGGGATTTTTTTGTTCTGTAAATGTGGCACCCAGTGATATTAGCAAAAATGTTTCTATTAATAGGAAAAAACACATCCTCTACTACTTCTAGTGGCAGAGTCGATAAGGTGTAAACTTTACACAAGGTTGCAGTATCTTTTTATTTTATTCCCTTTTTGTAGTGAATGCCAAGGGCATATTTATTTTTGCAAAGGAATATAGTAAAACATTGTTCCTAATTAAAAGGGATTTAGAAATAACACTAACAAGCCATTCAGATATGCATTTTATGCATTGCCTCAATGTGCTGTTATTTATTTAAAGAGTAGCCATTAATTTGATTCTCTTAAAAGCTATGTGAAAGATTAAGTACCTAATTAATACTGATTTCTGACATTCATGGTCACATTCTGATGAAATCTGTGTGCCATGGAGTCCAGTTTAAGCCCCCTAATCCATCCATGTTGTTCTCCACAGTCAGTAACCAGTTCCCTGGGGGTTGCTGCTTCAGATCCGCTAGCCAGCTGTGACTTAAGCACAAACTATTATTAGGTCACAGTTTGTAAAAGATTATTATCTCTGTAGAATTCTATAAGGAACATGGGAGAGATATAAAGACATTTTAAAGCTACAAATAGGATTTTACTGTAACAATCACAGGCCCATCCCATACTAAATGATTGACTATGATGATTAAAACTATTTTATATAGATTATGAATATTAACTAACCTGAAGCTGGCTGACTGATATGGTAATCCCCTTTTTCCATGTTTCATTTTTGTGTTTTGTTTACTACCCAACTTGATTTTCATAAGACAAAGATGTTTACACCTTAAGTAGATTGTAGGCATTTTTAAGGGGTTGGGGACCAGGGCTGGGTCATCTGAAAGAATGAAAGCTTGTTTTTGTGTAGGCCACAACCCCTACTTCTACAATCTGCTATCAGTGAAAACATTTTTGAAGCTTTCAGTGTCCCGTGTTTTAATATGTTCTAGAATTGTGGTCTTAAGAATAATATTGCATGCAGCCTTTTTACACCTTTCGTGCATGTTATCAGTTAATGAAATCAGGGGACTACATAATTCAGTGAAAAAAAACATATCTGCTGCTTATAACATTTGTCATTCCATGAAACATTTCTGTGATACCCCCTTTACTTCCCAAATGGAACCCAATAAATATATATTTTAGGCAGTTAAGTATTTTAACCCCTTTTGATGTGCTTGGGGAATGACACCATGATTGCTTGGTTGCACCAGGGTGACATCTAATGCTTTGCTGTCTGCTAATGGTAAACATAATGTGTCACTAGTGCGTGTGGGATAATCACTTGCCCACTGAAGGGGTTAAACATATCCATTTTTTTGTTAAATACCAACATTTCCTTTACAGGTTCAGGTGTCTCCGGTTACCCTCGTAACCTTCATTCTTCAAGTTAGTTTTTCTTAATTATGCATATGTTCACATGAATTCTGCTTTTAAGAATACTTTGCCTTCTGTTTGAGGAAACTCTTTCACCTCTTTCTCAGCATCTAATCCAATAATTTCCATTCCATTATGTGCAGAACAAAGGGTTTGATGTGATTCAATCATTACTTAAAGTATCCCTCTACCTCTAGTCTAACTGTATCACTATCTTTACCCAGCTAATGTCATTGATTCATTGCACAGTAATGTCTCTTTTTCACGAGGCGTATTGGCATTGGGACTATGCTTGGTGACTATTCATGCATTAAATCTCATCTCTCCAGAGCATGTCCTGCTTTGAGTAACTAAACTATCTGCTTGCTTCTCACACATAATGTACAACATCCTATACTGGCACATCACAAGTTGTTTTTGGCTGTTTATTACGTAGGTCAGCATAGGCACAAAATGGGATTTCTTTACAACTCTTCTGTTTACCATCACAGGCATGGCCAACCACCCTCCAATTCCTATCCTGGAACTTGCAGATCACATTGAAAGATTGAAAGCTAACGACAACTTAAAATTTTCTCAAGAATATGAGGTATGATTGTCTTTTTTTACAATTACACAAACACTAAGAATACATACTTTAACCTGCCAGTATATTCTTGGAGTCTGGAAAGAAATTGAAGCACGCAGGGGGAACTCTAAATCCTAACTAATGCTCTAACTTCCACACATACATATATCTGTAGTTTGAAAGAGGCCCAAAGCTGGATACAAATGAAAAAAAATCTGCTTCTTTGGCTTGGTTGCCGCAAGATGATCTTTTTTTAAGATTGGCTTTCCAAGTATATCTTATTCTTTGTGGGAAAGTGAGATTAAGCGAGTTAAATTAACCCTATGTATGTGTGTCATCTAAACATGAATACTAAAACTATTATTCTTAAACATTACCTATAAATACTCTTATGAAGTTAGCAGCTTTAATTGATAGGCATGCAGTTTGCTCAGATGTTAAAAAGTGACATGGAAAGTTCCATTCCTTCTATTTCAGCAGCTATTGTCAGTTTCTTTTTGCACACCCCAACTGTTAATGCATATTAACAACTACTGATATACATAGCTGACTGGCATCCCATAACTATGTTTAGCATCACATTTTTTACATAGTAGTTGGTAGAAGTAAGCCTGCTATTTCTAAGTACAAACAAGATAATGTATTACAGGAGAACTAATGCTTAACAAACAAAGTAGGCTTAGAAATCTTGTAAATTATGTTTTAGACTTCTATACCAGCCCAAG
Source organism: Xenopus tropicalis (assembly GCF_000004195.4). NCBI lineage: Eukaryota > Metazoa > Chordata > Amphibia > Anura > Pipidae > Xenopus > Xenopus tropicalis. Next base: position 126,338,087 of record NC_030677.2, read on the forward strand.
GCAACCACAGCTCTATAGCAGGGAAGATCTGTGCCTCCGAAAATAACCCCAGTTGCTCCCCAACTTCTTCTCTGCTCATTCACTGCACATGCTCTGTGCTGCTGTCACTTACTTAGAGATCCACTCACAGTACACTGTATATATAGAATATAAATATCACAATATAAGGCTGATTAATAAATAATTCAGATTCTCATTACATGGCAGCTCAGAAACCAGTGCAATTAACTTTAGAATTTAATAATCAGCCCTGTAGCATCAGCTTATTTTAAAGTCAAACCACATTTTCTGCTTGATAATTTGTGACGACCCCTAAGCTTAGCTTCTCAACAGCTGGCCAGAGCCCACTGAGCATGTGCAGTTTCACTGACAATTCTAATAAAAAATAAATATATTGCAGTGAGTGACACCCCATTATTACATTTTTAAACAAATCTTGAATGGAATGTTTCTACTATGGGAACTAGTGGTCACAGGCTCAAAAACAGATGTCAAAAAGAAGGCCTATGATTGATATAAAAAAAGATATGCTCATAGAAAGCCACAGTATAAAACAGGTGGAGAAATGAACTCTATGTCCCTGATGCAAACATTTTGGGTAAAAAAAATGCATAGGTATATATACATCAAGTAATGCGACTGCTACAGGAAGGACAGAATAATAATAATAGACCCCTATGACACACAGTGCTTTTGTAACTGCAATCCTGCCATCACTGATATTTCTGTGGCTGCAGAGATGGCTTATTAAAAATACAAAGCAGGGTTCTTTCAACTTGGATAATAATTTATAAAAAGTCTTTTACCGCTACTTTATTACTGTGTAGAGTAGGAAAATGCATTATTACGATTACCATTAAGTTTAATTCATTCATTACTTTCCCCCTGATTTGCTAATTACATTAGTATCCCTAATGTGATATAAACTCACTAGTATCATTATGTCATTTATCTTCATTGTCACAAGTATGCCCCTACCAGCAAAATTAAATTGGTGATTTCTAACACATTAGCAGGTTTTTATTGTATTAGGAGTAAAGATGCGCAGTGTGAACTTTAACTGTTACCAACACGATAGTTTGAAATGAATGTGATACTGTGGTTTCAAATATAATTATTGCATTTGTGCAGTGGCATAAAGTCAAAGGGGCACATTTACTTATCCACGAACGTCCGAAAAGCGTCCGAATGCGTTTTTTTCGTAATGATCGGTATTTTGCGTTTTTTTCGTAAATTTTGTCGCGACTTTTTCGTAGCCATTACGACTTGCTCGTAAATTGTCGCGACTTTTTCGTAGCCATTACGACTTGCTCGTAAATTGTCGTGACTTTTTCGTAGCCATTACTACTTGCTCGTAAATTGTAGCAACTTTTTCGTAGCCGTCGTGCCGAGTACGAAAGTTTCGGAATCATTCAAGCTTCACTATCGTGACTTTCCTTGAGCCAGGTTGGAGCTGCAGAGTGCCATTGAGTCCAATGGGAGGCTTCCAAAATCATGCAAAGTCGCAAAGGTTTGCCCGCCTTGTACGAGCGCTCAATACGAAAAAGTCACGACAATATATGAGCAAGTCGTAATGGCTATGAAAAAGGTTGCGACAATTTACGAAAAATCGCAAAATGTTCGTTTCCAATCCGATTTTTTTTCCCATTCGGGATTCGGATTTGTGGATTAGTAAATCAGCCCCAAAGACTTAGGCACTGCTCCAGATTCAGTCACTGCTATTTATCAGAGTGGCAGTATTGATAAGAACAATAGAAATTATAAAAAAGAAGCAGTAGGAAAACACAACTTCCATCAAATCTCCATCAAATACAGATGGAGCAAAATTCCTTGAAAAAGGGGTCATGACAAAGTGCTCCCTTCTATTCCATTCCCTTAGTATGTTATTTTCTTTCTGATGTCGTAACCCTCTATTAGCACACATATTTAAATGCAGTGTAAATGCCTACACACAGTTTCTGCATTTAATCTATAGCTGCTTTAAGTTAAAATCACCTTTAGACGGTATAGCCTTTGGCATATTGACCTTCTCTGTGCTCCCTGTCTGTGCCATGATAGTTCTTTGATTCCCTCTTACTTGTCACCAAAGCTACGAGGCATGGTAACAAATAAAGGTACATTTTTTCCAAGACTCTGCTCACAACTATACAATTATACTACAGGTATGGGACCTGTTATCCAGAATGCTCGGGACCTGGGGTTTTCCGGATAAGGGATCTTGCCATAATTTGGATTTCCATAACTTAAGTCTGGGGTTTTCTAGATAAGGTTTTTTGTCCATTATTTGGATCTATATACTTCAGGGATCCCCAACCTTTTACCTGTGAGCCACATTCAAATGGCAAAAGTGTTGGGGAGCAACACCAGCATGGAAAAAGTTTCTGGGGGTGCATATAAGCTATAATTGGCTACTTGGTAGACCCTATGTGGACTGGGAGCCTATAGAATGCTCTGTTTGGCTTTACACTGGGTTTTATGCAACCAAAACTTGCCTCCAAGCCAGAAATTTAAAAATGGCAACCTACTTTGAGGCCCCTGCGAGCAAAATGCAAGGGGTTGATCACTGATATACTTTAAGGGGCATATTTATTGTGCTGTATAAAACGAATTCACTAATTCAATGGAAAAGATTGGCATCTGAAAGCCGAATATTACGCCATTATTTTCCGTACGTTCCGGTGGAAGAAAAAAACATTAAAAAAAATTACGCCGATTTTACTCCGTTTTTAAATGGCGAAGCCTGGCGATGAGTGCCGAATTTTCTCACTGTTTTTTACACAGCATAATAAATATGCCCCATAGTCTACTAAAAAAATCAGTTAAACATTAAATAATCTCAATAGGATTGGTTTGCCTCCAGTAAGGTTTAATTATATCTAAACTGGGATCAAGTACAAAGTACTACAGGTATAGGACCCATTATCCAGAATGCTCAGGACCAAGGGTATTCTGGATAAGGGGTCTTTCCATAATGTGGATCTCCATACCTTAGGTGTACAAAAAAACAAATTAAACCCAATAGGATTGTTTTACACCCAATAAGGATTAATTATATTTTAGTTGGGGGTCAAATACAAGGTACTGTTTTTTTATTACAGAGAAAAAGGAAATTACATTTTAAAAATATGAATTATTTTATTATAATGAAGTCTATGAGACACAGGCTTTCTGTAATTCAGAGCTTTCTGGATAACAGATCCTATACCTGTACTTTGTATTTACAGAGAGAAGTTAAATATGTTTTAAATTTTTGAATTTATTTGATTAAAATGGAGCCTATGGGAGATGACTTTCCCATAATTTGGAACTTTTTGGATAACGGGTTTTTGGATAACAGAACCCATACCTGTATCTTTATTTATACATTGTGCGTGCACAATGTGTGCATATAGTGGCGTGACTTTCATTCATAAATTAACCCTTGTGTCCTTCAGTCTATAGATAACATATGTTTTATGTTATTTTTTAGACAATATATTCTCAAGTTTAGGTACAGTGCCACATTATGTCGCCCAGTGAGGTATAAATGGCCAGCAACATCAGAATATGAAATTGTTTAAAAAAAGCTGCTGACAGATCTTTGCTTTACAGTCTTGTATATTGAAATAAGCAGTGTTATTTGCATGCAAGGCTCACTTTGCGTAGCAAATATCTAATAAACCATTTAGCATAGAATTATTCTATCACTGAAGAGGTGAGAATTTGAGGTCAAATGCAATTCATTTCTGTCTGCACGACGTTAATATTAAAGCATTATGGTCAAAATAAGAATACTGGCTCCGGCGAGACATATTTTTATATGCTGTGCATGTGGATAGACAGGAATTAGATTTGAATTTTTATAATGCCATAAAGTTTGTCTTTTTCTTGGTCTTTAAATAATACAAAGCTATGGGAACATTCATCTAGATAGTGCTAAGATGATATAGATTAAGTGCTGGATATTTGTCAGAACAAGTTGATTTCAGATCTGACAGGGCTTGTTGCTGCTAAGACATAAATAATCTTGCTGTGGATCTAAATACTGAATCCAGGTTATCATAATTAACTAACAAAAAGATACTTTATGCAAGGGTTATTTTGTTTTTATTCAAGGAAAGGCACATATTATTTTCAAGAAAACAACCCACGATTTACAAAACTATTGCTCACCCAGAACAGTACCTTTTCATACTGGTTTGAGATCTCGTTGCTTAATTCTGCAGATTTTTTTTTTTAGGAAATTAATCTTCTAATAATTTATATCGTCTTTAGTGACAGAATTATTATCGGTGTGGCATTTACTAGAAATCCTCTTAAAGATCTATCCATTAAACCATTAGAGCAATCATTAAACTTGTTAATAAGGCCAAGCTATATAGGAGTTATTGGTCTGTCACACCTTAAAGACGTGAATGCCAATATGTGTATCTTTTCCCCACTTCCAGCTATCACTGTTCCAATACACAGTCACTTTGTCTAAAGCTATTTTGCAGCAATTATACAGAATGCACATAGAAGGAAGATCAATAGTTTTCAAACCAGGTTTGTGAGTTAATCACTAGGGTTTGAACATCTGCCCTTTAATTCTAAAAGTGTTCTGATGGTTCTGCACATGACGGCTACTGTATATCCCAATGCTCCAGGAAGCAGCTAAATGGCAATAAATTACTTGGCTTGTCAAATTATTAAGCTTATATTTTAGTTATGTAGTATAGGAATGTTTCTTACATGGAACATATAGTTCTAAATTGCATATTACTTAGTAGAAGTCCAAAGATATCCCCATCATTTTGTCGTAGATCAGGATAAAAATACAGCACAACTGCTGGAAATACAGGTGTTATTTATGAAAAAAAAGTAATAGTTTAACACAATAAAACTAAAAAAAATATGTTCTCATTCCCTAACATCAGTGCATTTAGGAGGTGATCAACCTATCTATGAGTAACTGGGTCTGTACCTCCCTTTGTCACCCTCACCATAATATCCTTACAGTAACAAGCCTACACAGTACTTGGTTCTTCAAGCTATACCAAGTTTGCTTTTGCAGAAGAGGATTTGTATATGTAGTATATCTAGCAGTCCCAGAGGGTTAAGGTCAACATCAAGCATTGGTTAATTGTTGGAAGTAAGTGAAGTAACATTTCTCACTAAAGCCCTCTATTGACCTCTAGTTCTGTAGAAAAGCAGATCTCTTGTTACTTACCATGTTTCATTTTGCGCTGTGGTTTATGCCAGATATGGAGCACTCTATTAATGGGCTTCAAGGCTGGCCAAAACCCAGTGCCTCATGCCACAAGTTAATATCTTGAGTGAAAGGCTCTGTGGTTAGTTCTTAAAGCCTTTGGAAGCAAAGCAATGGAGCATGGGAATAAAAACTGATCAACTAGTTGTTAGGGTTTGCAGAAACTTTGGCCAGATTGGTAGCATTTCACTATATAATATTCTTGTATTTTATCAAGGTCTCTGACGACAGAAGTGTTGAAATTCTCCTTCCAGATTTGAAGTCATTAAAGGTTATAGAATACTGTTGTAGCTGACTTTATAGGATGATATAAAAACAGAAATAACAACAGGCTCTGCATCAGAGAAATGGGAATCTATTATTTCAAGGAAGTGCAGTTAAAACAGTCTATAAATTGCCACCTATCTTAGAAAAGCTGGCTTTAATCTCTAAAGATATCTCCTTCAGACAGCTGTGTATGAAAGCTGTGCTGAGTGTTAACTATATATGAAATGTTATAACACTGTGTACACTTCAGGCCTCTCTCCATATATAGAGTCTATAAATGCTGGAAAATATTGGAGAATGCAGTGACTGATATAAATATGTTTTCTTTTCTATGTTATTACCAGTCTATAGACCCAGGGCAACAATTCACATGGGAACATTCCAACTTGGAGGTTAACAAACCAAAGAACAGATATGCTAATGTAATTGCATATGATCACTCACGCGTTCTACTTTCAGCAATTGAAGGTAAGCTGAATTGGTTTTACCCGAACTGTGTACATTGTGCTGAACTGCAAGTTAACTGAAATTCATTTTCGTGATGTATATCTTTCTGTATAGCAAAACTGTGAGGAAGTGCAGAGTTTAGCAGAGTCAACTGCATAACTGATGCACATTGCTGGCAATTTTCCTGTTTTTTTTTTTTCTTACTTTAGTGTTGTTTAGGGCTCAGTCAGTGATGTTAACATTAATTAAAAAAGGCATTTATCACTATAACTATCATGTCATGGATTATTATTAGTGGGTGGGTTCAACAGCCGAGTTTGTGCTTAGTATAAAAAAAGCTGCAGTGAAAGGTGCAATAGGTCTTACAGAGGTTCTGGACTATCCTTATCATATTGGCAGGCAGTGGGTATAAAAGAATTGTACAGAGCTGTTTGTCGAAACCACTGGCAATAATACTCTGGTATACATCTAAAGGTACTGTAAGACTCACAGAGTGGTTATAAGGTGTTTTCATTGGCACACCTATAAAAAATTAATACAATGTACTTTTGCTTACCTGCAAAGCCAAATAGGTACAGGGGTGCATAGCCATTTGCCAGTGCTGTTGCCTTTGGCCCCTGTAATTAAATGGCCCCAATAGTCTTTTACATGTAGTCTCACTTGTTAATTGTAGTATACATCCAATGTTTATTTATTTATTTAAATTTTTACCTCTAGTGTATTAAGATTAAAGGTTAAGGTCTTTGTTATGTGGGTGCTGGAGAGTCTTTGGCATCTTACAGTAGGATACTTCGAGTTGTCTTTTACTCACTGCCTACTTAATGTATTTATTTATACCTACAGTATATTGGGCTGAGCTATCATATAGCCTGCTCTTAAAGATGTGTTATTAGTTTTCACATAAACTTGCAGCAGCCTCATTATGTCTTTACTGTAAATATAAAAGTGATTTGCACGGCTTCTTTTATTACATTTGCTCTGAATGCTTTGTCATATTTCCTGCCTGTATATTAACAAGGGACTGAGCCAAGCAAGGTTATATGCTTATTATATTATAATCCACACAGGCCTTTGCCAGTATAATGTTGGATAAATCACTGCTGCTGTGTGAATCAAAATCATCCAAGTTAAACTTGGCTTTTTCTTGATTGTTTGCATGATAGCTTTTTATATCTGATTGACTGCTAATCTGCAAGTCTGCAATATGACGAATGAAAAATGAATATTCCTTTTTCTCTTGAATTATGCATACTGAGAATCTAACACATTATGTTCTGTCTGTGCTAGTTGTTACTTTACTTTTTAAAGGAAAATGTGCAGTGTGAATTAATGTGTATTAAAGGGATACTGTCACCAAGATTCAGCGGAAGGTATTGCGTCGTAGGGTATAGTAGTTTCAATTCATCTTGGACATTGATTTTGGAAAATGTAAAACTATATATATATATATAGAGAGAGAGAGAGAGAGAGAGAGAGAGAAAGAGAAAGAGAGAGAGATTAGTAAAGAATATTAGTATTTGCAAATCTTTTACACTCTTTTTCCACTCAAGAAAAAAAATATTCTTGTCAGTTATAATAGACGTAGTGACTTTTGGTGGGGATTGTGGCAAGATTTAAATGGCCACATGGGACCCATACTGGTGACCAATTCTATTATATATTTATGAAAGAGCTCATCTTACAATAGTTTTGGGGGTAGGGGATACCAGTAACTTCTAGTGATGCCAGCAGGACTGGAATTCAGATTAGGTCCTGGCATTTCAAGTAAACAGAGGCTCAATGTATAGTGACTGTCTATGGCATCTTACAGCAGCCCCTCTGGAATTTGCCAGTATCTACAGATTGCTAGTCTGGGCCTGTATGCAAGTGACTATTCTCTCTCATTATTGCATATCTCTTGCAAGACTACTGTAGCTGGCTAGATTACTCTGCCTTTTATTTTTCTATAAACTTGAGATATTGAAACCAGTTAAGAGGAACCTGAATTAAAATGAGAAAGTAATTTAATTACTCGGATTTAGTGCTATAATGATATTCATCTAACTGCAAAGAAAGCTATAATATTGATATATTAAGGCTGTCTTTATTGAATTTCAGTAAAATGTGAAAACAAGGCAACACTAAGTTATTTAAGGTTTTGCCTCCCTAGTTACAGTTCAAAAAAATGAAACTTGAAGCTTAAATTTTAGAGCTCCTGTAACAGCTGAAAGCTGCCTTATACTCTGGGTATGAATAAATAATCTTTAAATCACCCTCTAATTATCAATAAACTGCCGTGCTATGCTGGCACCCCACAGCAGAGAGAGGATTCAGCTCCATTGCTTAGTAATTCAATACATTCTTAGCAGTGCCAGTTCATTGCAATGTTTAGAATATTGTTCATAAATAATCAGCATGAGAATCTTTGTATTGTTTTCAAATTCAGTGTTTGTAGATTTCATTGCTACATGTATCATTTATTGAGAAGATTTGTTGCTTTTTATGTCATTCGATTAGATCAGTAATTCTGGGGCTGCATCCATGATTCCAGGCTATTGATGCTTACATCACTGATTTCAAGTGACCTGTCCGTGGAGCTATTATTTGCCTGTGCAACTAAATGCCCAGAACAAAATACCTATAGCGTTGCCCTTAAACACCAAGATAGTCTCTTAAAGTACTGTGCAGTATTCCCATATGGATGGAGCTAAGAGTTGGCAGCATTACAACACTTTGCAGTTAATTGCTATAAGACTCCCGCTAACATCAGCACTTATGTCACACTGCTCGCCTTCTCTGCCCAACATAGAGAATGGAAATCTCAGCTAGTTCCTAATTAGAGGCAGCCACATGAGATAGGTTTCATGAATGTTAACATTTAGGGGCGTATTTATTAAGATTGGATGCAAACATTACTGATGATGTTGCCCATAGCAACCAATTGGCAATTAGATAGTTAGTTAGAAAACAAAACTAAAATATCTGATCTGATCACCGGTGATATTTGTCTCCAATTTTAATAAATACACCCCTTTAGACCCCTACTGTATATTGTACCCTCTCCCTATTGTATAATAAATATATATATATATATATATAAATATATATATATAAACAATACATCAAAAATCACCTTTTTGTCTTTACAGGGATTCCAGGGAGTGACTACATCAATTCGAATTACATTGATGGTTATAGAAAACAGAATGCTTACATAGCAACCCAAGGGCCTCTTCCAGAAACCTTTGGGGATTTCTGGAGAATGATGTGGGAACAACGAACTGCAACTATAGTAATGATGACAAAACTGGAAGAGAGATCCAGGGTAAATATATATATTTTAAAGCATTATTTTTCTGTTAGAAAATACTGACTTGCTAGTTATAACCCATGTTTTTTGCTGTTTCAATAACCTAGCCTTTTTCATTTCCACCATATGTTTCTAGAAAGTTATAGATGTGCACTGTAAACTTAACACATAGCAGAACATATCGTGAATGATTTAGGAAACTAACTATATTGAAATCTTTAGTTTTGTACAAGTATGTGGTGTGTTATCTGGAAGGCACCTAAATACAGTAATGCCATCTCCCACAGAGTCCTATTTGAACAAGAGTTCCTTTTTCTGTGTAATATTATCATAGTACCATCTATATAATGATAAATCCATGTTGATGGCAGTGCACTTTAGTATATATTTATAATATATAGTACATAAATATTCTTTATCCTGGAAAACTCAAGATCCATAGTATTCCAGATAATATATCCTTTCGATGTATATCTTTAGAGATACAGTGGAGATATAATCATTTTGTCAAGCTGCATTTCGTATTTCGTATTTAGTATCTAGTACCTTCTTATAAGAAACTTAATACTTACGAAATTTTTAAAAGAAGAACGTTGAAAGTAAAAAGTTGTGTTTTTTCTAAATAAATGTTAAAGGTTTGTCACATAACCTTTTTTGTCAGGCCAAGCATTTTTCAAGCTGTATTCTTATTATGACACAAAAAAGTCAGAAACCTTAACCTGATCTTATATCAGGTTAAAGTACTTCCTGAGCAATAATCTATTAATTACTAGGACTGACTATAGGCAACATTAATTTAGTCAATAAAAATTTGTTTTGGAGAAGATTTTGTGGGGTTTCCTAAGCATGCAGGGACTGTATAGTTCTTAAAATGACCTGATCTAATATTGCTAAATCTTGTTGTTAAAATAGACAATTATTACAAGAACTGCAGAGTAGAACAAATTTGCTTAGTAAAAGCAATAGCATTCAGCAAAACACCATTATTGCATCACTATCCACAGGACACTTGCAAATACCAACAGCATGAGGTGTAATCTGGAATCATTTTGTCTAAAAAGTCCATGGTAAAGTTTTATATGGCAGAAGTTCTCTAAGCAGGGCTCTGCTTTTGTGTGTGACTAATGTGTGATCATACACAATACAAGTTAAATACCCAGTTGTGGGAGACCCAGTGACCTCCCTTTTGGTGGAGATGAGACAGAAGAAAGAAATGGACATGTAAATTAGTTTCCCAGTTTTCCAATGTGCAAGTGATGCAGGCCTGGTTTACTTCTCATTTGCCATTTAAAAGAAGTAGCACACCATGTTCAACATAAGCAACTGTGAGACACTGAACTAATTGTGATAACAGCTATCCAGACATATTTGATTTAAGGGGGCTGTGGGAGTACTACAAGATAAAGTAAAATAAGGTAATATGGAAACAAAACTGGCCAAAACCCATACTGAAAAGCTAGTAAACCTTTTTTTTCTCTAAAATTACTCTAAATAATGCCAAGAATGACATACCTTTAGCCACGCAGATTCTTTACCACAAGCCACTCAACTTCAGCTCTCTCAGCTACTTCCAAGTCTAGCGTTAAGCTCCACTCCCTTTTCTTTGCTAAGCTGTTCTCTCTTTCTCTCTGACTGTGGAGGTGGTTGTGCATGCTTGCTGCTTCTCCTCCAATATAAATCAGTCAGGCATCTCCACAGTCAGAGAGAGAATGAGAGCTCAACAAAGGAGGTGTGGTTTTACTCTAGTCTAGGAAGTAGCTGAGAGAGCTGAAGTTGAGCTGCTTGTGATATAGACTCTGCATAAGACTAAGGGCAGGGAGAAAAGTATTTTATTATGGCAGCAATATAGACTTTTTTAGGAGCTTTTATGATAGAAGGCCTACTTATCACTTAAAAACCTATGCAATGTACCTTTAGAATGAGCATTAAAACATGCCAGTAGTTACCTTTATGTTTATGTATTGATCCTACCTTGACAATAGTTTGTGTCATTTAGAGCTTACTAAAAAGTTTACTGATGTGATCCACATGTAACCTGTCACACCCTGTCTACACAAACCATTCTCTAACCAAAATCCCTTTCTGTGTGCATTGAGAAAGAAATTATGTGGTTCATTTTCAGGCAATATTCATAGGTTTAGAGTCACCTACACTAGCGGGTATTCTGATCTAATTTATAAATCCCTAAATCCTGCCATTAGCTTATAATAATCTCAATGAATGTTATGTCGTTTTAGCTCTTGAAATATCCTACACTATAGATAGACAACTTTGTTCAATGAATAATTGTTAACATTGCTTTCAGTTATGTATAATCACATGCTATTAAAATGCGTATTAAAAAAAGCTGATTTAAATTAATTCCTGTCTAAGCAATGTTGACATTTGTAAAACACTTTTCTGGAACTCTGCTTGCAATTAGTTATAGCCTTGACATATTTATACAGTCACAGAACAAAGCAAAGAAGTACCCTCTATAATAGTATTATAAAATTTGGTACTTAAGGACATACTAAATGACAGAGAATCATATAAAATATTCAATTTTAATTCCTTACGTGTTCTTTGAGCACTTACATTTAATGACAGTACGGGTTCCTTGAAAATTAACAATGAAAACCAACATTATGTACCGTAAAAACACGAAGAACTAAAGAATATTCAGTGTTATTTTAAAAAAAAATATATATATATAAAAAATTTGTGTCTGAGAAAAAGCATTTGTTACTAGGGCTCATGTTTGAGCATTCATATTTTATTTTTCATCTATAAACTCTGTTTAAGACCGTTTTGATCGGGGGACTTATTACTTCATAAAATGACATTTTCAAATGTTTTTGCTCAAAACTGTCAGTATATTCCCGCAGGAATCATAGGAATCTTCAATCCCTTTTCTTCTATAAAAAATATTGTAGGAATTAACTCTTCAAATTCACCATCCCACAGTTTATTCCTTTCTTTTTCATGATAGTAACAGCTATAATAATCCCTGTTCAATAAAATGGAGATTAGATGCTGCATTTTATTGTTATATTTTACCTTGTCAAGAGAACCTCAAAGCATATATTGTGTCGGGTAATTTATTTGAGGAAGATTACCATACTTAGGCACTAAAACAATATTCTGTATACTGCTGTGCCTATGCTATTTTAAGTATAGCGCAGGGATGAGCAGTATTTGGTGTTTCCAATGTGTGTTGCTTTTGGTGATGAGTTTGTAGGTTTCCTCTGGGAACTTTGGTTTTCTTCCACAATCCAAAAACATACGTATAGGTATGGGACATTGCGCTCTCTCGTCTTAAACCTTTCTATCTCGCTGCTCCTTACCTCTGGAATTCTATCCCTGAATCCCTCTGTAGGGAACACTCACCCACTCTCTTTAAGAAAAAGCTCAGCTGTTACCTTCTGGAGCACTAAAACATTATTTTGCCCAGTCCTGCGCTTAAGGGCAAATGCCCATACCTGGTGCACTCTTACCTTCCAGTTTGTGCCGGTATGTTACCCAACCACTCAGATTGTAAGCTCTACGGGGCAGGGACCTCCTTCCTACTGTGTCTCATACCACATGGCACTTATATATATATATATACATATATGTATTTATTGTACTTATTTATTATATCACTTGTCCTCCCTGTGTGTAATTTTGTATTCTGTAAGACTGTACAGCATTGCGTACCCTTGTGGCGCTTTATAAATAAAGTTATACATACATACATACATACATACATACATACATGTTATCCAGAATACATGGGACCTGGGGTTTTCTAGATAAGGGATCTTCCTGTAATTTACCTTAGTTCTACTAAAAAAGCATTTCAACATTAACAAAACCCAATAGGATTGTTTTGCTTCCAATAAGGATTAATTATAGCTTAGCTGGAATCAAGTACAAGGTACTGTTTTATTATTACAAAGAAAAAATGAATCATTTTGTAAAGTGTTAATTATTTGATTATAATGGAGTGTATGGGAGATGGCCTTCTCTTATTCTGAACTTTTTGGATAATTGGTTTCCGGGTAATAGATCCCTTACCCGAGTGTGCTGTATGGTCGCAATAAGGACCTTAGTATGTGAGCTGCTCTGGGGAAAGGGACTGATGCAAATGATAAATAAATTATTTATTATGTAAAGCACTGCATACATTTGTCAGTACTATATATAAATGTAAGATTACAATAAAAAACAATATTTGGAGCTGACTTCCCATTTTAGGAAAATCAGACATATTTCTTATAAATGCAATGTACAGGGCTGCATTGCTTGCAAATAGATTGCATTTACATTTAATGCAGACAGCGCAGCCCTTCTTGTTGGACTGTCCACATAATCTGGTAACCTTGTAGTATAGTCCTTAAATAAATACATATTTGCCATGCTAATAAGCAGAGTATTCTGTTTTTCATCATGAAAATACCCTGCATTTTTAAAGCTGCTTTTCACAAACTAGCACACAGTGTAAATAAATAAAATTGGCCCTTTTGTAAAATCTTTTGGGGGTCCTTTAGAGAGAGAATAGTCTCATTTGTACAGCTGGAAACACTGTGTTTCAACAATGATGCTGTTCTACAGATGCAGCCAGGTTTTTAATTTGTTCATTTAAGTTAATTATGTTGACATTGATCGCAGAAAAGCATGCCAGTGCTGTCATTGAATCCTGCTTTGTCTCTGGATTCTGAGGTACTGCGATGCTGGAATATATTACAGAAGAATAACTAACACTAATTATGTTTGCATTGTATACTGAAAAAAAGATCTCATTCCATCCAGAACCATGTATGCTTTGGTGCCTTGTATATTTTTGTTATTTGGCACAGTACAGCACTTTAATCAATAAATATATCATCAGTATGTGCATTCAGTTTCTCAGTAACCTAGCCATAGTAAATGGATAAAAATGTTGCTCTTTTTTTTTTCTCTCCACCTACAGATAGAGCAGCCATTTTTGGTTTGCCACTTGCTCCCATAAAGTAAAATAAACCAGTGACATGACAATAGGGACAACACAACCAACTGCTGCTGAAGAGGAGCAAGTGTGGCCTCTCAGTCAGACTGACATTGTTGAATGATGACCAATTATTATATTTGTGTGCAAAACAGATCCAGTAGTCAAGCGTTTACAATCCTTAAAAGATGTATTTATGCAGTGCAGTAACTTCTATATACATCACTAATAATACACCCTGTCATACCTAAACTGGACAATCCAGTAATCTCAGGCATTATGATTTATGACATTAGAAGAGTTAGAATCTAAAAACTCAAATCAAAATAATGATTTAAAAAATGTTCTTGGCCCTGCTAGAAAACTATGTTTAGCAATAGTAGCTTGTAGTCTATACAAGGTATAGTGCCTACAAATTATAACCTTATCTACAATATTTAGATTTGGAACTGGTGGAACTCTTCCTCACTGCTTTATTGCAATTGAGATGTGACTAATTACAGGCTAACAATCTTGTAACTGTAAACCTTATTAGAGCAGTGGCTAACCAGCCTGCATTGCAACCATAGGGATTCCTAATGCTTTCTCATTTAATTATGGAAATGTTTTATGAAGGCTCCTCAAAGAGCTGGTTTTGCTATCAGATCACACTTTTACAATTATATCTCTGTTAGCATTCTAGTAGCATAACCAGAGTTTATATAGTTGTAAAGATATAAGAGATTCTTTCCTGTTCATTTATAGCACTAAAATTTCCTAACTGGATCAGTATGAAGCATAGAGCAGAGCTATTGTGGTCATTACGGTGTTTAAATATCCCTTGAGTCTCTTTCTACTAAAACATCTCCTCTGAAAAGCACCATGGGACTGGAAATAATACATACAATTCTCATATTTTAAAAGTAACCTAGTTAATGCTTAAGATTGATAGAATTTGCCGACTGAAGACATTTCTTTCAGAAACAGTTCTTCTCCTTTTATGTTTTACAGGAGAATTGGGCAGTGATAAGAAGGTTTTACAAATAAAAGAACAATCAATATAGCTATGAGTAGTCATCATGTACTATTTAAACCTTTAGAAATATTCCGCTTTTTGACGATTTCCTATTAACAGTTAAGACACTTTTTAATGAAGGAAAGCATGATTATTGTGAAAGTTCATGTGAGTGAGGCATAGCCAAAATGTCCCAGTTGGCAAGTTGGTTGGGAATGATCGCAGGAATACACAATTTATCAGTTGTGCCGTCAATTACATTTTTATGGTTTTATAGGTTTGTAATTATCTCCTGAAAGCAAAAGAAATGAAGGCATTTAATTTACCAGAGTTTTCAAAGTTTGTAATATTATGGTCCTTTGAAACAGGTTTCAGAATAACTGTAATAATATTTATTCTCTGCAGATAAAATGTGATCAGTATTGGCCCAGCAGAGGAACGGAAACCTATGGCCTTATCCAAATCACCCTGCTAGATACTGTCGAGCTTGCAACCTACACTGTCAGGACCTTTGCACTTTATAAGGTAAGATTTCATTTGCACAATTTAGAATTTATCAGTCAACCTACAAAGTAAAAAAAGTTTAGGACAGAATTTAATAAAATGCATAAAAGGAATGCAAATTTGCTCTACAAACTGTAATTATTCACTGCACATTTTTAAGACCAATTTGAAGGCAGTGTAATCATTTTTTACTGCAGAATAAATGCTTTTTAGTAAGATGTTTTATCACATACATTGTTTACTGGCACAAATCACAAGTGGCCATCTTTTTTTCCGCTGGAAAAAGAAAATGCACAAATAAAAACAAATATTTGCTTTTCACAATGTAATATGCTTCATTAGGCATTCATGCTCAAAGGTGAAGGTGGACATACACGTTAAGATCCACTCGTTTGGCGAGGATGCCAAGCGAACGGATCTTCTCCCGATATCCCCATGTATGGATGGGCGATATTGGGCAAATGTAGGCTAATGCGATCATTTGGCCCTGGGGCAATGGGCAGGGACCCTGATCCGACTAAATCTTTTAACCTGCCCGATCGATATCTGGTCAATTTCAGGCCAGATATCGGTCGGGCATGCCTAAGGGACCGATATTGGCAGCTACAATCAGCCCGTGTATGGCCACCTTAATAGAGGTTTTAGTATACCCTTACAACAAGTATTTAGCAACTTCAAGTATTTTATGTTATAGTTTGGCCCAGAGTTAGGTATATGTAATGAAACCTAAAAATATGCAACCTTTAGGCAGCTCACAATTCATGGGCTATACAATCCTGCAAAGTAATAAGAATATTTTTTGCACAAAAAAAATTTTGTTTGTGTATATATTTTCGGTAATGCACTTATTTTTGCCTTTAAAGGAGAAGGAAACAATCACTGGGGGTGTCAAATGTTAGGCTTCATCAGTGTTTGCAATCACTTACCTGGTACCCTAGGTCAGCGCTCTTGTTAGCAGGAAACTACACCGGGCTGGGGTACCTGTGAGTGAGTGATCATCTTCCTTTGGTCTTCTTTCTTTGCGATCCCAGGACCAACCCATTTGCAATAGAGTGAAAGATCCGGCTTATTAGATAAAGTTTAGCTTTTCACTCTAATGCAGTGCAGCAGAGCAAAGGCAGAAGAGGGAAGAAGATCGCTCGCGTGCAGTTTTCTGCTAACAGGAGCACTAACCAAGGGTATCAAGTGATTGCAATCACTGGGGGGGGGGTACCTAACATTTTAGCACCCCCCAGTGATTCTACCTTTCCTTCTCTTTTAAATCCATTTCTCTTTTTAACTTGAACTAACATGCTAACAAAGTAAAAAGTGAACTATGCAGCTATATTATATACTTTGTAATTGGGGCCTTGGGTTTCCAACTATCCTACTCACTGATGTGATTGATA
The DNA here is from genome assembly GCF_000004195.4 of Xenopus tropicalis. Classification (NCBI taxonomy): domain Eukaryota; kingdom Metazoa; phylum Chordata; class Amphibia; order Anura; family Pipidae; genus Xenopus; species Xenopus tropicalis. The sequence goes on from NC_030677.2 coordinate 126,355,151, forward strand.
TGTTGGCACACAAATGTGTGCTGGCAATGTATTAAAGGAATATTTTGGAGTGTTTCTGCTCTACCTTACCTTCATAATTACTTTTAACGATAGACAATATGAAAGTTACAGTTACATAGAAATTGAAGTTGAAAAGAAATGTTGAGTTCAGCCTTTTGAATGAAGCATCCCACTTAATGAAAGATAATAACATGTCATTATATTGACTATTGATTGTATGTAGCAATTATTTTTGATGATGAGTGTGCATAAGCACGCAAAATTGATGTTGGATCCCTAAGGATTTTGGCTGCACTTAATCATAGAGAGAGCACCTGTTGGGTTTCACACTATTTAAGCTTGTGTAAAGATACATTACAAATAGTGTGTATTTAATTTATTATCTGAGTGTTTGTTCAGTGCTACCAAACCATCCATTTAATTACTGTAAGAGTTGCATAACAACCTATAAAGGCTTACACAGAGTATACTTCATAATTGTCTGTAATTAAAGGGATGATTTGGGAACAATGCCTTACCTGCCTTTTATTCTGTATGGGAATATGTATGTATCCTCTCATCATTGTATGTATCCTGAACATGCATATATTACTCACTATAAAATGTATCCCATTAAGCTCCCTCCATTTTGTTTCAGTGATATAAGTTTTCACCATATAGGTACTAAAATAATAAATTGTCCAATACACAAATTGTGCAGAGTTTGCAATGCTACTTCACAATATTTTAAGCTAATTGGGACTTGCTGTGATACATTTTCTTTGCATTTTGCAAACAAACAAGCATCGTTTTCCTGAATAATCACTCTTTATGCTGAAGCAGAGCTGATCTAAGCTCATCCTTGAAAAAACTGCAAATATATAAAATAATAGCTTTTTCATGGTTTAGCCATGGCTATTATATCAAACAAAAACAGGCAACTTTAAAATAAGCTGAACTAACACAAGGTAAGTAATAGGTTACTTGCTGTTTCTACAGTTACTGTTTCAGTGACTGACAGGAGACATGAATGGTGACAAAAACAGTTATATTGCATTTTGATGTATAACGCAAAACAAGGTTGTACAGGTTTTTTTTTTTTTTTTTTGGACAGAATGGATCAAGTGAAAAAAGAGAAGTACGACAATTCCAATTTACTGCATGGCCAGATCATGGAGTTCCAGAGCATCCCACGCCTTTTCTAGCATTTCTGAGAAGAGTAAAAACATGTAACCCGCCAGATGCCGGCCCTATGGTGGTCCACTGCAGGTACAGTGAATATATTTTCTTTTCATATAATAAATTGACATACTCAATTTAGTGAACTATCTAGGCACCTCTTTGTGCATATATACAACTAACAGTATCTGCTTGAGAAAAGGGCAAGACTAGATAGTTATGCGCTGGGGGGGTAGCTGTGGAATTTGTTAGCAGTTGGCGAAGGAGACTAAGGTAAATTACAGATTACAAGTGCGCAAAACCTGTGTATAATTGACTTCTGCTTATATGTAGACCAAAACAGACAACAAAGAGAATGGAAAGAGTTAATTTATACAGAGCTAGGGAAAGGGATATAGCAAGTGTAAAAACAAAATAATCTGTTAGTGTTTAAAAAGGTGTATAGTACCCTATTGACTTCATTAGTGAAGAGTGTAATGCAAATATAGTTTATAGGAAAGGAATATATAAACAGTGGAGGTATTTTTATTGTTTATTAATAGCAGAGCTTTATGTATGACCATTTATATGGACAACACAAGTGTTTTCAGCACATACTATTTATATATATAAGGCTGTAATATTTTAAACAGCCATTTAGCTGTAGCTATTTGATTGTGGGGGTTTTTTTTCCCTCAAATGAGTTTTGCCTGTGGTCACTCACTGTATTGGCTGTCTGTGTTTATTTGTGTTGTGTCCCACTGTGTAAAGAAAATATCACTGCTCTGCAGTTGAGTTTGGCATAGAAGAAATTACATTAAATCAAAGCCAGCAGCTGTCCATAATGAATTCTGAATGAGCATTCCTTGTGAAGAAAAGAATTCAGCCATCTGCAGGAAATGTAAAAATATTTTCATAACCTAATAGCTGAGATCTGGACCAGGGTATTACTGAGTTTTCCCAGCTGAACCTCTACTTATTACCTCCGCACATAGAATAACCTGGAACATGTTGAACTCAGCTTGGAAAGACAACTCTTGGCTACAACCAAAATTCTGTCTGCATTTTAAACAAAAAAAATAATCAGCTAGAAATAGCCTGAGATTGAAATGTTTTGTTATGCTTTTTTGCAACCTCTACAAAACTTGTGCTGTATCTGTTTTTTGTTATTGGCTTGTTATTAACTTGCAAGCCATGGTTTTAGAAGGAACCCATACTTTTACGAATTTCTCAGTCTATTTCCCAAGAGGACACTGTTTGTATACAACTACCCGGGGCAGCTAAGGACACTGGAAAGACTAAGACCAAAGGTGGTCCTAGGAAGGAGAATGCTTTGAGGCTCAGTGTATTTGCTTTGCTACTATATGACCTGTACTGTAAGAGAAAAACAGAAACGTATGTTTGAAACTGTTTTTTTGCCCAATGTCATGATACAGTCCCCAGTCTGAAAGGAAAGTTTATGGAACCTTTTACATTATTTGGACCTGCAGAAAACTGTATGGTTATAATTGAAACAGAGAAGGCAAATGTGCTAAATCAGTTCTTTTCCTCGGTGTATACAATAGAGGAACCAAAGTACCACATGATAGCTGCACTGTTGGCTCAGCTCAGTCTATTCAGAGGTTGATGCAGGACATGGAACATAAAGTTTACTCAAAATTAATGTGAACAAGGCACCAGGGCCAGATGGAATGCACTGTCAATTACTGAGAGAGCTTAGTTCAGTTTTACACCGGCTTCTATCCATGGTGGGCAAGTTATTTGAAGGCTTGTTAAGGGATCACATACAAAATTATGTAGTGGAGAATGCCATTATGAGCAGTAATCAGCATGGCTTTATGAAGGACAGGTCATATCAGACCAATTTAACAATTTAAACTAAGGTCTATTGGTCTTAGTGAAGTTGTTGGACATGGATAGGGAACTGGCTACAGGATTGGGTACAGAGGGTGGTTGTTAATGGTACATTTTTATCTAAAGATGTATACATGTACTATACAAAATGCACAAGACTTGAAAGTAAATATGTGTTTCTTTTCCTTATTTAAACTTGCAGGATAGTTAAGGACACTGGAAAGATGCATAAAGCACATGTGTTATTTGGTCTTTTGAGATTAGCAAAATCTTAGTTTTGGAAAACAGTAATAGAAACAAACTATTCAAAACTCAAAAAAAATGATCTCCATGGAGACCTTTCAGACAGAACTTTTGTTAACGGTTGAACTAGGGCTTCAAAATGTAATTAGAATATGTACTAGTTAATTTACCATAGGGAATACAGGCATTCCACATATGACAGACATTGAAGTCAGTTAATGAGTGTGAGTTATTCTAAATGCTAAGGTTTGTTGATTAGGTAAATAACTATTGCTTAAAATGTAATGTCCGGTAGATAGACAATTGATAGATGATGGTCAGGGAAATGATTGAATAAAAACATAAACAATATTAATTATAACATTTTAGGTGCACAGTCAGTCTGGGTGTCAGTGTCACTGTTTAAATTCCAAGTTTAACAGATTTATAAATGTGTGTCACCCCTAGTGATCAGTGCCAGGTTTCACTGAAAAAATACAAACACCCATAGACTCCAGTGTGCACTGAAAAAGTTGGCCCTGGGAGGCTTATTTGTCAAATTCTTTTTGTTTTGTTTTGTTTTTCAAATAAACTCAAAATTTTACCTTATTTGCTTATTTATTAAAAAAAAAAAAAACTCAAAACCATGAAAAAAAACAACAATTTCATACGCTAATCATCATTTCCAATGAGTCTTCAAACTAAAAATGTTGAAAATTTTAAAAACTAGAATTAGGAAAATTGCTTATATTTTATGTAGGGCAACTCCCATTGACTTCTGCATGAACTTTTTTGTGTTTAATAAATATCGAACATTCATATTTTGGAAACCCTAATTTAATGCCATGAGTTTTAGTGCAAACAAATTCAAATTATAGTTAAAATTCTAATTCAAACATTGATAAATCAGCGCTCCTGACTAGTAGAGGGGTAAATAAACTTTTAACAACATGGTAAATATTGATTTTAACAAAAACAAATTTCTTACAGTATATAACATTTAGAAAGAATTAAAACATCAAGGGCATTTTTTCTTATAATGATATGATATTTTACTATTAACAAGAGGATTAGTTATCATGTCTTGAAGCTTGAGGCAATTTAGGTTGTAGAATTTCTTCTAGAATCTAGAAAGCAGTCCATATTCTTAGGAATCCTTGTGATGCTTTTGTCACATTAATACACTTGACATTTTGACAGTCTAGTTTCAGACTCACATTTTCATTCCATGACCATCCCCTTCCAATCCTCTTCCTATCTAAATATCATCCTCTCTACCATTTCTTCACTCACTATCTTAATGTGATTCATAGAATTTTTTTTGCTAAGCTTAAATTTATATTGATCGACAGCCCTTGCTTTAACGCTATGGGCATTGGCTACAATATTCTACTTTCAAACAAACTGCACAAAACGACTGTCATGTCATATTCTGTTCATAATATATTGTATTAACAAATGACTAAATTGACTATCTTTAATGTCATGTCAACCTGCTTTGCCATTTTGAGCAATCCTCAAAAAAACTGAAATAATATGAAAACGGGGGTGTGCTTTTTTGCAGTCAGTAATATTTTTTTTTGGAGGATGCTTGCTTTCAACCTTGTTTTTAATTAATGGGTTTAGGCTATACCAAAATATATTGTAAACATGAGGGAGATTTACCAAAGTGTAAAATTAGAGCTCACCATAGTATAATTCCCCCACTCTCTGTTCATTGCTGTGGGATTTTTGGAGGCATATTCGTTGATGGGTAAAAATTAGAGTTCACCATTTGATAAATAAGCCTCCCATAGAAATGAATATAGAGTGGGGGAATTTTAGGGGAGATTTTGCAAAATGTGAAAATAGAGCTCACCACAGAAAAATCACCCATTTATTTGTAGCAGTGTATATTTTTGTAGTCAACTCACACATCGTACATTTTGAGAAATCTGCCCCTTACTGTGGTGAGCTTTAATTTCACACTTTGATAAATCTGCCCCTAAATTTAGTGAAATTATTGAGCAAATTTGGGTTATAAAGTGCCTTAACGGACTAGATTCCAGTCTGCTGATCAAAATACAGCATTTTTGTTTTTCTACTCTTTACATTAATCAGTTGACTATAGAAATAAGGCATTGGCTTGAATGACTGATGTCTAATAAATGGAAAATAACAGAAAATATTATGAACCAAAAAATTATTTTATATTTATTATCATTTATTTATGTAGTTTCAACATGTTACAGTCCTTTACAGACCAGGGGAAATATAAGAATATTATATGTCACCAAAAAGGTTTCATAACCAGATAAAAGCAGGAGGCCACAGGCTTTCATAATGGTCATGAAATGGCATTTATTGGCTTTCGTGACTACATGGCAAACTGAAAAAAAATAATGCTGGGTTTTAAGAAGTGACAATACATTACAGAGCCTTAAGGCTTGGTAAAAAATAACTCTTTTATAGGCTTTGGCCAGATTAAAAGAGATTGCAAAAAACAGGACAAATGAAGAAACTGCAATAAAAATGAATTAGAAGTAGACATTTTTACAAAACTCATACAGGACTAACTGTAATGTTACAGCGGAATGATATATTGTTGGCTTTACTAGGCCCTTAGATATTCATTTCTGGAAGGAATTTTAATTTAAAAAAGTCAGAATTAATCAGAAAAAAACCTACAATTCCTGTAGTTGAAATCCACAAGATGTAAAAGTTCTGTAACTCTAAACTAAGGTGGCTGCATACATTTTGACAGATATCCTAAATGGCAGAAGCTCCTCCTTGCTTCTCAGTAAGTAAGTATATCTCTAGGAGATAGGGGAAAGCCAAAGGTGTGGGTAGGAGGGTACTCACCAGATTCCCAAAGCAACTTGTGCTATAAATATCACTGTTACTGTAATATATCATGTTAGCATGCCACATTTTATTGCATAATAATTAGAATTCTATTTTCATCTGTGTTGGTGTAGTCCCTTAAGTGAATAACTAGCACAACATATATTCTAGTTTAAAGCTTGATTCCTAGCACTATTTCCATTCAACTGACACTGGGAATTTTAATGGACCTGTAAGATAAAAAAATGATTATTATATTAATTTATAAAATTTATAAAATTATATTTTATAGTTAATAAAAACTATATTTAGCTTCTTAAAGCAGCAATTTAATTGATAAAAAAAAGATCTCTTTTGTAGCAGCGGATGCTGTAACAGAAGAGATTTAGATGTGGAGGGGTATTTATGTGAATTAAAATTCTAAAACAAAGTTTTGTATAAACATTAGTTAAGGAAAAGATTTGTAATAACTACTGTTAATAATTACTATAATATCATTAACAAAAATCTAATTTTTATATTTTATTTGACTGTTTCAGTGCTGGCGTTGGCAGAACTGGCTGTTTCATTGTAATAGATGCTATGCTTGAGAGAATACGACATGAAAAAACTGTAGATATTTATGGTCATGTAACTTTAATGAGAGCTCAGAGGAATTACATGGTTCAAACAGAGGACCAGTATATCTTTATCCATGATGCACTGCTGGAGGCGGTGACATGTGGCAATACCGAAGTGCCAGCAAGAAACCTGTATGCATATATTCAGAAGCTGACACAGATAGAAACAGGAGAGAATGTGACAGGAATGGAGTTAGAATTTAAGGTAAGGTACCTATATATTTGTTTCACTACCTCATGACCAGAAAATAACCAATTACAATATAAGTAACAATATCTTTACTTATCTTACAGCGGCTCGCTAGTTCTAAAGCACACACTTCAAGGTTCATCAGTGCCAATCTTCCATGTAATAAATTCAAAAACCGCCTTGTTAATATTATGCCATATGAATCTACAAGGGTTTGTCTACAGCCAATTCGTGGGGTGGAAGGATCTGACTATATCAACGCAAGCTTTATAGATGGATATAGGTAAAGTATATATTTTTTAATAGCATAGTGGTGTGGCAATAGAAACAGTTGGAGAAGGGTCTTTAAAGGGGAATTATCACGAAAATGAACATTTTCTATAAGCTTCATCACACTGAAAAAATAAATTTTCTAAATATTGTCAATTCAAAAAACATCTGTCTCTCCATTGTCTCTTCATGCAAGAGCTGGGAGTCAGGTTTTGAATGACAGTTAGGTCTAAAACAGCCTTTGGGGTTTCTTCTTTTTCCTAAAGATGTATTAGAGCTCAGTCTTTTAAAATGACTACATATCCTATCTCTCTGCATGCAGGATTTGTACTGAAGTCAGTTGTTTTGTTTTGTGCTGTAATCATTTATTTGAGTGAGCTCTAATATATCTGATAAGAAAGGAAGCCCCCCTAAAACATATATTGGATCTAACTGTCAGTCAATATCTGACACCTGTATCTTGCATGAATGAAGAGAAACAGATGCTGGAGGAGAATAGTAGATAAGATAATTATTTATTATCTTATCTACTATTCTATTAATTATTATTATTATTTTAGAAACGGGTCCACATTTTTAATTGGTTATATCTATTTTATTATTTCAGTATGATGAATCCTATATTAATGTTTTATTTTTTTAATAGTTCCCTTTAAAGTCCTCTAAATGACCAAGACAGTGACCCTCAAGTATTTGCACAATGCTGTTATAAAGTGATTGTTGCACAATAATTTTATTATACTTTGGGAGCACTTCCTCTGAGGAAGAGCAGAGCTGATGCTGAAAATGTTGGAATTTTTGTAAATAAAACACTTTTTATTTGAATAGCTCTTGTGAGTGAGACACTTTTACCTTTTTATATTTTATCTGCACCTGGGACAGTTGGCCTTACAGTTAAGAGTACTGCTGCTCTTCATTCCTGTATATGTGTGTATATATGAATGGTACATACTGCTAGAAAAATATGTATATTTTATGAAAATGGTTTATTTAGATGAAGCAGCAACATTTATGTTTCATGTTTAATCATTAAACCCATAATGGGCATAGCACAGTAAGATATATAGAAGCCCTTCTATAGGTATCTATATTTTTTGATCAAGCACCCACCTCAATATTGAGTTTTAAGTGCAGACACACATCTGTTGGATTTATCTTGTCCTCCAGTTTTATTTCTCTGTAATGTCCAATTCATACATTCAATAGGATCTTTCTGTTTGGAATTATGTTATAATATGGTAATGTAAAATCTTTATTCTTTCAAAAAACAGACAACAGAAAGCCTATATAGCTACACAAGGTCCCCTGGCAGAGACAACAGAAGACTTCTGGAGAATGCTGTGGGAGCACAATTCAACAATTGTAGTTATGCTAACTAAACTTCGAGAAATGGGCAGAGTAAGTGTTTTCTGATTTTTTTTGGTTTTCTCCTAAATTAAGATTGCAGTGAATGTGCAAATTATGATTTACTGTTTTCCATTATGTTTCAACAAATGTTTAATCAACAGTGTCAATGAAATAATTGTATTGAAATATTATACTGACCAATTGTACATTCATTAACCAGTAGAGGTTTTATATGTGTCCCTTCTTTTAGAAGTGGCTTGTTCAAGTTATCTGTCAAAGGTATCATGTTCCATGCATTGTTCTTTATTCAAGTTAATAATTCCTTGTCACCGGAAAACATGTGACAGCTCCCAATCATATATTAATTAATAAACTTTCAAATATTAGCCTGATTTAAATACACAAAATTAGGGGTGGAGCACCGGTCGCAGCATTTCCAGGAATAAACGTTATACATGAACAGAGACTATAGATTCATTTGTAATTGGTAAAAAAACATCTCTGGTTTAAATGTTGTATGGCGCATTGGATGTTACACTGAGAAGGCTGATCATGGTTTATTCTGTCATAAAAGTCACCCCGCTGTTGCTGCTCCTGCCATTATGCAGTGTTTGATGACAGTCTATTGCTTCTTATCAGCTGAATCAAGTATTTTTAAATCCATATGCTTATTTGTGAAGTTGGCTTGATTCACATGTATAACAAATGGGACTCTAATCCTAATCCTGTCAAGCTGTCTGCAAACAATCACTAGCACACAGACCTGTATTGAGCAAACCAAAGCAGTGTGTAAATGCTACCACATTTACAAAGATTTCCATCTTTTTACAATGTTACAGTTGTACTTTTATCAGGCCTAATCATGCAGACCACATTCATATAATTCATTTTCCTCCACTAAAAGATAAATATCCCATATTTTGGATAAACCTTATATTTTAAATATGTCTGACTCTTTTTTTCCCCTTTTTACTAGGAAAAATGCCATCAATATTGGCCTGCTGAGCGTTCTGCGCGGTATCAGTATTTTGTAGTGGACCCAATGGCAGAGTATAACATGCCACAGTATATCTTAAGGGAATTTAAAGTCACAGATGCCAGGGTAAGATATTATATATATAAAAAATATGTGGAGGTTCTGTTTGTAAATGGGGTTAGGCAAACATCGCATTGGTGGTTTTTATTTTTTTTTAACTATAGCCATTCTACAGAAAATATGAGTATTTTCAAGTTATGTTATAGGTTATGCCTTAGACAGTATATTTACCATTTTATTGAATATGAAGCAGCTACTTGATCTTGATCCCTGTGTTTCTCCATGAATGGACTTCAATAATAAAAAAAATACCCCTTTTACCTTTGCGTATAATAGCTGTAAATGCAAGAGAGCAGAAAATAAATGCATTTATAAAGATATTATGAAAAATGATCTCTCTTCATGAATTCAAAATACAAGAAAAGGAGGAATTTAGAAATGAAAGAGAGTAGTGATTTATAGCTTACATATAATAGCACTATCCAATATACATGAGCCATAAATAAACTCTAATGCAATTGTCATCAGTTATAATTAATGCAGTGATATCACATGACTCACTGAAACATGTGTATTATTAGAAATAACGCAGCCCCTACTTTATATTAGAAGGATAAGAAGGGGCAAATTTATCAACATGTGAGAGTTGAGCTCATCACAGAAAAATTCACCCACTTTCTGTTTATTCTTATGGGATTTTTAAAAGCATTTTTTTTAAAAATTAAAAGTTGGAGTTCACCATACACTTCTAAAAATCCATTAGGAATAAATATAATGTGGGAGAATTTTCTTTAGTGAACTCTAAACTCATATTTTGATAAATCTGCCCCTTAATCTCCTAGGGAGATTTAACACATTGCACTGTATCACCATTATGATGTGCAGTTAAATACATTGTTGTGAGAGTTGCATGACACTATGGGCCCGATTCACTAAAGTCCGAAATAAGGAGTGCTATTTATAGCATGCGTTAAAAATCTTATCACTTCTTATTTTTCGCTCGATTCACTAAAAGGACACTTGTCATAATTAAGAAGCGATGTTCTTGGCGTTATTTATCTTGTGACGACATATTTTCAAGCAATATATTACGCAGCGCACAACATATTACGCAGCACGCGATATTTTACGCAGAGCGCAAAATTTTCAGAACGGTAGTCTTCAGAAAGTAATGGTTACGTGGGTAATATATTGCGCTCTGCATAAAATATCGCACGCTGCGTAATATGTTGTGCGCTGCGTAATATATTGCTTGAAAATATGTCGTCGCAAGATAAATAACGCCAAGAACATCACTTCTTAATTATGACAAGTGTCCTTTTAGTGAATCGAGCGAAAAATAAGAAGTGATAAGATTTTTAACGCATGCTATAAATAGCACTCCTTATTTCGGACTTTAGTGAATCGGGCCCTATATTTATTATTTTTAGTGTTTGTTTTGTGCTGAAATGTCTCAGTTTTGACAGACAGTCAAACAAATGATTATAACATTTGTTCTGTGGATGTAACACATGTACTGCCATAGAGATTTAGCTAGGATTGCTGTAATAAAACCTGTGATGATGCTTAATACAAATGTATGGGCATCACAGAATGGTACATTGCACAACAGGCAAAATGCACTGCACTTTTTGGCCAACTGGTGCAGTAACTGTGTCTGCCTCATTAAAATATAAATGCTGGCTGAATTTCAAATTCCACATCTGTGCAGCAAAAATTGGAATGTGAGTATGTTGATTCCTGTAGGTTTCAGATGATTGGATACCTTTTCTTATTTTTTTTGCACTTATCTGCTCATAGATTTTTCATCACTCAATCCTTCAATATGTTTCAGTTTTGTAAGGTCTCCGGGTTGTGTGATCTGGAAAGGTTAATATGGTGTTATTTAAAAACAGCAGAGCAGCTAGCATTCTCAAAGAATAGATTTACAAGCTCTGCACATTATAATTCCACTTTTGGCTCTACTATTGGTTTTTTTTTGTAGAATTCACATTTTATTCTTTTAAGAGTCATGCCCAGCCATTACTGTTAATAGCGACATTTTTTTTTATGTGTCTTATTTGTTGATCATATCCTTTCCTCGTAATGTAATGTAGCAATAGCCTTCTTCATATTAAGCACGTTTTACTATTCATGCAGCAGTTTGGACTGCACAATATTTATATGGGTGTATTGTGCAAAATGCCATAAACTGAAAACAACTGAGCTTTTATAATTGAAATCAGTAAATCAGAAATGTGTTGTAGTGTAAATATTTAATATTTAAAATATGCCTGCTTTACCACCTGTTCTGTATGTACATTGGCAAACATGCTGTACAGTTAGTGACTGGGCACGTTGTACAGGTATAGGACCCGTTATCCAGAATGCTCGTGACCAAGGGTATTCCGGATAAGGGGCCTTTCCGTAATTTAGAGCTTCATACCTTAAGTCTACTAAAAAATCAATAAAACATTAATTAAATCCAATTGGATTGTTTTGTATCCAATAAGGATTAATTATATCTTAGTTGGGATCAAATACAAGGTACAGTTTTATTATTACAGAGAAAAAGAAAATCAATTTTAAAAATCCTAATTATTTGATTATAATGGAGTCTATGGGAGACAGGCTTTCCGTAATTCGGAGCTTTCTGGATAATGGGTTTCTGGATAAGGGGTCCGATACCTGTACTTTACTGCATCTCATAGCCTTGAGGGTGGTAGATAATTCTTACCATTTTTATTTGCCTCAAAAACTGATAGATAGGGAAGAACTGAGTTCATGTGAGAATTTATTTAATTGGCATCTCACAAAGATATGCAACCTTGTGACCAAAATTGACTAAAATTTGTTTTTTTCTGGGCTTGAAACACGATATGGTATAATTTCAAAGTAACCATGATAATTTCTGTACGGAGATATTGCAATTGCGTCCCAAAAGTCACAAAATTTTTGTGCCAAAAAGTTTGTTAACGCCCGCAAAAACCTTTTTTGGCTTTGATACCTTTCATGTCTGGCTTTGGAAGCCTTCCATAGGACTCAATGGCACTCGACAGATCAAACCTGGCAAAAAGATAGTCCCAATAAAAGTGTAACCAAAGTATAAACAAATTCCGAAATGTTCGTATTCCTTGCGCAAACTACAACTACAATTTACCGTAAACCACGAAAAAAAATTTTTAACAAACTTTTCGCATACATTCTGAAATGTTCTATCATTTGGAAAAAATACGAATATATATCTAAATTGTTAAGTAAATGTGCCCCCAAATGTTGTTGGAATCTTTAATGGTTTGGCTGTTTTTCATTTTTTGAAAGACCAAAAAAGATTCCAATTTTTTTTAGTTCAGTTTGAAACTAATAAAGAAAAAGAATAGTTAGAATAAAGTTTCATTACAAGCCCTGTTTAAATAGCTCATGTTATACCTACTTATTGAAGTAAAGCTATTACTGTGAGACGGCTCCTTCGTATTCCCAAAGAGTGATGATTTTTGTTCCTACAATGTTAAGCCCATCTCTGTTTTTTAAGGATTTATAGAATATTGTGGGCTTAATGTAATTTGTTCATTAAATACCAATTGAACTAAAATTTAAAATGCTCTTCGTGTTTGTGGGACATGACGTTACTACCTTAAGTACAATATTCCAACTGTCATTTCTCCTAGCAGAATTGATCTGAGACCTAGCGTATCTTCCCTTAGTTTTAAGCAATTTAAGCTTCTTGTGACAGTACCCGTAACTCTCCTTCACCCTGCTTGACCCTGACCTGTATTTGGAGTTCCTGTAAACATCGGGTGTCACATCAGGTTAATAAAGACATAATATTGATTTAGGCATTAATTTACTTCATGGTATCTAAAGTAGAAAATGGTTTTCAAGTAAATAAATTACATTGGCTTTTCACATCTGTGTTAAAGAGCATACAAATAAATCAATCACGGAGAAAATAGCTATTATTGTTCAAACTCACTTTTATTTAAAAGCTAATTTCTCCCCATCCATGCCTTTGATTAATGTGTGTCTTAAAAAGGATGCAAATGCTCCCTTCCATTTTAATGCTTAGTCTACTTTATAAACAATCAACATAATCGTCTTATACCAAGGTAATGTTGAAAAAATAAAGTATGAAGTCAACATATTACTGTTAGTATACTCCCTAATGGTACAGTTTATTTCCTATATACCATATCTAGAGAAATGATATAGTTTTGTAATATTGACTAAACAAGTGAGTTCATCACACAACTGCAGGAGGTTGGCAATGACACTTTTAAAACACTAGAGCTCATTTATAAACACTGGACAATAACCCACAGCAAGCAATTTGTAGTTAGCATTTTTCAACCTGCTGCAGGTAGAACAATAAAAGCAAAAACCTGTTTGGTTGCCATATGTTACTGCCTAGGTAGAAATCTGCCGAGTGTTCATAAATTAGCTTTTTTTTTTTGCTTTTCGTGTGATGTAACTTTATTTATAGGGAGCAGTATATGCATAGAGCTCTATATATCATGAAGCAAGGTACAAATATGTATTTATTTGTCTTCCCTACAAAGTAAATGTCTCTGACATTTCATAATGTTGTATCTATCCTTAGTAATATAAGTAGTTTGATTTGAATTGATATGAAGGGACAGAGTTGCCACTGTCTTGCTGACACAATGCTTAGCGCTGTGCTTTCATGAAGTGAGGCATAGATTATCTAGCCCAATAAGATGTAATAATTATATTCAGGTCACTATCATCAAAATTACCAAGTTTTATTTGTGCCTGAAAACCTTGTGATACGTTGAGCATCATAGATGAGTGCTATAAAAACAATAGCTTTAAAAAAAATGCTAAAAAAAACTATTTTTAGCTTAAAGGAAACTAATGCTTAATAAAGAAGTAGGCTAGAAATGCCACAGAGTATATTTGGGGTTCTGTACCAGCTCCCGTCGATATTATGCATTGTCTTAATTTTAACACATTGCTCAATAATTTCTGCAACATAATGATTCGGTTGAGCGAAAGAGCTTAGCACTGGCATTTCGGAATGTGGTTATAAACAGGTTGTGAAACATTTAGTTTACGGAACGGTTCAGTGTTGGGGCAAAAGTTATACATTATTTATCTTCATTTAACAAAGTCATTATAGGTTAGAATGAAACATGAGTAGCTTCAAAATGTTATACTTCTCATGTATTGAAAAATCTGCAACATATGCCAAATGACTAATTTATAATTACAAACAGAATGGCAGACTGATTCTAATTCACAAATCAAAGACAGCAGCCATAAGTTTCTGTATTATTAATATGTTTTATTTTTGCCAGAAAATATCACTACATTTTGTTACAGCTAAAATTGTATATTACTATTTGCCCTTAACTACTACAATGATATATCACACTTGCAATGTATAGTTTAGCTAGAATATTTTACAGCTGGCGTGAAAGCAGTACCATCTGGGGGAATATAAGGACATTTTGAATTTTGTAGTTCATCTACATAATTCTGTCTAATGTCAAATAAATCAGATTGAGGCATGTTCAGCAAAGTGTATTTTATAATCAAATATTTGCACCCATGTAAAGTTTTATGTACATTTTATGCAGTGGTGTAAATGTGGAGTTCAGGTTGTCCCGCTGCAGACAAACATGATGGGGGCCCCCTAAGAGGACTAATAAAGCCCACTCTGGCTGGCAGATGCATACCTCCCAACACTTAGAAAAAATAGAAAGACAGGAATAATGATGTGTTTGTGGCCACGCCTTAAATACTTTGCCCATTTTTTATTTATTTTTTAAATGGCAGCATCAGAAGCACAAAGTGCAACAGGAGACAGACACAGTGACCACCACCATTTCATGACATATTGTGGCACCTGCATTTTATGGCAGTAAGATCACTGCTGAAATAACCAATAAGTACTATATTAACTACAGAACTGCCAGTAAAATAACTTCATAAATATGCCAATGAGCACTCCAATAACCCTAGGCATTTGAGTAATATCAGTACAGAAATGGCCATGAGAATCCCATTAACACCAAACATGCCAGTAAGATCACTGCAGAAATGGCCAATGAGCACTTTGTTAATCTCAGACTTGACAGTAAGATCACTGCAGAAATGGGCAGTGACCATTCTATTAACCCCAGACTTGCCAGTAAGATCACTGCAGAAATGGATAGATTGAAAGCATTACCTCACCCAAGCAGAATACAACTAACTATTCTTCTTAAATTTCATTTAAAGCATTTTAGTGTATAATCCCATAAGTGTACAAGTATATCTCTCCAAGGTATATGTGGGGTACAGGTGCACATGCCCCAGACCTACAGTATAAGAAGGATCATACTACAACTTAAATAGCAGGCACTCATGGATCCCATTGACAGCCTTGTGTAAAAGAAATGCAGACATTATTAATGGCCAACAAAAGACATAGCCTTAAGCATTTCGTACATGAAGCACTTAATCATAGAACAGTTTCTGATACAAGCACATATACCCCAAACTCACCAATCAGAGTAAATTCCAAATTAACCAATAAAATGTGAGCGATAGGAACAATAGAACAAATACAACAAATGACAGGAATAATCATCAAACTCATAAGTTAAGCCTTGAGGCTGTCTTATCCTTAAGGTACAAATCCATTTCACTTCTTTTTTACATAGCAAGAAGGAAATACACCATCTCTAGTACCCAAACTGACCCTTTCTATCCCTATTATAGGAAAGTAGTTAACATCAGTTGCAAAATGATCAGAAACATTCATCTTTTTTGTTACCCTTAATGTCTAACAAGTGTTCTCTCATGCATTCCTTTATTATTCGTACTGTTTGGCCAACATGTTGTTTGCAACACTCGCTGCAAGTCAGCAAATAAATTGCACACTGTGTATATAAATGTTTTTTATACAAATAGATAAGAACTTGTTAGAGGCACCACACCTATACATGCCCTTACTAATAAGCCAGGTGGGTATGGTAGAATCTTTTGTGGAGTTAATTTCACTTTGAGCTAGAATATTCCCTAGCAAATGCATTTTTCGGTTACATATTTACAACCATTTTTTCAGGATACAATCTAGAACAGGTCAGTTTGAATCTTTTTTTATGTGGAAAACTGGGAACTGAACATGAGAATATGCAAAGGTGCTCTTCTCTCCCAACACTGCTTGTCTTTCTCTGCTTCTACTGCATTTGTGTATATATATATATATATATATATTTATATATATATAGATATATATATATATATATATATATATATATATTTATATATATAAAAGGGAATTTTTTCATAATATTTCTTTCCTCTTGAAGATGTATCCAAAACAGACATCTATATAATGTGTGGAACATCAACATGCCATAATATGCATTGCCTTGCTAACCTTTTAGTGAGCCGTCTTTCTTCACCTTTGTGTCTTTGGGCTCAACTGCTGCATTTAGATTGTCTTTTCACAACCATATCATTTTGTCCTTAGGTGTGGTAATGTGAGACCAAATTTATCTAGCTTCTTGCAGTCTATAATTTAGATGGAAGCAGAATGCTGAATAAGGAAAGTTGAATGCAGTTTTGTTGCAGTGGGTTTTGCCACTACAGTACAATACAGTACCTTGTTCTTTGCTACATTCCCATGTTTTACCCTAACTCAATAAACATGGTTCCTTACTATTAGGATTGCCACCTTTTACTAGGAATAATACCCGCCAGGGTATAGGGGAGGTAGGGGCTGGTCAGTTTATGGCACAAAATGAGCACAGTTATTGTGTGACACCTGTAAAGGGGGTGGGGTAATGACTTGAAGGGGCGGCACAGGATAGATTGGGCTTCTGTAGACTAGAGGACTGACCTGCGAATAGGAAATTGGGGTGGAACAACAAGTAGTTACATGTTTACTGGCAAATACATTGGCAGTATTTTACCCTACCTTTTGTGCACAAGTGTTTGGTTCCAAATGCTGCAGAGACAAATGAGTGATTATTGAACCCAAAAACTGTTTCATTCTTTTAAAAAAAAAAAATTATAGATCATTTTGCGAAATGCTGGCAAAACAGTTTTCTTCACTTGTTTACAATTTGTTTTACTTGGGATAAAAATTCTAAATAGACATTGTGTAAACCTAATGACATGTTATGTTATCTTGGACTCAACAGCTTAACAACAGAATTTAACAAGTAGGTAATAAGATTTCACTTTTAGTTTAGATTTCCTTTAGAAAAATTATTATTGCCAGTTAGAATCAAAGATAAATGGCAGATGGCATGTCTACTACAAGATGTGGTAGGACATATACATATAAGGACATAAAACATATAATAATGCAATACTGAATTCAAATTCTATTCTAAATACTATTTGATTTTAAGCTCAGTTTGCCTTTTTTTTTCTGCTTTCATTTTCCTAACACGGAAAATGAACACCCATAATTGTTGGTTTACTGATGACTTTCCTGTTGTACCATAGGTTTTTACTAATCTTCATATCATTATTTTTTAGGATGGCCAGTCACGAACAGTGCGACAGTTTCAGTTTACTGACTGGCCAGAGCAAGGAGTGCCAAAGTCTGGAGAAGGATTTATTGACTTTATTGGGCAAGTACATAAAACAAAGGAACAATTTGGTCAGGATGGGCCAATCTCTGTTCATTGCAGGTAAATAATTCTTATTAACAGTTATGTAGTATAATATTATTTTTAGATAAAATATATGAGATTAAAATGTCTTATCTTCCAGTATAATATATGACAAGCATTCTTGGCTGCACACATCCATGTGTATCTACATCAGACATATATGTTTATCTTTTCCTAACTTTTACAGCACTTTCTTCTAAGAAATATAAAACACCAAATATATCAGCCCATAATAATGGGCAGTACCTAAAGATTCAGTAGGGTTTACATTATTTAATATATCAAATTGTCACAAAATGAAACCTCTCAGACCTAATGAAGAATATAATAATATTTAACTGAACTTATGAACCTTAGAGTGGACCATCAAGAGAGCATTATCTGCCAGTTGCCACTTTGTGCAAGCTTGATATTCCATTTGCAAATTGCATGGGTTGTTAAAGAACAGTTTAAGGTCAAACCAAGTGTGGAGACAGGGAAATCTGTTCTACCCTATTCACTGCTTTGGATTCATAAACCAAGACCGTTCTTCTGGAGGCTGTGGGACAAATTCATATTTTCAAAGTATTGTCTATTTCCCAAGGGGACAATATAGTTATTTGTATGGAATGATTGCTTTAAAAATATAACAATCTGTGCATATAATATAAATATATACATATATACAGTACCTTGATTTGTGAATATATAATCCAATCCAATTGTGTCTTGTATAATTTATTCACTAG
This sequence comes from Xenopus tropicalis, assembly GCF_000004195.4. Taxonomy (NCBI): domain Eukaryota; kingdom Metazoa; phylum Chordata; class Amphibia; order Anura; family Pipidae; genus Xenopus; species Xenopus tropicalis. The sequence goes on from NC_030677.2 coordinate 126,373,990, forward strand.
AAGGTTATATATAAACTAAGTTTTAAGTCCAATTAACTTTTTACTTGTATATTATGTAAAGGTATAAGCAAAATATCATGCTATATTATTATGCACTGTTAAGATGCATTTGCCAAGAAAGTATATGTATGGGCTCCATAATCTGTAAATCCATTTCCAGAAATGCCTAAATTATGGGGAGATCATCTCCCATAGACTCCATTTTATACAAATAATTCACACTTTTAAAACATGTATTCTTTTTCTTTGTCATAATAAAACAGTAGTTTGTACTTGATGGTAACAGAGCTGCATGAATCCATGTTGGTGGCAGAATAATCCTATTGGGGTTATTAAATTAAACGTAATTTTTAGCAGACAAAGCATGGAGATCCAAATTACGGAAAGACCACTAATCTGGAACACCTCAGGTCCTGAACATTCTGACTAACATTTCCTAAACCTGTACGAGCAGTTTTTGTTATCTGTTGTGTTAGCTCTAGTCCCTGAATAATAAATATTTGCGAAACATTATTGAAACTTGTACTTTGTTGATATTCAGCCTGAGGGCTCTCAACCTCAGTTTGGAGATATTCTGTTATTTTTTTTAAATGGTAAAGAATAGCCTAAATCCCCAAATAAACTTCTTTTATTATTTTTCTTTATATGATGCCAACATTCTTAACGGTTACATGTCAGAACAGCCCCGTAACAATCTCTCTATAAATAGAATTACTGTGGGATACAGAAATTACCTATTAAAAGCCTGTTTATGAAGTGTTAGTGTCAGAATGACTTTGTGTGACTTGTTCTCAGTCATACTGCTCAGTAGTACATCATATTAACCATGAACTTTTTTTTTTTTTTTTACACAGTGCTGGCGTTGGAAGAACAGGAGTTTTCATAACTCTGAGTATAGTATTAGAACGTATGAGATATGAGGGTGTTGTAGATATCTTCCAGACTGTCAAAATGTTGAGAACGCAACGGCCTGCAGTGGTACAGACAGAGGTGAGGGAACATACACTACATATGCCTATGATAGGTCTTTGGAACAGTTATTGGTTTTAATGTTTCAATAGATACTGATGCAATTTCATTCAGAAGCCTATTTAAGGCATAGATTTGTAAAATGCCTTGAAATTAAGGTACAAAATAACTGATAGTTTAAGTGTTAATTTTAACTATGATCTTTGATGTTAGTATTTCTTTTTTTATTGCATTTTTTGCAAGACTCGAAAATCTCTATATGGCTTGACTTTGCCTAGGACACCTCCAATTGATTTTTACATGAACTCGCAAGCTTTTAAATGCCGTCATTTTACATCAAGTTGTTGGATTGTTTTACCTTAATAAATATCAGACATTCGAATTTTTGAGCAATAATTAAAATTGTGCGAGTTGTAGCACTAAAATCAAACTCGAACGCTGATAAATCACCCCCTAATATTCAACATATAGCTAAGTTTACTATGGTGTCAAATAAATTTGAGCAGTGCAGTCCATGTGCTAATACTAAATATTAATAACAAAGTATATAGTATGTTATTCGGTTTGTATACATTAACACTGAGTTTACCATTCTCTTTCTTTCCATGTTTAGGATCAATATCAGTTCTGCTACCGAGCAGGACTTGAATATTTGGGCAGCTTTGATCACTATGCAACGTAGAACTTCTGGCCCATCCAGAAATTTACCTGCAGGCCCTTCAAGATCCAGAGAGCCTCTTCTGAGCCATACAGTGTGCTTGGGATGTACTTCTTAACTCCTAGCTAAAGACCAATTACAATAATTGGAATATTATAAAAATAAAAGACATTTTCTGGGTGGACCAAGAATTCACACTTTAATACCTAACATAAAAAAATAAATAACCCTCACTGGGATGGCATCTGAAGGGATAATTTCTCTGTGAATAATCCAGAACCAGTTGGCATTAAAGGGAGGAAGAGGAAATCGCAAAGAACCATGAACTTGTCTGGGATTGCATGATTGTTCAAAGACAAATCTTAGGAATACAACAGCTCAGTGCAAGATGTTTATTGAGCCTACTTCTGGCTTCTTAGACAAATGGAATCTTTGCTTCGACATCAGCCCTTCTATCCATATTGACCATAACACATTAGTAAAAGAAATGGGTGGGAAATGTTGAAAAACAAAGTCATTTATTTAGTTTTTTAGTATTGTAAAGATACTGCTGACCTGTGCTTCATTATTAACGGTGTAAACTTTATTTTCCTTTTTTTTAACAAAAATTTATAAAGAAAGTGAATAAAACATTGCATAATTGTTGATTTTTGATCCAGAACTGTATTTTTTTTATGCGGTAGAACTGTTATATGTAATATCCCTAATTAGAAATATAAAAACTATTGAAAGATTTGCACATATGTGTGCATTTTGACTTATAAAGTGTCATATTTTTTATCTCATACTTCTTTTACAACGTCATATTCCCATTTTTTTTTAAGTCATATTATTTGCAAAGCATTCAAGACAAGCTTTTTTCATGTTCTGTTTGGAATCAACAGGGAAGCGCAAAGTATAAAGCTGCTGCAAGAACACATAAAATATATATATATTCATACATAAACTGTATATCAGCTCTTCCACAGATTGATTTGTTTTTTGAGTTAATCATTGTGGTTTAGAGTCTAAAGTATCATATCATTACTACTTTTCAAAAAAATTACAAAATCTTCAATCTTTTGTTTTTATAACGAATGAAGGAATGCACATCAGTGATATTCTAGGTTCACCCCCGAAATTTGCCACATATTCACCAATCTACATACATTGTAAAGGCTTCCACTGCACTACAATCTTTGTAACACTTTAGTGCAATAATCAGTCATCTTGTATAGTATACAGGATATGTGCATGCAAGGCTGATCGGTGTAATGGAGGAAAATATTGTAATATATCAAAGATTTTCATTGCAATTATATCAAATCATTTACAACATTTATAATCTATGAGATATGATCAAAAATGTCAGTTGTATGATATGTAAAAAAAATAAGGGCAAAGCCAAAAAGTTACTGCTCTGCTTAATGAAATTAGTTTTGTCACAGCAATTAAATGCTGATTTTTAATTTTTTGTTTTTGTATTTAGAGTGCCTTATGCCTTATATTTACTGCTTTCTCAACATTTCAAGCTTCAGTTTATCTCCATTCAAAATCTGTTTGTTAAGATTTGCTTTCTTGGGGAGAAAAACTAAAAATATCAATATGCAGGCTAGAAATTTTCTTCCAAGCACTTCAGTATGGTTTGGAACCTTTTATTTTGGGGGTTCTATGAGTTTTTGTAAATCTATTTATAGCAGTGAGTATACGACAGCTAATTTTTCCAGTGTATGTAAGTAGCAATTTCTGTATTTCTCCTGTTTTTTTTTTTAACATCATGTGTTCGATGCAAGTCATTTTAATTCTGGAAGCTTTCTATTTTACAACATAGATTTTTCTTAAGGCACTTTAATAAACTTTATTTTGCAATTCATTTATTAGTGCCTGCCATATTGACTCCTGAATCAGGTGTCTCTATCAAAACAGTACTTAAATGTAGAGATGATTTTATTTTAGCAGCCAGAATTATACCAGATTATTTTTCAGCATCATCTCATTCTGCATGGCAGCATTTTGGGAAAACAAACCTATATGAGTGGTAATGTCAGAGCACTTTTCTAATAACTAATAATAATAGATGGCTACCTCGGACTCTAGAAAGTGTGTTAAAACCAGAATAAAAGAATGTGCACTTCTTGTTTTATTTTTGTCGTCATATAATTCTACAGAATATACTATTGTGCTTATTTTTGGTTAAGCAAATGTAATCATGTAAAAAGTAAAATCATCTCAGTTGATATCTATAAGCAAAATCATATTTTTGTATACACACATTCTTTAAGAAAATGAAAATATTGAAGCTTTTTTGTTTTTGTTGGAAAAACCATTTCAAGTTTACATTACTCCCACTTTTATTCTTTTTTTTAATGTAGGGAATTATGTTCCAATCATTGATGTGCATTCCGTTTTCTTTTTCTTGTCTTGCTGTGCTGTTTAATTGCAAAAAGCATCTTTATTGGCAGACAACATTAATGACAGAAAATGCATTTTTCAAGCATTAATGGTACGGTGCTATTATTTACCTATATCAGTATAGCTATGTATAATTTTGTAATTAGTTATATTGGAAAAAAATAACATATATAAACATGATTTGTACAAAACTTCATTTCAGCTCAGTTTTCTTTTTCTCTCTTTTTTTTTTTGTTTTTTGACCTGCATGGTTGGATAATGGAGATGATGGTTGGGTTGTAGACCCTCTGGGTAGAATTGCACTTTCTATATCTTTGTACTATGCACTGCCCTATTGATTCAACACCCAATAATACTATAATACTATTACTTGAACCCATCTTAAGAAGAGGAAAAACTGCTTTGAAAATCACGTGTGCGTGTGTGTGTGTAAATAACACAATACATAGGCAAAATTTGTTTTATGTTGAGAATCGTTCAGATAATTTTTTTCCACCCTTTTGGCACTAGAGGTTTCTAAGTCTTAGTTGTGCTTATAGGGTTATAGCCCCGATACTCCAAAACCGATACAAAATTCTGCTGACTCTGTCTTTTCCATCTGTTTTGTGGCTTTGCCATCAAAGCTTGGAGTGTCTTTACAAAGATGATAAAATTATGTTCTTTGCTTTCATTTTGGATGCATAGACTGAGGAAAAAATAAACTTGTAAAATGGCTTGTTCAAAAATCCAATTACCTCTACTTAGTAGTACGCATAAATGTTTTACAAGATAAAAAGCGTGCTTTTTATTTTCTTACTTTGTTACATTGGTGGCGAAAGAAGTCTGTCTGAAAATCAGTTCTTTGCTGACACAAGTTCCATTTGTTACAAATGAATTCTAATAAAAATATCAGTGTTATGCAGTCCTGTTATCATTTCTCTGTTGGTTTTTTAGCACTTTTGGGTTTTACTTCATTATCTTTTATTTCTGGGAAACGTTAAACAAAATCATTTGCAAATGGTAGATTCAAATATTGAGGAAACAATGGAAGAGATGTCTGTTTTTAATATGACACAAACAGTAGGATTTATTATGATTGTGTCCCTTTTCTGAAGAATATTTCAGTTGGATGTATTTTATTTTGGAAAATCAGTTCTGTATATGCTTTTGAGAGTCCCTAGTATGCTTCAGATACAGTAACCATTTAATATTTAAAAAAAACATTTGACTATTCCCTCCTTTAACTTCCCTACTATTCAAATATTATACTAATGTATTTTTATTTACATGTATGCGGAATTTTGAATGCCCATTTTCTTGTTAGTAGTGATGTATACATTTAAATAGCACACAATATTGAGCAACAAAATGTATTTTACTGCTCATCTAACATAGCCACATGTGCATATTTGAGTACTTAGATTAAAATATAACAGTTATATGGTGAAGTCTAGCTTTACCGAAAAATATATTTTTGCAAGGAGAGCACCGTCAATCAAACACAAAATAGGTATAAAAGGGCGTGCATGATCTAATCAATAAGTCAAAAAAAGAAAAAGAGAAAAGTGATCATGAGAAACCCCTTTGCATCACCCTCTAGTATATAAGTCCTTAGCATTCACGCACAAAATGATAAAACTTACTTTTTAATTGATGTTTATATTAAAAGTTATGTCAAGTGACCTAAAAACAAGGACACTGCTGAATTACCGCCCTTGGGTCCCTGCAGCTCCACTCTGTGTTTGACAAGTAAGGATATAGCAGGGCTAGGCGTGTAAATCAAGTAACAAGGCACTAGTCTCCAAAACTGGCTCCCCAGTCCACCCTGGGAGACCCACACCCATCAACACCCCACCTCTTCCTCCCTCTCCCAAACCATCAACACCCTTGGCACATCAAACACCTGCCTGCCCAAAACTAAAAGCGTGCGCCTGACGCGTGTTTTGCTCAGTATATCCAAGCTTTATCAAAGGCACAGTTTGAAATAGCCAGTCTGAAGTCTAGCTTTAAATGGATACTGACACATCCTTTAGGGATGCTCTCTAACACCAGACTCTCCAAAAACTCAAATAAGTGCTACAAGAGTTAGTAAAGTAGAATGTGTTCTATGCTCATAAGATATATTGGTGATATATTCTAGCATACAGAACATAAAGAAAAATATAAAGAATGGCAGTGTGCGAGTGTGTATCAAGTGCAGAAATGCATGCTACTGTACCAGAAAAATAAACAGGTAGGGGGGGGATTTATTAAGACATGAACGCTCGGAGCGAAAAATTCGGAAAGGTTCTGCCGCTGTTTACTATCTCTCGTTACAAAAATTTTGTGACTTTCGGATCGCCAATACGATATTATCGTGACTAATACAATTTTTTCGTAAGCATTTTCGTGATATTTGCGATATTCAGAAATTATCGTATCCAATCCGAATTTTTCCCATTCGGGATTCCAACTCGTGTTTTAATGCAGGGGTCCCCAACCTTTTTTGCACCAAGGACCGGTTGCTATGTGTAAAATTTTTCCACGGACCAGGGGGGGGAAAGGGGTGCACGGCGCGAATTTCAGGCGATTATTTGCCCCTTTATGGGCTTAATGCGTTCATTGCGCATTTGTATGGCGCGTACCATCGCGCCTCTATGAGCGTGTCACGTTCGTCCGCGCCTTATTTGTGCCCTTAGTTGTGTGACGCTGAGCGCTCCATTGGTAAGCCGGCGGCCCAGTGCCGAACTGTCCACGGCCCGGCACTGGTCCGCGGCCCGGCGGTTGGGGACCCCTGTTTTAATGAACCCCTAATGTTTCCACCTGGCACTATTTTACTGACCTGGCTTGTAAAAGTAATGCTTGATGCCATTATTAACGGGGTTTTTTGATGCCGGCTTTTGTGTGATAATACAAAAAAAAAAGATGTGCAACAAAGTTGTGGTTTTGCTTTGCTACTTTTTTTCCGTTTGTGCTTTTTCATTTGGGATTTTTTGGTAAATTACTGCCATTCGTAGAAAGGAGTTTAGTCGTCATTTTAAAAAATATAAATATAAAATCATGAAAATCCGGATGTGTCTGTAAAGCTAAATTGAAATCTGCATAACCCTTTTGAGACATATTCAACAGTAAAAGTAATTATCAATATATAACTTCACTAAGGTCAGGCTAGTAAAAAATTAATCACAGCCCTTTACTCGTGAGAGGTAAAAGTTATATTTGTCCATGTAAAATGAAAGGACCACCACTACGGTATCCATTTTTTAGCAAATGTATCTTGCATAAGCCCATTCGCTTACAGTTATTCTTGGTATCCGACTACTCAATGTCATAGTACTACCTGTTTATTACTTTTCTTTTGTTGTAATTCAATAAGTAAAATCCTTAAAAAAAGGAAGGGGGATTGAAATAAATAATAGTATTGCAGTAACATTAACTATGTGGCATATACACCATACAGTAGACCAGGAATATGACATTAGTAGTAATTGCGATTTAAAAATACATTAGAAATCACTTTCACCCCAAATAAGGTTGTCATATTTTTTGTCTGTTCTGCTTTGGATATCCTGTGCTGCATCACTTGCATCAGAAAACCAACCAATCATCACTTCTTCATTTCAGAAATTTTTCATGAAGTTAAATAAACCTATAGACAACACACATCAGTATCATTTGCACATTTTCTAGACAACATGACATCTTGTATATAAAATGCAAAGTAAGGTGGAATCAACAACATATATTCTTCCATGTTGAGTTCTAAAACCACTAGTTATGGAGGAAGTATAAATAACTTATGTACCAATTAGATGTGTCTTCAGTTGCTTCCCTTGCGGACAAAGTGACATGATAAGTCAAGGGCAATACATAAGATGAAGTGGACATTTATAACATTGCATGGCTTGCGATTTTATGTCTTTTTGTTATTGTATTGTAATTCGAATGGGCTTGCTCGGCCCCAGATTAGGAACCTAGTGCTTGTGTGTTTAATACAGTTGCTTTACCGCACACCCATTTAACAATATGCAGGTGTAGGTCTTCCGTATGACTGGCAGGGTCCTCACAGCAATGCAGGAATTAAAATGGAGTTGCACACACCCACTTATATGCAGTTGGGGAACATTGTCAGGATCTAAATGTGTGTTTCCCTTGACTCGTAAGGTCTCAGATTATATCACTCTCTAAAGAAAATGATCCGGCTATGTTCTTGCAGCATAATTGAAACCCAGTGTAACAACTGAACTTAAGGCATGACAAAAGATTTAAAATCCTGTGTAAAAATGGCTCAAACCCACTGTCAGCATTTTTCTTCTTATTTTCTTATTATGCATATATATATATATAGATATAGAATGCATGCAAGTAGGCACTCACGTTTATCCAAGTCAAAGTATGCCTGGGTGCAGTATAGAGAAATGTAGCACAGTCCAAATTAGAAATAAAAATAAAGAAAATATTTATTGATGGAAACACGTCAAAGTTTGACGTGTTTCCATCAATAAATATTTTCTTTATTTTGATTAAGTCCTGTGAGTGCAGCATCTAATTTGGACTATATATAGATATATATATATATCTATATATACATTTTTCCAAGTATTATGCACACTCCCAGCTCAATTTATCCACTTTATTGTAAATAGCTATATATATAATACATCAACGTTTCGGTCCTGGTCTAGGACCTTGTTCACGATGTCAAGGTATGACATCATAAACAAGGTCCTAGACCAGGACCGAAACGTTGATGTACTAATCATGTAGCTATTTACAATAAAGTGGATTAATTGAGCTGGGAGAGCGCAAAATCCTTGGAAAAATATATACAACCATATGCAGCACCCGTGGAATCTGTGAGCCAGAACAGTAAAAGGGAGTGCGGACTGATCGGAGATCGTAGGAAGGGCATTCCACAACCTTACTGCCCTCACTGTGAAAAACCCCCTTCGCTGCTTCAAATGGAAGCTCCGTTCCTCTAATCTAAAGGGGTGGCTTCTGGTGCGCTGATTGTTTTTATGGGAAAAAAGAACATCCCCTACCTGTCTCTAAATTCCTCTAATGGTAGACTGCATATGAATAACTAAGATGAGGATACATTTGACCAGACTCAGATATTGGGAATTAATTTATCTTCCCTTTAATATCCCATTAAAAATAAACAGATTTGAGGTTAATGTCAGTGATCCAATGTATTATACGAAAGCTAAAAAAACAGGTAAGGAAATGTTATGAAGCTGGTTATGACTGATGATCTGGAGGTTATACTAAAGCACGGGGTATTGATTCAGGTAATAGTTTTTCTGGGTAAGGATTTTCAAGCATTATGTTCCAGTGTGTGCGCAGAAACCTCAAGAAGCCAATATCAAATATTTGCTAAATTCACTGAAATGACTTCAATGATTGGAATTATCCTGTATAAATTTCACAAAATTTGCAGGAATAAAATAATAAAAAATAAAAGAATTTAAGAATAATAATGTCTTCAGCAGCAGAGGGTTGAAATTATCTATTTTAGCTCATAGGACGGATTTCAAGCCTTACAAGCAACTTGGGATACTTGAGCGTTATCTGGTAGCTTAGTGCATAAAATGCCTTAATATCCTTAGCATATTGATTATAGGTGAGTGCAGAGGATGCTTTGTATTCGTTTGTATGGATCTATGTCATACAATATATTCTACTCTTTCAGATATGATGTACGGGTCTCTATTGCATTCTCTGTATACTGCTTTCCAAAGTATTGCACATATGTGCAAGGGTAGGGTAAGAGAAGTAATTCATTTTATTGCAGGGAGCTGTAACATACCTCCCAACATTTTGAAAATAGAAAAAGGGGAAAAAAATGGTGCGCACAGCGCAGTTTGACCACGCCCATTTTTTGTGACCACACCCCCTAAATACCACTCTCATTTGACTAAATTTGGCAGGTTATTTAAAGTTTGAACACATTTCTGGGGGTTTGGGGGTCTTGTTTTATGTGTTATTACAGTTTTGTTAAAAAAGTTGAAATTGCCCTTTAAGCTGCAAGTCTCAGTTCCCCCAAGAGACCTGTTTAGCTTATTAGTATCTTGTATCCAAGAGCAGGCGTGGCTTTTTAACTTTCTGGGTTCTCTACACAAAGCTACTTTTTAATTAAATGTGAGAAACAATGTATCTAAGTGCAGTTGAACCATGTTTAACTTTCTGGGCTCTCTGCCAAAAGCTACTTTTTAATTAAATGTGAGAAACAATGTATCTAAGTGCAGTTGAACCATGTTTAACTTTCTGGGCTCTCTGCCAAAAGCTACTTTTTAATTAAATTTGTATCTTTTTTAGCTTCAGTGCAGGAGATCAAAGGGAAATGCGGGACTTTTCAGTAAGAATCCAAGACTGCGGGTTGAGCTGCCAAAAGAGGGACTGTCCCGGGAAAATCGGAACAGTTGGGAGGTATGGCTGTAAGACAGCAGGAATTCACTTAGTGGGAACTGGTGCATCAGGTAAAAGTTCCTAAACTTCTAAACATACACTTCTATAGAAGTACTTCAGTATACAAGTAACATAACATATTACTGTGCTGGAAATATAACATACCTTCCTGCAACCTTCCTGCATAAAGGATCTATTACCAGCATTAACTACTGTGCAACGTGCACTGATCCTGCATTATAACTGTCTGGCTGCTGTATCTCACTGCCGGCTGTCTGTGCTGGAGACCGTGTATAACTGGTTTGCAGTGTCAGATAAACAATTTTGGATTACTTTATAAAACATTAACATAAGAATTACTACCTGTAAGACAACAATAACATTCACAGTCCTGCACATGGAAACTGGTGCATCAGGTAAAGGTTCCTACCTTAGCTGTGCACTTTGGTTCCCCCTGCAGAAGCAGAGTTGGAAGTGTTCCTGGAAAATACAGTCTTATAGGAAACAACATGAACTTGGCTGAACTTGTTTAAAAGCACACATTTTATTAGTGGGGTGTATATTAACCTTATACCTCTTACATATGGGGTTCCAAAAACAGATAACATGTAAACTCTGTACCCCTTATAAGCCAGAAATATATTCGCTACCTAAAATGGAATAAATCTAATCTGCAGTAGTGGCAGGACAATGACAGAAAATAGCTCATGTTGGAGTGTTCTTTGTCGCTGCGCTAATGCCGTGCCTTTAATTAATCAATAATTCATTTTGTTAGAGATATGAAAATAATATGCTTGTATTTATTTTGTGAGAAGGAATGCTCTGTTTCTTGCCGTTCCGCATAGATATTTTATTGTATTTTCTTTTATCTTTTTTTAATGGAAAAATATTAACCCAAGAGAAAATGTAGCCTTCTGCTTTAGAGAACAGAGTGCAGAGAAAACATCTGCTGACCTGCTTTTAGCAATGATAACCTGTAAATGAACAATTTCAATGAATCGCCATCATTTTGCAAATGGGTTTTAAATACAGTTCTTTTGAACCTAAAAATGCAATCAGTTTGCTCCAGTCAACAAGATGGATGAAAAAAAGCTTTTACTAACATAAGAAAAACATTTTTATCTTGGCGGAAAAATCAACAAATAACATATTAAAGTATGTTTATTAACATAGTTTAGAAAATCCACAGCAGATATTTGTTTTTAAACAGCTAGATAGTGGTAGTGTTTTTGTTTATTTTTAAACAAATGTTATCTTTATATATTTCATATTTTGTTAAGGGAGTTTTTAAAAGACAGTGAAAGCCTTATTCAGTGGAGGTTGCCAATATGTTAAGTATCCATAGTGAATTCAATTCAAGTTTTTACCACAAGCCACTGCTCCATTAGGAATCATATGCACCTACCTAGGGAAAAGGGTAATGCAATGCAGAGCCGCCATGTTACTAACCCAGGTGTGTCTAAAGCAGACCCAGCAATCATACATGTGCTGTCAGGGTTGGACTGGGGGGTGCAGGGCCCACCAGCGCTTCTACCTCAAGGGCCCCTGCACCCCCGAATGGACCCCACCACCTTCACCCTCCCCGCAGGAGCCCCCAACACCCTCCCTCAAGCACGTCTAAATGAAACTCACCTGCGGTGCGTTGGAGGAGGGAGACAGGCAGGTCGTGGAAGCGCCCTGTGGGGTTCGGGTCTGGGCCGCCAGGGCCCACCGGGTTTTTCCCAGTGCCCAGTCCCACGCTTTGTGCAGTAGAGTAAAATCTGACATACTGTGCATATGTACACCCAAGTCAGCCAAGGACTAAATAGGATGGCAGGGACAGTTTTTAACCATAAGGAGCATCTGCCAGAGACTTACCTAACTGATAGTTGCCTAATAGATTTACACCCCCACTGATTTTTAGCTTTTTTAATGTGGTTTTAGAGGTTGCTATGACAGCCTTTTAAAAAAGCACAAACCAAATAAGACATAGAAAAAAACACATTTTTCATATTGTCACACAAATGAAAGTGTCAAAAAAACCCTGAAAGCCTCTAAAACCAAGAAGCACAAAAAAAAAGATTTCCCAGTTGTAAAAAGGACACCTGCCATTGACTTCTACATGACTTTACAGCTTTTAGATTGCAGATTTTTTTTCTTTTGGATTTGATACACTTTTGCTGCATAACAAAGGGCAAGAAAAATCATGAAGAAGAAAATACAAACGTGAGTAAATGCCCACCAAAGTTTGCCTAAAAGATTGTGCTTTCCCTGCAATTAGTATCACAATTTTGGCCTGGTATTCTAAAAGAATGCCTTTTTTACTTGTCCCTGAAAAATGGGGAACTCTACCCAACACACAACTTGAGCTTTGTGAAAAGTAAACATAATGTCAAGCAACTTTGCATTATACATCAGTCTGTCTGACTACAATGGGACTCACAAACTGATTGTCCTCAGCCTGCATCTTCCAAACCCCACAATTCCCTGCACAGATGATATTAATAAGGAAAGGAACAGTGCAATGCATTGTGGGTTATGTAGTTCCTGCATGCTGTCTGTAAGCTGTGGAGACATTGTTACAATTTGTAACATCAATGTTTTAGTCCCGACCCCTCTGCCAGGATTTTGAATGATTCGGAAGGCTGATTTCAGCCTATAAAATGGTATTTATTTATATTTTTTGATGGAACAGATTACAGTGATATGTATAATAGCGGTTTATGTGTTGTGTGGAGCTCATTAAAAAATGTTTATATGGAAGCCAGAGTTACCCTTTAATCTTTCCCTTTAACTTGCCAGTGTTGACCTGAATGCAGGAATTGGAGCAGATGCAGAAAGTAGCAGATGTCTGATCATGCACTGCCATAGAGAATATGAAAGCAATGCAAGTTGCTACTACTGAATAATTAAAACTGACCTTACTCAGTTTTCTTTAGTTATTAAAGTCAAGAGCAAATTTCACAATCCGCACAATTATTTGACTCACATTAAGAATGTTTCCAACCCAGAAATCACTGGAAACTATAGCCATTTGAAAAGTTTCAGGTAGTAATGTCCTTTGTCTTAACCATGTGTTTCTTGTTAATCAGTATTAAAGACAAAAGAGTGGCTTTTTATCACAATGGGATTTCTTAGCATTTATGATACTTACAGTTCTAGTTTAAAGAATTGTATTGAAAAGGAAATATTAACTATTCAGTCTGATTACTTCGGCTGCTCTTACCATCTTGACTGCAGTTCTTTGATAGTGGAAGATGTCCTTTATCTACAGTATAGTTACATTTAATAGCTGTCACCTTTTCAATGAGAATTATGTAATGAATGTGTGAAAATGTAAATTAACATGAGATCTAAACAAATAGATTGTATACATATGCATAGAGATGTAAGACTAAAATAAGACAGAATTTCTTCTGTTTCTTAAGCTTGCACTACTGGTCTCTTGTTCCATTATGACATTAACCCTAAAATGATTTGGTTTATCAAAATAAATTGGGGAATCCTGCAGGCCCAACAGATTGATGCATCCCCTATTTATCAAAACTTTACTTTACTGTGTCATTTCATCAGAATATAAAATGTAAAACACCATTGTAATCTATAGAGTGGTAGTTCTCAATGCTACTCAGTAGCAAAAAATGTGATAAATTATTACTTGATAAAAATAAAAAAAATCATTCCTTGATTTATAATTTGGTACCTTCCACATACTATAATAAAAGGCCAAAATTGCCCACATCTAGTTACCCATGGCAGATGTGTGTTTGCAAACAGTAAACCAGCAAATGCTACCTGCTGATTGAATGCTATGGGTTACTAGATGAATATGTTCTGTAATGTCACTGTCCATGACCACCCATAAGATCACCTGGACTTTAGGCCTCTATAGAATAGGAATGCACCAAATGCACTATTTTGGAATTCAGCCGAACCCTGTATCCTTTATGATTTGCATATGCAAATAAGGCCACAAAAGGGTTAAAGACAACCGCACACAATGCATGTGATGAAAAATTTTCAACTTCTGTGTTTATGTCATACCCCCCAACTGTCCCGCTTTTCGCGGGACTGTCCCGGTTTTTACAGCGCGTCCCGCTGTCCCGGATTGTTCAATGAATGTCCTGCATTACGGAAATGCAGGCTGCAGCCGAACCGCTCCGACTCCGTCTCTTCTTGCGGCTCCTGCTTCTTATTCGGCTCCTCGTACGGCGGCGACAGGTCCTTTTATAAGGTTGCGCCCGTGCGTACGTGTAACGTCACACGTACGCACGGGGCGCAACCTTATAAAAGGTCCTGTCGTCCGCCGTACGAGGAGCCGAATAAGGAGCAGGAGCCGCAAGAAGTCTATGGGGGGCACTATGTATGGGGGGAATTTTCTATTGGAGGGACTCTCTATGGGGGCAATTGGGGGGCTACTGTGTATGGGGGGCACTGTGTATGGGGGGCTCTGTTTATGGGGGGTACTGTGTATGGGGGGCACTATATGGGGGACACTATGTAAGGAGGGCTACTGTGTATGGGGGGCACTGTGTATGGGGGAACTGTATGGGGGGGCACTGTGTAAGGAGGGCTACTGTGTATGGGGGTACTGTGTATGGGGGACACTGTATGGGGGGCACTGTGTAAGGAGGGCTACTGTGTATGGGGGGCACTGTGTATGGGGGCACTGTGTATGGGGGCACTGTCTATGGGGGGTACTGTGTATGGGGGCACTTTCTATGGGGGCACTTTCTATGGGGGCATTGTGTATGGAGGGTACTTTCTATGGGGGCACTGTGTATGGGGGCTACTGTCTGTGGGGCAATTGAGGGCATGGTCTATGGGGTCAATTGGGGGCACTGTCTATGGGGGGTATGTCTATGGGGGCAAATGGGGCACTGTGTATGGGGGGCACTGACTATGGGGGTGCTGTCTATTGGGCCATTGGAGGCACTATTTTAACTATTTTAAAAATGAATTTTAAAAATGAGGTGTGGCAATTGGGGCATGGCCACAAAGTGGGCGTGGTCAAAAAATTTGCCGCACTGCGCGCGCCAAGTCTTTTTATCCCTCTTTTAATTTTTCAAATGTTCGGAGGTATGTTATGTGATGAAAAGTCAGGTGATTTTAAGGCCAAACCAAATACTGAATTTAGTGCATCCCTACTATAGAAATACTAGTTGGAGTAGGGTCAGTCATCGTAGTATCTTGGCTGCTCTAGACCTTAACCTAATGCCCTAAACCTAATGTCCTAAATTAATGTAATGTACATAAATCATACATAAATACCAAACTGTTCCTATCAAGGTGTATCAGGATCTTGGGGTTGCAATATATAAGACAAGAACTATAACCACTACACCATTATCCTCGATAGAGTATTAGAACATAGTAATAATGTCTGTGTTATTTCTGTGTTTTTTCTGAAAGCTTCCACTAATTGATGTAATTGAAGTCCTTCACTTCTATTTTTGTCATCCTTACCTTATCATACAGGTCATTTTCAAATTAGACCAAATGTCAGTTATGTACAAGAACAAACAACCCACTCAAAAATTCCTTTTTAAAAGCCCAAATTTTAGGTTATCTAAGCCTGTCAAGCTGTCTTAAACATGACTGCAAATATGATGCAGTAGAAATTACCTAATGAATTTAGTAGCCACCTCTGTGCTTAAGGTTAAAATAGTCCATCAAGTTCAACCCCTCCAAGTAAACCCAGCACACACAAACCTATATACCTATCTATACACTCACATACATAAACCATATACCAACATCAATACTAACTGTAGATTTTAGTACCACAATAGCCTTGGATACTATGCTTGTTCAAGAACTCATCCAAGCCCCTCTTATAGGCATTAACACAGTGATCCCCAACCAGTGGCCACCAACACCTCGGATGTTGCTCCTTGTGCCCCCAAACCAGATAGTTATTTTTTAATTTCCTGACTTGGTTTTGGTTGAATAAAAATAAGATTTCCTACCAAATAAAGCCTCCTGTAAGCTGATAGGGTGCATAGAGGCTACCTAATAGCCAATCTTAGCCCTTATTTGGCACCTCCATGAACTTTTATGGTGCTTGTGTTGCTCTCCAAGTCTTTTTACATTTGACTGTGGCTCACGAGTAAGAAAGGTTGGGGGACCCCTGCATTAACAGAATCTGATGCACATCTGCAATCATATACCTGATGACAAAGTAATGTTATAGAAAAACATTATGGAGAATGAATTAAAACAGGTTAAATTGGAAAAAAATCAATGCCAGACAATACAGAATAGGTATATTAAAAGAAAACCTGAAGATGAGTATCTCACAGAAGAAATGTTAACTACCATTGAAAACACACAAAAACAATAAATCAAACTAAATTATCATATATACTAACGTAGTATAAAGAACAATCCAATAAATACCTCTATAGAAACTCAGAGATGAATATTAAAGAACTGTATGGGTTTCTCACAGCAGACCTTTTTGCTGTACACACCACCCAAGGCCTACTAGCAAAGTTGCCTGATGTTACTGTTGAAGAGTACAGATCAGCCTGGATTTTCTTTCGAAGAGTGCAGCATTGATTTAGTCAGCTGGCATGTTTTTGGTATTTGCCTTCTCATCAGTGACTTCTCCAAGGCCAGAAAAATCTCCAAACTAAAGTAGCTTCTCTGATACTCTCACCGTTATTTAACTACTGATCATATTATGAATGCCTAAATTCAACCAAGACTGGATAACCTGTATTGCAATAATATCAGACCACACAAAACCACATTAAACATGTAATAAGCTAATACCTACAATTAATATCCTTTGCCTGAGACCAATCAGTGACACTCAATACAAATGAGCCACTCATGATGTAGCTTATGTCCAGTAATCATATAATAATGGTTGACTATCGTGTGACCTCTATTGTATAGTTTATAGACGCATGCAATCAGTAACATACTAGTTGAATGTAGTAAAAAAAAAGTGAATATGTAATGAAAGATTGAGCTCATTCTGGTTGTCACTTCAATATAACATATTCTGCAGAAATTTGTACTTTGGCTTCCTTACAGTTCTTCTTCAAGAAAATGGAATGTTTCATTCATTTCCTGATTAGTCCCAACAAGCTCACAAATCATTCTAATACCATATTTTACTGGATGACATGACTTACTTGGAACACTGGAGGTAGTTTAAATTTGATATAAACTGTGAAGCCATAACTTAGAAATTTGGAGTATTGCATTTGCAGCTGGTTGTAAAACTACTGCCAGCAAGCATTTTGCTTCCAACAAAAGAATTTTCAGTGTATTATTGCAGGGCCACTAAGTCATGTAGGGTCCAGTTAGCTAAATGACTTGATTTGTTGCAGCTGCAAAGAACAGGTGCGGAGTATCTCGGCTTTGTATTTTGCACAAAAAGACTCTAAATAGCATAGCTGTTCTGGTCCTCTCATTGAATTTGATGAGTTACAGACAACCGGGCTTTCAAGCTTATGACCCTATTGAGAACACGTGCAGTACAATGGCACTTGATATTCAATAACTGGCCATTCGCATTAGCAACTTGATGTTTCTATATCTAACTTGGGAAATTAACAATATAGGGGGTGCCAAAGAATGAACATGATTGGTCAGTACATGCTGTTGCTTTGTGTTTATGTGTGTGTATAAACCTTTCTCTATACAATAAATAGATAAATAAAAGATGAATCATAGGTCTGTCATAGGTGACAGACCAATCTGGGGCCCTAATATACATGTCATTTGTATACAAAGGAACTTTGAGGCAGTGCAGAACTTAATTAAGTTAAAATAAAAACTGTATTAAATCTTCTGCTATTATAATTCAACATAATTAATTATAAGACAGCATAAGGGATAAAAAAACAGGTGTAAAGTCTGATCCAGTTATAGTAAACCTTAGCTACCAGTTAGCAGGTAGAATTTACTGGACTGCCATTTGAACCTAAACATCTCATTGGTTGTGTATAGGTTACTAGACCTTAAGCTACTACCACAGTGACTTGCATGGAACTGGGAGGCTCAGCATCTGCAGGGGTCTCCACAAAATGATCCCCATCACTTTATTAAATGGGCATGTCCAAATATGAAACTTTTCTATTGGGATGTATGGAGATGTCTTTCTAGGCTTGGTGGTAGGTGCCAGGGTCTTAGTATGGTTTAACATGAATGTCCTGCTGGAGAAACTTTAGCATATAAAATGATATTTTATTAGTGTTCCAACATGTTATATATTAGATAACTGTCCTATTGCATGGCATTGGCCTGGGGTAACAGTGCTTCTAGTTTTTATTATTTCTGATGTTTCCCCTTTAAGTCAGATCCAAGGATAAGACTTAATACTCATTCCAGCTACATCAGGATGCCTCCAGTTATAACCTACAAAAAAAGATCACTTTGAACTCACACATGTAATTTCTTTGAACCTATTGTACGCTCTCTGGCATTTCTACTGACAGTGACAAAGAGTTTCAGCTTTACGTTATTTCCTTATGTTGTGCCATTTCAGTTCTTCCCGTTCCTTTGTTTAAAGTCATCAAAAACAAAAAAAAAGGTTTCTCTTCAACCAGGTAACCCTGTGCCTTTGTGATCATCCAGTACATGAAAATGAGAAAAGCCTGATAAATGCTGTAATAAGACTTTTGAATAGACATTGAAATTCCCTTAGCATGGAATTAAATAATATTAATTCTTTTTTTTTTTTTACTCTTGGGGTGTACAGTAAGATAAAGTAAGTATCCTCAGCAGACCTGGACAAAATGGATTATATCTTGTCTAAATGCGTTTTTAGGACTACCAATCCATTTTAATAAAAACGCACTTAAGATTGATAAACATCCATTTCATGGCCAGAGTTACTCAATACATTTCAGGGCAGGATCTTTATACAGCATATTTATCAAGCATTGCTGGACTGATGTTCAAATTTGTCTGGTCAACCCATAACAATAAAAAGTCTTCAGTATGTCTTTCCTTATCAATTGAAATGCGTATCTGTGTCTCCCTGAGTTGCTACTGTGCTGGCCTTGTTATAGAATGGGAATAGTCTCTAACAGTTTCTAATATTCCTATACAAGTGCTAATTACCCACACCTTATAGTGTACTGTTTTGTTCTCCTGTTAAGGCTATATGAGAACACAAAATACAAATTCTGGTATCATTTTGTTTTTTATTTTCCTGTTATAAATGCTGCTTAAGTAAAGGTATACCATTTTGTATGATTGCAGATGTTCTTTTGAAAGTCTAAACTCACTTTAGTAAGACTATAATTATTATTATTACTAGTAGTAGCTTGCTAGATTGCTAAGCTTTTTTGAACCAATAAAGCCTGCCACTTCACCTCAACTTTAAAGCTTAATAAATATACCATGTATAAGATGGTGAAGGGTTGTGTAATGTTGTACCTTTTAGAACCCATACACTTAGGGGCACATTAACTAATCCACGAATGTCCGAAAAGCGCCCGAATGCGGTTTTTTCGTAATGATCGGTACTTTGCGACTTTTTCGCAAATTGTCGCGACTTTTTCGAGCTCTCAATACGAAAGTTGCGACAATTCGCGAAAGTCGTAATGGCTATGAAAAAGTCGGCGACAATTCACGACAGTTATAATGGCAATGAAAAAGTCGCAACAATTCTCCAAAGGCATAATGGCAATGAAAAAGTCGCGACAATTCACGAAATTTGTTATGGCTATGAAAAAGTCGCGACAATTTACGGGAAAATCGTAACGGCGACGAAAAAAACGCAAAAAATACGAAAAAGTCGCAAAATGTTCGTTTTCCAATCCGAATTTTTCTCATTCGGATTCGGATTCGTGGATTAGTAAATCAGCCCCTTAGCATTTGCAATCCTGTCCATTTCACCACTACTGTGCTCTTTGGCTTGTGCCAGGTATAGATAGATAACTGAATATAAGGCGCAGAGTGCAATAATGACTGGCCTCAGGGAGCTCTTGTACATAACATCTGCTCTGAGAATGCATTGAGTACTGATACCCTTGCATCTTGCTTCCAGTGCATTACTTTGCATGTCCTGCATGATATGCCTTGTGCAAAAACAATTCCATCAAAAATGTAAAGGCACTCGAATTAAATAATGTAAAATTATCCCCAAAAAGATATATATTAGTGGGTGAGGTGCTCTCCTGGGGAAATGGAAACACATATGACACAATGGAAATGGAAACACATACAAAATGAAAAAGGAAAAATACCCCAATGAAGGGTAAGACCACCTGTAGCAGAGTAAGGGCTCATACACACGGGCACTGCCCTGTGTTCCCCTGTGGTGGAGTTCTCCTGCTTTCCAACACAGAGAAGCGCAGGTTGAAATGCAATTCATTCTTTCTTATGTATCTGTACTGACACTGGCGCATGTAATGCAGAATGTAGGTAGAATACATGAAGTTGTGTTCCACCTGCATTCACCACTTACATGTACCTGCATTAGTACAGGCTGGTAAGAAAGTATGGGCTGGGTTTCGTCCTGCCCTCCCCTGTGGTAGAACGCAGGAAAACTTCACCGCAGGGGAATGCAGATCTAAATGCCTGTGTGTATGAGCCCATAGTGCTACAGACTGACCAGCTAGACCTCAGCTAGCTAATCAAGAGGCCTTAATGCCTGACTAATCTGTGTGCAGAGGGTTGCTGAGTAAGATGGATGTAGAGAGAAGGGTGTTAACTCAACAAACAGAAGTCTATATGCATGTACACACAGAGTTGCCTGTCCATATGTCTGTAATGTTGCTACCATTATGCTGAATTTTTGTTGCTGCTGAAAGCTGTTTTTGTTGTTTTGGCCTGTTTAGGGAAAAAAAATGAATTTGTTTTTCAATCTGTTGCTACCGGCTAAAATATAAGGCATTTTTACTTTAAGCGACTTTTTGCTGTCCTGAAACTCTGTGGGAGCATTCCATACACCAATATGTAGGTAAACAATCAATTCAATTACAGTGAAAACATAATAAATAAGATCCCCTGTACAGTCACACTCTGCAGGTTAGAACAGTGTGCTCATGCATACTTCACATGACTGATGTGTATTTACCAGTATTAAACAGCTTCTTTCTGAAGGTTACTACCTTAGTATCAATATAAAGCTGTGTCTTATAAAGAGCAGATATTTCCTGCTTCCATGGCACCAAAGGAAAAGAGCAAAAATGACAAAAGCAACCCACCATCTTGGTGTTACCCACTAGGCAGAAGTTTACACATTGCCATACTCCGTACTTTCATAATGTTCTAAGTATGGAACAAACACATTGTGGAAGTCCCTGGGCTCATCAAATTAGAAATGTTCATTAACCAACCACCATCAAGTTGATCAAGGGACTGGTCCAATTGCCATTGTGAAGTCATGAAGGAATGTTTTTCCCCCTATTAGGCAAATTGAAGACGCTATAGATCAGTGCTGTCCAACTTCTGTGGTACCGAGGGCCGGAATTTTTCCGACCTATGTGGTGGAGGGCCGATAATGGAAGCCAGTTTTGACCACTCCCCTTTTTGAAACCGCACCCACTTGAAACCACACCCGTGTTATCACATGACCATACCCATATTAATGGTTGTAGTACAGCAAAAACCTGCCATACTCTGCCTTCCCTACCCTGCCTGTGTGTGCCATACTCTGCCTTCCCTACCCTGCTTGTGTGTGCCATACTCTGCTTGCCCTATGCTGCCTGTGTGTGCCATACTCTGCCTGCCCTACCCTGCCTGTGTGTACCATAATCTGCCTACCCTACCCTGCCTGTGTGTGCCATATTCTGCCTGCCCTACCCTGCCTGTGTGTACCATACTCTGCTTGCCCTACCCTGCCTGTGTGTACCATGCTCTGCCTGCCCTACCCTGCCTGTGTGTGCCATACTCTGCCTGCCCTACCCTGCCTGTGTGTGCCATACTCTGCCTGCCGTACCCTGCCTGTGTGTACCATACTCTGCCTGCCCTACCCTGCCCTGCCTGTGTGTGCCATACTCTGCCTGCCCTACCCTGCCTGTGTGTGCCATACTCTGCCTGCCCTACCCTGCCTGTGTGTGCCATACTCTGCCTGCCCTACCCTGCCTGTGTGTACCATACTCTGCCTGCCCTACCCTGCCCTGCCTGTGTGTGCCATACTCTGCCTGCCCTACCCTGCCTGTGTGTGCCATACTCTGCCTGCCCTACCCTGCCTGTGTGTGCCATACTCTGCCTGCCCTACCCTGCCTGTGTGTACCATACTCTGCCTATAGTATAGATGATTGTTTTTGCTTTTTTAGTCTTTTGGTGTCTTATTTTCAACCTGTATTACTATGTACTATGCTAGTATGACTTTGCAAATCTTTGTTATTTGACATAACATTTTAGTGGGGAACAAATATAATTGAGGTTTTACTATTTTTCTTGAGATTTTGTACTGGCAAAATCAACACAACATAAAAATAAATCAAACTGTCCCTTTGTGTTTGTAAATCATTAAAGGGGATGTACATTATACAATGCATGTGACTGGGAAAAAAGCTTTTATTACTTTTTGCCTTCCTAAGCTTATTGCACTAACTAAATGCCATTAAATATATTCTAATTATTCATATTTCTGAAGATGTCTCCTCCCCTAATGTTTTCTGCACTTATGTGGGTATGGATGGAGGGATAGGATTTTCAGCTATAATTCTTGCATTTTCAACATAATATCAACGGAAGTCAGGGAGAGAGTCAGACTACATTGTTAATATATTATTGCTATGACTGCATTCCTAATCCATAGACATACATGAGAGAGTAAAGGTATAATACACGCTGATTTTGCTTATTAAATGGAAGAAGGAAGCTGTCATAGGTACCAACCTGCACAACAAATACATTTTTGAAAAAGCATTAAAAAGAAACCTACCCTATAAAATCTTTTTAAACATAATTATAACTATAGTAAATATTTAAAGGCAGGAAGACTTAAACTTAAATAATATAAATTATGTATATTCTCCTAGCCACATTTATATAGTCATGTCCAGTCTATTGCACTATAATTTTAATAGAGCAATTTGGCTGAAGACCTTAGCTAAAATTGTTACGAAACTTTCTGGGTATACTTTTCCTTTTATGTGTTCACGCTATTGGCTGGACAAGCATCTTGGTATTTTTCAATCTTATCCTTCTTCGAGCTCTTGTACAAAATCCGCCTATAAAAAAGATTAATGTTACCTTTGAAGACACTTGATTATCTTTAAATTCTGTTTTTTATTAGTTAAGCTGCAGAGTATCACCATTTTCCTTGAAACCATATCAGCGAGGAAACCTTATTAATATTCATGTAATCACCTTGTTTTTCTCTTCTGTGTGACACATTTAACCTTCTGTGATAAAAAAGATGGGTTTTTAAAAGTCTTAGTTTGCCATTTGCATTATTTGATATACTGGAAAAATTGTTTCTTTTTAGAAAAAGAAATCTTTAACACAATTCATTGTATTCTTTGTCTACATTTGTGGGCTTATTTATCTATTTCCCAATTTTGTGAATTCAAATTTGTTTTTCTAAATCGAATAAACAAAATTTTGAATAAAAAAAACTTGAATACCTCAGATTTTCGAGTTTGCAAATATAGCTTGACTTTGTCTACGACAACTCCCATTGCTTTCTATAGAAACTCGCAAGCTGTTAGATGGCAAGGCTTTACGTTTGAGTTTTTGTTTTTTGGCACTTAATAAATACCAGATATTCAAGTTTTTAAACAAAATCAAATTTTAATGCTAGAAAACACGAATCATGAAAAAAATAAACCTCAAACGTTGATAAATCACCCCCCCCATTGTTTAATTTGGTAAGAAAAAGGAAAACTCATAATCAATTGTTACTATACAAATGTAACAAATGTAACTATACAGCTGGGTATGTTATCTTTATTCATACGTATTGCAGGTTATCTGTAGAAGAATAAAACGTGTTAATAGTTAAGCAACTAAGATTCCATTGCTCATTGAGCCCATATCCAGTAACAGTTACTTTTAAATATATTTTCTGTTTCTGTCTTAACCATTTCTGAATTGAGCCATCATAACTGGCTAACTCTATAGGGTTGATTCACTAAAGTGCGATAAAACGAGCGCTATTTATAGCATGCGTTAAAAATGTTATCACTTCTTATTGTTTCGCGACTTAACGCACAATTCACTAAAAGGATACTTACATTAATTTAGACGCGATGTTGCTTGCGTTATTTAACTCGTGATGAGCAGTTTAGTCACGATAATATCGTATTAGCGATCCGAAAATGAAGAAATTTTCGTATTTAACGATCGTAAACGGATGGATCCTGGATTGTGACTTTGATCCTTCTGTGCATGATTTTGGAATCCTCCCACAGGACCAAATGGCACTCTGCAGCTCCAACCTGGCCAAAGGAAAGTCACAATACCGAAGCTTGAATAAATTTTCGTACTCCGAGCAAGAATACATTTTTTTTTGCACAAAATGATCGCAAAGTACAAAATTGTTGCGAAAAGTACGAAAAATTGCAGAAAATACGCTTTCATTTCATTTCATTTGGGGGTCTCTGAATGCCAGATACTTTGGTAATCCTATGCACAATGGGCATCAAACTGTTCTGTGGACCCTTGGCTTTCATATTTAACACTTTTTCTATTTAAATGTGGCTCACAAGTATAAAAGGTTGGGGATCCCTGGTTTAAAGGAACAGTAACACCAAAAAAAAATTCTATCAAATAATTAAAATGTAATGTACTGTTGGTCTGCACTAGTAATAGTTGCCTTTTTACTGCAGAAAGACTACAATACAGTAATTTATATAAACAAGCTGCTGTGTAGCCATGGGGGCAGCCATTCAAATTAAAACAGGGCTAAATGGCACAGGATACCTAGCAGTTAACAGATAAGCATTGTAGAACACTATTGTATTCTACAGAGCTTATCCACTATGTGCTATATAACTTGTGTCTTTTTTCATCTTGAATGGCTACCCCTGTAGCTACACAGCAGCTTCTTTATATACACTATAGTCATTTTTCTGAAGCAACCACACAACTTTTACCTGTGTAGGGCAATTTTTAATTTACTTTAAAACACTTTAAGTTGTTTTTGATGTTACTGCTCCTTTAACAACATTTATTTCTGAGGATTATGGGAAAACAAAATAAAGAAGATGTTTAATTAAAAATAAAAATATGTTTTCTACTAAAAAGACTCTTGTGGAGCATAATTTAAAGTTTAATCTGCTTCTGCTCATTGGAAATACAGCATGCCTTCCGTGTGAATTACCAATTAAATTAATCTGTCTAATTTGCATATTTGAGAGTTAGGTTATGCGTTGTAAGTGATGAATACTGAACTATTTTCATTACCATTTTAGAAAATAGGATTAAAAATTGTGAGTACAGAAACACTCTGTACCTTGGGAAATTAACAAACACTTTCTGAGATTATTGTGCTAAATAAACCAAACCATTTAAACTGAAAAAGAAACTGTGTCTGAAATGATATAAACTCCCTGAATGCATTATGTGCTTTAGACAATGATCAAGTAAAGTAGCTTGAAAACCCTGGTTGCACATGTTGTACAGAACACGCAAAAACACTTACTGGGGAAAATCCCTAACAATCACAAGTACTTTATATTTGGCTTTGACTGCCTGCATTAGCCAGATAAAAGCATGATTTTTATACAAGTAAGTGGCTGCTGAAATTATACAAATAGGAAATGTTCAAAGTTTTATAAAATGTACCTCTTAATAAATAGGTGCCATAATTTATTTTGCTGCATTTAAAAATACTGAGAAACTTAGCAGAACATGGCAGTTTTGTGTGTTTGTTTTTTGATGATGGGAGATAATTAGATTATTCCATGATATCAAAAGATACTTAAAGAGGCACTAAACAAAAATGTATTTGCTTATCTTATTTGAAATGTTCCATTCTGGAGTACAGGTATGGGATCCGTTATCTGGAAACTCGTTATCCAGAAGGCTCCGAATTACGGAAAGTCGTCTCCCATAGACTCCATTTTAATCATATAATTCAGATTTTTTGAACTGATTTCCTTTTTCTCTGTAATAATGAAACAGAACTTTGTATTTGATCCCAACTAAGATATAATTAATCCTTATTGGATGCAAATCAGTCCTATTGGGTTTAATTAATGTTTTATTGTTTTTTTAGTAGACTTAAGGTATGGAGACCCAAATTACGGAAAGACCCCTTATCCGGAATACCCTTGGTCCCGAGAATTCTAGATAATAGGTCCTATACCTGTACAAAGATTTGTGCCTATGGAGTTCACTGGGGGTCAGGGAGCAGAAAGTGTGAAAAACCTGGGTTCGGCATCTGTTTTTGCACTTTAATCCTCGCCAAGCAGATTGTAAATGATCCCTACCATGTTTCAGAAGGAATATGTGGTCTAATGTAATAAAAGTTAACAGAAAAATATGGTGCAAACAATATTTCCTTTGCATAAATTTAATATAGGTATTACAAGTCCACAAAAGTATTAAATGACATACTGCAAGTGAAAAAAAAGATTGTGAGACTGAAATCATTGTCTTCTATGAAGAATATTACATTGGAATAAACACCAATTTCCAATTATGACTTTTATTGCATTCCTCAAATGCTCTCCCTGTATATAGCACATTGTTTTTCCTATACACATCTTTTCCTATGTCTTAAGGGTTGTGCAGGGGAAAAAAGTAGAATGACCCTTTAATACAATTTTAGTTCACTGTGACAGGTGAAATCCTATTTATTATTTTTTTTTCAATACAAATGTTACTAAAAGTGATGAGCGAATCTGTCCTGTTTCTCTTCAATGGAAAATTTGCGACACTGTGAGAATGTTGCGTGCAAAAAATTTTTTGACGTGGGTGTAAAATTTGCGGAATGGCAAAGATGTCACAAGCAAAAAATAATTGTTGCGTTTGTCAATTTTTTGACATGTGTGTCACGCACGTGACGCACACAACTGTTTCTTTGGGCACGCATCATTTTCAGTCTTTTGACTCGCAGAATGTCAAATTTTGTCGCCTGTTTTGCAAAAAAATCCTCCAAAGGCGAAACACGGAAATTCACTGTGAATCCATGCCTGCCAAATTATTTCGCCCATCACTAGTTACTAATGTCGACTTTTAAAGCATAGTCCAAGAACATGATATGGGCCCACAAATTAGGCTTCCCGTCTATTTTAAATGTCCCTCTATATTGTTTTTCCTTTTAGCCTGCCCAACAGTGGCCAGACTGAGTAAGTGGCATGGTGCAATCCAAGTAGGACAGGTTTTTTGTTTGTTTGTTTTGTTTTATTGGCTCTGCTGGAAAAAGAAGGGGCTTTTCATTATGAAGGATTTATTTAATGATTTAAGCCACAGCAGTCCTACAATATGATGATAAATCATAAGAAAATGAATGTGGTAGAAGAAATGGTGGGAATGCAAAAAATAGAGCAATGTAGTTTAATAAAGGCAAATAATGTTAATGTAAGAAGTAGGCACTATTTCTGTGTTACATTGGTTTCCCATGTCATCTAAGGAAAACTGCTGTTATGGGATAGTAAACAAGATGTGGGCACTGCTTTTATTCTACTATCTCTTCTGGAGGAATTAAACATGACGTTGGCACTGCATTTGCACAAGGCAGAAAGCAAATCTAATGAAAAAAATTGAATTTTGAATAGGTGTGGAATGAGAAACATGGTTAAAAGTAGCCATGCCCAAGGAAAAATGTTGCCTCTCTACCAGTCCCTGGGTTTTACTGGTAACCATAACATGGAGCCTGCTCAATGAATGCTTGGTTGCTTTGGACAAACAGAGCATTTGTAAAAAAAAAAAAGAACGACCTGTTGTTGAATTAGTTTTAAGCCAACCCCTTTGATTTCTGTGGAAATTCCCCTCACTTGTGTGAGATGCAGCTGAGGGGGTATATCTCCAGCTCAGTGTAAATAATTCATTTTTAAGGGCTCCATGTTTTTGCATTTTCTAAAAAGTTCTAAGGGTACTCTAAAATAAAGTACAATGTAGAGTAGAGGAATATTGCTACCCCCTACAGCAGGAATCCCAAACCTTTTATACCCGTGAGACACATTTAAATGGAAAAAGTGTTGGGGAGCAACACAAGCATGGAAAATGTTCCTGGGGGTGCCAATAAGAGCTACAATTGGCTACTTAATAGCCCCTATATGGACTGGCATTATACTTTGTTTTTATGCAACCAAAACTTGCCTCCTTACCAGAAATTTTAAAATGAACACCCCTTTGAGGCCACAGGGAGCAACACCCAAGGGGTTGGGGAGCAACAAGTTGCTCGCGAGCCACTGGTCGGGGATTACTGCCCTACAGGATATAATAATGTATATAACACTCTGTAAGGTAACAAGTATTGATCTTTAAATAAAAAAAGACGCATTTAATCTGTCAGACAAATTTATGATAAAAGGAAAGTGTTTGCTACTAAATGTACGGTCCCCATTGTATAAGTGGCAATATATCAGTCACAGTCGACATGTAATAAAGCGAAAAATGCTGATGCAGTCATTTTAAGTATCCCTAAGTAACATTTATCTTGGCTGCAAATAAATTGCCTTAATGAATTCATTTTAGAACACTTTATGCTTATATTACAATTCTTGTAATAAAATGTTGATATTTTACTACTTTTACTTTCAGTTTGAAATATTTCTTCACTTAACATACTGGTGTAAAAATGAGGAATGGAGGAATGGATCTCTGTCAGTCTGGAGTAAATGAATTCACTGAGATCACAAAAGGGTTTAGGGCAGAATGGAAGCACCAAGAATTAGACTTTGGAGCAGTTAAACATTAGGGGATCATGCACACTTAAAAGTCATTATTTTAAGAATCCTATTTAATTTTATATACATATATATATATATATATCATTGGTTAAGGAGATTATGGCTCACTTTTGTCTATTTCTTAAAGCAGGACAGAACAACTATTTTTTTTCTATTTTTTTTAGATTGTAGTACGGGTTACAGGAATAACACTGCTCCACAAAAAAAAATTATTTGAATTTAGGTCAGAGAAAGATTGATTTTTTCTTGAAAACTGCACAAAACTTGGCTACGTGTCCCCTACGAAAGAAAAAAACAAACTCAAAAGTAGTGTTGAGGTATATCACATTCTTCTTTTATATTTGTACCTATGCTGCACAATTCACACACCAACGGGAAAGAGATGTGGCAATGTGTTCCAGATGCTTCAGATAAGCCTGCTCCATGGGTGTAACATACAGTATAAATTTTGGAATTCTATTCAGTTTGCATGCAGGGTTAAATGTGTGGTTGCAAATAGGCTAAAATTTAGAAATGTTTTTAAAATATAGTACATTGTGTTATACACATTTTTTAGGCAAAAAGATAAGGTCAGGTTTATTCAAGGCAAAGAAAAAAACACATTTACCAAGAAATTGGCATATAGGGTAATTTTTCTAACAGAATTCCATACTTGTCATTGATATTATGAGCCTGATTTACTACTGCATCTATGGGTGCCTATGGGGTGCCTCCTGCATCTGCCTTTCATGAATGGAAAGTAGTGCAATATTCATTGGAAGCTGACACAAAGGTTTTGCAGGGCATGGTGAAAATGTATAATAAACCTGGCAGTTTGCGCTTGTTTTTTGGACAACACACCATACTTTGACCTTTGTTAATAAAGGCGTAGTTAGGAAAATAGATTTAGACCATTTCAGGTTTTCCTTTAGGGAACCAAGATTAGCTTTCACCTTCTCTCCACCCTGGGCTTCTTTTTAAAGGTAGAGGTAGCCTTGTTTTCTGCCCCTTCCAGTGAGCCCAAGACAAGACCTGTTTCCGAGCTAGCCTTCCACCTGCTTTCTCTTTTTCTTAGGGAATATCTAATGGCCTATTGTGGCCTTTTGTAGGGATTTTTGCCTATTTATTCACTCTTTAAATCAGCATATTGACCCTTTAGTTGGTTCTTAGTCATTTTAGTCATGGTGCCATTTAGCATTAAGTGGGTCTGTTTTTGTTAATGTTGATACCTTTTTGTATGTTCTAAAAATAACTTTGGCTTGCATGGAGGCCCTAAAATGCAATAATAGGAAGCTAGAGAGCAATGGCAAAGTAAATATTGCCCTACCTGATCTACATTTTTGGCATGGATAAATACTTTATTATAGAAGCACTTACAGTGTATATATATATATATATATATATAATCCTCTAATGCAGCACTTTAAACATAATGCATTCACTTGAATATATAAGCTTTAATGTGTTGTTACTAATTATGTCAGATGAAATTCGAATTTTTTGCTCTTTCCATTCTATCTTCAAGAAATTATTAGCCAAGTTACGGACTGTTAATTTCAATGAGGCTTTATTATACTTTGCATGGAATCTAGTTTGAATAATGTGTAATAATGACTATGGTGAGAGATAGGAATTAACCTTCACAGGTGTCTTAAAAATATAGATGATTCTAGAAGGAATGTATACAGACAAAATTCTGTAGGAAAAATGGTTTTGCAGAAGAAAAGGATGGTTACAACAGAATTTTTAAAAATCAGTGGTTAGTAATATTCACTATACAGGTATAGGACCTGTTATCCAGAAAGCTCGGGACCAAGGGTATTCCAGATAAGGGCTCTTTCCATAATTTGGATCTCCATACATTAAGGGGCACATTTACTAAGACACGAATCTGAACCGAATTGGAAAAATTCCGATTTGAAAACGAACATTTTGCGACTTTTTCGTATTTTTTGCGATTTTTTCGGCGTCTTTACGACTTTTTCGTTACCAATTTTTCGTAGCCATTCCGAAAGTTGTGCAAAATCTGCCAATTTTTTCGTAGCGTTAAAACTTGCGCGAAAAGTTGCGCCTTTTTCGTAGCGTTAAAACTTAAAAGGTGTGACGTTTCGCGCAAGTTTTAACGCTACGAAAAAAGCGCAATTTTTTGCGCAAGTTTTAACGCTACGAAAAATCGCCAGATTTTGCGCAACTTTCGGAATGGCTACGAAAAACTCGCGTTTTTTCACACAAATCGTATTAGTAACGAAAAAGTCGTGACATTTATCTGAAAAATTCGCAAAATACCGATCATTGCGAAAAAAACGCAATCGGACGCATTCGGCCCGTTCGTGGGTTAGTAAATGTGCCCCTAAGTCTACTAGAAAAATCAATAAAACATTAATTAAACCCAACAGGATTGTTTTGCATCCAATAAGGATTATTTGTATATTAGTTGGGACCAATTACAAGGTACTGTTTTATTATTACAGAGAAAAAGGAAATCAATTTTAAAATTCTAAATTATTTGATTAAAATGGAGTCTATGGGAGATGGGCTTTCCATAATTCGGAGCTTTCTAGATAACAGGTTTCTGGATAAGTGGTCCAATACCTGAACTAAGTCACAGTATTTCTTTAGACCTTATGTAGATTGAAGGCAAACCATCAAGCACACTGTAAAATGAATACACCCATTTAAAAATCTTAAACTTAGAATTTTATATATGGAATGCCCTACTTTGCTTAATTCATATGGTTACGCCATGCAGCCACAAAAATGGAGATACACGTACTTCTTTCTACTGATCGATGAGTGCTAAAGCATTATCAGTGACAAGTGCAGTACTTGCACTTGTGTTTCCCATTCACCTAGCAGGGAATCTGATTTGGGCAGATTTGGTTTTAGCCAGTCAAAAAGTGATCCATGTTCCATAATTTTCTACATCACTGTGAATACTATTGTGAGTGATTAAAATAAGAAGCACTGAAAAATTGCCAAAGCATGTCATTTCTGTACTTTATTAGATGAACACACACACACAGATGGGGTTGTGATTGACTCCATTAACTGTCCTGCACTTGTAGAACAAACATATCCTCCTTATAGCCATTAATAGTAAAATAGATTTGATAATGTGTGTATTTATAATTACTGTTGCTGCTATAATTATTCAATTTCAAGCATTGTACAAGCTGTTAAAATTACAGCCTGTAGTTTAAAATATTAAATCATCCTTACTGTGTCAGTAAATGTTGGAATAAAGCGCTATTAATTGAAAGGTAAATGTTGATTTTATGAATGTCGCCCAAAAATATGACACACTGGAAAGGCACAGTTGTTGTGCAATACATAAAATTGTATTAATAAACCTTTTAATCAAATCAGGCTTGCACAGAAATCAGCAGCAAAGCCATATATACTAAATATAAACCTATGTTTCCTTAATGAACATACATTACTATTATACACACAAACAGTATTCAGATTCTTTATTTACTTTAGTGGTTATAAACAAAGGTCTGTTTCTTTTGTTGATATAAATTTCTCATGTTTAACTAGGTAACAGTTCTGTTATTCCTGCTGATTGTTGACTTCAATTTCAAGTGAGATGTAATGAAGGCATCAGTCACTGTTCTTTTACTTTGCCTCTTTATATCACTGAATAAAATATATTTAATTTATAAGACTATCTACTAATTGTGTGTGGACAATAGCTGTATTTTTTGATGGCTACAGTATGTGGGATTTGTTTTTAACTAACTAAATGTGTTTAAATAAAAACTTTTTGTTGTCACTTTAAGCTTCTGTTATATAAAATATTTGAATAGAAGGTATTTATATGACATTAGTCCTCTTTTTTTTGCTTAAGCAGCCTTTACGTTCTACTCTTCTAGCAAGGTTTCTACTAGATGTTGGAACGTGGTTGATGAGAACTGCTTCTGTTCATGAGTTAGAAGTAGGGCTCCATTGTTACATCAACATTCTAGTTCATTCCATAATTGTTCAGTTAAGGTAAGGCTCTGAGCTGCAATTGCTGTTTATGGCATGGCTAAGAATTTAATTATGAATTAGGCACAGGCAATTTTGGCACCAATGAAATTGTATTGAAGAGATATGGACTGATATTATAAACTATTGTTTGGTCGAATAAGCTGCACTCCATGGGGCACATTTACTAATTCTCGAATCCGAATCCCGAATGGGAAAAAATTGGATTGGAAATGAAAATTTTGCGACTTTTTCATCGCTGCCGCGTTTTTTTCGTATTTTGCACGACTTTTTCATTGCCGTCACGACCTTATCATATTTTGCGCGATTTTTTCGTCGCCAACACGATTTTTTCGTATTCAGCAATTGTAAACGGCAGAAAAACCAATCCGAATTTTTCGCGACGGCGACGAAAAAGTTGTGGAAAATATATGATAAAGTCGCAACGGCGGCAAAAGTCGCGCAAAATACAAAAAAAACGCGGTAGCGACGGAAAAGTCGCAAAAATACCGATCATTACGAAAAAAAAACCATTCGGACGCTTTCGGATGTTCGTGGATTAGTAAATGTGCCCCCAAGTGTATGTAAATTTGCTTATGTGAGTTGTATACATTGTATGTACATTTTTCAAATATAGAGCCTAAGTGATAAGGACTGGATGCATTACTTACTTTCAAAAGCAACACTGGTTCAGGTTATGCTGACATGGGCATCTGAGAGAAAGACCTTACCAAAGGTCAGTCTTATCATAAGGCACATATATAAGTCTGCATAATTATTATGGATCAGAGACAATTTTATAGTAGATTAATATGTAATTTACTGTTTCCTCTAACTTTTGTGATTTTTCTTATGATTTGTGTGGATATAAACACTAACATTGTTATGAACAATTAATTAACTACAACTTTAAAAAGCATTCCAAAACACCTAAGGGTAATTCTTAATCAATTGACATAAGCAGGAAGTGTATGTATGTATGTATGTATATCTTTATTTATAAAGCGCTACTTATGTACGCAGCGCTGTACATTAGAATACATTAATACAAACAGGGTGTTAATAAGATAATAGATAAATACAAAGTATAATAATAAATACAGATAAATACAGCAGCAATAAGTTAAGAGTCGAGTACACAAGAGGAAGGAGGTCCCTGCCCCGTAGAGCTTACAATCTATATGGGAGGGTAACTAACAGACACAAATAGGCAAATATAAGTGCTGTAGGTCACAGTGGGTGACACTACAATATAAGTGCCAGTTCCAAGATCAGGTGCTGGGCGAGTGCTCCAAAAGGTAGTCTTTAACCTTAGTTTTAAAAAGACTGGGGGAGGATTCTCTCCGGAGGAAATCATGGAGGGCATTCCAAATGTAAGGGGCAGCAAGGCAGAAAGGTTTAAGGCGGGAAACGCAACCAAACAATTGCTCTGCGAGGAACGAAGGAGTCGGCCGGGAACATACGGAGACACAAGGGACGAGATGTAGTGAGGGGCAGAGGAATGGAGGGCTTTAAAGGTTAGGAGAAGAAGTTTGTAAGATATTCTTTGTTTAATAGGAAGCCACGATAAGGACTTTAGCAGGGGAAGGGCCTGAACTCTCCTGGATGAGAGGAGGAGAATTCTGGCAGCAGTGTTTAATATAGACTGTAGGGGGGAAAGATGGGAGTTAGGGAGGCCAGTTAATAGCAGGTTGCAGTAGTCCAGTCGTAACAGGATGAGCGCGTGCATGAGCAGCTTAGCTGTTGCAGTAGAAAGAAAGGGACGAATTTTGGCAATATTACGTAAGAAACAAGTGTCTGTTGAAAATGTTACAATAGAGACATATTGCAGTAGCAATGTATATGTTTGCTGTAAGATGAACTTTGTACTCCAACAAGCATTCATGCCATAAAGGATCTACATTGTCAGGGAAAGGCAACTATAGACCACAGGGGTCCCTGGCTCTTTTCAAGGGTTCAAAGTGAGGACCAAGCCATTAGGCTCGCCAAGGCACCCAGACCAGCACAACCTCAAATTATTAGAGAAATCAGCAGGGTTTTTTTATAAGTAGAGAGAAATAAACCCCATTTTCACCTAGAAAGGAAAGACCACAAGAAAATGCTCTCTCAAAAGATTGCAATGTTGGATTTGAATAATTGCTCCAAAGTTTATTACATTAACATTTTACATTACATTAACATTTATTTATAAAGCGCCAACATATTTATGTAAATCAGCTGTGGGTTCTGATAATTGTATTATTAATAAACAGTAATAAATTATTCACAAATAGTGCACAATTTTTAAGTTCTTATCGAATTGGCATATACTATACATATCAATGAAAATTGCAATTTTACCTTAAGACACCATTTTGTGATGTTCTGTGTGCTTGGCTACATGACAGGAAAAATGCAGCTTCTAAATGTAACATGAAGTGTGGGAGTAAGAGAGATGTCTCTGTCCATTTATTGGCTGAAATAACCTACAACGATTGAGTGCTTGGTTGTGTGTGAGCAACAGTGCCTTATATGAGTCAGAGGGACAGAATTAATAGTTAAAATGTCAGTGGTTCAATAAGGGACTATTCATTGTCACATATTATCAGATAGACATATTTTTATAAGAAGGCTTTAATACCATGAAACAGTGTTTTGTAACAGGAAGGAGCATGGGAGTAAAAGAGGGCTCTGTTCATTTATTGGCCAATGTAACCTAACATATATGCATGTCCTTGGTCTGTGTCTTATACAAGCCAGAAGGAAAGACTTAACACTTGAAATAGCAGTGTTTCATTATTAATTATTGCATATATTGTTGGAAATATATTTTTTCATTCTTTATTTATATAATACAGTGCGTTATACATGGGCTGTTTTGTGTGATACAATCTTATGGAGACCAACATTCAGGGCTGAAGTTTCATTTAAAAAGTGTACTTCATGCAACCTATTAAAGCATGAGAAGCCTTTTTAAAAAAAATTCAACCATTTTTATAACCCAACCTAATATTCTTCATCAAACATTTACTGATAAAGATTTTAGGGTTGTTCATTACAAGGTTTTGAGTTTTTTTCTATTAGAGAACTGGTTTGAGGTATCAAGTATATAAAAACAAAAGACTGTAATAAAATTCCACTACAAATCCCAGTTTCAGAAGGGAAAATTATTTAGGAAAATTCTGGAAACTGGTTGTTTACATAACTGACATTTTCATGCTAAAAGATATCAAGATAGTATTTTAACAGTGCATTTAGTTTCACGATCTCTATGGCATTGATGATGCAGATTTCACAATCTGTGTGCAAATTACATAATTAGTGTGGCTTATGAGCAGAAAAATACTATTTACATTGTAATTGCCCCCAGATGTTCTCTGAAACCATTTGTCGACATGTTCACTGAAGCAGAAGAGCCTTGTTTAGTCCTTTTGACTTCATACTACAGCTATAAGCTCTAGAGAGCTATTACTAACTTCTTCAAAAATACTGTACCGAAAAACTGACCATTTGGTGTAAAATGCAAAGAGATTACATACAAACTGCTTATCCCTGCTTACTTTTTAACCAAAGTATACTATTCTACTCAATTGTATTGCAACATTTCCATGGCAAAATCTTCCAGACTGGGATCAGTAGACCTCTATGCGATAAGACACACTAGCAAGCAGTATCTAAGACATTCACATATTAATGCACAGACCAGCTATATTCCACAGCACACTAGTCTTCTATTTAGTGCATGTTATATTAAAGACTAAGGAGAATATTACACAAAATATTTGACATAATATATTGAATACCATCATTTACACCACACCTTCAGTCTACTAAAAATATATGATCACTAAATAAAACTAGGATTGTTTGCCACCAATATGGATTTATGCTAGTTTAGTTACTATTAATTACAAGGTACAGGTATTGGACCCTTTATCTGGAAACCCATTATTCAGAAAGTTTCCGAATTACGGGAAGGCCATCTCCCATAGACTCCATTTTAATCATATAATTCACATTTTTAAAAATGATTTCCCTTTTCTCTGTAATAATAAAACAGAACCTTGTACTGGATCTCAACAAAGATATAATTGGGAAACTGGGCAGCAAACTGGAAAATAAGGTTCAATATTGATAAGTGCAAAGTTATGCATTTTGGTAGAAATAATATTAATGCGAACTATCTACTGATTGGTAGTTTGTTGGGGGTATCCTTAAGAAGGATCTAGGGGTTTTTGTAGATAGCAAGTTGTCTAATTCCAGGCAGTGTCATTCTGTGGCAACTAAAGCAAATAAAGTGCTGTCTTGTATAAAAAAGGGCATTGACTCAAGGGATGAGAACATAATTTTGCCCCTTTATAGGTCCCTGGTAAGGCCTCACCTTGAGTATGCAGTGCAGTTTTGGGCTCCAGTCCTTAAGAAGGATATTAATGAGCTGGAGAGAGTGCAGAGATGTGCAACTAAACTAGTAAAGGGGATGGAAGATTTAAACTATGAGGTTAGACTGTCGAGGTTGGGATTGTTTTCTCTGGAAAAAAGGCGCTTGCGAGGGGACATGATTACTCTGTACAAGTACATTAGGGGGGATTATAGGCAGTTGGGGGATGTTCTTTTTTCCCATAAAAACAATCAACGCACCAGAGGCCACCCCTTTAGATTAGAGGAACAGAGCTTCCATTTGAAGCAGCGTAGGTGGTTTTTCACGGGGGCAGTGAGGTTGTGGAATGCCCTTCCTAGTGATGTGGTAATGGCAGATTCTGTTAATGCCTTAAAGAGGGGCCTGGATGAGTTCTTGAACAATCAGAATATCCGAGGCTATTGTGATACTAATATCTACAGTTAGTACTAGTGGTTGTATATATATAGTTTATGTATGTGAGTGTATAGCTTGGTAGGTGTGGGTTGTGTGTGCTGGGTTTACTTGGATGGGTTGAACTTGATGGACTATGGTCTTTTTTTCAACCCTATGTAACTATGTAACTATGTAAAACAATCCTTTTGGGTTTAATTACTGTTTAAATACTTTTTTTTAGTAGGCTTAAGGAAGGAGATCTGAATTACGGAAAGACCCCTTATCCAGAAAACCCCAGGTCCCTGAATAATGTGTCCCATACCTGTACTATTTATCTCAAAAAAGAAAGAAGCCCTTTTTCATTTTAAAATTTCAATTTAATTGCTTGAAATGATCATCATTCAGAGTTTTTATTTCAGGTGTCTGGGTAAGAGATTCCATACCAATAATATAAACAGTTTTCTCGTTCGCTAAAAACAATTATTGTGCAAAGTAAAATGTGCTGCTGCCCGAGTGTCCTAATTTCAAATAGATAATTGCATTTGAAAAAAATAAGAGGTCTCTTTCCAGAGGAAATAAAAAAAGGCTTTAGCAGAATATTTTACTTTCTTGCAAGACTCCATGGAAATTTGAACTCATTTCATATTTATGTATTTATAAAATGTCTTTACTTCCATTTTCTTCCATCCGTTATAGATAACTTCATCTGCAGATTAAAAGGCATTTTCAATATTTATTTGACAGTTCATATGTATTTCAATTTTAACCACCTAAGAAGCACCTTGATTTTACCAGGACATTACCTTACAAGTCTGTGCATGGTGCAAACTTAATGCTGTCCAAATGAGACTTTTCAAATCAAAAACCTACTTTTAAGTAAGGAAAGGGTGGGCTAGGTGTCTGGCTGCTCGCAATGGCATACAATATCAACAGGAAGGTTCAAGGATCAGGAGACAACATTATTTTCAATTAATTTTTCTTTATATTTTGTGCACCTACAGCAGTGTTCCCCAACCAGTGGCCTGTGAGCAACATGTCGCTCACCAACCCCTTGGATGTTGCTCCCCGTGGCCTCAAAGTAGGTGTTCATTTTTAAATTTCAAGCTTTAATAGCATAAAAACCCAGTGTAATTGCCAAACAGAGCCTTCTGTAGGCTGCAGGCTGTCAACATAGGGACTACCAAAAAGCCAATTATAGCTCTCGTTGGCAACTTTTTTCATGCTTGTGTTGCTCCCCAACACTTTTTCCATATAAATGTGGCTCACAGGTATAACAGGTTGGGGATCCCTGACCTACAGAATCATTTTGGAAAAAATTAAAAATGAAGAAGACTGTCTCTTGATGTTACTGGTTACTGGCACTCCAGACCCTGACCTTAGTGAAAGTGTACCTTAGTGGAAGTTGCATTTTTATTTAATTCAACACATTCATTACCACTAAATATAGTGTAAAGTTCATGGACAGGATGCCACACCCTTTACCATGGCTGAGTTCAGGAGGAAACTGGGTTCAGAATGAAGAAGACTGTCTCTTGATGTTACTGGTTACTGGCACTCCAGACCCTGACCTTAGTGAAAGTGTACCTTAGTGGAAGTTGCATTTTTATTTAATTCAACACATTCATTACCACTAAATATAGTGTAAAGTTCATGGACAGGATGCCACACCCTTTACCATGGCTGAGGTCAGGAGGAAACTGGGTTCAGAATGTCCAATATGTGGTATCCAAGGGGTTAAAACAAGCCTCAGGTCAAATTCAGGCACAAGTTTGTGGCAGGCGGCAAACAGAGTAGTCAGGAGCAGAGCAGAAATTTAGGCACACCCAGGAGCTTTCCGAGAAAAGACCTATAATCAGTCATTGAAACCGGTTACTGAGTGTCCTTTTATTTTGAATTAGGAGCCAAAGTGTAACGTGATGGGAAACCGCGTGGCTCCACCATCTTGGAGGGCGCACTGCTGGGAAGATGTGGGCCCAGCAGTGCTCGTTACACAGGAACAGTACTTTTTTCAGAGGCAACAAAAAACAATTAGCCTATAAGAAAGAATTGCAATATATAAATATAAAAAAATAGCTAAAAATGGACTAAATCTAAATATATTTCATTTCATTATGTCCAGATACCTAATTTTAGGATCTAAAGGGTACATTTTACTAAGAAAAACTTAATATTTACAGATTATTTACAGATATGTTAGAAACCATGACCTATATGTGAAGAGCTAAAAAAGATAAGCAGGACATTATAATCACTGTATGAAATTTAATGGGTTTGTGGCTAAGAGCTAACATTACTAAGCATTCCTGGTAGTGAAGTAGATCTGTGAAAGTGACCTTCAGCACTTTTGGCAGAAAATAGTACCTGTACAGTAAAGGAATTGGAGATAAATGCAAGAACAGACTGAATAAATTGCAGAAACATTATTATATAACTGCTATCAACTACGAACTGTGTTACCACTTGCTTAAACTATGTTCTTTCTTTAGTTATATAAATCTCACCATAATTACGTTATAGTAAATTAATTCTTGATTTCCTGTTGCTTCAAAAGAACAAATTCATCCCAAAACCCCAACCAAAAAAATGGCCTGGGTTTGGAATGAAAACCTGCAAAAAGATTGGCTGTAAAATCTAACAAAGAATCATGGCAGAAAACCTTGATATAAATATACAAAAAGAACAGGTGGTCACCATATGATAATGTTAGGTGCTTGCCGGCATTTTTCCCAAAATCATACCATTTCCATTCAAATACCATCTTAAGAGTCTCCGGCAGTGTCAAGTGCAATCATCGTTATTGCAGTTGCCAAGGTAATCAATTGAAATCATAAAGAAGGGAACAGAAGGAAATCAATAGAGTCTGAAATTACAAATAAGGAGAAACTATCGTTTAAAAGCATTTGGCTGAATCTGTCCATATTAATGGAGTCAGAAATGCCTGTGTCATTGAAAACAGTGTGCTGCATAATTCCCAAGAATATGTTACAACACCTAAAAGCAATCACAGCTGCCTTACACAGAAATGTCCACTTTGCTGTGAACATTGAGAATTGTTGTGGAAGATTAGATCTCTTTCATGGTCAAACTTATATATGTGTGTGTGCCTTAATTCAGTTTTGTTCATAACCTATTACAGGGTTCAGTTATCAAACGTTTTACAGAATTGACCATGTTTTTTTTCCCAACAATAAAAGTTCTTAACTAGAATTCCAACATGAGTGCTTCAAATGTTTGCACTGGTTAGTAAATTGTGCCCAAATAGGTGCATGTTTACACTCATTTCTTGCACCTAATCACAGTGTCAAGCAGTTATGAAGGATCCTTTATTCATCTTTCTATCACTGAGCATAATGATTTTATACTTTGGCTTAAGGTCACATAGCTATATAAGCCCTCTCAGATAGAGCTTGCTTCAAAAATCTGGTAAATATAGTTTCAAAAACCTGCTCCTGCATCACTCACTCCAGAGGCTGATTGGCCAAATAATTTGTTTAATGATGCCTAATCACATCACATTAAAAGGCAAGTGCAGTTGTGCCTATTTGATGCATAGACCACTATTTCTTTGGATGCAACTCTTCCTCGTGGTATCAATGATGCTAGAACTTTGTGGGGGGAAGTCTGCATTTTGGGTAAAACACATAGCAAATTGAGTCCGAAATTGCAATCTGCACACTGCACTTGCAAAACCAAATTATTCTTATATATATTTTTTGGCCAGCTTAAACCTGCCCATAAATGGAAAGATCTGCTTGTTTGCTAAATATGGATTACATAGGGACCTGTCAGAGGAGGTCTTCGTCCACAGCCTGATTTTTCAGCCTTTCCTAATAATTATATGACAAAGCTCAGATCAGGTATCAATTAGGGGACCATCATTTAGGTCTATATATGGAATAATATTTAGCTGTGTTGGACATGACTGCAGAGTTGACTGTCAGTATGTTCCTGTGGAAAGCAAGCTTATACACAACAAATAATCAGATATTTTAATAACTGATCATAAAAATAAATTATTTTATTATTATTATTATCATAAATAATATCATTTATAAATGTTGTGCTGTGCAGAATGATTTGCAGTAAACATATTCACCTTGTACATATTTACACACAGGATTGGCTTATGTAACATGCAGACAATATTACAAATTTTTAATATTGCTGCCATTGTTTTTAGGTATGACATAATCGCACATTTTGCATATTTATGTGCACTCATTGGGTCATTTATAAACGTATGTGCTTATGTACTTATTGTGCATATTTATTCACATATTGTTGTTTTGCCCAT
The DNA here is from genome assembly GCF_000004195.4 of Xenopus tropicalis. Lineage (NCBI taxonomy): Eukaryota > Metazoa > Chordata > Amphibia > Anura > Pipidae > Xenopus > Xenopus tropicalis. Next base: position 126,416,148 of record NC_030677.2, read on the forward strand.
GTTTTCCTAAGGTCTTAAATATTGCACTGCTGTGCCTATGTTTTCTTTTTTGCAAATCACAGTGAGATGTGCATTGGGCAAAAATATTTACAAATGAAATGGATGTTTGTGTTAGCATGGCCTCTGTAAGTGGTTGTTGTCCACAAATAGCATAATCCAAAGCAGTTTTAATCAGTTGTACATTCTTTTCCAGTTTCTGGCATACATTTTTTCAAAGAAGTAGTTTCCAAATAAACAATTCTTTTTAAGACCATAAAAGATTTTCCAATAAACACAAGGATATGTTTGATTTTTTGTTGTCCTTGAGCTTTTATTCCACACTGTTCAAGTTGTAGTAAAACACTCCCTGCAAAAATCACTTGATCTGTATTTTATAACAGGGAAATGTATCATCTTTCAAAAATATCCTGTTGATATACTACAGAAATGGTAAGAAAAAGAATTTTAATAATAATTTTTAAGTACACAATGCTCAACTGTCTTTTGGGGGATTTTACCAAATCAGTTTGCAGGCATTAAGTACAGGGCTCCATTATGCATTATTGTACAGTGTGTAATAGCTCTTAAATGGTTAGGTTAGTCTTCTGCAGGGCCATATTATCAATATAGATGCCTGAGGGCTCTTGCCTAAGGGATGGTGACCATCTGGTCCCTAAATAGAAAAAAAAATTCTAAAGCATTCAACCCACTGCCAGACAATTAATGCAAAATCTGGTGCTGCAAAGGGCATCCCTTTCCAGTCGTCAATACATGTGAAATAGTTTGTGCGGACACACAAATTGGTTTAGAAAGGGGTTGGGCATGGGGCGATGTCCCTAGGGTAGCATTGAATTTATATGTCAAACCCGCCCCCAGTCTGTAGTTATATATGGATTATCTGCATTTCTCAGTTTTTTTTTTTCCTTAAAATTATACGGCCCCTTAACCCAGGTGAATGTGCAATTCCTATTGGGAATCTTCTTTTACCAAACTCGCCTCCCCTCTAATATTCCATCTCCTCTCTCCAATAATCAGCTAATATTACATCTCCACATCAAATACATATTCACTTCCACGAGTAGAGTAGAGACCAAAGACTCTGTTTCACTTTGGGTCTTTTGATCAGGTGAAGTGATTCTGGGACTTTGTCTTTTATAAGATGAGTTTACCAGCACCCATATGGCACTCTGTAATTTTTTGGCACTTTTTGAGTGATTTAAAGTGTTTGGGAAGGGGTTGATACTTTCTCATCTACTAAAGAAGTATAAAAAGAAACCCAGTCTTCAATTAACAGGTCATCTATTGTGATGAGCGATTTTTTCCTCAGGCATGGATATGCAGCGAATTTGCGCATTTCCCCATTGGCGTATTGTTTCACAAAACTTGCGAGAGACAAAAAAGTCACGCGACAAACATGTTTCATAGATTTTTTGACGTTTCACAAATTTTATGCCAAAGCGAAACAGGACAGATTTGCTTATCACTAGTCATCTACAGTTTCACCCAATTATTTGGCATTGTTCCTATGACCTTTAGGGCTCTGGCACATGGGGAGATTAGTCGCCCGTGGCAAAACTCCCTGTTCGCGGGCGACTAATCTCCCCGAGTTGCCTTCCCCTGCCATCCCATCGGCGACAATGTAAGTGTGCCATCCCGCCGGTGGGATGGCGGGTCATGGCAACTCGGGGAGATTAGTCGCCTGTGACAAGGGAGATTTGTCGCGGGCGACTAATCTCCCCGTGTGCCAGAGCCCTTACTGTGTAAGTGCTACTAATTGAGATGCCAGATACCACAGTTTAGAAAACAGCTACTGAAAACGTACCTAACATGGACAAAATATGCCACGTTACAAATCAGATTTTGCCTCATTCAGTAGTTCAGTTCAGGTAACAATGCTTTCAGTAATGAACTCTTAACTAACTACGCCCCATGTGTTTAAAGGTAGAATAATGAAAAAAATAACATTTTAATTAATGCTGTATGTCCAGAAAATTGGTCATAAATATATTGTGCATTTGTATGATTCAGCATTAGAATTCATTCTATTATTTTGATCTTTTCTCTGATTTAAAAAAAAGTATCAATGAAATTACATCACAGACCTACTGTACTTTGAAGATAAAAGTTTTTTTTTCCTGCAAGACTTTTACTTTGTCTTTTCGATTGAACTTTAAAGATGTAAGGACTTTTTCTCCTAATGTTTTACTCTTTAGTTCCAGACATCATAGAAATTGAAAAATCTATTTTCAGAAGATTATTCCTTTTCAAGCCAGAAACAACATGGAAGACCTCCATCTGCAGGATAGACCTTGGTTCTTTCGTTATCAAATAGCCTTAAAAATGAGAACACGGTGCTACAAATGTTGAATGAAGTTCAAAAATGAATCAAAGAAGGTATTTACACATCAAACAAAGGGCATGAATGTTCACCACTGCAAACCTGTTATAGACGATCAATACCGCTTACACCATTTACTTGCAAAAAAAGAAAACATACACAAACAAATGGGAAATGGCTCTTTTTTACCAGTGTAATACTGCTTCAAATTGCTCTATAAATTTATATATCTGCTCATTTGCAGTTCAACTTAGAGTTTAGTTCATCTGAAATGAAAGAGGAATGGTATTAATATTTAATTTAAAAAAGGCTGACTAAATAAAAAAAAACACTTTTTTGTACTCAATTGTGTGCATTCCGTACATATGAAAAAATCTTTCACTGTTGAAAAACTGACTCCGAGGAAGAATAAAATCTCTTGCCCTTTTAAGTTTGCATTTCTGAAATTAATGGAATGGTTTCTATGTCACAGTTACTGTACCAAAACTGAAAAATCAGGAATTGTTCATATTTTCTGAAGTAACTTATCTTTTTGTTACATATGTAATACAGAATGCCTTTTTAGAAATGATTTTTCTGTAAATATTTAGAGCTGAACAAGTTCTTTATGTGATATAGATGGAAAAATGAATTTGGGCACGGATAATATCAACACAGTATAAGCACATTTAGTTTTTCAAAAGTCTAAATAACATAGAATGTTGTTAGCAAAAGATTTTCTAATGCTTACAGCTTAAAATAAGAATGTTTTTTCAAAATAAATGTTTTATTTAAGTTTTCTGTAACAATAGTATTTTCACATGTGAGAAAAAATAATTTATTACGAAAGTGCTTAATAAAGTATATAAAAGCATACTTGAACTGTACTTGTGACTTGAAACATTCTTATTTTAAGCTTTAAGCATAAAAACATCTTTTGGGTAAATAAGGAAGAGAATATCTAAAGCAGGGCAGGGGCAATGACACTTTAGGTATGCCACTCTGCCTTGTAAAATAGTTGTCCAGATCCCGTGTTTCTTAATTTTAGAACATACATATGACCACACAAACCAACTTAAATCAGATATACCGGTACTCATTTTCACCAAACCTAAATATGAGTGTCTAAAGTGAAATTGACTACCTGTAGTAAAGTGTGTCCTGAGAGGTCCAGTGTCGGGTTGGATTCATAGTGGCTAGAAGCAAAGGATTAGTGCCTTTTAGACTTTCCAAGTCCTACCAACAGGTCAACTGTGAGTTGTCTAATATCGGGGGGGAAGGGGTTAGATTTAAGATGTAGGTAGACCATGTTACAAAATATCTGTTGGTGTGGGTGATCTTGTTCTGAGATGCCCCCAGCTAGTCCATATGGAATATGAAATGTATGTTTTTTCCACAAGGTTTAAAGAATGTGGAATAGTAGAAAACCATTCTTTTAATTTTGCTTGTTTGGTTGGTGAGACCAATCTCTATGCTCCTTGGACACTTTTTGACCTATTTTAACTTTGCTAAAAAAAGAACTCCAATTCTGAGTCTGGTGTAAATTTTTGTTTAGTCAACAAGTTACATAGTTACATAGTTACATAGGGTTGAAAAAAGACCAGTGTCCATCAAGTTCAACCCATCCAAGTAAACCCAGCACACCTAACCCACACTAACCAATCTATACACTCACATACATAAACTATAAATACAACCACTAGTACTAACTGTAGATATTAGTATCACAATAGCCTTGGATATTCTGATTGATCAAGAACTCATCCAGGCCCCTCTTAAAGGCATTAACAGAATCTGCCATTACCACATCACTAGGAAGGGCATTCCCCAACCTCACTGCCCTCATCGTGAAAAACCACCTACGCTGCTTCAAATGGAAGCTCCTTTCCTCTAATCTAAAGGGGTGACCTCTGGTGCGTTGATTGTTTTTATGGGAAAAAAGAACATCCCCCATCTGCCTATAATCCCCTCTAATGTACTTGTACAGAGTAATCATGTCCCCTCGCAAGCGCCTCTTTTCCAGAGAAAACAACCCCAACCTTGACAGTCTCACCTCATAGTTTAAATCTTCAAGTGCCGATTTTCATAGACCATTAAACAAAAGGACTGCATGATTTGCAAAGCCAGATGCAATGAAACAGAGATGCTTCTCTTCTGGCATCTCAGGTATGATGAATTGTCCAAAAGACCCATCTTAAACCAAAACAGAGTAAAGTGAGATTGAGGTAAAAGGTGTATGGCTATAAATTGGTAATGGCTGGAGGGGATAATTCTGATGGAATCGGAGTGGAGTTTGTTGTTGTTGAAATGCGGTCACTTTATGAATATGTGCAATGGAGCATAGGGAGTCAATTCCTCTCCATATATGGTTCATTTGATAAGACACATCCTGAGCTCTCATCCTATGTAAAACATTTCTCACATAGTGAAAGCCGTGTAAAGAATAGAACTACTGGTTGTGGAGAAAAGGAAATTTGGCAGCAGTTTTTTTGGTTATTATGTCTCTGATGCAGTGGATGCCCCCTTGTCTTTATTTTATAAAAACAATAGTAATAAAGCCACTTGGGAAGCCTTTATTACTTGCCCAGGGTAAATACAAGGAGGGGTTTGGAGTGGAAAAATTATTTCTAAGCTTTGTAAGTACTGGGAAATAGGGGATTATCTTATTGTGAAAAAGTCAGTTCACTGGGTGGGAGATGAAGTAGGGAATTTCACTGAGGTGTTCCCATAAGGTTATATTCTAAGTCAAGGTTACTGGATATGTTGGTGTTATAGATCTGATCTCCAGCATGACTGGAGGGCTGCTCCATACCCCAATCTGTTTTAAGCTGTTGAAGTTTAAACAGAGCAATCAGGGGTCATTTCCCCACCTTGTAAACTCTGGAAATATTTTATTCACTGATTTTTATGTTTTTATGTTAAGGTAGTAAGGTAACATCTGCAGCTTAGGGAACTATATCATTTTCAATAGATACGCTCTGCCTAAAATATTAAATTGCTATGTTAAAAAGAAGAGGTGATAGCGGACAGCCCTGTTTGGTGCCTTTCTTAATAAAGAATCTATCAGAGTTTAAGTTGCACACTGTAAGGAACGCAGGCGGGGAAGTATATAAACCGCAGAATAGTTAACAGCCAAAATTAAGTAATCTTAAGAGATGGGTATAGTAAACACTGTCAAATGCTTTTTCCACATCTAGATGAACTTAAAATGCTGTGTTTACATTTCTCTATGTTGTATAGGTATGTTAAAGCAATATTAACTGCATTAGTTTTTCCATGATTTTGGCAAGGATTTTCAAAACCTGATTTAGAAAGGAGAAAGCTAGAGCGGTATAACTGAGGTCTAGTTTGGTTTCTATCTTTATTTCAGGAGAAGAATTATACGGGCTTCATTGGCTTCAAGCCATAGTGGAAGGCCTTGCAGCATATTGTTGTAAAGGTTATGGAGTATCGGGGTTGCAAATTGTCTCAGAATATTACTCTCTACATCATACTAAAGGTTAACTCAAAGGTGAACAACCCCTTTAAAGGCCCTAATTTGTAGCAAAATCATGTGGTGGTCTAAAAATTAGATTTGATAGTAGGAAACCAGGAAACATGGAATATATAGCATAAACCTTTAGACAGATGCTTCAAGGATAAAACCTTAAGTACAGTTGTGGCATTATCTTGAATAGTGTGTGATCAACTGGGTAAAAAAAACTAACAATTCAGATTATATGGCCTGTCTTAAAGAATCACCTGAAAAACCTCACAAATTAAAGGAAAAGTAACACTAAACATTTTCAAGTAAAAAAACTATTCTACCCTGCCCCTATAATTGCCCTATCCTTCCCATCGTTTATTATTCTGAATGCTTTATTAGAAAAGAATCCACTATGCTACGATCGACATCTCCTCCTAGCTCAACTCCTTCCTATACAGAAGGAAGGCTAGGATCGATCAATCGATCATTGCATAGTGGATTCTGCATCTTCTGGATGCCCGTATTGCCGTATTTGAAATGACCGGATGGTTTTTACAAGGTATTTTCTAATAAAGCATTTAAAATAATAAACGCTGGGAAGGATAGGGCAATTATTGGAGCAGGGTAGAATACATTTTTTACTTAGAGATTTTTTGTGTTACTTTTCCTTTAAGAATGATTTTTTTTAAAATAATAAATGGAGAGAGCTGAAGAAAGCTAACTTCATAAATGTAAGACATTACAGATGGCCTCCAGGACATTGATTTCTGCCGAAACAGTCAGAAGGGCACCATTTGTGGCCAAGGAAAACAATGAAAATCTAAATAAGATTTGATTAGAGATCATCATATATCCTCATAGTGCGTCCTGTAGTTGAAAAGGTGAACTCATCATGATGTGCAAGTAAAACCCTCCTCCCCATAAGCAAACAGTAATAATGGAAGCACACAACAGAATAGAATATATCTTTATTGTCATTGTCACATAGTAAACAACGAGACTCGTAGCCACTTAAAAGTTTATGCCAAGATAAAATCAGTGGAAAATATTAGAGCAATTGGAGGAAGTCTCCTCTGGTGATTGAATTTGAAGATTTTGAAGTCATTCAAAATAGTGTAGTTACTTACAAAGATTCATAAAGCATATGTTCTCTTACAACAAAACGCAAATACAAAGATCACTTAATCACTTATTGCTATTTAGACATCACTACGACAGCCATGAATTATTCTATTGCATAGCTCGAAGAAATTATTATTCAAATATATGCAATATTTTGTGATTTATATTGGCAGTCTTGACATAAGCTTTATTTTAAATTGCTGTTAACTGCCTATAAGCAACCATTTCACATCACTTAAATGTAATTTACATAGCACATACTACACAAGTTGCATGGTAAAGGCAGATATCTGAGCATTCAATTTGTATGCAGAGAACCTTAGCAGAGGGAATGTGAGCTGTGATAATTCAGGTTGTATTCTCTGCACTGCTTCCACGGTGACTAGCTCCTGGCTTTAATGATTTAAATTATTTTTGACTGACTTATGAAATATGTGTCCATCATTCCCCGTGCTTATCTGCTCGGCTCATAAATAAATGAATTCTACATATCTTAAATGATTTATACCTGTTTTTCTCACTCTTGATTTGAATCAGAGTTTTGAAGATGCATTGACATTTTATAAACAAAAATGTTTCAAGGGACTTCAACATGATACATAACGGATGGGATTGTATTAAATCTTCGTAAAACCTATCATGGCATCAGATATAAAGCAATTTGTTTCTGTATTTGTAACCATGTTTTCATGAAATAATTTAATCTTTCATGCTCTTCATTTCTAATACATACAATTGATGTTTCGGGAAGTAACTACGGACCTTCTGATCCTTTCCTATATTTGGAGTAACACATAGCAAAAGCTGAACCCTCTGTTAAGACAGTACCACTTGGTTGCCATGCAACCTAATGAAAACCAATGCAATTGGGTAATATAAACCTCCAAAGTGTCCCTTATGGGGGATAGGGTTGTAAATGACCACTGAAAGACAGCATTGGAAACACATAATTATTGTTTGTGGTTTGTTGTAGCACCATTGGTACCATTGGTAAATAATACTTAAGATCCAGCAATCTACACACCTGCAATATATGGACTGAGAACACTCAATAATGGATCAAGTAAAGGACAACCAATAAACATTAATTTCTGTTAATTAATTTTTTCAAGGCATTTGACTGTAGAGATCATAACAAATGATGTTTTAAAATATGGGGGTACAGGTATTCTGTCTTCTGGGGAATCTGTGTGCAACCTAAAACATAACAGAAAAAATGAAAATAGAACAAGTTCATTGATTCAAGACAGGGAAGTTTGACAGGGCTCTATATTGTCTTCAAATCTATTTAATGTATGTAGAGTACAACACAAAACAAAGTTTCAGGCTAGAAGAATCAGAGACTGAAAAAAATTGCTGGGTGCTCTTGGAGAATTATTAACGACCTCAGGTATGCAGATGATACTATTCTGGTGGCTGAAAAGGGAGGATTTTAGCAGTCTGTGGTTTAAGATAAGAAAAGAAAAAGCTGGCTTGCTGCTCAACATCTAAAAAGCTAAGATTATGTCAACTAGCAATTACAGCTCTCTGCAAATTGATGGGGAAGAAGTAGAGACGGTGACAGATTTTATTTTCCTTTCCTAGGCTCAGAGATCTCTGCAGATCTACTGCAGCCATAATATTGAAAAGTACTTGCTCCTTTGGAAAAGCTATTTCAGATCTGAATTAAATGTTAAACATTACAGATATATTGTCAACAATCACAGGTATACTCATATCCATGGTCTTACTAGCAGACCTAACTTAAGCCAGTGAGCGTTAGAATATAAGATACACTAAGCACCTGTAATGCTTTTAAACTGTAATTGTAATGATTACTGTTGGGTGTTCCTTCAACAGCAAGAAAAACAAACTGATTAGAAAATAGCAGGAAATAACCCAGATTGCTCACTAGAAGCACTGATTGTGAAACTAAAGCTTAGCTCTGCCCAGATAATGTGAAAGCAGAACTAAATGTAAAAAAAATAGACAAAATTAACAAACTTTCAAGAACTCATAAAAGCAGCTGCTGATGGCTAATATGCTGAAGTCTATAAGATAGTCAGATGATACTGGGTACTTACATATTTATATGCATATCGTATATACTGCAACTTACCTTAAGGGCATTTTTTTGCACAATAACTGCCCATGTTGCAATTAGTGATGAGCGAATCTGGCCCGTTTCGCTTGGGCGGAAAATATGCAAAACTTTGCAAACTTTTTTGTCCGCTGTGAATTTTTGCGCCCGTTCCACTAAATAATCCATCATTGGTGAAATGCGTAAATTCCCCACCAAAAGAGTTCGCTCATCAATAGTTACAATCTTATTGTCGATACCAATAAATCGTGCCCATTATCAAAGAACTATTGTCAAGAAGCTCACACATGATGTGTCCAGGATTGTCTTCAGTTAAACTGATGGCAGTCATTTTCTCATCTTACTTGCATCTTCTGCCACCTATTGCCCCATAATTGAAAGATTAAACCCACAGCACAAAAGGTGGCCTGACCTACATATAGAGGGGCTCATTGACCAAAAATTTAATAAAATATAAAACAATGAAGGACTATATAGGACAAACTAGCACCATTTAATTTTCAACTTTCAACTGCAGCACCCTTCTTTTTCAACTTTCATTATTTTTTACTTTTTTATTTGCTATAGTTACATAAAAATGACAGATTAAGAATATAAATACAACTGTTAGAAAATGACACATTGTGCTTCATTAATTCCAATACATCAAAATGCTACTTTGCAATTTCATCTCTAAATGACTTTTCACGCTGCAGTCTTATGTAAGAAAAGTTTAACATCACAAGAACATTTTGTCAGGGAAGCCCACTTGCAACATTTCCATTGGCAGTAAAACTTTATTCAACCAGCCTTTTATGAATAATCTGAATATTGTATAAATATTAATAAATGAATAATACTGTTACAGGAGCTGATGCCCCAACGAATCAGATTTTGTCAGTCTACAAGATACTAAACTCTTATTTTAACATAGACTTCCCATTTTAATTAAGATTTCACCCTGTATCACATATTGGATCTATGCTAGCTTGCATCTAGTCCTAAAGCTCCAATACTTACTCGATTTTAATTAAATTTAAATTCTTTTAGGAACATTTTATCATAGCTAATGTCTGATCACTAATCTAGATTTATTTCTCCCTTACTAGTCAATAAAATTATGTTTCTTTCTATTCTTATGCACCATTTAAAACGTATAAGTTATTTATTCAACTTAGTTGCCGCTTCTCACAAGTACTGTAGACATTTCTAATGTTCTGCCTAACATTGTAAGGGGCCTATTTTACTTTAAATAGTACTGGAACTCTGCTAATGCTAGTCAAAGCTATTTCCAGTGCAAATATTTAGCAACTATAGCTAATACTGCATCTGTTCTGCCAGACATCTTCCATATACAGTAGTCTGAATATTTATTCCCAGACTTTAATATGAAGCTTCACTGCCACTCTCTTTCTGTATTCCTAGCCATATAAATATTCATAGCTGTTACGTGTTTAACAACATTTCTCCTATGCTGATGATGGATTTGTCTTGGCCTGTGTATTTCTTTTAATCCATAAATATGTTAAAATCTGCTATACTTCATCTTAAATACAACTGAACGTGTTACAATATGTAGGAGCCTTGAATACTTTCAGCAATATATCCACATACTACAAATAGTGCTTAATGATGCCATTAGTTATAATCCATACTTAGTGCTTGTACCACATAATTCATTGAAGTTTGTGAACTTTGTGAATAACAAAGTTATTATTTACATATTGTTATTATTCCTCACAGTGCTTTTCAGACTAATAGGTACAAATACAAGACCTAACAGACAGCCATTTCACTAGAGTAGACGCACAATTATGCATGTCATTAGCAGTGTAAGGGGAAGGCCTTGCTTGGAAGAGAGACATGAGGGTAACCATTCCATGACCTATATAAAAAAAAAGCACTGGTTTGTGGTCTTTTGCCTTTATATTGTCTTGAAAAGTCCCACTATTTTGATTCCCCTTACCCAGTCACTAGCAATTACAACCCAGTCTTCCGCTCCCCTGAATTAAAGTTAATCCCCATCATTGGAAAGGCCTAACATGTACCTGAATACAGCTCAGAAACAGAGCTAGGAATGATGTTAGGAAGTGGCCAAGAGATGTCACTGAGATGCACCTGAACAACTGGATTGACATCTCTGCACTCTTCTTGGGTTTCTAACTTTTTTATATGATGCAAATTCAGGGTATTTTTTTTACCTACATATAAATAGGGAAGAAGTGTTCAGTCACAAAAACCCATCCTCCTCTTATAGAGGCCCACGGAGCAAGAAGTAAGTCTATGTTTCCCTATTTGCGCCACTGAATGGACACCAAAATTAGGGCTGCAGGAAGTTGCAAGACTGTCTGTGCAGCACCAGAGGGAGGCTGGAAATCCTGGCAAAGCAATCCAAAAGGAGAATGTTAGATGGTAGGGATGAATTAATTTTGACCCAATAAAATGGCCCATTAACTAAATGAAGGGGGCCTAATTGGAGTTTTTATAAAGGGGCTGAATCCTCTGGATACCTGTAAGTGCTATTCCAAGTATTTAGTTTGGGTTGTTCAAAGTATTTCATTTGGGCACCAAAAGATGACTTTGAAGTGAGTATTAAAGTATCCCTGTTGCTTAAAGATTAAAGACTGTTTTTTAGACTGTTAATTCTGGTTAATTGTTTTTTTGGACTGATTCATTAGTGAGACAAATCAATTACAATGGCTTTATCTGTTGTGTCAAGGAAAAAAGTTATAAGAAAGCAAAATAAATTCACAATTGCCAGATGATTTGTAATTCCTTGCATTCTATCTGTATTAAACCAATACATTTTTTTTTTAAATGTCTATGTAATACTCTTATAATAACTAAAGAATATGATGAAGCTACCAAAACAATCTATTATTGTTTTTGAACATTTTGATGTAGAAGATTACTGTTTTATCATAAATGAACCATACGTTGCCAGAATATACAATAATTTATATTGGCCTGGAGATATATCATTTTAAAATTATTTCTGTAGAGTACTAATGCGGTAAAATAAAATCCCATGGAAAAAGAATAATGTGTTGTAAAATTTCATTGTTCATCAGCGCAATCATTTCTAAAACATGATGATTTTGCCGGTTCTAATATCCCTTCCATTTTGCTCTGTTATTGTCAGATTTAAATGAGAATACAGATGTCCATCTATTCAAACTGCCATTGTCTCCAGAATGTATTGAAACAGGAGTGATATGAAGGGGTGGCACTTTTTTTCCATTTTGAATGAACATGATTTTCGAATGAACAGAATTGGTGACAAAGCTGAGACCTAATGCGGTACAAAATGAATATATGATATCATTACAATGGAAGCTTGACATTTTGACTGTAATAATTTTATTTCTAAAATTAGGAATCAAACTAGCACCATTTTTAGATTAAGTGGTATTAACATTTGTTATATGTAAAGCAGTATACCAGGGGTAGCAATGAATTCCAATAAAGTTAAACTTCCTTAGAGAACGCTCACAAAATCTTTTTTTCAGGTTTAGACTCAGAGTCAAAAAAGGGCCTGGCATTCCAAGTGCACAGAGCCCCAAAGAGACCCCACCGACCCACTAAATAGTGACTGTCTATGGCATTTTACAGCAGCCGCACAGATTTCAATTCCGGGCCTGCTTTTTTTCTGAAGAAAAAGAACAAAAAGGAGATTTTAAAAAGTTACAATTGGATCACCAACACACCCTGGGATCTCCTGTAATGTAAGTCTGGAGCACAGTGCAGGGAAATAGCACCTCCCTAAATTTAGAGCAAGAAAACATATTGACAGAAAAGGACTTGTTGCAAGCAGGGATTATCCCAGGGATTAAACATGTAGCGTTAATGTTCGATTGCAACAAATCCTGTTGTGCCTCTATCTTTACTTGCTATGATTTTACAAAGTTCCTATATGGACGTCTTGCACATGTTCACTATATGCAAAGTGAACTTTTGGCATTAGCTCCAATTAGTCTATCAAATACTTTCACACAAGCTAGTCCTTTTTTTGTTGAAGGACTTTCTGAAGCCCTTTGCTACAGCAGTTAACTATTAATCTGTTAGACACGTGCTAGTCCACAAATTTTTAGAGCCATGTCATACGAGGGGTTTTCTTTGCCAGTGTATCTTTATCAGGGGAGACAACAGGGATCTGTATAAATAGGGTAAGTAGAACATAAGAGAACTATAACGAGAGCAGACAGAAAATTGTCTCACTAAGCTTGTTGGATATTCCTTGATAGGTTACATTTTGTTTCCTTCTTTTTACCTTGATCTAAAAATACTAAATCTGACACTAGTTTCAGGGTTATTGCTTCTAAATAGTCTAATGCTTTTCCACTCACCCCTATAACCTTTTGAATACATCATTGTCCCTAAGATATACTTTTTGGGCCTTCAAACAGGAGAGTGCTTTAATCTTGTATTCCCTCAGGAACATCTTCCATATTTCCTGAATCTCAGTGCTCTGAAATATGCTCATTCTGCTAAAACTGCCAGTCATACTGAAATCCATGGAGCTGCTTCAATGGCATTTCTGCTTAATTTCTTTCGAATTTTGAGACTCCTTGTATCATGATCTGTGGTTTATTTTAATCTTGGTCTGTTTCTGTAAAACTATAGATTGACATTTCTATATCTTTTTCTTGTTTTCCTAGTCCCATATTTTTGTTCCTCTTAAAAACATCATTGCTATGTGCAAAGTACCTTTCTTCGAGTACTCCTTGTGCTCCTGGATTGGTGCTCTTTAACAAGAGCTTGAAGCTCAAATTATACTGAACTTTTGCACATCAAGAGGTAAATTCCCATTTACTGAATGGAAAGCTCCATGCATGTTTCTTGTATTATGAACTATTTCTAGATTATGTTTCTTCTGAAGTCTTTGAAGCTCCTGGAAAGAAGGCCACTTTTAGACATGCAGTGCTGCCTGTATAAGGTTGAAATGCTGCCGGATTCTTCCCTATGCCCACTGGTGGGCATAGACATACAGGTGCCTTATCACCAATTCATGTACCCTATACCCAGTGAATTCTTTGGAACCAGTTCACCTCGTTAAAGCAGCATTTGTCCAAGCATATATATTTTGCTATGGAACCTTTTGAAGCCCTTTTCTGTTGCCACTGCATAATAATCTATTTTATTATGTTTTAGTTTTGACCTTTGCCTCTTTGTGGATTTTTAACACTTAACTTGGATAGAAATTTGACAATAGCTGCTTGCTTTAAACTTTCACCTGAAAACAGACTAAGAATTTGCTTGCACTGTGGCAGTTTTACCCAGTGTTTCCATAACCCAGGTTTTGCACTTAAAAAAATACACATTATTGTATTATTCTGTCTCTTGCCATTTCTTTCATTAGGTATAAATTATGTCTGATTTCTGAATGCTAACTGAATGTATACTGATTATTTTAATTATTGCGGTGAGCTAATTTCAGTTTTTACCTAGGGTTCAAGTTAACATCATTCCTGATTGCATCCATAAAATCCAAGAGCAGCAGATTACACAGAAAATATTGGGCAAAGTTTTCTGAAAGTTAGTAAATCATTCTGCGCAAGTGATTGCTTCATTCTCTAAATAGTTTTAAATTACTTCAAAAGTACATGGAAGTATATATACTTTAAACGTTACCTTTTCAAAGTGGTTGACTGTGCAGCTGCAGGCACAATGAACTCCCTGTATGCAATTAGTGGTAATTTGCTGTAGTAGATATAATTTTCCTTGTTAGCTTTTTTTTTTTACACTGATTTTGCTCTACTGTATTTCCTTGCTTCATTATGTTCCTTTGACTTTTTTGTATCGTTCATTTGATGCTCACAGCAAGTTAAACAAATGAACAATGTTTTAAGAATAATATTTTACATGAATAATGCAGATATGTTATAAAATCATGCTATTGCCGCACAGTATTTCAGTTGCAAAATATAAAATGTTTTATTATTTGACAGCAATGCTAAACTATAATCAAACACCTATGGTTCTAAACTTAGCTGAGTCAAGGACGTCATCACAGACTTTTATAAATTCTTTACAGTTCATGAATCTATTTACCTGTGCACTATATATATATATAGCTCCATCATTGAGCGCTATTATCGAAATAATGATAACATTTTTACTCTAATTTCCATCTGTAGGAAGCATTTACTACAAACCCAGGGTGTTAATTGGTGAGAATCATGTTTTTCCATCAGCATTTTTCTGCCGTCAGAGAAAATGCTTCTTAAGGAATTAGGGGGCTGTTACTGGGTGCTTCATCTCCCAGTGTTACATTTTCTTTCCTGAGGACGATGAAGTGAACTTGGAATCGCTGAATGTAAAACATATTACATGTGTTGTTCTGCCTCTCCATTCTCGTCATCAAAAGTGTGATCTCTATAACTTATCAAGTTGTCTTGAGATAGCAATAACTTGCAACCTCAGTAGTGTTGGCAGACAGTTGAGTCAATCAGAATGGCACCTTGGAGATTGAGAAGTTTATTCCAAACTGTGAAGATCTTGATAACAGTGAACACTCAGATAGGTCAAAAGATCATAATGTGATCCACTTCAGCAAATATATATGTGTACTAAAATGGAGTTAACAACACAGACATAGAACTGAGGAAACTACAAGGGGAGGGATGGGAACAAATGAAATGAAAGGCAATGCTTGAAACAACAATGTAAGTGTAACATAACATATGTCAATTGCTGAAAAATGCCTCCTTCTGCATATTCAGGCCATTACCCAGGATCACCACATGTAGTGTGTTTTACTTGCAGTGATTTTAACTAAAGTGAAGGGGAAGAAAAAATATCTACAGCAGGTATTGTAGATTGCTTCATCCCCCATGGGAGAGGAGATTAGGCAATGAAGTGTACTGTGTGACAGGGCCCTTAGCCTAAGCATAGGAGCAAGCTAAGGTTAACTAGGTAACACAGGGCAAGGGTCAATAACAGAAAGTAAATTCTAATAGACAGGTAATAAAACAATAAACAGGACAAGTAATGGGTATACAGCATACAGGTCAAGAATGAAGGAACAAGAAACAGCAGCAACAAGGCAGATAAATGCACAAGGGCAGGGACATGGATAATATGTACTCATAAAATTAGCTTTACGGCAAATAAGTGTGAAGTCAAAGAAAAGCTGGGTGGTATCCAACAAGAAAGTGCACCTCATGCCTAACAAGTTGTAATTGTAAGTGATAAAAAGAATCCAGGACATACAGAGAGTTGGTAACTCTATGGCAATATGAACTCTGTAGATTGCATTCATAGCTTAGTGCTTAGGTGTGTGCATTCCATGCTTTTGGCTGCCATAGTTTTTTCTACTTGGCATGAGCAGCTCTATTTTGTAAAAATATAATTAGACACAATATTTTATGATGACTTTAAACCAGTTCACTAGGCATTTTCATTGCCACTACTAAGTAGCAAAGATCAGAACAGGAGAAATTACCCCACAGAGATTTCTGGGTTTTTTTTATCAGTATTACTCTTTAGAGATCTAAATGGTTTTGGTGGACTGGACTACTGTAATTCCCTATTAATTGGCCTTCCCCTCCAAAGACTGTCCCCTCTCCAGTCCATAATGAATACGGCTGCCAGGCTCATACACCTCTCCAACCGCTCCTGCTCTGCCATGCCGCTCTGCCAATCCCTGCACTGGCTTCCCCTACCATCCAGGATAAAATTCAAGCTATTGACCCTCACATTTAAAGCAGTCCATAACTCTGCCCCACCCTACATCTCTGAACTCATCTCTAGGTACCATCCAACCCGCTTGTTACGCTCCTCTACTGACCTGCTCCTCAACTCCTCTCTCATTCCCTCACACACTTGCATTCAAGACTTTGCAAGGGCTGCCCCCCTTCTCTGGAATTCGCTCCCACAAACTGTCAGACTTTCTCCCAATCTCTCTGCCTTCAAGCGATCTCTAAAAACACATTTATTTAGAGAGGCTTACCCTAATCTATTTTAGCAATACCCTGTGCCCCACCTCTCACAACTCTGGTCATGCCCATTCCCACACCTTGTGTCTCAACCCTTTCTCCTTGTAGAGTGTAAGCTCTTTTGGGCAGGGCCCTCTTCACCTCTTGTATCGGTTACTGATTGCTTTATATGTTACTCTGTATGTCCAATGTATGTAACCCACTTATTGTACAGCGCTGCGGAATATGTTGGCGCTTTATAAATAAATGTTAATGTAATAAATGTAAAAGCCCTTAAAGTTCCATGTGCTATGGGCAGCCCTGGGCCTAGGTATTTCCAAATCCGTCTGATGTGACAGGCTGTCTCAGTATAATTGTATAATAGTAATATTAAAAACTGCAACATAAAAGCATATTGTTGGAGATTTCAGCAATATAAAAAAAAAAGTATTTTGATTGTCAGGTACATTTCACAACCAGGAAAGCTTTTAACAAATTGACACTTTTATCAAACCAATGTCGGAATACGTTCAATTGCTTAAAGGTCCAGGAACACTAGAATTTTTTTTTTATAGCAAAATGCATTCTAAGCGCCTTAATAATAGGTCTATTCATCTGCGATGGCTCTTTAGCACATTACCAAATAAGCTGATTGGGTGAAATCCTCTGCGTGCTTATGTCCTTAACCAGATGTCTTCAGCCAAGTGATTTATGGTTGACAGAGTTGAGCTGAGTGGCAGGATGCCTTTGAACTGCATCTTATTGGTGTTTTGTTTATTTTTGAAAAAGCAATAAAATGTGCCTGAAAGATTTACTGCAGGCTGTATTGAATGCTCAGTGTTCTGGTAAGAAAGAAGAACTGGAAGTGATGGACATGTGCATGCATGTTGGAGCTGAAGGGGATAAAGGGCAAATAAATATGGCAGAGATAAGAAGGGGCTCCAAAAAAGACAGCTAAGGCACTTCTTACCCCTGCACCTGATGTAAAACAACATGTAGCATTAATTATGGGTGATAATCTGTTATGTAAAATATATGTGCAGGTGGGTAATTTAGGTGTTACTAGCCCTGTAAGCACAAATGCTATTCTGATCTATCAGCAGGGCTAAGCACTATTACTTCACCGAATCCTGGCTCCCTGATGCATATCATGTGTGGGGTGAAATGAAAACAGTTATTTTCCTTACTTTAACAATCTGCTAAAATAAACAAATTGTTAAATTAAAAAAAATCATGGTAATAAATCAGGGGTAGATAATTTAACCTACAATTTTAGAAGGAGAAAAGATTGACTATTTGATAAATCTACTCTTTAGTCTGACGCACAGATATAAAACAGGATTCAGATTCAGATAAGCCACCCAAATGACCTTTGATAAATCAAACAACGTAAACATATTTTTCTTGATACAAACTATCAGTCATTGCGACCATCTTCAAAAGAAACAAAAATTGAATTAGTATACTATCCCAAACATCACCAGAGCATTAGCCATTAGCATTTCTAAGATTTATTCTTTAGCAATTGGTTGTTATGTCACAAAAAAGGCCCATCATTATTTCTGAGCTTTAGGCCCAAGAGGATATGAAACCAGTGCTTTGATTACAAGCTTACTTAGTGCTGTATATTACACTTCAATCATATTTGTTTGTTACACAATTGGAACAGGTAATCAAGGTTTCAGAATTAGCCTTTGTTTGTTCTTAATGTATTTGTCATACAGTATCTCTTGAGAAGAGTCTTTTCCTTTGAAGCATGTTTTCAAAGGTTCTTCTGAAGGCAGGCCAGATTTTTCAAGGTTGCCAAGAGGATAATCTTTTGGTCTGATTTTGCCAGAATGTAATGCTTTACAACAGAAAACCAGAAATGTTAATACAGAGTTAATCAGAAATTATTTGTTTTACAGAATATTTACTAAAATATTAACAAAAATTAAATTATTGCCAATTTCTATTTCTACAGTCTGCTTCCTAATTTTATTCCTTTTCATTTTTTTTTAATATTTTTTCATTATATTTATAATCCTCCACCTAAGGAACTGCCCTTATGATCATTTTATCTGTTCTGCTTCTATGCTAGTGCCTGTGTTCAGCAATGGGGCGCCCAAAATTGAGGACACGCCGACGCATGCTACAAACATTAGAGAGGGCTGCAAATACAATTGGAGCAAATGGCATGCAAAGTGAGCAAAGTGAATGACATATATGTAGTTCCTGTCAATGAAACTTTGACTCACAGCATTGAGGAGTTATAGTTGCAACTTTACTTCTATTAATTATATCCAACTTGTTTAAGTTTTTAAATTTTTACCCTTTCTTGGATGTAGGCTTTACCCCTATATGGACACATCTTCTTGTCAACATTCCACAGGTGCCCCTGGATCTACTAGTACACTTTCAGAGTTTTCAATTGTGGTAGCTTTTCTTGAGATGACTTGCATAATCCTTGCTGTAACTACCATAAAGTGTATATGGGAATATGTTACCTAGTGACTGTGGAGGGAGGCAACACTTACCTGTTGCTCATTGACTGATACAGACTGCTAATAAATTAATTCCAGAGTGCTCAAATACTATGGGCCTTGAACTGTTCTCCTTTTTACTTTCTCATGATGCTATAACTTCCATTTAGGTTATACACCCTTGAATGTGCTTGATAGCTCTCTTACTCGCTACCCCTTCAAGAACTGCCCATAGCTACATCAACAATAACGTGCTGATTATAGTGTATATGAAAAACTGAGAACAATTCTTATAGTGTGTACTCAGAGTAAAGCTCACTGTTCTTAACAAGGTCCCAAACCTGCAGCGTAATTATCAGGCACTCAGTACAAAGTGCAGCACACAGGAGGCTTAAGTGCTCCCAGAATGAGCACTAAGGGGCACAACTCTTGTCCCCTGGGGTTCTCTGCTTAGAAAACAATCACAACAAGCAGGGAAAGATGGGTGTAAACTAGCAATCTAATTATCAACTTCACAAGGACCAAACATGGAATAGCTTCAATCTCCCTGTTTGCCATGGGTAGCAGACATATATCTATATATGTATGTACAGTTAATTTTATTGTACTATTAGATTTAATTGCATCTACTGCTTTTGTTTTAACAAAATACAGAAATACAGAAAGTTACAAGACTTGATGAATTTTTCATTTATTCTCAGAAACAAAATACCCTAAATATTCTGATTATAATAAACAATCCAAATCAATGATACAAGATCTTTCCAAGACATTTTCAGGTGTAAAGGGAAGGAAGAAGGGGTTTCTAAGATACTAACCATTAATCAGAAGTCTCTGGGTAATGTGTGTGTTTCTTTCACATGTATCCCTTCTGATAAGGCAAAAACAAATCATTAAGGTTGAGGAGACTGCCTCATACAGATACAAATAAACAAAAGGAATTCTGGGAGTGAATTCCAAACAAACTCATAAAAAAAATCCCATTTACATGGGTTTATCCTATAGGCTAAATCTCACCCACTGGGTTTGAAGCAGAAGCCAGGATAATAGCTGATCAGATTCCCAACTACAGACCGGTTTTGCCCTTCTATGGGCTCATCAGTGTAGTGCAGGGTTTTCTGATCAGGTAGAGTCACTGTGTGGTAACCTGATCAGCTACAAGTTTTTAACAGATTTTTTATCTAATATCTGTTTTTGGGCTAAATAGAACATCATCAGTTCACCCTCAACTCAACTTTCAAACTATGGGGTTCTATTTATCATGCTATTTAAAATTATTTACACTAGAAAAAGAGTAAAATCAATGGCAAATTTATAAAATGATATAAATATATATTGATATATTCTTTTGCACAATCATAATTAACACCATTTTGGTAAATGGGAAAAATATTAGCGGTATTTGCTTTTTAAAAATGTTTTGATTCATAATAACTGTTTTTCTACAGCTTTTTATAGCAGTCATTATTTTAATACTTTTCTAAATGAAGTGTGTTTATAACAGTTATTTTTATTTTTAATGTACCTTTCTCCTAGAGCAATCTCTCATTATGCCAAATGAGATATACATTTTTTTAGCCTTTATATCAATTTTTTGTTCATTTGTAACCTGTACTATATTGGGTGCATTTTGGTGGGGTTATTTTTTTATTATTATTTAATTTGTATTGATTTTATCAATTCAAGACAAAGCTTTGAGGCAATTTTCAAAAATGTTGTAAAACTGCTAACTTAGCCTAGTTTTTAAGTTTGGTAGTTTGCAGTAAAATGACATTTTTACCAATTTTTAGTTAAAAATGTGTTCATTCAAAATTTTCTGAGGTTGGTTTACTGTGAAGGGGCTTTTACCAAACATAACAAGAAGACAATCTGCTGCTCTTGCAGTGGTTGACATTTCAGCTATGTAATTTCCTTCTTTTTTTTGTTTAGGGGTCTGTACATGACACATCACATACTTTATTAAACTTATACATACTGGCCATCAAACTGTTCAGAAGACTCCTGGAATTCTTAATTACGGTATTATTTTTTTTTATTACCTTAGGGCTTGTAAATAGAAAGCTGTGGGGTATTTTCAGAACAGTTCCAAAACCCTTTGGAGTAAAATAAGACATATTTACCCAAATTGTCAGAATGTGCACATTTTAAAGTATGCTTTTTCTGGCATGGTAAATTTATTATTGTAGTGTTATAGGTTTGTGAACTATACAAGTGAGCAGGGTTGGACTGGGCCGTCGGGAAACGGGAAAAAACCGGTGGGCCATGGTGGCCCAGACCCGATCCCTCTTACTACTCCCCTGGCTGCCGGTGTCCTCCCCTGAGGTGTTTCACTTAAGCACATTCAGGGAAGAATGTTGGGCTGGTGGTGGGGGCCCCTGTGGGGGGTTAGAGGGTGCAACAGGGGCCCCTGTGGTGGTATGGGGGATGCTGTTGATGGAGCGGCAGCCCCGGTGGACCCTGCACCCCCCAGTCTGACCCTGCAAGCCAAGAATCCATAAATCTATGCAAATTTGCTCTCCAAATCAGTTTTGGAACATATCATTTTCAAACATATAAGAAAATATGTTTTATATATGTTTCTCTATATTATAAAATGTTTTTTCAGGTATATAGTATCATCAAAAGTCTAGATATAGATGGAGTCATATCTTATTACAGAAGTGAAATTGTTTAGAAAGCTTAAGCTGTCCCCAAGTAAACAATATATAGATTTCCCAGGTAAACTAAAGCATCCCTCCAGGAAATTCCCATAAAGTTAAAGAGAACAAAATGTCCAAAAATAGTCTGGCAGGCAACACAAATAAAATGCAAAATTCCAGGCTGGAGAGAGAGGCTGTATATAAAAGTAAATAATAAAAAAGTCCCATAGTTTAATGATAGGTGCAACACACATAAACCAAATCTTACGGTTAAATTATCCTTGAAATATTTCCTAAATAATTCTTACGAGTGTACCCAGTTTATAGTATGTTATCATATGTTCCCTCTAAACAGCAAAGCAACAAAATGATCACCACTATTTTTGCTATTATATTATTTTTCTGGCTAAGTGTTTTGCATTTTTATTTTGTTTTTTGTTTCTGCTGAGTCGCTTGAATGGATATTAAAAGCTATTTTGCCTTGATTTGATGGCACTCTGCTGTACATCCCTTTGTATTTTTGTCAGTATGACACTGATTCTCTTCACTGTCTTGAGAAACTGGTTAGTATTACCTCTTTTTTTGTAAAATCTAAGTGGTTGTGCAGTATTTTACCGTGGAAGCTGGGTCATTTGATTTGAGTGTTATTGCATTTGATGGCTACCTTCAGGGAATGTCTTTTTCTAATATTTTTTCTATATATTCTCATGAGTTGTGAGGACAGAAGGCAAAGAGCTGCCTTGACTTTTTATAGCTAAGCATCTAAATGAGATGGTAGTTCATAGGGTTTATTCGGTTTTTTTTTTGTATTTTTATATGCCTGTGGAATACACTTCAGCAGTAGAAGATCTGAACTGCAAATATGTATTTGAAATGAGCAATACCATTGGAATGAATGTGTTGATAAGACTGCAATTCAACTCAAGGGCTGAATTATTTGATGGCAAATCTTTTACTTGAGTGGCACATTGCCATTTCATAGAATTCATGAGGGCTCAGACAAAAATAGTCTATGTTCCTCTAATCTTTGGTTCTCATTTTACATCTTTTAAATGCAGTCTTGTTTGAAAACAAATATTTAACTTTTCAGTCTGTAGAATAGATATTATTTTAGTGCTGCATAAAGTAGAGAATTCTTTTAGAAAAAATATTTGCTCGCCCCAGACAAAATATTTGCAACATTTATGTAGAATTGTATTGTGGTCAATATTAACTAGGAAGATCAAGGGGTGGTGAAGGGTGGTAGGCAGGGGTTTTCAACTCTTTGTATCAACATTGATGCCTTCATACCTGTGTTCATACTGATGCTAGTTATGTGTTATGGGCATTATTAGAAGTGTCAATGACACTGTACATGCTCAATGTGATCTAGCCAGCTATTGAAAAGCTAAGTTTAGGGATTGTCCCAAATCATTAAATAGAAAATAAGGTTTGACTGTCATACAAGCTGAGAATATGTGCAAACTGCACTGGTTTCAGAGCTGCCATGTAATGAGAATCTGAATTAATTACTAATCAGCCTTATATCATGACATTTATATTTTATACATGCAGTTTATTGTGAGTGGGTCCCTAAGCTCAGGTAACTGACAGCAGCACAGAGCATGTGCAGGGAATCAGCAGAAAAGAAGATGGGGAGCTAATGGGGGCACCTTCAGAGGCACAGATCTTCCCTGCTAAAGGGCTGTACAAAAGCGCTGAAACATATTGTACAGCATTCTAGCCTACTTCTTTGTTACTCTTTAGTTTAAGACTACAAAGAATCTCACCTTTAGTTTCAGAACTACAAAGGCCCCCAAACCAGTTTTTACTATTTCTTAACATTATATATCTCACATTAAGGAGCCCATTTACTAAGGTTTTATGAGAAAAACATTTTTTTATGGGTTTTTTTTCGAGATTAAGGAATACGTTTTTTGGTAGTATACGATAGTATACGAGTGTTTTCTCGAAGAATTTGACAAATAAACAAACGTTCGAGTTTTATAAAAATTTTTGTGACTTTTTTATCCCAATCCCATTATTGTTTTCTATTTCATACATTTTCAAGGGGAAGCTAATCCCGTCATTGATTTCTATTCCACAAATTTTTAAGGGGAAGTTAATCCCATCATTGTTTTCTATTTCACCCAGCGCCAATGTTACTAAAATGGCCACTGGAGCACTTCCTGTTTGGGAGAAATAAAAAATATGGCCATTCAAATTTTTCAGCTTGAAGAAATTGTGATTTTTTTTTCTTGAAAAGGTGTCAACTTTACTGCAAGCATATGGATTTAAGCATGATCTGATGTTGCTAAGGTTTAAACAGAACCACAGAGTTTGTTGATGGAACATGGGAATTAAAAAAGTTATATTCACCTGGATACTAAGTAGGGCTACAAAGTGGGTTACACAGCTAGAGGGCCAAGGGCAATTTGTTGTTAATGCTGTTTTGTTGTACTAGATGTTAGGATGTAAAGCGATCCCTGACCAAATGTTGGATAGCAAAGGGTGAGGGGCTTAAAAGACCCAAAAGATTTAAAAAAGCACTGCTGTCGCACTGGCTAGGGTTTTGTAAATTATTGGTTCATAGCCTCTTGTATCTTTTGTACTTCTTTCTAATACGCTGCATTTTGCAATATGTGCTTCCCATATGTTAATATTAGACAGATACTGTACCTTAATGATATGTGTTCCTTAACATAAGAGTGAAAACAACTATTCTGTGGTTTGTAAAATATATAGCAATAAATACATGTGATGGCCAAGTAACTAAATTAATTTAGTCTCCTGAAGTGTTCTGTTTTACTGTATTAACCATTAAAGCAAGCTTGATTCTATAACACAGTTTGCAATCCTAAGTGGTGTAGCAGCTGCATCTGGTCACCTGTTGTCCTTAGCCAATAACAATAAAGTGTTTGTGGGTCTTATCTATTTTCCTGCTTTAGTTGGTCTATTGTGCTTTCTAGAAACTATGCAAAATTTAATCACTGCAATGTTGTCCGTGAAGGTTCTCATTCACCTAGGTCATGGTATATCTGTAGTAACAAGTCAAATCTACTGGACGTGCTGTGTTTTCATTTAAGGCTGATGCCACACGTGGCGTTTTTACACTGCGTATTTTCTCAGCCTAAAAACGCCGCACAAGCCACACAGCCCCTGACTATGGCGTTTTTCAGCCTAGTACTGGTGCCGTAGCAAATCCCATTTCCATGGTGCTAATAGTGCGAAATAGTAAAAAAAGCCGCGTATTTCCGCTAGGTCTGGCAGCTGCCTTTGTGTATACATAGGAATAGCTTGCTGTACAAATACTGGCGTATTTCGGCAAACGCTCGAAAAATCCGTGCTAAGGCGTTTTCTAGTGTATTTACGCTTTGTGTAGTTTGCCTCGAGTCTTTTCAAGTTATTTCTATGGATGAGGATATTGTGCGTTTTTCAGCCGCCGAGAGAATTAGAAAATATGCAGCGTAAAAACGCCACGTGTGGCATCAGCCTAACTTGTTTATTCCGACTGGCTTTCTCAATTCAGAATTCACTAATCACAACAATGTTCTTTCTATCCCTGTTAGACTAATACAGTCTACAGTGTAACTAAGATGTAAGTAAACAAAGTGAAACCGGTCTGTAGTTGGGAATCAGATCAGCTATTATCCTGGCTTCTGCTTTAAAAACCCAGTGGGTGAGCTTTAGCCTATAGGATAAACCCATGTAAATAGGATTTTTTTTGGAGCTTGTTTGGAATTCATTCCCAGAATTCCTTTTGTTTATTTGTTAAGTTGTAAGTAAAAACTCGGTATGAAAAATTACAGTGAAACAATGAAGTCCCTTCAAAACCAATGAATGTACTGAAGCATACAATGAGCCCTCTGATAGTTTAGAGGTTGAACTGTTGGCCTCCTACACAGTGTTTATGATGGATTAAATTATATTTAATACAGAGTCTTTTGATTACTCGCATAGTGTTTTGAGTTGATTGGGGTATTACTCTTTTGTGTTTTTGAAAGTTTAAGAACCACTGTCATAAAGGCACAGTAAGAGCAGCTTATTTTTTGGCTTGGTTGTTGCAATGGTATGGAAGCAGAAATATGTGGCATGTTATCTTACTAGAATAATTATTGCTGATGCTGAATGATTTTTGGCTGTGTTCTCTAAACGACATCCATTATCATCATATTGTCCATATTCCATAATAATCCTGAATGAGTTCTTTTGTGTCCCATACAAGACACATTTGGCACAGACTGTGATAATTTGGTTTTGTGCCAGTGCTAAAATGCTTAGCAATTACAATATTCTATTGTGATAAACATTTCAACGCATTTGTTTACATTACCATTATGTATGCTAAAATCTGTTCCATAATGGCAAGCAGTAAAGTGCAATTAAAATCTAAATGTGAGGTTCTTTTTCCCGCTACCTTTTTTTATCTTTGGAAAGGTTTGGAAAGGTTCTATGATTTAATTATATTATTTACCATCTCGAGTAATTATTTAATGGCTCTTTCTATAACAACTTACTTTGAAAAAAATATTTTAGGAAGAAAAAAAATATTTTTTTAAGCTTTTAACAGAAAAAATACACCATGCAGATAAAGGTTAAATTCATAGAAGGCAGGTAGATACAAATGCACTTTTTTCATTTTTATATGGAATAAACTCAAATTAAACTTCATGGGGATGACTGATTTTTTATTCTGCAGTTCTTTGAAATGATGATAAAACTAAAAAAAACATTTTTACACAGATATTTTGTGATGTGGCACAAAAAGGCTTATTTTACATGGATTTGAATTTTTTTTTTGCCCAAGGTGAAAATCACCCAAAAATATAACCTGCAAAGTCTAAAAATTGTTAACTGACATTTCAACCATTTCATAACATCTAAACAGCCTTAAAGCAGAAGGAAAGGTAAAAACTAAGTAAGCTTTATCAGAAAGGTCTATGTAAATACAGCCAAAAGCACTCACAGAAACGCTGCACTGAGTCCTCTGTCAAAAGAAACAGGATTTCATGTCTCTTTTTGTTCTTTGGGTATCTGACTTCCTCTCTTAGAAAAATCCTTCATTTCCGGAGCCAGAGTCTGCGCAGTTCTCTCCTCTCTCCCTTCTCCAGCTTTTAAATGCAGCCAAAAAACTATTGCTCTGTTAAGCTACAATTTTATTTTTTTTTGTATTGTTACTTTATTTACTTATCTGTTTGTTCCAGTCTTTTATTCAAACCACAGTTAGGGTAAATTGGACCCAAGGTTTAAAAGTGGAGAGACGATGAACAAACGCAGAGGAACCCTGCAGCTACCACTAACCCAGGCCAGGCAGTAGTTCTAAGGTTCCCTTTGTACCCTACGTCAATAAACACAGCACACTTGCATCTATAGAACCAAGCATGTGTCATTCTTGTGCCAAACACTGGAAATTACACCAACCGGACTTAGATAAATTGTGTCCAGTGCCATTGTGTCCAATTCACAACAACGTTTGAACATGATTGCATTCATTTTGACGCAATTTTGACCTCTCTTAACCACAAAACCACAACAACACTGAAATTCTGGGGGGATGAGATAGTCATTCATTTATTATGGATTTCTTATAGGAATATAGTTATTTAGCCCAGAATGTAAATTCTATTGTCTGATCAATGTAAGAATATTTATTGTGCAATCAAGTGGAAAGGTACAATTACTTAATTTAAATAGAGAGCTCTATTGTGCAATGGGCATGACATACTATTGCTGCTACACAAATGAACAAAATGATACATTTTTAAGAATAATGAGAGCAAAAAGCATCATACAGATTATGTTATTATATTTCATCTTAAAAGATGCATTTACCTAAATGCAGTGCTCTCATTTTTTTTATTTTCTAAAATGTTCTGCTTTATGAGTTAAATGAATGAAACTGATGCAGGAATTGGCTTCAGATGCTGCGATCATGTGCATAGTTTAAATTTAAGTGTGTCCTGAGTGTTTACTCTGGCCCACCATGAAATAGCATTCCATTTTCCTTTATATTGCTCTGCTTTTAAAATCACTTTAAGTTCTTTAGTAAAGGTTGCTGCCATAATGGCTGTGTTCCACTCCATTACATGTTATTGAAATTAACTTAAAATATGCTCCTGCACAAGATAATCTTACAAATTGCAATTTTTTTGTAATGAAAAAGAATGTTAAAATAGATAGGATGCCTTCAATCTCCAAGGTGACTAATAGCCTTACATATTTGCATTTAAGGAGACATGAAAAGGACTAGAAATACTAGCAGCAAACAGCTGCCTGTGCCACCTACAGGCACTGTAATCAACCAATGGTATTTTGTCCAGAAGCAGGGGGCACCTTGTACTGTCAGGGAAAACAGGGGCCCCTGTTGGGTGAGAACCAAGGAGAAAGCTTAAATGGGAGCACAGACAGGCATGTAATTAAAAATGGAAACAAGCTTTATTGCAGCAAAACAAAGCAGGGAGGCAGGCACTGGTACTGGCAGGATAAACAAGGCCACACTGGCATAGAGAGAATTAACAGAGAGGCAGATGGATAAACCCAGTTTAAGTACAAATGGACATTTTTGTGTGTTTGACACAAGCTTGAGACGCTTCATTGTATTGTGCCAATCTGTAGTGAGCATTTAGAGTTGCGTTTTATTGCATTTGTGCTTCATTGTGTTTGTTAAAGATGCAACATGATACTTTTTCTTGTGCTTGATGTGCATTCAAAAAGCAATAGAATAAAAGGTTGGGTTTGAAACAAACAAAAATGCGGTTGTGCTTCAAAAATATAAACACAGTATAAATTTTGTTTGCTCAGCATGTGCAGGAAAAAGCCTGTGCGCAAGAGCCCTAAAGTAATACACGCACTGATATTTGGTGCATGTATAGTGGAAGACAAGGCAAAAGCCTTGAATATTGGCCATCTTGCCAATTGGGCAAAACATTAATGTTACATTTTCAGATTGAGAATTCTTTTGTTTCTACCTGCATAGCTGAAAATTCAGCTCTTAACGTTAGTAGAGAAGGAAGATCGTAACATGTATCGGCCACCTTCAGGCACAGCATAGATAAACAGTCCAGATACAGTCAGGGCAGACAGCATTCAAACAGAGTCAAAGAGTCAAATCCAGAGTGACCATCAGAAAGGAGACTTACAGCTTGGCCAACAAACTGACCAATAAACCTTTGTCGTTATTGGTCCTTTTAAAGGTTTGATTTTTAAGCCACTATGTGCTTTAATGCAATGACTTGCAACGTCCTGGTATCTAGTGGTGTCTGTGCCACTGAGCACAAGGGTGCTGATGTTATTGTTGAGTGCCAAACTGGCATGAACATATAACCTTTACAAATGCATGAAATTAGCAAGCTTGTCATGCACAGCAGTTACTGGTTGGACAGAATTCAAGCCCTGTATACTAATAAATAGTAGAAACTGGTTCACACCACTAGCTAGTTTAATATATATAATATATAATATTATATATAAATATATAAAGTATATATATATATATATATAAGTACAAGTATATTTATAGATAGAAATATTAAATATTTAGCAATCTCTCTTATATATTGAATTTAATAAAGCTTTGTAACTGCTGTTTCCTATGTTATGACACTTGCTTCCCTTGCTAACCCTTCTGTGCAACACAGGGTTATTAACACTGCAATATTTAGAACAAGACAAGACCAGATGGTGTATTGGACATTTTCAGATAGACTGGCTTATGCTAAAACACCAGCACCTGAGATCCAGACTCTGTCCCCACTAACTGGAGACCTTTGTAGTTTTAATGCTACTATGTAATAATCAGTCTATAAATGAACTAAATGAACTATGAAATGCAGATTTAATAAAATGTTATTTCCTTCATGGTATGGACTGTTTAGCCCACTTATATATTTAAGACAAAAAACTGTGTTTAAGAAAAGGATACCTGTTATGTAGAATGCTCATGGCCTGGCATTTTCCAGATAAGGGATATTTCTGTATTTGGATCTCTATACATTAAAGGGGTAGTTCACCTTCAAGTTAACTTTTAATATGTTATAAAAGGACCAATTTTAATCAACTGGTCTTCATTGTTTAACTTTTATAGTTTTTTAATTATTTACCTTCTTCTTTTCCAGCTTTCAAATGGAAGTCACTGACCTGGCAGCTGCAAAACTATTGCCCTGTGAGGCTACAATTTTATTGTTATTGTTACTTTTTGTTCCTTATCTTTCTTATCTTTCACTCTCTAAAACCACTCCCTGGTTACTAAGGTAAACTGGACCCCAGCAACCAAAAAACTGCTGAAATTCCAAATGGGAGAGCTGCGAAACAAAAAGTAAAAAAACTACCAATAATAAAAAATGAAGACCAGTTGCAAATTGTCTCAGAATAGCACTCTCTACTTCAACCTCTTTAAGTCTACAAAAAACAATTAAACACTAAATACACCCAATAGGATGGTTTTATCACCAATATGGATTCATGCAGCTTAGTTATCATCAAGTACAAGGCACTGTTTTATTATTACAGAGAGGATATTATTTTTTAAAAAGTTGAATTATTTGATTAAACGGAGTCTATTATTTCCGTATAACAGATCCTATACCTGTATATACATTAGTATTTTATAGTGATATAATATAGATATATATTAGAACTAAATAGCCATTTCAATGTCACCCTAAAGATAAATTAGGAATAGTGATGAGCAAATTTTTGTTGACATGCATGTATTTGTAGCGAAATTCCGCATTTAGCCATTAGCCAACTGTTTTGCGAAACTTCGGTAAAATTTTGGCTTGAAAAATATTGTGGTTGCACCATTAAAAAACGCTTGGTCTTATCAAAAAAGGTGCGGGCATGTAAAAAAAGGTGCGGCTGCAGCAAAAAAAAGATGCATTTGAGGCAGAAATGTTGGGCGTGAACTGCATTTTGCAAATTTCTTGTAGTTTCGCAAATTTTTCCCCAGTTTCGCAAATTTTTCAGCGAAGCAAAACAGGACAGATTCACTCATCACTATTTATAACATATTTACCTATTTGTATGACAGTAAACATTTATTCTGTTTAAACGTTAGTAGAGGCTAATGGCATGATTAGTATAGCATTATAATATGTGGCTACAGCTCCGCTTACAACACCATCGTACCATCCAGACTTGTCATGAAACTCCGTGACCTGAACAGCGGTTCCTCCCTGTGCAGCTGGATCCTGGACTTTCTGACAAACAGACCTCAGGTGGTTCGGATCGGCAACATCACCTCATCCATACTGACACTTAGCTCCGGTGCCCCCCAGGGATGTGTGCTCAGCCCCCTGCTGTACACCCTGTTCACCCACGACTGTACAGCAACACACAGCTCCAACACTATCATCAAATTTGCAGACGACACCACCATCATCGGCTGCATTTCTAATGGAGATGAGTCGGCATACAGGGCAGAGGTGAGAGCCCTGACATCATGGTGCCGTGACAACAACCTGCTGCTCAACCTCAGCAAAACTAAGGAGCTCATTGTGGATTACAGGAGACTGCAGGGAGGAGGCCATACCCCCATTCACATTGAGGGAGCAGAGGTGGAGAGAGTCAGCTGCTTCAGATTACTGGGCATCAATATCAGTGAGGATCTGAGTTGGTCTCACCACGTTGGTGTGATCACAAAAGCTGCAAGACAGCGGCTTTTCTTTCTGCGGCACCTGAGGAGGTTCGGCATGGACTCCAGGATACTCAAAAACTTCTATCGATGCACCATTGAGAGTATTCTGTCTGGCTGTATCACCACCTGGTATGGCAGCTGTAATGCTTTGGACCGCAAAGCTCTGCAGAGGGTGGTGAGATCAGCAGAGCGCATCACCAGAACTGAACTGCTGGCCATGCAGGACCTGTACTGACTGTATGAGGAGGATGCAGCGGATCCTCTCTGACCCCGGCAACCCCAGCCAGAGACTTTTCACGCTCCTACCATCAGGCAGGCGGTACAGGAGCATCCAGACCCGCACCAGCAGATACAGAGACAGTTTCTACCCACAAGCCATCAGGCTTCTGAACTGCTGACATTCTGCCCAACACACACTCCCCATAACTACTGGACGCGACTTTTTTGTTACCAATACGATTTGCGCGAAAAAATGCGAGTTTTTCTTAGCCATTACGATGCGCTCGTATCTTGTCGCGACTTTTTCGTATTGAGCGCTCGTAAGCGGCAGGGGAAACTTTCAGACTTAGCATGATTTTGGAAGCCTCCCATAGGACTCAATGGCACGCTGCAGCTCCAACCTGGCCCAAGAAAAGTCACCATACTGAAGCTTGAATGAATCTGAATCTTTCGTACTCGGCGCGAAGGTTACGAAAAAGTCGCGACTTTTCGCGCAAGTAGTAACGCTACGAAAAAATCGCCAGATTTTGCGCAACATTCGGAATGGCAACGAAAAAGTCGCGACAATTTTCCGAAAAATCACCAAATACCGATCATTACAAAAAAAACGCAATCGGACGCATTCGGCCCGTTCGTGGGTTAGTAAATGTGCCCCCAGGAGTGGCTTAAAACAGGCAAAACTGGGTTTTTTTTGTTTGTTTTTTTAATCTTATCAAATCGCATGTACATTTCCTTTTATATCTATTCCCTAGAGAGAGTAATTAACATCTATATATTCCCCTATAAACATTACAGGTAAGGAGAAAATCTGTGATGCAACACATGCAAAATTACAGAATTTTTGATTTAATGATATAAAACTAGCATACAAGATATGTTATACTCTAGATGCACTTTGTTTTCACAGGCTTCAGCATTATGAATACTCCACTGAAAATATTTGCTCTGTCTAAAAGAACAGCTGGATTTCACATCTGGCCATCCATGATTATGCTGATGTTTAAATGAACTTCTATCCATTCTGCTGTGCTTCAGTAAGCTAACCCAGGAGAGGAAAAAAGCTTAGCGGTGTAATCAGAAATGTAAACTCTCCAGACATAGACTGGGTTACTGAGGAACACAAAGCACGCTTCAATTTCTCTCCTACTCATTTCTTTCCATCGTTATAATAAATTCCATAATAGGTTCATACATGGACTCTGACAGTCTTACAACCGCACATTTTCTCTTGGGCAAATATGAATTGGCTCCAGCTCATTAATGGAAAAAGGGAAATAAAAACCCTGCGCCATGTGGCTTATTGGTTTTTCGTCATAACCACATCTTGAAAATATAACAGGCAATGATTCCTCTTTTTATTTTATGAACAAATAAAATAATAAAAAATACAAGAGAGAGAGCAAAAGCATTTCCTCCAATAACCCCTTTGATACTCTATAGAGAGCTGCATATGTTTTATGCGTCTGCATGCCTTGGTGTTAGCTGAATCTCCTCCTGTCAGTGCAAGTTCTGAGATCTTAAAAAAATGGCAGTCACCTAGAGGTAGATTTTCTAAAACTTTTAGCTTAAAATATAACAAATATTCTTGTTTCCACAAATGTCTTACATTTACTAAAAAGTCTGAACTGAAAGTCAGCTCAGAAAGTTAGCACAGGAAAGTCTGAAAGTCAGTGCAGGAAAAGTTACAGCAAAGTCATGAAAATTCCAAATATTTAGACTTGGCACAAAAAAACTGCGACTTTTTCAAAAAGTCCAGAACCTCTAAAGTTTCTAAGCAGAAGAAGGATTTTTACCTGTTTTGACGCATAGTAAATGTCGGAAAAGTCACAACTTTTTTTTTCTGCGACTTTAAGTGCTAAAAATCTGAATCTGAAAAAAATCCAACGATTAGTAAATGGGCCCCCCTAATGTTTAACAAAATAAATGTTGTAGGGTTTAAACGTTAATGAATCAATGAATGAATGGATATATATATTATAAATAGACAGCCTTCTCTTTTTTTCTGATAACTGCTGCAGTGATGCTACCACTGAAGCAGTGGAGTCCTGCTAAAGTCATCACTGGTATACTGGTTTGTTCCTTTAGGGGCACATTTACTAATCCATGAACGTCCGAAAAGCGTCCGAATGCGTTTTTTTCGTAATGATCGGTATTTTCCGATTTTTTCGTAAATTGTCGCGACTTTTCCGTAGCCGTTACGACTTTTTCGTAAATTGTCAGACTTTTTTGTAAATTGTCAGACTTTTTCGTAGCGTTACGACTTGCGCGAACTGTCGCGACTTTTTCGTAGCCGTCGCGCCGAGTACAAAAGTTTCGGATTCATTCAAGCTTCAGTATCGTGACTTTCCTTGGGCCAGATTGGAGCTGCAGAGTGCCATTGAGTCCTATGGGAGACTTTCCTTGGGCCAGGTTGGAGCTGCAGAGTGCCATTGAGCCCTATGGGAGACTTTCCTTGGGCCGGGTTGGAGCTGCAGAGTGCCATTGAGCCCTATGGGAGACTTTCCTTGGGCCAGGTTGGAGCTGCAGAGTGCCATTGAGCCCTATGGGAGGCTTTCCTTGGGCCAGGTTGGAGCTGCAGAGTGCCATTGAGCCCTATGGGAGGCTTTCCTTGGGCCAGATTGGAGCTGCAGAGTGCCATTGAGCCCTATGGGAGACTTTCCTTGGGCCAGGTTGGAGCTGCAGAGTGCCATTGAGCCCTATGGGAGGCTTTCCTTGGGCCAGGTTGGAGCTGCAGAGTGCCATTGAGCCCTATGGGAGGCTTTCCTTGGGCCAGATTGGAGCTGCAGAGTGCCATTGAGCCCTATGGGAGGCTTTCCTTGGGCCAGATTGGAGCTGCAGAGTGCCATTGAGTCCTATGGGAGGCTTCCAAAATCATGCAAAGTCTGAAAGGTTTGGCCGCCGTTTACGAGCGTTCAATACGAAAAAGTTGCGACAATATACAAGCAAATCGTAACGGCTACGAAAAAGTTGCGACAATTCGCGCAAGTCGTAACGGCTACGAAAAAGTTGCGACAATTTACGGAAAAGTCGTAACGGCGACAAAAATATCGCAAAAAATACGAAAAAGTCGCAAAATGTTCGTTTCCAATCCGAATTTTTCCCATTCGGATTTGTGGATTAGTAAATGTGCCCCTTAGAGTCCTACTCAGTGACATGGGTAAGGAGACAATCTATAGAAAAAAATCTTTTGATGGGAATTGTGGCCTTTTTCTTTTGGTGCATTTCATGTGTGGGGAATTTGTGTTTAACTACTAAAACTTTATAGTTTTTTTTTTTAAGAACAACTCAGCTCTCCAAATCTGCCTGCATTATTGTTTTATTCCACTTCTATAACAGGAAACAGGACTCTCAATGCTCAGAAATGAAAACATTACCCAATGTTCAATTCTCCGCTCCAGAAATCAGATTTTAAGGACAAAAACTCCACTAACAGTAGGTTTAAACCAGAAAAAATATTATTGGAAAGTGCACATTGTGATACTCTAAAAATGGTAACTATATCTTTCTGCCTAAAGCAAATAATGAACTGCAATGCCTTGCTGATGTTTTTATAAAATATTATTAGGTACCAAGATAAAACATAAATATGGATACCAGGGATCTGCTGAACAGTTGAATACCCAATATGCATAGGATTGCAAAAATATGTGGTTTGAGAACTATTCCTTCATTCTTTTTATTGCTCCCTTTCTCCTGCCTTATTCCACCCAAGCATTACATATTGAAGGGCATTATTTGCCTGCTGTTATATTATATGTCTGTTCCTCACTTTGTATCCATGGCTAATATTATTTACCAAGAACCAGCTACTGGCAACCTATTTATTTGGTCTGGTGCCAATTTTTAAAATTGGTGCCAACAACTCTTATCTCAAAAATCCACTGTGAAGCTAACTGTCCTCACTAACGTACGACTGATCAACACCTAAGCTGGTATCTCATGCCTGGAAGTGAGAGAAGCCCAGATATGCCTCTATGTTCTTTACTGTGGCCCTATTTTATATATTGTTTCCAAAACATATACTGCGCTTATTTATTAATGTCACCATATAACTCTATGCTGTAAAACATAACTGTCTTTATACTAGCTTGCATTAGCTGATATTTTAACGTGTTTTTGGCATTCGGTGGGAAATAGGGTTTTTTTAACTTGCCTTCAAGTACATACAGTGTGCAAAATGAATACAAGGCAGAAATAAATCATCAACCCTAACGGTTTGTTCTATTTCCTACTATTCCACCAGTACTTTTTAAGGATAAGGATAAGGGCTGGGACATTTCTGCTGGACAGTTTTTCTGGGAAATGGGGACTCTCCCCTGAAAAAAGGATAGCTGGGTCCACTTTTATGTATTCTGTTTATTAATGATTTGAGGAGGGCCTTGAAAGCAATGTAGATTTTTGAGTACTTGACACATATGCAGAACCAGCAAATAAATTCAGGAAGTGTCCAAAGAGGCTTGTAATCTGGGCATTTAAGTGAAAGATGAGATCTAGGGGCACATTTACTAACCCACGAACGGGCCGAATGCGTCCGATTGTGTTTTATTCGTAATGATCAGTATTTTGCGATTTTTCAGAAAATTGACGCAACTTTTTCATAGCCATTCCGAAAGTT
Organism: Xenopus tropicalis; assembly: GCF_000004195.4. NCBI lineage: Eukaryota > Metazoa > Chordata > Amphibia > Anura > Pipidae > Xenopus > Xenopus tropicalis. The sequence continues at coordinate 126,452,555 of NC_030677.2, forward strand.
GTGCAAAATGTTGCGATTTTTTCGTAGCGTTTAAACTTGCGCGAAAAGTCGCGACTTTTTCGCAGCTTTCGCGCCGAGTACGAAAGATTCGGATTCATTCAAACTTCAGTATGGTGACTTTTCTTGGGCCAGGTTGGAGCTGCAGGATGCCATTGAGTGCTATGGGAGGCTTCCAAAATCATGCTAAGTCTGAAAGTTTCGCCTGCCGCTTACGAGCGCTCAATACGAAAAAGTCGCGACAAGATACGAGCAAATCGTAATGGCTAGGAAAAACTTGCGTTTTTTCGCGCAAGTCGTAATGGTTACGAAAAAGTCGCGACAATTTCCGAAAAGTTGTAAAGGCGACGAAAAAAATCGCAAAAAATAAGAAAAAGTCGCAAAATGTTCGTTTTCCAATCTGCATTTTTCCAATTCGGATTCGGTTTCGTGGGTTAGTAAATGTGCCCCTTAGAGTTGATAAATACAAGGCCATGCATTTGGGATTCCAAAATATGCAGGTTACTTGTAACCTTAATGTAAATTATATAGGCAAATCCATGATGGAATAGCACCTTGAAGTACCAGCATGTAATAAACATGTTGCAAACAGCAGTAGCAAGGATTATCAAAATATTTGGTGGCTATTAATCAACAATGGGCAAATTTGCACCTTTTTTTTCAGCTGCACGTAGAACAATGAAAGTAAATATCTGTCATAGCAGTGCAGGTTTGGTCTGCAGTACTCAAAAGGACATTACTAATAGAGAATTTATATAAAAGAGTATATAACCTAATAAGGATGGATCTATATGTAGTGACAACTTGTGACAACCTGAAAGTAAACTTTTTTTAAATATACCATAACAATGTCTTTGCATGTTATTTATAATTTTGTCATAAAAGTATTTGCCCAATGCTTTTTACATCACCAAACTGATCCCCATTGTTCCTCTATGAGGGGGCTGCCATATTTGTGCAGCAGGATTCCGTTAGCATTAGAAGCTATAACTGACAGGTTGAGAAGGGACAGTCAGGTTGGCAAAACAGTCAGGTTTAGGAACTTCAAGTAAGAATTACTTACAAAAGCAGCCCTATCAGGGAAGAACAATCTACATGGCATATAGGTAACTTTTTATGTATATTCATATTTTGAAAAGTATTTTTTTAGTGCCAGTATCACTTTAAGGTCTGATGTAATCATTGTACATAAATGATAAGTGCAACATACATAAACTCTGTGGTGCTTTATTAACCAGTAGATACAAGATTACCCATAGAAGGGAGAAAGGAGGTTTGATCTTTAAGAGTTGCTGCCACCTTTTTTCCATCTAATGTAACATTTTCTTTGCATGTGCTTTATAAATGTGCCTGAAATGTTTTGCTTCATGCTTTTTTATTACCTATCTGATGGCCCATGTTCCTCTATAAAGGCCATATTTGTGCTACAGTAGTCTTTAGAAGCTATAAATGACAAGGACAGTCAGGTTGCAAAACAATCAGGTTTAGGGTAACAATGACAACAATGACAAAAGAAAAACAATCTAAATAACCTATAGGAAACTTTGAATGCACATTAATATTTTGAATTATCTCACTGAAACAAGTGTATTGGTAGATAGTTCAGATCTCTGAAAGAAAGTGTTCAACACCTACAGTATATAGAAAGTGAGAAAATATTCAGTTAACACAAGATCTCAACACAAAGTAGATCCAAAGACTGGTCCAGTTTCCCAGAAAGGATTGTTTTCCTCTCTGAAACAAATTAGATTGAATTGTGTGTAGATCAACAAGCATATAGGTAGTATTTAATGGGCAAAAGGTTGAATTGATGTTTTTTTACTTCTCATAAACGATGCTACTTTCTCCAGATAGCCACAGGCACCTAATATAGCTAGTTGTAATCCTTCCCTTGTTTTTGTCATATTCATAAAAAACACACATATGCAGCGCATGGCATTGTTTCTGCAGTCACCGTATTGTGGAATAACACATCAGAAAAAAATCTGTAAAATATAAATATAAAGTTGCCAATAATATGCTAGTAAAAGATCAAATGCTACAAAATGTGGGAAATCGATAACTTGCAATAAAATATTTTTATATTTAGCCATTTAGAATGCCACACAACTTGCTTTCTTGTGGTTTTAAAAGCACGATACAGCTAGGTAAAAGGTGAACATACCCTACTAAAATGTAGTATATTTCCCAAAATAACTAAAGCACCTAAGTTACAAATCTATTGTTAAGGTCAGATCCCCGGTGCTTTCGTAATGATTCCCAGCTTGACGGTATCTCCTTGAATTAAGAGAGTGCTTTAAAAGCCATTAACTCGAAGTCAAAAAAAGAGGTGATTTCCATTCACTGTAGGATCTTTACAAACATGTCAACCTTCATTTGAAAAAGTAGGCTGTTTAAATAGGTTTTGATAAATAAATATGTGTTGTTTGGAAAGAAACATTTGGAGGAGTTGCTACTTGCCTTCTGATGGATATTTGTATCCTGAGCAAAAACTAATTAACTGAAGTTGTTAAATGCAATGTTGCAGCTATGAAATGATAACTAGGTGATTAGAGACTGGGGCCACTGTGCTAGACATGGAACAATTGCTAAAATCACTAAAATTAAAAGGGAACTATGCTTTATTTAAGGTGCAGGACCTACCACTTGTTCAAAATTCAGATTTGTGAAGTTTTAGAGATTTTTTTTCTACCACAACTAAACTCATAAATTTAAAAAAACATCTGAAATGGTTTCTTATTTATTAAAAAACGTGACAAAAAAATGCGGATGCTGAAATGTGTACAAAATGTGAATTGTAAACTTGAAATTACTTTCATTGCATGAATAGCAACCCCCAAAAAAATATGAAAAAATAAATACCTCAAAGTAAAAGGAGCACAAAAAAATTGCCTAGGACTGTTTTGATTACATGATCTTGACAGTTTTAGATGGTGTATTTGCATTTTTTGCATGTTTTTAGCACAAAAAAAAAATATGAATTGTGGGAAAAAATAATGCAACCTTTGGAAAATCTATCCCATAGTATAATATGATAGCTTTGCGAATACCCTTTTTATTATGGTATAACGCTCTCTTCAGTGAGTGCTGCCAGAACATACTACATGTCAGTTTCCAATACCCATGCACTGTGTCCTTTTATGCAGCACTCCTTTTTTGTTTTCCATAGAAGTGTACAACTGGGAGCAACATTCGCTTTTCCGCATTTCCTCTTAAAGCTTTAAAGGAAAAGTAACACTAAAAATTTTCAAGTAAAAAAATCTATTCTACCCTGCCCCAATAAATGCCCTATCCTGCACACCATTTATTATTTTGAAAATACCTGCTAAAACTTGGCTTCTGGTCACTTGAAATAGGGCGACGCAGGGCAGAATCCACTATGCGATTGTCGATTGATTGTTCCTAGCCCGACTCCTTCCTATACAGAAGGAAGGCTAGGATCGATCAATCGATCGTTGCATAGTGGATTCTGACCTGCATCGCTGTTTTTTTTTTTTCGTGTCCTGCTTTTAAAAGGTATGAAAATCGTGCTTTGATAAATCTGCCCCTTAGACTACTAGAAAATCATTTAAATATTATATAAACCAAACAGGATTGTTTTTGTCTCCAATAAGGATCAATTATAACTTAGGATCAAGTACAGGACTGTTTTCTTTTAATAAAAGAGAAAAAGGAAATCATTTTTAAAAAATTAGAATTGGGAATATGGGAGATGGCCTTCCTGTAATTTGGAGCTTTCTGGATAACCTCATTCTATAATGAGTAAAATGTTATAGCTATAACTAAAGGAACATACAGTATATAGAGTGGCATGCACATTGTACTAGGAAATAAAATGTATTTGGGTTGGTAATTTAATCTTTCTTTAATCATCTTTCTCTCTGAATTTTGTTGTAATGCAAGTAACATATAGGGGCAGATTTACTTATCCACGAATTCGAATTACGAATGGGAAAAATTCGGATTGGAAACGAAAATTTCTGAAGATCGCAAATATCCCGAAAATGCTTCCGAAAAAATCGTATTAGTCACGATAATATCGTATTGACAATCCGAAAGTCCCGAAATTTTCATATCGAACTATTGTAAACAGTGGCAGAGCCTTTCCGAATTTTTCACGCAGGTGCTCGAAAAAGTCGCGCAAGCGCGAAAAAAACCGGCAAGTTTACGCTCCGAGCATTTGTATGAATGCTCCGAGCATTCGTGTCTTGGTAAATCTCCCCCATAGTATCAACAGTTGAAACAGAACAGAACTTAAGAGTTCCAAACTCTAAAAAAGAATCTGGCTAGAAATGTTGCATTTTATGTACTGGCAAATTTATATTGTATCTTTTATATTGCTGCTCACTAAGTTCATTTAATCGACCTCAACCAAGAACATGAGCTATTATTGGAATGCAGAAAACTTTTCGCCTCAGTACAGCACACATTTTCGCAAATCCATGTTATAATTTTACCATGCATTTTGGTTGTGCCTAAAAAAAAACAGCAGGTTTTTCATTATGCACCCCTTGTATTCCACATAAATCAGACCAGAACCCTCCACAGCTCTGAACCCTCCTCCTCCCCCTGTCTGAGAAACTGTCTGGGTGCCGTGTTCAAAATAAATTAGCAACATGGAGACTTAAAATTATTTTATAAAGAACAGTTGTAGCCTAGTGGAAAGGTACTTCTCTAACCACAAGGTAGGGCAATGTATATGCTATTGCTTTGGTGAGATTTTGGCAGATTTTTTGTTTCATATTTGTTTCCGCGGTTTTGCTCATCACTAGTTGTGAATCAGCAGCATACAAAATGGAGAGCTACTGGGGGCATCATAGATTATCACTGCTAGACTGTGATGCCTTTGGGCTGGTAGAGTAAAAAATATATTGTGTAACAGTTATAGTTAACCTTTTGTTGAGATTTTGTTCTCCTTTAATACACAAAATAATCAAAATTTCTGTAGGCCTCTCTTTGGTTACACTGTCTTTACTGACTTTACTGATAACTATGTCTGATCCATAGACTTCTATAAATCATGTGAGTCATGTGACATAAATAAAGCAAAACTAATATCTCATCCTTCCTTTTGCTGCCATGCTTTACAAGATGCTGTAAAACGTACACCGAAGCTAACAAAGTTAAAAGGGCATTCAACCATTTATTTAAATCCTGAGAGCTGAGTTGTATTTTATCTACAGAGGAGTGATATGACTACATCGAAGGCTGTTTTCAGATGTCTAAAGATTTTTCAAGCAATATTATCCTGCTCTTTCTACTTCATGCTCAACCTAGTGACAGAATCTTTAATTTATTAATATTTATTACAAGTAAAATGAAGTCAGATTTTATTGTCATCTCAACTGCATAAGAACAAACATAGGAAGTGGGAGGAAAGTTACTGCTTGTTAAAAAAAATACATACATTAATAGTATTTATTAATTATTTATTATTAATTAATAATTAGCTGGGAAAAATTGTCTTCCTTCAAACTGATCAAATCTCCATTTACTTGCTCTAGGCTAAATAATGAAAATACAAACAATTCATAAATGGTTTTAGTTACATAAACAAATGATTTAAAGAAACAATCTTTAAAGAGATTAAACTGTCCCCGGTGACATTACTGGTGAAAACTTTCCTTATAGCTTTACCCATTATTCTGTAATAGCAGAATAATGATAGGTTGAGTTTCATTTATTTGTATGGTGTTTTTCCCATAGAGAATAATGAAGGGTGACTTCCGAACTGGCTATAACGGACTTCTAAAAATCACACTTGGGGGCACATTTACTAATCCACAAATCCGAATCCCGAATGGGAAAAATCGGATTGTAAACGAACATTTTGCGACTTTTTCGTAGTTTTGCGATTTTTCGTCGCCGACGCGACTTTTCCGCGAATTGTTGCAACATTTTCGTCGCCGTTATGACTTTTTCGTGAATTGTTGCGACTTTTTCGTATTGAGCGCTCCTTTCCAACTTTGCATGATTTTTGAAGCCTCCCATAAGACTCAATGGCACTCTGCAGCTCCAACCTGGCCCAAGGAAAGTCATGATACTGAAGCTTGAATGAATCCGAAACTTTCACTTGGCACGACAGTAAGATTTTTTCGCGACGGCGCCGAAAAATTTGTGACAATTCGCGAAAAAGGCATGATGGCGACGAAAAAGTTGCGTCAATTTGAGAAAAAGTCACGCCGGCGACGGAAAAATCGCAAATGATACCGATCATTACGGAAAAAACGTATTCGGACACTTTTCGGACGTTCGTGGATTAGTAAATGTGCCCCTTGGAGTATCTGACATTTGAGGAATTCCTGAATTTTTTAAAAACATAATGATTAAAATGCAAACTGCGAGTTTGCAGTTGCTTTATTTTCTATAAATGTCAAGTAAAATGTCTTGCCATATGGCAGTTTGGGGAGACTTGCAGTCACTTTATTTTTCTGTAATGTTCATTAAATATCTGGCCAAAGGTTAGAGTAGTCAGCAAAGGAGGCCTTATTTATTAGCACATTCCTGTATACATTTATATGAACTGGATTTGCAGTTATTTGCACCTTGCCTAAAGTGCTTTAATTTTTACTATAGCAATCTACTCCAGACCGCTTAGCTAAGGTAAATGGCAGAGTGATATATCAGACCTGGGTGACGAAATGTGGGATGACACCCTAGAGCAGATTCCCAAAATAGTCAGAGATGGGTTCATTCAAATTTTTTACCGTGCCTATTTAACACCCCACAGGCTGGCAAAGCTATACCCCTAAACATCAAATCTATGTCCCAAAACTAACTTAGTAGTAGGTTCGTTCCTCCATGAGTTTTGGGAATGCCCGATCATTCAACAACTATGATCTGCGATACTGAAATGCATTAATGGAAGACTGCTATTTCCCAATATTAATTCTCCAAGGATATTGGGGATGCTGGAGGACCTGGGGGTTATCACCATATCAACTGCTGTGTTACTTGCAATTGTTATTCTATGTTATTTCGTTAAAATGGAAATCTATTGCAGCTCCATCGCTTACTTTTTGGAAAAAAACTAGTTAATGACGTGCTAGCCAAACAAAAATTGGTTCACATGTCCAGAAGCCGTTCAATCAAATGTAATGTGGTGTGGGACACTTGGTTAAATGCACAATCCATGTGAACTTTCCAGGCTCACATAAGCTCTGTACACCCTTTTTCTCTTTCCCCCTTTTTTTTTCTTCCTGAACTATTGTTAAAATGTTGAAACTTAAATAAAACTTAATAAAAACGTATAAAATAAATATATAGGCAAGGGTTAAAGGAGAATTATAGATTTTTAGATTTCTTTAAATCAGCATAGATTGCTGTATATTCCATGCTCTTGAAGAGGGACATCAAGACACAAACTGCATAACATCATACGGATGGATTAAGAAAAATGTCAATGTAACATCACAGGCTATTCTTGATATCTCTAGAATCAACTGACAAGCTATATATCAAGGTGTTGAACACCTTCTCCTCAGTTTAGCATATAATATCAACTAGTGATGGGCGAAATGTTTCGCCAGGCATGGATTCGAGGCGAATTTCTGCGTTTCGCCATTGGCAGATTGTTTTGCGAAACAGATGAAAACATTTGCCACGAAAAAATTCGTTGCACGTCCAAAAATTGTTGCTTGTGTCAAAGAAGAATAGTCACGGACATCAAAAGAATAGCCGCACGACGAAACAATAGCAGCGGGCAACAAAATAATAGCCGCGGGCAACAAAATAATAGCCGCGGGCAACAAAATAATAGCCGTGGGCGACAAAAGAATAGCCGTCAGCGACAAAAGAATAGCTGCGGCGACAAAAGAATAGCTGCGGCGACAAAAGAATAGTCGAGGGTGACAAATTTTTTTGCCGCACAACATTTTTGCCGTTTTGTGAATTTTTCGAACAGATTCACTCATCACTAATATCAACCCATATTAGCCAAGGGTACTTGGTATAACTGGCATGACACTAGCAACAGCCAGAAACAGAAATCCTATCCCAATTTGTTGCGTACTGGCAAATATTGTAAAATCACTCATCCCATCCTATTATGGTGCTTGGACTATTGGGGCCTATTTCACAATAAGTCAATTGAAGAATCCTGTACTATGATGGATCCTGATCACCATCATGATAGTAGCGTAGTTAGTACCATAGCCAGATAGGCTTTTATGTGCAGGAATGTATATATATATATATACTATACACATTACCCCAGCACTCCATTATAAAGCTTCAAGAGAAAATTAAAAACCAATTTTGCACACACTGAAGGAAAAATGTCTGCATTTTAGTGAAAAGAGACACGTTTAGTTACATGGTTTGTACAAAGTATGCATAAGCTGACGCACCCCGTCAAGGCAGTGTCCTTGCGTCAGTCCTAACCTAGCGAAAAAAGAGAATATATTTTCTTTGGGGGGGAGAAAGACCATGCCTGCTTTTATCTTTATATGGCATGACCTATTCCAAAGAAACCATTCAGTAATTAAGCGAATAAATACCTTCTTAGCTGCAAGGCTATCCTTAAAGGGGCGGGGTTGGGAGAGCAAGTATTCAATTAGGGAAAAGCCACTTCCCCTTACCGTACAAATATATACAGAAAATACAGCTCATCCCATGAATCAATCAAAACTAATTGGGTGCACGTAGGTGAGTGGCTTGTATTATATACTATACACATTACCCCAGCACTCCATTATAAAGCTTCAAGAGAAAATTAAAAACCAATTTTGCACACACTGAAGGAAAAAGAGACACGTTTAGTTACACGGTTTGTACAAAGTATGCATAAGCTGACGCGCCCTGTCAAGGCCTTGCGTCAGTCCTAACCTAGTGAAAAAAGAGAATATATTTTCTTTGGGGGGAGAAAGACCATGCCTGCTTTTCTCTTTATATGGCATGACCTATTCCAAAGAAACCATTCAGTGATTAAGCTGAAAATATATTTATATAGATATAGTGCTTAATGAATAATGCTCAGTACTATTAGGAAAGCCATATAGTTTTTGAAGTCTTACAATCTAAGAAGGCTTTTACTATTACTGTTATAACAATACATTATTAGCAGACAGATATGTTATACATGATGGTTGCTGAGGCTCGGAATTAATCTTTGGAGTTAATTTAACAAATAAAGGGTTAGTAAATATATATAAAAAATAACATTAAAAAGTGGATAATCTAATATCTGGCATTTTAACTGTCAATGAAAACCTAATGGGAATTATGAAAGGTTAACAAATTTAAGGATTTATTATCTTTTTTGGCAGCTGTTCAGATATGTGAGGAAGTCTTTCGTCCTTTGGGCCTCATTAATGTACAAAGGTATTTTATGTTCCAAGAATAAAATCTGAATTTAAGACGATTCTGTTTATTGTAATCCTGGATCTGAGCTCTTTCATCTAAAATTTAAGGAGGACGTGATACTCTCATCAACTATTTAACCGCTTAATGATCGTTTTAAGTTACTGCATATTTCGCAGCATTTTTGTAGTTGTACTACTTACATTAGACCTTGCTTTTATTTAAGCTGAGTAAAACCAATTGATGGATGTCACCGCCATGCAAAGTCAGCACTACAGACAACTGCAGATAAGATGCTTTAACCAGGAGAAATGGGTGATTTTCCTGAATTATTAAGTGTATTTTCTGCTGTAATCTGATGTCCTAGTTTTGCACTGCAGTGATATCTGACTTCATTAGGCTACAGGTTCAGCACCAGTTTCCATGTTTGCCACAGTCAGTGGTGGTGCTGGCTTTGTCATCTTAATCTGTGTAAAACAATGTGAATTTATTGATTTGTGAAATTATTTATGGAGATTGTGTAATACAAATGCTAAAAATAAAATGCTTTGGCATTTTCCACCTGATTTTCACACAATGTTGCGCAAAACATTGCCACAAGATTACATAACCCTATTGCAATAATTGCTGCAGTGTAACAATATATTTTGTGCTGGCTGAACTCTAGTAATGATATTAACAATGCGTGCTGATGCTCAGCCATAGTAAGTTAGGGAGTGGCTCCTAATTGGAAAGTAGCATTTAATGATCTACTGTCTGAAAAAATAGTGGAAATCAGTAAGTGGACCTGGACCTGAAACAAACTCAGTTCTAGTAATTACTGTAAGCCATTGGGGTTTCTTTACACTAGCATTTGCGATGATATTCACAAGTTCCACATATTTTATTTTAAGATTTCAAGCTGTTGAAGCCAGCCATCCTTGGAGTAGCCAATAAAAGTGGGTGGAAGCTAAACCAAAGGGCAAATTTGGGATTAAACTATCGGTTGGAACAGAGAACAGAGAGAGAGTTGCAATTTGGTTTTTACAACCCTTGGCATCCTGCACTAATTTGCAGACAATAACAGAGTAAAACCCTTCAATAAAATTCTATCAACCACATCCCAAATGTTTTCAGTTAGTCTATAAACCTTATTTTACATGGAACTTTTTAACCAGAATTGTGATAAAAGGTGAGTAAAGGTTGCCCTGCAGACAAAATACCTCAGACACCAAAGGGCTCATTTATGACAGCAAGTACAATGTGCAAAGTGCAATTCTGGATGTAGATTGCCATGTTTTCTTTTACCTACAATGCATAACTTTTCCCCACAATTCCATGTCCAGGGTGGAATAGTGCCAGGGTTCCTCATCATCAATAGGTGTCCTTTTGAATCATTCATCAGGATGGACACTATTTGCACCCATATGGAAGTGCAGGAACATGCTTGGATGCAAGTACCTTACCGAATTGCTTCAATCTGGAATCTCCTTTGTATCAAATTTAGAGTACCAGCCTTGTTCCAAGAAACCCTGTTATATATTTTGCTGATTAAGTTGTCTTTTTAGGAGCATGCAGTAACTACAGAGGAAGCAAACTCTGTAATTGCAATGGGGTGGGAGGTTAGAGGGCCCAATAAAGCCCTTATTAATTCAATATATCTTAGTAGAACTGGGCCCGAACATGAACTTGTTTTGGAGCCCAGTAGCATCAAGTTAAGCCCCTTGGTCTTTTGATGGCTTTTTATTTTGCTTTACTTTTAAACAATTTAAAAGCACATGAAAAATATTTATGTAATTATACATAACTTTTCTTTCTTTTAACAAAGTGCATGGTTTTTAAACAAAAAATGGTTCCTCTACAAGTAACACTTGACTTGAAAGCTCATCATATTTATTTAAATTTAAAGAACACTAAGGGGCTGCTTTACTAAGACACGAATTCGAATCCGAATTGGAAAAATTCCAATTGGAAAACGAACATTTTGCGTCTTTTTCGTATTTTTTGCGGTTTTTTTTCGGCGCCTTTACAACTTTTCGGAAATTGTCGCGACTTTTTCGTTACCAATACGATTTTCGCGAAAAAACGCGACTTTTTCGTAGCCATTACGATTCGCTCGTATCTTGTCGCGACTTTTTCGTATTGAGCGCTCGTAAGCGGCGGCCGAAACTTTCAGACTTAGCATGATTTTGGAAGCCTCCCATAGGACTCAATGGCACCCTGCAGCTCCAACCTGGCCCAAGAAAAGTCACCATACTGAAGCTTGAATGAATCCGAACGCTCCGAAAAAATCGCAACATTTTGCGCAACTTTTGGAATGGCTATGAAAAAGGCGCGACTTTTCGCGCAAGTTTTAACGCTACGAAAAAGTCGCCAGATTTTACGCAACATTCGGATGGCAACGAAAAAGTTGCGATAATTTTCCGAAAAAATCGCCAAATACCGATCATTACGAAAAAAACGCAATCGGACGCATTCGGCCGGTTCGTGAGTAAGTAAATGGGCCCCTAAGAGGCTGATTTATTCGTTTTTGAGATCATGTTTTTTTATCTCAATCTCTAGCATTTAAAAGAAAAGTATGTTATCACAGCCCAGTTTCATTGCAGTAAAAGTCTGTCACAAAGTCACATTGTTTCATTTACTTGTCTGAATGAGGCTTTAGAACTAAAAAAATTGAGAACCAACTTGCTTGAATGCTTCAGATACACTTCTAAAGAATCTTAACATGTTTTCAGTTTTGCAAAGCTTGCACCCTTTAGTAAATACAGCACAAACTTATGTCATACCGGAACCTCTAGTGTTAATAATGACATTTGCACACTATTCAGTGAGGACAAGAAGAAGGGAGGGTACCTTTGTGTGTTTGTTTTTATTTGTGGTTTGTTTTTTATATCAGGTTCTAAATAAAAATATGGATAGTGTACATAAATACTTTGGATTCATATAAAGCATTTTACAGTGACGGTATTACCTCAGCAGTGTTTTCCAAGCTGTGGCCCTTCTCCCCCCACTACTTTAGCACACAGCATGCACTTTGAAGAACCAAAATAACTTTATATTTTATTTATTTTGCTAATGAAAATTTTCAAAGGTTTCTATTTGCTTAATTTCTCAAAAGGTTTTCTAAAGGTAATGTGGCTCCAGCTACTGTTTTAGCTGTACACAGTCATTTATGATCTGAATGCATGATCTGAATGCAGATTGGTGGTTGGTGCTGGGCTACGTTTGTGCTCATAATCCTAATATAACAAGCCAGGACTGGGTTCAGCATGGCAGCGGTATGAAGGAGCGGTATGGTATCACTGAGGGCCATAAGTAAAACTCTTCATAGCAGTGATTGTTTTATAGCCTGTATAGAGAGATATATATGGCAGTATAGATATTCAATTATACAAAACACAGTTCTGCTGGTAAGTTTTAGGGTGCAGCGGCTTTTAACAATTTATAGATGTAAAACACCTAACAATATCATTTATTCAGCACCTTATTAACCTGAAAGTTATTACCCTTATCACCTTCTGAGGAATGCTTATCTTAATAAACATCATTATTGATTTTTCTATCTATTAACTTGCAAAAGTACTGTACTAGAATATTCATAGTGCTAATTAGAAATTGTTCTGAAAGGCTAGAGATAATCATTACTATTGTACGTTAAATGCTCTCTACTGTGATGAAAAACAATTCAGCAGTTCTCATGCTCCGATAGTTGTATACTGTATGCTATAAATTAGCAGCAGAGGTATGGAGTGAATGAACCATATAAAATGAAACTGTCCTTTTTATGGCTGACAATTGAAGGTGACTGAGAGGATGGTTCACTGTCAGTCTAAATGTAATTGAAAACTTTTTAGTATTAACAGCTTACCCATAATTATCTCAACTCACTATTTTACTATTGTTCTATATCATAGAAAAAGAAAAAACAAAAACAATCTCAAATGATTTCCAGTAAGGGAAAGTAGTAAGTAGATGACATTATAGAAATTTAAAAATAGCCTGTTGTTACTTACCAATGGATGGCTTTACATGCAAGGGCACACCCTATCTGCTATATAGATACAGGTATGGGATCCCTTATCCGGAAACACGTTATCCAGAAAGCTCCGAATTATGGAAAGCCCGTCTCCCGTAGACTCCATTTTAATCAAATAATTCAGATTCAATTTTAAAACTGATTTCCTTTTTCTCTGTAGTAATAAAACAGTATCTTGTACTTGATCCCAACTAAGATATAATTAATCCTTATTGGATGCAAAACAATCTTATTGGTTTTAATTAATGCTTTATTGATTTTTTGTAGACTTAAGGTAAGGGGATCCAAATTACGGAAAGACCCCTTATCCGAAATACCCTTGGTCCCAAGCGTTCTGGATAACGGGTCCTATACCTGTACCCATAATATCCCATACCCATAAATATACTACATTATAAACTGTAAGGTAATATTCGCAAGGTTTAGTCTTATGATGACTGCATAAAGCAAGTAAAAGTATTGGATTATTACCAGAATAAGTAATGAAGTATTATCAATATTGATAGTATTGCATATTAACAAAGATTTCTATTACTTCATCATTAATAAAGGGTATAATACCTTACTTCCTCTTGCTCACTTACTACATTATTGAGTTGATAGTGCTTGCTAGAGGTCTAACTTGTTTGCTCCTGTATCTATGGTTTTTGCTTTTTGTTACTTATGGTTTTAGTTTTCTGCACTAATACCCAGACATTTTTTTGTCTTTGTTTAACTGTCAGGAGACACGAGAAATAATAATAATAATAATGTTTTGTCTGTTAGGGAAAACTATAAATTAATTTTCATGTACACTATTCTTGGTAATATCCAAATATTGAGCTGGAAATGCAAGTTTTTTTTTAAGCCAAGACAAAATTTCTCCGTCCCAATTACTCAATTAGGGTGTCAGTGCGATGCACTAAATTTCAAATGCATTAAAGTACAGAAAGCTTCAACTAAAGTTAAACACAAACCAGTGGGATTATACTGTACGTGTGATAAAGGATATAAACCTGAATCATGTTGTAAGGCAGGGATCCCCAAACTTTCTTACTCGTGAGCCACAGTCAAATGTAAAAAGACTTGGAGAGCAACACAAGCACCATAAAAGTTCATGGAGGTGCCAAATAAGGCTAAAATTGGCTATATTGGCTGAATCACGATTCCTGTGAGCATTGTCATCTGTATACACATTTATAACAACTCCACCTTACCTTATACTTACCTTTTGTAACCTAAAGGAATATATAAAAATATAAGGTTATTCTACCTACCTTATTTAGTTCTGTCCATCCCTCCTTTATACTGTGAAACCATTAAAAAGATTAGATTAAATCAAGAGTCTAACATACTCCCAACTGTCTGACACCCGAGTAGTAACAGTTCTAATCAGGATAGAATTGATACATCTATCAGCAAAATAGCTACAATGTGTTGGGTTACTCGCAGATTCTGTAAGGAATCCAAAAAGGAACAGCTGGCAACATGAAATGTTACTTATGTTTTACAAATAACGATTTAGCCCAATAGAATCTATTCGAAGGTATTAGGTATGTACATATTTTAATTTTTCCTTTCTATTCCTCTTTTTTCCTCTAGAATTTTAATAATTGGTTTTTTAAAGTGTAGCAAATAAAGTTTGGTTTTATTTTGTCCGAAGGCAGGTGTGCCAAGATCTGTGTGTCTTCTAAAATTAAACTTGTATCCATAAATCACACAGTGTGCACCCTGAAGTGACTGTAGTGCGAGATTTTTTTCCAATACTATAAATACTCATTTGTAACATTTTCTCCTTCTTTGCTGACACTAGGCAATAAATAATTAGACTATACTCTGGGGACACCTTGTTCCCTGGGACCCATAACAGTGTCTATGCTATTTATCCCTCCTGATACACACCTGTTAAGACTAATTTTTCAATAAAAGAATACATAAGTGTGTCACAGATGTACATAAACTTTTTGTTTTATTTCAGTAAAACATGTGTTTCAACATTCCATTTATAAGTGCAACCAAATCTCAGTAAATTACAACATGCATTTTCTTTGCTTCTGTGCTGTGCTAGAAAATGTAGAAGGCTTTTTTTTAAGCTGTAATTTTTGCTCGTGTTTACTTGACAGCTTATAATGTAGCAATTATAATAAAATGCTGAAATAAAATTAGCTACAGCATAGAGCATAAAGCTTCTTACAGAAAGCCACCAATTTTCCATCACCGGGCTGCTGTTTCTTTATAACTTCAGAATGCTTTGGTCAAATGAAATCCTTTTACTTGAAATTACAATAAAAGGTATAGCTATCGGCCACAGACTCATCATGGTTATTGTGAACTGTAATGTGGAAATGCTGCAATAGTTGTTAGAATTTTATTCTATCTTGTGCTACACTATAATAGTTGATTTTTAAATATACAGTATGTCAACCCCTTGAAGAACAGTTAAAATACCTATACTGGGAAACTTGAACTGCGGGGAAGCAAATAAAAAAATGTAATATGATGTACAGGTATGGGGCCTGATATCCAGAATGCTTGGGACCTGGGGTTTTCCGGGCAAGGGATCTTTCCATAATTTGGATCTCCACAGTTAAAGTCTGTTAAAAATAATTTGAGAATTGAATAAACCCAATAGGATTGTTCTGCCTCCAATAAGGATTAATTGTATCTTAGTTGGGATCATGTACAAGGTACTTTTTTATTATTACAGAGAAAAAGGTAATCATTTTTAAAAATTAGAATTATTTGCTTATAATGGAGTCTATGGGAGAATGCCTTCCCGTAATTCGAACTAAATGGATAATGGGTTTCCGGATAAGGTATCCCATATCTGTACAATTCTATGTTACCAGTGAAACATTATTATTATTTATATGTCATGTCAATAACTGAAACATGACAGTTATTTTTGTAAAAGTTTCATTTTTTGTTCATTTTGTAGTATATGATATTGTAGTGAACAAATACAGCTTTATAAGTATTTATTTACTGGTATTTATATAGCACCTTCACATTTCTGCAGCTCTAAGGTCCCTATCACATTCACACACATTATGGTCAATTTAGTCAGAAGTCAATTAACCTACCTGTATTTATTGGAGTGTGGGAGGAAACTGGAGTACCCAGAGGAAACCCAGGGGGGATTCAAATGATTCACGGAAATTAGAGGAATTGTCAAGTGTTAGGGATTCTAAATTTAATGAGGTAAAATGTAAAATAATCCATATAGGCAACAAAAAGCTAGATATAGAGGGAACAGTAACTAACTGTCAGTAACAGCAGAAGAAAGAATCCAAGAATGAATTATAATTATAACAGCTGTTAGTACATTACCACTATTTGGTTACTGGTGGGTAGAATTTTCCAGCGGCAGATGACTAGAAATAGTGTAAATATCATGAAGTTGTAGGGCAGAAACTGAACATAAGGAATATAAATAACACTTATTTTACAGAAGTGTTATATACACATGGGATAGCTGCTCTGTTGATGGGGTAGGGAAGGAATCCCCAACCTTTCTTACTGGTGAGCCACAGTCAAATGTAAAAAGACCCAAGTCAACACAAGCATTATAAAAGTTCATGGAGGTGCCAAATAAGGGCTAAGATTGGCTATTAGGGCCTCTATGCACCCTATCAGCTTACAGGTGGCTTTATTTGGTAGTAAATCTTGTTTTTATTCAACCAAAACTTGCCCCCAAGTCAGGAATTCAAAAATAACTATCTAGATTGGGGAAACTGAGAGCAACATCCAAGGGGTTGGTGAGCAACATGTTGCCCGCGAGCCACTGGTTGGGGATCATTGGGCTAGGGAATAGCAGCTAAGCAGATAATAGATAGTATAACCGCCTTACAGAATCAAAATGCATTTTTGTACACAGATTTCTTTGGTGCAATCTGAATTGCCACTCTTGTAAACAAATACAATTATTACAGTTATTATTATTTGTAATAATAATGTACATGTTTTTATTGTCATTGCAACAGTATAGTTTCTTTACTCCATTAATATAAGTGCATTGCCCATGGTTTGGCCTAATTTTTGGTAAAATATTTATCAAAAAATCACAACTGTGTTTATTAATATAATATAAAAACATACTATATTAATATAGGATAATATAATTTACAATATTGACTTATTGTATTATTCTATAATTTATTCTAGTTGTGGAAGCAAATATTTTCTTTTGGCTTAACCAAAATACAGCAAATACCCAAAAAAGGTTTAATGTCAATGTGTTGAGTATTCTAAACAATAAGACAATAATAACTACATTTTTAAAAGATCCAACATACCATAACGTTCCTAAGAAACTAATAAATCATCTGAAAAAGTCCCCTAGATACATTTAAGCGTACAGAGGCATATAATAAAGAGTTAGATCAGGGACACTTACAGAATTCCAGGCTGTACAGGCAACATAACTACCTTTCAGCAGGTACGTGTATGTCCCCATTTAAAGTGATAATTGGTTACATTAATATAACTGCTCACTCGTGAAATATTTCTACAAAATATGTTGATGGAAATTGAAATCAATGAAGAGCTCTGTTCTGAACATAATAGACAATTTATTCATTTGCATATACTACATATACCTTAGAGTGCCGTTTAGAAACATAAAATGGCCCACAGACTATGCAGTCATACCTATAAATAAGCAAATAAGAGAAGATTACAGCATGGTTTCTTTATACCCCAATAAACAAGACTCCCAGGGAGCTCAGTGTTTTGTTAGTGCACAGCATGTGTCCTTATTTTTTATGTTCAAGATGTCTGAAGTAATTTGCCACACATATAGAAAACTGATTGCATTCTTTTGAAAACAGATACCATAACAATTCAAAATAAGGGAAAATATATTTTGAAGTCAATACAAGCATAGAAATTATTAATAGAATCAAAATAAAATTAAGTGAGAAAAAACAACATATGGTATCTATTTGAAGCCTGCTACTCAGGTAGAGAGATTACTCAATGTCAACTTAATTGTTAGTACAGGTATGGGATCCCTTATCCGGAAACCCGTTATCCAGAAAGTTCCAAATTATGGAAAGACCATCACCCATAGACTCCATTATAAGCAAATAATTCTAATTTTTTTAAAAATTATCTTTTTTTTTGTATTAATTAAACAGTAGCTTGTACTTGATCCCAACTAAGATATAATTAATCCGTATTGGAGGCGATACAATCCTTTTGGGTTTATTCAATATTGAAATGATTTTTAGTAGACTTAAGTTATGGAGATCCAAATTACGGAAAGATCCCTTATCCGGAAAACCCCAAGCATTCTGGATAACAGGCCCCATACCTGTAGTACAATACAAAGGTAAATGGCTGAGTACTGGGACAACCAGTAATCACATCTCTATATGCAAGTACTAAACTAAAAAGCTTCCACTTCCTTTGTGTGAGTCACACCCAGGCAGCTTAAAATGTGTCAGTAATGCCCCTGTGTAAATTTCATAGATTTTTGTATTCAAGAAACATGTATTCAATCAGCTTTCTGCACAAAGGGTACAAAATGTTTGAAAAATGAGTTCAGATTGTGATTCGGGAACCACCTGGGAATTAATAAAAGAAGATAGTCCTGCAGTGGAGAAGGACATAGTCAAGAACAGGAGCTGAGGCAGAAGCTTGTGGTGCAGAAGAGTATGGCATGTACTGCAACAACTGATAACGCAAACTGGGTGTTCTGCCATGCGAATATCTTCTCTTAGTATACTTTTTATCTGTGCCATCATGTCTTGTAAGCCACATTTGGTCAGGAGTGTGTACAGCGTTGCTGTATCTGAATTAACCTACTTATCTGATTTTGTTGCAGAACCTTTAGCTCTGCTTCAGAAGCAGTTAAGGTTTAGTAGATTTATATCCTCTACCTTCCTCTTCACCTTGGTCTTTATGATTGTTGTGCTTTCCCATGGGTTCGCTGTGATCTGCTGCGTTACAGAGTTTTTAACTGAGGAGCTCCTTCACCATGCTTCCATCTCGCTCAGCAGTCAGCTCCACCCCCAACTTGGTCCATTTTTATCACTGGTTTCTTGTTTTTTATACCTTAGACTTAAATGAGATTATAACCACAATTAACTGAACACTTGCATTTGAGCTTCCAAATGAAATCTTTCCTGACATACATATTCTAGCGTACCTGATATAGTTGTATGTAATGATTCTGCACTTTCCGTTAAAGTCTTTACAAAGCTATACATTTTCACCCTTGAATGTTTCTGGGGCAGTAATTGGAATGGTGTATCCTTAATATTTACTTGCAATGTAAAATTAAATGTAGTAGTATCTATTTCAATACTGATTTAAGAGTGTTTTTGTTTGTCTTGATCCAGTTTGCGTAAAAAAAAATCAAATACTTACAATAAGGCCATTTTTGGGATCAGCCTGTCATTTGAGAAATGTATTCATCTTTGCCCTGACACCTGCTTTGTGTGTTCACTGGCAAGGCTGATTCAGTGCCTGTCAGTGCACATATAATCAGGGAACGGGCCCCTCTGCCATTAGCCTACAGGTCTCCAAACAGATATTCATTATCCTTATCTTTATTCTAGGTGGATGTGTTGAACAGTCTGTTTTTGCAAACTATAAAACCAGTTAATGTGCTAACTTATAGGAAATCTTTCATCCTGTTTCCATCTATCATTGCCACTACTGTGCAAATCAAGGAGACAAGAACTACATTTGCTTCTTTATATATATATATATATATATATATATATTTATATATTCTTGCAATTTCCTGATAAGACCAGCCACTTGCTTTGCCATCATTATATTGCTCAGCTGCTGAGATCTGAGCTCCATCAAATTGACAAAGATAACAGAACACATGAAAGGGCAAAGAACAAACACAAAAGGGAACCGTCTGTCTCCAAAGTAACATGTGTTGATGCTGCAGATAAAGGATACAAAACATACAGCATGAGTTATTCGGTTGCCTTTTTATTTCATTTGCAAACTTATATATTAAATGTATTACTCAGTGGGTCATATTTCAATAATGTTGTCAGTGACTACAAATCACCTTGTGAATGTTATATTATCAAAGAAGCCTTTTCTAGCCCCTATACCTCCACCCTCTTGTCTTTGATCAGTCTCTGAAGAATAAATCCTGTTTTTGGCAGGGGAACTTACTCAACTGATTGTATCTTCTGAACAGATTTTTGTGCTTCTTTCCACAAAATACTTTATTTTCTATATGATTATATAGTTTGGAAAAATTAAAGCAGTGTTAGTAATATTTCATAAGAATATTAGAATTTCCATAGAATATAACTTGTTAATAAAAAGTGTTATATGTAATAATTCACATATTTGTCATTTATATATGTATTTGCCACACATGTAATATGAAATATTTTGAGTGATCTTGTGTAAAATGTTTTTATGCTCTTGATTAATGTTAGTTATTTTATAATTGAATTAATTTTTTGTATCCTAATATATATATAAATGAATGGTTGGACTTTTTGTTTCACCTTTTTGTATTACTGAAGGACTAAGTTGTTTGCTATGGGTATCAATAAATAACACTCACAGTTGAAAAAAGTACTGTGTCCTAACAATGTTATGGCTGTATATATACAAAAAATGCATATTTGTAGTTTACATCCTTCCCATAAATGAACCCCAAAGACATGTATCTTTTTAACAAGTATCCTATACCAGCTTGGTGGTCCAGGAACCCCCTTACACTGAATATGAATTTTCACCTAGCCCTTTGCTTTTTTTGTCAACAGAGAACACTCACAGGCAGTGGGAACCCATCGTAACTTATTACAGAGTTAAGTTAAAAAATGCCCTGATTGGGTAAAATGAATTGCTATTTTATGGTGACATTACTCTGTAGAAGCCACGTGGACTGCAATTGCAATTGCAATTTCTACTGCCTTTCTGTCACACCACCTGACCATCTGGTCTACACAATCAGCCAGCATAGGGGTAGTCACAGCAGCGGGCAAGAGGATTTGAGATACTTTAACTTTATAATATTTTACTGATGTGCACCTGTCTGGGGAGCTGTAAAACAGTAGGGACAACACTGCCACTTTCAGGTACATAACAAGGCCACCAGCCCACCTCTTCTGTAGAGCTAATTCACTGAGGAGTAATAGATCAAGAACAGTGATCGTATAGTGGATTCTGCATAAGCAAGTAATAACAACACATGAATATAAACATACCTGTACAACAGTAATGGGAATACTGCCAATTTCAGGTACATCACAAGGCCATCAGCCCACCTACATTACAACAGTCAGTTAATTCAACATATCCCCATTAACATATTACAGGATTTTGGAACTGGAAGAAAATGCAGCATAGCTGAAATACCTGACACATTACCATATAACAATCTCATAAAAGTACAATAGGCAGATCAATCGTTGATTAAATCATACAGTTTCACAGTAGACATCTTCGATACATGTGCTCTGCCTGCCTTCATTACAAACTTTTGGTAATATGCTACACACACTGCAAAAACTGCTAAAAGTATGAAATTGCTATAGCTAAAGGTAAACAGGTTGCTGAAGTAAAGAAACAACCTTTAAAATTAACGATAATACTTTGGAGTGATATCACCCCCCTCCCTTTCCCTCCCAGCAGCCAATCAGCAGAACAATAGGAAGGGAGAAAGACAGCAGCTTCCAGTAGGTATAAGAATAGCACTCAATAGTAAGAAATCCAAGTCTGGCTTGGGACTCCTCCAGTTACATGGGAGTAGGAGAAACAATAGGTTACCTGAAAGCAGTTCTAATGTGTAGTGCTGGCTCCTTCTGAAAGCTGAGAATCAGACACCTACACTCCAATATTACAACTAAAAAAATATACATTTGTTGGTTCAAGAATAACATTTAGTAAAATGAATTATTTGTTCTGTAAACAGTGTAATTTAGAAATAAAAGGTACATCATAAAAATCATGACAGAATCCCTTTAAGTTAATTGTGTTACATTTGACAGAAAACTGTTTCATCAGTTATATTTAAAAAGTTTCTTATTTGAAAGGCATGATGCTTATGTAACGGACTGGTAAATTATGTCCCTTCTACTGGAGGTCTCCTAGTTATTAAGACGCCTATAGGGGGTCATTACGATAGATGGAAAGTGAGTCCCTTTTCCTGGGTCAAAGTATGACCCTTGTAGTTTAGTAGTTTGGCCACAAGGTGGTGGCATAGTGTTACAATATAAAAGGCTCAGCAGCCAGGTGGACTGGGTCCATTTTGTTACAGACCTCCACCTGAGCAGGCAAGTGTAGAGAGCGTAGAGGTTCAAGAACCTCTGGTGCCCATCATTATTGTGAGTTGCATGTGCACAACACCCTGGCATCCAACATATGCAAGGGCTCACACCTGAGAGAAAAGTCTCATTCTGGGTAAAGCTGGTGTATCATGGCAGGGCTTTTATTAGGCTAAAATATTCAATTTGCACTAAACATGGACAATTCCTGGCCAAAAGGCACCTTCTGATGACCATGGTCAAAGGCTTTAACTGGAATGTTAATGACTAAACCAAAATGGCAGTATGCACTCAGAGGGCCTTTCAATAAATGAGCACAGTTGGAACTTCTAAATTTAGGCCTCCCAGTCCTGGTGTGCCCTGGGAGGCCTAAATTTAGAAGTTCCAACTGCTACAACATTTGCCTGAAGCATCTCCCAGAAATGACAATACCATACCATACCACTTTAATAAAGCTGGAAGAACTCTATGTAACCTTTACTTCAACATTCTTTTAGAATAAATATGCCTAAGGCATCTTTTTAATAAATCCTTTTAATATTTAGTGAAGATTTTTTTTTTTATTGTGGTGTCACCATTTTTATCACAGTGAAACACTTGGACCTCATATCTACTTCTGTAAACACAAACTTATTCATATTCATGTTCACCACCTTTCTTGGGGCAGCTGTGGGGGCCCACCAATCCTGGGGCAGCACAAGCTCTAGCCTGCTGTCAGTTGCCTAAGCTTAGGGACCGCTCGAAATATACAATTCACAATGCAAGGCTGATTACTAATTAATTCAGATTCAAATTACATGGTTGTTTACAAACAAATGCATTCAAAATCAGAATTGATCAGCACTTTAGTATTAGCTTCTATGTAACCACATTTTCTGCTAATGTTTTCAGGATTTCGACAAAGCCTATCTTCCCAACAACAGCCCGGAGCATAATGAGCATATACTGTGATACTGACACTCAGTGCATGACCGAACAATGTCCACAGTTACTGTTATAAGGACGCTGAGCCATTGGGCTGGTACAGTAAGTTCAGTGTATATATTCTAGAAATAATCTTTTTTAGTCTTTAGTTCTCCTTTAATGTTGTTTCCTTGTCATTTATATGAATACTAGTACAAGTCACAATGCAAGAAGACCATTTACATTCTTTAATTTGGGCAATAATATGTTTTCTGTAGTTTTTTGTAGATGTTATCGGATGTGTCATACTGTTTTTTATATTCACAACAATTGTTCTCATTTATTTGTTACTTTTTTACTTCTCTGGAGGGCAGTTACAAGCTTTTTTACTTATTAAAATCAATCCTCTTTAGGAAGAATTAATCTGAGTTTAATTAGCTAACGTGATCGTGGGAAAGTTTTCATTTTTTTTATTGCTTGCCATTATATTAAGTTGATGTGCTTTTCATGCATTAGGCATGTTGAATCTTTTAATATAAGCTGTAATAATGTAATGTTTAAATTTTATTTGCTCTGGTTCAGTCTATTCCAGGAAGATGGCAAAATGTGCATGTTCAGAATTCTTCCCTGACTCTACAAGTACAAGTAGTGATGGGCGAAAAAATTTGTTTATATGGTTTCAAGTTATTTGGGCATATCATTGCAATTATTAAAAAGTCAGTGGCCAAATTTGTCAGGGGAACACTTTGTGGACATTGAATTATTTTTTTTCTAAACATTTATAGAAAATTATGGTGTTTTCAGCATTTTCTAATTAGTCCTTTTCAATGTGATAGAGCAGATGTATGGTGCATTGAAGACCATGGATAAAGATGAAAGATTATGGATGAATAAGTAAAAATCAACAATAAGACCAAAAGTAAAGAGAAAGGTATTTAGCTGAACTATATTTTGCAGGCATCCTCATTAATGAGGATGACAGATCCTAGACACCTGATCTGTCAATGGCTTGGCTTACATTGTAATTTGGAAAAAATAACAAATATGTTCATCAGGGCATATGGTAAGCGGGATGAGATGCTTGTTTTCCCTGCTTCTGTCTCAGCTCTTGTTCCCTTTGTTCAAGCAGGAGATTTATTTTTACACAGTGCGCTTGGAAAATGTACAATTCTGAGAAACTTTGACACATTTCATAGTAGTGATTCACCTGCCATGAAAAAGGTTTTGCCATAATATATACATGTTAAAATCAGGTACACTATCTGAATTTTAAGGAAAGAGATTCACTGGTTCTAAAAAGTTTATGTTTTGGGGTAAGTTTACCATTTGCTTGATGCTGCTGTTCCACCGAAGACCAGCCATATTACCTCTTATGAGGAATAAAAAGGAATGTTACCACTTTTGCAAATTGTTGCGTCTTCCTATTATATTTGTCTATCAAAAAAATAGAGGTTTAAATACCCCACAATGAAATAAGTATTAGTATTTAAGAACAATTTCAAAACTAGAAAGGGAAGATTGAGAACAAATTGTATATTGCTTTGAAAAATATGTGAAGTGGCTGAATGAAATCTGATTGGCTGTTTTTGGCTCCACCCACTTTTTTTCTAACATTGGATCACAGTCATATAGTAAAAAACACTGCAAATTTTGGGGACCCTCATTTTAATAGTGTCATAATAGTAAAAATGTAAATTTCACCAATGAAAGTCAATGAGTAACACCTGATTGATGAGTGGTGCCTCCACCCACTTTTTTTTAACCTTAAACTGCAGTTACCCAGTGGCTAACTCTGCAAAGGTTAGGGACCCTGGCATTAATATGTAGCGCTGGCTCCTTCTGAATGCTCAGACTCAGGCACAATGCTCTGAGATAGCTGCCTACACACCAGTATTACAGCTAAAAATTTCAATTCAATTGAACTTGAAATTTTACTAAACTTGATATCAAATTTGTATTCTACTAATCATTTCTGGTGGGTCTGCAAACTTTCAAAAAAATAAAAATAACTCAAATGGAAAAAATTACGATTGACTTGACTACATGAATGCAGAAGCTTTTAGATGTTAAGGTTTAACATGACAGTTTTTCCATTTTTTGAGCATTTATTTACATTTTATCAAATAAATAGGACCTTGCCAGCCTAACCCAAGGCAATATTTTGCAGCCAGAATTTCATAAGAGATTGCTACTATGCTCTGCTGTTCCTCGCTGAAGACTTGAATGAGTATTAGGCTGCCTCTACCTACAGAGAGGATGGCCCCAAACTCTGCTATCAGCAGGAGCTGCATTACCAACCATGAGAGAAGTTCAGCAGTTCTGCTGCTGGTGCTGGATCTGCAGTATCTCAATGATAGGAAATCCAAGCAGGCTGTCACCTAGCACAAGCAGTAGTAGTGTCTGTAGCTATCAATCCACCATGCAGTCACAGGAGAGAACCTCCTTTCTCCCTCTGCTAAAATTACCTGTGCGATACTCTGGCAAGATCCTACCATAAGGAATGGGTGCTTCTTTTTCTGACATCACATCCCTCTCTTTCTCCGCCCCCCCCCCCCCCCAGGTCAGCTTTCTCCTGCCTTAACTCTTTCCTTCTCACCTAATCACAGTTGCACCTGGTTCTACCAATCTCTAAACATAAACCAGTGTAATCTGACTGCTGGTTATTCGGATCCCTTGTCATGCAGCCCCCATGCTTATAGCCCCAGGGCTTTCCTTTCTAAGATTTTTTTTAAAATAGAGCAACAGTTTAACCTGGGTGTACCAATATTTATAAGTGGGTAGGCTTTGTAGTTTTTTACAAAGTAGAGAGACAAGCATCACTGTATGTGAGGTGGATATATAATATATCTATAATATAATATCTCTGACAATTGAAAACAAATATATGCATTATTTATAAATTAATATAAAGCTTCTTCTGCTTTCCCAGGCAAGCACTGCAGTGTTTGTACTTTGTGTTGGAAACACAGCATGCAATCTCTAAAAGGGACAAGCAAGCTTACAAATAAACTGTAGATCTCCCCTAAACATGCTTGTTTATTTCTGACACTTGTTCATGAAAACAAGTTATTGGAATATGAAGTGAAAAACACAACTTAAAGTGGTTCCCCCAAATGACATTTAAGCAGCATAGCTTTGTTCTGACTTGAGTACAACAAGCTGTGCTGAAACCTTCCAACCCATTTTATTTTCCATCCCCAGAAAGGTCCCTTAGCTGAAATGTCATGCATCTTATTCTCAGTTTCTGCAGTGTTTTAGATTAACACTTTCCCTTTATGATTCGCATTTCAAGCTCTAACTTGTTTAAAAAGCTTTGTGGTCTTACGCTGTGTAAGTAATTGAGAAGCTGTTTTGAAAACATATAGACAACATTCTTAATTTATTCATTTCTGACGAGTCCTGCTTTTTTTTCCAGACACAGTTCTGTTTAGCACTGACATTAATTTCTCTCAGTTTTTCTGGTGACAAATAAAACATTCTAATTCTGTAATAATCCACAGAAGCCTGGAAAAAGAGTTAATCTGCAAGCTGCAGTGCTTTATAATAGAAAGTAATAGTATGATCAAGTATTGATCTAGTTTCTTTAAGTTTCACAAGGTTTGGTGTTTTATGTTAAAGTTAAGTGGCAGAAAGATTTTTGGGCCAATGGGTTTAAATGCAAATAGAGGGTTTAAAGGAGAACTAAAGCTAGAAAAGTGCATTATATTCTGGTCCTCTATACAAGCCCAAGGCAGTAACAGTACTTTAGCAGGGAAGATCTGTGTCCCTTTAGATGCCCCAATATCTCCCCACCTTTTTTTCTGCTGATTCCCTGAACAAGCTCTGTGTTGCTGTCAGTTACAGAGCTTAGGGACACACTCACGATATACTGTATACTGTACACAGTAAACAGGCAAACCTCATTTTCTACTTGATAATTTCCTACAACCCCTAAGCTCGACTTCTCAACAGCTGCTCAGAGCGCACTTGTGTCACAGACACTTTCCAAGATAGTGACCCCCTGCGACACATTTGAAATCCTGGATCATTGGTGCTACTGGATAAATCAGCCTTTTGCTGCACCGTACACTTGACTGTTATTATACAAGAAATATACTAGACTGATTTTGCAACATAAGACAACAAAAAAGACATAGAATGACATTAATCTCGAATATCTCAGACCAATAAGCAAGTTCAAGCTTATACTTATAAAACTGCACATTTGTTCACATGTGTATGCAGGTTGGACAATACTGACTGCTACACATGTAACCACACATGTCTTTAATCTTTAGGCTCATTGACCAGGCAAATTAAAAAAATTGTCTGCTAATGCATTTTGTTAAAGCAAAAAGGAGATGTAGTCCCTCTTTACTTCTGGCTGTGCCAATCATTTTGCCCAATTATGGAACAATACAATAGCAGCCAAACTATGTATGGTCCCTGACACAGTACACATCTTTCCAGATGAGGGGGATAGTTTCAGATGCTGTACAGCAGTGCTGTCCAACTGGTGGCCTGCGACCCCCCTCTGTGTGGCCCCCCCCACCTGTCTGGCTGCTTTGATGGCTTACCTTTGTGTTAGCTTTAAATGATACCAGTACTGAGTTTAACTGGCCCCCTGCATGGTTCTCACCTGAGATTTAGGCTGTAATCCCCCTGAATTGTTTAAAAATGTAATCCCCTGTACTGTTCACACCTTTTAATCTCTGCATTGTTCACCCCCTGCATTGTTCACACCTCAGACTCTGGCTGTAATCACTCACATTGTTCTCCTGTTCACACCTCAGACATTGTATGTACTGCCTGGTCTATGCTGCCAGTGTGTAGGCAGCATAGGGTAGGCAGAGGATGGCACATAGGCAGCATAGGGCAGGGAGGGTATGGCACACACCGGCAGCATAGGCCAGGGAGGATATGGCGCACACAGGCAGCATAGGACACACAGAGTATGGCACACAGACATTGTATGTACTGCCTGCCTGTGTGCAGGCAGCATAGGGTAGGCAGAGTATGGCACATAGGCAGCATAGGGCAGGGAGGGTATGGCACACACAGGCAGGGTAGGGCAGGCAGAGTATGGCACACAGGCAGCATAGGACAGAGAGAGTATGGCACACACAGGCAGCATAGGACAGACAGAGTATGGCACACACAGGCAGCACAGGACAGACAGAGTATGGCACACAGACATTGTATGTACTGCCTGACCTATGCTGCCTGTGTGTAGTCACATTGGGTAGGCAGAGTATGGCACATAGGCAGAGTATGGCACATAGGCAGCATAGGGCAGGGAGGGTATGGCACACACAGGCAGCATAGGGCAGAGAGGGTATGGCACACCGGGAGGATATGGCACACACAGGCAGGGTAGGGCAGGCAGAGTATGGCACATACAGGCAGGGTAGGGCAGGCAGAGTATGGCACACACAGGCAGCATAGGACAGACAGAGTATGGCACACACAGGCAGGGTAGGGCAGAGTATGGCACACACAGGCAGCATAGGGCTGGCAGAGCATGGCACACACAGGCAGCATAGGGCAGGCAGAGTATGGCACACACAGGCAGGGTAGGGCAGAGTACGGCACACACAGGCAGCATAGGGCTGGCAGAGCATGGCACACACAGACAGGGTAGGGCTGAGTATGGCACAAAGCCAGCATGGGGCAGAGTATGGCACACACAGGCATCAAAGGGCAGGCAGAGTATGGCACACACAGGCAGCATAGGGCTGGCAGAGCATGGCACACACAGGCAGGGTAGGGCTGAGTATGGCACACACAGGTAGCATAGGGCAGAGTATGGCACACACAGGCATCATAGGGCAGGCAGAGTATGGCACACACAGACAGCATAGGGCAGCCAGAGTGCTGCCTGTGTGTGCCATACTCTGCCTACCCTATTCTGGCTGTGGGAGGTGAACCTGGCAGGGGTTTGTTCTGGGGATTTGTTAGCAGTTGGAAATAGCGATTAAATGGTCCCTAAGGTATGTAATTATATCCTGGGGGTTGTTGTGCTATCCACAGGGGAGGAGGAGGATACATCTTAATAGGACATAATATAATTCTTTCAAATATGAATGATGGTTGATATCCCAGTAGTGAGGACAAAGCATTAGGGTTTTTGCTGCACTACCACCATTGTGATAAAATGGGTGTGGTTTAAAGGGGGTGTGGCTTCCATTAGCTTCCATGTGAGAGAAATTCCGTCCCTTGGCACCGCAGAAATTGGACAGCACTGCTGTACAGGATGGGCAGTGTATGACCACCTTATGTTTATAAAAAAAAGTTACTCCAGGGCACATGTTACTTAGCTCTGTGCAATTACTTATATCATAGACTACCTAATAGTTGTCCAAAAAATGTTAAAACAGTCTACACCATAAAATTGGCTTTAAATACACATCACTTTTTAACTCTTAAAAACAAATGTGTATAAAGGAAATGTGGGTTGGTGTAAATAGGGCATTTGGTGTGTGATTCAGGGTGTTGTTTGTTGGTATCCTAGGAACATGTATGGGACCTAGGTATGGGAATGCTAGGGCCCTGTAGTTTCCAAATTAGGGGTCTTTCTGTAATTTGAATCTCCTTACCTTAGTCTAAATTCTGTGTCAAAAAGGTATTTTTATATATGCAAAAATATATGCACAAAATGTGGTTAGCTCTTGCCCATACCCCGTGCATTGCTTTGTGTTAATGAGTTCTTGCGGCAAAATGGGTGAGGTTGCGGCAAAAAAGGCGCGGCCGTGTAAAAAAAAATCTATATGTATACACAAACATATAACCCAGTGTCAAAAGTGGGGTTTGCTAAGGCATGCAGTGCCAGTTAGCTAGCAAATTAGATAGTATTGAGAACTGCCAAATGAAAGCAGAAGTAAGTGGCTAAAATTGTGTGGTACTTTGGGGAGGAAAAATAAATGAGTCTTTTCATTTCTGTTGAGCGTAATCCCTTAAAAGCAGTCTGGTGATTAAGCATATGCCATTTTATCTCTACAAACACTTTGCAACGTTTCAGTTGGACACAGCCATGAATCTTTATATTTATTTCTGGGTTAAATGTTCCTGTGGCAATCCTCATAACTCTACTGCAAGGAGGAGCTCTCAGCGTGTCAAATATAAAAAGGTAGAAAAAGATTTGCTTTCCACTAGAGCGATCATTTTCCAAGGTACTTTCTTTCTTTCCTGTAACTTAATACCAATTTAAAAGGCTTTCATTTAAGCTTGGTTATGTAGGTATTTAAGATGAAAAATACATACGTTCTCTAAATAAACCCCCTAACATTTTATATAATCTTTTTTTAACAGTAACTGTGGCATTAACTGATTTCTAAAGACTGTAAAATATGTTTAACATTAAGATATATACCTCCAACATTTCTATATTCTCCATGTTTCCTTAACAATATACAGGTATAGGACCCGTTATCCAGAATGCTCGGGATCAAGGGTTTTCCAGATAATGGGTCTTTCCGTAATTTTGAACCTCCATAACTTAAGTCTACTAAAAAATCAATAAAACATGAATTAAACCCAATAGGATTGTTTTGCATCCAAAAATGATTATTTATATCTTAGTTGGGATATAGCTGTTTTATTACTACAGAGAAAAAGGAAATCAGTTTTAAAATTCTGAATTATTTGATTAAAATGGAGTCAATGGGAGACGAGCTTTTTGAATTCGGAGTTTTCTGGATAACGGGTTTCTGGATAAGGGATCCCATACCTGTATAGGTATAAATCATACAACTATAATCCAACAACTGCAGCAAGTGGAATGGTGACAGCACAGTGGGAAGCAGCAGAGTAAGGGAGGGGGTTGAAACTCAATCCAGAAAAATGAAAAGTGCCTAGGGATCAGGAATGGATGTGCTGAACCTATTTGCTAAGGATCTTTGTTGAGGATCTAATAAATGGTACATTTATTTATACCATATATATATATATGTTATCCAGAATACTCAGGACCTGGGGTCTCTCCGTAATTTGGATCTCCATACTTTCAGTCTACTAAAAAACATTTAAACATTAAATAAACCGAATAGGATTGTTTTGCCTCCAATAAGGGTTAGTTATATCTTAGTTGGGATAAAGTACAATGTACTGTTTAATTATTACATAAATAAAGGAAATATGTTTTAAAATTGTAAATTGATGAAAATAGGATATGAACATACTGTAATTCAAATCTTTCTGTATAATAGCGGGTTTCTGAAAAATGAATCCCATACTTGTATATATTTGTATATATCAAATTTATAGTGTTTCATGGGGTCACATCACCATTTTCATTAAAATTTTATATTGTTGGGATATGATATCCCAACAATTTATGTTATGTGTGGTTGGGGCTTCTTTTCTGGTTAAGGTAAGCTGGCTATATTGCAGAAGGGAGGTTGTATTATAGAAAAGGTTTTTGTTGCACTATATATGTTTTTTTTTCCATTTCCATTGTTACTGCTAATTGCTCCCTGATGTCTGCTACTTCCTGTTAAGTGATTTGGTTCCCATTCTCATAAATTCTGGTGAGAAAGTAGACTCACTGCTTTATCCAGTGGAGATTAAGTATTATTGCATTTCCTTTTCTCACTGAGGTGCTTTCTACAATGCATGCTTGCTTATACAAAGTGAACTCGTTGTAGCACCTAAACACATGGCTGTGTGTTTATCACATACTACACTATAATCATTTATTTTTTCCTTATGTTTTGTTAGACTTTATGTCCATCAGAGAGGTGAAGTCAACGGAAACTACAATCAATTTGACACCATTTAAAGTCACTCAGAAGCAGAGCAGGGGAAGAGCTCTTTTTTTCTTTTTTTTTTATTGTGTATGGGTTTCATTCAAGCTTAATACAAGTTGAAGTTTCTGGAGCTATTGTATTGCAAGCTTTATGTAGAAAATAATACAGTTTCTCTATCAAACTATGATCTAGTAAATCTATTGAAAGTGAAACGATACTGAAACTAATATTACTTTAATGTATACATTAATAACTGACTACACTGGCTTTTGAATAAATGACGTGCACAACAATCTTTTAGATGCGCGCAACAATTTTTTGTTTGATGTGCGTCATTTTCGGTGGTTCCAGCAAGATGAAATGGGACAGATTCAATCATGAGCAGTTGCAACATTACACCCCTGTTTAAAACATATCCATTTTCAGAAACAAATGACACTTACAGAATTAAGTTTTGTTAGTAAATAGAAGGTATGTAGTGACAGAATGTAGTTGTGTGTTTCTCTAAAGTATGTGTTATTTTACCAAGATGACAGCAAAACAGAAAGATTTGAAATGTTCAACTATTTTGCCTATCAATCATAAACCTCCTTTACACAAGGGTTTTAGTCTGTCAGATATTGTTTAACTAAAAGTGCATCAAGTCATATGTAAAAGCATAATGTACATTGTGATTCCTATCCATTTGTCAATGCAATGTTATAGTTAGAGCTTTGTCAGATCTTTCATTCAAAAATGATTTTATTTGTTACATTTTGATGGATGCTTCTTAACATCATAATTCAACAAAGTTGTTTGTAAACTGTAGGAATGACTACTGAATTGCAAGAAATCAGTGTAATTGTCTGATTTAGAAACATTAAGCATATATTAAAGCTTAAAAGCAATTTGCTTTATTTAATTTTCTCAAAAATCCTCCTTTTGGGATGCACTGAACTTAGAATTAAATTTAAAATCGAGGAATAGTGGATAATGCACAAAAAAGTGGCCGAATAAAGAGTCTAGTCTGAACACTAATTACTCAGGGGTCAAACACAATGGCATAATTCACTAACACAAA
The DNA here is from genome assembly GCF_000004195.4 of Xenopus tropicalis. Lineage (NCBI taxonomy): Eukaryota > Metazoa > Chordata > Amphibia > Anura > Pipidae > Xenopus > Xenopus tropicalis. The sequence continues at coordinate 126,485,786 of NC_030677.2, forward strand.
TGTATTGACTTAAATATATCTTTGTCTGTGTTATGTATGTATATATATACAGTGTATATATATATATGTATATATATATATATATATATATATATATATATATATATATAATGAACAGAGAGGTGCACACCCTTCACAAAACCAAATGCCCCAGGTGCAGGTAAAACATAAAATATAATGAAAGGGTACTGCATGCACAGGCACTTAATGCAAAGAAAACAGTGTTTATTGAAAAACATTCAATGTTTCGAGCACGGTCTGTGCTCTTCCTCAGGGATATATATATATAGATATATATATGTATAGATAGATAGATATATATATACAGTATATATATAGATATATATATAGCAGGTACCTTTCTCCTAAATAGGGACCAATACGTTGACAATAAATTTATTTTTGTTTTCACGTTTATTATGAAGTCCTAGAATGGGCTCTCTGTTACCTGCTATATTAATCTATTGTAGACAGCACCTGGGCCAGTACCAGTTTTTTGTTCAAGTGCTTCATACTTAAGGAATTGAGTATGCTCAGTTAGCCAAGAGCTAGTAGTCAAGGATTTCAAAAAGGCTACTCACTAATTATGGGAATGGGGGTCACTTTAGAAGTGCAGGGGTCCCTGGGATGGCAGCCCTGGTGGGGCCTGCACCCCCTCCTGTCCGACCCTGCACAAACTTCTAAGATGGAGACTTACCGGTATCTAATTTGAAACAAATACCATGTTCACAGATTTAGCCTTTTTGCTTGGTCTATTCTTTTGTTCCATCTGTCACACTTTGGAGGCCTTATCCATCTCTCTATTCTGAAATCCAAGCTAATAACCCATTTCCAGGAACCGATTACACATACCAAAGGCCTGATGCTCTGCTGTTGCAAAATCAGAACATGTTCCATTCTTCAAAACTACTTTATCATGGTATTTAAACTTCCAGTGGACTAGTCTGTTCTGGTTTCAGAAGAATTAACTTGCTGGTATGTTTGTGTATGCTGTATAAATTTATAAAAGACCTTATGACAAAGGTATTACCATTTCTGCCATTTGGGTGACTTCTCATAATAAGTATATCTGTGTATCTTTAAATGTTATTTAAAATAACCATTAACATTCAATTTTCAATTTGTTAACAAACTTTAAAGCACAGAGCTCTGGAATTCTGATGTACTGTAAGGTCATTTGTATATTATTACCAAAGCTTAAGGCAGCAATTTTTCATGGCAAATAATTGATTTAATAGCATTTCCAGGTGATTCAAATTGACCTTTTGTGAAAGAAATTATTTTCTCTTTGGCAGCAATAATGCATTTAAGATTTTTCTCTCTGACAAGCTGGAAACTACAATATTATTAAAAGCTGTTTCTGTAAAGGTTTATATTTAAATATACAAAAATTATCAGATAGTTATGATCAGATAGTTCTAAGACCTAATGAAGGCTATGAGGGTCATTTATCAAAGAAACACAGACCAATCAGATGTGGTTTCCTGCACCACTCCTACATACACATGTTGTTGATAGGGTTAACACCATGCTGACAATATTTTACCGGCAACTGGGGGCGGGCACAAAAGTGTCAGAACGATGACATCAAGTGGGCAGGCAGACAGCGCAAAATAGACGGGGCTATGATGTGACAATGGCTAGAGGGAGGGTTATGGAGCACATCTAGGAAGAAATAAGTTCTAGACAGATTGGGGCAGATCAGGGCTGGACATGAGCCAATCATAGGGGTATTACAAATTTAATTAATTTAAATCAACTATATTACCAGTAAATTTGTAACACTGGCCCGACCTTGGCGGGTGTACTATCTGTCAGGCTGGTAAAATACCAGCCAGGTGTTGAATAGTAGCCAGGCAGTTGGGGTCATAATTGTCATACTTGCCAGCACTGAAATCAGCCACACTGCTTTTGGTGTTTGCAACCCAGAAACAGTTTGCAAATATAATCTGTTATCATATTTACTAATCTTTTTTTCTAAGGTAATTTATCACTTCACTGTTTTGTACTATTTTTACATTGATAGGAAGAGGAGCGGCTTCCAGGGACACTGCTATTACCAGGTTTTCTGTGCAAGTATTCTGATTATCAAATTGGTAGATTTTAAATGATCAGATTGTCAAATTGGTAGTAATAGAAAATACACTTTTAGGTGGATACTATTAATGTCTTTAAAAGTAACTTAGTTGAGCAAGCATGATAGGAAAGACTACAGAGATCTCAGTTTAAGTGAATACAGGTATGGGACTTGTTATCCAGAATGCTGGGGACCTGGGGTTATGCCCCTTATATAGGCAGGCACCTGAGCCTAGTGGTCACACAGGTATCAACAGTAATACATTATTTAAGAGGCTCATAATTATACCAGCTCCTTGTCTCTCCTCCTTTTTCCCCTATAAGTTGGTTTGTGTCTGCGACTCTCTCTTGCAAACTGGGGGTTTTGTGGGACTGCAGTGATGGAAAACACAGATCATAACCTTTTCCTTGGGTCCCAAAGCATTATGGCCAGGCTAAGGTAATTACACCCTACTTTCCATTTCATGCTCTACTAATATAGTACATTGTACAGTGACTTATTTTTGTGAGCTGCCTGATTATTAAACACAATTATTCAGATCATGTATGTTTTTATAGTTGATAAAATTTGTTTTCCTGTCCCTATTCATTTTTTCAAATAGACATGCATTATAATATTCCCATAGCCATTCTTTTATTTATTCAATTTGAACATTGCACCTGCAAAACAGGAGTATGGATCCATTCAACAAAACCAGTAAAGTATCATCAAACCTTCAAATCCAATGATTCTTGGATGAAAGAATAATAATAATAATGGTTTATGTCATCTTATCCCTGAAGAAGATTGAGAGAAAATAATTGAAATATTTTAGTATTTAAAAAATCTACTCGGAACCTGAATTTCTTAAAATGTATATCCCCCACCAAAATGAAAAAACTCTGTTGGCATTTATAAGTAACAATAAATTCTGAGCATTCAAAAATTCTGCATGATTGATAAAATAGTAAAGCATTTTAATAAAACCATTTTATTTTGTTTAATCAAAATCAATAGTAACAAACACTGCAATCGCTACAGTTATAGCAAACAGTACTAATAATAAAAAACAGGACTTACCCTTTGAATAAATGATATTTGCATGCTCAGGTTATTAATAAATCACACCATTTCAAATGAATAACAAATTTTTTTGATTAATGCCAGGAAGAAAATTACAATGGAATACAAATCTTTAAAACAACAAGCACATGGAATTATTAAATGCAGCAATGATACATTTTAATTGTGTGCACATCTGTGCTAGCAGCCTGTGGTATCATTTATACAAAAGGCATAAATGAGAATTGTATTAATTAGTGATGGAGTCAATAGGAAAGCATTTCAGTTAAGACAATAGCATATACATTGCCCTACATTGTTAGAGAAGCTCCTTTCAACTATTCTACAACTGCTCTTCATAGTAATAAAAGGCTCCCATGTTACCAATTTCTTCCAAAAACAGTGCCAGTAAGGCAAGGCGGGCATAATAATGCCATCTGCATTTTTCTTTGTTTTTTTATCCAGAGTAAACATATGGAGAATATATAGTGAGGATTCACAAAAATGTGAATTATACCAACAAACTGTCCCGGGCAAAAATATTTACTCATCCCTGGGGGCTGAAGCCACCCCCTCTCTCCCTTTCCACTCTTACAACTTTAGCAGCAGAGCGGGTCCAGAGGGGACTGAATCGCTAGTGCAGAGAGCACAATTGCGTTCTCTGCAATAGAAGATCCGAATTTTCATTTTTAAAGTTTCCAGAGGCTGCCTTTTTGACAACCCTGGTAAGGGGCCTCACACTGCAGCTTGAGGCAAGGTTCCACCTGCCCTGCACAGTACTACATAGTTTTAGGCAACACTAGTCAAACGCAAGGCAAATTATATGTAGTTTTAGACAACACTAGCTCCATATGGCAGATCATAAATTACTGGTTAAACTGCATAAACTGGACCATAGCAGGCCTGGACTAGCAATCTGTGGATACTGGTAAATACAAAAGGGGGCTCCTGTAAGACACCATAGACAGTCACTATTTATTGGGCTGGTGGGAGGCTGTTTGGGCCTCTATGTACGTGGAATGCCAGAGCCTATTTTGACTCTCAGTCGAGACCTGGAACACAGACAATCAAGCCCTTCACCCTATATGGGAGTAATGGAACAGTTAGCAGCATACATTCACTGAACTTGTGCAAACTTGGGTATCAGAGTGTTTAATTTTGTAAACAGCAAAGAGTTAACTAAGAGAGCTGTGAAGCAGCTATAGAATGAACTGGTGAAGACAGAAAGTAGTTCCCATTTGAGTGCAGCAAGTGATTTCCTACCTGCATCTTCCCGGAAATACCCTTCAGTCGGAATACTGTTTTTTCTATATCTGTAACAGATGTTTAATGGCATCTAAAGCCTAGCTGTAATGTACTGAATAAAATACATAGGCTGTTAAGGACCTTGCCAAAGGCAAAAGTTCCCTGAAGTATTACATTTCTCATTGTAAATGAATAGGAGTAAAATGCCATCCCATGATAGAATAGCCATTTCATTTCATTTCCCCATAGCATTGCTAACAGCCATCTTTTAATCATAGTTTTCCATATATTGGGCAACATGCTTTTCTACGTCTCTGTGTGGGAATATACTCCACCCACACCACCTAATTAAATACTATAAAACTGTAAGCTGTAAGCTAAGTATTTCATCAAATATTGTCCCAGAGGCAGAAATTAATTTTTTAACAGTGTCCAGATCGAGGATTGTAAAAGTCATGTAACTGAATAATCCCTGCTGGCTCTCCTATTCGCAACCAAGGTTAAACCTAATACCTGGCCTGTTGTACTTCATACTTTATCTCCCAGGAGGTATATAACATTAGAAGAATCAGAAGTTAGAATGTTTAATCTTAGATGATTTTGTGTTAGAACAGCTTTTGCAATATCCACATAAATGAAAGAAAATGCCTTCAATGACCAGAACAAAATATAGCTGAAATTTCAGAAGAAATTCCTATTTTATTACTTCATTCTTGTTCTCCTGCAAAACTTTCTGCTTCTAGATGACTATTGTAAGGCTATTAAAGAACACAGTACGCCATTGCTACAAAGTAGGAGGGAAAAAATGCACAAGTTCAAAGTCAAGTTTTCAAGGTTCTATTTTATGGAATATTTCTTCTGTTATTTAGACATTTAGCAGAACAGTTGAACTCTAATAAGTACAAATATAATAGATGTTGCTAATGGGAAAGTCTATCAATTTAAAGCCAAATTGAGTGATATCAGTTTCATTTACTACATAAAGGATTGCTTGTACTATATAGACTTTAACCGTGTACAGGTTTGGGACCTGTTATTCAGAATGCTCAGCACCTGGGGATTTCCGGATAAGGGGTATTTCTGTACCTCCATACCTTAAATCTGCTAAGAATTTATTAATTCAACCCAATAAGGTTGTTTGTCTCCATTAAGGATTTGTTAAATCTTATTTAGGATCAAATACAAGGTACTGTTTTATAATTACAAAGAAAAGGGAAATAATTTTTAAAAATGTTAATTATTTGGTTAAACTGGAGTCTATGAGAGATGGCCTTCCTGTAAGTCAGAACTTCTGAATAACAAATACCATACTATAAGCAAAGAGAAAACATAATCTACAAATCTTATGGACAGGTGCTAATGCTGCTTACTATATTTCCTCCAATAGCTGTGGAGAAAGCATAAACACAGAAGAAAAATACACAGATAGAGGGGATAAAAAAAGAAATAATATTCTTTGCAGTAAGGCAATACAATCACTACTTCAACAAGAAAATAGGACTTTTCTGTTTTTAACAAAAGTAGATAAAGTAGGCTTAAATGATACATCTGGCAAACACAACCATGGCCTTTTTTCTCATGTTGAACAAGGGGTATAATTTAAACTGTTAAAAACAGGCACAAACCAACTTGTTTTTCATACCTCATGCCCTGCTGTACACTTTGGGGCAAATTTGATATGTGGTGTAAAAAACAACAACAAAATTCGGCACACGTGGTCAGGCTGCGCCACGTAAATAATGGGGTTATTTTTTTCTGTGTTTTTTCTTCCACCCCAACTTTCTTAAAATCTGGCATTCATACTGCCTTAAATTAAACACACCTTAATACATGAGATTTCCTTCTCCTCCTCTAACCCACTTGCCCCCCTTCCTTTAGGAATTTGCTTTGGCTCTTGGCTCCTGGGCATGCTCAGTTGTTCTCAGCTCATATTACTAAACACACCCTTCAATCTAGCAGCAAATGAAGAGATGGCATTGCTGGTTCCCACAGAAACTCTACTTCTAGCTGTCTGCTCCTATTTTTTTCCCCCAACCAACCCTCCTGAGCTCAGATTAACCATTACAGTGCCCAAACAAAGCAGAAGTTTTATCAAAGACAGTTCTGCCTGTGTAAGCCTGCATTCTTGAAAAAATTGATTATGAATATGGGTCTTTGAGTGTGTATGCTGTTTGCAGAATTAAATGTAACTGATACTGTGTCACTGGGTGAAAGCTGCTATTTGTTTTAGGAAATTCTGATGGTGCTAGCAAATGAAGGGGATATATGCAATACAATAAATGACATTTGGGTGGGGGAGATGTGCCCAACTGATATACATTGTAGGAAAATGTAGGCTTTACATTTAAAACCATATACATACATTCTATGAAACATAGACAATTTTATAATCTATAGAGTATATATGTTTCTGATACTGCTTGCTTCTTTGAATACAACCTAAAAAAAATTGTTCAAGAAAACATAACAACATGCAGCTTTTAAGGTCACCCATATAGTAGTATAGAGAAAGCAATTTAATGCTACATTTTCAAAAAAATATGAAGAGTGCAGCATAATGTCAGTAGGTGTTCTTGGCTCATAAAACACAGAGGGCTTGTTTTTATCCTTTGCATTCTATTGCACATATTTCTTGCAGTGAATCAATGTAATGTATGACAAAATACAATGAGTAAGACTTTTGACCTGGCTAATGCATGCAAATAGCCATCACTCATTTTTTCACTTTTTGTGTTTTTTTATTCTTACATACTAAAACGTAGGAAAAACTCACAAAGCATATTACCTTGAAACCCAAGACTTTATTTCCTGTCTTGACTGAGTGCTGTTCTGAATGATTCTTGGCACTGAATGATTTCTGGTAAGGTCTCTTGATTTAGCTGAAAATGTGACACGTACAGCATCACACACAATAATAGAACAATGACTGCAAAAAAAAAAAAAATTGAGAAGGTAGCATGTAGAGAAAGATAATAGAGCTTACACAGCAGTAGACACAAGCATACCTTCCGGCAACTAACAGCTTTGCTATATAAATTAGACTTCACCCCAGACATTAAAAATACAGCAGTATGCTAATTCTGGCATGTACTTCTGTTCAAAATAGATGTACAACATAATAAAATACCTTTCTCAGCACATAAACACAACTGTATCATTAATGAGAAGTGATTTGTTCTTATGCACAGCAACATAGTCATTAGAAACTGCTGCAGGAAGAAAGAACTTTACCCAATGTACTCTAGAGATCAGCATTAATGCCCAGCCCACCAAAAAACAGAACACACATTATATGAAATATTGTAAAATTAGTGTTTTAGACTTCAATACAGCCATGATCGAAAGCCAGACACTTTGGAGGAAGCGTGGGAAAGGGACCTTTACTTTAAATTTCAATGTTCGATCAACCCCAGAACCCCAAACAATTCATTTCTGGGTTCATGTTAAACATTTAACTCCCTTCAATTCAGTGCTTAAAGAAATCTGTTTTGTCTCCTCTAGTCATTTATAAATAACAGAGGGATATACTGTAGTCCTTTAACTTTGATATTAAAAAGAATACATTAATTCATTGCACTATATGCATGTAATAAGTAATCCTGAATTCAATATTTTTTTACATTTTTCTCATTGCAAATGTGGTATAGAAATGTATATAGTTAGTATCTGTTATGCAGAATGCATTGAGCTTTGGGTTTTCCAGAAAAGGGATCTTTCCATAAAAACAATTAGATGTTAAAAATACCCAATAGGATTGTTCGGCCATCAGAGTTAATATATGCTGGCTATGTTAATATTAAATACAAGGTAATGGCTTATTATTGCTGAAATAGATCAAACAGAAAGTTTTTTGTTAAGTAGAACGCTGTGGGAAATGGAATTCACACATTTTGGAGGTTTCTGGATAAAAAAAGCATCCAGATAATGGATCTTTCCATATTTTGGATCACCATGTCTTAAGTCTGCTAAAAATAATTTAGAATTTAAAAAACCCAATAGAATTGTTTCGCCAGTAATAGGGATGCGCTGAATCCACTTTTTGGATTCGCTGAACCCCTGAATCCTTCGTAAAGGATTTGTCCGAATACCGAACCGAATCCTGTTTACATGACAAAAAGTCACGTGATTTTTAGGATTAGGATTTGGTTCAACCAGGAGCATGGATTCGGGCAAATCTGAATCCTGCCGGCAGGAATCTTGGCCGAATCCTGGATTCTCTACATCCCTAGCCAGCAATATGGATTCATACTGCTTAATTACCATCAAGTACAAGCTACTGTTTTATTAATACAGAGAAAAGGGAAATCATTTTTAAAATTTGGAATTATTTGCTTAAAGAGATACTGACACCAGAAACAAAACTTTTTTTTACAACTATCATAACATTGTCTTTGCATGCTATTTATAATTTATCTTAAAACTATTTGTCCAGTGCTCTTACATAACCTATCTGATCCCCCATGTTCCCCTGTGAGGGGGCGGCCATATTTGTGCAGCAGTAGTCCGTTAGCATTAGAAGCTGTAACTGACAATCTAAGAAGGGACAGTCAGGTTGGCAAAAGGTTTAAGGATATCAAGTAACAATTACTTACAAAAGCAGCCATATCAGCAAAAAAACAAGTGACATGACCTATAGGTAACTTTTTATGTACATTCATATTTTGAAAAGTAGTTTTTTAGTGTCAGTGTCCCTTTAAGTCTGTGGAGTATGACCCTTCTGTAATTCAGAGCTTTCTGGATAACAGGCTTATTGAAAAGGGATCCCAGAACCATTGTTTAAAATGACTGTCAGCTTTCTATAAATTAATCTGAAAGCCTTTATGCCTATAAATTGTATCAGAAAATATGTCTAGACAGTTTCCCAGAAAAGCTGTTATAATATTGTAAAATTATTCAATATGGGAGGAAAAGGGTGATGTGCTCAATTGTAGTGTCAAACATGGCCATAAACTGTCCCACAAGACAGGAACATGTCATTGGGAAATGTTTAAACATCATAAAAGCAAATTGCATTTACATTTGAAAGGTGCCATATAAAGTGGCTCAGGAAAATTAATACATATTAATAAGCCTGCAGTGACTTGAAATGATAATATGTTATTACAAATATTGTGATCTTTCTAAACACTTGTTTTATGTCAGAGCTAAAAGACTGCTTGGCGTTTTAATAATCATTTAACTGTAAAGAGCAAAATGCAGCAAAAAAAAATTCAAATTTATAGTTAACAACTGTAAATTGCAAATGCTTTAGTTATTGGAAACAAAAAAAAACGCAGGTGACAAAAAAAATCTTGCATCAAATGCGTTTCGTGAAATTTTCGCCATTTCGCAAATCTTCTTGCCGTTTCGCAAATTTTATGGCGAAACGGGACAGATTCGCTCATCACTAGTGATTAGGTCCATGATTGGGCACTGCTCATGCAAGTGACGCAATTCACTCCAAATGATGATTAAGAGACCACACACTGTTACAGTGTTTCAGACACACATGACTCTGTCCTTCACGAGTTTATGTGGGCGATTCTATACTATTCTTCCTGATTTGCCTTGAGTCCTGCTGTTGTTTCTCTGTTTGTCCCTGATATGTCTTATGAAATGTATTACCTATAATTTAATGTTTAGATACTTCTTCCAACATTCTTTCTCTTGATTCATGTGTTGAAACCTAATAACCATTTACACATAGCTGTAACACTTGTAACACTAAAGTTTCACCTATTTTCACTCCATTTTATTTTATTTGCCTCTTTTTGCTTCTTTTCTCCATGCTGTTTGTTTACAGTGGTTGCTATTTAGTGCCATTTTTGTAGGGTACTTAAATTGTGTGTTGGTATTCAGTCTGTTGGTTTGTCCCTTAAGAAGAGTACTGTTTATATTTGAAACATTGTTGTGTTTTCAATAAACTTTTTTTGCACCAAGACCCTGACTGTGCGGTACTCTTTCTCTATGGGGGGAATTCACAAAAGTGGAGATGGAGCCTGGAGATAAAATGGAGTACAGCTCAGTGTAACTCTGTCTGACCAATTCTAAGCTCTTCTGTTTTGTTTCCCCCAGTCTCCATTTCACACCTAAGGTAGGGGCCCCATTGGGGGGTCGTTAACATATTAATGAGGATTAGCAGCCTATTGTTAGGGGACAAGTTTCTGTCTAACCCTAGAACAATAGGTGCAAAAAGCCTCATTAACATTTTATAAACAAGTAAAACACTGATTAAAAAAACATATATATATAAAACATTTTTACCTCACATTTACATAATTATGCAAATTTTAGCTTAATCAATGAGGCAATAATAACATTTTGTGTGAATATATTTTAAACATTTTTATTAAAAGGAAAAGTAAAGCATCCCTGGCAAATTTTTAGTTTTAGCTGCAGTGCCCCCTCTTTAATCACTTCACTGACATTTGCCCCAACTTATCTGTGCTCCCATAGCATGTCCAGAACTACAGAGCTGCTTAAAGGAACAGTAACACTAAAAAATGAAAGAGCTTTCAAGTAATAAAAATATAATGCACTGTTGCCCTGCACTGGTAAAACTGGTGTGTTTGCTACAGTAACACTACTATAATTTATATAATAAGCTGCTGTGTAGCCATGGGGGCAGCCATTCAAGCTAGAAAAAAGGAGAAAAGGCACAGGTTACATAGCAGATAACTGATAAGCTCTGTAGAATACAATAGTGTTTTATCTGTTATCTGCTATGTGCCTGTGCCTTTTCTCCTTTGAATGGCTGCCTCCATGGCTACACAGCAGATTATTTATATAAATTATAGTAGACTTTCTGAAGTAAACACACAACTTTTACCAGTGCAGGGCAGCAGCACATTATATTTTAGTTACTTTTATACACTTTCATTTTTTGGTGTTACTGTTCCTTTAACAGCATTGGTCCCAACCTGTTCCCAGCAGCCATCTTGGTGATCAGCAAACAGCACATACACACTGGCACCCAAACTGGGATATTGGGGTACAGGGTTGGACTGGCCCAATAGGGCATTGGATAAAAACCCAGTGGGCCCTAGTCCTGTTGGACCTCTATTCACCAGGCATGTTGGTGTGTGGGCCGGATTGCTGCTGGCCAGTAATGAGTAGGAGCTAGAGAAGCCGGTATTTAGACCCTTAAATCTTGTTACAGAAGTGGAATTACACAGAAATATAGATAAAAAATGATAGATTGTAAAGTTTCCCTTGACAAACTAAAATTACCCCTCAGGAAATGCCTCCAAAGTGAAATAGCATATGAAATGCAAAATCCTGCTGGTAAAATCCTTATTCCAAGGCTCATGCAGCTGTGGGACTGGGTTTGATGGCACCAACAGATTTACTAAGAGCTAAAGGCAAATTCATAAAATAAATGTCGGGAAAATTACAAAATCTGAATTTGTGAATTAGGTGGAAAATCCCACAAATCTATCTCCACTTTTATTTTGTCTCAATATCACCACTTTTGTGAATTCCCCCCTATATGTCTATTTTTTTACCTGCACCCAGGGCTGTTATTTTGGTGACGGGTGTGCTCCACACTCTCTCTCTCTCACAGAATGCTCTATGAGGCTAAAAGCCAATACAGGTGTTGAGACAAGTCCTCTTCTGAGAAAGATGAGTAGTGCTAGGAATTATGGGAGGCAAGCTAGTGCATCTTAAAGAGAAGAGGCAAAAAGACAAAAACGGTGAGTGAAATATTTCTAGTTACTAGACTGAGTGGTCTCAATGGTGGCCGAGGTACTATTAAAGAACAGATTTTCTAGGGATTCAACTGCAAATTAACCAGTCTGCTTTGGTTTCAGAAGAATAAACTTTAATTTGTTTGTATATGCTTGCTTGCATATGTGCAAGGAATTGAAAAGTGCCCTGTCATGTGGGAAACTATGCTGTGAATAAAACAGACACATCTACATTAATTTACACTACGGGGCATATTTATTATGCTGTGTAAAAAAACAGCGAGAAAATTCGCCACACATCGCCAGGCTTCGCCGTGTAAAAATGGCGTAAAATCGGCGTAATTGTTTTACGTGTTTTCTTCCACCGAAACTTATGGAAAATAACGGCGTAATATCCGGCATTCAGATGGCGATCTTTTCCATGTATTTTACACAGCTTTTTAATCCGTTTTTTCGGCGAATTAGTTTTACACAGCATAATAAATATGCCCCTACATGTGTTGCTGTCTCTACCATTGCCGCTACTGCGATTTGAGTCAATCCCTACAATATACACAATAACGCCAGTAACGCCATATTTTAAAATAATTTTTAATGCCAACACATATATATAGGGGCAGATTTATCAAAACACGAGTTCGAATCCCAAATGGGAAAAATTCGGATTGGATACGATAATTTCTGATGATCGCAAATATCACGAATATGCTTATGAAAAAATCATATTAGTCACGGTAATATCGTATTGGCGATCTGAAAGTCACAAAATTTTCATATCCGAATGATCGTAAAATGCAGGAAAACCTTTCCGACTTTGATCCTTCTGTGCGTGATTTTATAAGCCTCCCATAGGAATCAATGGCACTCTGCAGCTCCAACCTGGCCCAAGGAAAGTCTCCCATAGGGCTCAATGGCACTCTGCAGCTCCAACCCGGCCCAAGGAAAGTCTCCCATAGGACTCAATGGCACTCTGCAGCTCCAACCTGGCCCAAGGAAAGTCTCCCATAGGGCTCAATGGCACTCTGCAGCTCCAACCTGGCCCAAGGAAAGCCTCCCATAGGACTCAATGGCACTCTGCAGCTCCAACCTGGCCCAAGGAAAGTCACGATAACAAAGCTTGAATGAATCTGAAACTTTCGTACTCGTTGCGACAATACGATTTTGACGTGTTTTTTTTACGAACAGTACGAAAAAGTCGCGTTAAATAAGGAAAAAATCTGCGAAAATATGCAAGGTACAAAAAAGTCGCAGAAAACACGAACGGTCCGATCGAACGGATGATTGGGACGTTCGTGGATTGATAAATCTCCCCCATAATGTTACTATCAGAATATATATATTTAATACACAGTAATTTTACAGACTGACTAAATGAACCTAAAGAAATTAATTAAAAATCCTACATTTCCATATTTGAAAGCAAAATGGTATTTCTGCTAGGAATGTACACCTCACTACAGTAGCAGTCATATTTCAGCATGTGGTATAACAAATGTGCCCATAATTGCAAAGTCATTGTAAGGTTCAATTTCATAGGGGCCCTCTACACATTCTATTGTGGAAATTGGACTTACAAACATGCTATAGCATCTGCTTTTGCACATCATGCATCTGTTCAATTCTGCAGTGCTGCTGCAAATCTGGGAAAATACATTGCATTGTGGGAGAAGCTGCTTTCTAACACTGCACTTTGCACACTGCTAATTAAATACAAATGATGACAATAACTCATAGTTCTTCTGTAAGCTTTGTGACCAGAATAAATTTTCCCTAGGTTCATCTCCAACTCCCTTATGTACAGCAGTCCTGAGGGGGCTGATTCCCCTGGTTAGTCTCACCTAGGAAATAATTAGCAGATAGGGATCTGCTCGCAACCCAGAATTGAAAGAGACACCAGTGGGAGCTAAGAGAGTTTAGAGAGCTGAGAGGAAAGAGAACAGCAGTGGGGAGTGCTGCGGGTTTCCAAAATCAAAAGGACTTTGAAAAGGAAACCTTTGGGTTTATAAGAGATACAGTGACCCTGTGGACTTGTATTTTTCTGTTTTTAGCAATGAATTCTAGTAGGGGACTGGTCCTAGCAAATGTCTTAACAAAAGAAACACATTTCTTTTGTTATTCGCCTGAAACTGTCTGAAAAGCTGGAATTTCACAATAAAGTGAACATTTTCATTTTAAACAGCTGTCTGTCCATCTGATCCTGCGCTCAGCCTGCTTCTAGCCAAAATGTTAGATGTATAAAATGATTGATGGTGAAGTATAAATCTCAAGTGAGATTTGTTCTGTGGGCTTCTAACAAATACAAATGTAAGACTTTCTGTCTGGGCTTAGTGAGTTGTGGGATCATTTGGTAAATAAAGCTCTGAATACAGGTGCGAGGGGCAAGCAGAGAAAGAAGTAGAAGCAGAGATGATAAAATGAAATGGAATATTTGGGAGTAACATACAGTAAGACTATAAAATAAATTAAATAAGGTGGTGGAAACATATGAGGCTGTATATGATTATGGACAGGGATGTAGCGAACCTCACAAAAAAAGTTCGCGAACCCGTTTGCGAACTTCTGCCAAAAAGTGCGAACTTTTGCGAACTTTGCGAACCCCATAGACTTCAATGAGAAGGCGAACTTTGAAACCTAGAAAAGCCATTTATGGCCAGAAAACTGATTTTAAAGTTGTTTAAAGGGTGCCACGACCTGGACAGTGGCATGCAGGAGGGGGATCAAGGGCAAAAATGTCTCTGAAAAATACGTTGTTGACACAGCGTTGCGTTTTGTGCTGTAAAGGGCAGAAATCACACTACATTTCTAAACTTGTGTAATAAACTGCTTTTACAAGGACTATCGGGTTACAGCAGATGAGATCAGCAGGACAGCTGCCCCCAGCAGCTACATACAGAGCAGTAGAAAGTAGATTACTAGTCAGCAAAGCTACCTAAACTGTCCCTCAAACCCCTGCACAGCTCTCTCCCTATGCTAACTCATCAAGCACACACAGGCAGAATGTAAAATGGCTGCTGGGCTTCGGTTTATATATGGAAGGGAGTGGTCCGGGGGTGGTCCAGGAGGGAGAGCTGCCTGATTGGCTGCCATGTATCTGCTGGCTCTGGGGTGAGAGGTCAAAATTTGGCTCCAGCTAAGGCGAACCCAAAATTGCGAACATCGCTAAAAGTTTGCGAACTTGCGAACTTGCGAACTTGCGAACACCCTATTTTCGTGCGAATTAGTTCTCCGGCGAACAGTTCGCTACATCTCTAATTATGGAGAGAAAAGTAGAATGAAGCGATGTTGTAGGCGAGAGTATAAGAGAAAGACTACAAGTGCTGTTATGTTTTAGTAGCCGAGAGATGAGTATGTTGTAACAGTGCTTTATTAACAGATTCAGTCAGCCATTACAGTCAATCAGGAACTTCTACTCTAACGCTAGTAGCATTATAGAAAGTATTATGTACAGGTATGGGATCCATTATCCATAAACCCATTATCCAGAAAGTTTCCAATTATGGTAAGGACATGTCCCACAGACTCCATATCTAATCAAATAATTCTTATTTTTAAAAATGATTTCTCTTCTCTCTATAATAATAAAACAGTACCTCATACTTGATCCCAACTAAGATCTAATTAATCCTTATTGGAGGCTGTTGGGTTTACTTAATGTTTAATTATTTTTTTATTTTTTTTTAGCAGACTTAAGGTATCAAGATCCAAATTATGGAAAACCCCAGGTCCCAAGCATTGTGGATAACAGGTCCCATACCTAAAATATACAGCATAAGTCTTACACATAGTGACACATACAGGTCATTTGTATAAAGTGCAATGAGAAATTATTACTATGGGAAAAGGAAGAGCACTTAAAAAAGTGGAAGCAAAAATAGTGGAAAGAAAAGCATATGGGAGAACATCATAGAGAAATATAGTGTTTGGGCAAAATAATAGTATTAAATAATGAGGAAGATGAGACTAAAAAGGAACAGAACAATAAGAATAAGAAAATGGAAGGGGTGTGAGGAAAAATGTGGGGGTAAAGAAGACTGAGGGAAGGAGTAAGCAGTAGAAGGAAAAAAGGAAACATATTGTAAAGGGGAGAGGGAATATAAATGTTAAAGGAGAGAAAATGCAAATAAGAGTAGAAAAAAGTGAAAGGGAAGAGAAAAACAAAACTAGAGATAGAAAATAAATGGAATTTGGGAAAGTATAGGTTAAAGACAGAGAAAGGACAAGAGAAGCTGGTAGAGGGGTACATAGAAGTTTAAGAGGTAAGCATGGCGTTGTCCACTATATACCGTATATACGCAAGTATAAGCCGAGTTTTTCAGCACCAAAAATATGCTGAAAAAGTAACCCTCGGCTTATACTCGAGTATATGGATTTGAAGATCTAACTTACTGGCATTCATATGTTCGTTCATTCATTCGTTGCGTGCACCCCCCCCCCCCCCAATGAATATGAATGCCAGGAAGAGAAACTTTTTTATTCTTGCAGGGTAAATCACCAGGCAAGCTAGGAAACTAGTCCCTGCAGGCTGAATAAGTCTCTATTCATAACTTAGAAATAAGGCTCAAAGGCACCTAATGTATGAGACTCTGGCACATACTGACACCTTCTCTCATTGTAAGTAATTGATTTTACAAAGTACTCATCTAATCCAGTTGACTAAAATGACCACTAATAGATATATTATGGCCTGGATGAAAACCTTCATAGGGACACTTTGCCCAAAGCATGGCAAGTACTTGATACTTAGGGGCACATTTACTAACCCACGAACGGGCCGAATGCGTACGATTGCGTTTTTTTCGTAATGATCGGTAATTTTGCGATTTTTTTTCGGCGTCTTTACGATTTTTGCGTAAAAACGCGAGTTTTTCGGCGTCTTTACGATTTTTGCATAAAAACGCGAGTTTTTCGTAGCCATTACGAAAGTTGCGCAAAGTCGCGTTTTTTTCGTAGCATTAAAACTTGCGCGAAACGTCGCGCCTTTTAAGTTTTAACGCTACGAAAAAGGCGCGACTTTGCGCGCAAGTGTTAACGCTACGAAAAAATCTATATATACGGTATATATAAAAATGGGAAACTATCCCAATGTGCAGTTTTTGGGGGTTTTTTTACTACTATATTGAATTGTTTCAACAATGTTTGAAGCATTCAGATGTGTTTGTGTAAGATTACCTGGTGATCTAGTGGGGCCCCTGTGCTTCTCGTGCATGCCTGAGTGCATGCGTGCACAAGTCTTTCCCTTCTCTTCATTGCTCCGGCACGCCAATAAAATTTATGTGTCATTTATGCAGCGCCGAGTGATGTCAGCTTTGGCTGGAAAATTCAAAATTTTAATAGGTCTATGTTCATAGTTCCTGGGTGCATTTTTGTAATGCCTTCTGTTACCAACCTCTGCCTGTTATTTGACTGTGTTTAAATTCTGCCTTACCAACCCCTGCCTAGTTTGCTCCTATCTTCCTACTTGCTACTACTTGGTCCCTTTGCTTGCCCAGAACTCTAGTCTTGTTCCTCTGGCATTAAGACCTGGCAGCATCTGAGTTGCTGAGGGCTCCTCCCGAAGCCAAAGGTGATTGCTACAGGCAGAAGAGTGAGCTGAGACTGGGATCTTGACGTTACTTCTGGTTTTAGGGTGACAGTCCTGACAGTTTGTGGCAGATGGCACTTGGTACTGCCCTTAGTTTAGATGTGTCCTTCACAGGACTACCGCTTACTTTGAAATAAATGCTGTATTTCTATAAATAATGCTTCATATAAAGTTACTGAGCAGATCTGCTAAGGATGCATATTTTTTGTTAATATTATTTCATATTTCTACCATAGAAACCTAAGTCAGTTTAGGATCAACTGAGGGAATTGATAAAAGTTTATCAAAGGGTAATGTAATATGTGTATCTCTGGAAACAGCTGTCAGATCCATGCATATCAGAGAGAAAATGTGTTTCTCTGCTTGTCCTGGAAATTCCATAATGCATGTATGACAACTGCATATAAATTTATTGAAAGTTGATACAGCAAGCTAGGAAAAAAGGTGTCTTTGAAGAGAAATTGCTTTTCCCTTTATTTGATTGTAGTTTGCTTACTATTGATCATTTAGAAACAAGCATTACACGGGTGCTTTACTGAGATTTCAATTTTCCAATTTTAGAAGTAAATAATAAAACAAAATTCACTCTTCATGAAATGATACAAGTATATTATTATGTTATTCTGAAGCACAATGGAGATTTTATTTAATTTTCTAGTTTCACAAACTAGTTGAATTCTGCTCTCAAATACTACATTTGATATTTAGATACATAGTAAAGTGGGAGTTTAGGGCAACAAATGCAATAATCTATCACTTTGCCGTGCAGCACTACTATGTCTTCAAACTGTACAAAGAAAAGTTTATCAATTTGGGTTGGTATACAGTATACAAGTAAAATCTCTCCAATGACCCATTGTCTGTATAAACTGCACATTCTAATGGCTGAATGCTCTGTTTAGAATTTAAAAATAAATGCACACTGCTGTACATGTTTCAGGGATCTCAGCCCAGCCACAATATATATTACTTGCCACCCTTTGCCACTGTCTTTGCAATTTCTCTTGTTCAATGTCACCCAAACCAACCTAGTCACTGTGCTTAATATGCTGCCATTGACATGCTGTGGTTGCACTGCCTTTGTCTTTCCAGCATTCAGTAGTCTGTAATTGCCTGAGGCAGGGGAAGCAAAGATGCTATGCACAGCCTTCCACACACCATGCACTTCACTATACAAAGAATAAAACTGCTAGGATCAAACTGCTGCATATTTTGGTACACATATTGCAAAGGTCTTCTTGTTGAGGATCATAGGAAGAAGTTCTGTCATAGGAGCCTAGGGGGCAGCTGAAATTAAAAGGTTAGATGGGAGTCAAAAATAACTCCCAGGCACAGCCATATTTATATATAGGCACCTGTGCCTACAGGAGCAGCATTAGGGGGTGGCCCTTGGGTGCCTATATAATCGATAAAATGTAAAAAAAATAAAACCTCCCCAGCCACTGCCAGGGGATTCCTGAGAAAATCTGGTGGCATTATGTCACTTTCGCAAGCTAAAGGGGGCATGTTGAAATAGTTCCTAGGCAGCAAGACTTTGATTCTTTGAGTGATGTTGTTGAATATGAGTGAATCCTGATGTACTAGAGAAGATGATGGTGAAGTATGATTAATTCAGTTTTAGCAAGTTTCAGAATCCAAATAACTGAATTTGTTTTTCTAAAGATGTAGTATAGAGTAAGAAAAGCAGGAAGCCTTAAAAAACTTCAACAGAGCAAAAGGGAATAAGGTGGAGGTGGAGTTAGAAAAAGCAACTTTTAAGGAGCATCGGAAAGATAAGATTTGAACCATAAAAGAGCAGTGTCAAGAACACCAATAGCCTACAAAATGTCTAGGAAAAGTTGGAAGTTGACTGTGTCAAAGCCATAAGGATATCTAAACGGGATGAGTATGGACATTTTCATTAGAAGGTCATTAATTACATTTGTGAGTTGCATTTATTGTTGTGTTTCCTTCTGCCAGCCCTCCGCCAAACAAGTGGGGGAATGCTGTGAAGATCCTTCAGTGCCTGAACTATGGCTAGGCAAAAGAGGTACTTGCCTTGCTCCTCCCCCCCCCCCCCTTCCCCTTGTGTTCTAAGCAAATGCCTACTTCTAGTTCTGGCAATGAGGTAAAGCATCTGGATGGGAAGCTACTGCATGTGAAATTATTGTGTATCAATTGCCACAGTTCTTCCTGAGAGCACTGCGATGGTCAAAGGAGCTGAAGTGCCATAATGAAACTCAGTTTCACATGAGCAATGCAGAATAGCATTTTTTTTATATTTGTACAAATGAAAAAGTGAAACTGCTGGCGAAAAAACATTATAAATTGACTCATGTCTCACACAAATGTAAATCATACCTGTACGTAACTGCAAAGAAATCTCAATGATGTCATTTTATGAGTCTTGATGAATGGAAACAATTATCATATATTATAAGAAACTTCAAGTTAAAAAAAATTGGAATACACCATTCAGAAATGCAATGCTAAAGGCCCAGATAATAATATTCACATTCTACATCTGCTCTGTGTTATCCTTAAAATCCACAGGCCCATAACTCACATACCTCACCCTTTTTTATCACTTTTTCTCTACATATCACAGAGTACCATACTATTGCTTTAATTTAAAACAGCTGTATCATTGTATGCATCATCTCTGCTAAACCTTAACTTCGTTTTTTGAAGGCATGTTTCTTCTACGACAGATTTTAGAGTTTTCATTTGGCATAAATGAAACTGTAAAATGATCCCTAAGGACAATATGTGTTTATGAGCTTAGAATTTGTATAGAATATGAATAATTAAACTAAAATAACACAAGGCCAAGTTGCTAAGAAAAACCTTCACTCAGTTGTAAGGACAAATGATGTCAGTCTTGTGCCAGGGAACTTGCTTAATGGCTAGTGTTAGAGCCCATTGTCAGGTTCAATTAGTCTTTGGAAAATCTTCACTAACCACGAGAAGCATTAGTCACTTCTAGAATTCACAGTAGTTTTTTTTTCTGCCGGAACCCCCTGTTGAGATAGCCGAACAGAATATAGTAAATATTTATGATATATATTACAAAGGTAAAGAAAAAAGCAAAATAACCTGAAGATACTCATTTGTGAGTCATCAGATATACAGCATGGGATGGAAGACAGTGTGTGTTTATATTTGTGATGGGTACTTTACATTTTTGTATTGTGCTCATCTTGATAAACATGAAAGTAATATCAAAACGTTATTAGCTTAGAAGCCTTCATGAAGAAGAGGGCAAATTTAAATTAGTATCCCTATGCAGTTTCTCAAATTAAACCAGTCCTCCATTCCACTGGAATGGCATGGAATAATACAGTTTCCAGGTCCCTACTAGATAGCTGGCAAACCATTATAGCAGAGACCTGTAAAACTTGTCAGTTAAGTTGTTGTTCAAGTATCTCAAAAATAGTGAACTTAATAGTGAACCTAAATGTATCCTTACATGAGCTATTCTGTTTTGTTTATGTGGCAAAAAGTTCATGCCTTTCCAGGAAGACTAGGTGCATCTACTGCCCGGTGCCGTTTTTGCTGGGAAATGTCATGATCTATGTTTACAGGTGAGCCTCTCAACAGAAATTGTATGTGTTTTTGTCCATAGAGGTTCATATGTCTTATTTGGTACAATTGTATTTTTTTTTAAAAAAAGCATGAATCCAAAAATACATTACCAGTTAATCCATAGCAGAGCAAACAAAAACACTTTTTTTAAGGCCAACTATGACATTTATTAAAATCAATAGATTAAGCAATAGATAACAGTTTTTCAGACATGTGGGATTTATGCCTCCTTGATAATACAACTTTTCTACATTGTTGCAGATGTCTTATGCCTTGAATTTTATATACCTGTAGTTTAAAACCACTGAAAATTTGTCATTGTGTATAATGAAAATTATGCTTTGTTTAAAAAGTTATATATTTGGTTTACAGCACCTTTAAGTTTTGTCCAAGAATACCATAGAACAATTACAGCAAGAACATTCAACCCCATCGATACTGTTTTGTTTCTTTGCCAGCCACTTTCTCCAGGCTATTGGATTTGCTACAGTATAGTATATACAACTGTCCCAATTTTTCTCTAACAATATCCTTCTTGACCCATATCAACCCTGATTATTCAATTACACTCAGAAGGAACAGCTCATATAAAATACCGAACACATCTTATCAGCCAAACCAAAATGACACCTCTTCATCTTTTGCTTTCCAAAGCCTTTGACACTTTTGATCACTCACTTCCATCATAATTCTACACACTCACAAGTTCAGAAACTGTTCTATTTTGGTTTTCATCAATTCCTTCAGCCAGCACTTCCTCTGTCTTGTACCTTGATTCTTTATTTTCCCTATACCCATCATCTGTTGGAGCTGAATGTACTCAGGTTCCCCAGTTATTACTGTACAGTGAAAGGCACAAATTAAAGATATTTGTGCCGCACACAAAACTTTATTTTGTATCAACATACACGCTTATAGACTTTATAAGCTTTACTCCTTACAAAAACACAGTCAGTCTTAGCCATGATACCACTGGTTCATATAAACTGGCATGATTG
This sequence comes from Xenopus tropicalis, assembly GCF_000004195.4. Lineage (NCBI taxonomy): Eukaryota > Metazoa > Chordata > Amphibia > Anura > Pipidae > Xenopus > Xenopus tropicalis. The sequence goes on from NC_030677.2 coordinate 126,507,959, forward strand.
TCAAATTTATCAGATTTAGAGTATACTATTTAGTTGCCAACAGTGTAAAAGACAGTACATAAATTTGCAATAGTTAGTCATTTGCTAACATATGGTTGCACATAGAGGTGCTATGGGGATATTGCAATTTAATTGCATGCAGTTTAACTGGTACAATATCAGGTATCTATGGGTACAACATGAACAATGAAGCCTGTACACAAGGCCTGATCAAGGAAGGTATAGCCCAGAACAAATGGGGCTCATTTATCAACACTGGGCAAGAACAAGGTAGAACAATGAATGCAACAATTCAATTGGTTGCCATAGGTTACTGCCCAAAGTGTTGTTAAATTACCACAACCCCCCCCCCCCCGTTCTGTTCTGTTTGCAAAAATAAATAAGGCTAAGTGCATGACAACAATCTATCGTCCTGTGATTTGTGTCTCTGCTGTATTTAATGTTTTATCATCCTCTGTTCCACAGTAAGACTTTATATAGAAATTAGTTTGTGTAGATCAGATAGTACTGTAAAATGGTTTAAGCCTATCAGAAGATAAAGGTGACTGACAATGTAAATTAAACCTTGTAATGATGGTAAAGTCTTCAGTGGTCCACTGCCTTTATATCGTCATGCCATACAATGCCTAGGTAATGTTTTATATCCCTGTATCTCAAAATAAGGGTGCATTACCAAAAATATATTTATCTCTATCTTTAGCTTACTAAAGTATTTTTTCCACTACTCTAGGCCAATGCACCCCACACCATTACTAAAACCATTAAAACCTTTAACCATGAGAACGACATTTAAGGTTTCAGTTTGTACAAACCATACATGTATTTATCAGCTTGAAGGATACATATACCTGGAAATAAATGTGCTTTAAACTGAAGACATCAGCAGTGGTTTATGTACATCAACCTGTCCATGTATGTGAATGACATTTGCTACTGCAACCAACCTCTGAATGCCGTTTTAGTATCAGCGCTGCGGAATATGTTGGCACTTTATAACTAAATGTTAATAATAATAATAATATTATTATCAGTGGAATATGCTTAATTTATGTAGTTTAACCAAATTAGTAATATTTGGGGGCATATTTATTATGCTGTGTTAAATTCAACACACATCGCCAGACTTCGTCGTGTAAAAACCGCTGTAAAATTGGCTTTATTTTTCACGCATTTTTTCTTCTGCCAGAACTTACATAAAATAATGGCGTAAAATCTGTCGTTCAGGAGGCAATATTCTCCATTTATTTTACACAGCTTTTTACGCCATTTGTTCGGCGAATTTGTTTTACACAGCATAATAAATATGCCCCTTTGTGTCATGCTGAATAACAATAATTTTGTGGGAAACAAAGGGCAATGCAAAACAAAATTCTAAATAAAAAATGAACAGTAAAAAAGCACACCTAGAAGCAAACCAAGTGAACATTGGTCTTTTTTCTTTCTATCTTGTTATTATATTCTGCACAGTATGCGCACTGCTTAGGAGACATCAGTGGGAATGACTCTTGTCACTTGTCAACAAGTTCCAGTGCTTGCCACAAAGTATTAATACACTGCCTTCTCTTATTTCCTTAAGCCCTTGGAAAGAGTTTTTCAATCGCTTTTCAGCCTTTACAAGAGTTTCTCAAATCTAATCTAAAGTAACAAAAATAATCAAGGCTGGCTGGCTGGCGGGGTGAAGGGGAGATTAGCCATATTCAACCGTTTCTAATTGTCTGTTACAGCTGAATATCTTGGCAAATCTCCATTTCTTGCAGTTCTCTTTATGAGCTAAAAATGACTTTAAGACCTTAAAAGGATTTACCTTTTTATGAAATAAAGAGGAAAAAAATCATCTGAAACTCAAAATAAGAAAATGTATACTGTCTAGAAAATGGCATTGAAAACCCTATAATATAATATGATACATTTCTGTTGATCTATGCAGATTGTTATCAGTTGTTTGGAGCAAGTCAAACAAGTTACATATTATACAAAACTAAGGCATGTATTATGACAGAAAGAGGGGGAGGTAGGTCATTCTCGATCTTTTAAAAACAGTAACAATTGTTTTGCCTATAATAAGAATCCCATAATAGAAACACTAAAGAAGCAGGACCACCCTATTTATATACATCACCCATATTGTTCAAAGAAAATTATAGCTTTTAGAAACTTGAATAGAATCAGGTAGTGGGTGGGGTAAATTGGGAAAGTGTGAATGGTGGGGTGGATGGAAGAGGTCTGGGAACTTGCAGGGCAAGGTGTTGATTGGCAGGGAGCACACGGAAGGTAAAATGAACATGAGTGCACATACTTACCGACATGTATAATAAAATCAATAACCGCTTAACAACAACCCACATGCCAAGTGATGCCCCAAGTAAATCATGCCAATTTAAACCCTGATTGCTTATACATAATGTGGGCAGTGTCAAGCAGCTGTTAAGTGATTGGAATTTGTGTGAAAGAGAGAAAGGGCCGGACAGTACTCAGTACATGTGGGCTAGGTCACAACAAACTTAGGGGCCCATTTACAAAACAATTTTGAGATAATAACTTTTTTTTTACTTATAGAACATTTCGGAACCACAAAAAAATCAAATTTTGTGCAAAGACTACAAACATTTCAGAATTCTTTGAAGCTTCGGTTAAACTTTCCTTGGGACTATCTTTTTGCCAGGTTTGTTTTGTTGAGTCCTATTGAGTCCTATGGAAGGCTTACAACACCAGACATGGAAGGTTTTTGTGGCTTAACAAACTTTTTGGCACGAAAATTTTGTGACTTTCGGAACGCAATTGTGAAATTTTGGTACGACGATAAAAGAATTTTTGTGACATTTTAGAACATCAGAAATTATCGTGGTTACTACGAATTTTTACCATATCAAGATTTTAGCCCAGAAAACCATCGGATCTTAGTAAATGTGCCTCTTGGTGTTTGCCTGTACATATAGCAAGGCAGTTTCCAGTCATACTAATAAAAGTAAAAGGTGTGAGACTGAATGATCACATGCGTATCTCTTTACAGAAAAAGGCCTGGAAAATGGAAGCAATTGACAGTCTTGTGCTGTTATACCTTGTTTCCTGGAAAACTAATGTATCGTGTCTCTGCAACCAGACAAACTATTATGCCAATAGGGTCATATCCCCTTCCACTATTCATCCAGCAGCTCACAAACACGGTGGAACATAAATACACATGATATAGAATGAAATGGCAAAATACCCAAAAAAAAGGCCAAACTACCTCTTAAATCATTATGAGAGTTCAAGTTGTTTAGTTATAGGCATAGGGAATTGAAAACCTAGGAGAGTGGATGCTAGCTAAGGATCACAGCCTTACTAGTAATACAAGTTACAAAGCAATGATATATATTTGTGTTTAAAAAACATCAAGGGTGTTAGATTGCGAAAAGCTGTGTAAATGCTAACATCGTGCCTCTCTTTATACCGCTTTTTACACCACTTGTCACATTTTTCTTGTCCTTTTCTTGTATTTGTTCAGTTCATTTAAATATGTTACACAGGTTGGTGCCGAATTGCAATTTTAGTTTGGCATGAAAAATGCACACCTTAATAAATACCATAGTTACAGGGGAATGTTATACAAGACATAAATGGAAATTTTTTTGCAGTCTGAAAATTCTGCCTTTGCGCAAACAAATTTCTTGCACCAAATTTAAAATGGCTTTTGCAAACCCAGGACCTGTTTAGAGACCACTTCTGTCTACTAAGAGATATATTGTAAATGTTATAGCTTGCACCAGTGCAAAACTTCTTACTAAAAAAGCAGATTACGCCACCCTCAAGCGTGGCTTGAAAGGGCCCTATGCGCAATTAAAATTCACAACTGTCCAACAAAGAATATTACAATGAATGGCTTCCACAATTGCAATGAAGGGCATTCAACTTATGGACAAACCACTAATTTGACATCATTTTTTTTACATAAATCATTCTAACACCATTAGAAATATGCCTCCAAGTATCTTGACTATGATAACACTGTAGTATCATTCTGGCATTGTGACTTAGTGAGCATAATAGGAATTCTACACTAAAGAGGTCAAAGGAATCTATCGTTAATCTATAAATGGTTGACTTATTTTACACTACAGATGGTTAGATTAATCTGGCAGGGGAAAAACAACTACCTAAAAAATTTTTTATCACGTCTAAATTTTTGCCACTTAACGCACGATTCACTATAAGCATACTTGCGCTAATTTACGCATATTATTATGTGCGCTAATAGTCGCCACGTATAAATAGTAGCATATAAATAGTAGCCACATATAAATAATGCATATAAATATTAGCATATAAATAGTAGCCACATATAAATAGTGCATATAAATAGTAGGCACATATAAATAGTAGCATATAAATAGTAGCATATAAATAGTAGCCACATATAAATAGTGCATATAAATAGTAGCATATAAATAGTAGCCACATATAAATAGTGCATATAAATAGTAGCATATAAATAGTAGCATATAAATATTTATATGCTACTATTTCTATGCTACTATTTATATGTGGCTACTATTTAAATGCTACTATTTATATGCACTATTTATATGTGGCTACTATTTATATGCTACTATTTATATGCACTATTTATATGTGGCTACTATTTATATGCTACTATTTATATGTGGCTACTATTTATATGCTACTATTTATATGAACTATTTATATGTGGCTACTATTTATATGTGGCTACTATTTATATGCTACTATTTATATGCACTATTTATATGTGGCTACTATTTATATGCTACTATTTATATGTGGCTACTATTTATATGCTACTATTTATATGCACTATTTATATGTGGCTACTATTTATATGCTACTATTTATATGTGGCTAATATTTAAATGCTACTATTTATATGCACTATTTATATGTGGCTACTATTTATATGCTACTATTTATATGCACTATTTATATGTGGCTACTATTTATATGCTACTATTTATATGTGGCTACTATTTATATGCACTATTTATATGTGGCTACTATTTATATGCTACCATTTATATGCGGCAAACTGGAGGCTGCATCACTCTAGGGCCAACACATACTTGAATAAATAACACTGCAAAGTCCATATTTTATTGCCAAAAGCTCATTAACTGTACTTTTCTATAATTACCGCCTGCCTCAAGTAGGTGTTAATTTTCGCATAGTCTAATGCGATATTTAGTGCGTCTAAGTTTTTGTGAATCATGTGTTAGTATTCTTTTCTGCGCGCTAATTAACGCATGTGTTAACATTACCTCATGTGGTTGCGCGCAAATTAACGCAAGCAATAATACTGTAGTGAATCACGTGCTAATTGTCACGTCTTTTTTAACGCAAAAAAGCGTGCGATAAAAATTAACGCACTTTAGTGAATAAACCCTATAGTGTATTTGGATCTCTCCGTTTTAAAATAACTGAAAACAGAAGTTTGAAATAAAACATAGGACCTGTCATTTATAATAACACTATAATGTTTTGATAGTAGGAACCACAAGTGGTAAGTGCATCTGCTATTGTGGCATGCATTTCAGATTTTGAACTGAACATGATGTGAATCTGCTTGCAGAGTATCTTGTCTTTACTGCAATGAACCCTTACTAAACATTTTCGATGTACGATTTCAAAGTTATACTTTCAAATTGTTCTAAACATTTATCTCACAAAAGCTTATATTATATGCATATAGAAATTAAGTCATTAATGACTTAAAAACGTTATTTTTTCAGAACAGTCTATGAAGGATGAAGTCATTCTTTTTAAAATATGAAGTACTGCAATTGTGATCCCATTATTGGTTTATTGTTTTATTGCTTAGTATTAAGCATAAATCAAAGTTAAGAACTGTATCCTTTGGTTTGTCTGTAAACTTTATCCCTTGTAATTTTTGGGAATGATATTTACACAAAAATAAAAAATATATTTACACAAAAAAATAGAAGTACTAGTATAGAATTTAGGTAACTTTGTATTCTTGATACATTTTTTTTTTATCTTGGAGTCGGATGAATACTACTAGTACTGAATTTGATAATTGTTGAAAGAAACTAAGCTCTATCATGGGGTTTAGAAAGTATTAAATATATTTTGACATTCCATAGGTACTAATCCCATAATGGTCATGGTGGGACTACAAGAGTCCTGTGGAAGACCATTAGTGCAAAGGGAATCAGTCGAAGACCTTTTAGATACAGCCAACGGAATGTTTATTGGAAGATGAATAGAAGTAATAGGAAGATGCACAGCCACAATATCACCTAATATCATCTAAGACCTAAGCCTTAATGGGGGAATTTAATAAAAGTCATAAACGGAAAAAAAATGCGCACAGATACGAATAAAATGTAATTTTGTTCATTAGACTGTTGAACATTGTGAACTTTTTAAAGCATGCTTGAAGGTGGCATAATCTTTTGGAGCAAACTTAACTTTTTCATTAAGACGTTTTGTTACATAATGTGCGCACTGTGGCAAACAATAACATTCGCAAACTTTCTTCCATTGTTAAACAGTTTCCGCGTTCACTAAGCCCATATGCACACAAAGGCAAATTCGTTCACACAGAGGCATATATTTTTGCATTGTGAATAATTTTTCCATTACCAACTTTTATTACATTCCCCTTATAATGTCTATTAAAAATATTCCGCCACTGGGATAAACATAGCTGCTCCCTGCCCATTCTTTGGTGTTGCATTGACCATGCAATATACAAATCATGGTCTTAGAATAGTCCTTGAGAACCAAAAATGGTAATGTGCCATATAAAGCCTTACTCCACCACAGAAACAGAGTTAAATCTGTTCCTTTTTGGTACTATCCCAATCAGTATTCTAATGGGCATGGAGCTTATATAAGTGCACATGTAAATGTTTGTGTTTGTGTATTTATACACACACAGTATGCTATATCAGATTTCCACCCAGGCAACTGAAATATGTAAATATGCAGTCATATCACTGAGCACAATTCTACCACTTAAAATCTCATGAATAAACATTCCCCTGGGTTATTCATAGGTTATTCATGCATTATCTGACTCAACAATTAAAATGAACTAATACATAATTGAATCTATTGTTCATCCCTTTCAGTGGTAAAACGTTTAATAACAAAAACAAAACTGTTGATTTCCAAACCTTTTTTTAACATTAATTCATTAATTATGAACATGACACCCTTTCATTAAGTCTGACAACTAATTGTGTCAGGGGCTTTGGGGTGTTATGTGACTCATTGCAACAACTGCAACATGCGGTAAAGGAAACTATATACATATGCAATAATGCACAGCATGTCTATTCAAAAACATCCCTGACATGAAAACTAAACACTCAGATTTGGTATGCTATATGAGTTTGTATCCACAAATAGTCAACTTTTTGTCCTCATTCAAATTAAATTTAAAAAGGTGCTTTTTCCCCAAGTGGAAATATACTCTGAGGTTTAAAAAACCATTGCTAAACCTGAGGCAACATTTTTATGCAATTTTATGGATTCAAAAAAGTCACTGAATTTTTTGTTGTGCAAAAAAGAAAGTGATTTTATTATTAATTTCGATAGCTCCAACACATTTTATGAAATGCGTCACATCAATGGTTCGCTGTTCACTATCCCAGTGGAACTTTGGGAAAGGGGAAATCTTTATGTACCTTTTTTCTTTCATGTGTTTTAAAAGCAGTCAAGACACCCATGATATGGCCCATCATGTATTGGATCACAAGAAGTTGCCACATGGGCTTAAAAGGGGTTTAAAGAGAGCAAGAGACACTGCATAAAAGGATGATGGTTTAAACTCTAGGTCAGTACTTTGTCATTACAATTTAAAGGTGGCCACGCACATGAAGATCCACTCATGTGGCAAGGTCACCAAACAAATGGCTCTTTCACAGATATGGCTACCTTAAGGTGGGCAATATCAGATTGATCTGATCATTTAGCCCAATCATGTTGACAGTATACAGGCCATTGGGACAAGGACCACATAAACGCTCCTCATTCCCACAGGGTGCCCAACCATCATCTGGGCTGATTTTCGACCTGACTGAGGTCCCCATACAAGTGCCAATAAACTGCAGACTCAGAGCTGGCAGCTTTTATCACTACCTTAAGATCCATATCAAATTTTCACAACACACTTGTGTCAGTTTATAATTATATTCAGGACCCCTGCACTGCAAAGCAGTGGAGCCAATGTCCCCCATAGACATTTTAAGATGTGAATCTCACCTAAAGAAGTCAGAAGCAGTAGACCTGCATACAGAATGTGGGAACAGGACACTCTAATTTCCTATTTCAACATGTACACATTTTTTAAGAGCCAAAGAAGGAGCCAAGCCCAGATGGAAAGGAAAAGGTCAGAGAAACCACAAAATTCTCCCCTGTGCTATGATTCAACTTGTGGTAAGAGATCAGAGGGCTACCACAGTTCAAACTAAAACCCACTAACTAGTAACTAATTTAAGGTTTGTCCAAAGCCAACACAATCACTGACATTGGGTTTTCCACTTATCCTTTGGAGTGGCAGACTTTCAAAATGGAAAATAAAGGTTTCTGCAATATGGTATTTTCTTTGAAACATTAGCAAAGAACGACAAATACTGCACAGATGCTGTACCGCTGACTCAATACTACAGCTACCTGTAATACTGGGAAAGCAAAGCTGCTCAATACACACATTGCAAATGTAGTCACAGGGATACATTTATTTGTTAAAAAAAATAGTTGTCATTCTCAATTATCCAGTTTATTTCAACAACTATCCTAATCCATTTACCACATGCATTTTGCATTGGGGTGTAAGGATTCAGTTTAGCAGTACCACTCCATTAACAAAATGGTGTTCAACAGTTTAAAGCAGTGAAATATGTTCTGAGGAATAACCACAGGTCATTTTTTGATATATATGTTAATTTGTTATAAACTTTTCTGACTGTAAGGAAAATGTTCCTAATAACCTAGAAATTAGATAAGTCGGGAAATATCAAGCTGAAAGAGAGTCCTTCAGGTTCTCCCAGCTCGATATTTGATAAATTAGCCCAAAGACAAAGCAAAAGTACAAAAAGGAGAAGAAGATTTTAATAAGAATGGGTTGGCCTAAAAGAGAATATATGGCTATCAGCAATTTTAAATGCAATGAATTGGTTTGTATAAATGGAAGCTATCTGCAGCTGTACACTGGTGAGTGTATACATTCAGGCATTTTAGCTAAAAATATTAAGATGCAATAGCACCCCACAAGCTCCTACCTACTTTATCACACATTCAATTAAAAACATGTAATGAGAAGATGAAAATAAAAATATCAAATGCAAAGTGAACTACTAATGCAAATATGCTTTCATATGTTAATTTCTTCATGGATTAATGGAAAACACATTTATATATATATATATATGGAGAAGGAAATCCATTTCCCATTATCAAATATTATCATTATATGGATGATTTGATTTTTGTGTGGGGAAGGAGATAAGACATTTGTCCGTGATTATGTATGTATATACATAATGTATATTTTTTCATGATTCTGTCTGGGGTATTTCTTTTCTTAGTAAAACATTTTTGAAAAATTATTTTTTTTTTTTGAAACATCGGTCTTCATGCCAACAGTGGGCATGCCAAGAGCATGTTGGGTTGTATACCAGTTGGGCAGTTCCCTTGCTTGTGCAGGATCTGCACCAATGTAGGAGTTTATGGTTATAACAAGATTAAAGTTGATTATGATAGAGCTGTTGTGGCTTGCCATGGTGATTTGTTAATTTCCAAATAGACTGGCTTTCCCCAAGTGGTTTCATATTATGACATATTCTTAAATCTCCCAGTATATTTCTGGAATGTGACTATTTGGGGCACATTTACTTATCCACGAATGCTCCAAGTGTTCGTTCGACCGGTCCAATCGTATTTTACGCAACTTTTTTTGTGCCTTGCGCAACTATTTTTAGCGCATAAAAAACGGATCGGTTTTGCCGCTGTTTACAATCATTCAGTACGAAAATTTTGTGACTTTCGGATCGCCAATACTATATTATCAAGACTAATACGATTTATTCGTAAGCATTTTTGGGATATTTGCAAACTTCAGAAATTTTCGTTTCCAATCCGAATTTTTCTCATTCGGTATTCAAACTCATGTTTTGATAAATCTGCCTCTTTGAGTCCCCACCCCATTGGTTAGATGTAAAAAGGCCCCAATAGGTATGGATTATTCCACTGTGGGGTGTGCAGGTTCATGTCTCCATTTCATTTTTTGTGGAGGAATTACAATATGAATTCAGTTATTTATTTAGACGCCTGTGTTTGTGATCAGAAATATGTTATATCTATTTAAAAATGTATTTGTGTGCATACAAATTGCGTAGCAAGGAATGATATGCAATTGGCTGTTGCCAAACATATCATTAAATGTCACAATAGCTGTATGAGAGTTTTCTTTCAGGTCATTGAATAGAAAACAATGCAGTAGTAGAAAAGCATTCCTGCTTGGAAGGGAGGCTTTTTGGATCTTCATATTGGTGACTAAAGCCCTCAGTACATAATAGAGAATGGACCTTGAATTGTTTTATAAATTAAATGTAATTAAATGTAGTTTTCCCATACTAGGGTGGCTCTCCTCTGTATGTTTATATGAGTTATCTGATTAAGGGGTGGGGTAAGACGGAATATGTTGGGGCTTTATAAATAAATGTTAATAATAATAATAATAAGACATTTAAATAAGTTTAGCTATGTAGTGTAATGTTTATGGCTTGAGACAGGAGTGTGGAGCTCTGAAACGTTGCATGTGTTTTTCTACATGTTTTTACAAATAAAGTGTTTGGTGTGCAAGACTTTTTAGGTGAATTTTTGCATATATGAGTTGTTATTTTTTTTTTACGCATCTTTTTTGTTTCCATCAAACACATTAAGCTTGCATTTCACCCCAGCCTTGCAAAGCATTTGTGTGTTTTTAAATTATCCAGTAAAATTGTTTTGTTTTGCTTTTGAAGTATTAGACTGTCTGGGTCCACATTATGTCCCGCTTTGCTGGAGTTGTGAACAAGTGATATGAATATTGTGTATGTTTTGGTGTATTATTATTATATATTTCAAAAAGAAACTTGCCATTATAGAAGATGATTTGTTTTAATGAAAACCACAGTCGTTGTGATCAAAAGATACATGATACAGTAGAAAAATACATTGCTGGATATATTACAGTATGATCCGAATATCCCATTTGATATTGTTTTTGCACAGACCTCAACATAAACCAAGTACCAGTATTCATTTTGCATAGAAACAATTCAACAGCACAATATTCAAAGTCTTTTTGGTGACCTCTATCTAACCTAACCACAGAGGCCAACGTTGGCTCCTTCTTCACACAATGATTGTATGTCTGAGACAAAATTTCCATGTGGGTCTCTGAAGCAAAGTATGGCATCAATTGTGTTTTTCGTATTACGATGCCAAACTCAGCACTTCTGGGCTTTTTATTACTTTAGTGTAAAAACCTCAGCAGAAAGAAATAAGAGCTATAAATGTATAATTGACTGTGACTGTCCTCAATTCAGCAGTATTTGCATAAACATGTTTCTAGTCACCGCTAAGACTATCTAGAAAAATAAGTAGTGTCACGTCAACTCTGAACTTGCAATGCCCTACTCTAGACCAACACTAACTAATAATCATGAAAAATGTTAGAAGTATTATTAAGAAAAGAATTGAATTCAAGCATATCTTTTTTTTTTGTCTTGTTAGTAATATAATTGTCAATATTAACTTATAAATAAACAACTATAGCATACTCCAACCACAAATCAAAAGATGGGTTTTTTTCTTGTTAAGACTATAATTATGTACATCATTATGTACAAACTCTATTTCTCTTTTTTTTCCATTTTCAAACTCTACTAAACTCATTCCTCAAATGTCTAACATTTACTAAAAAAACCTGATAGGAAAAGTCCATCGCGGTAACCTCGACTCGAATCTGAAAACTCCAAAGTCTCAAGACAAATGAAGGATCTTCCAGGAAGGTCAAGGGCATCTGCCATTGACTTCTACATGAACTCAGCAAGTTTTAGATGACGAATTGTTTTATTTGGATTTTAGCCGCTTAGACACATAGTAAGTTTTGAAAAAATCACAACTTTTTTTTCAGCAACTTTTAGTACTTAAAATCCAAACTGAGAAACAAAAAAATCCGATGGTTAGTAAATGGGCCTCTAAGTATAGTATAGCTGGTTACTGTCAATGAAGTTGTTTGTGTTACCGGCAGCATGATGGTATAGCTGCTCCCTTGAGGTGGTGGGGCATTAGATTTAATTTTATAAAGGATCCTGTTGCATTGAGATGGATTTTTCACATACCAAAATACATTATGGCAGACTTTGTTGCATCTAATGAAACTGATCCAGTTTGTGTGACTGTCAGAGAAATGATATTCCAAATTTTACTGGGACAGGGGCTGATATACACAATTAAACCTGCCCTGAAAGCATCTTAGTTTTCAATTCTTAATATAAAATAGATCACAACAAATAAAATGTAGTTAGAGGTACAAACAGAAAAACTTATTGCAATCAAGTTGATCATTAAAGCTCAGTTATGTTTGGTAGGGACTACTTTTCCTCTGTATTCCCTGGCTGTCACTACCTGTAATCCAGCTGCAGGCAATAGCCCGATTAAGGATATATTTAAGCTTGCCTCCTCAAACAACCTGTGCTGGATCATTAGTCCTCTGCTTTGTCCAAACCCTCGGTTCCTGTATTCCCTGAGATTCTGAATTCCTGTTCCTGTATCCCGTAAGTTCCTGCCCTGCTTTTACCCTGCCCCCTGTATTCTGACTCCCTGGTTTTGACCCTTGGTATGTTATTCTGGATTTTGTCTGCTGCCTGCCCTGATTCTTTGCCTGTGTTTTTTTATCCTGCCTTCCCAGACCAATTGCTGGTACTAAAATTTAGATTTCTGTCTGCCCCTAATACTTATTTAATTATAAAATCTTTTGTTAAAACCCAGTTCTTTTAAAGCAGAATGTTTTACTCAGCACATTGGCTCCTATCTGGTAATTCCATGGGTAATTTGGACACTTCTATTACCAGCAGCTTGGTGGCACAGTTGCTGCCTTAAAGTACTTGGATTTGATTTTTATACAGGGCTGTATTTGCATTGAGTTCGAATGTGTTTCCTCTCGCAGACCAAAACATTCTGGCAAGGTCAGCTGTATCTGATAAGACTAACTCCAGTTTGTCTGTCTGTGTCAGAGAAATAAGATTGAAAAGGTCATTTGTAAACACACTTATAAACTTATAAACAAACTTTATAAAAAAAAATTTGCACATTGGGCACTAACCCATGGCCAATCAGATGATTGCTTTTCATATTCAACAACAAGAGATCCTCTGCACTCACACATTATCAATATATATAGGACATTAAGACATTCTGTGCATTAAGCTACTAAGAAATGCCCTTCCCTTTAAACAAAACAGGGATTGTTTGTCCATACATTGCAATATACTTCAAGCTGGCCAACTAAGTCAAAGTCATCCCTTCTGGCCAGTCCTACACTGACCTATGCGATTCACCAAGAATTCTACTGCTTCAATATACATTTAGCCAAGGGACTAAGTTTTACCTGCAACTTACTTGCTTTCAAGGTTAAAACCCCCATATGGTTGCCCTTTTATTGGCCCATTGGGATCACCTGACTGTAGCTGGGATGGGTGGGAGCTACAACAAGGAGCTGGCCACTGCTCCTGTATAAACTATAGCAAAAAAGGGGAAAGTTGTGCACAACCACTAAATTGTAAACCATTAGGCAGGGGTGCAATGAGGTTGTGACCACAAAATACATATAGACAACAACAAGAGATCCTCTGCACTCACCCTTTATCAATAATGGGCCAATAAAAGGGCAACCATATGGGGGTTTTAACCTTGAAAGCAAGTAAGTTGCAGGTAAAACTTAGTCCCTTGGCTAAACATATATTGAAGCAGTAGAATTCTTGGTATATCTCATAGGTCAGTGTAGGACTGTCCAGAAGGGATGACTTTGACGTAGTTGGCCAGCTTGAAGTATATTGCAATGTATGGACAAACAATCCCTGTTTTGTTTAAAGGGGAGGGCATTTCTTAGTAGCTTAATACACAGAATGTCTTAATGTCCTATATATATTGATAAAGGGTGAGTGCAGAGGATCTCTTGTTGTTGTCTATATGTATTTTGTGGTCACAACCTCATAGTGGTTGAGCACAACTTTCCCCTTTTTTGCTTTTCATATTCAGCCTGCAACTGCCTGAAAAAAACCTAATGACTGGTTGGTTGTTATGGGTTACTGCCCAGGTGCAATTTTTTTTATAAAGTTTGTTTATAAGTTTATAAATGAGCCTACCTATGTTTAGCTGGGACAGGAACCAATAAATGATTAAATATTTAGTTTTCCATTCTTAAATGTAAATAGAGCGTAGTCGATCAAGATCTAGCAACCTATAGCAGCTATCAACATTTAGGCATGTATATATATACTTTTTTTTTTTTTTTTTTTCTTTTCTTTTTTTTATTCCCTGAGATCACAATGATGTGACCAAAACTTTGGTATTTCTTTTGTTTGTTTATTAAAATCAGTTATTCCATCTGAGCGTGTTGAGTGCAGTACTTTTTTGTTGTTCGGTACACATTTTACCTGTACCCAGGCATGTGTCTTTGTTTGGGGAGTGCTACTCCATGCTCTATATCAGGGATCCCCGACCTTTTATACCCATGAGCGATATTTAAATAGAAAATGTGTTGGGGAGCAACACAAGCATGAAACAGGGTAATGGGGTGTAAATACGAGCTATAATTTGCTACTTAATAACTCATATGTGGACTGGAAGCCTACAGAAGGCTCTGTTTGGCATTATACTTGGTTTTTACGCAGTCAAAACTTGCCTCCTTACCAGAAATTAAAAAATAAACACCTGCTTTGAGGCCACTGGAGCAACATCCAAGGGTTTGGTGAGAAACATGTTGCTCACGAGCCACTAGTTAGGGAACACTGCTCACTCTATATATATTACATTAGTACAGAGGTCGGCAACCCGCGGCTCCAGAGCCGCATGCGGCTCGTTTAGGCTTTAGGTGCGGCTCCGGTCAGGCTGGTGACTAACATCCTCCGCGGCGAGCAGCGCGCCTGAAAAGTCACTGAAAGACTACTGACTTTTAGTCTTTCAGTGGCTTTTCAGGCGCTGCTCTCCGCGGAGGATGATGTGTGTGCTGCCGCTGGCCGGCAGCCTATCAGAGAGGCCGCCGGACCTCGATGACGTCATCGCGCCGCCAGCGCTGAAGAGGACTGAAGCCAGACTGCAGGAGGACCGGGCTGAAGGAAGGCGCGTGATTCGGTCTCAGGAGGTAAGTCACACTTTTAGGGGGGCCTGGCACATTAGGGGGGGACTCTGGCACATTATAGGGGGGACTCTGGCACATTATAGAGGGGCCTGGCACATTAGGGGGACTCTGGCACATTATAGGGGGGCCTGGCACATTATGGGGGGGCTGGCACATTAGGGGGGGCTGGCACATTAGGGGGGCCTGGCACATTAGGGGGGACTCTGGCACATTAGGGGGGACTCTGGCACATTATAGGGGGGGCTATTGGACTCTGGCACATTTTGCAGCTCCAAGTTTTTTTTTCTTTTCGAAAACGGGTCCAAGTGGCTCTTTATGTCTTAAAGGTTGCAGACCCCTGCATTAGTAGAATACTTATAATACTTCTTATAAGGTTTATTTGTTTCAAGTATACCTTGTATGATCACTGTAAACTGAACATTTTACAGACCTCTCTATTAGATCTATATAATTCCTAATCTAGAATTGTTTAAAATAATTAAATCAGTAGTACATTGCTTATTTATTAAAACTGTAATGTTGGGCATAATCATTTCAAGACACAATTCTCAATACACACATATACACTAAATAATAATATCCCTGGAGTATAAATACACTGTGTGCACTTTTATATACAGAGGTCAATGTGGGCAAAAGAAAACAATTCAAAATCCGTTCTCATTACAGTATTCATGGACTATAAACTTTACAGCTTGGCAAAAATCCTAGCAGTATAATTGAGATCTGCCCACACAGCCTAATTTATTCCTCAATTTATTCTTTATCAGCGTGAATGGAATGCCCCTCTTCTATTATTGTTATCACTTTTGAAACTGGCAGAAAATATATAAAGATTCTATTTTGTACTATGCAAGCATAATGCATATTGGCACCAGAGACTCTTTGTCTTAACCATTTCCCTGCTAGCAATTAATGCAGCTATGCCATTTGCAATTTAAAAATGAGAAGAGTGCGCTTACAATTTATTCATAAGATATGCAAACCAACGCAATGCAAAGCAATACATGGAATGAAATACTAACAGAATATCAAAATCATACCAAAAAAAAATCAATAAATGTGAAGATGTATATCAAACTGGAAAATCCATGATCTTCTTTCTTTGCAAGATTCTATTAAGAGATGTTCTAGGTTTCAGGCATTGTGCATTGATAACTTTTATGATCAAGTAATTTGACACCTGCAAAGACCTACACATAAAAAAAATTTAATTATAAATTTAATCTGAAGTTATATATTCTTCATATGTTAAAAAAAAAATCTAAAAGTCCTGGTTTTTAACGTGATGTGTTTGCTATTAGCACAGCTGTGCCTAGAAATCTTTTATCTGTTTTCTGAACAAAGCCCCACCTGTTTATTGTATTCAAGTGAGCCTTGAATATCACACAATCTTGAATTGCCCCCAAAAGCCTTACCAGAAAATTGCTGGGGTTTTTAAATACAAGTGCCATGTTGTTTAGAAATTGTGAAAATGTTTCAAAAATTCAGACTGGCTAAACAGTTAACAGAAATGCTTTTAGTTCACTAAAGAGGTAAGTAATATGCTTATTTGTTTTGTATCATCTGAACCTCTACACCAAATTGTTCTTATTGTGTCTTTCAGAGCCCTTCATTCTTCTGCTCCTTTCTATATATCAGCTCTCATACGCTCTCCTCTCTATATATCAGATCTCCATACACTCGCTCCCGGGCCTTGTGCTCAGCTCAGGGCAATCTAATGACCATACGGTACACCAAAACAGCACATTAAACTTTTTTATTGATTGACCCCACCTCTGGAATGCTCCGCTGTCTTACATCAGTAAAGCCCCCACACTAACACTTTTCTCTAAGCTCCCTTTAAATCATCTTCTAATTCCCAACCCTTTCATCCTGTGAGCCACATTCAAATGTAAAAAGAGTTGGGGAGCAACACAAGCATTAACAATATTCCTCAGGTGCAAGATAAGGGCTGCAATTGGCTATTTAGTAGTCCCTATATGGACTGGCAGCCTACATGAGGCTCTGTTTGGCAGTACATCTGGTTTTTATGGAACCAAAACTTGCCTCCAAGCCAGGAATTCAAAAATAAGCACTTGCTTTGAGGCCACTTGGAGCAACATATTGCTGCTGAGCCACTAGTTGGGGATCACGGCTCTAGATGAAGCACTTTTTCTTCTGCAGCAACACAACCTTGATTTATGTGCTAACACCCACACACGTTTTGCTTCTTTTGGTTTCCTTTTCCTAATAGATTGTAAGCTCTCTGGGACAGGGGCCTGATCCCAGCTGTGTATTGAAACACCTAAGCACTTAAAGAGATAATAAAATTTATTTTTTTACATCTATCATAACATTGTCCTTTTATAAGCTTTATATTTTTGCCATAAAAGTATTTGCTCGATGCTTTTACATTTTTTACATTACCTATATGATCCCCCATATCCCTCAATAAGTAACTTTAATGTACATTACTATTTTGAAGAGTAGCTTTTTAGTGTCAGTATAACTTTAAAATTTATCTTTTTTACTGTACAGGTATCGGATCCCTTATCCGGAAACCCATTTTCCAGAAAGCTCTAAATTACGGAAAGCCGTCTCCCATAGACTCCATTTTAATCAAATAATTCAGAATTTTAAAACTGATTTCCTTTTTCTCTGTAGCAATAAAACAGTACCTTGTAATTGATCCCAACTAAGATATAAATAATCCTTATTGGATGCAAAACAATACTATTGGGGTTAATTAATGTTTTATTGATTTTTTAGCAGACTTAAGGCATGGAGATCCAAAATAGGGAAAGACCCCTTATCCGGAATACCCTTGGTCCCAAGAAAAGCACTGCATTCAATGTGGTGCTCTACAGCTAAATAATACAAATACATACCTGATTCAACAGACTGAAAGAAAATCATTATAAAATTTCCCATTTCCCAACACCCTAATTGCTCACAGTGTAATGAACCCCTCCCTGACTTTGTTCCATTTTAAAGTAATGGGTTTTGAAACTTAAAGTCCCTCTGCTTTCCATAGTGGGTAGTACACAGATTGTCTGGAAAGTCCCAGAATCCATCACACCACAGAGGAACAATGTGAAGGAAGGTTTGAATCATTCTGTCAGCCTAGGGTGGGGGGACTCTGTGAACAGAATCCCTGTGAACAGAAATAGATTATCATGGTTTCCTTTTAATCTCTGAAATAATGTTTATTGTGAAAAAATATATACTTATTTCTTCAGATAACTCAAATAGTGATTATGCAATCTTTTTACAAAACCAAATTAACTCATGTCTAAAAGTATTGTACATTTTCCCTTTAATATTGATTAAGGTGTTTAGAAGAAGGTACAAATTTACATTTCATTCTGAAGATATCTAAAAAAGCTACAGCGCATAGTTTACAGTTTTACTAAATACTTATATAGTCTTATCTGGGCATAATAAAGCAGATGATGCATTTGATGATATACAACAAAGAGAAATCATGGCACTCATAGGATTTGCAGCTCGATCATAAGTGTCTTGTTTTACTGGCTCACCCTTTCGATCCCCCACAGAGATCTTCGCCAGAAGTGTACAAGCTTGTTAAAAAGGTCAAATAACATAGAAGGAGAAAATGGGAATTGAGGAAAGCAAAATGGGGAAGGTAAGTGAGTGTGGGCAAAAGTGCAGAGCAAAGGTGCTAAGATCAACAAAATTAAAGATGAAAATAAAAAAATGTGAAATGGGATCAAAACAGAAAGGAATGATGCGGTATGGGAAACCGGTCATTTTGCTCTGTTCTCTAGTTTACTATCGTAGAGTCCCAGGTCAGTAAGAGGAAGGTTCAGTCTCTTTATTCAACATGCAACTGAGCTGGGTATTAAATAATAAGAATAATATAACAACACTAAGCAATCAGTGCCTGCACTGTGGGTACTTTAAGCAATGACTTCCAAGGCAAGAGGGAAAATGGGGAAAAGAGAATAGGAAAAAGAAAGTGCAGGAAGTAAAAGCAGGAGATGTAGGGGCAAATAGAACACTGTGGTATGAATCTAAAGAGCATAAAAAGAGAGAAAATACATGAAACACAAGAAGGGAAAGAGATCCTAACTGGGAAAAGCTGAGAGTGCATAAGAAGGGAAAGGTTAGCTAAGCAGAAACCAGGAATAAACCAAGAAATTACTAAGAAAATTACAGCTAAAAAGATAATGGAATAGAAAGGATAAAAGAAACAGTAAGGGGAGAAAAAAATATGAACAAATATCAGTATGGGTGAATGAAGAGGATGAAAGTCACAGTAAAGGACACATGGGAGTAGAGTAAGGGACTGTCAGAGATCCAAGAGAAGGGGAGGGGAGGAACAATAGGGGAAAAAGAAAAGGTTAACAATAACCCAGAAAATAAAATATGGCAGGTGATATAAAAGGTAATAAGAGAAGTGAAGGTGGAAAGGCATGAGAAAACAAAAACAACAGAAATGAACAGAAAAGCAGACAATATAGGATAACAAAAGATTCTAGTAGTGTGTTGCCACTATTTAAATCTGTATAGTTGTGGGCTTGTGCTCTGGTTAATTGTGTGCTTGCAGTACGAGTTTGAATCTCAAAATGGGAAAAATTTTAATTTGATACGATCATTTCTGATGATCACAAATATCACGAAAATGTTTACGAAAAAATTGGAATAGTCACAATAATATCGTATTGGAGATCCGAAAGTCACAAAATTTTCGTATCCGAACGATCTTAAACGGTGGGAAAACCTTTCCAACTTTGATCCTTCTATGCATGATTTTGGAAGCCTCCCATAGGACTCAATGGCCCTCTGCAGCTCCTGGACCAAGGAAAGTCACGATTCCGAATCTTGGTACTCGGTGCGACAATTCGATTTTGTCGCACAAATTTTGTTGCGAAGTATGAAAGAGTCACGCAAATGTATGAAAAAGTCACGCAAAGTACACAAAAGTCGCAGAAAATACGCACTGTATTTCTTACCTGTCGTACTTTGATAACTGTGCCCCTAAGATGAATTTCTTTTACTGCTCAGGTGGCCTGTGATGGCTGTGGTATGGTACAAAAAACAGTGTTTAAAAAGACAAAAAGGCAAAAGATGAGTTTAGGAGATCAGTAATATTGCAGTAGTGAGTGATTACTAGGTCCAGAGAGTGTCCAACAGGGGTGTGTTACAGATTGAACCCATTCATTCAACACCTCATGTTAAACTGTTTATACAATAAGAGCCAGTATATCTGAGGATAGAAAATATGGGAGCCAAGTTGCAAAGTTCTCCACCTGTTACAGGTCCTTTGGAGAGATGGATTATAGCCACAAAGAGGAAGAAAGGGTAACACAAATGTACTTTGTGGAAAGAAAGGGACAACAAGTAGGTCTTATAAAGGGTGTGAGAACATTACAATCCCAACCCCTTCTCCTTGCATTAAAGCCTGCTATGTTGTAGAATGCATGTTCTTGCTTTAATAGAGTCTGTACAGGTGGCACTTCATAGATGTCATTTGCTTCATAAAAGTCACAAAAGGAAGTTTAATCAGATTGCTGTTTCTTTCACTAAACCTCATTTTAATATATTGGCAGGAATTGTTAGTTCACTGTTGCTCTGCTCTTAACAGTACAAGACTGTCATAACAATTTCTGTGTTTTTACTTTTTAATAGTGAAGTGTAATTTATATTTTAGAGGGGTGAAGTAAAGGAGAAGAGGAAAAGGTTTGGGTCTGGATGAAAAAGATTAACAGAGGATTTAAATTGAGACATCTATTATTTTATAGAATTGAGTTGTGCTGTACACTGCTCAGCAGCTCAGTTTTGTTGCCACAGTGGCTCTGGTTACATCAGACCATGTTCTACTGAATAGTGTATTTATTTTTTCCAATATTTGTTAGCAAAATCAAGATAAACAATCTATTAGTGGGCCCTTCACCCTATCGTTTCCCTTTTCAAGAAGTAAAAGTAGGACAAGCCATACATGTGCATATAGTGCACTTTAAACATCACAGTACAATAGGCACGAAAAAACGTTTGATGCATGATTAATATAATGTGCTTAATATTCCATACTATGGTTCTTCTTGCCCATAATGCACTCTCTTAGTATTTATATCTAGCCTTTTTAGAAAATCTTCCCATAGATACCAGTTTAATTTGGGTCAGTGACATTTAAATACTATTCTATTGTATAATTAAAGTAATAGTTTACAATACAGACTTTTTAAAGAAGAAAGCTTGCATGTTAAATACTTTTAAAAAACGTTCTTAGATTGAACACTTGGAAAGCTTTAAGAATGCGTGATGGGTTTTAAGCATTCAGTGTGTCTACATAGAACAGTGAATTATTCAGTCAGTGTTCAAATTTATAGATAATTTGTTATGCAAACATCTTTCTACAGAGCTAGTGCATTTACTATGCTTCAGAGGGCAATTAGTTTCTAAAGATGGTGACCTCAGACTAAGTTATTATGAAGATTTTTACTGCATTATTTCCAGAAAAGCTCCCAGTGCAAAAAGTGTCTGGTGCTATTCAACCTTTCCTTTCATATCTACAGAAAATAGGCACATCAGTGCTTTGCTACGCTGGTCACCCATAAAGATACCGTGTGATGGAATTATGCACTGAAGTTTCTTCAGATAAAATATTGTGTATTGAAGCAAAACTTAAAGAAAATTAGATTGTTTGTAGAGTACTTACTTTGATGCTTTTCAGTATATTGTTAAAGCAAAAATATTAGTATATTGGTCAGCAATATTTTCTTTTTTAACTCCTTTTTATTATATACAGACATATATAGACACAAGAAGTATTCAAAAGAAAGAATTGTAACAGCTGCAGCTGTCATATATTAGACAATAGGATTATACAAAGTCAAGTAAAAATACGAGATGGTGATATACATTCAATTAAGAGTGCTTCTTTCAGCCAGACCAGCCATAGGTGCGTCTAGATGCAAGACTTTTGTGTCATAAAGGCTTATTGGAGAAAATTTATTAGAACCAGGTCTTCCTCAAAGAAGCGGGGCCAGAACTAGGGGTAGGCAGAAGAGACAGCTGCCTAGGGTGCAACAATTGGGGGATGCCAGGAAGGAGCCTCTCCTGCCTACCCCTAGTCCGCGCTCCCTTGTCATTGCCCCACCGCTTGTCATTACATGGTGGTGGCAGTGAAGCCCCCTGCGTGCGATTGATGGTACTGCGCATGCACGCCAGAGCACACGCAAGGGGAATAGGGGAAGGTGCAGGGGCGAAGTGGCTGACTGGGTTGCCTAGGGCGCCCAGTCGGCTTGGCCCACCCCTGCAAAGAAGTATGAAAATACAGTATTTATTGCCCCATGGAATGTGAATGGAAAAAGGATATTCCTGAAAGACTGAATGGTCTCCTATTTCTATCAGGTGCCAAATCTGCAAAGGACCTATATGTTATTGGAGTGCAAGAAGGCTGCCCGTGCAGGCAAGAATGGGAATACTGACTGTAGGTGACATTAGGACATTGTTATGTCTTGCTCCACTCAGCAGCTCATGGTATCCTGTACTTGCCAGCATTTATCAGGCAAGATCTCATATGGTTTTGCTCAGAGGTTGAATGTGCAACCATGAGTGCAAGTTTTCATTTACATTCTTTGAAACTTATTTCCTTTTCATCAACACCCACTTTGTAGAAGGGGATTCTACAGTAAAGAAAAGAATCCAGAATTATCAGAAAGTTATTAAAATACCTAAGGTGTTCTGGTTGGGGGACTTTCTGTCTAAACAAGAGACCAACTGAAGCCATTTTTTTCCTAGAGAAAGTTGCAGAGAATGATATGAGTTCCCTTCTACAGCACAACCAGCTGTCAGAAGAGTTGGCTAAGACACCAGTAAGAAACAGAGGATGGCTTCTTACACCAATCTAGTGATATACAAGAGCTGACATGAGAATGACATCTACTGTGTGTTCTGAAATATGGCTGTTGCTTTGAATTTGACTCCTTAATGTACTAGGAGTGAGGAAGAGATGTTCACTCCTATAAATACTGACAGGTAACTAAGCAAGTTTTTGGAGAGATGGTGATTATAATATAGTCATTTATTTGCTTTAAAATGTCGCCAGAATAATGTCTTTCCAAAATCTCACGAAGCCCATTTAGAGTACACTGTGTTATGCAGCAATATGATGTTTTTTACTTGCCACTAAAATGAAACATGGTTTAAACGCAACTACCTTGTAAATAAAGATGACCATTTTTCATCTTCAAATGCCCACTGCTATAAAGGGCACAGAGTATCCCCTGCAACAGTCGAATAGTCTGATGGCACAATGAAAACTTTCTTTATGATTTTTACAAATTGGAAAACTGACAGGAATAAAATAAGCTGTGGCATTCAAGTTAAATTACTTTACACCTAAATTAGTTTCCACCTTTTCCTGTTTCTAATTTCATATATATATATATATCAACAAAAAAAATTATGAAATATTACTCTTTCCCCATCCTGGTGTATTTTATTGTGAACTTGACCTTTGGCTAGTTCAATTTTGGTGTAAACAGAGCTCAATGCACCCTCGAGGTGGTGTAACTGCCTGTTCAAGAGTCTTCAATTTTTTGCTCTATATGTAATAGTGGAAAGGCAGCTTTATATTTGCATAGTCATAGTCACGGGCCTGCTAAGGTGGGTTTCATATAATAGACTGAATTCTTTACAATAGTATTACCTACTGTGCATCAATTAGAATATTTACATAGAATTATTTTATGTTACTACTGTAAGCAGGTGAAAATAGGTATTGTAAAGAATTCAGTCTATTATATGAAACCCACCTTAGCAGGCCCGTGACTATGACTATGCAAATATAAAGCTGCCTTTCCACTATTACAAATAGAGCAAAAAATTGAAGACTCTTGAACAGGCAGTTACACCACCTCGAGGGTGCATTGAGCTCTGTTTACACCAAATGCATCAATAAACATGAGCTGTTGCTATATATGGGGAAATTGTGCCTATGATATCAATTAAAGTCATGTACATTGGGTTATAACGTTACTAGCGTTCTTTCAGAATTAATAAGTTAAATGAATGGACTGCAGGCAATCAGATGTGGCTTCCAGTTTTGTACTGTGCTCCTCCAGCAATTGAACTTTCAGCTTTACCATACAGTCAAAACAGCATAAAAACAACAAGGATCTAGACTCATAGTCCCCACACTAAAACACCATCCTAAATAGAAGGCGTTCCAAAAGGTTGTCAAACAGAAGCCAAAAGATCTCTCGTTAAATGCAAGAGAGGTGAGCAGCCGCTAAATAAAAAGAGTTAGCATTTTTGGATATTCTCTAATTCACTTATAATGTTTGTCTTTTTAGAATCCGAATTTAGTGACCAAGCCAACACAAAATGAGTGATCTAAATATACACACAGAAGTTAATTTGCTCATACACAAATGTATGCTTACTAACTCACTGAAATAAACAGTTTGGGCTTCAAAATCCTCCTGCAAATGTATAATCAACCAAAAGAAAAGTTGTCAATCCCCCTTTTCAGTCCAACATTTGCCAGTGTAACTGACGTGGATTCTGTAGTTTTTAGTGCAGGCACAAGGGTAGTGCATGAAAGCAGATCCGCTTCTCTCAACCTGATGGAAAATGCAGGGCTGAGAAAAGTGGATCTATGCTTCATGTCCCCTCTCCCTAAAGGAATGTAATATAAAGAGTTATATAAAGTGGTATATAGAGAAAGACATGGTTATCCATTTTGGATTCGCCTGAATGTGTACATTCCAAAACAAAAATATATAGTTTTTGGAGGGGTAAACATATTTTTTGTGGCTTTACCCCACATAAAATGCAGTAAATGTACAGGTTTTTCAGTACCCGAAGTGACCATCGGAAATAATACATCTCCAGCTGTAACAGGAAGAAGTGTGGGAACAAAATACAGAATACAGTCCATTAATTGGCCGATGTGACCTAACATGTATGTGTGCTCTTATTTTGTTTGCATGCACCATGAATCTTATGATCCATTTAGTACCTAACATGTCCATTTTATATTCAGGATGACCCAATCCAATGGTACAAACTACTTAAAAAGTATATTTTTATGAAAATTATTTATTAAGATGAAGCAGAATCTTTCATATAAGCTGTTTTATGCAAAATACTGTATATTTATAGAGGCCTACATTGTGAGGGGGGGGCATAGTTTTCATTTAAAGAAAAATAAAAAAGCTTAATATAATGGCCATTATGTGAATAGTATGTAAACTTATCATCAGGTTGTCATTGACTTCTCCTTTGTATTTAAACCACACTGCAAATAAAAATGATTGCCAAACTGTATTCACTTTTCATTACCATATCGATACAATCGCTCCACCCCAGTTCAGTTAGTTCTCCACATGCCCATCAAGTGACGTGAGGACAGAAAAGATGGAGGCTGCAAGCTTCCCCTGTGTGTAAACGGTCATGAGATCATTTTTTGATTCAGCGTTTCAGAGGGGCTCATAGCGAGTATTATGGGACCATGTTTTAATGAAATGTTTCATTCATCTATAAATGTAATGCAATTAATGCAACTTATTAGAATGTCCCTGATTTTTTACATAATCTAGAAAACGTAGTTTAAAAAGTATTTAGAACAGAAAATTAGAGTTTCGATCCTATACTTAATGACTTAATGGCAGATACCCATAGCACACCCCATCTATAGCTTAAGACTATAGCTTAAGATTAGTAATGAAACCTCTAGCCTAATGTTAAGTTCGAAACAACCATCATGTTTCTTTTCACAGGCTTTTGAACCTCTGTAAGCATTTGGCACCATTTATATTTTGCAAATGTTCCCTTTGTGTATGTAATGTGGTTATAAACCTAATATTTTACTTTGAAATGTTATTGGCACTTTATTTGCATGGAGGAATGCTCTTTTGGTACTCGTGACTATTTCAGTTATCTTGCTTCATGTCAACTATCAGAGACATTGTTTCACAAGCGAAAAAAGAGCCAATTACCCTTTAACTGAATGTTTCATTTCTTACATGTTTACAGTGCTGCTTGGAAATGCCTGATTTAACAGAGTGAAAGAACTTAAAAAGCCTAGCGGATAAAGTAAACAGGAACACCCAACTATATAAATATAAGAAATATGAACCTTCAAAACAACAACTGCTCAAGTTTATTTTGGAAAGTCGCATGTTATTAGCATCCCTTCAATTCTGGTCAAAACTGAATTTTCAGTATTTGCATCAAACCTGGTTCCAGCATTCACTTTGCCAGACAATGTCTCATAAATCACTACCATATTATTTTTCTACTGCCCTCATGATTAGTCAATCAATGTGCATAAAAAATTCTCCAACTTTTGCCACAATGCAGATACGGTAGTCTGTAGCAGTTGCACATGAGCAGTATATTGGAACTACCAGAAATATTATCATGATTCTGTAAACCCTTTCTTGGCACACTCTGCAGAAATAGTGTTACACTTACTGCTCTGGGCTGTATTTACTTGCTTAGTTTAGAAGAGCTCTTCAGAATTTTTCCCAGGTAGCGCTACCTGCCCCAAAGTACCTCTCCCTTTGGAATAGGCATTTGCTCTCACGTAGCAGGCACTCAGTCAACACCTGTCCTCATACAGGGGACACCCAATGGAGATATCCAGTCACCAGGAGCTTAGCAGACCTCCCAGTTGCTGGAAAATCACCCAAGGTTCTGGTGTCTCTATCTATCTCTCTCAAGTGCTGTCAAAACAACAGGGGCTCCCTTTATAAGCTGCTGGGCCCGCCCCTGATTTTTGGCTCCAAACCTAGGCACGCCTCCTCTTTCCCAATAGTGCACTGGGGCATCCAGCCAATCGGGTTTCTCCCCAGTCTGTAACCAGGCGGGATGATGTCACAGACAGAGAAACAGGGGAAAGAGTTCTCTGATCCCCTACAAATCTTTTATATTTATATAATTTATTTTTTTTATATTTGCAGATTTTAACTTTATTTAACTCTTAGGAAAAATCCATTACACTAAAATCAATTGCAGTAAACGTTTAAATATTTCCCTTTCTTATGTTTTTTTGTTTTACGAATCTCAATGTTTATAATTGAAAAAAACTCAGTGGAATAAAGTAGTGAAAAATAAAAGCAGATTTATTGGTATTTCCAAAGTTAAAATACCAATAGTAGATCTAATGTTTGGTTTTGGTTTTTTTTATTAATTGGACATTGACCTTGCTAATGTGGAAATATTCAAAAGAGCTTAGATTAATGGCTCAATTATTTTTACAGAAGCTTTCGGTCACTGAGTTTGTTTATCACTTTAATTAATAAAAGAAATGCATGTTTGTTTTATTAATGTACACTTATATCCTTTAATCAATGGCAATCAACCCAAAAATAAAAGTATGTTTAGAATATTGCAGACTTGGAAAAAACAAAAGTTTTGTATCACCCAGGCAGCTTCAAATGTATTTTTCTAAGCATGGGATAATGCATGTACCAAAATATCATTAACAATATTAGCATTTTAAAATTGTTTATGATATTGTGTTTCATGTATGACCCCCTGCTTAGGAAAATGATTTGGGTGTCCCTTAAGTCTTAACAGCTTGTTTCTAGGCAATGCACTTTTGCCATAAATATTGTACATTTCTGACAGTGAAAGGGTATAGAAGTAGCAGCACAGCAACTAATTCAGTCCCAGGAATTCTTATTTAGAAGAAATAGTTGGACTGAACTCAAACAACCAAACAAAATAATCACAGCCTGCTAATGATTACAGCACACAAGGCATTCCACGTTTACTGTATATAGTTTGTGTACTCATGGTAAATGATATTGTACCAATCATCTTATACACCTATCCTTTATCCTTGTTACCAATGACCAACAAATGCAACCTTTACTTAACTTCTGCCTATGTCTGATGCAGTCATCCTGGTTCACAATAGAGTACCATGAGCAACAAGAAAGTGCACTGTGAATGGACTATGCCTGAAGGTTGTAGAAGAGGTCCTGTGACCATTTCTTGTTACTTATGTAGCCCACTTTAGTGACAGTGCTGCTACCTGCTGAGATCTTATGGCGCTAACAGGGATCCTGAGCCCCGCTTACTTTGGGGGAACAGATGTTACTTTACGTAATGGTGTGCCTCCACCCAGGTTAGGGACAGATTGAACTGTAACTCCCCTCATGAGAACTTAATGCTGTACTGTATTCCCTGGTCAGGGACTCCATGCAACTCCCGGTACCTTTCCCCTTCCCTTTGGGGTAGCTGCTTACCAGGCAGTGAGGATCCTCTTTGTACGAAGAGATGAGGACACTGGTATGATGTTGAATCAGTAGAATGTAGTTTATTCAGGCAGGTTATACAGGAGCACACTTATATGTCCGGTTACACACACTTTCCTTTGGAGACCCTCTCTCTCTGGGGTTACTCGCGGTACTCCCACCAGATGATCCTCCTTTGGGGTTCCCCCCGGTACTCACACCAGAAGACCCTCTTTAGGGCTCTCCCCGGTACTCCCGCCAAGCGGACACCCCTTTGAGACCTCACCCTGGTATTCACGCCCGAGCACCCACTGGATTAGGCAATCTCCTGAACTTACCACTTAGTGCCCTGACTCCAGCTATGAATGCTGGGGGATCTTAATCCCTCTATCTCCTGTAGGGGTGATGACTACCCATATTAAATAACCTGTCTCCCACTCCTAGAGTGAGCTATTACTTCCAGATCTAGTATCTAAACACTAGCCTGTCATTTACCTCTGTGCAGAGGGGGTCCCAGGCAGAAAGACCTGCTGAACCAGGAAACCTTCCCTTTTTATATCTTAACACCCCACCCAGTTGCTGCTACCCGAACTGCAGGGCAACTCCCTTTTTCACACAAAAACAACTAGGACCACCTTTAGGTGTCCAAATCCCATGAGACCACCCTCTAGTGCCTGTCTAAATGGGAATCCACCTAAGGGGCCCAAATCCGGGGATCCCTACACTTACTTTCAATAAGGCACAGTGGGACCCTTTATTTTAAATCTGGTAATGTACATGTGTAAAGTATGGGCTTCCATTTGCACACTGCACCGCTTCTTTATTTTTTGTTTCCACCATCAAAATTGCATGCAAATGAAGAGCATATGAGTACCAGTGACCACTTGTGATGCTTATAATGACGTGGATGCAACTTGCACTAGATTTACATTCAGCTGCAAGTACTGCAGCAATTTTATTGCAAATCTTAAACATAACAGTGGGCACAAATTGTACTTGCTTGTTCCAATGCAGTTGGCGGTGTGAATCTGTTTTTATTATTATTTATGTATCATTTTTATTAATTATATAGTAAGTTATCACAAATGTACAATGACTGTATATGCCAGTGAAAACTCTATTTATGGTATGGTTTTGTCCTTATATCTCAAGGCATATCAGAATTAAAGATGACTAATGCTTTATAGAGAGGATCAGCATTGTCAAGGCTGAAATAAGGCTAGATGTAACTCAATTGCTAAAGAGTAGCCAGAATTCAGTCCAAGGACAGGACATGATGACTTAAAGCAAATGGGAACAGACCAAGGACAGAAGCAGGTGGCATATAAAAGAGCTCGAATCCAGGCAAAGTTTAAAAAACAAATGGCAAACAAGCAAGGAACTAGGAGACAAGATGAGGACAAATCAAGAGTACAAGCACAGGCAAAAAGGAATTCAAGCTCTAGGTCACAAGACTATGTACCAAGAGAGAGAGCAAGGCAGGATAGTATAGTATTTTGATTACAGAATTGCTGTCATCTGTTCAGAGGCAAAGCCAGCAAGCTTGCAAAGTCTCATGTGGCTCAAAGGAGAGGAAGACAGTAGCAATGAATGAAACTGATGTGTTTCATTTCACCTGAAAATTTACTAAAGCATGTAAAAATTGAAGCCAACACTCTGGTTAGGGTGTTTTTAGCTTTGCAATAGCATATCCAATGGCCCGAAAAGACCCCATGTTGCCTATTTGTTCCGAACAAGTAACCCAGAAAGATCCTTAGATAGACAGGGGATAAGCTGGGAAGGGCTGAAATCCCATTGGTTTCTGAAAAAACAAAGTGCATGGCAAAATTCTAGTAAGGATTTAGGGAAATTTTCACTGAAACTGTTCTTAGTGAAAAAGTCTGTTTATCCTTAATCCACATTCATCCACAAGCACAGCCCTTGTGTTCTAGGCAGGCCTGTGCTTGATAAACAGTGGAGTGCCACTAAAACATTGCATTTTAAAGATTTAACTAGAAAGCTCATGGCTTCATCATCCCAGGCTGGCATTAATAAACAGCATCCTGTGCAGTGTAGTGTAGTGGCTGCCCAGACAATTGGAAAAATATACTAAGAAGTCAATATTTAAAAAAAAAAATCCAAGTTTCAAGTA
This sequence comes from Xenopus tropicalis, assembly GCF_000004195.4. Taxonomy (NCBI): domain Eukaryota; kingdom Metazoa; phylum Chordata; class Amphibia; order Anura; family Pipidae; genus Xenopus; species Xenopus tropicalis. The sequence continues at coordinate 126,538,677 of NC_030677.2, forward strand.
TTAGATAGAAAGTCAATAGCCAGTTTAGTACCCATTTCTTATGGTGCTGTGTGTCACTGCATGGGTCAATCATCACAAAGGCTAGTGGTGTGATCATGGAACACCTCATTTGCTTTATATTAATTATTTATCTGCTGTAGCAAATGCATAATATTTTACACAGTCTTGTGCATTTTAGTTAGACTGAATATTAGAAACTCAGCATGTAAAAAATGTATAGTCACCTCCAAATATCAAGGGGCCTGTTTATCAAAGGTGGAGAGGAAAATGTATTTCAAGTTCTCCTGCAGATCCAAACTTTTAAACATTTATCATCACTTGCTTGCATTTTTCTACTAAGAAAATTCATGAGCTCAAAGCTGCCAAAATCCATTTAAACCCATGGGCACATCAGCATTTGTATTAATAGAAATCTTTTTATCACTCCGCTTTCTTGAGAATTCTTGAACTGCTTTAGCATTAAGAACCTCACCCAATGTAAAAACTTTTTCTTGGGCATTTTAACACTAGAGAAAACGTAAGTGTCAGATATAAATGGTGTACATGCCATAAATACACAAGACCAAAAAAAATGTGACATGCGCTGAGATTAATCAAGAAAATTTTTCAAAATTTGATAAATCTGTCTCCAAGTCATCTAAAATATAAATATGACACTTCAAGTTTGATGATAAATTAGTAATACGTGTATAGAATCTGTTATCCAGAAACCTGTCCAATAAGCTCCAAATTATGGAAAGACCATCTCCCATAGACTCAATTTTAATCACATAATTCAGATTTTTACAAATGACTTTTTTTCTTTAATTAAAACAGTACCTTGTACTTGATCCCAACTAAGATCTAATTAATCCCTATTCAAAGCCATAGGGACATGAAACGCGCAAGGCTAAGGGTTTGTTTAATGTTTAAATGATTTTTTGAGACTTTAATTAGGGTAATTCAAATTATGAATGATCCCTTATCCAGAAAACCCTAGGTCCTGAGCAGCGCCGGATTTGTGTTTGGGACGCATCTTAGCCTTGCGCGTTTCGTGCCTATGATTAAGTGCCATAGGGGCACAAAATGAATAAACCCAAAAAGGACGGGGCTGGTAACTTTTAGATGAGGGGTTAATAAAGGTTAATTTGTTATTTTATTTTTGGAGTGTTATGTCTTTTTCAAGAGTTTGCTGTGGTTCCTTTTTGATACTGGGGGTCTACTGTGTGCTCCTTTGTTTGCATTTGATGTTTCAGTACCGACAGACACTGTTTGAAAATTGTTTCAATTTCATCAAAAATTTGGCAAATGTATCGGTCAACAGGTGAGCATTGGAATCAATGGGCGTTTTTTTTTCTGGTGAAACAAAAGACATGGCGAAAACCTATCCACAAAATCTGTATTAGGTGAAACAATTTGCCCATCCTTAGTAGCCTGTAGGAACTAAACAGAAATGTTGATAAAATGGGAGCTGTTTGGCAGGCCCTGTTTAAGTGTCTCATTATTCAGATGTGCATATAAATGTCACACAGTGGTTTGTTTTTACATCAGTAAAGATGAAACCAGAGTGTTTGCTATCTATATTACCTTCCAGGTCATTAAAAAGTTGCCTTTAGCCTGCATACTGGAGGAGGATATTTTCCTGCTTAAGATCTGCATAGTATGCTTTTGGCAATATAATCCTAGCCCATCAAATATATTAACTAATTCCCAGTTCCAGTAGGCCCACTAGGCAGTGGGAAATAAATTGCTTCAGTTAACACAATAACCCAGGGATTTGATATGCAGATTGTGTCATTATATATATTATTAACTGCTCCAGCAATAAAATGGGCTGTGCCAGAAAACATCATGGGCAAAGAAACTACCATAGTATTTTGAATTATACTGAATGTATTGTTGGATTAGATGTTAAAAAATAAGCACATTTTCAAACCTTTTATTAGACAGTTGTAAAATAGAAAAGATTCAGGGATAAGTGATATTTTAAGTGGCTACACATTGCCGTTAAAAGTGCAAAAGACTAACCCAAAATTAGGTGGTTGCATTTGCGAAAAATAGCTTCAGCGGGTGAAAAACACTTACTGGGATGATATTACAACATTTTCTTGAATGACTAGACTGTCAGTTTACATTTAGAAATGTCACTTGATAGGAGATTAGAATAATAATATACAAATGTGCTGTTATTACCAAGAAGCAATTGTATCTGAGCCTCTTATTTCAAAAGAATATATTTCTTCTTACGTTATCTACTATACTTAAGTACTTAAATGACTGAATGATGCTTTCAACAATAGATCTGTAGATCTGAAAATATTATATAAATAAAAAAAACATAGAGCGAGAAAATGTCAAACTCTCTATTTCTTACCAAACAAATATTGCTGGAGATGAGTTAACAGGTAATTTACTTCTTATGCTAGACTGTTTCATATTCGGTTTAACTTTTTTAATGCCAGCAATGGGCTGGCAATAAAATGTAGACATGTAGACTCTATGGCCTGTGGCAGTCAAGTCTTTCCATAGTCAGTGCTCAAAGAATATGTTTCTACCTATAACAAACTTAATATATTATATATTTTGTAATAATCCATTATTATTCAATTAGATATTATGTATTGGTCCAATAGATATCTTCATTGAAGCAGTCTGGGATGTTTTAAAACAATGTTTTGTTTTGTTGTCAGAGCAATTTCTTGCTGGTGTTTATAGTGTGATAAAATGGGTAACACACTCTAGCTAATGCACTTGGAATTGTCCTAATATTGCTGTTTGCCAGATGTTACATCATGGACATCAACAAAAGTAACTGAAGACAGGTAGCGCCATATGACATACTTGGGTCCTTTTTTCACCAAATACCACAAATGACCGCTGAAAGCATTCAAGCCTTGCAGTTGCATTAGAACAGAAGTCCGTAGTCATTCTTTTTTGTGTTTTAAAGAATTCCAAGATTCACCAAGTTCATTAGAAAATAGTCCATAGTCCATAGTCTAGTGCTTGAGCAATTATTAGTAGCTATTAAAGTAGCTTCTTTTTTATGCAATGCCAGCATGTTTAGTCCATTGATTAAACAAATAGAAGCTACCTGAAGGGAAACTGCTCAACATTGGGGCCTACCTATATCACACCATGAAACTTTATAATTATTACAGGTTAGCAATGCAGCCCTTGTCCAGAGTACAATACATTCTCAAATGGGCAGTTTTCAAAATCTATGAAAGATGTTTTTAAATGGACTATACACACTTTTATTGCATGCAAGAGATGAACTACACAAGTATTGGACTAAAGTGTCTATTTTCAAGTGAACTTGATGAATCTTGGAATTCTTCAAAGGGGACGACCTTGGACTAACACAAAAAAGGATTAGTGTTGTCCTTTGTTCTAATACAATGACCACAGCTGAATTATTTCACTGGTGAGTTGTAGTAACTGGTGAGTGGGACTTGTTTTGATACATGTGAAAATACACACCAAAAAGGGCCCATGATGCCCGAAACATACAGTGTCTGTCTATATTTTCTCTCTTCGGGGATATTTTTGTGTTTATAATGTGTTTCTGCACAAATTTGCTAATTTTGAATATAAGCAGAACATGTAGATGTGAAGATATGGGTAACATAATGTGTTTTGCTCATAGGGTTAAGTAGAAGGGAGTAAATAGAAACAACTGGTGTTTAGAATTGATGCCTTAAGGCAAATAACTGCACAAAAGAAGCTGAAATTTAAATGATTACAGATTATTTCTGATTATGTTGGACAAATGTTCTCAAATTTTAATATGAATGGGATTCAGATTTACTCTGGCATTAAGCCACATTTTGGAGCATTCAGTACAACCAGTACTAAAAATAACCCATGGAGCTTCACAAGGTCCTTCATCTGGTTATTTTTATTTGCAGAAAAGCCTGGCACTTTGTATGTGAAAAAAATATAAAATATAATAAATGGGTGCGTTTTACTAAAGCAACTATTTTTACAGTATATTCACCAGATGCATTAATAATTTTTGTTGAGTCCTATGTGTCTTATTAGAAGCATAATTTTACCTTACATTTATTCTATTTACATTCCCTACTATTTACTTTAATGTACTAGGCTAATAAATGTAAACATAAATCTAAAGCATAGGCAAGATGAATACACAAATGTTTTAGATATTTGATAAATGCACCTTTGAATTAACTGCTTCTTAAAAGAAATAGTGTGTAATGTGCAGCCTGTGTTTTGGCTTGAACCTGGGTCCTTGTGCTTTAGGTCTTCCTGATATTAGGGGCCATTTACCATAACTCCAGTCCAGTGTCAGACTGGCCCACCAGGATACCAGGAAAACTCCCAGTGGGCCCAGGTGTAAGTGGGCCCTTCTGCTCCTGACCATTTGGCCTGCACCTCTGAAACAGAGTCCTGAGACCTGCAACTATTCAAATACAGTGGAAAAACATTCAAAAAGAACAAAAGAATGGCTGATTGCACCTACCTACTACTTTGTAAATGAGCCCTATTATCTCTGTACTACTGAAGCAAGCTACATGTTACTGGCTTCCACATGGAAAGATTATACCTATGCAGTTTTTGTTACTTGTCTGCCCAATCTTTTCTCATTGGGACCAACAGCAGGTGCAGTACATTGCTAAACACCTCCCTGTTCTTTGTCTTTAACTTCCTTAGTCTGACCCATGATATTCCCTGTCCAGCTGTTCACTTTTCTGGCCAAGCTGCTTGTCTGCTTATTCTTCTTCCTCCAGTATGTTCCCTTCCCACTGTTCTTGTGGCCTGGACTTGGTTCTACTCTCCTGATTTTCCCCTGGCCTGTGGTGGGCCCCCAAATAATATCCACTATACTTGTCTGAACTGTTTAATCCCTGCTGTACTTTCTTTGCTCAGGATTATTGGCTACCTGTTATTCTCGATGGTGCTACAACTCTTACTGCTTAGACCAAAATGGACAAAATGAATTATGAGTCGCAGCTCTTTTTTTTCTGTCAAACATTTTATATGAATCCATCTTTAAACTAAAATTAACTGAACATGTACAGTATTTATTTATTCTTGGTTTCAAAATGCAGTGATTTCCAGCGTTTTAACCTGAACACCACCAAATATATCATTCTTAGCTGGTATCTCTTTAAGATTAATAGAAGGGGAAAAGGCTTAATTTAAGAGAATTTGCCATTGAGGGTCCATATGAATTTTAGTCCCACTCAAAGAGATGTCCTTTGTTGTTGTAATATTTCTTAATGGATTAACTTGAACAGCTGAGTGCAGTTTTTTGCTGAATAAGCTTTCAAAACTGCAGGGGACACATATTTTTATACAATTGGATTATAAAACATATTACATGGGACCACTTCAGAAAATGAAATCTCTTAGCTAATGAGAGCAAAAACCAAAAAAGGGATATACAAAATAAAAGAAAAGGAGAAACTACTGAAACTTTCAGTGTAATTGTACTGTACTTTTGAAAGATCTCTGGGAACCTTACATTGTGGAGGCTGTGTATAGAATAAAAGCAAGTCTAATTAGTAGCATTGTGCATAGTTATAAAAATGGTCATTTGGCATTTTCAAGCATTGTAGTTGTATGAAGTAATTAAAATTATTAAGGAATCTGGTACATAGGGCATTTTGTTTTATTCCCATGAAAAAGTAGTGAAAAAAACTGAAAATACTGATTATCTGTTAACCCTATGATTTGAGTATCCATTAGATTTTTTTATCCCAAAATTCACATGTTCAATGTCAAGAGATTACTGGTACAGTGTGCTTTAAATGTATTTTGTATATTTTGCATAGGAACGGTGGATTTTTCCGTAATTTGAATCACCATACCTTAAGCCTGATTAAAATTAAACATTAAATAAACCTAATATGATTGTTTGGCACCAATAACAAGCAGCTTGGCTAAGATAAAGTATAAGGTGTTGTTTTATTATTAGAGAGAAAAAGAAAGACCTTTAAAAGTAGAATTTGTTTAAAATGGTTAGATAAGTTATGATATATGTACTAATATATAAAGGTGCATCGGGTTCCATTTGTTTCCTTCTTTAATCCCTAATGTGTTCTGTTATTGTGAATTTGAGTCCCTGTTTTTGGATGCCAAAATGTAAGCATTGATTTATAGTACAGGTTTTGGGCCCCTTATGTTAACATAACATGTATAACATATAACACATATGAAACAGAAAGTTACATTACCTCATGCTTATATAGTTTACTTGAACATGACATTATAGGTTCAAGGGCTTGAGATGCAAATTACAAAATAAATTAGCAAAACTCACTATTTTTTCCTCACTATTTTTAGTGGCATCGTGCCAGGGCCACATGTTTTGGCAATACAGGCGCAATTCTTGTACTTAAACTCCAAACTCATTTAGTTAGGTGCGAGGGTGCACCAATATAGACAGTTTTTTTTCTCATCATAAGTTGCAGCCACATTATTGTGAGTGGAGCATAGGGATTTATCACATGCCCTACATTTATACTCAGTTCAGATTGCATAGAGAAATTGCATGTGGACAGAACATGAAAAAGGGCCTCTGTACTTGATATCAGTGCTGGCATTATGTACAGGGCTCCAGACTGCATATTAAGGATTATGTGAAAGGTAGAAGCATGCAAGAAGTCACAGTGTCTTACACTTGTACCATCCCTTCCCTATGCAGGGCTGATTGGCACAAGTAGTGCTGCATATAGTTGGCAACTTTTTGGCTCTCTATTTTGGGATCAAAGTGTTGCACTTGTCAGTGGCAAATTTAGCTCATGGGAGGCACTTCCCATAATAAATTATAAGTCTATGTATTTATATATATACACAAATATGAGAAAGCAGTTGGAAGGGACCACACTGACAGCATATATGCAAAAAACTAAAAATATTTATTTTAGGCAAAAACAGACATTTTGGCTGGACAGTAGCCTCTCTCAAATTTTAAAGTCCTGTGAGTGCAGTCCTTTCCAATTCCTCTCTTTCGTAAACAGTACGGGTGTAATGCACCCAGGGATCTATAAGGACATTTTTAGACATGAGTGCCTACAATATATTGAATATATATATATATATATATATATATATATATACTGTATATACATACAGGTATAATTATGTATTTTGTAGTTTATTATAGTATACATAAAGAACATATTTAACAGTGGATATGCAAAACATTCTTCTTGGGCCAAATCAATAATTCCAGACATTAACTTTCCGAATTTGAGGTCTTAGCTTACCAGGCAACAAACATGTTGTGAGTGCTGCTCAGTTGAGTAGTTAATACTAGACTGAACTTTGTAACTGAGAACAGAAACTTGTACATGGTAGCCTTCCTATATTTTCATTACGACACTCTGTCGTGAACTTATACATAATGCTTGATGAGCCATAAACTGTGACATGAAGCGTTTTCCTGGACATTAATCCAACAAATCAGGATTTTAATAACCAGAGTTTTTCACAAAATATGTTAATTAAACATAATTCTCACACAGTAAATCCTTTTAAAATCCACAACAATTTTTAAATTGTTAAATACCAAAGTAACCGATCCAAGACCACTAATAATGTCTAGACAGATACAAACCGCAGACCAAAATAAGGATTTTATACTAATCCTAAAAGAATGTGAATGTAAGTGATTCAGTGTAACAGGACTGAAAAGTATGCGCATGGTGAGAAATCTAAGAAGACACCACTTGGCTACTGATTTACTGAGTTCTAACCCATGATTATTGGAACTATTCTTATGTCTGTAAACTTTTATGTCTTAACCAGCCTTTCATGAGATTACTTATAAACGACTAAAATAAACGCTCACATCATGAGAAAATTATAATAATACATTTTTACAAAACAGTAAGAAAAGTATTTTTAATTCTATGTTTTCACTAAAAATACCGGCTTGTTTATTAACGGGACCCCATGGACTGGGCTAGGTCAAGGCAGTTTAGTAAATTGCCTGCAGTGCAGGAACCCTCCACTTTTCCAAATTCTAAAGTCAAATGAGGTAATGTAAAAAAAATTGTAAAAGAATAAAAATTGATTAAAATAAAAATTCACATGTCACAGTGATCATTAATGTGTTATTACACTGCAAATCTGAATTGCCTTTTTAAAGAATTAAAAGGAAGGTGACTTATTTTTAGCACACCACCTACTGGTGCAAACTTTAAAATGCCTGATTTTTTTTTATTGGTAGAAGAGTAGATTTATCAAAATGTGAGTTGAGCTTAATAAAACTCACCTCTATTCTATTCATTTGAATGGGATTTTTGGAAGCATATTAATCAAACTGGGAGTTCCAACTTTCACCCACTGATAAATACAATTCCAAAAATCCCACAGGAATGAACAGAATGTGGGTGAATTTTTATGTACTGAGCTTTAAACTCACATTTTGATAAATCTGCCCGAAGTGTAAGAACCACAAAAAACACTAATACAAAACTTCACAATCTAAAGGCTGTTGGGGACATGTAGAAGTCAATGTGAGCAGTTGTAGGCAAATTGTAACAAGATTCATAGAAAAATGTAAAGATCATGAAAAATATGTGGTTTTCGTGTCTTTTTCGTTTTTGTTCCGCAATTAAGTTTAAAATTTTAATAAATCACTGGACATTTGTGGTTTTAGCAGGGTCAGACTGGGGGTGCAGGGCCCACCGGGGCTTCTGCCTCTGCCCCCAACACCCTCCAACCCCCACCCCTGAGCACGCTTAAATTAAACTTACCTGCAGGGTGTCGGGGGAGGAAGACTGAAGGAATGCAGGAGCGCCCCGTGGGGCTTGGGTCTGGCCCGCCATAGCCCACCAGGTTTTTTCCCGGTGCCCCAGCAGCCTGGGTTTTAGAATAAATTACTTTATTTGTTTAAAAAAACTAAAACCACCAAAAGCTGAATGAGGAATAAAATTAGTTTCATTTTTTTTAAAGTTTTTCAGCTCAACTGACACACACAAAAAGTATATGCCGAATATTTTACCAGCATTGAAATCTGTTTCTTAGATGTTCTATACAATAGATTTGCTGTTGTCTTCTACGGTGTCGTTTCTACAACTGCCATCGCATATTCTCCACAATAAACTGCAGGGCTTACCATATGCTCCAATGACTGATTACATATTTATTGTTGTTATTATATATTCATTGCAAGTGTAAAGAGAATGTTCATTTTCTCATTTTTCCCTTAAATAGATGCCTACTGGCAGCAGAATACTTTACATTTGTTCTTCTGTTCTTAATCTTTACTCCAACATGTCTAAAATATTTTGATTAACACATTACTAAGTACTGTTGTGTATATAAGAGAATACTGCTTCAGAACATGGATGAATTTTGATTATTCTTAAAATATTCATTGCCCCATAATATGTATCTGTGTTTGGAAATGATTCAGTATTATGGCCTGCCTTACTACAAAAATCTTAACCCCACTACAGAAAACCCCACATTCTATTAATTCCTATGGGATTTTTAGTGTATTTATTAAATAATGAACTCTAACTTTCACCCATTGTTAAATAAGTTTCTAAAAATCCCATAGGAATGAATAGAATAATGGAAAGTGGGTGGGGGGATTTTTTCTGTGATGAACTCTAATCTCACCTTTGATAAATCTGCCCCTTACTAAAAAGTCTGAACTGAAAAAATCGTGAAACTGCTTATTTTTTCGAATTGTTGCACCAATAACTTTTTGAATTGTCACACAAAACAACAGTCAATAATCGGAAAACCTCAAGGTTTGAACCAAAGAAGGATCCTCCAGGGAAGGGATGGGACATGTGCTATTGACTTCTACATGATCTCGACAAGTTTTAGCTTGGGAATTGTTGGATTCGGATTTTTAGCAGTTTTATTGCATAGTAATTCTCAAAAAAGTTGCAGCTTTTAGTGCTAAATAATCCGAATCAGAAAGAAAAATCAGAATGTTATGGTATGGCGGTAATGTAATAAATGGTCTCATGCAGCTGCAGTTACCCTAAGTAACCAATCAGCAGGCAACTGGGTTGCTACTGGTTACTAGATGTGGGTAAACGTAAATTGTTTTTAGTATATTACTTAATTATAAAAAAATTTACTTTATTTTTAAAGTCAATAGCCCCTTTTAAAGTGTGTAAAAAAAAAAGCACTTTAGAATAATATACCTAAACCTTGGAAGGCTGGTTTATGCCATACTGATTTTGTGGAGGGTCATCCCTACAAGTTACGGGATTGTATTAGAACCCCTTAAAATAAGCTAATTTGTAATATATATCTGGAGGAAGTGAAAGAACACACCCCTTAGTGCTTATTCCAGGAGCAGATTTTTTTGTCTGACTTTGCTCTAAACCTCAAACGAGATTTAAAGAATCCAGCACAAGGTGCAAAGCACAAAGCGCAATGTCAGTGGGCATCCATGAAACGCAAGTTACGGAAGTTGAAGGAGGCAAACGGGTGACGTCTAAATGCCTCCTTCTTTTTGTCCCTCATGAATACAGTGCTGCTGAATGCAGGCATCACTGTATTCATTGGGGTAGCCAGGCTCACTTTACAACTCTGTGCAGCAAATGCTGTTCAGAAGCAAGTATATATAGTATGTAAGTGTGATACCACGTATACTCTCTTCTGATTTGCTCCTGCTGTAAAATTGGATTACTGCTGAAAAATTGGATTACACTCACTTCTGTGGGCTGTGCTTATTGTAGAAGGGCTGAATTCTCTTTGCATATAAAGATACTGGGAAGTGGGATTTTAGCGCAGTGCCTCCACCTAGTGGACACTGAGGAGCACACCTCAGGGGGATTCCACTAGGAAATAATCACACACAGTTTGCAGCAAAGACAAACTTTATACAGCAGTTTAGAAAAAAAAGTGGAATAACTATAACATACAAATAATATAAACTATGCTTTCGGGAACCCGTGTGAATTAGCCAACTCCCAACTCAGTCTCTCCCAGGACACAGTCCCACACTCCCCTACTGGTGGAAATAACCTTTTCCTGTTTAGTCTCCAAAAGCTCTACCTGCCCCAAAATACCTCTCCCTTTGGATAGGCACTTGCTTCCAAGTAGCAGGCACTCAAGAAACACCTGTCCTCACACAGGGGACACACACAGAAGAGGTAAAGGCATCCACCAGAAACTAAGCAGATCTCTCTCTTTATAGTCTGGAGCTCGATGCAAGGCAGAGCACACTCAGCTGGTTACTCACTCCGGATCTGGCTCTCTTTGGCTGCATCAGGGGATCATTTATAACCGGGTGGCCCCGCATGTGGTTTTGGCTCCAAAGCCAAGTAGTCCCTGGATCCTCCTTTTTCCCCAGAATTGCACTGGGACTCCCAGCCAATTGGGTTTCTCTCCAGTTTGTAACCAGGCTGGAGGATGTCACAGACTGAAAGAGTTCTCTGATCCCCTACAAAAATATAAAGTTGGGTAACAATATTATGGGTTAAAAAGGAACTAATGGGCTCAACCAATATGTATTTCCAAATGTAATTCCACCCCTTTTCCTTCTCTGTGCTTTCCAGGAACCTCACAATGGGTACGGCCTGCAGAGTGCAGAATAACTATTGAGTTTTTTCGATATTTATGAAATCCTCGCTGCCTTCATTATATCCTTGAAACTTGTGTACTGATTAACGCAAAACATTAATATACTTACGTGGGACTCATAATGCTAAATGTTTCATTTTACATTCTAATAAAAAGAACTTTTAAAACAACAAATACGCAGTCTACACTATTAGAGAACAACTGCAATCAAAGCTGAGTGGAGGAATAAATAAAATGTTATGGCTTTATACAGTATCCTGTAATAAATATAAACTCAATTAAGAACCTTTTAAATAATGCAGCTCAGCATTTCAGGCCAAATGCAAAAACTCTTTCAAAGTACATTTTAGCCAGAGTTGATAATGCTCAGATAAGTATTTGTGCCATGCATTCTCACAGAAAAAATAAAGTATCCTTTAAATCAGGCCAAGCACAGCACAGTACTGCATATTCTACTCTGCCTAATTCCAAAGTGAAATATCCCTACAAAAAATAAATACGGCTATTTATAGCAAAGTTCCCATTCGTTTTATTAAAACTCATTTGCTGGGGTGTTACCTGTAGAAAACTGCAATCCTGGGACTTTCTTAATCTCTTTTCCTTCCATTTAACATTGAGCACAGGTCACTGGTGCTGCATAAACACAGTAAGCACAATTCATTCTGGCTTCAATTGAACCATTTTAACTTTTAACCATTTTAAGTTTAAGAATTGTTCTATTAGATTTGTAAAGTAACATTTGGTAAAAATGAACCAGTCAACACAAATTTTACAAGTAAAATAAACTAGATATTATGTTGGAGTGCAACCTCTGAAGTCTCAGAAGCAATTGATGTGGGACAATACACACCAAAATGGAGCAGGAAATGTGAGCAATTTGTTACAGTTGCATACAGACCCTTTCATGTTATGTTAACAAGAAACCCTAAACCATGGTCTCGCTTGTACAGATAATGGTGTCCCCAAAATAAGTACAGGTATGGGATTCATTATCCAGAAACCTGTTATCCAGAAATTTCCAAATTAAGGGAAGGCTCTCTCCCATAGATAATGAATCCTTACTGGAGGCAAAACAATCCTATTGGGTTTATTTAATGTTGAATTAATTTTTTAGAAGACTTAAGGTGTAGAGATCCAAATTATGGAAAGACCCCTTATCCAGATAACTCCTGGTCCCAAGCATTCTGGATAACAGGTCCCATACATGTTACAGGTATGGGACCCATTATCCAGAATGCTCGGATAAGGGACATTTCCGTAATTCGCATCTCCTACCTAAAGTCTGCTAAAAATATTATTTGAACAGTAAGTAAACCAAATAGGATTGTTTTGTCTCCAATAAGGATTAATTATATCTATGTTGGGATCAAGTACAAGGTACTGTTTTATTATTACAGAGAAAAAGGAAACCATTTTTAAAAATGTAAATTGTTGAGTCTATGGGAGATGGCCTTTCTGTAATTATGAACTTTCTGGATAATGGTTTTCCGGATAAGGGGTACGATACTTGTATATATAGTACCATGAAACTGGTGAAAACTCTTAACAGAGTACACCCATTCCTTCCAGCATCCAAATTATGCTGATATTCATGATATTTATTATACTATTGGTCTGGAACTGCAGATGGATACATCATGTACCATCTTTGTTTTGTTTTATGGTAGAATCCCCAAATAAGCTCAGTGGGTAATCCTGATGCTGGGCCCCATAGTAACCAGAGTTTTGCTCTCAAATCAGTAAATGCTACCATCTGATATGGCTTAGTAGATCTGAAGCAATCTTGGCAAATAACAGTATCTTAAAAAACTAAGCAGTATAGTTATTAAATCAAATTCAATTAGAAATTTTCATTCTATTGAAAGCAGGAATGTTTATATATATATATATATATATATATACACACGTTACGGCAGCACTCGCTTTTGGATAGAAATATAATTGATTTGCTGGTGCACAACCTTAGAAGGGGACCTCTTTATTTACTCCTCCATATATATTTTTCAAACAAGAATAGGCTCTCAAAATTTACAAAATTGCAAAAAAGTGTATTGAATTCATAATAGTAAAAATCTTACACAAAGCGTGCATGGCATGATATATCCAGCAACGTTTCTGGCATGCAATGTGCCCTTTATCAAGCTCAAACAAACAATAGCAATGCATGTCTATCTTTCCAATTAAATAGCTTAACACAGGAAGTGACAAAAGTAGTAGTATCTTAACAACGCTTATACATAGTCTATTACACCACAATTCTACTTCCTATGTATGCAACCTTGTGTACAAACAATTAAAATGCAATATATAAGTTCATAAAAAAAGATACAGATCATAATCTCTATTTAATCCTTTTGGTGTTAGGGACTCCAGTTTATGTATCCACCAAACTTCTCTCTTCTTTCGCCCAATTGTTTCTTCAGTTGGTTCTGTTTTTAATCCTATGGCCATTATGCTAGATAAGGTCTTGGGTCCCTTGATTCAGGAGGTTCCCTCCTATATTAGAGATACAGGACATTTTCTAGATAAATTGAGGTTCTTGGGTCAAGTAGTTGAGGGAGATATATTACTGGCTACATTTGATGTGGTCAGTTTCTATACCTCAATACCACACAATGAGGGCATACAGGCATGTTCCTGGTTATTAAGTAATAGGGCAAACTATACTGAACAGCAATGTTTATTGTGATATAGTCTTCACCAGCCACAGTTTGGCTTGGTGGAAATATATTGACAATATTTTTGTGTATGGCCGCTGATTTTGATTCACAGTTCCACAATAATCTGCAAAAGATACAGTCATCTATTTCATTTACACTATCTTATGATTTTTATCAGATTCAGTTTTTACATGTCTTGATCTACAAAAATCAGAGGGGAGTTATAGATATATCAATATATACTAAACCCACTGACCATAACCAAATTCTACACACCACCCAGCAACCACCCAGTACACACAAAAAAAACGTTACCCCTTCAGTCAGTTAACAAGAGTAGATAGAATTGTGAGTGATAGACAGGAGAAAATAAAGCAACAAGAACTTATGTGAAGTAAGTGTAGGGGATCAGAGAACCCAGCCTAGCTACAGCCTGGGGAGGGATCCGGTTGGCAGGCTGCCCCAGTGCATGTCTGGGAGAGGTGTGCCTAAGCTTTGGAGCCAAAAATCTAGGGGCGGGCCCAGCAGCTTATAAAGGGAGCCCCTGCTGTTGTTTGCCAGTACAGAGATAGAGACCCAGAGTAAACAGTCAGCGCAAACTGTGTGAGTTCAGACTAGAAAGTATAAAAGTCAGGGAGTATAAAGTCCTCTGTGGAACTCTGAGATTGTGTCCCCTGAGTGAACAGGTATTGCCCGGTTACCTGCTACATGGGAGCAGCCACGCTTTTCAGTGGGGAAGGTACTCTGGGGCAGGTAGCGCTACCTGGGGGACTAAAGAGCTCTTTGGGAAGGGACTGAACTGATTAAAGGGTTGGGGGTGTATCCGGATCAAAGTTGGGGCTGGGCAAAGTACAGAGACTGTGCCAGCCGTGGATAGCCCACACAAGTTCCTCAGGACAGGATTATCAGTCATGCCTAAAGCTGTTCTACTTTCTGTTTCAAAAGTTATATAAAGTTTAATACTGCTGCAAACTGTGTGTGATTATTTCCTAGTGGAAGTCCCCTAGAGGTATGTTCCTCAGTGTCCACTAGGTGGAGGCACTGCGCTGTTCCCAGTTCCCAGTATCAATATTACTCTGAGAACACATATTTCCTGACATTACAGCCCAATATTAAGTGAATGTGCCAAGAAAGGGTTACATAAGTTTCAAAAGAGGGGTTACCCGAATCATGTCATGCAGCAGGCTATAGGAAAAATGGGTAGAACTAGTAAAAAAAATACAAAAAAATGTACGTATTCCATGTGTCCCAGTTAAAGGAGAAGGAAAGGCAAAGTCCCTTGGGGGTGCCAAAATGTTAGGCACCCCCAAGTGACTTTAATCGCTTACCTTCTACCCCGGGCTGGTGCCCCTGTATGGTGAGAACAGCACCAGCCCGGGGTACCTGTAGCGAGCGCTTCCTCCTTCCTGATCGATCGCGTGCGCATGTGCAGTAGAGTGAAAAGCCGAACTTTAACAGAGAAGTCGGCTTTTCACTCTACTGCGCATGCATTTGTCTGGGACAATTGGCTAGCGAGCGAATAGGAAGGAGGAAGCTCTCGCTACAAGTACCCCGGGCTGGTGCTGCTTTCTCCTAACAGGGGCACCAGCCCGGGGTACAAGGTAAGCGATTTAAGTCACTTGGGGGTACCTAACATTTTGGCACCCCCAAGTGACTTAGCCTTTCCTTGTCCTTTAAGCTCTTGTAGTAAAAATATAGGCAAAATCCTGCAACGCCATTGACATATTTTACAAAGAGCCTATCCTTAAATTACGGCTTTTAAGTTACCACCATTGTTGTCCTATTGTAAAGGTAAAACAATAGGTAACATGGTAAAATCAAGTACAGAAATCTGAGAAACACATTGATACATGCCTTGGGTTGAGAACCCCGGCATGTACTGTTGCTATACTGTTATTAAAGGAAAACACTTTTTAGATATGGGCCATAATGCTGACCAATTGAAATTTACCCATTATCAATATATATAGAACATTAAGACATTCTGTGCATTAAACTACCAAGAAATGCCCTCCCCTTTAAGCAAAACAGGGATTGTTTGTCCATATATTGCAATATACTTCAAAACGGCCAACTACATCAGTCATCCCCAGTCTGGCCAGTCCTACGCTTACTTATCTGATTCATTAAGAATTCTGCTGCTTCAATATACATTTAACAAAGGGACTGAGTTTTACCAGCAACTTACTTGCTTTTTTCCCTGTTTTGCTTAAAGGGAAGGACATTTCTTGGTAGCTTAATGCACAGAATGTCTTAATGTCCTATATATATTGATAATGGGTGAGTACATTATATACACACAATCTTTTGTTCACAAGCAGTTAGGTCTTTAAAAACTATGGCATGAGCTATATTAAAGTTGAGGAAACACTACATTTTTTCGCATTATCAACATTTATTAAATTCCCCCATAGAGTAAAATTAAATATTACGGATGATAAACACCGTTTGTTAGATTTTTCTAAAATCCTTGGGGAAATGTAATAGAAGCTAATTGTCCATCTGTTCTCGGAACCCATAGCAACCAATTAGGAAGTACTATTTTCCAGTCCGCTGTTTTACAACTAACATCTGGTTGGTAGCTATGTGTTACCAGATATGGAGCATTGCTTCTACTAAATGCTAAACATTCATTGATCAGTTGATGCTGTATGTGGAAATGTTTTACTATTAAAGGTATAATAATACCTGGATGTGAACTTATTATTTATTGTTTCTCCTAGCCTTATTCTGTTATTTGGTGGAAAACCTTTCCCAGGGAAATAAAAACTAAGGTACACTTTAAAAGGAATAAAAATCAAGTTGACATTCTTGATCATTCCCCTTTCCTACTTTATATATAAAGGCTGAGAAATGCTAAGATAAGCTTCCTTTTCCATTTTTCATTGCTAATAGCAATAATTGCCATGCTGGAGATTTCTTATCTTATGTGAGCTATCCTGCATTTTTATTAAAAATTACAATAGTAGAGAATTTGTCAAGCACCAAATCCTTGACTTTCATTAGCTTTTAGATGAGACCCTTGATGAATATTAATTAAAAATGTTAAAGATTCTCAGTTGCTTTTGGTCACTGCCAGCTACAATATTGGGAAGACAAGCCGTCACGTATGTGCTCTTATCAAACAGCGCTAATCGGATTGTTCGGCCCTAGGCCAAATGATCACATTGCTCAAATTGTGTCAGTCGCAGGCCCTTTATGTTTCCTGCAGTTCAATAGCACCCAGAAAAACTAACAAGATTTTTAAGTTTTATTCTGTCCAGTGCAATTTAATTTGGATGGCAAGCTATTGGGGGGGGGGGGGGGGGGGCTACATACAGAGCAATGGGTAATAGGAATAAACAACATTTTTTGGCTAGAATGGTGCTATTGAAAATCTATAGACAGTTAATTAATCATCATATATTCAGTGTAAATACAGATGTAAAATAAATTTCACATTGGTAAAGCTGTGATGATTAAATTAGCTCTGTGGATTATGTCAATGTAAATATAGTTACAATAAAGACAGACTAATATTGAAAACCATTATTTTACACGATTACTACTGTAATGAATGGGACAAATTCAGGTGAAATAAGAATTCTGGTGTAAGAAGCACCTGTGTAATCAAAGTCTGTTTCTCCTGGTTTTTTTTTTTTTCATTCTAGAATTTTATACCCAATTGGTTCCCATTCACCTGTTTATATAAATAAGAAGGCTGGAATAATGTGTCAATTACAAAGTTGTTGATTAAGCACATTTACAAAAGAGAGTTGGAAAAAGTGACAATAAAGCAGTTTTTTAAACATTTATAGATTTTATATCATTATTTTTTCACGACTAAACTATCACACAAAAGTTTGGAGCTTATACATGGCATACTGTTTCTTAAATGCAGCAATATAAAAAAAAAGCATAAACTGACCTTATAATATGTTAACGTTAAGGGGGACCTACGTACCAAAGAAATAATTACAAATTCTTTACTATTGGTCAGGCAAGATAAATGTTACTTACATTATATATATTTTATAAATCTTGTTTCCTTCAGTCTTGGAATTAACAATCACAGCAAGCAGGCAGGTGCCATTTTGTGAACACTGTAATTAACCTCTAAACACTGTATTTGGCAGAATTGGGGACTTGATGCCCATTCACAAGATAAACAATTATAGACAGCGAGGAGAGGGGAAATATGAGGAGTGCGGTGACATCTAGGAAGTGCAGAATGGAAAATGAAAGTAACTTACTGAGGCGTAGAGGCAGTGCAGGCAGGATATAATTGACAGCTGAATTTTTTAAGCTACTTTTCAACAGGTACGACTGTTTTAATTAAAAAAAAGAATGTGGGTTTCATGTTTAATTTGAAAAGAACTTTTATTATACAGCTTTTTATGACCAGTCCCCTTAAGGAGCCAGAGTTATAAACACATGGGCTGATAAATAATCAAAAATGAGGTGAAAACTCCTGTGAAAACATGAACAATTTAGCAAACCTTACTTAACTCTGGGGCATTTTGCCCATTCCACTTGACTAATATCTCACATTTTATATGAGTTTTGCACCAAATGCACAACAACAGTGTGTATCCTCATTAGGGGGATTCACATGGGTATAACTAAAAACTTGGCTGAGTAATACAAAGAAAAAAGTGTTAAGGGTGGAAACAAAAAAGCAGCAGCTGAGATATTAGCTATCAGCGTGAAATGCTTTAAATAAATTGGACACTGCAATTTTACTGTTAGCAACAGACATCATTTGCAAATAGTTATTACGTGGTTTCATCCCTGCTATTATAAGGTCTAATACATAATTAGTGGAATGTCGGAAATGATGCTTTGTGTATCTGTGGGGAAAGAAATAGGTTTTATAAATGAGTTTCTGATATATGGCACCCTTGAGAGCTTTTATGCCAGCAATACATGCACAGACACTTTCCAGAACACTGCTTGTTGTACTATAATGTATCATTTATTGATTTATTTATTTAAAATGAATCTGTTCTTATGCAAAATCTTAGCTTGCATTAGTTGTGGACAAAACAGAGAACAAATTGAGCTATAGGGCTTTTTTCAGTTAAAGAAACAGTGTATTTCATGATTTCATTTATGAATTGAACTTGTATCAATTATTGTTTTTACCTTTCATAATAAGTGCAATAAAATATGGATTTAAACCATCAAAATTAAACTCCACGTCTGTTTTGTGCTATAGTACTATTTTATTATCAAGTCATGATCTGACTGCTAACCATCCATGAACACTCCAGGTCAGGGGTCAGAATAGTTAAAATAATCCCTTTAAAACTGTACTTAAATGTGATTATCCTGCCTCCAATATACTATAGCATCCATGAAGGTCTGAGGCTGTATAAATACAATACTTAATATTTCATTTTCCTATAACATATTTTGCAACTGCCTTTTAAATATTTTTTATTATTAAATCCAATATAAAATTTAGGCAAATTTCTGGTGAATATCTGCTCTAATAAACTACACCTTTCTCTAGTTTGGATTACTTTAAAAAGCAACTATACCCATTTTCTTTTGTGATTGCTATTAGTTTTTTTAACTCTCTGTATGGACAATGAACAAACTGAGGGGCTGTTTCTACTGTTACTATGACTGGAGTATTCCATTACCAGGGTCGGACTTGGGGGTGCAGGGCCCACCGGGGCTGTTGCCCAAGGGGCTCCACACCTCCCAAGGTGCCCCTACCACAACCCCCCTACATCATCCCCTGAGCATATGTAAGTGAAACGAGTTGGGGAGGAACACCTGTGCCCAGGGGAGCATCGGCAGGGATCGGGTCTGGGCCACTGTCCAGTCCCACCCTGTCTATTACTAGCTATGTTTGGCAGCTCACATGCTAAGAGTTTTAAACCACATTCCCCTTAATTAATAAAGTGCCACTAGGCCAATGGACAGAATGCCTTTTAGCTTCAATACATTCACCTCTTTGAGTACTTTTTTACCTATAACAGCATCATTTGACTTCACAGTTGCTAAGTGTCACAGGCAGAATTGACAACTAAGATAAAGTCTAAAATAGACTAAGCCATGGTCAGAAATATGTAGTAGTTAGGATTGGAGAAGGTAACTTAGTTGACAAACAGGTCAGGCACAGGTTAGGGCAGGTATCTTTCAGATGAAGTCAGAAAAAGGGTGGGGTTAGAACTAGAACCCAGGTCCAAGTCTGAAAGCTGAGACCAATAATCAGACCCGGAAGGTGCAGGATAAATAAAGCCAGTCTGTTTCCTTAATTCGCCAATATGCTATATCGAAATGGTAAGTTTATTGCAATGGTTCCCATGGGGGGGCCCCAAACTGAATGTCAGTTATTATTATTATTTATATGGTGCCATTGTTCCCAGAAGTGATACACATACCAGACCAAGCGGTTTACATATACAGACATTACACCAACACTGATTAACAGTCACCATTGGATATTGCTTGGAGACAATAGGAGGAGGGCCCTGCTCACGAGAGTTTACATTTTAAGAGAGAGATATAGTAATATTTTGGGAGACTGTCTATCTGCTCTTCTGGGTACAGCTGAAAGCCAAGTTTGCACTTGTTGAGATCTGAAGTGAAACCATATCTGCTTTATTCGATTTTAGTCTTAAGACTGTTGCTGAATAACTTATGAACAGATATTATCAGATATTTTTAACTTTGTTATGATAGAGTCCTGTGTTTCATTGTACAGGTATAAATGTTAGAAACTTCAGTGTTGTACCTGCTGTTTAGGTAAAATGGTTTTTAAAACTGGTGGTTTCAGACTTCTGGCCTCTACTGTCAATTTATATTCAATATATTCCTAGACTGGAATTTACAATTTCTGTACAATTTTCAGAATATTTTATGCAAAAGAATAGGGATTTAATTTAAGGATTCTCTGCTGCTTGCCAAATGAGTCCCCACTGCCTTTTGCCTTCCACACTAGAAATACTACGAATAAATGTGCTGAGACAAATGTTTCATATAATAGATTTGATGCATCTTAGATGATCAAGTGTCTGTTAAATTGATTACCAGCTATAGGTGTAAGAAACAAAACTCACTCTAATGAACTCTCCAAGCCGCCAGCAATGAAAACAGTTTTCATTTCTGGGTTAATACTGTTTGTTAACTGCATGAAATTTAAAATGAAGCCTTTTTTATTTGTATCACCCACAGGAGGCTAGGGGCAAACCTGGCATATCCTTTGTTTTTGTTGTGTAAGGAAAGCTCCTACAGCATTGCAAGCATGGACAACCTCATATATCTTCCTGTGACAGTTAGATAACTTTTAATTCCTTGCTCAGTGGGATGGATGCTTTGTAGCCACCACACAACTTGCAGCATAAAGATAAAACAGTATAAGAGCGTTTACACTTTTTTAAAAAGCAGTCAATATTATTGACATTAAAATTGCTTTATTACACAGATAATTCTACACTTTCTTCATATCTAATATGTATTACAGTACGTTAGTGTCCACCCATGAGGTTGTTTTTAAAATGATAAGCAAATTCTATTTGTTTATCGAGACATGGTCATTAAGAATCAGAGCTAGCATGAGCTGATTGCACGTATTATATGAACTTTTGTTTATGTAGATATAAGTCAATATTACAGATGTCAGTTGGGATTTGTTAACTTTCTAAATTGTGATCATTTTGATATTCTGTAGTTTAAGGTATCCCCATGAACCATCCAGCACTTTCATAGTCTACAGCCTGCAGGTTAGTTTTATCTCTGCCCAGTTCAAAGTTTGTCACATGCGGACCTTTACATCCCAGTGAAATGCACTGAAGAGGTAATGAAAAGTAAATTATTAGAGGCTTAGTTTACAGAACGTTTCTGAAGTGGCCATCTTCACTGGTACATTACTAAGCCATCTTTATTCTCTGATGTATTGTGTTAGAACCTCAACCCCTCAGCCTGATTTTTGGATTCTAAACCTGTGCTGCCAGAAACTGATCTTTGTCTGTTGATCTTGTTTTTGCCTATTGATGTGGATTTGTAGTTTGGGCACTTTTGCCAATCCTCCACAAAGTGCTGTCTTTTAATCACTTTCAGTGCCTGTCCCTTTTGTGGGAGGCATAGGAGATTAGTGATATTTTTTTCATTGACTCCTAGTACCTGACACCCTAACTCATTTAGTTATTATTATTGAGAAACACAAATTTAGCCTAAAACTTCAGGGCAGAATTATCAAAATGTAAGTTTAGAGATTAATGCATGAAAACTCACCAATGCTCTATTTATTCCTATGGGATTTTTAGAAGTGTATTTATCAGTGGGTGAAAGTTAGAATTCACTAATTGATAACTATGCTTTTTAAAATCCCATAGGAATGAATAGAACGTGAGTGAGTTTTTATGTATTAAGCTCTAAACTCACATTTTGATAAATCTGCCCCTTCATGTTTGCTTATGTCTGCCACTGCTTATAATAATACAATAATAATGTATGCAGCAACAGACTTTGATTGTATCCTGCATGATAGCCCTGCTTGGGTTTTTTAGTTACATTTTTTACAGATGCCATTGTTAAGAATTCACTAGTTCTTGGCAGGGAACAGTGAGCGCTCAAAACACTCTTTTTCTTCACTTCTGTGCTTCTGTGAAGGTGTTACTATCTCACATTTCATTTTTAAATTTGCATTAACTTTCCTCCTCACCTTCCCTAGCCCTCCTGTATCGTTATTATCCTCTAATACAAAGGAATGGGATTTACCAGACCAGTTAAAGAGAGGAGACAGAGTTTTCCATAACAGGGACAACTCCTTAGGATTTTTCATAGTGTGTTCAGAAAGATGCTATGGCTTTGAACTAAGCCGGTGAAGGTACTTTCCTATAATAAGCACAGATCAGCAGGCAAATGTGTACTTATAATAGAACTTTAAGAAAAGTTCATATGTCCTCTTTAGCAGTGGAATAAAATGATCTTGGATTCAGCCAGTAAAAATAAACTGGGAATTGTGTGGTAGGCGTCTAAAATCAAAATGTGATCCTTGATTCTAAAATTCCCACATCAAAATTAATTGGGGTCTTTTTCAGGTTAAATAATAAAACTCTAACCTGAAAGCCCTAAGTATAGGTGGGGATGCCAATATACTGTTCACCACTGGGCTCTGTTTCATCTCTAGAACACAGCAACAATGACAGCTAATAGATGAATAGCACTTATTTTATTTCTACTGCACCATCCCCAGAGTACGTGTGCCCTGATGTATATCTATAATCTTGCACAGAATGAATAACCGCAATAAATATTTAAATTCTGTTTGTACTTCAGCTCCCTACAATTTGCATTAATAACACATATTCAGTATTTCCACTGCAAAATGATCCACATTTGAAATCTAATATTTAGAGCCACTGTAATTAAATTATTATGTCAATTTTTGTGAGTTTTTCTTTTTTAAATCATTCCCCAATCGCTACTTATATATATTTCACCCATGGCCAGCTTCATGATGATATTTTCTTCTCCAGAGGATATGAAATTAGAGTAATACACTGCCATGCCATTTAATTTCTTTCTTTAAAATGGAAAATTTCCAGCTTCAACTGGTCAGCTAGATAACACAATTTTATGTATTGGTTATTTGCTTAAGGTAGCTAGGGGCTAATTTAATTCCTGAGTTGCTTATTTACTGATTCGTCAAGGGATTTCCTGCAGTTAAAATTGAATCATGCAATGAATTTTCAAAGCAATTTTTCCGTGTGTGAAGTTGACAAATATGTTTCCAACTTTCCCTGACAAGCTAGAGAGGAAAGCAAACTAGTGCAAAATGTAGTTCAACTTAAAAAATATATCAATTGGAAGGTTTTTAGTGTTATAAATGGATAAATAACATGTAAATTTTAAATTGGTGTAACTCATTAGCCTGAAAACCATGCATACATATTTTCAGAATATGGAAAACGTGTATATATATATATATATAAAGTGAATTCACATTAGAGATATAAATGGGTATGCATTCATAACTAGCCCCGCTTCCCATTTTACCAGGTTTACGAGCACCAACCCATCTATATCTGAATAGTAACACACTCCCTCAAGTTATAGGTGCAGGGTATGAGGACCCAGACTACTGTTGAGCACTATTTATAATAAAATAAAACAGAAGCTGAAAAGTAATCTAAATACCATACCTGTAAAATATTATGTTACTATAAGTTTGCTCTAGGTCTAGTAACCCATCAATCTATTAGTGTGTCCCTAAAGAAGAACACATTTAGGGGCACATTTACTAATCCACGAACGCTCAGAGTGTTCGATCTGCGTATTTTCGGCGACTTTTTCGTACCTGCACAACTTTTTCATATTTTTCGGGACTTTTTCGTACTTTGTGACAAAATCGTATTGTCGCGCCGAGTACGAAAGTTTCGGATTCATTCAAGCTTCGTTATTGTGACTTTCCTTGGGCCAGGTTAGAGCTGCACAGTGCCATTGATTCCTTTGGGAGGCTTCCAAAATCATGCACAGAAGTATCAAAGTCGGAAATGTTTTCCTGCATAATACGATCATTCGGATAGTCAATACGATATTATCGTGACTAATACAATTTTTTCGTAAGCATTTTCGTGATATTTGCGATCTTAAGAAATTATTGTATCCAATCCGAATTTATCCCATTCGGGATTCTAACTAGCGTTTTCATGAATGTGCCGCTTAGTGTGGCACTCTGTTCTTCATTCACATAAACTTCTGGCCAGCACCTGGGGCAGTTGATTGTTTGTAGGGAGTGGTCCTTTTGTTTCTATATTATATATATATATATATATATATATATATAAAATAAATGCACAAACAGGCTGCTTCGCTCAATAAGTATGATTTATTAGGAGTACAACATGACTTGACGTTTCAGCTGTGTCAACTCTATATATACCTGTATAATAGATAGAGTGGAGCATACCCTTCACAAGTTTAAATGCCCTGGGTGCAGGTTAAGTATAAAAATGTATAAAAGAGTACCGCACACACAGGGGTTTATTCCAACGTTTTGAGCACAGATGGTGCTCTTTTTTCTTTTTGCATAAAGCCCCTGTGTGTGCGATACATACTGTATAAATATATACTTTAATGATACATGTAGAATATACAGTCTGTACACAGTTGCAAAGTTGTAACCCTGTTAAAAAACATCTGAGCTGCAAGGGGTTACTAGACCTAGTGCAAATGGGAATCAGCTACAGTATGTTAAATGATATTTCCTTACGATGTGTATGGACCAACGTTCATGGATATATATCTAAATGGGATTCTTTCCACACCACAAACATTTAGGCACATTAGATTAACAGGTTCCTGATAACACTTACCATAGTCTGAATTAATGCAATTTGGACCTAAGATTGTAAACTCCACTGAGGCAGGGACTGTATAATCCTATATAGGATTATATAATACTATATAATCTCTGTACAGTACTTGCATTATGTCAGCATTATGTAAATAGATTATAATAATACCATGAAAGAAAAATAGAGCCATAGAAAAATATCCAGTCTTTAAATGGAGAGATAACGCCATAGAGATTCTTACATAGTAACATAGTAAGTTTGGTTGAAAACAGACATACGTCCATCACGTTCAACCATAATGCCTGTATATAACCTGCCTAACTACTAGTTGATCCAGAGGAAGGCAAAAAACCCCATCTGAAGCCTCTCTAATTTGCCGCAGAGGGGAAAAAATTCCTTCCTGACTCCAAGATGGCAATCGGACCAGTCCCTGGATCAACTTGTACTAAGAGCTATCTCCCATAACCCTGTATTCCCTCACTTGTACTGAGAGCTATCTCCCATAACCCTGTATTCCCTCACTTGTACTAAGAGCTATCTCCCCTACCCCTGTATTCCCTCACTTGTACTGAGAGCTATCTCCCATACCCCTGTATTCCCTCACTTGTACTAAGAGCTTTCTCCCATAACCATGTATTCCCTCACTTGTACTGAGAGCTATCTCCCATAACCATGTATTCCCTCCCTTGTACTGAGAGCTATCTCCCATAACCCTGTATTCCCTCACTTGTACTGAGAGCTATCTCCCATACCCCTGTATTCCCTCACTTGTACTGAGAGCTATCTCCCCATACCCCTGTATTCCCTCACTTGTACTGAGAGCTATCTCCCATACCCCTGTATTCCCTCACTTGTACTGAGAGCTATCTCCCATAACCCTGTATTCCCTCACTTGTACTGAGAGCTATCTCCCCTACCCCTGTATTCCCTCACTTGTACTGAGAGCTATCTCCCATACCCCTGTATTCCCTCACTTGTACTAAGAGCTTTCTCCCATAACCATGTATTCCCTCACTTGTACTGAGAGCTATCTCCCATAACCATGTATTCCCTCCCTTGTACTGAGAGCTATCTCCCATACCCCTGTATTCCCTCACTTGTACTGAGAGCTATCTCCCATACCCCTGTATTCCCTCACTTGTACTAAGAGCTATCTCCCATAACCCTGTATTCCCTCACTTGCTAAGAATCCATCCAGACCCTTCTTAAAGTTATATAATGTATCAGCCAGCACGACTGAACTGCACTTCTTCTGTGCAAAGAAAGGTGGATAAAGTAACAAGCGCACATAAAAAATAACTGGTAATCAAGCAAATGATTTAGACAAACAATGGCATTAACCACCTAGAATCTACGTCCTGCAGCACTTTTGGGTTTACAAGCGCTGCGCTCGCTTTTAAAGCAGCGCAGCGCTTGTAAACCCCTCACATCCCCCTAGGCAATGAGCAAGGATGGTCATACTCACCGATCCGGTCCTCCAGTTGCACCGATTGGGTCCTCCAGCCAATGGCAGCAGTGGGCACGCGATGATGACATGTCCACTGCTGCCATTTAAATAGCGCCCCCCCCCCCTTCTGTCGCCTCCTCCTCTCCTGCCTGCACGTGGACTGCTGGGACCCCTGCTGCCTTCCTGCTGGATTGGATTGCCTCTGATCGCCTGCCTGCCATGGGTGAGCTGAACTACAACTCTAAACCACTGTTTATTTTGCTTATTTCTATCTAAACTGTCTAATTTTTTTTTTCCATTTCTTCTTCTATCTTTCTCATTATTACACTTTTGCACACATACACACTTATATACAACTTTGCCAAGCACACACATACACTTACACACACACTTATACTTTTTTTTTTTCCTTTTTTCTTTATTTCTTTTCTTTTCTTTCTTTCTTTGGCAGTCTTTTTTTAACTAAAACTTTATTTCTGATCTTGTTCTATAATTATTTGATTTATTTGGTTGCATTTTTGTGTTTTTTTGGCGTTTTCATAATTGATTTCTGTTTTTTAATTATTTTATTACTTTATTGCATTTTAACTTTTCTATTGCTACTGAGTGCTGAATATGCGGTGACGTTGGTGGATCCAGGGCTCTGACCATCGATTTCATTGCAATTATTTTTCTTTCATTGCTTTTAGTGGTTTTATTGCATTTTCGTGATTTGATTTTATTACATTTGCATTGTTCTTTATTGCATGTCTAGTGCCCCAAAAATGGCTGGTTCTGCAGTGTCGTTGGTAGATTTTCTGTTGGTTTAGGTGATTTTATTGTGTTTTCTTTGCATTGTTCTTTATTGCATGTTTAGTGCCCCAAAAAAGGTTGGTTTTTCAGTGACATTGGTGGATCCAGGGCTCTGACCACTGATTTCATTGCAATTATTGTTCTTTCTTTGCTTTTAGTGGTTTTATTGCATTTTCGTGATTTGATTTGGCCACGTCTTTATGTGCACCCATACATATGGGGTATCGTTTTATTCAGGGAAACTTGCAGATTGATGTTTAACAAGATTTTGGTAGTTGCCATGGAGATTTTGGGGAGAAATCTAGGTTTGTATCTGGTTTTTCCTTGATTTTTGACCAAAGTGCTGATTTCTGCAAGGGACTGCGGCCACAATTTTCTATTTAGAAAGAGAGTAGTGGTGTCTCTGAATAGCTGAAGGTGTGCACTTTTTGGAAATATATAGTTTGCGGGGGTTATTTCACAGGTATGGGGGTGTTTAGACTAAATAACTGCAGATAGAGCACAGCCCCCCCTTATGCATTGCCCCTGTTTGGGGGCATTTGGTGGCCACGTCTTTATGTGCACCCATACATATGGGGTATCGTTTTATTCAGGGGAACTTGCAGATTGATGTTTAATAAGATTTTGGTAGTTGCTATGGAGATTTTGGGGAGAAATCTAGGTTTGTATCTGGTTTTTCCTTGATTTCTGACCAAAGCGCTGATTTCTGCAAGGGACTGTGGCCACAATTTTTCATGTAGAAAGAGAAGAGGGGTGTCTCTGAATAGCTGAAGGTGTGCACTTTTTGGAAATATATAGTTTGCGGGGGTTATTTCACAGGTATGGGGGTGTTTAGACTAAATAACTGCAGGTAGTGCACATAGAGCACAGCCCCCCCTTATGCATTGCCCCTGTTTGGGGGCATTTGGTGGCCACGTCTTTATGTGCACCCATACATATGGGGTATCGTTTTATTCAGGGGAACTTGCAGATTGATATTTAGTAAGTTTTTGGTAGTTGCCTTGCAGATTTTGGGGAGAAATCTAGGTTTGTATCTGGTTTTTCCTTGATTTCTGACCAAAGCGCTGATTTCTGCAAGGGACTGTGGCCACAATTTTCCATGTAGAAAGAGAAGAGTGGTGTCTCTGAATAGCTGAAGGTGTGCACTTTTCGTAAATATATAGTTTGTGGGGTTATTTCACAGGTAGGGGGGGTTAACACTGAAAAACCGCAGGTAGTGCACATAGTGCACAGCACCTACATTTTTAGCTGTAATTGCCCTTATGCATTGCCCCTGCTTTGGAGTGTTTGGTGCCCATGTCTTTATGTGCACCCATACATATGGGGCATCAGTTTATTCAGGAGAAGTTTGTCTTTCAAATTTGCCTTTGTTAGAAAATTTTTATGAGATTTTTTTTTGTCAAATCCACATTTGATCATGCTAAGATTACGTTTTAGAAAAAAAAATGTCAAAAAAAGCTCCAAATTTCACAATGCACTGACAAAAAGTATTTGGCTTTTGAGTGAAAACTAGATTGCACCTAGAAACCTGAAGGTCTGTTGTTTCTAAAGATACCAAACATGAGGGGATATTTTAGATTTACATATAAGTTATGCTGCATCAACTGTTACAAGCGCTTTTCCGCTTTGTTCTGGTGGGATATTGTACAAAGTATTGCTTTAGTTTGGGGGTTACTTCTGGACAGAAACAGTGGGGTACCACCACATATTTGGTATAGTTGAACTTGGGAGTATCAGGGCTTTTACAAACAACAAAAAAAAGTGTGTAAAATTAACTTTTCTATGGAAAAAAAACTCAAAATATACAGAAATTTTTCATAATTTTTTTTTTAAAAATATTTCACCCAAAATACACATCATATCTCCAGAAAAGTTATAAAATTTGGTATGTATGTCGAAGCCCAATTAATGATGAAAAAAACGATATATGATTTCCCTAGTTTCATGGAGGTTTTCCTACCAAAAAACATTGTTAAAGTGAATGAGTACAAAATGCTTAAAAAACGTCTGGCACTGGGGGGAACCGAAATGACAAATTCGACTGGCACTTAAAGGGTTAACCAGTAGCTAAGTACTTGTCCCTTGATCATGGACATGGAAAAAGATATATATTTAAAGATTTTATCATATTGATTTACTAAAGTTGTACAGAGTGAGTCTAGGAAGGTGGAACAATGAGGCCAGGAATGTGGGGCAAGCAAGTCTGCTTCCTATCAATGGTCTCTCTAGTTTGTAAAAGAAACATGTAGGAAAGAAATCTTTGAGATAAACAACACTAAAAGGTTTGCGAAGAATAGACATTATAGAAAAGTACTAATAAATTATTATCTTTCTCATTTCATGCTCTAAGCTTCCGAGACCACATGGGAAAATAAAAATGAAGATGCATATATATTGTAAAACTTGCATTCTAGCCTTGATACTCAAAATAGTAAAATGTGATTTATAGATTACACATTTTACTGGTATACAAATTGTTTCTGTGTCAGCGAGCTATTGATGGTACAAAGAAATATGTGAAATGTGTTTTTTTCTGAATTTGATTTAAACCAGCAGGTTACAGGATACAGCAACTATCACATTTCTGTTCTATTCTAGATATGTCAACAGTCTATTTTTATCATCCCTCTTTAATGTGTTTCTGGTTGGAAATGGTCTCTTCCTTTAACTCATAGGAAGCTCCTATGCATTTTTAATGTGCACACGCTACCTAATTAAGCAATTTGGATTGAATATGTAATGCAGTGCAGATAAGAAGAAAGAAAAAATGAAAAAATTACAAAAGGACTTCACAAGGATAATTACAAATGGAAAACAGTGAATCAAAATGTGATTCCTATTTTCTTTAATTACAGTATCCTTTCTTAGTAAGAGACAAATACCTTATTTAAACATTGCCCATTTCCTAGGTTGTTTTATGAAATACAAACAAGAAAATGATTTTGAAGATGGAGTGATTATTGACAAAGTAATCAGACTTTCCTTCACTCTAGACATGCAGAAATATCATTGACTACCGGATTGGGTTGCCGTAATCAGTAGTTTTAATTCCTGCTATTTATGAGATGAACATGAATAACATTTATCATTAACATAGTATTTCTGTTGATTAACTTACATATAGCACTTCACTTGCACAATTAGCTTTCTTTGGGATCAACAGATATATTGATCAAAAGGGGGTTTTATGCAAAACTGGGCAAAATAGTAACCTAAATGATGAACTGCTGCTCAATTGGGTTTTTTCAGTATAGCAAAGATACAAATAATTGCTATTATATTTCATTCCATTAATTAATTCCATTAATTAAGCCATGGTGCAACATTTTCATCCTTCATACCCCTAGTATGTAAAAGGTATGAGAGGTTAAAGGTCAGCAGGCTGTCAATGCGTTCATTTAGCATATTGTGGCAAGGATACCCACTTCAAGGAAATTAACGTGGAGGTTGCTCTTAGGAACAACTTCAAGAACATTCTCTATTAGTAGTATGTTGACCCAAGATTCATTACAAAAGTAATTAAATATGTTAGGTCTTGACTTTTATTTTTATTACTCTTCCCAACCAAGTGGGCAGGTTATAGAGGGGTTAAGGCAGAGGCTTCAAGACATTTTTGATTAAGAACATAGACCCAGACCCAAAGCCTCCACCTGCATCAAAAGAAAGTTTTAGATATACAGTATGTAAACATGGATCTGAAAAGCTCTCTATAATCCTAGGAATACCCAAGAAACTGGGTAGGATTGCTATCAGGATTAATCACAGCTGTAGTACTGGATGAGCTAGGTAACCAGATGAAAGCATGTTTAGAGCTTTACTCAAAAACAAGAATCAACTGCAGTAAAATGAACAAAGGTGAGCCAGAAATGCAGGCTGAACACAAGCTTAAATGCAAGCATGGCCAAGGGTCATACCAGAAAATCAGCAGAGGTCAAGGATACACTCTCAGGAGCAGGGCAGGATACTTGGAAACCCAAGCAGCATTCCCAGGATAATGTTAACTAGAAAATGCCGGTTAGCAGGGCAGGATTCCCTGGATAATGTTGACTGCAGTTCTGCGCAATAGTGAAGTGCTCTACCCCTTTAATACTTTTGGAACAGATGCTTAGCAGTGAATGAACCCAACCTGCCGTGGGTCTAATGCACATGTAGTCCAAGGAGCTGCCACACACTGTAAGATTTGTCGTATTGCCTCAAAGTGACTTTAATGGCTCATTGTAAGTAGACATCAAAAAGACAACATTTCAGGCCAAAAAGAACCTTACACCACTAAAATAGTGCTGGGAGGGGGAGGGAAGAAGGGAGGAGTAAACATTTTGGGAAAACCAGTGATGTAATTTGTCCATACTCAAAAGTGGTTACAGAGGTTTCCTGTTTTCCAGTTCTAGCCTAGGCAGATACTAACACTAAACATTCAACCTCAAAGTTTGCTGTATCTCAAGGTTTCCTGTATCTTAGCTTGTGGTGCAATCAACAGAAACATTTGACTGGCTTTATATCTAGCAGAAATGGTTTAGAAGAAAGGGGGTGGGGAAGCTACTAAGAAATGGCCTTCCATTTAAACAAAACATGGAGTTTCAACCATGAAAGCAAGCAAGCTGTAACATTGTAAAATGTTTAGTAGAATTCCTAATGAATTAGGTAAACATGAATGTAGGACTGGCCAGACTGGGGATGACTGACATAGTTGGCCAGCTTGAAGTATATTCCAATATATGGACAAATAATCCCTGTTTTGCTTAAAGGGGAGGGCATTTCTTGGTAGCAAGGGTATTCCGGATAAGGGGTCTTTCCGTAATTTGGATCTCTATACCTTAAGTCTACTAAAAAATCAATAAAACATTAATTAAACCCAATAGGATTGTTTTGTATCCAATAAGGATTAATTAATCTTAGTTGGAATCAAGTACAAGGTTCTGTTTTATTTCTACATAGAAAAAGGAAATCAATTTCAAAATTCTGAATTATTTGATTAAAATGGAGTCTATGGGAGACAGGCATTCCGTAATTCGGAGCTTTCTGGATAACAGGTTTCCGGATAAGGGGTCCGATACCTGTACAACCTGCCCGTTTCATCTTTAAATGTCTAGACCTAGCAGGTGGTCCTCTATTCCAAATAATCTATGGGTGATTGTATTCCTGCTAGTCCTTTAAAAGTTTACTTAGATAAAATAAAAGTGTCCCCTAGGAAAGGCCCTGAAGTGAAAGGGCAGAAAATGTCAAAGAACTGCTTGTCGTTTGGTTCGTGCATATGTAGAAAATCAGCTGCCAATAAAAACACAGATTAATAATCAGCATGAGGATTTTTAGTCAGCTGACCAGAACACACAGTTAAATGTGGTGACTTTATAAAAATTCATGTAGCGATTCAGCAGTCATTTAAATGCATCCCTAAAGACCCAGTTTTCCATGTATCTCAGATTAAAGCGGTGATTTCATCAGTGAGGGAAGAGAGGAGCTCATTACACTGAGCTATTTATTTCTCTTCAAAGTAACATTGCTTATTGGGGGGGGGGTGGCATTAGGGTTAAATATGAAACTATAATAATTATAGAACAACAAAAATTTGAGTATTCCACTTAAGAAATATTTAAGTAATATATAAGAAATATTTTATGGCATATATTCCCTCTTCTGTTTTTATTTGATAAGAATATCAGGATTCCTATTAAATGTTTAAAAAGCTTGTTTATTTAAAAGTGAAACATATCTGCAGTAGATGAAAAGGAGAGGCAATATCCTCCTTGCATGAGGCGACACATCAAAATACAGTTATGTATTCAGCCATTATGCAAACCTAAGGTGTCATTTGCATGATGACATTAATGAACTTGGAAAATATGATTGTTGTCACCGTGATTTGAAGACATTAAGTACGTATTTAAATAAATAAAGAGATTACTATAATAGACTCACTTTCTCTCAAAGAACTTTCAAAATGATATTCAATGTCACACGTTATTATAAATTATGTAAATAATTAATCTTGCAAATTTGATTTATTTGCATACAGAATATGCATTTTACATAAAATCAGTCTAAAATAAATGGTATATTGGAAGACTGAAGCACAATAAGGTGACCTGCTATGTATCTGTAACAATTGGCCTAATTTATTTCTGCCCCTGCAATACTAAGGGGCACACATTTGCCCCCTTTAGTGCTTATTCACATCCAACTTGCAGCAAGGGCAGTGTTGCACTTACACCTTACGCTGAATAAAAAATTCCGACACAGTGTACAGAGCTCAGCGTCAGTGGCCACAGGCCAATCCTATGAGTGGCTGAATGTACAGGGCCCTGTTGCAGTCTGCATCCAATTAAATTGTGCATTTTAATGACAAACAAGTTAGGAAACCGGTAGAGGGACAGCTACATGCCTCCTGCTGCCTACCCTTCATAAAGCAGGCAGTGCTGTATTCATGGGGGAACTGCAGGTCTCTTTGCCCTGAAACTGTATAAATTAATCATGGTAGGAAAGCAGGATGCAGAGTTTAAAAAAAAAAATGAAATGCAACCAGGGACGCTGTTACCATTAGGTGAGTTGAGAACTCGCCGCAGTGCCCCCAAGGTTACCAGGGGAGGCAAAAAGCTCTCTACAATAGCAATGAGGCCCCCCCCCCCTGCATCGAAGGCGCCACCTGGGGTGGCTCAGGTTCCAAAATTGCCCCTGAATGCTACTAAAGCTTCTCGAGGAAATGCAAAAACTAGTATATTGTGGAACAAGCCAAAAACTTTACATTTTATTTTGCTAAAAATGGTGGCTTTGCTCTGTTCAAAATGTCCTTCATTATTAGATAAAACAGATTAAAAAATAGAAACCATAAGATCTAAAAAGGCAAAATGGTCAGTCTCTTTTTAATTAATGAAGAAAATATATTATATGTACTGTACTGTAGGATAGCCATACACTTGCTAAGAATGAAAAAATAGGCAAAAAGTAAACAGTCTTTAACAAAAAATTATAATATTATCATTAACCTAAATAAAAATAGATATAAAATATATAAACTGAATGCCACAAAATAATCACCACTGCAAGATATTTTCCTATTGGCTGTATGGTCAGCCATTACTGCACATACATACTGAGGCTCTTAAGTTTATCCATGCAGAGTAGTGTGTTTTCTTTTACTTAGGAAACCCTATAGACTCTAATTACATAGGCTGAGCACCTCTGGGCTGTGTACTTACCTGAAGGGATTCTAACTACTCCTACTGTATTGGTTGTTGCTGCATTCACAGGGGTTGGTAAGTAGCATTAGCCAACCCCATTAGTTTGCATGCTATTCAGACATGCATATTGGGAAGGGACAATGAGCTCTCGCACCTAACAGTGTGGCACAGCTTACACAGACTGCAGAACTGCTCTCTGCAGTTGCCCTAAGAGGCATGATTTTGTACCACATAACACTATAGCACTTGCATCCCTGCCAATGGTAAAGCACTCATTGGCTCATTGCTCTAATGTCAGATAAGTAGCAGTGTCTAGATATTTAGGACAGGGTAAGCCACAGTGTTGGTCATAATTCAATCTTATATGCCTTGAGATACATACAATAGATCAACTGGGTGTTTGGGAAATATAACCATGTGTGTCGCTGTCCTTCATACTAAGATGATTTAAATCATGTCAGCACCCTCATAGCTAAGGCTCAAAGTCACAGCAAGATTTGTCAGCATTTACTAGTTTCCCCTTTTCTACAACATATGATTTTCTGCAATAACTTCCAATTCTGACCAACTGGAATCCCACACCTGCATGATTATGTTTTCTTGTTGTCGGCAAAGGTTGCCTGCCATTCCTGTGTCTTCTCCATCACCTTTAGGCTGATGCCACACGTGGCGTTTTTACGCTGCGTATTTTCTCAGCCTAAAAACGCCGCACAAGCCACACAGCCCTTGATTGAGGCGTTTTTCAGCCGTGCGGTTATTACTGGTGACGCGTCAAATCCCGTTTACCGTGGTGCATTCTGTTGTTGCGTCATAACGCTGCTATATTTCGCGTTGCGCGGCGCTTTACTTGGCGGTATTTCCACTTGCTGCTGCAAACCATTTCCATAAATGCCATCCATTGCACCAGAAGTGTGGTTAATTATTTTTATTTTTGCTTTTTTTTTGTATTGGGAGGAGGAAAAGAGAAAGAGAGTTGCAAGTCGCAAATTTTGGGTGCATCCTATTACAGCACTGCATGTACCTAAAGGTAATTTTTATGTGCTGTATGATCAGTTGAGAAGACACCCTGAAAAATTTTCAAATTATTTCCGCATGTCTATTGCAACCAATGATGCACTTCTCCAATTGGTAGGCCCTCGCCTGGTAAATGAGGATACATTAATGCGGCGTGCTGTATCAGCAGAAGAGAGACTTTGTATCACATTAAGGTAATGTTGTGTAGTATGTTTATATCCCATTGTTTAACTGTTTCTGACAATCTGGGACAATCCTCCTCATTTTCAATAAAGTTTGTCATGTATAATAGATATTACAGAATTTCTGATTTAATTGTGTTTAAATGGATTATTTTTTCATTTGCTTATTTGTAAATGCATCCAAAATTTCTATGTATTTTTGTTATAGATATCTAGCAAGTGGACAAACTTTTTCTGCATTGTACTACCAGTTCCTTGTTGGGTGTTCTACTATCAGCTGCATTGTGCGAGAGACCTGCACGGTGATATGGGAACAACTCCAACCAACTGTTATGCCACAACCAACAGAGGAATCATGGATACATATTGCAGATGAATACTACCCCAAAACCAACTTTCCAAACTGTTTGGGAGCACTAGATGGGAAACATGTACTCATGATTATGCCGCCAAACAGTTTTTCAAAATATTGGAACTATAAAAAAAATTTCTCACTTGTGCTTCTTGCAGTAGTAGTAGATGCAAACTAATGTTTTACAATAATAGATGTTGGAGCATATGGTAGTAGTGGTGATGCAAATGCATTTAAAAATTCTATTTTTTTTCAAAGATTAAATGCTGGAAGACTGCAGCTTCCACAACCCAGACCTCTGCCTAGGACAGATGGTCCACCTCTGCCTTTTGTTTTCATAGGTGATGAGGCATTTGGCCTTTCTGAACATTTAATGAGACCATACCCTTCTAACCAAAGATCTATAGAGAAAAGGGTTTTCAATTATAGACTCTCTCGTGCCAGGAGAATGGTTGAATGTACATTTGGAATTATGTCCAATAAATGGAGAGTTTTACATTCAGCTATCCATCTCTAACCAGATTTTGTAGAGATAATAATTAAAGCATGTTGTGTTTTACATAATTTTGTACGGGTGCATGACGGCTACCACTTTGAGGACACACTAACTGATTTCATGCAGGATCTACCTTGGCCCACAGATAGAGGACCCTCGGATGGTATTATAATCCGAGACCATTTTTGCAATTATTTTATGTCTCCAGATGGCGCCATTTCCTGGCAGCCGTCTAGAATATAAAGCTGCATTTTGTGTTATTTATTTTTTGGTTCTTATTTGTTTAGCCTTAAAATATTTTATTTCATTTTTTTTGAAGAAAAGTTAACGAAAATATTTTTTACTAAAATGATGAAACCATGAATGTTTTACAATTTCATTACTACATGATGTAGAACCAAATAAAATCCGTTATTTTTTGTGAAACGTTTCAATGCAGTGTCTTATAGGGTGTGTTGAATTTGAAATAAATTGCTGTATGCTGTACATAGTAGTACTCAAATGTACAAATTACATTTAGGATACATTGTTATTATTTAGTGCTAGATGTAGCTTTTGGAGACCCACGCAGTTGCTAGTTGAAAATGACATATAAATCAAGGATTGTTTTAAATTCTATAAGGGAATACAACAGGCCCTTCATAGAAACATTTCACATTATATAATTAAAAAATTTCACACAATTCTTATCTAATACAAAGACCTATAGTTGTTTTGCCTAAGGGGGTATAACAAAAACCTCCTTTAGTAAAATGATAAAATAATGTTAAGAAGAGAAAAACAATAAATTGACAAACTTTGACACATTAAACGCAGTGTTCAACCTGCAAAGATTATCCATTGCATAACATAGTAAATATGCACTGGGAAGTAAATTATACTTTTCTGATTGCATGGTAAAAAGGACATATTGCAGTACCTTCATGGATTTTAGTGTGTTATTTAACGTGGCAGTAATTTTGCTGTACAAACTGCACGTAGCATACTGATCATCTAAATATCCATCCCCATCCCCTTTTTTGTTTTATAAACATACATACCAACATACATACACCTTGTTTTTAAACTCAAACACTACATCCACACTACATCCAACATGCTCTCACAGGTTCATGTTTTGCTAAATATGACAGGGCGTTGTCTGTGGGTGGGTAGATACACACCCCCAGACAAGCCCCTGTCATATTTAGCAAAACATGAACCTGTGAGAGCATGTTGTTCCACCATGCTTACATAAGCCTTAGTTCTTGCTTTCTTTGACAGTTGGCATGGCAAAGTGTCTTAAATGCATTTGTGACTGCATTCAATAGCATTGTACTGCATGAGTTTGCATTCTTTTTGCTAGAGTTCCTATTAGATAATTTGAAGGTCAGTTATCTAAACAAAATAGTGAAGCTCAAATTTAGTAACAAAAAAAATGTATTTACAAGAATGAAACCTTTATGTGTGCATGGACATATTGCACTACCTTTTAGGTATTGGAGTGTGTTATTTGACGTCACACACTAATTTAACTGTACATGTAAAGAAAAAGTGGAAATATTTTCAAGGATATTTGAGTAAGCTGTAAACCAAAAACTACAGTTCAGTAAACTGCCTTGGACAAACTGGATTACTATTCTGACTATTATATTGGTTCCAAGCCTGGGTGTGGGAGGTTGATGCCATGGTATAAGGATTATACCAAATGTTTGCTGGAGAAACTTATGGTAGTGGATTTTGGTGTGTGGGGATAGGTGGAGCTGGTTGGTTGAGTGTTAAAGCAAGACTATTGACTAGCTGCCAAATTTCCATCTTTACCCTTATTTTGTTGTGTTCAGAAAACATTTTTAGAGACGGCAAGAGAGACTTCAGAAATGAGAGGTCAGGATCCTCCTTTGTAGTATCTTGTGTTGCTTCCTGTCTCTCAGTTAAAGATGTTACCAGCTTCCCCAGAATATCCCTGACATCATCTTGGAATGCTCTGGAACTTTTACGTTTTCTGGGTCCACCCTCAGGTCTGCTGGCGAGGGAGAAGGGATGGTTAGATGATGTTGGTGGCGTTGATGATACAGAGGAGGACAATGGGAAGCATTCAGAGGGACCATCCATCACATCAATGTCACTTTCGTTGTGTTGAACAGGTTCTAAATTTGTTGATATCCTTAATGAATAGAAAAACAAATAATGGGCAAATTCAGTAGAACACAAATACAACACCTCTAGACATAGGGGCACATTTACTAATCCACAAATCCGAATCACGAGAAAAAATTGGATTTGAAATGAAAATTTCTGAAGATCGCAAATATCACAAAAATGCTTATGAAAAAATCGTATTAGTCACGATAATATCGTATTGGCGATCCGAAAGTCAGGAAATTTTCATACCAAACAATTGTAAACAGCGGTAAAACCTTGCCGATGTTTTTACGCAATCGTACGAAAAAGTTGTGCGGACAACCAAAAAAATCAGCAAAAATACTCTCAGAGCGTTCTCATGAACGCTCAAGCATTCGTGCCTTTGTAAATGTGCCCCAAAGTCTAACTTTAACTGAAATAAATGGAAGCTCTCCAATGGTGCCATTTCAGCCATGTAAATACTTACAGGCGAGCATCTATTGTAGGCAGCAGAAAGGTCATTTGGTCAAAAAAATGATACTTTTTTCTCTTTGAAGGAGAGGCACCACTGCGTTCTTCTTTTTTACAGAGTAGCACTTCTCTCCTAAATGCATCTCTCACATGTTTCCAACGCACCATTATGTCTTTCACTAAATACAGAAACATTGAGTTTACAAAGACTATTTATCATGACTATCAAAATATATAGATTATGTGACATTGTCATCATTACCACTGAGGTAGATTATTATTCTTATCAGTCATTTATCTCTATCAACAATATAGAGTTGTGTTTTGCTGTGCACATGATATTAGGTTTATTATGTATGTATGTATGTATAACTTTATTTATAAAGCGCCACAAGGGTACGCAGCGCTGTACAGTCTTACAGAATACAAAATTACACACAGGGAGGACAAGTGATATAATAAATAAATACATATATGTATATATATATATATATATATATATATATAAGTGCCATGTGAGACACAGTAGGAAGGAGGTCCCTGTCCCGTAGAGCTTACAATCTGAGTGGTTGGGTAACATACAGGCACAAACTGGAAGGTAAGAGTGCACCAGGTATGGGCATTTGCCCATAAGCGCAGGACTGGGCAAAATAATGTCTTAGTGCTCCAGAAGGTAACAGCTGAGTTTTTTCTTAAAGAGAGTTAGTGAGTGTTCCCTACGGAGGGATTCAGGGATAGAGTTCCAGAGGTAAGGAGCAGCGAGATAGAAAGGTTTAAGATGAGAGAGTGCAGTGGGTGTGGATGGTGTAAAAAGACAGAGGATCTGAGAGGAGCGGAGGAGACGACCAGGAACATGTAGGGAGACCAGTGAAGAAATGTAGTGAGGAGCAGAGGAGTGAAGGGCTTTGAATGTCAGCAGAAGGATTTTGTAAGCTATCCTTTGCTTGACAGGCAGCCATGCTAGTGAGCTTAATTGAGGCTGAGCAGGATCCCTCTTAGGAGAGAGCAGGAGGATCCTGGCAGCAGAGTTTAAGATTGATTGCAGGGGAGAGAGGTGGGAGTCTGGGAGGCCGGTTAGTAGGAGATTGCAGTAATCTAAGCGGGAAAGGATAAGGGCATAGATTAGTGTTTTAGCTGTTGGTTGTGAAAGAAAGGGGCGTATCTTGGCAATATTGCGGAAAAAAAGCGGCAGGTTTTTGCAGTGTTATTAATATGGTTATAGAAGGAGAGAGACTGGTCAAAGATAACCCCAAGGCAGCGTGCAGAATTTACAGGGTTGATGGTCATGCCATCAATAATAATGGTGAAAGGAGGAGGAGGGCCAGGTTTGGGCGGGAAGACCATGAGCTCTGTTTTAGCTAGGTTAAGTTTGAGCTGGCGTCGGTTCATCCAGGAAGAGATAGCCAGGAGGCAGTTACCAATCTGGGTTTGAACATCAGTGGTTAGTGCAGGGGTGTCTAAATATATCTGGATGTCATCTGCATATAAGTGGTATTTAAGACACAATTTGAAATAGAATCAAGAGATTATGGGAGATATGGGTGTCAGATATATAAAGTTTTTTGTAGAAGTACAGCAAATATGCATACATAGAAAAATACAAAGACTTAACATTGAATACAATACCTTTTATATCTCTCTCTTGCTGATTAACTTCTTCCCAGTTGTTCACTAAGTTGGATGCAATTTCCTCCCACAGAGTTTTCCTGGCAATTTTATCCTTGTATCTACTACACTGAGGATTCCACACCCCAGGTCGCTCCTGAACCAAAATAAGCATTCGTTCTGTGTCAAATACAAGGCGGGATGTCATGTTGGTGACAAAACGAGCAGCAAAATGGTACAAACTCGCGTCGCCGCTATTACGTGCATGGACTGCGCCATCCCAGAGCGCCGCGTCAGACTCGCGATACTACGGCGCGAAATAGTTAAACCGCCGCGTATTTCTGCTAGGTCTGGCAGCTACCTTTGCGTATACATAGGAATAGCTTGCTTTGCAAATACTGGTGTATTTCGGCCTACGCTTGAAAAATCCGTGCTAAGGCATTTTCTAGCGTATTTCCGCATTGTGTGGTTTGCTTC
The DNA here is from genome assembly GCF_000004195.4 of Xenopus tropicalis. Lineage (NCBI taxonomy): Eukaryota > Metazoa > Chordata > Amphibia > Anura > Pipidae > Xenopus > Xenopus tropicalis. Next base: position 126,580,247 of record NC_030677.2, read on the forward strand.
GAGTCTTTTCAAGCAATTTCTATGGATGATGATATCGGCGTTTTTCAGCTGCCGAGAGAATTAGAAAATACGAGCGGAAAAATGCCACGTGTGGCATCAGCCTTAAACTGAAGTCTTTTTTTGTCACCTGTGCTGTCATCTGTGCTTTTGTTGATATTGTTGTCGTACGGATTTTATTTAGAGTATCTGCTCTTAGAAATTGTAATGTATCCAATGTACCCTATCCTTAGAGGCCATCCGCTGACTTTGAGTGTCTATATAGCATATCAAAAACATTTAGCAATAAAGCAATCCATATGACATCTTTTCAACAGAGCCACCACACAATAACTCCTTTTATAAATCTGGAGAATAACATTTTAAATAGTGTGTTTCAAGTATTTACACTGCACTGAAACAAACAGAGGAGTGTACTTGAGCTAAGAATCTTTAAAGCAGTGACGGGGGCTTGCTACAAAAGGCAGAAGTATATCACGGCACCCCGCGGTTTGTAGCACAACAGGTGCTTCTTGCTACTTCTCTTATTTCATCACTGGAACTCAGTGAGAAATCAATCAGTAATAAGCAGCTACAGTCTCGCTTCCACCTCTAAAAACGATGTTACACCTCACTTCACACAATGATTTGTTCTTGACCATAACCTTCCTTTTTTGTGTGTTTTTTTCACAAAGAATTCCTAAGAAGGACAAATTAGTTTTTAATATTCCTCTTCATTGATTTCCATGGCAATTCACAGCATCAATTTTCCATCCTTAGAGTCATGTTTCTTTCGACTGTTTTTTTTTTTTTTTTTTGAGTACTAGAAAATTGCAGGCGGGTTCAAGAGGATAGAAAGGTCATTTTTGAAAGAGCAGCAAAGGAAAAGAGATCTATCTTTTGCTCGCCTTTGATCTTTTTCATGTGATTACTGGGTGCACTCGAAAGCTTTCTTTTTATTATTTTTAGGAACATTATGGCATGTACACAGTTCACCGAGTGATAAAGCTTTGTATGGTACATGTTTCTTGCCAAAATCACTGACTTAGTATTTCCTCAGCACATATTATATGTCAATTATTAACATTCAAAGGGAGTAATGTAATACATGGTCACACGTTTGATACTTTATTAGCCCATAGCATTAAATAAACAGGAAGTATTTGAAGCCTACATCTGATTGGTTGCTATGACGTTACCCAGACGTGGGCAAACTTAAGACTTTTTATTTTATATATGTAAATGCTTACTACTGTGGACTTTTCTTTCTGTTTTATGTTTATATTCGTAGAACGTGCCCTTTCAAGTTTCTAATAATTGTAAAAGAATGAAAGGAAGATGCTTTCATGCAACTTGTAGGATATTGCTTATATTTCCAAAGATAAGATAATTCATTGCTAGGTGTGAGGCAGCAGGAATGGAGACCAGCCTCTACAAAGCCAAAACAATGGTGCTTTCTTGAAAAAGGGTGCATTTCTCCTTTTAGATTTGTGTTGAGACTCTGCCTTTACTGATGGTACAATATTTAGGAGGGGTGGAAGAGGACAGTGGGAGATGGGAGGATGATATCATTGACCACAGTTATTACGTTGCATTGATTTGTCACAAAGAAGAAGAGTTTTTAAACTAAGCCTGTGATATATGGGTTATGTTGTGTCCCTATCCTCTCTTATGGGTAGAAGCATTGTGTACGGGCAGATAACTGAAGTCATGGTTACAAACAGTAGAAATGAAATGAAATAATGTTAAAACCAATGCAAATTTTTAACTAATGTATATTAGAAAGTTGCTTAGAATTATATTTTCTTTATTATACAAACAGCTATTATGTTTAACATTCCCTATAAAAATATAAGAGATAAGAAATTGCCAACAAAAGTTTTGTTAGGTTAAATATATGTGTGTGTCCCCGAGATCTTTTGGTATTTGTTGATGATCTTAAAGGAACAGTAACACCAAAAAATGAAAGAGCTTTAAAGTAATAAAAATATAATGCACTGTTGCCCTGCACTGGTAAAACTGGTGTGTTTGCTACAGTAACACTACTATAATTTATATAATAAACTGCTGTGTAGCCATGGAGGCAGCCATTCAAGCTGGAAAAAAGGAGAAAAGGCACAGGTTACATAGCAGATAACAGATAAGTTCTGTAGAATACAATAGTGTTTTATCTGTTATCTGCTATGTGCCTGTGCCTTTTCTCCTTTGAATGGCTGCCTCCATGGCTACATAGCAGCTTATTTATATAAATTATAGTAGACTTTCTGAAATAAACACACAACTTTTACCAGTGCAGGGCAGCGGCACATTATATTTTAGTTACTTTTATACACTTTCATTTTTTGGTTACTGTTCCTTTAATTATGTACCTTCAAGTATAAGCTTTACAGTACACAGAGATAGGCACAGTATTGATTTTTTGGATGTAACGGTGTATAAAGCAACCAGCTTCATACTAAGATCTTTCATAAACCTACTGATAGAAACTCATTGCTGCATTACACCAGTAGCCATCCACGGCATCTCTTGGACTCGTTGCCCAAATCACAAATGTTATGGGTTGTTAGGGTAACAAGTAAGTTGGATGAGAAAAAAAGGGCATTGGAGGTTATGGCAATAAGGTTCTTTGAGAGAGGGTAACCAGCTGAATTGATTATGAATATTAAAACATGGGCCAAATCTTTAGATGGGGAGTCAATTTTGAGACATAAACAGGTTTAGAATGGTGATCATGAAAATGATGTTTTATACTATATGACCACCTATGATGCACATACCCCATTGATTAAAAAAAATCTATATTACAGCATTGGCCTATTGTGAAAATTGATGCTGAACTGACAGCAATTAATCGTAAATGGGTCCGGTTTGGATACAAAAGGATCCAGAACTTAAAGGAATTACTGTCCCATGAAGATCCGGTAAGCAAATATACCACACAAGTTTAGGTGAGCAAAATGGGGGTATTCAGATGTGGTAATTGTGTTATGTGTAACACCCTGATCACAGGAGATACATTTTACCATCCACACACCGGGAATTCATACTGTCAGACACAGGCTCACGTGTACTTTACATAATGTAGTGTACATCATCAAGTACCCATGGGAGCTAATTTACCATGGTAAAACCTGTAGACACCTAAAGGAAAGGATTAATATGCATTGTGCCACCATCAGGGCCACTTTAGACCCTAAACATGCAAAGAAGAGTAAACAGGATATTTCTCAACTAATATTTCTGGCACTACATTGGCTGCATGCTAAGCATCCAGCTTCATCATTTAAATGCATGCCAATTGACTGTGGTTTCAGGTTTGCCTGAGCTGGTGACATTGATCGCATTTTGCTCCAAAGAAAAGCATTTTGGACATCCGAACTGGATTGCGTGGCTCCTAGGGGCCTGAATAGCTCTTTGTCATTGAACTGTTTTCTGTGAATTTTTTTCATCACATTTAGATTATGGTGATATTATTTATACAATTATTATGATGCTTTATATATATATATGTGATACAGATAAATGTGACCCTCGTGTTATGTCTTGTTGTGGAAGTCATATGTGGCTTTGTAGAAGAGTCTGCAATAGATAGGTCTTGAGTAAGCTTGGGGCCCCCATCAGTTAGGGTAACATTAAGGTAGCTTTGTTTAGATTAGCGCACTTAGGGCCCTGGCAGACGAGGAGATTAGTCGCCCGCGACAAATCTCCCTTGTCACAGGTGACTAATCTCCCCGATATGCCATCCCACCGGCTTGAATGCAAATCGCCGGTGGGATGGCATATGATCATATATGGCATATGATTTCCTCTCAAGGCAACTTCCGCGATTTCGGGAAATGTATGCCATCCCACCGGCGATTTTTATTCAAGGCGGTGGCATATTGGGAAGATTAGTCGCCCACGACAAGGGAGATTTCTCACGGGCGACTAATCTCCCTGTCTGCCACGACCCTAACGTAAACTTGAGTATAATGGTATGTTGTTTTTAATCTTACATTGATGTATTTGTTTATTTTTAATCTTATATACATACATTTTTGTACACACAACAAATCATGACACTGTAATAGCTCTGTAGCTCTTTGAAGTAGTATACTATATAGACGGGATTGGCTGTTTCACTGAATTATTTCACTGAACGTTAATGGTTGCTCTAAGGAGTATTAAACAAACTAAGGCACTTTATTATTTTAATAATAATAATTTATGGCACTGATCACTTTGCAGCATTGGCTGTTCACTTTACTGCAGTAGTCACTTTATGGCATGTTTGCACTGATGTCACCTCCTGTATGCTTGTTCACTATGGATATAAATAGGACTGAAACGTAACATTAGCTGTTCATGCTTTTTTTTAATACATAACTGATTTTTTGCAATAAACTCGGTGTTGCTGGTCTTTTTTTGAGATATATATATATATATATATATATAAAGAATAAAATGTTTTTGTTCTGTCATTTGCACTGTAACATTGTCAGATCACGTTGAACACAATAATTACAATGCTAACTGCCATTGAACAAGAAAAGTGGTGAAATTACACAGCCTGCCTTTATAATGCTTTTGCTTTTTTAAACTTCCACAATGAGGTTTCAGGATAATTGTGCCTCCCTTTGCTGCAAATGATTACTGTAGTTATACATTACACGGTAGAAAGTGAAACAGCATGCCTCAATGAGTTCTATCATCATTTTGCTTAATGAGAGAGATTGTTTGCAGGCAGACGAAATTAAATTGTAAGCTCTATCTGCTTTGTCAACAGGTGTCATTTGTGCAAAACCACAGGGGACCTTTGGATTGTCAAAAATATTTAACCATTTGCTTTCGACTGAAGGGAAAGACATTCGCATATTTCATATCATTTGAAACAGTTTTGATTTTTTTGTAAAAGGTCTGCAAAACATATCACAAAATGGTTCATTCTATTGTCAAATGTAACCAGAAATAGATTTTAGTATTTAATTTCAGAGTAATGGAAACTGACAAGCACAACTGAAAGTGACTTTGAATTAGTATCTCAAATAGTGACTTTGAGCAAATTTCATTACTTTGTTTTGGTGTTGCCCACCCATTCATAACTATTGGCATGCTGTCCTGATTACATCAAAAAAACATGTGGCCTTTCTGGTCATTATGCATTCTTAAGTCTGGTCTAGACTGGGATTCAAAATAGGCTCTGGCATTCTAAGTACAAAAAGGCCGAAACGGCCCCCACTAGTCCAATAAATAGACTATGGCATCTTACAGCAGCCCCTCTGGTATTTGCCAGAATCCACAGATTGCCAGTTTGGGCCTGCCTAAAGTAATATGTCTCAGAAGTTCCCATACTCCATCCATGAGCACCAGAGCACTAAACTGACCCCTTATACTTTACCAAAAATAGTAGACAGGTTGGGAAGAGGAGGGATAAAGCAGAACAAGCTGTAAAGTGTGTTTTATTTACACATGTTTAGAGTGCTGCAGTGCTTTGTAGCATTTACACTTGTAGCAAAGGTGGCTATGTTCACAGGGCTGGCTCCTACATATATATTTTAGTCTTAAGAGCTGCCTTTGCAAATGGTGAATATGGTGAATAATATATAACAATTATCTTGAGAAAGGCCATGGTGCTCCCACTTTTTGATTCATGGGTATAGATAAAATATCTGTTCATGGTAAATCTTTCTTGAATTTCTTGACTGATTTCAAACCATTCACATTACATATACATAAGTATGGATAAATGCAGGCTGTTAAGCTTTCAAAGGTTTTGTCAAGCATTAAAATGGTGTATACAAAATAGGTCATTGGTTGGTTGTGTTTCATTTACTGTTAATATAAAATGCGTATTTTACCATTTTCTGGATATAGTGATTTCAAATATTTGTTAGGCAGTTGGATTACTTGTAAAGTTCATTAAAGAGAGTTTAAAAAGAAAAGAAAGAAAGATAAAATATCTAAACCAGTCAGGGGAGGGGACCATTGTTGTATGCAACTCCACAGGAAAGCTTTTAGATTCAGAAACTCAATACTTTATGCTCTAGGGGTCTTACTGAATGCTGTTCATTTTTTACATTTTTAAATACACAATAATTTATATGGTTTTTAACAATTTCAGAATTGGTATTATTTTGTAAGCTATTTGTAAAATGTATATATATTTCTCACCTCTAAGTGGCAGTATTAATAACTTATATAGACTGTGGGACTTTTCTACCTGATACATGTATTCTTTATGGTGGGTGTTGCTACTGAGTGTCTCTGTGATTGTATTTATTCATTGTTACTGTTGGATTGTTTTACCTTGAAAAAGTCCCCAGTGAGGGGCAATACATTGATATGGAATAAAAGACCTGTTTGAAGCAAGTCCCCTAAGTGCAGTAGTATCTCATTGACTATAGCAAATAGCGATGAGCAGAAATTTTCACAAGGCATGGATTTGCGGCAAAATTCTGGATTTCGCTATTGGCAGATTTTTCCCATAAACAGACACAAAAATTCACAATGAAATAAAATTCGTCAAGTGAGGAAAAAGCGAAACAGGACAGATTCGCTCATCACTAATAGCAAACAATTTGCTTGCACCGAGACATATTGTGCCTTTTTATCTAAAGTGTGTGCAGAGGTCATTGTGTAGCGTTCATATTATATATATTCCAAAAAATGGCAAAATAATATCACAATATCATATAATATGTTTTATGTTGCCACTTTTTACTCTGACAAGACCTAAGCTTCAGCACTTTAGACAAGCTAACAAAAGGCATTAATAAAATAATGCAATTTTTTTTCTAAAATAGCTACTAAAATGATTTATTGTCTGAATAACAAAACATATCAGGAAAGACTTCAAGACCTTAGCACATACAGCTTAGCAGGCCAAAGGGCGAGAACAGAGATGACAGAAACTTTTCAGATATATCTAGAAAATGAATAGTGTTTGGAGGAAAGCATTTTTCAGAGGAGGAGGATAACTGGAACAAGAGGACACAATATGCAGCTGGACAGAGGGAAAAAAATGAAGGGTGACATAAGAAGAATCTACTGTACGGAATGAGTGACTGATCCAAAATAGCCTTGTAGTAGTAATTTAATGGAAAAAAATGGGGGGAAAAAAATCGGTTTTTATCAAACTTTAAAATTTAATACATAGAGAGAGTGTTGCCAGGAATTTATTTTCTGCCTCTATAATTTATATTTCAGAAATGATATGCTTCAAAATGTAATAAAAATGCATTTCTTCTTTAATTGTATTTTTAGTACAGGTATGGGATCTATCACCTTTTAGCCCCCCAAAATGCAGCAGTGATTCACCATGGTATCCTATATAAAATATGGCTTTTCCCTGTAAGAATAAGAGCACTTTGAACTTGATGCTAACAGGAGCACCAGCCCAGAGTATCAGGTATGTAGGTTTTCTGGATAATATACCCCATACCAGTGCTTATTAATTGCATAATTTGGTTGATGCAATATGTAAATTTCATTGTTTATAAAGAAACATAAATATGCAAATCCAGGCTGAAACTATTGCTGCACGACAGTATTTTTAATTTTAAGTTGCAGGAAGAAAAGGTTCGGGGACATTATGATAGATTGGGTGTAACACAATAATCACACTAAGTTTGTATCACTTTGGAGGCAATTTATCTTCTCTGCCTCAAGCTTTAACATGCTTCAGCTGTAATAATGGATTTCTGCAGCTTTACAAAATCTTTTCCTTTTCCATTTTAGTGTGTATTTTAAAATGGTAAGTCTTTTAATCAACAGTGTTGTCATTTGCCAGATTCCGTGATAAATTGACAGGGAAAAATACTGGAATAGAAGGATTACACCTCCAGCTCTGAAAGTGGCATATATTTACAGTGTATAAACTATGTGCTGCCTCTGTATAAGTGAAGGTGGGCTATTATATAACTGTAACTTTGGTATTCAGTTAGGTCTGGATAAGGTAGCGACACATATCGAGACTGCCATATAGCCCATAGCCCTCGATATGTATGGCTACCTTGAACTTGATAGTGTGAACTTGGCAGTGTTCGAATGTGTGTTCTTCTTCCTTTAGGGCTCTGGCACACGGGTCGCCCGCAACAAATCTCCCTTTTCACGGGTGACTAATCTCCACGAACTACCATCCCACCGCCGAAAATATAAGTCGCCGGTGGGATGGCACACGCTGCACAGGCGATTTTGGCAAATCGCCGAAGTTGCCTTGCGAGAGATTAGTCGCCCGTGACAAGGGAGATTTGTCGCGGGCGACTAATCTCCCTGTGTGCCAGAGCCCTTAGATGTAGGTACACGGCTGAGTCCTGACCAGAGGAGCTGGCTCTATTGTGCTGCGCCATACGATGTTGTTTGGTTTCTCCCACACACAAGTCACACAAGTCAGAGCACTCTGCACTTCACCGATAAATAACAGGAAATAATAGAAATAAAAAGAAAATATGTGCATGGCGAATTCAAAAAGTAAATTTGCACAGTATGTTTCTCTTATATATGCACAAAACCCATATCTATAGCCAAACCCAAACTATAGCAAATGAGTTACTCTTCCGTATGTCCTTATATCATGATAACATACCAACATTGTAGCGGTAGTGGCCATGTAAATATGTGTCCATGCAATCATTGCATGTATTGACACCATTCATTAAAGACACATATCACCGAACGCCGAATGATGTAACCCCCACTCCTACAATTTTAAGAACTATGTGATTCATGAAAATATACAAGAATAATTGCATCCATTCTAAACACATCATATGCAATTCGCTAAGTGCAAATCTCATTTCCGCAATTGCACTGGTGGGAAAATGCAGCATTGTGGGTAAAACACATGGTGAATTGTGTCCAAAATTGCACTTTGCGCACGGCACTTGTTTTTATAAATGAGCCTTATAGTCTCTTGAGGTCTTGGTCATGGTCTTGATCTTGAGACTAGTTAGACAGATAAATATTATAAAGATACTATAGAAATTCTACAATCCTATTATTAGCCCTTTGTCGAAAGAGTAATTACCAGCTTCCGCAATTAACAGCCATCGATTTGTCTTTCTTTTTTTTTTTTTTGTGGGGGGGGCATGTATTTCATATATTACCCTGTGCAGTATTGTAAACAAATAGATGTTCTAAATTTTGATAGCCAAAAAATAATCAGAAAAGTCACTTACAAAACCGAATGCCTGGTGTGATATAGCAATTCAAATTTTATTCTGGTAAGGAACAGAATGCATTAATAGTGTATCTGAGTTATAACGATGCTTCTTTCATGTTTAACACACCATTGCACAGATATTGAATCCATCCATTGCTGTAATAGACTTGATATCCTTCAAGCCTTATATTTTAATAAATAAATAATAGCATGGTAGGCTGTTGATATATTGTTAAGTACCAAGAAGCAGCAGCTGTCTTAAACATAATTAATTACATCTCCCTTCTGCTATAACATACTTCTACAGCAATGGCAAATCTACATTTCTAATACAAGCCTAACCTGTATGTGCAGTAAAAATACATCAAGTTTATTTTAATTGTATTTTTCTATTTACTTTATTACTATTATTATTTTAAGGAACAAATATATATTATTGATATATATTGGCTTAGTTTTGCCTTCTCACATATCATTGGTCCTGACAATTAAGGCTTTCCTCGGATAAATGTTTTATACTAAAGCAATACTGTTCTGCACAGGACTGAAATGTTTATAAAAAGGGTGTATTAAAGATCCAAAATTTTTGTTGTATTAAACAGCCTTCCTTAGGGATAATAAGCAGTGAACCCTCTTATAAATTAGTAAAATTCTACCAAAAATTGCTAAGTTGTCATAGCAACTAGTCTGAACCCAATCAGTACATGCATTAGGTAACACTGGTGATATAAACAAACAACTAAATATTATTTCCCACAGTAAATGTAGATAGAGTTCATATAATATACACACTAGCAGGTAGCCATGGAAACCTGCTATAATTTGACACTTTAAAATGTAATACAAAATGGGGCACAAGTGTTAAATTAAAAAGCCAGTGTTTATTAAATGCACTCATAATAGTTCAAAATAAACAGTACTTTGAGCAATACAAGTCATCCATGAGCAGTAATACGCCAAATCAACATAATGGAAACTGCTCGTCCCTTGTTAATGGTATTTGGCCCGTGAGTGTCAGGGTTCCCTAGTTTATAAAAAAGGGAAGGCACCACATGCTCTGTCTCTTTTGTTCCCCATTCACTAGAAGAGACGGTGTATATAGGGGCCTGGGGCAGAGGTAGGTTAGTAGGATGAAGTGCCAGGACAGATTTGTAACAGCTTGCTCTTAAAGTGAAAAGTAAGATCAGGGTAGTTAGTGGAGCAGCTGGAGGCCAGTAAGGTTAGTACCCTATGGCAGTGCTGTCCAACTGGCGGCCCGCGACCCCCCTCTGTGTGGCCCCCCACCTGTCTGGCTGCTTTGATGGCTTACCTTTGAGTAAGCATTAAATGGTATCAGTACTGTGATTAACTGCCCCCCTGCATGGTTCTCACCTCAGATTCAGGCTGTAATCCCTCTGTATTGTTTAAAAATGTAATCCCCTGTGTTTTTCACACCTTTTAATCTCTGTATTGTCCACCCCCTGCAGTGTTCACACCTCAGGCTCAGGCTGTAATCACTCCCATTGTTCACTTCTTCACACCTCAGACATAGGTACTGTAGGCAGAGTATGGCACATACAGCCAGCATAGGGCAGGTAGAGTAGGCACACACAGGTAGCATAGGTCAGGGAGGGTATGGCACACACAGGAAGGGTAGGGCAGGCAGAGTATGGCACACAGAGGCAGCATAGGGAAGGCAGAGTATGGCACACACAGGCAGGGTAGGGCAGGCAGAGTATGGCACACAGAGGCAGCATAGGGAAGGCAGAGTATGGCACACACAGTCAGGGTAGGGCAGGCAGAGTATGGCATACACAGGCAGGGCAGGGCAGGCAGAGTATGGCACACAGAGGCAGCATAGGGAAGGCAGAGTATGGCACACACAGGCAGGGTAGGACAGGCAGAGTATGGCACATACAGACAGCATAGGACAGGCAGAGTGCTGCCTATGTGTGCCATACTCTGCTTGCCCTATGCTGCTTGTGGGAGGTGAACCTGGCAGGGGTTTGTTGTGGGAGTTTGTTAGCAGTTGGAAATAGCCATTAAATGGTCCCTAAGGTGTGTAATTATGTACTGGGGGTTGCTCTGCTATCCTCAGGGGAGGAGGAGGCATATGGAATTTAAGGGTATATCTTAATATGACATAATTCTTTCACATATGAATGATGGTTGATATCCCCACAGTAAGGACCAATCATTTGGGATTTTGCTGTGCTACCACCATTGTGATAAAATAGGTGTGGTTTGAAGTGGGTGTGGTTTCAAAAAGGGGAGTGGTCAAAACTGGCTTCCATTAGCGGCCCTCCACCATGTATGCTAGAGAAATTCCGGCCCTCGGCACCGTAGAAGTTGGACAGCACTGCCCTATGGTATCAATGTGCCAGTATAGGGACTCAAGTGATCAGGTTTAGGAATAGAGAGATTCCTAGAGTAGTACCCCACTGTGAGATTTGCCTAGCACTGGGGATTGTTTCATCAAGGCAGTGATTATTACCTTTGGGGTGTTTCAAATGCCGTGCCTGTATTGGTGCGAATACCATCCAGTAGATGAAAGTGTCTGAGCAGTTACCGATTTGATTTGTGATTAGTAACATCTGAATTAGCACCCACCAAAAAATGTGTAACATTTGTCCAATAAAGATTTATCATTTTATTTTAAGAACCACTGGCACCCAAATTATTTAAAAAAAATCTGTTTTATTTTGGGGTACTGTGGGGTTAACTCAACCTCCATTAGTTCACCTCATGAACTGGCATAATATATATATATATATATATATATATACACAGACACAAGAGTCATGAATATCTTCTAAATGATATCCTCATGTATGGAGCTTAGGCATGTCATTGGTTATAATCAGTGCTTAGTGATGTAATTTCTGACACATGACTGAAAAGTGTGTATAATAACAACTAATGTACCCCCTGTTGTAAAATATAAGGATATTAGGAATCACATTGAAATTCTATGACCTCTATTAAAGCTTTTACATGGTCATGCAAATTTTACACTGTTTTGCAAATTTTTCAGCAGTTTCATGAATTTTTTGGCAGAGCGAAATGGGACATTCAAGTAAACTAATGCGCCTTGGGATGAAAGAAGTTTATTCTTAACTGGGAACTAAGGAAAGAGCTGAAGCACCCTGATTCTTGATAGATCAATCTTATTACCATGGAAGTCTGAAGTGATGAGTGTGATTCCAAAGTAAAGCTACAGAGCCCTATTCTGACAGACACAATTACCATCCTATTCATTTCATTCTCTACTAAATGGCATTCTAATTACATAAAACAACCAATTTTGTTCATTAGTGTCTAATTAAATTCATCTGAAATCCAAGATAATGATATTGTTGTAACTGAGGCATGCTGAAGATGAAACATAATTTAACTTGGCTTCATTTTCCACCAACAAAAATAAAAGTTCATTTTTTAATCAACTAAGATGTGAAATCTTCCATAATGTAGTGATACTCATTCTCAAACTGCCTCAGCTGAAAGCCTTCTTGGAACTTCTTGTCTTTGGAAAAAAAATGTAAACACATTTTGTTCTGATTATTTTATTAGATTTAAAACTAACTGTGTAGAATACTGTAATTATCTAAACTCTCCCCCATGAGTATCTAAAGGATGCAGATATTTTGTTGTGTATAAAAGGGGCAAAAATATATTGGCCAAGATGTATAAATGTAAATTAGAAAATGAAATAATTGTGTTTTATAAATATGGAGTAAGATCTGTTGCACATTTGATCTGCAACAAAGCATCAGTGACAAACATAGGGATGTTCTGGGGGGCTATAACTATATTGTTACTATACATGCAGTTTATGCTAGCACAGAGCTGTGGTGGTTTGGACATTCAATCATAGTCCTGTTACTTCATAAGTAGGGTATAATTTGTATAGTATATTTACAAACCTCAGTGTATATGACTATAAATATTCTAAACTCATGATATCAAATAATTTGCAAACCAGTTTACATTACATTTTGATTTACATTAATATTGTGGATTTATTATTATTCCATGTTTAAGTATACGCCCATATTGCATTATTAATATAATTTCAGTTCGTTTCAGTTAGGGATGCACCAAAATCCAGGATTCGGTTTGGTATTTGGCCAGGGTTCGGCTTTTTTTTTGGCAGGGTTTGGCTTCGGTCAAATCCATGGTCCGGCCAAACCGAATTCTAAATAGCATTTGGAAAGGTTAAGGGCTCTGGCACACGGGGTGAGTAGTCGCCCACGACAAATATCTCTTGTCACGGGCGACTAATCTCCCCGAACTACCATCCCACCGCCGAAAATGTAAGTCGCCGGTGGGATGGCAATTCGGGGAGATCAGTCACCCGCGAACAGGGAGATTTGTCGCGGGCGACTAATCTCCCCGTGTGCCAGAGCCCTAAATGTTAGCATGCATCAATTTTTAACCCTTCAGGATCCTAATTAGGATTTTGATTCGGTGCAGGATTCGGGGGGGTTCGGTCAATCCCAAAAAACTGGGTTCGGTGCATCCCTAGATTCAGTACTATTAGATACGGGCTAGATATTTTTTGTATTCAGTGATGGCCATTTCAGAAATGAAACCCTTAGAGCTTGCATTTGAAAACCTTTGGTTGAGAACATACAGAAACCAAGGATGTGGGTCACATATACATATGCACATTACCAAGTCATGTCCTGGATGACCAGATAAGGTGATGCTGAACACAAAATGTGCCTCTTTCAGTGTCTAATACAGTAGAACTGTTCTGACAGCCAAGGGTTATGGGTATCAGGAAGCACAGATCAGGAAGAGGAAGCAGAGGTTATCAAAATTATTTCACTCTATTGGGGGAAAATACCTGGCTTCACATAATACCCTGTGAATTTTATAGCTAAAGGGTTGCGTGATGCAATGTTATTTCTTTATTTATTTATCCGAGTGGAATATACATCAAGAGAAATCAATATTTTTCCTTTGAAACTTCCACTACAAGTGGCAAAAATAACCACTGATATATAGAGTGCCTTGACCATAATGAGTGTCCATTGCTCTAACAATACTGCTATAAAAAAAAGTTACACAATGGGACAGATTGCAAGCCATTAAAAACTGCCTATATTTTGTACATTTGCTAATGTGCCTTCAAATGCAGTAGAAATGGAACAATTTATTGTCAGTCCAATTGCTGTTACAACAATTCAGCATTGCCATTTGCTGTCAGTATTATCAGCATCCAGTACTGTAACTGTCCCTGGAAGCCATGCTTGCAATGATACATTTCAAATGACTGGTGGGCCCTGAGTGTAGGAGACAGTTATGTGATGCTGATGATAGCTGTCTGCTGACATGTTAATGCTTTGTCTCTTTTTCCCTTTGTATTTCAATTACTTGTGTTGTGACTCCTTTCAAGGCTTAAGTGGATGCCTTTCCATTTCCATTTGATTTCTGTTCTTATACTAGAAGCATGAAAACAGAGTATTAGATCTTTTTATACATTTTCAAACTTCATTTTTAGGAATCTACAGCTTAGAACAGTGTTTCTTTATTTTTTTGTTTTGTTTTTATGTACCTAGATTAAAGATTGCAGGGCCAATTTACTAATTGCTAAGTGCAACTGCAGTGCTCTGTATTGTATAGCATTGCGTTTATCCATTTAGGGCTCTGCACACTGGCACAAGGTGCAATGCCCAACAGTAAAGGAACTCTGCACTATAAAAAGGCATTACAAACTAGACTTATTCTTAATGGTGGTAAATAACACTGGTGGATTCTATTCATTCTCATTAAGCAGGTCCTGTAACACATTTTGAGCTTTTGAGCATATAGTTCATATATTCAACTATAAGGTCATTAAGTACATCCAAAATGGCCTTGTCAAGTATTTCTACTGATACTCCCCTAATGTCATTCTCCTGTTGCCCTAATACAGAAATAATAATTCCTTTTGCAAATAAAGGAAGGTCCTTAATAATAGTAAGAATGATGCCATGGCAAATACTAAGGGGAGATTTTTGGGCACAGTGATATTTTAGTTAAGTAGGGGCCAATTCACTAAAGGTCGATAAAACGAGCACTATTTATAGCATGCGTTAAAAATTTTATCGCTTCTTATTTTTTGCAACTTAGCCCTCGATTCACTAAAAGGACACGTGTCATAATTAAGATGCAATGTTCTTTGCGTTATTTAACTCACGATGAGCGTTTTTCTTGCGTTAATTCTCGCCACGTGAGTTATTTCGCCACTTGCTATATTAGCGCACAATTTTACGCTTTTGGAAAACTATTGTTCTGAAAATTGCCATTTCCCTTAAAAAATTGGAGGCTACATCACTCTATGACCCTAGACCCACTGCAAAGTCCTTATTGTGTTGCCAAAATCTCACGAAACACAATTTTCTTTAAGTACCGCCTGCCCCAAGTAGGTGTTATTATTCGCACAGACTAATGCGATATTTAGCGCGTTTTACGCTTCATATGTGTTTGTGAATCATGCGTTAGTATTATTTCTATGCGAAAATTAGCGCAATGCGATTGTGCGTTTTTTTGTGGATGCGATATGCATCTTAACGCATGTGAAATGACTTCGATGAATCGGGACCTTTTTATCGCATGCTTTTTAATGCAAAAAAAAAAACATGCGAGAAGCGTTATCGACCTTTAGTGAATCGGCCCCTTAAAATCATAACTTATTATTTGTACCTTAACTTGGATACTTTGGGGCAGATTTACTAATACTCTAACATTGCATGAATTATTTTATCTTTAAAAATTCAATTAAACTAATTTCCACTGAACTAAAAAAGTCCATGCGGGAAAAAGTTGTAGAAAAGTCGCGCCTTAACCTCTATATTTTTAAATTGCCACACAAAAAACCAGCATAAAAAATCTCAATCCTCTAAAGTTTTAACGCAAAAGAAGGATCCTCCAGGGAAGGGAAGGGGCATCTGCCATTGACTTCTACATGATCATGGCAAGTTTTAGCTGGCATATTATCAAATTTAGCGGTTTTGTCACATATAAAATGTTGAAAAATTCACTTTTTGCGCTAAAAAATCCTAAAAGGAAAACAAAATCCAAGCATTAGTAAATGGCCCACCCTTTGAGTCTCCTGGGACTCTCCAGTACTTTGCATCTCCCACTCTTACCAGGGGACACCCATGTCCTGCCCCCTGCATATAGCACTGATGAGTGCAAGCAGTGCCAAATACAGAGAGAGGTACAATGTTCTAGAAGCTCAAGAAATTCTGCCTAAAGGCATTGGGGTAAGGTGGAAAACGGTAAAATCAAGGAATTCTGTAACCCCCATTTTTCGCAATCATTTAGAAATGAGCCAATGTGACTAAGCTCTGTGACTCGTGACTAGGTCTGAAATGTTAATGGACTTTATTATAATGGTAATAGTCTAAAGCTAATAGCTAACTGGAGTAAATGGAATTAACACCTACTCTAAACAGCATGGAGATCCAGTTTTAGGGCTCTGGCACACGGGGAGATTAGTCGCCCGCGACAAAACTCCCTGTTCGCGGGCGACTAATCTCCCCGAGTTGCCTTCCCCTGCCATCCCACCGGCGAACATGTAAGTCGCCGGCGGGATGGCACACGCGGCGGCGCGATTTCTCGCAAATCGCCGAAAAAGCCTCGCGAGTCTTTTTCGGCAATTTCGGGAAATTGCGCCGCCGCGTGTGCCATCCCGCCGGCGACTTACATGTTCGCCGGTGGGATGGCAGGGGAAGGCAACTCGGGGAGATTAGTCGCCCGCGAACAGGGAGTTTTGTCGCGGGCGACTAATCTCCCCGTGTGCCAGAGCCCTTAGGTTCCAATATGCAGGAATAGTCTATTAAACAATTAACCCAATTAACCCCATTAACTCCAGTTATCTTAAATACATATGATTATATGCTGGTCACCCTACTGGTATGTTTGTAGAATAACTCATAGCATTGAATTGTAAAGGTTCTATTCTATCCTTCTATCCTTAATGTGCCCGATACAATATTACACATATTTTCTGAAATGCAATAGACTCGAGGAATGGTGGGCGCACCCAGCACTCTTTTATCTATCAGCCTGCACCTCTGGTGGTGGGGGAAACAATTTTTCAGTGACAGGTATCCTTTAATGTTTAAAGTTGGAGACTTTAAGATTTGAATGTTCCTGGAAGTTTTACCTTGGTTTCTAGATATGTAATTGGTGATGCATCATTACCATATATAGAGCAGAATTAGCTTAATCAGTTTTGGTAAGTAAAGGTTTTGTGCAAGATGCCAAAAACCTGAAAAAAAAATATAAATAAAAAAGGAGACAACTGAAAATGTAAGGAATATGTAGTAATGGAAGTCAAAAGTTATAATATGTTTCTGCAGCCAAAGCTATAACCACAGCTATCCTATCAATACCTAAAAATAAAGAAAAAATACCGTGACATAATTGCTTTTACTTCATTCCTGTCAACCTTACTACAACCCTATGCAACAGTTTTTCTCAGCAAATTATTCCAATAATAAAAGCTTTACAGATTTGTTATAGATTAATTAAGGGGGTGTACAACATGGGGTATTGCCATAACCATTGTCCTTGTTGTCCCAGAAGGGCTACAATCAACTGATATAGTGTAGGTTTAACTGCAGAGTCACATGTCATGCTCACATCAAACACACCAACTCAATTCAGCATTTTGTGCAATTATGTCAGAAGTATTTTAATTTTGATGCATTTCCTGCAACTGCATCAGATGCAACTGCCACTGACAAGCACAACGATGCTGGATTTCTGGGGGAAAACACTGCATTGTGGGAGAAAAATATGGTGATTGCCCAAATTGCACTTTTCTCACTGCATATGTGGTATTAAAAGACTTTCTATTATGTTATGTTTAACATGGGTGCAAATAGCAAACTGGAAAAATATCCTGTATTGTATTCTGCCAGATAGCAAATGATAAGTGGCAGGCATCCAGTGTATCATTCAAAATTCTGCTAGTGTTTTTAAACATACCATGCAACTCCTTCTGAGTTCAATTAGAAGTACATTACAATTGTCACAGCTAAGCAACTTTTAGAGGCGATAGGGACTTTAAGTGATTTCATGGTACAAAAAAAAAAGCAGCCAACGTAACACAAAGAAATTAAAAGTACAATTGTAGCGTCAGGGGAAAAAAAGCTTCAACAGTCCAGCTATTCAACTATTAACTTTGCCAGGGGCATACAAAAGCACTTCATTTTGTGCAAGTAAATAAACAGTTTATCAACTATATCATCTGAAGCCTGTTCCTGTTGCCATATGCTATATAATATATGTATATAAGTATATATATACATATGTGTGTGTGTGTATATATATATACCTGTATAGGACCAGTTATCCAGAATGCTTGGGACATGGGGTTTATGGGATAAGGGATCTTTTGTAATCTGGATCTCCAGAAACTAAAAAAATAATTTAAGCCTTAAGTAAACTCAATAAGCTTATACTGCCTCTAATAACGATTAAATTATATCTTAGGAACAAGTAAAAGGTATTCTTTTATTATTACTACAGAGAAAATCAATTTTTAAAATTTGAATTTAAAATTTGAATTATTTGATTAGAATGAAGTCTATGGGAAGACAACCTTCCCGCAATTTGGACATTTCTGGATAATGATTTTCCAGATAATAACGGATCCCTTACCTGTATGAATGTATTTATATATATTCATTTAACATAACAAAATTATTTTTATAGTACTGACCCATTTACTTTTCATGCTTTAAAGAGATTGTTTAAAATTCAGATTTGTCAGACGAGCATACAATCCAAGTTTCCTATCATATTCCTGTAACACCTATTTGGCTATAAAATGGCCAACCCAGGCTAGTAGCGTGCTGTAGAGCATGTGTTACATGCGACCTTAATGCACAGGAGTGGGCCTCCGCTACGTGGGAGGTATATAATGGAGCTGAGGGGTTGTTGAACTACAACTAGCTGCAGTAGTGTGGTGCAATAGATAGAAATGGACGCCAGAGGATTCTTATGAATGAACTGGGTAATACTTTATTTGTCCAAGACAAAGGTAATCAGGGTTATCAATACTCACTTAATAGATGTTACACAGTATGCAGTTATACAGTTGATGTTAAAGATGGATAAATAGCAGAAATATGATGCTCCCCTGGATATCCCTTCTCATCAAGAGGATTGGGCAGGTAGAACAACAACAGAGTGATAGGTAGGAAAGCTCACCGGCATAGTCCCATGCTCTTTTGGAGGTTAGGGCAAGGCATATTTGCTAACCTATTTCCCTAGCACTTCTGTGTCCCTAATCTAAGGCCAGTAATGCCTGTTAGGAAGACTACTCCTTTGCTATTATCCTGGATGGAGCAAATGGCTGCTCTTTCTGTATAATTCTGTCTGAACTCACCACTTCTAGAGGGTGCTATGAAATATGCTGCTATACTGTCTTTTCCTCATTCACGGGGCCCTGTCCCCGACTTAATTTGGATGGATAGTGGCTTACTGGGCCGGATCTGTACCCAGGCTCGATGGAGCTCTGCTTCAGGTAGCAGGTCAGCAGCCAAAGAGGAAAACACTTCCTTGTGCAAGACACTATATAGTCTGCCAAGGGGAGTGGTTAAATGAGCTAAACCTGTAAGGGATAGCTTAAGAAACTGTAACCTGAGTATAGGGGGGTCTACCCTATAACAGTACAGATAAGGAAAAGTAGGGAAGTAAAGCCATAGGGAACTTAACCCTATGGGTCCCTACATTCACCCGGGGGAAGAATCCATTCCGACCCGGCAATGGTAAATAACCATAAGTACACTTTCAAGCAATAAACATAGTGCAAGAATTTAGTGCAAAAATATAAACAGTACCAACATCCGCTTCTGGTATCCTCCAGAGGTATACCTGGGTACATTGGATGACTGTGAAGAAAAAGTTAGGCACATACAGCAACTTTTACGGACTTACATACACCTTGAGTGTCCTGGTGGATCAGTCCGGTGCACACATGGGAAATACTCCTGCGGTTCCAGGTTCCCAGGCACATACTTGGCTGTAAAGAAATGTTGCATTGGGTTAACATTCAAACTGTGACACAATCCCACCCATCAACTTTATTAAGTCCAGGCCTTCCACCCAAACCCAGTGTTCATGGATCTCTCGACATGCACTTCGTGGTGTGGATTAGGCAAGGGGTCCTACCCTCAGGCAGGTGAAAATAGAAGTTGTAGTGGGATGGGCGCAGCAGTCTTTTCTTGGTCACCCAACTATATACAAACAAGGTTCTCAGCAGTGCCCCCAAGGGTAAAACAGTCCCTCAACCATATAGGGTTTAACTGAGAATTAAAGATATCCGGGGCCGGTTATAACTGTTCAACTTAATAACCAGTGGTAGAGTTCACCTCTAGCTCCAGGGAGCGAGTCTCTTTGTGAACAATCCCCAAAATTAGGACAGGGGTCCAGCAAAATAAGCAGTGGATCACCCTGGAGGAACTTCACTCCTTTGCCCCAAACTTCTTGCGAATGTCCTCGTAGGACCTGTAGAAGGAGGGATGTGGCTTATTGATCTTTGCGCCACTAGGGAGCGTGGCCATGATGCTATGGACCTTGTCCTCCTGAAGTTTCCCGCTGGTTCTGACACAGTGCTTCAGTACGGTTCTCCCGAACCACCATTCAGCGAGAGTAGCATTAAGGAATTCCAAGTCCTTTTGCCTCTTGGCAGCATTAGAGTGAAAAATGCCACCCGATCCGACATCGGTTCGTTCTAACAATTCTCTGTACAGCCACTCTTGGAGGTGTTTGTCTACTTCGTCGTATACCCACTCGGGGGCATACGGCATATAGTACCCCCATTCCTTGAGGACACGCTTGTTTATGACCCGCTGTACCCGGGACACCAACCGTGATTTGTATGGATCTGCCCGGCCGGGCATGACCCAAAATTCCTCCTCTCCTTGTTGAGGATGGTATGGCGGCGGTGGAGTGACTGATGATGGCTCTCCCTGATCCTCAGGGTCTGGGCTATCTGCAGAAGAACTGAACTCCATAACGTTCCAATTTGGTTTTGGGAAACGTCTGGAGGGCTGGTTGTCATCCGATGCTTGACTGTCCTGGCAGGAGCTGGTATGTGATGCTGCAAGTCCAGGCCCAGCCATGGTAGCTGGTTTTGGGGTGCGTCCGCGACCCCTCCCCTTTGGTGGAGACTTGACCTCCTCGCTTTGGGGTGTGGATATTTTTAACTGGGCCAATGCCTGCACCTCCTCCCCAACCACTTTAGGGGAATCTGAAACTGCAGGTGAAGTGAGCCCTGAAGAGGTTCTAGTGTGGCCCAGCAGTATGGGTGATGACAACCGGGGGAGATTATCTGGTACAGGCTCCCCAGTTTGGACAGGAATGGCAGGTTGAACCTCCTCTTTTACTGTGAGAGGCCCTGCCCAACAAGGAAACAGACATCCAGGGTACCTGATGGTGGCTTCCCTGAAGACCCATTCGGAATCTTTCCCACACCCGCCACAACAGGGGATCATTACGTGGCGGCGGGCTGATAAGGATTTTCTAGAGAAAGTCCCGGTCCAAATGTACCTGTCCTTGCTGATTTGTGGCAAAAGGTCAGCCATCTCTAAGCCCTGGGCCCCCTCCGGTGCCTCAGGGTCTGGCCAGCCGTCCCACCCCTCATCCGCCATCTTGGGTGTGGTTTGTGGGGTTGACTGGTGTATTGCGCACACTTAAGGGTCCGCCCCGCTATGCGGCTTGGAAATGTGTGCTTGGGTGCCTGGTGATATCCTACCGCAACCGCGTGTAGGTAATAGCTAATGGCACCAAATGTTGGGGAAAGTTCTTGCCTCCCCTGCTCCCTGTATCCCTATCCCTTGGTGTGGGCAATCGGTAAGGAGCAAATTGTAGTAGCAAAGTTATTTGTGGTGTGCCTTGTATATCCCCAGCGCAGCCGCGTCTGGACAAGGTGCAACACCGGACTGTGCCCCAGGGGTATGGCTTCCCACTCCGGATTATCCTCCCCGCTATGCGGCTTGGTCAGGCAGTGGTTACTATCCCAATCCCTTTTACCAGTAATTCCTACCCGCGTCCGCGGAGTAGGCTGGGTGTGGATGCACAGTAGAAGCGGTGACTCGCGTCCGCGTAGTCACTCAGTAGTATATGTGGAGCAGTATCAGAGTACCCGGTGCAGCCGCAGGGGTCTATCTGGTAGCAGGATGTAGCGCAGTGACACGCACGTCTCACTCCTTGCAAAGCTCTCCACAAAATGGCGCTGGTGACGTAAGGCCCCTCCTCCCCCCTCCGAAATCTCGTAAACAGGTCTGCTTCACGCGGGATTTCGGGGAAAAGAGCGCCAAAGTCAGCAGCACTTGATGGACAGGTCCACCGGCCAATGGGAATACTCGGGTAGAATCCACAAGCCCGAACCCACGGCCAATCAGTACACTGCAAATACGATCAGGCCTGCGGCGCCTTTTGCCTATTGCGTCCGGCAGAGCCTGTCAGTAAAATTTAAAGTGACACACACAACTACTCAGTCCCCTCAAGGCAATGGCTCCGGAATAAATAAATTGAATATAAAGCACGTTGGGCGCCAAATGTAACACCTATTTGGCTATAAAATGGCCAACCCAGGCTAGTAGCGTGCTGTAGAGCATGTTACATGCGACCTTAATGCACAGGAGTGGGCCTCCGCTACGTGGGAGGTATATAATGGAGCTGAGGGGTTGTTGAACTACAACTAGCTGCAGTAGTGTGGTGCAATAGATAGAAATGGACGCCAGAGGATTCTTATGAATGAACTGGGTAATACTTTATTTGTCCAAGACAAAGGTAATCAGGGTTATCAATACTCACTTAATAGATGTTACACAGTATGCAGTTATACAGTTGATGTTAAAGATGGATAAATAGCAGAAATATGATGCACCCCTGGATATCCCTTCTCATCAAGAGGTTTGGGCAGGTAGAACAACAACAGCGTGATAGGTAGGAAAGCTCACCGGCATAGTCCCATGCTCTTTTGGAGGTTAGGGCAAGGCATATTTGCTAACCTATTTCCCTAGCACTTCTGTGTCCCTAATCTAAGGCCAGTAATGCCTGTTAGGAAGACTACTCCTTTGCTATTATCCTGGATGGAGCAAATGGCTGCTCTTTCTGTATAATTCTGTCTGAACTCACCACTTCTAGAGGGTGCTATGAAATATGCTGCTATACTGTCTTTTCCTCATTCACGGGGCCCTGTCCCCGACTTAATTTGGATGGATAGTGGCTTACTGGGCTGGATCTGTACCCAGGCTCGATGGAGCTCTGCTTCAGGTAGCAGGTCAGCAGCCAAAGAGGAAAACACTTCCTTGTGCAAGACACTATATAGTCTGCCAAGGGGAGTGGTTAAATGAGCTAAACCTGTAAGGGATAGCTTAAGAAACTGTAACCTGAGTATAGAGGGGTCTACCCTATAACAGTACAGATAAGGAAAAGTAGGGAAGTAAAGCCATAGGGAACTTAACCCTATGGGTCCCTACATTCCCAAACTTTGTTAAACTATAAAATGAATTCAGAAGTCAGGACTCTGGACCTGAACAAATCAGTACTAAACTAGTAAGGTACCTTTGAATCTAAACATCCAACTTGATTCATTTAAAGAGTAACTGCTTTTTACTATTACACACTACAGAGGTGGGTTACTGTGACAGTTTCTTACCCCTGCAAATATCTGGAAAACAAAAACAATTGTAAGTATCTCCTCATGAAAAAAAAAAAAGTTTCCAAGCCTTTACTTTATATTCAGATAATAATCTAGTTCTGCTGTGTTTGTACATATGTATGGTCTCCAATTCACCCCTTTAATATTGCCTATAAAATATACAGAATGCAGGACTGATTAAAAATGAATTCAGTTGCATACAGTATCCCATGACAAATTATTAACCATTTCTGCTTACAGACAACCTGTGCACCCTATTTTTTTATGAATATACTTGTTATATGTTTTATGCCAGCCTTGAAAGTGAATAGGTTAGGATTAAAAGTTCCCATTTTAAAATTAAAGTTAGAACAACTTCAGCCGCATGCTTACGATTATGTGTAGGGCTGAATAACAATTTAGAGACAAGAATATATTTGCCTAAGTCCTGAATTTGCTATCGACCTAGTGGCTGTCTGACCTTCTGCCCAGACTACATTATTATATATATTGTAACACGTCCGATCTTGGCACCAGAGGAGCATATAATCATATGAGATTCCAATCAAATCAGACGAAATGAGTACTGCTGTGTACCATTTAAATACTAAAGGGAAAGTAGTGTTTAACAGAAATTTAAACAACCCTCATTATTATTGTAATAATAAATTAAGGAATAGAAAAGTAGGAGCGCAAAATGTAAATTTAAATATATAGTTAGTACAAGGCATTATTCTGAATGAAAAGAATACTGCAAGTAGGAAATCCAGCTAGCTGATATCAGAAAGTTAAAGAAATCTCCAAACAGCTAATAATGAGAAGCCAATGTTCCCATTTTGAGATAAATATCCTCCGAGGGGTTGCGCACATTTACAATAACTTGGATGAAGGTTGTTGATACAGTGCAGCTATAACTCCAAAATATACATTCACCATGGGGAAAGCAACAAAGTTTGCAAACTGTTCTGTAATCCATAGCAAAATGTTTGTATTTAAACTTCCCAGCAGACCTGTATCTAATCCACTCGACAGCTGGAAATAATCCGAGAAAGGCCACAGCTCTGGGACTGTAGGTGGAAACGGCTTCATATCAGATAATGTCAGCAGAGAATTACAGTCCCAGATGCAGGACAAACTGTTTCCTAAATTATTAAGGGTAGGATTTATTTAACCTTAGGAATCTCACTACCAGATCTCAATTCCCTCTTTCCCATGTTTCATTTTAGGATTTTTTTTGCTTTTTCACTGAAAGGGGAATTTCATCTTAAAATTAATCTTTACCATGGGATAGTGTGATGTTCAAAAACAAACTGCAAATCGACAAGGTATTTTTTTTTTATTTCACTTTTAAATTTTGCAGATCATCACTTCACATATAAACTGCTACCATAAGTAGGTTATTAGCTACCTAGCATCCTCATAGTTTTATTTACTGCTTTGTGAACTATTTTATAGCAGATAGTCGTAGATAGACATTTGCACATTGGTGTCAATCCTTGCGGTCACATGTTCCTAACTATAGGAAGGTATCTTACTCTAAGATGCAGTCTGTCTGCGCAGTTTATGCACATGGGCTTGTGACTTCAACAGAGTTAAACCAATAACATGGGTGCTTAGGGGTCAGTGTGGAACTCTAATAACAGTGTAGGGACAAATTCTTAGGGAGAATGGTAGAATTCTGTCAGAATGTGTGTTTCAAGAAGTTGTATTGAAGTTTATTACTGTAAAGCTTGCTTTGCCAAATTGTACCTTCATATGAATTATATACCGTTCAGCTAAGGAGTGTAAAGCAATCTTCCGTTTGTCAAATAAGCTGTGGGATGCTGGGATTTGAAGTTCCCATGGCCACCACAGCCAAAAGTTTGATAACCCTGCTTTAGCCTATTACTGTGCAGACACACAGAGCTACTTAGAAGCAGCTACTTGTCACAGCTGCTAAATACCAGAAAATCCCCTGCCATAAACAATACTGAGAATTGCCTCTGCTAAAACTTAGGTAGAGACAATTATCAGTAAATGATCCGTATTGTCTATTTCTGTAGCTTTGACAAGTAGCTGCTACTAGTAGCTCCATGTGTCTACACCCGAAGACAGTGATCCCCAACCAGTGGCTCATGAGCAATATGTTGCTCACCAACCCCTTGAATGTTGCTCTTAGTGCCCCCAAACCAGGTAGTTATTTTTGAATTCCTGAATTGGTGGCAGGTTTTGGTTGAATAAAAACAAGATTTACTACCAAATAAAGCCACCTGTAAGCTGACAGTGTGCATAGAAGCTGCCTAACTGCCAATCTTAGCCCTTATTTGGCACCTCCATAAGCTTTTATGCTTGTGTTGCTCTCCAAGTCTTTTTACATTTGACTGTGGCTCACGAGTAAGAAAGGTTGGGGACCCCAGCCCTAAGAGATAGGCATGTGGCACTTCTGGCAGTTTTGAAATGCATGTATGAATGCTCTCACTGTTTTGAAGTGGGTGAATGTGTTTTTTATGCTCTCCCATACTAGGAGTTTAATAATCCTGCTTTATACATACTTTTAAGTAGGATAAAGAGAAACTGTTTGTTGTAGACCTGATCTTTGGAGCAATATACAGATTTTTGGAAAAAAAAACATTATGGCAGCAAGATCAGGAAAAAGAAAAGTAGACAATAGTAAAACTTTTCAAATGTTATTTCTGTAACTTCAGGACGCAGAGAAGAAATATATAAGATGGCAAAAGACCTAGGGCATACCGCCAAACTGTCCCAATTGCGGGACAGTCCAGATGTTAACAGCTCAGTTCTCAGTCCCGAATTCTTATTAAAAGTCCCTTTGATATCTTGCACTGAATGAGAAACTTTTTTTTGGCAAACTTAATTAGATAAGTAGGCCTTTGGCAGACAGTCCAGAATACTCAACACCTGCACTTAGGAAAATGGAAGTGGTGTTTAGGAGTGTGACCAAAAATGGACCTGGTCAAAAAATATGCCACTCTATGTGGGAGGTATGCTAGGGGATATTCTGTTCGCTTACAGAAATCCCTCTGAGTGGATACAAAGTGTGCACAGTGAATGTAGACACTGCAGAGCATGATCACCTTAGAAAACAAATTCTTGGCAACAAACAACATTAACTGCATTTGAATTGCATCCTGTGGGTCGACATTTAGGATGAATGCCATTTAAACTGGGTATGAACATGATGGAAAATAATATTAAAAAGAAAAAAAGAAAAAAAAAGATGGCAGAATTCGCTTCTAATTACATGGGGGTACATTTTACCTGCAGACTGCGAAGTGCACTAACCACAGCCATGTCCACCAAGTATGTGTTTTAGTACAAGTATAGATGCTTCAGACAGTGTCTAAGCTAAACAAAACAAGCAGCATTATTAGTGCCCCACATGGGGGGCTTCTGCACAGCACTGCTTTGAGTTGCATAGATTTTGGCTATGCAGAAAAAATGCAGCTCTGCGCAATACCTTTAATATTAAGGAAAGGGATAGATTTGCGTAAGCTTTAGCTGCAAAATTTAATTCCCATTAAAAAAATCCAAAAACTTGAGCATTTCACAAAAGGCAGAAACATTATTTTATTCAGCTGACACAGTACATGTAGTTTTTCTAAAGCAGGTGATGCTATATGACTAGGTCTTTCCTTTGATAAACATATTATGTTCAAGAATGGTCCCAACATTGTAAATTGACTAGAAGTTCTGGGTAAATTTCCTGGGAGTGTGATTTAAACAAATAGTCAAAGACCTTAGTATAGCAGATTTAGTGTACTTAATGTTTATTCTCTCTCATTAAAATGGCTATTAGTAGTGATCTCAATGTGTAATTAAAAAAGAGAATACCTTTTCGTTTTCCTCTGACTTATATTCTAACCTTTTTTAATTTTAAACGAGTTGGCTTCTTTTTTTTTTATATGCATTTTATCATAACAAACAAACTAATCATTAGGTTGCCTTGGTTTATTAGCACAAGCTACTGTATGTTAAAATGGAACTGTTCTTAAAAGCTCCTACACTGAAAATATATAACAGCATTTACCTTACCAGTTACATGGAGACCAGATGAGAATACATCTGGTCTGTGTGTGTCCTTATCATGTATCAGCATAAAATTCTGCTGCTGCACTCAGTCGGTGCCTCTAGAGAAAAGATCCCTAGGCCTTGAGAATCGGTATTTTCAGGGGATTTGTACAAATACTGCAGGTAGAATCAAGCTTCAGATTTGTTCAGGCAGGCAGCTATATTAGAGTTCCCTGTGTATAGATCAACTTTTTTTATTTATAAATAATTAAGCAGATAAAACAGGCAACAAAGTTTATGGTCAGCCCCACATAGAGACAATTTTCAGTATTATCTATTTTGTAGCTGCTACAAGTAGCTCCATGTGTCATTGCCCTTAAAGGAAAACTATACCCCTTAGTGGTATAAAAAAATATATATAACACATAAAATAACTCGTATATAAAATGCTGCTTCATTGAAATAAACCATTTGCATAAAAATACACTTTTTAGTAGTATGTGTCATTGGGTAATCCTAAATAGAGCCCCCTGTGATCCTACGATTCACATTGCACACATACATGCTAGGTCACATCAGCCAATTAATGGATAAAATTCTGTCTTTTATTCTCAAACTGCTTCCTGTTAGAGCTGCATTATTTCTGGTCAGGTGATTTCTGAAGAACACAGACCATCACAAAATGGTGGCTCAAGGTAAAAGGAAAATATGTACCAATATATATTCCAGTTTAGTAAGATTCTTTAGTAGGCCACTTAATATGATATAAACTGTTAGTTGAGTATTCATATTGAAGTTTACCTTCAAGGGAAACCAGTTGCTAATATAGTTTCCAGCTTCATCTGAGGGTTCCATACATAAAGTTATTATTTTTACTATTAGAATTATTAACACTTTTTCCCCATTACTTTCTTTGAAGGGGTAACAGACTTTTGCACTAGTTTAGGACAATCAAACCCTTTGTTTGCACCAGTTTTGTTAAGGTAAATTACCTTTAGGATGAACATCAGGGTTATATTTTGCAATATTCTGTTCACCATTCAGTCAACTAGGGGTACCAGAATCGGAAGCAAACAGATGCATCATTGCCGATCTTCTGGCTGTGTGAACTTAGTTGTGTTTATCAGAGATTTTGGAGGAATTCTGGTTGCCATTAGAAGCAGATTTTAGGTTACCTTA
This sequence comes from Xenopus tropicalis, assembly GCF_000004195.4. Taxonomy (NCBI): domain Eukaryota; kingdom Metazoa; phylum Chordata; class Amphibia; order Anura; family Pipidae; genus Xenopus; species Xenopus tropicalis. The sequence goes on from NC_030677.2 coordinate 126,609,181, forward strand.
TTCATACCGCATAGGCTGTTCCTTACTAGGACACACTTTTTCACATCTTACTAGTTTGCAGTATTTTCATCAACAATGCACAAAAAAAATGTTTGTATCCCGAGTAACAATTTACAACAGGCAGTTAAGCAAGTAAATATACTTTCCTTGGGAACACAATGGATTGAAAAGGAAGTTTATTTTTTAACAGACTGCATCAATGCGCACTTCACCCGACAGGAATTTCCAGCCTGCCAGATATGCAGACTGGTAAGGGCTGTGACAGATGGGGAGATTAGTCGCTGTGCGTCAAATCTCCCTTGAAATGCCATCCCACCGGCTAGAATGTAAATCACGGCGGGATGGCATTTGTGGCATGGCGGTTTGCCGAAGTTGGCTTGAGAGGAAACTCCGGCGATTTCTGCGCCGCGTATGCATTTTGGGGAGATTAGTCGCCCTCAACAAGGGAGATTTGTCACGTGGTGACTAATCTCCCCGTCTGTCACAGCCCTAAGATGTCAAATTGGTAGCTTATATCTGCCCGTAGTTTTTAAATAGTGAGAAAAGAAATACAAGATTTCAAAATGTAGCTCCTAGTACAAAGTTGATCTAGAGTCTGTTGGAATCAAATCAGCTGAAACGGACATCTCCAATTGTTTTTTTTTTGTTTTTTACACCTTGCATGGGATCAGTCAGAAGCTAGCTAGCTATTTAGACAAATGCAGGATGCAGGTTGCTAACCGAGGATGAAGTAGAACACATTTAATTTTACATGAAATTTTACTGATTCGGGCAAAAATGTATTTTGGCAAGATGATGGTGTTTTCAAACTGAATAGAGAGTATTCCAATTATTTTTTCTAATTATGCAGAATATTTCCTAACAAGTTGAGAAATTTAACTGGCACATGGGGTATTCCATTACTCTGCATTAATCACAAGTGTCATAGCATGTCTTTGTAGGTCCACACAAGGGGGCAGATTTATGAACATTGCAAAAGGCAGTGTCATAACTACCAGGGGTGCGAGAGGTTGCCACAAAAATGATGGGGCGGGGGGGGGGCTGCTGTATACCATGCACCTGGGCCAGGGGATGTCTAGTTATACAACAAAAGGTCATTTAGCAAAAGCAACCAATCACATCTTTGTTTTCATTTTCTAACTTGTAATAGACGGTTCAAAGGTAGATAACCGTGCATTCTTCTCAGGTTGGCATTTTTTATGCCAGGAAGGCAATCATATTTACCCAAAAACTGCCCAAAACTTCTACTTAAGGACAATAGAAAAGGTTGATACATGAAACTTTCCCCCTGTACAAACATACCCAACCTAGGAAGAGGGTGCTCTGGCAAAGCTGTGGACAGCTGATTGTACCACTCTGCTCGAGTGACTAGTGATATAGTGACTAGGGGGCATATTTATTATGCTGTGTAAAAAACGGCGAAAAAATTCGCCACACATCGCCAGGCTTCGCTGTGTAAAAATGGCGTAAAAACGGCGTAATTGTTTTATGCGTTTTTTCTTCCACCGGAACTTATGGAAAATAACGGGGTAATATCCGGCATCAAATGGCGATCTTTCCCATTTATTTTACACAGCTTTTTACTCAGTTTTTTTGGCGAATTAGTTTTACACAGCATAATAAATACGCCCCTTAGTGTATGCCTTGATATCCCTGAATGTTGTCCATAGGATCTTTAAATTACCATAGCTTCCCTTCTTTTTTTTCTTTTATTTCTGTGTTTTATACCTTTCTTTTTAGTTACACTGATTAAGGCAGGGATCCCCAACCTTTTATACCCGTAAGCCACATTTAAATGGAAAAACTGTTGTGGAGCAACACAAGCATGTAAAAGGTTCCTGGGGGTGCCAATAAGAGCTATAATTGACTACTTAATAGCCCCTATGTGGACTGGCAGCATACAGAAGGCTCCGTTTGCCATTATACTTGGTTTTTATGCTAGTCAGTTATTCAAAAATAAGCATCATCCAAGGGGTTGGTGAGCAACATGTTGCTTACAAGCCACTGGTTGGGGAACACTAGATTAAGGTGTACTCATATAGTAGCATTTCAACTGACTACGTATATGCTGAGAGAATACTCTATTTTGTTATTAAAATTAACCTGAATAAATACAATCTTTAACAAAAAAAAAAGTACTAGTGTTTACTTTTTCTGGGGACTGAGGTCTAAATTCAGCACTCTTACATGCACAGATAATGGAAATTGCAGACTTACCAAAAAGAGAGCTTTGGATGTCTCCAGAGGAACAAAGTAGTTTAAATATTTATTGATAGTAACAAACTATTATCTTTAATTGACTGGAATTTACTAAATGTAGCACATTAATTATGAAGAAAATAAAAACCATAAAATGTCTCAAATTATATTAATTATACATAGTCAAAAAGACGCTTTTACAAAATAAAATAATAAATTATGATTGAAAGAAGATTATTATTAAATATACAAAGCCACATATTCCTTGAAGTGGAAAAAATAGTCTGTAATAATAGCTTAAATTTTTCACATCAATAAACACTTGAAAGTATAAAATGTGTAAATGTACAGTACAGAAAAGAGAGCCATTTAATTACTCAGAATGACACTGCATTCTGTATTTTAAGTAACAGTCTACCAATACTCTAGTACAAATAGAAAAAAGAGGGATACAAAAATTAGTGTATGTGCATATTATATATACATTTACACACATATACACATAAACATGAAGACAGAGCAGACCACACCGCACCAACTAGCTCACTTCAAATGACTAAGAAGGTGTACTGGAATCTGCTCTTTTTGTACAACAGGCTGCTGGTAAGAGATAAACAGAAACTGAATCAATCTTAAAGGAGAAGGAAAGGTACAATCACTGGGGGGTGCCAAAATGTTAGGTACCGCCCAGTGATAGTAATCACTTACCCGATACCTGTGCCGGTGTTCCCGTTAGCAAAAAACTGCACTGGGCCGGGGTACCTGTGACTGAGCAATCGTCTTTGCTCCTCTTGTGGATTCGCAATAGAGTGAAAACCTGATCTTTAACAAGAAAGTCTTCATTTTTACCCTGCTGCACATGAACTGCCCCCAGGATTTGGAACAATGAAGATAGACTGAGGAGGATCTCTATGTCACAGATACCCCCGGCTGGTGCAGTTTTCTTTAACTTTCCTTCTCCTTTAATGTACAGCTCTTTTAACTCACTCGCTCTTGTAAAAAGGGACATAATGCAAGCAGTTTTAGGCAGCAGAAGCCAAAGCGTCCCTGAAGGATACATTTTAACAACTCCAGTATGAACATCCCAACATCTAGCTACTCAGATTGATCATTCTCTTAAGCTATATTTGGTTTGAAATACTGAGATACAAAACAAGTTACCTGCTTAATGACTTACATTCAGTTTAGAATGTTTTACAAGCCTTCCTCAGCAGCCATAACCAAGGTGAAACATGCTGCACCCGAACAGAAGAGGGTACATGATTTTATGGTAATATATGAATTATTATACATAAGAGAATTTTTTAGCAGTGGTCTGTTCACAAAGGGTTTAAAATAAATCATACCTATTGGGGACCTGCCACTTAGACATAAAAAACATGTTCTTTGCAAATTAAACAAGAAACCCAAATTCTTTTTTTTTTAACTAAAACATTTATATCTGTAAATGTATTTAAAAATCTCAGCTGGTGGGTCAGTCAATTACTTTCACTTTCCATTCAGCACTTTATTGCACTTCTCTCATTCCTCCTCCCTTCTCACTGTCTATAATTGTGAATCCTGTGCATGGGCATTAAGATCCCCATTCTAGCGCATACACAATATTTTGCAGTGATTGTGATTTCCAAGACTGAAGGAAACAAAATGTAAATAATTTATACAGTGTAAGTAAAGTTTGTTTCGACTAACATGATAGAATTTAATTTCTAATTTTTAGACAGGTCCTCTAAAAGTTATCTTTTCAATTACAAGAAAAAAAACACAAATTACAAATACTCAAAAATTGTCATTTAGCGGCATACAAAGGAAAGCTGTAAAGTGATATAGTCTATGTGCAGCCCAGACCTCAAAAAGCGGATTGCTGTTTCATTGTGTGAACTGAATAAATGTACATGATTATCTACTCTGGCACAGTGTCTGGGAAAATGTTAGAGTGGAGGTATGTATCTTTCAAAATGCTCTGTGAGACACAGCATACAAGGAGAATAACCAAGGCTGTGTGCAATCAGATTGAGGTAAATAGGTGCTGTGAGAGATGTCTCTATGGGTGGGAGGGAAGCTCTCTACCAAGGAAGCAGGAAGTAGAGGGTGTAGCTGTGGCTGGGGAAACAAAATTTTGTTACACGTGTGACTTTTCTCATTTCAAAGATTGCTAGTTAAAAAAAACAAGCACACAAACACATCTGGGGGTACATCAAATGCCAATGAACAACTTTTTGCTTTGTTTAGAAACAAACATGAATAAAGTGGAAAACAGAAAAAAAACTACCTTTTTCAGTTAAGTAATATGGCTAATAGTCACCAACAATAATGTGACAAGAACACAGAAATTACATCAAAAAAGGAGAAAAAATGGTTTAAATCAAAACAAGCATAAATTATACTGATGGTGGCACAGCTATTTACATAGAAGTTGAATGGCTTGCATTAATACACGTTTAGATAAATAGAGGAAAAGACTTGGCACTATTTATGGAGAAGTTGCATCTTCTTAAGCGCATTGATTTTTAGTTCAGTGGTTCTGGTTAAGGCACTGCATATGAAAAAACACACCATGTTACATATACGTATATGCCATTCCAAAACATATTGGCTGCTACTGTTCAACAACCACCAACTAGAAATTTGAAAGTAAAAAAAAATTCTGCATTTCTGGCATAAACCAACTAAATAATACATCATCATCCTCTTATAATAAGGGCGTAATTTGCTGGCAAAAGTTATTTTCCTATTTTCACTACTGTAACTATCCATTATGTTCAAAAAAGACTATGTGACATAAATGATGGATTATTTTGATTTATGGCGTGTATGCTTGTACATTTCGTTTAGTGTTCAAAATATACTGAGCTGATGGCATATAAACAAATGCGCATGCACCCACACAAAAATGATCCTCTTTGTTTCTCAGTTGGATTACACAATTGTAGGTTCCAAAACATTACTGGCTTAACAACCATTAACAAGATCATCTTGGGTGCAATTTTCCACACATATTTCTAAAAAAAAAAAAAAAAGCTGTTTTACTTAACAAAATGCTTCCGTGTGTGGCCAAAGTTAGAGCCTTGTGCAGCAAGTGCTACCTAAATGCATGCTCCTAAGGTTGTTAGATAGAGCATTTTTCTGGCTTAACAGGGTTGTAGGGGACCAAACCCAGCATTTTTTCAGCCTGACACAGGACTATGGCATATAATTATTTGTGCCATTTCACGGATGATTTGTTTTTCTTGTTCTTGGACTAATTATTATAAGTGGTTTCTAAAGTAGTAAGTTGCACATACATTGGAAGATACTTTTTGCAAAGATCTCCAAATAAACGGTAGTTGCTGGATTTGGCCCCAATGCGCTTTGGAGACCCATTGGGAGAAGACTACGTAAAGGCTTTAATTCAGTCCTCATACATTAGGATTTTCTAAATTGCAAGATATAAATCACAGACCCTCAGGATGATCCAATATGCAGGCTGATAAGCTGTCTACTGAGTCTGGAAGTCAGCAACTTTTATTGGCCATGTATGGAAACCTTTAGTTTATTCAATGATAGCATATACCCTGGGTGTTCTGCACAAGGTCATATATGTCCCCACCCAGCAAATTCCTTCATGTTCTGCTGCTCAGGGTCACTGACAATGTAATTTATGAGCTTATCTGTATTCTGTTCACAGGGTAGGCAGAATTTATGGTGGGTCTATAGGTTTCTGAAAGGGAGGGGAAGGAATCAAAGATAAGAACACATTATAAAAAAAAAAGTGATTGTATTCACTTACCTAATACTTTGGGCTGGTGATCCCGCTAGCTATTCGATACCCTGGGCACTAGGCCAGGGTTCTTCCAGTGAGCACAATGGAGCAATTCTTTTCCTGCTTCTTCTTTCTTTGAGCTGGTCTGCATGTACAGTAGAGTTAAAAGGTGAACTTTCCAAAAAAGCCAGCCTTTTTACTTTATTGTGCATGCGTTGGCCACAGAGTATCAAACAAAGAAAAGCGGAAGATCATTGCTCTGAGGTGCTTGCTGGAATAACCCAAGGCCTGTACAGCTTTCTTCTAACAGGAGCACCAGCCGGGGTATCAGATTAATGAATACAATCACTGAGTGGTGCCTAACTTTTGGCACCCTCTAGTGATTTTACCTTTTTTTCTCCTTTAAGAGAAACAATCTAAATGTAATCTATCTACATCTTTATGAAAACTCTATTTTGTCTTGTTTATGAATTCTGATTATCCATCTTAAAAGGACAAAGACCACAAAATTGACCGATAACGTGCATCTCTTAGTCGAAGGCTGCACCTTTACAGTAAAATCAATGCTACGAGTGGTCTCTTTTTACACCGAGTAATTATAGGACATTTCCAACAAATGCACATATTTTTAAAAATTATTTTATTACTGCATCCCATTCTCCACTTATGTCTCAAATATGCATAAATATAAGTGCATTATTTGCTGAAGAACACTCTAAAGCCAGTAGCCAAATAGTAAGGAAAATCCACACACCAAAAAAAGAATATTTGTATTTTGTTTTAGAAAACATTGCTTATTGCTGAAAAATATTATACATTTGGAGTGTATTTTGGCAAAGGACACTGTAGGTGATATACTGTGGTTTAACTGCTTAGCTCCCAGGCAAGAAGAGAAATGTGATGGTAAAAATTGTAGATAAACCAAATGTTGAAAACAAAGCAGAGATTTCCAATTTCTTCACATTTTTCCATACATTTGTTATATGTCATTAATGTCCTTCTGTATTTTTTCTGGACTAAGCCAGGGGGAGGCAACTAAATGGTTATTAGTTGTATTGTAACTGTTACAGGAAATATATCTCTGGAAGGGGATGCAGCTATTGACTACCCCGTCTAACAGTGACGATGTATTTGCAGATGATGGTTTATTGCTTAGAATGATATATTAAACAGAATATATTGATAACAACTCTCTTTACCCCACGGTGTCATGTGGTGTAAACCATTGATTGCTCTATACCATTTTATTTAGGTAGGAGAATTACCAAGAGTGTGTGAAGTTTGGAAACAGTAACATCTAGCCGATAGTCAGGGAAAACACGCATATTCAGTTTTTAAATAAATAATAAAAATAATTTAAAAAAATCTTCAGTTCATTTCTGTTATGTATATAACCAGTCAAATTAAGTATCTCTCATGGAGGACAATGAAACATGAGCCACAAAAATACAATAAAAATGAAATCTACAATATAAAAAATGGAAAAAAAAAAAAAAAAAAAAAAGACTTATATAAATGGATATTTTAATCCCTGACATATTTGCATATGCACTTCCGAAATTTAATGCTGGTATGAAATTTATATGTGGAATTTGAAGTTTTGAATTAAACCTATTATACCAAGTTTCTTACAAAAAAAAAGTGTGCTGGAGTCCTGAGTTTCTTAAGAAAGTTGTTTCCAATTGTGTATTTCAAACATTATGTCCTTTTAGAGCCCATATCAGCCACTAAAGAGTAACAAAAAAAAATATTTTTTAATTTTGTGCTATTAATTCATTGCTTTCCACTTTGTTGGATAATAATTCATATTTCTAACAGAGTTATGTATATACATGTATCTTAATCCTCAGACATCTCTATTGTTGTTTAGCCATAGTGCAAATTGTAGTAGTATCTTTGCGGTCTTCAAAGTACTTGCTGGTATGTCGCCTGGAATGAGCTCTTTAGGAAAGTATGATATAATGGATCATTAACATAATCATTTTCTAATTTGACATTGAGCACTCTTTGCCTTTTCTTCTGACCACAAATGACCTCTTCTCCATAAAACTCATCTTCAAATTTCATGTCAGAGGCTCTGGACTAAAACATAAATAATCAGAGTGAACAATAATGGATTAATAAATGATGTAGTGAAAGCAGTGACTAAAAATAAACTCTCTAGTGCGTTATTTAAAAAAAGCAGTAAAACTTATGTTGTATTTAATATATAAACTGTTAAAAAAGAATTGCTTTAATAAGTAAAGAATTCTAAAGCATGAAATCTAAATAAATGTGTATGTATAATATTTTAAAATAACCTTTAAACACTTACATAGCGGGATCTAATCTTTTTTGGAAGTTCTTCATCAAGTGTGTAAATATCTTCTCGTTTAGTAACAATCTGGGAACCATCTTCAAACTCAACCTAGAACAGAGAAAGACATATTTAGGAAGTGTCTCAGACCTTGGCCATAGAAACATAGTAGCATAGCAGAGTACTCCACAGGCTAATGACCATATAAGTATACTGAAACATTATGTATGCTTATTGATTTTTTTTTTTTTTTAAAGTAGCGTATTCAAAGTCTAAGAAACAACAGCCAAACAATAGCAAATCCAACCCATTACAAATATACCTACTCTGGAAAATTTATGGCAGTACAAACCTCAGTGGCATAACTATATGTCAATATTGTCAATAAAATAAAGCACTAAAACAAGTGAAGCAAATACTCCCACAATGATTAATAGATATGACCAGCCTTTTCTCATATCACCTACTTCCACAAAAACCTAGTCCATCGGAATGTTGGTAACAACTTACTTCAGCAACAACTTTTCATGTCTACAAGAAATTCTCCCAACTAATCCCCTAAACTAAAATAACTGCAGACAGACCAATTCACCAGAACTTAAGGAAATGCTATGTCTTGTATTTCTTATCATATCCAAAACTGCACCTCACACTCGCCAAAATATTTTAAGCTTTAAGCTGTAATAGTTATTGCCAGGCTGTAAAGGAAAAAAATCCAAGTTTAGCACAGTGTGTAAGTAGCTGTAACTAGAATCACTATTTTAATGTGTCTGTGTTGTCTGCCTCCAGAATTCCCATTAAATATGCAATCTGCTACAAAAGATAACCCATACCGCATTATCTACATTTAAAGTGCCACATTTAATGTAGTGCAAAAAAAACTCTTTACATACACATCCATCAACCTTTTTTCCCTCTCCTTATTTAATTTCTTTTTTTTGTATTTGCTTCCAATGCAACAACTGGCAGAATTTAATTGAAAAGCTTTCACTGCTTTTGAGATTTGCAGAGAGAAATGCAGGTGAAGAGAAGACAACCTGAATGACACTGCATAAGATATCGGTTAAATAAAAACCGTGTATACAATGTCAGTTCCAAAATGTTCAGCGTGAAAGAAAGCTCTAAAGTTTTGCATTAAATGTAATCTAATCTGTACTATTATATTGGAAAATGAGAAAATTGAGTTTTGAAATACATCAAAACTCTAATCATTGTAACTAAAAGTTTCACATTACTTTAATGATGTTGAACAAGTCAAGCAAATTTAAAAATAGTTCAATTTCTAAAAATCACATACAAATTAATTGTGCAACAGACAGATTGTAGATCTGAAAATTATGGTATCATACAGTGAGAACTATATTTGCTTTATCTATGTTTGGTTAAATGTCTCTGCACTGGATTAAAGTCCACCATACCTCCTTTTGTTCCTCCCTTTGTCGAATTAAGGGGTTTTAAGATGAATGCATGCTTAGTTTGATTATTGCATTGTTTTCCATAGCTTCTACAAAACTGTTACAAATTTTCTCAAGGTTTCACCTTTAAAAACCACTGGTAGCCAGTGGCCAGTCTTTTTAGGGCTTAGGGCCCCTTTTGAAGTCCAATATTTGGGCAAGGTTCATTAAATTACAAGAAAGAACACTGCTGTGTAAGCCATTGTTCCAAGACTATGTATAACAAAGTGTGTGTGAATAGTGTTCATCCCTAAAGCTCTCATTGGTTGGCCTTTAAATTGGGCTTCCAGGATTATCAAGAAAAACAATAAGCATTCAACAAAATGTTTTCCTTACAGCTTTCATACTAGGCCCCCCAACCAAAATTGCCAAAAACTCAACAACAGTTTATCCAATTACCTTTAGGCCAGTGCCACATACAGTGAATGCAGACCAAGTATCTGCCCCTACACTCAAAAAAGCTTTTAGTTGTTCATTGCATCGGGCTTGGTGCAGCCTAGGTGACCTTTTGCAAGCAGTAACATGGGACTGAGATGTTTGCGGATTTTAAATCATTGCTGTCTAATGTAACCATTTGTTTTGTAGGTAACAACAAAGAACAAAAACTGGCAAATATTTTTCCATATTTTTCTCATATGTGCCTTTATTTCATGGCAATTATCACTTGGTTATCTTAAATGTGCAATAAAAGTAGTGTCTTAAGTTGGCCGTACACGTTGGGAAGATCAGTATAGTAGGACCAAGCTTATAATAAAACAATCTATTAAAAGTATGATTTGTCCATCAACGAAAACGATCATTTCAAGCAATATGGTCTAATTGAAGCTAGGAAAACTACCTGCTTGGTCCTGCAAACAATTAGACAAATTTCATTGTAAACGACAAAAATGTTAAAACATGACTGATTGACTTTCTGACTGATACAGGATGAAAGATCGCTGGATGTAGAATGGTTCCGTGCACACTAACCTTACAAGAATTTGATGGTTTTGTAGGATTGCACTGAAATTGGTCATTACATAGGGAAAATCATTACATGCATGGCCAGTGATTGCTCTACTTGCGATTAGTTGAACTACAAAAATCTGCACTGTAAGAGTGCTTTTGCATGAAAGTGTGTTAGACAGCACAAAGTAAGCAATAGAATTAAAAAAGGTACTCTTCATTCAGATTGCAGTAAGGGCTGCAGTTATAGCCGTTGGAAGCTCAGATAACACATTCTTAAGGGAGGGGTATTGAGTTGTTATGCATTCTTATGGAAGGGGAGAGGAAGAGAAGAGAGAACTGAGCAGCCTCATGCTCCAAACCCGAAGGAGCTATAAAAGAGAGTCTGACACAGAAGAACATGTTCACAAAAAAGAAAACAAGAAATCCTGTGTTTCTTTTGATAGAAAACTCAGTGTAGCAGTTATCAGAGTGCTTATGGCTGTATTTACATAGACCTTTTATGATAAAGCTTACTTAGTTCTTACCTATTCTTCTCCTTTATTACAATGCAATTTAACAGTGACTTCAGACATTTTTAGTATAAACACATTTATTAAAGTTTTGAGTTCATGGTGATGTGACAGTGACAATTACCGTGCAAAAGGAGAACAACCTCTTTAATAAAAATGGAGAAAAAAGTTACATGCAGCACAAAGTGTCAGACAGAGGCCATATAACAGGTATAACCAAACTGAATGCAAGATATTAAAAATATACTCACCTGATACATGTAAACTATATTCTTTCCCAGATATTTTCCGCCATAAAGTAAGCCATCAGACCACTTCACCTCAACAGTGTCTCCCTCTGCTGGTGGACCTAACTTAACACAGTCTCTGTTCTATAAAAATAAATACAGGATAACTCTTACTTCAGTGGAGTTGATGCCAAAAGATAAAAGTATTTACACAGTTTGTTTTTTGGGGAAACACTGGCTAATCTAAGTATACACAAGGCTGGTGACTACAACCAAAGAGCTGTTCCACTTGGACCAATTGGGCCATGTGACAGGTAGCTTTTTACAGTTACCTAATAATAAAGGAGGAAATAAACACATATCAGCTCACATATATTAATTTTTGATATGCTTGTTATAAGTTACAAATAATGCAATGACAACTGCATTATTTTACCCGAGAACTGTAGTAAGTTTATGGATCCATGCAGACATTTAAGAAGCTAACATAAAGGGTGACTTACAGGATCTCTAACGGATTACTTCAACAGCTGACATATCTGAGGTGGTCCCAAACCAGCTGCTGATTAGTTGGCTACATTTTCTGTTGCACTTTTTGCTCTTAAATCCTCAACAGGGAGCAGGAATAGATTTTTTTTTGTGTATAAATTTTACAGTACTGGCCAATTGCACAGAAGGGAGAATGAAGCTAAGCACAATTTGAAATGTTACCCAACCAGTGTGAAATGCAGGCAAAGAATAATTGGAGCAAGTTTCGTTGGTAAAATAACTAGATTATTGTCACTTTTGACAACATCTCGAAGACATGCATCTAAAAATACCCAAAAAACTATTTATTTCAAGGAAGCATATCCTCTTGCCAGACAAATCAGCAAACCTTCTTCTGGCACTAAATGACATTAATTTTAAGACTATCATCTACTATAATGAATGTCTGGGTAATTTGTAAAAAAAACAAACAACAATTTACCAATTAAGCAATTTCACGTGACCGAAAACTAATCAGTGCGTAAATGTAGATTTTGTTAAGAAAAGATCAATTGCTAAACAAATCAAAATATTGGCATTCGTATTAACTTTTCAGCCTTAATATTTTCCTTATTCATTCTACAAAATATTATATATAACATTTTCATCTATATAATGTTGTAGCAGAGACAGGTTTCATTTTGACATAGAAGACTAATGTTTTGGCTGAGAGACATGAGGAACACCAATGTACACATTAAGCACATCGGGAAAAAAAAAAAATCACAAAAAAGTTACTTTTTATTTTTACATGCACTTAACTGGGCTTATTACTTGAGCCTAATGAAGCATCTAACTGCCACCAGCCCAGCATTTATACCAGCTCAGCCATGTCAGAATTTCAAGATTTACGCATAACACTAAGCAAGACGTGCCAATGACAGTAATCATGTTTAAACAGTGTTTATTGCTTATTCTTTATGTCAATCACAATTATCCCTTTGCTTAAGAAAAATTTTGCCCTTATAAAATGTTTGAGGCCAAGATTAGGTAGTATGAAAATCATATTTTTTTTAAAATAATTTTTTTAACTTATTTTTCTGCCCTATGTGAATTATAAAATGCTAATTATACTACGCTATATACATTTATTTGTCGAGAAAAATATATTAGCAGATAGAATATGGAAAGTTTTTTAAATCTCTAAAAATTATTATTTTTTTTTTTAAAACACAAATATGAGAAAACTAGCACCAAATTAAATTAATCCTTTAGAGTTTTGGAATTTTTTATGTTATAATATAAAATATCAGTATGAAGGACCCCATAAAAGTTAATAGCAACATGGTTTGCCATAACATTTAGTCACTTACAACAATATCTTCAGGAAAAGTGTCTTTGCTTGTAGATCCATCATCAAACACAATTTCATAGAAGGTTTGGGATGTAATTTCTTTTAACTGGCAATTGTAATATCTTGTATTTCGGTGTTTTGCTATTACAGTCTGACCAATGGTTATTTCTTTCTTAGCAATTTTACTTCTCTGGAAGAACACAAAACATTCCATAATAAATCACTGATAAAATAATTCAAATACATTATCAACCATAAAGTATAAACATTCCAAAGTATAGTTAGTGCCATAAGACCTTAAAGGGGACCTGTCACCCTAAGAAATAATTCTAATTGTTTAATTATGTTAATTGAGCAAAATAAACTTTACATACACTATTAAAATATTATAAATATTGTTTCCGTCAGTCTTGGAATTACACAATAACAGCAAGTAGGCAAGCTCCATTTTGTAGACACTGTTAGTAAGGCAAGTTTTGCATCATGCCAATTTCTGTTTATGTGATAGAATGATGGACCAGATGCCCAGGCCCATGCACTGGCTACACAGTTAGATGGAGAGGAAGGAGGGGGAAAATGAAGACTGCAGTGACATCTTGGAAGAGCTCAATTTAAAGTTGAAGTCTGCCCCCGCCTCTATGCCTAAGGCATAGAGGAGGGGCGAGCAATATATGATTCATAGCTGGGTTTTTAAAACCCTTTATAATGGGTATGGATGTGTTAATGAAAAAAAGGAATTTGGGTTTCATTTTAATTTGAAAAGGGCTTTTATTATAAAGCTTTTTATGTCTGGGTGACAGGTCCACTTAAAAGTTTGTCTTACCAAAGAGTCATTTATAAACAAACTGCCCCAAGACCACCTATAGACGACTTGGACTACAGATCTAGGCATGTTCTGGGCATTCTCACTGCAAACCAGTTGATTATTCAAGGAGGACTGAATATATTATCAGCTTATCATTTCTGCAGCAATTTCTTTCATGGAAGTGGCAGAAGCCACAACGCTGATCCGCCAACTAATGGCATGGCTGTCTTATAGAAGTTATAAGATTACACTAATTTGGACTACATAAAATTATGTAAATCAAATGAGATGGAGACTTTATTCTCTCAGGTAAGCATTTGGCCTTGCTGTTGCTTTAAAATAATGGCAACTACCTCTATTGAGATCTGACAAAATAATATGAGTGTATTTTCTTGTTATTTGCCCTGACATTCTCTTTTTATAAATAGCTTAACTTAATGTGTTCATTGGTTGAAGGGTACCTGAAGGAAAATTCTCTCATTACAGTATCAACAATACAACATGTTCAGGCACTCAAAATCACAATTATTTTAGGCATCTTATGATCTGAAAAGCATCAATCCAACTGCCCAGAGCTAGGCTCCATTCCCTCTTCATAAGTAATAAAAATGACAGATTGCGAATCACAAGAAAAAAGATATCACTCGGAGAAATGCTGGGGCCATGGTCTAGAAGGTTTTCAATCGATAAAATAAAAAGTGTCCAGAAAAAGTTCTCACCATATTCTGATTGATCATGTGCCTAAAGCATGTCGTATACACTACAAAGGGCCAGTCATCAGGCTCCATCAGTACACCAGCTGCATGAGCACAGGTCACATGAAAAGATGTTGGACAGCGCCCATATGAGCACTGGATGCATGCCCCAGAAACTCTGTTAACTCTTTCTCTGCAGAAAACACATCTCTGTAGGAGAGAATTAGAAAAGAATCAGTTTAAATGAAAATAGGTCCAGATTGTGGACAACAATATCATATCTAATTTTATAATCAAGTTATTTTAAAATGTTTAAATTATGTGTGTATATATAAAACAAGTATAAACTTCCTCAATAGATTATTTGCTTTTCCTACGAGTTATTGTAATTGTACTTCAGGGCCACTATTAAAGGGGTGGTTCACCGTTATGTTAACTTTTACTATGTTACATAGAATGGCCAATTCTGAGCAACTTTTCCAATTGATCTTCGTTGTTAATGTGCTATCATTTTTGAATGATTTGCCTTCTTCTTCTTCTAACTCTTTGCAGCTTTCAAATGGGGGTCACTGATCCCGGCAGCCAAAAAACTATTGCTCTTTGAGGCTACAGTTTTATTTTCAATTTATATAACATTTTACTATTCGGTCCCTGTCCTATAAATATATCAGTCTCTCATTCAAACCACTCCCTAGTTGCTAAGGTAATTTGGACCCTAGCAACCAGATAACTGTTGGAGAGCTGCTGAAATTTAAATAAATAAAAAATGACAAATAAAAAAATGAAGACCAATTAAAAATTGTCTCAGAATATTACTCTCTACATCATACAAAAAGTTCACTCAAAGGTGAACAACCCCTTTAAGGAAAGTGGAGTTTCAACTCCAATTGCTTCACCACCTCTTTTTTTTCAAAACTAGAAACTATATATAGAAGAAAACATCTTCTACTGTTCATAATATGCTTTCATCATTTACTGCATCTATATAATTAATCCTTAAGAAATTATTTCTGGTCAAGCAAGCTAAACATACAGTGGAGGAAATAATTATTTGACCCCTCACTGATTTTGTAAGTTTGTCCAATGACAAAGAAATGAAAAGTCTCAGAACAGTATAATTTCAATGGTAGGTTTATTTTAACAGTGGCAGATAGCACATCAAAAGGAAAATCGAAAAAATAACTTTAAATAAAAGATAGCAACTGATTTGCATTTCATTAAGTGAAATAAGTTTTTGAACCCTCTAACAAAAAAAGACTTAATACTTAGTGGAAAAACCCTTGTTTGCAAGCACAGAGGTCAAACGTTTCTTGTAATTGATGACCAAGTTTGCGCACATTTTAGGAGGAATGTTGGTCCACTCCTCTTTGCAGATCATCTCTAAATCCCTAAGGTTTCGAGGCTGTCTCTGCGCAACTCTGAGCTTGAGCTCCCTCCATAGGTTTTCTATTGGATTAAGGTCCGGAGACTGACTAGGCCACTCCATGACCTTAATGTGCTTCTTCTTGAGCCACTCCTTTGTTGCCTTTGCTGTATGTTTTGGGTCATTGTCGTGCTGGAACACCCATCCACGACCCATTTTCAGTTTCCTGGCAGAGGGAAGGAGGTTGTCGTTCAGGATTTCACGATACATGGCTCCGTCCATTTTCCCGTTAATGCGAATAAGTTGTCCTGTGCCCTTAGCAGAAAAACACCCCCAAAGCAAAATATTTCCACCCCCATGCTTGACGGTGGGGACGGTGTTTTGGGGGTCATAAGCAGCATTTTTCTTCCTCCAAATACATCGAGTTGAGTTAATGCCAAAGAGCTCTATTTTGGTCTCATCAGACCACAGCACCTTCTCCCAGTCACTCACAGAATCATTCAGGTGTTCATTGGCAAACTTCAGACGGGCCTGCACATGTGCCTTCTTGAGCAGGGGGACCTTGCGAGCCCTGCAGGATTTTAATCCATTGCGGTGTAATGTGTTTCCAATGGTTTTCTTGGTGACTGTGGTCCCTGCTAATTTGAGGTCATTAACTAACTCCTCCCGTGTAGTTCTAGGATGCTTTTTCACCTTTCTCAGAATCATTGACACCCCACGAGGTGAGATCTTGCGTGGAGCCCCAGAGCGAGGTCGATTGATGGTCATTTTGTGCTCCTTCCATTTTCGAACAATCGCACCAACAGTTGTCAAGGTCTACAATTTTGTCTCTGACATCCTTGGACAGCTCTTTGGTCTTTCCCATGTTGGAGAGTTTGGAGTCTGCTTGATTGATTGATTCTGTGGACAGGTGTCTTTTATACAGGTGACTAGTTAAGACAGGTGTCCTTAATGAGGTTGACTAATTGAGTAGAAGTGTCTAACCACTCTGTGGGAGCCAGAACTCTTAATGGTTGGTAGGGGTTCAAAAACTTATTTCACTCAATGAAATGCAAATCAGTTGCTATCTTTTATTTAAAGTTATTTTTTCGATTTTCCTTTTGATGTGCTATCTGCCACTGTTAAAATAAACCTACCATTGAAATTATACTGTTCTGAGACTTTTCATTTCTTTGTCATTGGACAAACTTACAAAATCAGTGAGGGGTCAAATAATTATTTCCTCCACTGTATTTGCAAGAATACAATATCATAAAGGCTGCTTTGATTCCTGCGATTCCGATAGGGGAGTTGTTCCTCAGCTATGAAATAATAATTATGAAAATTAAAAAAATCAAAAAGTTAAAAATGTCAGGACAGCTCAAAACCATGAGATCAATAGGTGTGATTGATAGTTTTTAATCCAACTTGTATAGCTCTGCAATGCTCAACACATGCTTTCTTTTTGCCAAACTAGGAAAACAAATAAGGTCTGCTTTATGATCACCATGGGAAAGGAGATTTGTATTGATTGTTTTTAGGTTTTAATGCTAGGCTTCTGTTGAAGCAAATAACCACTCTACCAAAATGTTTATCATGAACCTTGATGATTACCTTAAAATAACCTTTAATTTATTTAAAGTTAAATTGGTTTTAAAATGAATAATATCATTTTTGTTGAATTATTTATTTTTGCATACTCCACAGTAAAACAGAGTCCCTTTAGGGCAATATTATAAAGAACAAAATCGGTGCATTAAGTCTGTTATACCATAAGGGCTCATTTAATATTGCGGCAGGTGCAAATGCAGGAGCAATACGGGGTACTAAATTGAGCCCCTTAGAGCCTATATACAGAGAACTTGCAGCTGGGGCTACAGTCTGTAAAGGCTGTGCTCTTAACCCTGCTTTGGATTAAAGATTGGCTGCAAAGTGGACAGTGCAATACATGCACACCCACTACTTGACCCTCTGAATACAGCACTGTTATTTTAGACACCACCTACAGTAACCAAACAAAGGTTTGTTTTTTAAAATACTACATGATGTAGTTTATACAATCTACTGTGCTGACAATCAGGTTTCAGTGCCAGAGACCTTGCTCTGCAGGTTATTTAATGCAGGATCGCAAGCTCCCTGGCAACTTGTAATCTTGCTAGGAAGACTGGCCAGCACTTAAAGGCTACTATGGGCTACCACTATACCTGGTGCAAAAACACATGCCTTTTAATACAGCATCCCACTTATGCCCAATCATAATCAATATCCTTATCCAATTCTAATGCAATGTTACTAATCCAACGTTTTCAGTGATTTACACAGAAGGGCATATTTACAAATAGTGGGCAAATCTGCAGTAGCAAAGCAAATAACAGCAAACACAATTATTTACTTTAAAATTGGATCTTATCATATCGATATGGATTACTTCACCAGTGCAGATTTGCCCACTGTCAGTAACTGTGCTAACCTATTATTATTATTGATAATAATAATAATAAAGCGAATACTACTACTGCTAAAGTGATTACACTTATAAGACATGTGTTCAAGAAACAAATGTCATTATGTATGGAACCACCCTCTGAGGGCCACAGTTGGCCAGAGGACTGCCACTGGAAGAGCCCTGTATCAGGATAACATGGCAAAACAATCTGGTAGTCATGGCATTCTGACAGTAGCAGGGGAAAGCCTTACATTAATGTTAACTAAAATACCTTTTATTCTAAAAATAACAGTCTTTTTGTGTTTCTCTTGTTCAATTTCCTGCAAACTAGCTCTACAGTTGAATTTGTGATGTTTTGCTATGGATTCAGGCCCAAATCAAAGCACATAAAGTGAGCTATTACAATGCCGTCATGGTACTTAGTTAGCATTAAGGTGCCACATGCTGTCTCTAAAGCTCAGGCCCTAGCCAGCAGCATTCTGAAATATTAATAGGTGGCTGTGAAATAACAAAGAGAACACTCCAGGCTAGCTTCTTTTATTCAATACCCCTTTTGTGCTAGGTGAGAGAACAAGATAATGCATTTTCCAAAAGGCACAAGAAAACAACTCAACTATCACTCACAACTTTTTCTTTGAAACATTACTGATCTGCGTTTCATAAAATGGTACATTACCTTTTTATACTTTTGTCACAAAAAACAATAATGATTTGGCGGTACAACATTTGCAATGGTGTCATAAAGTAGGTGCTGTGTGATAAATTACCTGCAACTATATTTTTATTATTGTGACCATATATGATAAGGAAAGGAATGGAATATTTTCCTTTCTAGTTCATCGCCACTTTGTTAGTGGCCTGCATCACACTGCCAAAAGTACTAGAAACATAAATTATATCCATCTAATCTCTCTCTCTAAGTGTGCCTTTCAGTGGACTTCACAGTATACTTTGAGATTTAAATGAAAAAGACTGCTTTCTAATTTGCTGCGCATAGTTAATAGTTTTGTTTTATTTATTTTTTTTGCTGAGCTCATAACGAAGTACTGTGCATTTTTAATCTTTAAAACAATCATGCAATGCTGTAACCCTTCTCAAATAGGTTAGAACAGTGCTGTCCAACTGGTGACCCCCCTCTGTGTGGCCCCCCACCTGTCTGGCTGCTTTGATGGCTTACCTTTGAGTAAGATGGTATCAGTACTGAGATTAACTGGCCCCCTGCCCTGCACCTCAGGCTCAGGCTGTAATCACCCATATTGTTCTCCTGTTCACACCTCAGACATTGTATGTACTGCCTGGCCTATGCTGCCTGTGTGTAGGCAGCATAGGGCAGGGAGGGTATGGTACACACAGGCAGCATAGGTCAGGGAGGATATGGCACACACAGGCAGGGTAGGGCTGAGTATGGCACACACAGGCAGCATAGGGCAGGCAGAGTATGGCACACACAGGCATCATAGGGAAGGCAGAGTATGGCACACACAGGCATCATAGGGCAGGCAGAGTATGGCACACACGGGCAGCATAGGTGCTGTGTGTGCCATACTCTGCCTACCCTATGCTGCCTGTGGGAGGTGAACCTGGCAGGGGTTTGTTAGTAGTTGGAAATAGCGATGAAATGGTCACTAAGGTGTGTAATTATATGCTGGGGGTTGCTGTGCTATCCACAGGGTAGGAGGAGGCATATGGATTTAAGGGCATGTCTTATTATGACATAATATAATTCTTTCACATATGAATGATGGTGTGAGTGAGGACAAAGCATTTGGGTTTTTGCTGCACTACCACCATTGTGATAAAATGGGTGTGGTTTGGAGTGGGTGTGGCTTAAAGGGGGAGTGGTCAAATCTGGCTTCCATTAGCAGCCCTCCACCATGTATGAGAGAGAAATTCCAGGCCTCGGCAGTGCAGAAGTTGTACAGCACTGGGTTAGAAGAACAGGTGCATTTAAATATACAGGTATGGGACCTGTTATCCTGAATGCTCGGGACCTGGGGTTTTCCAGTAATTTGGATCTCCATACCTTAAGTCTGCTAAAAATCATTTAAATAGTGAATAAACCCAATAGGCTTGTTTTGCCTCCAACAAGTATTAATTACATCTTAGTTGGCATTAAGTACAAGGCTCAGTTTTATTATTACAGAGAAAAAGGAAATCATTTTTAAAAATCTGAATTATTTGCTTATAATGGAGTCTTTGGAAGATGGGCTTTTCTTAATTTGAAACTTTCTGGTTAAGGGGTTTCTGGATAAGGGATTCCACACCTGTACAAACAAGAGATTGTTTCATTTAAGACTAGTCTCTTATATAAATACAAATGGGGCGGATGATGTAACAATTGGCTGTGCATAATGTACAGTCATTTTTCATGGAGAAAGGCACATTTAATGCAAGAATGCTTGAGTAAATGGAATATGCGCACAATGGTTAGTGTGAGACAATGTTATGTACTGCCTGTGCCATTTGCAACTTTGTTAGGAAAGACAAAAAGATTGCGCTGGTCCAAATATTAATAAAGTGTTCAATTCCTGTTGGTAGGAAAGGTACATCTCATATATAGTGAATCAATGTATCATTCAGGTGTGTGAATTTTTTTTTTTTTTTTTTTTAATTGGGACTACATTCCCTTTTATGACATGCAATGAAAACTGACTTTGCAGAAAAATACAATACCTTACTTTACAACCAACATTTATATACTGTATTACTAGAAGCTTCCTGTGTAATCAATTTTGAGACAAAACCACTGCTAGATTCAATTTCCCAAGCAGAAGATCTATCAAACAGACTCATTCATGTCAACAGAAAACACCAGAAGTAGCCTTGTGTTCTGTGTGTATTAAAGGTCTTCTAAAATACTTTAAAAAGCTTTTTTGCTTTTTTTAAATTAAAAAAATACATTAGTTAAACAGACATTCACTTAATGTGTGTTTCTTCTTGCAATGCCAATGAATTATGTATACCACTGCAACAGTTTACTACAAAAATGATAAACGTATATGTGTTTTTTTTTAATGGTCCTGCAGCAACAGTTTCTGAAGATGTTGCATGGTAATCAATAAGCCTTTACATCTTTGGCAATGCATGATAGCTGTGCAATGCATCAATGTCAAGAATGTCTTTACTCTTCACTGCAAGGAAAAAAATGATGAGCTTCTGTCATCCTTCTGCAGATTTAACTAAATGAAAAAAACACACACTGCAATGAATTTCCCAACTGCCATTTAACCTGTATGCTGCAGGAATGCAATGTGCTGTTGAATGTATTAAAGTACTCTCAGTGTGTACTGCGATACCTTGCAGTTGCATAGGACACAGTAACATTATTTAGCTACACTTGTAATACTTTTGCAAGGGAAGCAAGGAGCCCACTGTTACTTTAAAAGGCAACTCTAGCTTCCTGCCCTTGATGTAGTTGAATACTAAAAACTAAATAGTATCAAAACTGCTGTATTGTAAAGAGTTTATCTACAGTGTACATGGCTACCAACCCTGCTGCTATGCATTAAAGAAGCTCATTTATATAACTAGCATTAGACATTTTCAAAAGCCCCACAGAGGCTGATTCACTAAAACAGGTGCTAATCCACACCAGCTCTTTTATTCCATTGGCAGCAGAATGATCAATACAAACTACTGACTGGTTGCTAAGGGAAACTGCTCCTGTACCATTTAGCACTTGTGCTTCTACATTCGACATACAGGATTTAATTTACTAAAAGTGAACAAAGTGCAATTTATCCCCGTTATATTGTCACTATACCAGCATTTTAACTCCCAAGTGCAAGTGATGCACCCATTTGCAAATCTGGTACAAGTCATGCCATTTAAATATAAAGGAGCAGCACCTCTGTGGTTTTCAATTTCACCCAATGTTTGTATCTCCTAATTTTGGGATCATGTAGACTTTTTCTTCTACTGAAGTCTTTTATCGGGCATACATGTCATCCCTTTTTAAACTATATTTGCAGACCCACCACATGTATTTGCAGGTAATTCAATTTACCTAAAATGTTCAGTTACATATAAAACAATGACTACATCAATTTTTTCATCATAAAAATGCAAAACAATCATAGGAATTTCAGTACTGATAAGACATTGTGAATAATAGTCCCCAGCTTTCAACCTTACTATTATTTTCTCAGAGGTGCAGAGCTAAAGTGCATAGGCTTCAAGCAAAACTGCTTTGGCCCTGGACGAAATCTGAAAAGCTTATGGATCAGTCATCATTGCAGTGTAAATGCCTTTTCAAAATAATGCTTGTCACACAGAGTGTACTGGTGTTTATGTTCAGTTCACTTGTCAAATACAAAATCTGAGGTCGTTGAAAGCCTGGGGGCAACTTCATCTATTTTCAAACTCATTTTCTCCCTCTATTTTGACAGAGAAATAGGATTTTCAAACATAAAAATAATAAGAAGCGCTGACGATACAGTAACAAAAGAGCTTCATGTACACATTTTTGCAAGAACGCTGCAGTGATTGTTCACTCAAACAGAGTCAATTCATAACGCTTAGGCAGTTAAATGCTGAAAGCAACAAAAAACCTTTGTGTCTAAAGTGTCTACCTCATATGTCCCCTTGAGCTAGACTTTATTTATTAGATTACATCTTGCATTTTACATCTATTAATAGAACTGTAATATCTCCATCTTGGGTCTCCTGAAAGATGAAACAGCCCGTGTTGCATACACAACAAGAGTATAGGGTAAGTATAATACAAATCAATGATAAACTTTAACAATTCTTTGGTCTTTGGCTGTTTTGTATATAAATCTGTTTGTTCAATGTATATACCCATTTATCATACAGCACTGTGGAGTATGTTGATGCTGGTGACATTAATAATAATAATATTAATAATAGCAAGAAATAAAGAGCTGTGGCTCCTTTTCACGTTCTCATTCGTTGATACAAGACTACATGGTAAAGAAAAGAATTTCAAACAGGCCCAAACCCCTAAATGACTTATAACCATACACATACAAGAACTTTCTTAGTGTATTGCCAGCTTGCAAATAGCCAACAGTACACATAAAACAATATTTAAAAAGATACAATCATCTATAATATATAGAGGTACAGGAATCCGATATCAATTATAAATAGCACCTTGTACTTGATCCCTACAAAAGACAATCTTGTTGGGTTTATTTAATGTTTATATTATTTTTTAGCAGACTTAAGGTATGCTGATCCATTACAGAAATATCCCTTATCTAGAAAACCCCAGGACCCAATAAAGATGATAATCCATCATACACTGTTATGTAATATTTTTTTTAAAAGTATTGAAACCCTTTTTTTCCTAATTTGACATTGTTTGATACTAGAAGAAAAAAAAAATTTAATTTTAGTATTCAACTTTTAGAGTTTATAAAGCCCTTTTGCAGTAATATCTGCTTTTTTGGGGAGTAAGTAATGGAAACTCCAGCTTTTGCTACATGCAGATTTTCACAGTAAAAGATTTGTACTATAGATTTAAACATATATTTATCACTTGTCAAAACAAATGCACTGACAGTGTAAGATAGGAATGATAATACAGCAAGTAAAAATATGGAATCTTCCTTGTGACTCTGTAACAAATATTTCTAGAAGAAACAAACAAGTACGTATGGTGCATTTATGTGCAAACACCTTCATGTCCAAAATAGAGTTCAGTTATGTCATTATGTATGTAGATAAAGACCTTTTTTGTATGAAAGTCAACTTGAGGGTTGGGCAGTAATCACATGTTCTGCTGGTACATTTTCTTTATTATATGGTGTGAGCTGCTTTATTTTTTTTTTAAACGTAGAAACTGCTCTTCACCATTGGACATAAAAACAAATGTTAGCAGGGAAAAGTACTGCCATTAGTGCACAGAGAGATGTAATCAAAAACACCCTTGTGCCATAATGTTAAAGTTCATTTGTTTGTTCTGCTTCAGCCAGAGTATGTATCTCTTCTTCTATCATAGCTAAATTAGTCAAAGACTTCCCCAGGAAGCAGTGTAATAAATGTAAGATAATCTTTACGATAAAGTGTAACTGATCATGCTTTATGTCTTAAGATTGTTCTTTATGTTTTATGAGACAGATTATTTGATTAGGAGTGTTTATCTAGAGTACCTGCCATTATTGAGCCTCTGCTGTTTGCAAGAAATAAAACAGAAATAGTCTAGTGTACAGTAATAATTATTTTTTATCTTTTGTGTTTGTGTGTATGTATGTATGTATCAGAAATGCTATAATATATGTATTTTCTATTCTGGTTTCCAAAATCCTGTTGGACGAGAAGCACATTGGCTAACCACTGACCACTGTAGTCAATATCCTATTCTATATTATAGCTCATTCTAACACTAGCTATAATCTCAGCTTTAAAGCATGACAGGACTATGGCACTGTGAAGGAAAATATACAATTCTTTCTTTTCTGTACTTTACAGCACAGTGTTTTCAGGTTTTGCCCACTACCACAACTGCAGCTCCTGCACAGGTGTAAATATTAACAACTATAAACTTTAACACACCACTGGTATGGTCTTAGTTGTGTCCGTTTCTAACTGAGCCCACCTATACAGTGTTCTGCATGCAAGTTTAATATCTGATGCCTATAATATTCACACGAGAACTTCATTACTGTAGCACAAGCTGAACAGCAGAAACTGTTATTTTATTGCCACTGAAAAGAGACCTTTTAAATGGTAACTACAACCTTCGCTCATAAATTGGATAGGACACAGAGGTAAAACCACTTAAGCTTTCAATTTGATTTGAAGAAGGAAATTTACCTTGCCTTGAATCTGCTGTAAAAAGAATATAAATATCTTAATAAATGTCTGCCAGCACTACATGCAGTTCACAAAATACTTTTAAGTTTTTCTTTCAATTTAAAGCTTATAAAATTGCTCAGCATAATTTAAGATAAAAAAATTATATATATATATATATATATATATATATATATATATATATATATATATATATATATATATATATATATATATATATATATATATAGTTTGTAGAGAGCCGGCACTCACGTTTAGGAGAACAATGTACGCCTGGGTGCAGTATCAAAAATTCAGAGAACATTTCACAGAAAAGATATCGCACTCACAGGTCTTAGTTGAAGAAAAATGATGATTTATTCTCACAGCATACAACTGACGTTTCGGCTGCTATCTATATATATATCTTACTTATAACTAGTTACTATCTTCTATGTTTCTTCCCTTTGACAGTAAAATATGAAGATGAAGGTTGTGTGCACAGAACATTAAGGATATAAACATGAATTAGAGCTGCCATTCTGCTTAAACCAAAGGCATAGATATTTAGGTTTAAAAAGGTGACCGGCCATACTGCCACCGTGCTCACATTTTTTAACCCATTTACTAAATGACAGTGTTTGGTATATATTGGATTAGTGCTCTAGAATGCAAACCAGAATCCACCCAGAGATTTAGTAGGAAATAAGTATGGAACTCCCAGTGAACACAGGAGGCCACAAAAGGCTATTCAAGTACTTAAAAGGAATACTGTCATGTCATGGTAAAACATGTTCAAAACATGTGTGAAAAAGCATCAGTTAATAGAGCTTCTCCAGAAGAAACCTGCATTGAAATTTGTTTTTCAAAAACACAGATTTTTTATATTTTGAAGTTTCACATGGGGCTAGTCACATTCTTTATTTCCCAGGGTGCCACAGCCATGTGACCTGTGCTCTGATAAACTTCAGTCACACTTGCTGAGCTGCAAGTAGGAATGATGTCTCCCCCTTCTTTCCCCCCAGCAGCTGATCAGCAGAACAATGGCAAGGTAGCAGCTCCCAGTATAGCACTCAATAGTAAGAAATTCAAGTCCAGCTTGCAATGCCACCAGTTACATGGGAGTAGGAGAAACAATAGCTTATCAGAAAGCAGTTCTAATGTGTAGTGTAGGCTCCTTCTGAAAGCTCAGAATCAGGCACAATGCACTGAGATTGCTGCCTACACACCAATATTACAACTAAAAAAAAACATTTGTTGGTTCAAGAATAACATTTTAGATGGTAGAGTGAATTTTTTACTATTTAAACAGTGTAATTTAGAAATAAAAAGTAAACCATAAAAATCATGACAGAATCCCTTTAAGTATAAGTAGTAGGACAGATACCCAAGTTAGTCAGCCTAAATCTCTGTACTTTCACTCCTGACTAGTCATCAGATTTATTTTGACTGAGATTCTAGTTTACAAAAAACATTTTAATTTTTTTTTTTTTTTTTTTTTTAATTCTCTACAGGAATTTACCTGCATACTTACCAATTTTAATCTTTCAAGTGGAATCATAGAGGTATCTATTTCAGATCTTTCTGTCACATTTTGAAATTTGACTTCTGGAACAGCAATAGCACACATTACATGTGCCCACCTACAAATGCAAATATATGCCTGTATTACATATAATTAAATTATGTTGCTATGGTACATGGTCCAGTCATGCAAAAAAGTAAATGTTCAGTATAATTGTGTTTAATATGTTTGCAATGTGGGTGCAAAAGGTAAGCAGCAAAAAATACACTGAAATACACCAAACATCCCCACTTTAATGCCCCTTTCTTGCATTTCCATGAATTGTCTATATTTTCCCCATAAGTTTAATAGGTTACACCAAGTCCTGAGGTGGTGTAAAATAACAGCACAAAAGTTGTAGAATATAGGTAAATTATAAATGGGGCAACCAGCTCTTTGCAGTACACAAATACGCCAACTATTTTACATAAATTTTTACAAAGATTTTTGTATTTTTTCAATTTTAGTAAATAAAGATTGATACAATAACATGTACATTAAAGAAAGGATAGAGAAAAGAAAAGTGAGAAGAAAGGAAAGCTGGAAGAATTCTATGTAAAGGTTTTTAAAGGTTTACAAAAGAGCTTTTTCTTATGCTGTTAAATATCTTTTCAAATGATCAATTCCACCATATATAAAATAAGGTTCCAGTTTTCCCACAAAGTCTCCAGCATGTTGTGGAGTCGATATGGTGTCTATTACCATCTGAAGTTTAGTAATAAAGCTCTGTATGTTATGGATAATGATCAATATATCCCTGTTATTCTGCATAACTTTTCATGAGATGTTTAACCCTAAAACTAAATTTAGCCCATATTACACTAAAATGAATAATACAAAAACGTAATCTCACCTCTCTCCTACTAAAGAAAAACAGGCTTGCCTTTTTTGTTTAATTGGACTACATCCATAGAAAAGGACACCATGTAGAAATATAGTGCTGGGCTATATTCTTACAATAATGTCATACTGCTCACCTCTCTAAGTTACTCAATATGTGATAAATGTCTCTAGTGAACAGGTTACAGAACAGTGTCACCTGTGAAAATAATTTTTAAAGCAAGTAAATTGCTAGTTGCCTTTAGACTGAGCCAGCTGCTTATCTACGTATATATGAGTGTACCAATGTTCCTGTCCAAATGATCAATTAGGCAAGTTTGAAAATCCTGTAGGATGATGACTGCAATGGCAAGTTGACGTGCTCTTTGTCTGGAAGGTCTATGTAGGCCCCAATAGATGATCCAAACATTGGCCAGGGGCCAACAATTAGATCAGTCCAAATGATCCCGCATGTGGATGGCCAGAGTCCCGCTATTCCAGCAACCATGCCATATAAGCAGCCTGGCTGTGTATGTACATCTTTAGCTTTGAAAAAACCCTCACATAAACATGCACTTCAGACAAATGTCAGAGGGGAAAGAGACAGTAATGCTGTCACTGTTTGCAATGTTAAAAAGAGCTACTAAAATTTTAGGTTTAGCACAGCTATTTCTCTGAACTAAACCCATTTTTATAACTCTATCTTCTATTACCCTTGTCTTTTTTTAGGGTTGAAATTTTGTTTTATATGAAAACTACAATTTAAGGTCACACGTTTAAAAAAAAAAACAAAAAAAGAAAACTTACATTTAAAGCAGAGAGGGAGATTTTTTTTCTCTCAAAAGCAAATGCCTTAAACATTCATTATTTGCCACAGTTTTATGGTTGTTTGACAAAACCAAAAAGATTAAGTAATCATGAGGTTCTTTTAGGACTAATGAAGAAAATACGCTAGGGTATGATAAGGTTCCTGCAGACATTGACAAAGGAGTTTCATTAGCTCAAATAAGTGCCTGACATAGCACATCTCAAAAGAAATGTGCATTTTGCAAGTAAACAATATATGCTTCTTTAGAAAAGTCTGAACAGGGTATAGCGGCATCTGAAGAGAATTTGCTTACCAAGTTGTTTTATAACAACAACTAGATGTAAAACCATGTTTTTAAAAATACATTGATTGAATCCTTTATTATAACATGTGCGTATTCTTTAAACACTGATTTTGTTGTCCATGGACATTTTATTACTTCCCACAGCAGCAAAGCTCCCCACAATACTTACAGAATTCTGTATTTTCATGAGATTATGTGATTGAAATGGCAAGGATGTAAAGATTTAAGTGGTAGGCTATAGGAAGGTATTTTTTGTTGTTGTTGCATTGAGGGAGCAGGATTTCCCTTGAGAGAAAAAAAAAACCTCCCTGGGTTCACCTTAAAAGGCAACTACAAAACTGTCTTTATATATAAAATATAGATACAAATATTTAATATTTCATTATAGCTATTGAGGAATATACTACTTAACATAAAAACAAACAACTTCCTTAGACTAACAAACTGGAACAGAGAGTTAGAAAAGCTTAAATGCTTCTGATGGTTTAGCAAGCAGTTGTTGTAACTATTAGACAATATAAAAAAAAGAAACAGTTTTTTAATATGTTTGCTATAGAATGTAAGGAATTCATTCTAGTAAAAAAGTTCACAAAGTATCTACTGCAGAAAAAGACTTACTTATCATCTGTTGTTTGCTTTAATGCACCACCTCTCAAGTTGCAAAGACAGCATTCCTAAAGGGGAAAAAGGCAAATTAATGAGTAACACATAAATAATCACAAGTGCAGTATGCTATCAGCATGTAGTGCATTAAATAGCAAATCTGAAAT
Organism: Xenopus tropicalis; assembly: GCF_000004195.4. Taxonomy (NCBI): domain Eukaryota; kingdom Metazoa; phylum Chordata; class Amphibia; order Anura; family Pipidae; genus Xenopus; species Xenopus tropicalis. The sequence continues at coordinate 126,638,687 of NC_030677.2, forward strand.
CAATAAATCATAAGCCGGCCTTGCTCTGTTCATTATATTTAGTGGGATAAAATTGTTTTCTAATGGTTCTTCTACAAAACATCAGTTTGAAGAATGCCAATAAAAAACAACTCCCTGAGCATTTAAAAACATGGTACAAATGCTGCACAATTTATCTGATATGCAATAGAACAAGCTTCCTTTATGCCAGCGAGCCCACAAATAACATCTGAGAGCCCAAAATAAAGTTATTGAGGAAGGGAATGGGTTTGTCATGCACTTCTAAAACATTTGCCTTTTAAAATGACATCGAACACTGCTGTGTTCCCTGTGCTCCAAACATAAAAAAACAAGCAAGTGCAAAATATGCCAATAGGGAAACTACTTTCTCTACCACCAAAGTGAAAGCGAAACTTAAGCATTCTAATGCCAATCCCACATATCAATCAAAATGCAGGTGGCAAGGGTGTTTCACAAGATTTCATGCAGACATATATGCTAATAAAACTGCAGGTATACTGTTGTACTACAGAGAAAGCTGTTTAACATCTTTCCTGAAATAAACATACATATGCATTTAAAAAGCAACAGTGGCACAACTACATACCGGTCCATATCCATTATAATAACGGTAATTTAAAAAAAAAAAAAAAAACTGCTGCCAAATATTTGATATAACATGGCTAGTGTAAACAGCCAGTTTGTCTCTGTAAGTGAATTTAAGTCACATTTTTCAGGAGCTAAAGTTACAAAAACTGCTCAAAGTGCTGTGTGTTTGTATTGTTTCGGCAAAAATGTTGTGTGGAAATCCCTTAGAGAACCATCAACTAGAGACTTTCTGAAAATCAGCTAACTGCAAACATTAATCTAGGCCAGAACTTGATATTTGCCATTTTAACATAGCTTCTGTCAAATGTGTACAGCAACATTCCTTGTTTCTGTAATGGCTATTGTATAACCAAAGACATTGCAGCCAAAATACTGAGTTCACTGGTCACAAGTTTTTTTTTTAGGTGAAAAATTGTAGTGAGCAAATGTTCTGCAAATCAAAATGTCCCTGGGATATATGCAGACAATGGCAAACCTCATGAAAACAGCATTAACTACTTTTAAAACGGTGCCTTTAAAGTGAAATGAAGAATAATGTGCTAGGTATTACTTTTCGCACACTGATTTTTTTCTATTGATGACTCAAAGAGTTGCATTGAGTACCATTACTTTGTCATATATTGAAAGTTTAGAATGTATTTAAAGGAGTGCTTTGAGTCAACTATGACATTTTCTGTGGTAATAGAATTATGACTGGTTGACCTTGAAGAAATACTAAAGTGAGCCTTTTGATATAAAACATGATCTGCTACCATATTTCAGATATAATGCAGATACCCATTGTGCTGCGCAACCATAGTATAGTCTCATTTCAGATTTTTTAGACTAGAATGGGACAACTGAGCAACCTATCACTGGCGACGCTGGATAGATAATTAATTCCAGAACACCTGAATTTTGAAACTTGCAAGCACAGTTTAAGTGAGTGCTGCACTAAAACACATCTCTTGACGTGAGCCTTGAAACATTCCTGGACATTTCCTCCATTCCACTTGGAACTGCCATTTTTACATACCACTTTTAATTCTGTCTCCCAGCCTAAACCTCTCTCTGTTGCAGCTCCTAACATGAAGAATTCCATCCCTATGTTTTTTAAATTTAAAAATATCCTGCTTCCCTTGCTATCCATTTCACAATAAAACTTAAATCACTAGGCTCTAAGATTAGGCAAAGGTCCTCCAATGTCATTTTTTCGGAAATTTTGCCGGTGCCACGTGCAAGTTTAGGGAGACAGCGGGAGCTTAGGGAGCTAAATGCGTGGCTAAAGTCTTGGTGTAGGAAGGAAGGGTTTGGGTTCCTAGAGCACTGGGCTGACTTTTCCTTGGGGTACAATCTATACAGTCGTGACGGATTGCACCTCAATGGAAGGGGGTCTGCTGTGCTAGGGGAGAGAATGGTTAAGAGGTTGGAGGAGTGTTTAAACTAGACAAGGGGGGGGGGGGTGAGCTAGAATTCTATGGGAAAATTAGTGTAGACGGGGTAGGGGGACTAGCAAAAGGTTGTGGGGGAGGAGTGAGGGGGGCATATAGTTTATCAGATAAGGAGCTTCCGTTACAAGGAAAGCAGTCTCATAATTGCCTTAGCTCTAATTCTCCCTTAGCTAATGTAAACATCAGAGGGAGAAGTAATAATCTCCGCTGCATGCTGGCTAATGCGCGTAGCTTGTCGGGTAAATTATGGGGAGCTGCAAGCTATTGCATGTATTGAAAATTATGATTTAATAGGTATCACTGAGACCTGGTGGGATGATAAATGCGACTGGGCTGCGAATTTAAATGGTTATACACTTTTTAGGAGGGACAGAGAGATTAAAAAGGGTGGAGGGGTTTGTCTTTACGTAAAGTCAGATTTAAAGCCATGTAATAAAGACATTACCAATGAAAACGTCGAATCTCTTTGGGTAGAAATTTCAGTAGGGCTGAAGGTCACAAAGAAAATGATCATTGGTGTATGCTATAAACCACCCCGTATAGATGAGGGGGATGAGGCCCAGCTATTGTTGCAAATGGAGGAGGCTTCAAAACTGGGTCAAGTTGTTATTATGGGGGACTTTAATTATCCGGACATTGACTGGAGTAATGGGGTGGCTAAGTCAGAAAAAGCTAGTAGGTTTGTAAATATGCTAAATGACAACTATTTATTTCAGGCGGTTCAAGAACCCACTAGGAATGACTCTATAATGAACTCATCTCTAACATTTGTGTGGGTAAGCATTTGGGGAACAGTGATGACAACATGGTCTCCTTTGAGATAATGCTGCAGAGACAGCGCTATAAGGGAGTAACTAAAACACTCAATTGTAGACGTGCAGACTTTGCCAGTATAAGGGCATCTCTGCAATGTGTCAACTGGGAAAGGCTTTTCATGGGGTTAGACACAGAAGGAAAATGGAACATCTTTAAAACATTGCTTTGTAGGTATACACAACAGTATATCCCCCTTGTAAGCAAGGAGAGGCATCGCAAAGCAAAACCTTTATGGCTGAATAAAAGTGTTATTGTAGAGGTTGGTAAGAAAAAATGTGCTTTTAGGGCATTCAAGTTAGCTGGGACAGCAGAAACTTTCATCAGGTACAAGGAAGCAAATAAAGCATGCAAAAAAGCTATCAAGCAAGCTAAAATAGAAATGGAAAGGGATATTGCAGCTAGGAGTAAAAAGAATCCTAAATTATTTTTTAATTATGTGAATAGTAAAAAAATGAAGCAAGAAGGGGTGGGAACTTTATTATCACGGGGGGTAAGTTGGTTGATGAGAATGGGGAAAAAGCTGAAATTTTGAACTCTTATTTTTCATCTGTCTATACATCTGAGGAGCCAGATAATGAAGGCTTCCCTTGTAATATGCCCAGTTCTAGTAATTTAGCTACTGACGCGTGGGTCACTCAGGAGGAAATTCAAAAGAGACTTGAACATGTAAAGGTAAACAAAGGTCCAGGGCCGGATGGGATTCATCCCAGGGTATTAAATAAGCTGAGCGCTGTGATTGCCAAACCTCTTCACTTAATTTTTCAGGATTCATTGAGGTCTGGCATGGTGCCGAGAGACTGGCGGATTGCTAATGTGGTGCCGTTAATTAAAAAGGGATCCCGTTCTCAGCCTGAAAACTATAGGCCTGTTAGTCTGACATCAGTAGTAGGAAAACTTTTGGAAGGGGTAATAAGGGATAGGGTACTTGAATACATTGCAGTTCACAATACTATTAGTTTGTGCCAGCATGGTTTTATGCGTAACAGATCTTGCCAGACTAATTTAGTCGCCTTTTATGAGGAGGTGAGCAGGAACCTTGATGCTGGAATGGCAGTTGATGTCATCTACTTGGACTTTGCTAAAGCGTTTGATACAGTACCTCACAGAAGGTTAATGATCAAGGAATATTGGCCTAGAACATAATATTTGTAATTGGATAGAGAACTGGCTGAAGGATAGATTACAAAGAGTGGTGGTAAATGGAACATTTTCTAATTGGACCAGTGTGGTTAGTGGAGTACTGCAGGGGTCAGTCCTTGGGCCTTTGCTTTTTAACTTGTTTATTAATGACCTGGAGGTGGGCATTGACAGTACGGTTTCTATTTTTGCTGATGACACAAAATTGTGCAAAACTATAAGTTCCATGCAGGATGCACTTTGGTAGAAATAATATAAACGCAAACTATCTACTGAATGGTAGTGTGTTGGGGGTATCCTTAATGGAGAAGGATCTAGGGGTTTTTGTTGATAACAAGTTGTCTAATTCCAGGCAGTGTCATTCTGTGGCTGCTAAAGAAAATAAAGTGCTGTCTTGTATAAAAAAGGGCATTGACTCAAGGGATGAGAACATAATTTTGCCCCTTTATAGGTCCCTGGTAAGGCCTCACCTTGAGTATGCGGTGCAGTTTTGGGCTCCAGTCCTTAAGAAGGATATTAATGAGCTGGAGAAAGTGCAGAGACGTGCAACTAAACTGGTAAAGGGGATGGAAGATTTAAACTATGAGGTGAGACTGTCGAGGTTGAGGTTGTTTTCTCTGGAAAAGAGGCGCTTGCGAGGGGACATGATTACTCTGTACAAGTACATTAGAGGGGATTATAGGCAGTTGGGGGATGTTCTTTTTTCCCATAAAAACAATCAACGCACCAGAGGTCACCCCTTTAGATTAGAGGAACGGAGCTTCCATTTGAAGCAGCGTAGGTGGTTTTTCACAGTGAGGGCAGTGACGTTGTGGAATGCCCTTCCTAGTGATGTGGTAATGGCAGATTCTGTTAATGCCTTTAAGAGGGGCCTGGATGAGTTCTTGATCAATCAGAATATCCAAGGCTATTGTGATACTAATATCTACAGTTAGTACTAGTGGTTGTATTTATAGTTTATGTATGTGAGTGTATAGATTGGTAGGTGTGGTCTAGGTGTGCTGGGTTTACTTGGATGGGTTGAACTTGATGGACACTAGTCTTTTTTCAACCCTATGTAACTATGTAACTATGTAACTAGAATGGTATCTTATTTAACATTACCACTTATAAGGCAACATTTTCTTGAAAGTCAGGAATGTTAAAGGAACAGTAACACCAAAAAATGTATATATTTTAAAGAAATTAAACTACAATGTACTGCTGCCCTGCACTGGTAAAAGTTTTGTGTTTGCTTCAGAAACATTACTAGAGTTTATATAAACCCTGGTGTGTACCCATGGGGGCAGCCATTCAAAAGAATGAAAGGCACAGGTTATACAGCAGCTAACAGATAAACCCTGTAGAATACAATGATGTCTTATCTGTTATCTGCTGTGTAACCTGTGCCTTTTCTCCTTTTTTCCAGCTTTAATGGCTGCCCCCATGGCTACACAGCAGCTTATTTATATAAACTATAGTAGTGTTCCTGAAGAAAACATCCCAGTTTTACCAGTGCAGGGCCACAGTATGTTATATTTCCATTACTTTAAAACACTTTCATTTTTTGGTGTTACTTTTTAACAGACTGACAAATTTATCATGGTACCTTAAAAGCGGCATAAATATTCAAGCTATTCAAGGCTTATATGCACAATCAATTGCCCTAGTGAAATCCACAGGATTAACCTCTGGTCAATTTGTCATTAATAATGGTACAAGACGGGGTTGTCCCTTATCGCCTTTATTGTTTGTCTTGAGCATCGAGCCCTTAGCAGCTAGGATAAGAAACAACCCTGACATACACGGAGTACAGCTAAGAGACAAAAACTTTAAAATATGTCTTTATGCAGATGATGTTTTGTTTACATTGACGCACCCGTTTACATCTCTTCCAAACTTACATCAAGAACTGAACCTATATGGACTATACTCAGGATATAAGATTAATAGTGATAAAAATGTACAAAAAAAGTACTTCCCTTAAATTTATCTCCTATCACCCTAAAACTGAATTATGATTATAGGTGGCAAACAGACTGTCTTAAATACCTGGGTATTTATATAACCCAAAGATACGATACCCTGTATAAAACAAACTATGTACCATTATGGAGATCTCTGACAACAGATATAAATAAATGGGGGGAAAATGAACCTTTCGTGGTTTGGTAAGATGGCCACACTCAAAATGACGACCCTGCCTTGGTTACTATATTACTTTGAGACCCTACCAGTAGCAATACCCCGGCAAGCCCTTCAAAGCTTTCAAAACCTATGCTACAGATATATATGGGGTGGAAAGAGGCAAAGGGTACGCAGACAGGTATTACAACGACAACACTCACAAGGAGGATTGGGTGTACCGGATTTCTATACCTATTATTGAGCAACGCAGATTAGACAGGCAATCCAATGGTCTTCTAAATTTGCATACACTAAATGGATGGAAATAGAGAAACTAGCCCTAGCACCGATACACCCAAGCTCACTGATATGGGCGCAGAAAATTATAACACCTGGTAAAATTGCACCTCGCACAATCTCATTCACAGTAAAGATATGGTCCAAATGTAAAAATAGACTGACCTCTCCGAACAGAACATCCCCATTAATCCCATTTCTATATAATGAGACATTTCCACTGGGTCTATATAGGCATTTTGTCCAGCTTTGGAAACACACAATAGCATTCCAACTTATTCACCTATATGACCCTAAGACAAAGAAATTTTTGGAGAAACAGGCTTTAGAAGAGAAATATGGTTTAGTAGGTTTCTGAGAATATACTTATTTCCAGCTTTGACATTACACAAAATCTCTATGTACAACGAGCGTATCCCATTCATTCGGGTGCAGGCACAAGTAGCAGGCGTAGGGCTGAATTTTCGGCAAGCGTTTTTCCGCTTGCCGAAAAAATCAGCCCTACGCCTGGTGTGGCATCAGCCTTAAGTGTGTAGGAGTCCCACTTTTTGGTTTCTGTATACATGTATCTAGGAGTTGCAGGAAAGGTGTTTGAAAATAATTATTTTTCTCCAGCATATTAGCTTAAGTTCAGTAAAACTTTTATATCTGTCCATATGTCTAGAGCAATGATTCAGACAGGTGACCGTTGGCTACAGCTTCTGTCACTTCCCAAAACAGAATGTCACTGCCTGCTCAGAGCTGTATTATTTACCCTATAAGTGCTACCTGCTTAATAATCTAAAGCACTAACATTAAAGAACCACTGTGATAACACTGAAGATAATGGCACAATGTAGGTTTACTTATAACATACAATGTGCACAGGCACAGAAAGTGTACATCACTTGGTATACAGGTAAAAAATATGCATTCAGAAGTATCTTAATACATTAGGGGCATATTTAATCAGATCTTTACTTTTGTTTTCTAACTAGTGACTGTTCTAGTCTAATTGTGGATTGGTAATTATGGGCAACATCGCCAGTGATGTTTGTCTCCAATGCCAATAAATATGCCCCTAAGAGTAAATTCAGTAAGAAAAAAAAAAAAGCTAATTCTAGAACTAATGGGCTGCATCATATCATTATAAAATGTTCTAATCTAGTATAATACCTTAGATCAGGAGACAATTCAGATAATACACTGGCACTTTAGATCAGCTCTATTAAGAACAAGTAATCTCTTGAGCCTAAAGGTCCCCATACACGGGCCGATAGTAGCTGCCGATATCGGTCCCTTGGACAGATTCGGCAGCTAATCGGCCCGTGTATGGGCAGAACTGAGCGGCCTGGCCGACCGATATCTGGCCTGAAATTGGCCAGATCTCGATTGGCCAGGTTAGAAAATCCAGTCGGATTGGGGACCGCATCGGCTCGTTGATGCGGTCCCCGAACCGACTGCCCCATGGCCGCAAATGTAATTCAATCGGATTATTTTTTTTTTTAGCTACTTGCTACCCGATATCGCCCACCCGTAGGTGGGGATATCGGGTGAAGATCCGCTCGCTTGGCGACATCGCCAAGCGAGTGGATCTTATAGTGTATGGGGGGGACCTTTACCAGTTAGTAAAGGTGGCCATACACGGGCCGATTTCAGCTGCCGATATTGGTCTTGTAGACCAATTCGCCAGCTTTATCTGCCTTTGTACGGGCAACAATAAGGGGCCTCCCCGGCCGACAATTTACCAACAACTGTAAACTTTAACAAATGTAAAGTGATCTGTAATTATTTTGAAAAATCAAATATAGGTCCTGTTTTAAATAAAGAACTGAACCACTTTTTAAAAGATAAGCAATGTCTGCTGTTGTGCCAGTCACACCTTTGACCATTATTCCTGCTGTTTGCCATTTGGGGTTAATTAGTATAGTATGAGACAAACTAATGCCTTCAACTCCAATTCCCAGGGATGTTAGTGCTAAAATGATATGTACCGCATGTTAAAGATTTTTCTGCTTCCAGAAGTCTGGTCACAGACATTATGTCAGCTAGTGCCAGGCCACAGCCTGCTGAGAATTAACTGCTGAATGCAGCTTAAAAAGTGGAAAGCTGAAACTCATAAGTTGTTAATAGATCTCCCATGTTACATTTATCCCTTGTATAAAGACTTCCTTAACTCTTTAATGTGACCATTCTGATGAAGAAAGAGGCTGAAACAAACTAAATGCACATCTACAAGATCCAAACTGATAATGGAAAAATATTTTTTTAAAAATTCTGCAGTATAATAATTAGAAATGCACCAATTCCAGGATTTGGTTCAAGATTTGGCATTTTTCTGCAGGATTCAGGCGAATCCACGCTCCTTGTAGAACTGAATGTCAATCCTTAAAATTACGTGACTTTTTGTCACAAACACGGAAGCTGAAAATCTTTCAGAGAGTAACAGAGCTCCAGAAATGTAGAATTTATGTTGCTGCATTTTATATAAAGAAGAGCTAAACATAATTACAGACAACAGGGCCCCTGCATAGACTATCTGCTGCATCCAGGTTACAAAGAAAGATCCTGTCCTCCCCACTAAGGACTTGGCTTGGAAGCCAACACTTTTGCTTCTTTACAGCAGTTCTCTGATCGCCAACAAGGAGCACGCACAATGGAAACCAGGACCTGATCTGCTTTTAGTGTGCATGATGATGTTCAATGATCAGGGACCAAACGTAAAGCACCCAAAAAAATCGGCCACTAACCCCACTTCACAGTTTACCTATGGGCAACGTTTTTGGGAGCCTGGTTGCAGAAGTTGGGGAGCAAGGCCTATGTAGGTGCCCCATGGTCTGTAAATGAATATTAATATATTTTTGTCAGAGCATACACTCAAGGGTCAAAACAAAAGGGGGTTCTTATAATGTCAACTTTAAGCACTATCTTTATATATTTTGCAGCATTAATCTCATACCCCATAGAAGCTTACAATCTAAGGTCCCTATCATTTTAAACACACACACTATGACCAGTTTAGTCAAAAGTCAATTCACCTGCATGTATGGTTTTGGAGTGTGGGAGGAAACCCACACAGACAAGGGGAGACCATACTTTAGGCTGAGGCACATGGAGCATTGGTTTTACTGCTATTAGCCTGCATTTTTTGTTTTGCAGGCTGAGAGAAGTGGATCCACTGCCTTACATACCCCAGAAAAAATGCACTTACAAGCTTTCACCTCCCCATGACTGAGCCCAGTGGGGATATGCCTTAAAATGCGTGTTTTTGCCCGATCCCCACTAAGCTCCACTTCGTGCAGCAAAGCAGAGGTGGAAGTTGTACTTGTCATTGCAGTTTTACTGAGGTGCACAAAGAAGCAGATCCGCATCTCAGCCTGCAAAAAAAAAAAAAAAATCAGAGCTTAGAGCAGTGGAGCCAACACTCTGTATGCCCTCAGCTTTACTTTTATAAAAATGTAGAACTCCAGTGAAATGCTGGAAATAAAATTTTGAAAAATCAATGAACTTTAAGCAACTTTTCATTGTACATCAATTATAAACACATGCAGCTGAATGCAGTTGCTATATAAAGCAGCATTGGTCTGTCCCTTGCTGTTCTTTTCACTGCTGGCTCTCAATATATGTAACATTGAAACAATTGGTCTGCTCCAGCCAAGACTCAAATTTCCACAGTGTCTTACATACCGTATATACTCGAGTATAAGCCGAGTTTTTCAGCCCTAAAAATGAGCTGAAAAAGTAACCCTCGGCTATATTCGCGCATATACTAGCATATATACGGTAGATCGAGTTGCTCGTGCCGCCGCGCATGCGCGCGGCATCCTAAGCGACGCATTGCTGCTTACGATGCTGCGCTAACTACCGAACTGGGTAGACAGGATCCTGGGGGCAAAGCCAGCCGCTCTCACACAGCTTACGATGCCACGCGCATTCACGGAAGATATGGGGAACTACCGAACAGGCACATGTGGTCTCCCATAAAGGGGCTACACTTTATTTTTTCATGTAGGGATAAAGTAGGATGAAGGTCTCTGACAGAATTTCAATCCCTACAGGCAAATCAATTACTGGACCAGGAAGAATTAACTGCTCTCACTAAGAATTAGTTGTCAGGCCAAGGTCTTCGGTAAATAATGCCTTGTCATAATATCTACTGATGGTTTAAATAGGATTTCTATCCAGTCGATAGGCTGGGGATGCTAAGCAGCACATGATTTCCCTCTCAAGCCCTGATCAGTAAAGCCTACAAAGTGTTGCTTGGGACAGATTACAAAGTCTTTGAAAGTCGTCAAGGCTGTCACATTGTAAAATTAATTAATAACTGGCTCCTGTTAACAGAAGAATACATTTAAAAGTGACACTGTTCTCAAATAAAGAAATAAAATGGAGAAAAAGCTGCATAAATATAATTTTTTTTGCTACACCCTACCAAAAGGGTAGTTTATCTAAAAATGTAACTTTCCTTAGGGTGTAGATATCATCTAAGGCAATTAGCCTTTGATAGGTTTTAGTTTGAAATATTTACTTTTTTGTTCTGCAGCTCATAGTCAATTCATAGTTGCTGGGGTCAGTGACCCTCAACAACCATATGTTTTCAACTGCAGGCTGGAATTTAAGAAGGACGCTAATACAGGTATGGGATCTGTTATCCAGAACTCAGTCTGTATAACAGTCTGTATATATCATATGCGTGCGCGCTGCATCGTAAGCGACGCATTGTTGTACCAATAAGAAATGCCACAGTATGCTCTGAGCTTTCAGAAGGAGCCAGCGCTACACATTATAACTGCTTTGAGGTAACCTATTGTTTCTCCTACTCCCATGAAACTGGGGCAGTCGGCTTATACTCCAGTCAATAAGTTTTTCCAGTTTTCTTAGGTAAAATTAGGTACCTCGGCTTATATTCGGATCGGCTTATACTCGAGTATATACGGTACTTGTTTTATACTTCAATTTAACAAGTATGTTAATCCCAGAACATGCAAGCCATTTACTTGGCTGGAGAGCTGGCTCTCACTGTACTGTACTTGGGACTTATAGCGCATGGCATTGCAACGGACAGATAATGCTTTTAGCAGCACTTACATTTACAAATAATTTTGAAATCATTTAAACTTATTTTAATCAAAGAAGAACCTATATCCCCTGAACACTGCATGTTAATATAACCATACTGCACATGAAACAATCCATATCTGAAACACTGTTTTATACATAAAGACTTTTGATGAAGAATATTTTATGGACTATTCCATAATGAAGCACTGCTATTTAAGTACAGGTGTGTATGTTCCCAAGGATTTTCAATATGGGATTTTCAAATAAGTCTAACTCCTGGGCTTTATAAGAAACTATGTTCTTCTCAAAAACAAATCCTCCTAAACACAATTTAAAGTCACATGTGATAGAATTCCTCAGTAGAATACTGTGATACCTTTTATATGTGCAGCTGATCCAGTACAAGAGAACTCAGCAGACCTCCTGGCCGTGGGGGTTAGGATGCGGGTTAGTCAGCGCACACACAAAATTGTGTGTGACCCATGATTTTGCTTGTATTCGGAGTCACTCACAATTTCATGCAGGGTGTCCAGAATATATTTTTGCAGAGGTATTTATACCTCTGACAGAACTGCATTTTTAAAAATACAGCTTTAATATATGGAATATACATGAAATAGGAATCATTTTGCTGTTTTTTTTTTATACAAACAACTTAATTTGTATGAACATACACATTTTTAGCTTCGATAAGAAACATTCTCAGAATAGTGAGTATATATCTACATACAGTCTGATAATACATGCAATTTAAGAAAAAGACAATTTTGTTGTAGTGCTCAAGAATTCTCTTAGTAATAATCCTAGGTTTTTAGTTCCTGGTTGTCGAATATCGCCTCTTTTATGTTACACTGTCATGCTCAGCGGCTAAAAATAAATGATGCAACTTACTGCTGTCCAAACTCCAATTCTACATCGAGCACACATCCATCCATCATGAATTTCATGGGAAGGAACACCATAACAACCTATAATGAGAGAACTCAGTTAATTAATTAATTCTGCCCCTTTTGGTCTCAGAATCTTCCAGAAACTCAGTGGCGTATAGAGACGAAATAAAAAAAACTTAGGAGGAAAATAACAAGTGTCCTTGACATTTTCAGAAACACATCACATTCATTTTTAGTTTTTTAGCTTCTATGAGAAAAATTAAATATATGTGTCATAACACGGCTGTTATTTTGCTGTTTCTAAATGCGTCAATACACAAAATGACTTTATGCTGATCAAGCCCATGCACACATGGAAGTGAGAGGAAATGCCCCATTCACCCACTGAAAAGCGCAAAACAGTAAGATGATAGCATTGTCTGTTATAATTAACCCATATGCACAAATGGCTTGACAGTGAGTTAAAAAACAGCCCTTAAAAGATTCACAGGACAAATTAAAAAGATGATTTTAACTTACTAGAATGAACCTGGACACAACACTTTGCGCATGTAACTAACAGACTCCTGTCATCCTCTTTAATTAAGTTTTTTGGGGGTGAATGTTGTTTTTTGCCTTTCCTGCTTTTAAAGCACATCTCTGGGATCAGACACTGTGTTTCTGAGTGAGATGAAATTATACCATTTGATAGGTCATCCCAGTGAGCCTGAATCTCATCGTTGTAGGTTTCAGACTGTAACAAAAAAACAAAATCTATGATAAAAAAAATTCATATATGAATATATACACATAAATACATACACAGTAATCTAAGCTGTATACACATGCTCATAGTGTTAGTACTGGAAAGAAGGGATCTGCACAGGAGACTGGGCAGGCAGACATATGGCAGATAACCCATCAACACATAGAGGCACATTTACTCATCCACGAACGCTCCGAGCGGTCGTTCGATCGGTCTAATCGTATTTTCCGCGACTTTTTCATATTTTTAGTGCGAAAAAATCGGATCGATTTTGACGCTGTTTACAATCGTTCGGTAAGAAAATTTCGTGACTTTCGGATCGCCAATACGATTTTTTCGTATAGTTTAGCTGTAAGGGCACACTGTCGCTACAGTAGCAATTTATAAAATAAATTATCATCATAGCTAATGTCCCACAGAACGAGTTAGTCGCCCGCAACTAACCTCTCCGATATGCTTTTCTACCAGTAACAAAAGGAGTTGCCAGTGGAAAGGCTCTGGCTTACTGAAGTTGTCTGCAGGAGGAAACTTTGCGCAATTTCAGAAAGCTGAATCAATGCATAGGCCCAGGGTCGGACAGGGTCTATCGGGGCTTCTGCCTCAGCAGCCCCTGCACCGCCAATGGCCCATGCTGCCTTCAAACCCCCCCCAGAGGCCCTCAACACCCTCCGACCCCCTCCCCCGGAAGCTCCTAAAAGAAACTTATCTGCTGCGTGTCGGGGGAGAGAGACGGCAGATCTGGGGGGGTCTCGGATCTGGGCCACAGCCCACTGGGTTTTTTCCTAGTACCCCTGAGTCCGATGCTGCATAGGCCTTTCCACCGGTGACTCCCATTTCAGATCAGTTAGTCACCTGCAGTAGCGGAGATCTATTGCGGGCAGTTAACTCTCTCCATGGGACATTAGCCTTATGAAATGATCAGTTTAAACCAAAAATTTCTTGCACAGACAATTTTCTGATCCACCAAGGCAATCTAGGAACTGATTGTTACACATCCTGTAAAAACCATTTGAGACTTATGTAATAACACTGGGCAGTGCAGTAACCCAGAGCAATCTCACATTCTGCACAAATCTGTCACAGTGCAGTTTGTATATTATATATGTAATACAATAATGCAATAAAATATTACAATACAATAATATGGTGTCCATATCCCAGTACATTTATACAGACCATGCAGAAATGCTGACCCTCATGTTCTTAGTTCTCTGTTACTACATATATTTATTGCTTACCTTGTTATAAGGCAAGAAGAGAGTGCATATGGCACAGTGTGGCTTCCTTCCTGAAACTGATTCATTGTATGCTTTTTCAGCAGCAAAGCTTTGAGACTTAGTCTGCCAGAGGTAAAAAAGTGGTTTTGCCCATAATTCTGTTTCTGCAACATCATTATCCATACAAGGACTTTCAGACAATTCTATAAAATAAAAAAATAAAGTAAGGCTACATCTTTTCAATTTCTAACTGTGTAAAAAATGGTTAGTCTTCTGAAAAATATGCTCTGCAAAGAAACTCCCACTTTTCCATACATACTTATTAAGTATAAAGAAATCAAGGGTTTGTTTGTTCTTAAATACTTGTTAGAAAATTGGATCTGCATCTAGTGCAACAACAGAACTGGACACACATGCAGACTTTTGGGAACTTTAAGAAGCTGGATCCATTTTTCAAGCAGAAAGTGAATACAACTGCAGAAGGCCCATAGAATACATGGGCACTTTTTCTCTACACAAAAAACTGTGCAGGTAGCATATATTTATTTTAACTTTAAACTTGAACATATTTGATTTCCAGCGCCAACCATGCCATTAATAATATTCATCCGGTAAATTTATTTGTATATTGAAAACAGAATGTAACCCACTTTTACCTGCATACCCTCAAGGCATGCATAGATTACAATGATATGGATCACAGTCTGTAACTTTTTTTCTATGAGAGTTATTTAAATGCAAGCTGAGCTATGTGAGACAGAACTACTGGGCTGAGATTATAAATGTAAGGTATCCTCAAATAAATTACATCCTAAAAATGCTTATATTAGCTATGTGACGGATGAGCAGAAGAATCACACTGAGTAAATTAATTGCGAATCCTGTGGTAAACAGAATTGAAATTTGTGCTGAAGATAATGAAATTGCATGCCTATTTCTCCCAAGTGTTTCTCTTAGGCTTAAAGATCCTATAGTATATTCCAGAAAACTGTGCGTGGTGATTGTGCTATGAGTGAAAATTACCATCACGCCTACAACTTCTGACTCAAATTTGTCTCATGGCACCAACTAAAGGCTCTCTCATTATAACTGTGACATATTAAAGAAATTAGAGTACACCATATTATAAATAGCCATTGTAACATTCTTCATATACTGCGCTAAGTACAAGTATTTAATACCGCTGAAAGGAAACCTAAACCGTCAAAAAATGTATTTCAACTGTATTAACCCTCTAAATGCCAAGTATGTAAGCTATACATGCTGGTAGAAAAAGCCTGTCAAGCACGTACATTATTTGCACGCTTAAACATACTAACATACATTTACACACACATACAGCACACAATTTAACATACTTTTTGCTTTTCTCATTTTGCACACTTATAGACCCTCATTTACACACACAGTCACACAACTTTTAGATGTATACACAAACTTTTCTTTTGTTTTTAACTTATTCATCTTACCCCTTTTGTCTTCTGTTTTCCCCCTAAAATCTGTTTATTGTGTGACTATTGGATCAGGTATTCTGGCCACTAATTATGCTGCTGTGTGACTTATTTTGTTATTTTATTGGTTTGCATAATTTTTGTAGTTTATTGCATTTTTATGTGTATAATGGGCATCAAACTATGCAGTAGCCCACTGGCAGTCATATATGGGGTGAGCTTCTTTTGTATGTAAGAAATTGTTTGAGCTGCGCCACATTGTAACATTTTCAGAGGATTTTTTAAGAAATGTCATAAAAAACGCTAATTTATTAAAGCTTTGCAGATTGGTACTTTGGTGTAGAAAGGAGTCTTTACCTATGCTGGATTTTTCAGAATGTGTACTTTCCAAAAATATATGGTTTTCAGGGGTCACCCTACCTTTTTGCAGTTTTTGCCCCACATAAAACGGTTTGTTTATGAATTAGGTAAATGTAAGACATGAAATTAGTGTGCACAAGGGATATTTTGGCATCTGTAAGTGCCATGTGCTTTGATAATCCTATGTACAGTGGGCATTAAACAGTTCAGTAGACCTCTGGTGTTCATAGTTATGGTGTTTTACATAACTACATAATGACCGGTAGAAAATAAGATGCTGCAAAGTGGAAGATCTGAGGTGATTTTTGGAAATGTCATTAAAATCGTTAACTTTAGGAATGCTTTGGGGTTTGGTACTTTGGAGTAGAAAGACGTGTACGCATTTTGAATTTGAAACATAAGGCTTTCTGGGGATAAGCATAATTTTTTGTAGCTTTATCCCACATAAAATTATGTAAATTTGTTGATTTTGCAAAAGCTGTTGACAGAAATGATAGATCATATAGAAGTATTATGATATATATTCCACATACTTAGGTAAACCTATGCACATTGGGCATCAAACTGTTTAGTGGACCCATGGCATTCATATTTAGGATGTTTTTACCGAATAACTTACTATAACTATAGACTGGAAGCTTTAAAGCTATTTTAAAAAAAAAAAATCACACATTTTTTACAAAAACGAATAAATTTAGGAAAGCATTGCAACTTGGTAGTTTGGAGTAGACAGACAGTTTTACCTATTCTGGATTCCCCAGCATCTCCTCTTTCCAAAAATGTACAGTTTTTTGGGATAAACCTTCTTTTAATGGAATTTTGGGCCTTGAAATCTAAAGTATGAAGCTTTCTGGAGAAGTGCTTTGGAAAGCTGGTAATGTACTGCTGGAAGTTTTTGACCTATACAAGTGAGGAATCTCCATAAAACTATAAGTATTTGCTATTTAGGCATTCAGAAGACATGGGACCTTCCAAATCAATTGAATTTTCGTGCATAAAATAATAAATATAAATAATACGTTTTTCGCTTTTTTTGCCATTTAAAAAACCCTATATCTAGTTAAAGAAGTCGAATTATATAAAAATTCAAACACATTCTGGCAATAAAAGTTCTGCCGTGACCAAATCATCTGGCAGTGAAAGGGTTAGATAATGTCCATAGATGCAAAACTGAAACATACAGTTGGATATACATTGGCAAGAAATACTTGTAAGTACCCCAATAAATGGCCAAATAAGGCTGATTCCAAATCACTTGGTTCATCTAGACCAGTGTTCCCCAACCAGTGGCTTGTGAGCAACTTGTTGCTCACCAACCCCTTGGATGTTGCTCCCAGTGGCCTCAAAGCAGGTGCTCATTTTTTAATTTCTGCTAAGGAGGTAGGTTTTGGTTGCATAAAAACTAAGTATAATGGGTTTTTTTTTTGTATGCTTGTAGTTAATTTTGCCAGACCAGTCGCACTTCCATTGTATTTGTATACTCTATTTAGCCTTGAAGTGCTCCCACAACCCCCTTCTGTGTATCTATTGTGAGTTATTCTCACATTGTGCAATCTTTGAAAATGCATAAATGGAAGTTGCTTTATTTTTAATCAAAACATGACTAAACACAAATGACGTACCTCCATCACTGACATCTTCCTTAATAACCATCATTGAAGACCCGCATGGAGGATTGCTTAGTGGAAGTCTTCTGCTCTTTGTGGTCTGTTTCTGCTTCCCACTCTTTTCTCCCAAATGTGTAGCCTGTTAATATCAAATTTCAATTGGGTTTGAGACAATCACATGCCACCTTGACTACTGAGAGTCAGTGTAAAAGGGATTAGTGAGATTCTACTGCCAGTAAATCCTTCAATTAATTCCCCCATATCTATTCTAAGATACAGACCTCAGATGTGGAAGAATTTTAGCTGGCCTGCATTAGGGCTGTGACACACGGGGCGATTAGCCGCGTCGCAACAAAACTCCCTTGTCGCGGGCGACTAATCTCCCCGAAATGCCATCCCACTGGCTAGAATGTAAATTGCCGGCGAGATGGCATACGCTGCGGCGCAATTTGCCAAAGTCGCCCTTATGCCTTTAACCTGTCAGCAAAAGTCTCTAAGTAGCGGCAGTACAAATCTCCTAGAATACTTTGTATATTTATACACACACTTCAGTTATCTTAATTATCCTAAAAATAATTTATTTAGCAATTTTTTAGAGTGAAAAAAAACCCAGGGAGAACTAGTATAGTTATAAAAAATCTCCAACAGAATATTTGTGGTTGAGTGCAAAAAAAAAAACATTGCATACAAACAAAAAACAGATAGTTCCTCTCTTTTTTAATAGACTGAAAATTGTGACTGAATTGTAATAAACTGGGTTAAATTTCAATTTTCTTAACAATTTTGCTGCTTGACAATTTTCATTAACTTCTATAGAAACCCAGCAGTGTTTACTGGCCAAGTTTCCTTATGCAATTTCTTTCTTTAATAAATTGCTATCTTGATTGTGTTTTTCTCCACATTCTTTCTTAAATCAGAGATATGAATTCTCAAATATTCATAAATCTGCCGTAAGTGTAATTAAAATTCAAATTTGGCACCTAATGCAAACTAGGTGGTTTGTGCCTCCTCCAAATTCAGCAAGTTTCAAGCCAGCAAAATGTTCATATTATGCTGGTGTTGTACAGAGGATCATATATGGGTTTTAGTACAAAAATGCTATTTTACTATCAGTGTGTAATCCTAGCCCAGAATATCTGTTTGAACAGTCTGTTCAAATTACCTACCGTGATGCCTGTAGAGGCAATGATCATGCAGCCCAAGCTGGCTAGACTATCCAACCATATGAATCTATGTATGGTAAAATTTAGAGGACTTCAAACAGGCTAAGTGGTCAAAAAACCGCGAATGGTGAAAAGGGTGACACCTAGAAATTTTTATTTTTTCACATACACCAGTGTGTGGCTTTAACAGTTCTCTACTAATTACATAAAAATCTCTGGAATGCAGATTCCCATAGAGTCCTGCTTAAATAAACAGTTTTCACATTGGGCTAATTTGTCATCAAAATATGTTGATGGCAAAACAATCTTAGTTACGGCTTAATTTTACTGCTTCAACTAATTAAGTATGCTTTAGGTATTGTGCTGCAAATTAAATACCCTTTCTCTGATAAACCCTAGGCCCCAGATCTTCTCTATTACAGATATCACGCATCTACTTTAGATTTCACATTAATCACTCAAAATAATAAGGGCATCTAAACAAAGACTGGAAGGCTAAACAAATCAGATGATATGGGGGGAAGGCAGTATATGATTCCTATCATTTCTTATTGTCCATCCACACAAAACAAAGGGGGTACTATTTTCCATTTCAAAGTGACTAACCTGTGAGATTTCACACAAGTTGCTTAAAAAAGATAAGGTGTAACGCAAAGTTCTAAATAAGTAATCTCTAAAGTTATTCATAAGCATACTAGTTTTGTGTGCTCGATGACGCCTGAAAGTAGTACCCTATCCTAAAAGTTTTCAGATAAAAGTCTGACTATGGATAAAACATTATATAAATATGTAGTGCGTTTATGTTTGCAGATTAAACAAGTGATCACTGTAAGTGCTCTGGCACTACAGTATAGAATCTGAAAAAGTATGGGTTAAGATTTATAACAAAAATGTACAAACATTTTTACTTTTGATATGAAGCCATAGTTTGTTCTTGAGGGCAGTACATATATGCACATGATAGCAAGCTTGTCATAGATGGTGCTCACCGTAGCCCAATGATTTATGCTGATAGTGGTTAATTTTACAAGTACAGCAGACTGGCTGTCAGAGCTGTACAATCAAATCCATCTTGCTTTATAATGATTAATGCTCTGTCCGTTTCAGTAAATGAGCAAGTATAATATCATCTCTAAAACATTAATGAGGTTAGGCTTATACTCTTATGGATCTACTAACAGCTGCTCAAAAGGACTGAAAATAAATAAAACAAAAATGATTAGTTCTTACACACTGACTGGAGATTTCAGAGACCTGTTTCTCATCATTAATCATATTAGGAATTTCTCCAGGTTCGAGGCCATTTTCAGCAATATCAAGGTCACTGGTATCTTCCTCACTGGAATTGCTAATTGTGTCGTCTTTCTCTGTACTCTCAAGTTCTGAGGGATGGTAGTCTTGTGAATTCGGGTATAATGCATTCTTCTCAGTCTCGTGCTCTGTATGTCTGCCCTCTTGGACAGCAGAAGTGGCAAAAGTGCCAGGCAATTCTTCTGAACCTGAAGAAGCCAAATTGAGTTTAGTGTCACCATGCTGTTCTTGATGTACTTCCTCCTCTTTAAGACTGGATCCCGACCCTGCTGACCACAAAATTAAGGCTAATTAATACACTTAAAGATGCAGTTTGCAGCATAGCTTCACAACCAACATTATTTTAGACCAGACAGTAGAGGTATAATTACGTTGTAAATAAACTGCTTTGTTTTACTGTTGTTGTTTTTAACAGGTTGAGCCTGCTTAGGAAGTCATAGTTTAAGATGTTAAAACAGTGAAAATTTACTCAAATATGTTCCAGTTTCTAGGAAATATATTAAAGTAGGGCTTCTGGGACTACTCATGTATGGTGATGAGCGAAACTATACCATTTCGCTTCAGCAAAAAAAATTGCTAAACTGCTGAAAAAATAGCAAATAATGCGAAAAATAAAGCCTACTTGTAAACATTATCTGCTATCAGTATTACCTTCCATGGTAAATTACACTTACCTTGTCCACAAAAGAGAAATACTTTGTGCTTATTAGCTCTTACATATAAACAGATGGTAACATGCTTGCTTATGCCTGCACAATAAACCATAGGCGTAAGCAAGCAATGGTTTTTGACCTTTCCTTATTTTTTTCTCTCTAAAATGGTCAATATTAAAATGAAGAAAGCCTTAATAATATTGCAGTGGTCGTTTAGTTAAGGGGAAGGCAGTATGCACTTTGCACACTTCCTTCTTCCGTTGAGGAATTACTGACGTTCCCTGCACTGTATCAGAAAAGAGGATTGTGGACTTACCAAAAAATCCTTTTCAAGTAAGCCTGGACTCTAGAGGAGGCAACACACAGCCCAATATAGGCTGCTGTCTTCATTTTTTCGGACTGAATCAGCAGCCCACTGGCCCGTTTATGGGGCTCTCCAAATGTTTGACTAATATCTGGCCAAAATTCTTCCAGTCATTCAAGCAGGTAAAAATCTTGTTAGGGTAAGGACCGCATTGGTGCATTGATGCGGTCCTCATTGAATCCTTTATTTGCCATCATTATGATCTGACCGTTTGGCCCCAGGGCCTGCCCATCTGAAGCTGGGCATATCAGGGAAAGATCCACTCTTTTGGCAAACTCTTGTTCAAAAGCATTTGTCACCTCTGTATTTAAGTGTATGGAAAAAAACCCTTACATGGTGTTGCCTCAATTCATCTATCCACAGGATCACAAAAGGCAGCATATTTCTTTTGTTAGGGTAGTATATTTAGGCCTGCTATTGTGTAGTCAACCTTTGCCGGTTTACCCTCTAATTGAGATGGAGGTAATCAAGGTTTAGTGCAATCTGAGTACTGGTCCATATTGTCAATACTAATGTCCTTGTGCTGGGGAATCTGTGGTGAGGGTACTGGTGGACCAGGCTGGCAATCAGCACAAATGTTGTCTTCATTTGTTGTCCCCTGGGGCCTTCTTGGCTCTGTAGGGGCAGGTGTATCTGTGGCAGACATACTGGAGGGTATATATTGGAAATATTATGGCAATGCCACTTATACCATATAGTAAGCCAAGATAAAATGTTGTGTAGGTTAAATTTGCCATTCGAAAAATATATTGTGTGGTACTGTACCCTATATGTGTCTTCTTTGCTGGTTATAACTTGTTTAACTGCACACAGTCATGTAAAACAGCAGCTGGTTATCACTTGATTAGCTGCACATAGCATGGTAAAACAGCAGCATCATCATCATCTTTGGAAATGACACACGTGTCTATTTCTGCTCTGCATGGTTTGAGTAGAATAGACCACTTTGTAAGCCCATATGCCTGTCACAGTTGGGTAGCTAGTCAAACTCTGAAATGCACTAATGTGTGTTGCTCAGATATAATGTTTCTGACTATACAGGGAAAATTCTTAGCCGCCCCAAATGGCAGTCATTTTGAGGCAATAAAAAAAGGTTTGCTCAGCTAACACACAGTTTGGAGGGGTACCATAACTTTCAGGAAAGTTACGGTTGCTCAGGAAACCTTAACCACCTAAAATACACCCAGGACAATAAGATGTTTTGTGCATAAAGCTGCTGAAAAACAGCCCCCTTTTAACTAAACAGGGATTGCTCATCAATATATTGCAGTTGGCCAACTGCATCAAAGTTATCCCTGGTCTGGCCAAATTACTGCAAATAAAGTAGTACTTCACCGCACAGCACAAATGTACTGACTGTATCAGTTAAACATCCTAGTCTATACTTTAATAGTTTTAATTCAAATTCTCTCACCTGAAGCCTGGATAATATTTGAGCCACTTTGATTCACATTCTCTTCTTTAATAATCTCCATACACCCACTAGGTTTTTCTTTGTCTTCTAGCTCCACTTTTACTGTAGGTTTGTTGTTGACCTTGAAGTCATCTGTAGCTTCAGTAGCTAAGATTTCTGCCCCTGCTACCACAGTTTTCTTGTCCTCCGGAGTCTTAAGCTTCTTAGAACGAGATCTAGTATGCTGAAGGCTGTAATGGAAGATACTGTTGTCAGATTAGAATGCCTGGCTAGGATAAGATAAAACATCTTCCAATATAAATGTATTTCACCTTAATAAACTAGCACAAAACTGTCATTTTCGTGTTGCTGATAGTGTTTAGAATTTATTATGTCACAGATTTGACACTGATTTTGCTACTTTGTAATCCTCTATCAAAGTTAAACAAGTTTCCATGTTAAGTTAAATGACCTTTGTTAAGTTCTTAAAGATAGAAGTTAATTTTTAATAATAGTAAATGGCAATCCTTCAAACTTTAACATAACCTCTTAAAAGGAGAAATTCATTCAAGGCATTCACTGAAGGCTGATCAGAAGTTTGTAACAATTCTGTTGATTGGCAGATGAAGGCAAATGTACAAATAAAGAATCAACACAAAGTTTAAATCCTTTATGCACAGACACTTTATGCAGTAAAGTAAACTATACTGGTGCAAACCAAATTATCTTGTAAATTAATATGCAAATACAATATTATATATGGATCATTATCCTGTTATGTATTACTTCAATATTGTCATGGACCTACTCTGTAGATGTTTTAAAATATAAACTGATAAGAAATTATCACATTTTTATTGAACTCTGTATTTGGGATTTTAAAGCAGAGTGAAGTAATGGGCTCAAGATGCACCTTGCACGCACAGGCACTCCTACACTGAATCATGAATGACGACCATGTAGGAAGTGTGGATGTGACTGTATATGTGCCACTCACGTGCATGCCCCTTAATTGTCAGAATGCAACTGACAGTAATATAATCCCCTGTCAGATACAACTGCTGAAGCTCCATTCATGAGGCACAAAGACAAAACTAGGTCCTATAAAGGAGTGTGGGGAAACAAGGCACATTGTAAGCAAAAAACTTAGCCCCAAATAGTAAATGAGCTGTGTTGTGATCTGTGGGGGGCACATATGTAATGAAAGGTTTGCTCCAGTTCTGACCACTTACAGTAAGCAGGTAGCATTTACTAATAACCTGTTTAAAAGTAAACATCGTACTGTCTGCTGTTGGTACTGCACTTAAACTTTGTGCATTTTTGTTTTGGAATTATTTATAAGGGGAGTGTATGAGAAAAGAAAGGGGCACCTAGTAAAAGCCCAGAAGGAGTGTGTTAGTTGCAATCAGGTTTCAATGTTTTAGTAAAGGATAGGATACTGAAGCAGTTAACACCCTGCAATAACAAGGTTAGGATTTCAAATAAGCCATATTAAAGACACTAAGAAAAAGTGGCCAAAGGGAGTACAAAAAAGATATAAAGTAAAATATTTGTTCATGGATATTACTGTGTATGAAATGTAGCTTTAGCTTTAAAATTAATGCAGTAAAATATTATGTTTTTATCTCAGCTGAGAGTAATAACTTCAGAAGAACCGAGAGGTTTTCTAAACGTTATACATAACAGAATTCTAATACAGAGAAGACATTCAACATGGTCAAACCTCTTGAGAGCCCCTTTCTTCCTCCGACTTCGCTTCATATTCCAGGCTATTACTTCTGGCGTTGGTCCAGTTGTTGGTTTTGTGTGATCAATTGTGCAGATATCCTTCCCTTGTTTCCATAGCTGATATCTACTTTTCTGAAATATCTTTACAAATATATCCATGGAGATTTTAACCATATCATTGCTGCAAGAACACTGTAACCACAAAAAAAAAAGAAACCAAGATGTTTATTTGGGATACTCCTTAAAGCCAGCTATAATGTATCAACTGTAACAGCTTTTGTGACAGACTTTAGTACAGCTCGGCAAGCACACTTCAGAAGGGGCATATTTATTATAGTGTGTAAGCCAACATCACCGGTGATGTTGCCCATACCAACCAATCGGCAATTAGAATTTAACCATCAACTACAAGTTAGGAAACAAAAACAAAGATCTGATAGGTTGCTACAGGCAACATCAACAGTGATGTTGGCTTACACACTATAATATATATGCCTATGTTAGACCTGAAACCATTGCTGCTGAGCAATGTATCTACTAATGTAACAGATAAAAAAAATATTAGATCATCAGCTACCAAGTGAGAGAGCTGCTCTGTAAAACGTAAGAGGGAAACATAAAATATATTCATTTTAGAAAATGGGGGGGGGGGGGGGGGTGTACTATTAATTTAACAAATAGGAAATATTCTGTTTGGGAAGGCTTGCTATATTTAAAAGGTAGCAAAATAAGGACAAATAATGATGTGCAAAGATAAAAGGTGCACAGTTTTTGCATTCCCCATGTAACAATTTTTGACATATGAAACACTCTTCATTTAATTGGAAGATTAATCTCCCCAGCTCACATCTACCAAGAAACCATAGAAATATGGGATACAGATAACTGTCTGTATCACAAAAAAATATTTGAGGAGTCACCTAAGACAACAAATGGTTGAAGAATGCTGTGAATGGAGAAAATTACCACAAATATTTCAGTAAAAATTCAATCAAATTTGACTATGAATAATTAAGTATAGTCAAAACTGGGAAGGACAACACTGTTGTAAGCCTGCTAAACTATGAAAGATAAGTTACATAGAAACATATTTAAGTTCGGTTGAAAAAAAAGACCAAAGTCCAACAATTTCAACCCTTTAAAGCAGGGGTGGACGGACTTTCTTTGGTCGTGATCGGCCGGTCCGACGCAGATTGCCGAGCACTTCCCCATCCACGGCTTGTTTGCGGTCCACCAGAAATCCATGGGGGATCGACTGGTGGATTACGATCGACGTATTGGCCGCCCCTGCTTTAAAGAAACCCCAGTGCACATATACAAATACTTAGATCAACCAATCGACACTCACATATATAAACTATATACACCAGTATCCATACTAATTTCAGATTTTAGTATCACAATAGCCTTTAATGCTTGTTCAGGAAATCATCCAAGCCACTTTTAAAAGCATTAATAAAATCTGCCATCACATTAGAGCTGGGCGGTATGACCAAAAATTTATATCACGGTATTTTTCAAAATTATATCGGTGTCACGGTATTTGACGGTATTTTTTTTTTCCATGCATGATTAGGTGTTAACCCCATTTCCTAATAAATTAGAGAATAATTACTGCAGTATTGAAAATCAGAGTCAGGCAAGCGAAGGATCGGCAACAGAAAGTCGTAAGGTAAATCAGGCAGGCTTAGTTTCCCAGGCAAGGCCGCAGACAACATAGCACAGGAGGAAGCGTTTGATAGCTTTAAATACCCCCCACGCATGTGCAGAACCGGCGCCGCCAGCGCGTTACGGACGTGCACGCTTTGACATGTACGTGCGCTTTGACGCACGCGAGACCGGCCCGCACGGGTGAGTACCCTGACACCCCGGTATTGCGGTATCTGAAAAATGAATATAGTTTTTAAAAAAAACACCGGTATTCGGTATTAAACGGTATATCGCCCAGCCCTACATCACATTATCATCTGGCAGGGAATTTCGAAACCTCACTGCCCTCACCATGAAGAACCACGTACGATGCTTCAAAGTGAATAATTGCAGGTGGCATTACATTAACTATATGCAGGATTACAAGACAATTATTGATGCTTAAAAGATAAAGTAGTTGCTGAACAATGGAACAAACCTGTACAAATGAAATCAATTTTGCCAGCACTGAAATTTTGCCAGACTGCTTGGGGGATGGAAATGACATAAGTACATAGCTGGAATAGAGATTTTCTTAGGAAAACACCACAAGGGGATATTTGTAGTCAACGTTAAAAAAATCGCTACCTCTGGCTACAAATCTCCTTGAAATGCCATGCCATAAACTAACACTGGGATCGCTGCAGGTAACACATTTCTCAAGGATTTAATCGCAGGAAATTGCGGAGAGAGGGAATTTCCCACGTTTATTTCACATCGCCTCAAGTAATGTTA
Organism: Xenopus tropicalis; assembly: GCF_000004195.4. Classification (NCBI taxonomy): domain Eukaryota; kingdom Metazoa; phylum Chordata; class Amphibia; order Anura; family Pipidae; genus Xenopus; species Xenopus tropicalis. The sequence continues at coordinate 126,665,407 of NC_030677.2, forward strand.
TATGTCTATAGCAAGGCATTTTCGAGGAGATTTGTAGCCAGCGGTATCAAATTTTTTAACGTCTGTCATTGCTCCTAATACCTTTATAAACATAAACATTGAACAGAAATCTAGCAGTTTGTTGGACATGGGCCAATTATGTGTTTCTTTAATACACCAAAATGTTGTTTAAGATAAGGTTGAACAGATGACATGGCAAACCCAGGAAGTTGAACTGCAGAAAGTACGTTGAAGTTTATCACACCAGTCATCAATTTTCATAAGTTCTGAGATTTTCAAAAATGTACATTTTTGTGATTATAGGGGACCTGTTACCCCCCAAAAAAAGACCTGCGTAATAAAAGAACTTTTCAAATGAACCATGAAACACAAATACTTTTTTTTTTTTTTTTTAAATTAAATCATCCATTCCTGTTATAAAATCAATCTGAAAACTCAGCTGTCAATCATACTTTGCCTTCTCCACCTCTATGCCTGAGGCTCACTTTGCATTCTGTACTTCCTAGATATCACTGTACGACTCACATTTCCCACCCTCCTCACCGCCTATAATTGTGTATTGTGCGCATTGTGGCACATAAACCAGATTTTATTGCTTGCTGCAATTGTAAATTCCAAACAACATTTATATAGTTTATATAGTCTAAGTAAAATCTGTTTTGCCTAACTAGCATAACAGAATATAACTTGCAATTATTTTTAAGGTACCTTTAATAAACTTCAAACAGCTTCAACAAGCTTAGCACTTTTAGTTAAAAAACAGCTATTTACCGTTTATGTAACAATGTTAACCATATAAACAAGCTAAAACACAACTGTTTAAAGGACATTACCGCTGATTATTTTCAATATGTAGAAATATGATCTACCTTCAAAGTACAAAAAATGAATGCTGCAGCAATCATCCATTAAAACATGCAAAAATCATTCTCTGGTGCTGCTTGACTGGCTAAATGTAAGTGGGGAAAACTGTGTTCCTGGGTACTGAATGAAACTAAATTGAAAGAGATGCTGCTGCTATTTTAATTCCCTATCAATCGTTCTGACACATACTTGCAGCATTGTCTGAACATAACTTCAAAAACTCACCACAAAAAAAAAAGTTTATTAAGATACAGTCAACAGGTTGATATATATATATTTCAGCACACCAAATCATTAACGTAAGTTACCTGGGTGCTACCTCCGTGTATTAGTTATCCAGAACTCCAAAAAATCAGGTGCACACCAGGATATTCATTTAGAGATAAAACATTCTTTTTATTTAATCATGCCAATAAAAAATAGGCCTATTTTTTATTGGCATGATTAAATAAAAAGAATGTTTTATCTCTAAATGAATATCCTGGTGTGCACCTGATTTTTTGGAGTTATATATATATATATATATATTATATATATATATATATATATATAGATAGATAGATATAGATAGATAGATAGATAAATAAATAGATAAATATACATACACACACACTATCACTTCCACACTATCAGGGAATATTTTATAAAATCAGATTTTTAAGCTGGAAAGTTTTACCTGTTTAACCTGTTTAATGGAGAAGGAAAGTCTATTTGGCAATTTAAATAAAACAAGGGGAGGCAAAGTAACAAACATACCAGACAAAGGAAGCAGAACTATAACGTAGAATTGCACACTACTCTCTCTCAATGTATAACATGTCTCAGAATCTACTATGGCAGTGTTTTCTGAGATTCAGTTTTAAAATGAACATGACAAATTCTATATATTATTGCTTTAAAATAACTAAAAGATGTTTTGTACGAAAACCCCTTTTCTCACCTAATGACTGCTTGGCCCACAAAAAAAATATTTTTATCCTTGTAGCACAGAGAAAATGCTGATAATAGGAGTAAATCTTGTGGTTGTTTCTCCTTGATTATTGGACCCAATGACCTTTAGTTGTGTCTTTAGGCCATAGATAAATATCTGCCAAATTTTTCATTGGCTTAAATTGCATATAAAACATATATATCTAATACCTCCATACCAAAACACACACATAAATAAGAGGTTGCCAGAGATGATATAATCACATTGCTTTTTCTCAAGCTTTTACTACAATCATTGCAATTTTAATTTAGGCTTTTATTATATGTATGGAGGTTTCTGATAATTGCAAAGCTAATTTACTAATATTTAATCTAGTCTGCCTTGTGATGGTATCATGAAACTTTTCCTGCAAAGACTGCATAATCCTAACACCCTCTAGTAGTCATTGCTTTTTATGGCTATTAAGAGTAATTAAAACTTTTAATTGCTAAACCCAAAAACTTTAATCAGCAAGAGAAAAAAATAATTGAACAATCCAACTGAATTCAGCATTTTCATTGTTTCTGCAATTTTTCATCTGGACTCATGTCAGCTTTTCAATAGCATTCATTTTCAATTCCGTGCATAAAAGGGTTTCATTTGTTGTCATGGCTACTTAAGCAACATTAACATTGCCTTGTTGTAACTCTGATATTTTGATGACACTATTAATGTGTGTGTGTGTGTGTGTGTATATATATATGGGTGTGTATATATATATATATATATATATATATATATATACTGTATGTGTGTGTGTGTGTGTGTGTGTGTGTGTGTGTATATACATATATATATATATATACATATATATATATATATACATATATATATATATATATATACAGATGCTTGGAGGAAGGTATAAAGCTTTATACATTATATATATTGGTTATATGCTTTAGCTTCTGTTTCCATGAGCTTTTTTCCTTCCGACAGCTTGTGGCTATGGCATAGCAAGCTCTAATGTTCGGGAGATTTACTTGTCTTTATTTTAATAATAACGCCTAACAAGGGACCATGACCCGGTTATGATTAGCGCTACCAAATCACTTACCCTTATCCTACCATGTAGGCACACAGGTTTATCTCGCTCTTTTTATTACTATGTTCCTTACTTATATTAAGTTACATTGTTTTCTTTCTTGTTGGCAATGCACATTAGCACTTTCTGTTTCGTTTATTTTGATCTCTTTATTATATTATTTGTTGTATTTCGTGAGTTTGGGGTTGATTGTGTACATGTATTGTCTGATGTCATCAAATTTGCATCTTTGGGGGGGGTGTCCCACACGTTCACGTTATTGTCCGTTGGTGTTCCCGCCAAACACTGTTGTTTAAAATAGAATAATAGTCATCAGCACTCACCACTAATCAACTAATTCAGAATTTTAAAACTGATTTCCTTTTTCTCTGTAGTAATAAAACAGTACCTTGTAATTGATCCCAACTAAGATATAAATAATCCTTATTGGATGCAAAACAATCCTACTGGGGTTAATAAATGTTTTATTGATTTTTAGCAGACTTAAGGTATGAAGATCCAAATTACGGAAATTTCCTTGGTCCAAAGCATTCTGGATAACGGGTCCTATACCTGTATTAGCCGGGTGCTGACCAACAAAGCATAGAAAGCACTCACGGCATCAGGTTTGCGATCCCACATGGCTAAATGTTAATATAGCCATGCCTGGCACATAACCCGTACTTTTACTATTTTCTCAATTTCTTTTCTTTTCACGCTATTCACGCATATTATTTCCGTTTGTGTACAGTTAACTAGCAATATGATTTTTCCCGCCTAAACACGCATTTAAATGCTGGTACGTATTCTGTTTACTTTCCCCGACGAAAGTCCAAGTAATGGACTGAAACATTGGATCCACAAAACCTCGCCATTCCCATTTGACATGTGATTTTTTATTTTCTTTTTCTTTATTGTGAAAATCCTATGAGTGCCGTCATTCTCTGCTAATGTTTGATTCCAAGATATAAAAGCACTGGTCGTGCTTGAAATGTTGGAATTTTTTCAATAAAAACATTTTTTCTTTTGCATCAAGCCCCTGTGTGCAGCACTCTTTCTATTAGATGCTGGCAGATTGTGCACCTCTGCACAGATGAGAAGTGTGCAGTAGGCAGTAGTTTTTTAACTTTACCAAGTCAGTTCTCTTACCTTAACCTATAAATTCTGTAAGGGTAAGGGAAACCAACTTAAAATCTCTATTTTTACAACTGAGTGTACTTGATACATAAATGCACACTGTAGTGCTGCTCTACCTGCCTCAGTGCCTACAATATATCAACAGAAAGGCCAATTTCCATCAATATTTTTAGAACCTCAAATTGAAGCAAGAAGGAATACACCAAGATTTTAGATATACCATCATAAAACCCAAAGCTATAATCTGAAAAAGATGACAGTGAAAATGTGATGAAAGCTTATCTGAAGTCCAGCAGCAGGAGCAAACACTTGTATTACTTCTCTTTAAATTTATACTTGAGAACGGAGCATTGCAATGACAATGATGTATACCATCAAGTTATCATTTATCATGTATCAATATTATTGGCATAGAAGATTAAATGAAAGATGCACACTTTCATATAACTCATTCCTTTTACAGGTGGCCTGTATTTCCCTGGGCCCATTTCTTTTTAAGCAGCAAAGATTAAAAGCATAATATAAACAAAGTTATAAAGAAAGGTCAGCATCTCTAAATTTCATTTCAAAAGCCCTTTTGTTAGCAAGCAAGCTGATCATCTGTTTTGACAAATTATATAACACACTCAAATGCAAGAAGTTAAAATGAAATCCAAACATCATGTAGAGAAGTTTATTGTGAAAGATCTTTCAATGAAACGGTGGTCCTTACTGCTTAGGCAACTCTGCCGTCACCTCACCCCCATGCTAAGAGGTATGTGCCTACCACCCCCCACCATTGCGCTCTATACATCTGTCTCTTTGGCCCACCCCTAGTTACAGCTTTGGCCCGGACTTTCCATTGTTGACACTAGGGCTCATACAGGCACATACAGGCACTTTAAACAGGTCGGGCAGAGGTAGGAGGTGCTTCATGTAACAAAAGTTGAGCTTCTCTCAGCTCACTCTTGCAATGCAGAGCTGTCTGTCTGCCTGTCCACAGTGTTTGCATGCACAGGCCCCAGAATGCTTTTACTTTGTGTTATTTGTGTGCAACTCCTCCAGACCTCATGTAATTCCTACATATAATAAATAGCATAGTTTGAAATAATCTAAATGTAATAAATGGTTTCTGCACTGGTTTTGCTGTAATAGAAGCAGGGATACATGAGATTCTTTAATTTGATACAAATAAATAATGTGCAGAAACTGTATATCTTTATTAATAATATTAATAACAACTGCATGACAGGTATGGGAAAGTAGGGAAAGGAAACACAGGAGGTGAAGTTCAGCTTCTTCAGAGGAAGAATGAAGAGACACTTCCACTCTTCATTACAGTCTTGACTCTGAAGAGAAAATATCTCTCTGCAGCTCTGATATAATAATAGATTTAGGCGGTAAAACGCTTTCAAAGCATTTTTTTCTTCAACATTACATATTATAAGGAAGGAGGAATAATATACTAGAAGATGCATATTATACAAAATGTCTCCTTTAAAAAGATAAGGAAAGTCATTTTGGCATTTTACTGCCAATAGAGTAAATAGCCCTAGAAGCTTTCTGTTTGTTAAGATTGCGGCTGCCATTTTAGCTTTTTCTTCATAGCTTCCTGCTTGCAGCTCTAGCTTGGAGCAGAAGAAGGGAGAGAGGAGAGAGCTGTAGACTCTGGCCCCAGGAATGAAGGATTTATCTCAGAGTAAGTCAGATAGGGAAGAACAGGTTTATAAAACAAGGAGACAAGAAATCCTGTATTTCTTTTGATAGAGGACTCAGTACAGCTTTTCTGTGAGTGTTTATGGCTGTATTTACATAGACCTTTCTGATAAAGCTTACTTAGTTTTTACCTTTCCTTCTCCTTTAAGGCAAGCAATGAATGTGAAGTAGAGAGTAAAATTCTTGTGTAAAAAGTTGTGCAAAAAACTGACTTAAAACAAAACACACACCTTGGTAAATTACACCTTTTACTCCAGAATTAATCCTCAACAAGGGGTTATGCTAGCTGGTTGGTAACACACACATAAAATCCAGTCATTTACCTTCTTTGTTCTACCTGCAGCTTGCAGAAAAAAAGTTAAATAGTCAAGCCATGAGCTGTCCACCATGTAAACGAAGGGTGGAGTAACCCAGGTGGGAATGGCAGATTATGAAACATCGGCGTAAGCAGAGAAGGCACATTTTAGTAAGTGTCCATTTTGTGCTGTCCCAAGATGTGATTGAGTATCTGAGTAAAAGATTAAGCAGGCACTTCCGAGGTATATATTTTGGATCTAACCAAAGCAGGCCTGCTGCCTTGTGAGGGGCAGTCAGTTGTTTGTCCCAGGGAGCCATTACAGCTGCATTTCTATAGAATTCCAGATGGGGGAATGCTAACCCTCGGGATGTGGGTTATTGGCAAAGCTTTTTGAGAATCATGTACTGTTAAACCACATAAAGTTAAGCATTTTGCTCTGAGGCTCTCAAATCTCAGTCTTGGGGGAAGCCATTGGCAGAGCGCTAAACAGATATAGAATTTTGGAGAGGAGAGTCATTTTTAAAGTGTTTGTGCCATTTTTTTTATATCGCTGTATGGTGTTTTTAATAATGGGGTATATTTTAAGCCCAATACAGATTGCATACTAAGTAGTATTTTCACTCCAATATAACTCAGACCCTTTTTAGCTCATGAGAATTCAAAATTCAGTTTAAGTAATTTTTGGATGTGGGGCTCTAATGAGCGATTAAAGGCTTCTAATTTGTTGGTGTTAATCCTAAATCCTGATACTACGCCAAATTGCTGGATTTCTCTATAAAGTTTAGGTAGGGTGGTTTGATGTTTACTGATGAAAGATATTGTATCATCGGTGACCAGTGCTATATAGGGGCTTATGGTGATGCCTCAGATATCTGGGTTCTGTCTGGGTTGTGTGAATGGTTATATACATAATGTGAACATTCAGTCATCCATTACACACATTTGATTATATAAACAAATGTCATAATTATGGGAACAAGCAGAATGCATTTTTACATTTATGGCTTCTAAGAAGAAGGCCAAAAATACTATAATCATATAGTCATGTACATATAATCATAGTTATATATATGTTACTAGCTTTTTACAGTTGATAGTCTTATCTATTCCTTAAGGCCCTTTTAAGCAACAGTTGAAAATTAATGGTTCGAAATTCAGTCTGGTGCAGTTATAACAGCACTTTACGTTCTACCGCCATATGAAATCTTGATTGAGAAAGCAAACAAAAGTCTATTATTTTACTTGGACTTGCAATGAAGCATTTTAAAACTTCTCCTTGAAATGTCTTTATGCTCCCAACAGCCCTTTTTATTCCTAACAGCTTAGTACATGGCCCAGTGAACATACAGTTTCTTGGCCATAAAGACAGTAAGAATGCCCCGCTTAATTATCCAGTGCAATGCCTCCCACAGTACATTACTAAAAAGCTGCATTATTACAAAGGCTGTGCTCAAACAGCATTAAAAATACACACACACAAAACAACTTAAGGGCAGTTAGCAAAATAAATTAGAAAAAACTAGGAATGAGACTACAAAAAAAAAAACAAAAAAAAAAAAAAACAGCCATCCTCACATCTAGCATATCACATTCCAACAACAACAACAACGTACTATAGCTAGTACTACAGTAATTTATTGTATGCTATGCATTAACATCAAGTTCCTATAGAGGGGAAATCAAAATGGAGATAGCTTTGTCAGATTTCCCCCCATATTTACAAACTTCTATCTCCACTTCTGTGAATTTATCTTTTTAACAGACACTTTTTAGATTTTATCTTTTGCACACCATCAGTAGGTATTGTCTCCTGTTAAAGGTGATGTACAACCTCCTGGAAATTTTTTAGTTTTAGTACCAGTGCAGAGATCTTTCATCTTCTCTCGCCAATCATGCCTTTTTAACTGGAAACGTGCAGAAGCTCAATTTCACAGTTTGGCCTCCATTGTGCATGCATTGCTTGCTGTTTAGCAAGATGCATATTCAGAACAGTGGTGGCCAACACTGCCAAGTAGCGCTAGTTCTGGACATGCTATAGGGGCACAGATAAGTTGGGTCTAGTGTCAGTGACATGTTGGGGAGAGGGCGGAGTACTGCTATTAAATTCAAAATCTGCCAGGGTGGCTTTACTCCTACAAAGATTTATACAATATATCCCCTCAAAAATCTATTATTGTCTCATAGGTTTCACGGAGTAATAAAAGAACGATTAAGTAACTCCTGTCGGCTTGTATAGCTTAGAATAAGTAGCCAAAATTCATGTGAAATAGGAACTAGCACTCAAACTATGTTTTTTTTGGTTCTTTGATCTTAGCTTTTTATGCACAGCCATGGATATAACAAGGCGATTCAATGTTTCAGAAGGTGAAACCTCCATTCAACAAGAAGAACAATTGAATATGCAGCCACACAATACTGCTTATTAAACAATTATTTCAAGTTTACTTGGTTCTTGGATTGTAACACTACAGAAACAGATTTTTTTTTTTTTTTTTACACATAGCTACAAAATGCTGAAATATGATGTTTCTCCTAGCAAAGGGACAGTTAAATAATTTGTGGAGTTAACTCTTCTATTAAATAATGTTGGTAAAGTTTACCCTTCACAAAAGCTCTACTGGGTTTTATTTTAATGACAAGTAATGATTTAGGAATATGTGATTTGCCTTTTATACTGAGAACACTGCTATGAAACACCTGTACATTACACCCATGTGGATTCTGAAATCAAGCCAAATTCACAAAGTAATAGAAAATATGGCACAAGTGCAGTGAGCAGCTTCAATTTCATGCAGAATTTATTAAGTCAGGAAAAACCCAATGGGCAGAGGCTCTATGTAATCAATAATATATCAAGGACAAACTCTTAGCAGTGCACCATATTTAAAATGAATCTCATTTTAGCTTTTTCCCTATTGTAACATTGTAGGTCTAGGTCCGGACAACAAAAATATATTTTGACTGTATCAGACACTGCCTAAATCAAGAGCATATGTTAGGTTCCTTATTCCCAACAGAGAAAGGTAAAAGATAAAGGTTTAACATAGTGTTGCAAAAATTGTTACTTTATATGCTTTAGTCTTTCCTATTGAATCGCATTTTGATTAAAAAGAGAGGAGGTGAACTGTCAGTTTAATAAAAAAAAATTGAACATACAGAAGGATCAGGAACCTTGACATACAAAAGGTAATTGCATTGCTTTAAGTAACTGTCATAAAGCAGACCAGAGTAATACTGACGTATGGTCGAGACCCTAACCTGCCCGCTCCTTAACCAACCCGGCTTCTCCCCTATATTTATAGACCTGTGCCCAACTTGCCTTGCAAATGATGTCACAAAAGGGGCAGGGCATGTCAGGCGTGCGCCTATAAATTCACAAGCCGGAAGGGGCAACTGGTAGCGTTAAGTCACAGGCAGGGAAGGTGAGTGGAAGAGCTCAACCCAAACCAGCCCAAGACCCGCACATGATGTGCCGAGGTCAGACCGACCAACGGATCCCGTGGGTATGGGGCCGGCCTGCACATCACTACATAGTAACTTCATGTGAACATATAACACCCGCAAAAGTTTATCGCACAATTAGTCCTTCTGCATATACGTAGAAGAAGTGATCAGCAGAAAAGAAGAAGTTACTTCCAGATCCGACCACCTCACAACCCCAAAATCCATTATTCTTGCTTTCAGTTTTATCTCTCTCTGTCTACTTGCCACTATCTTGCTACTGCTCACCCCAGCACCAGCCTTTTCCCCCCTGGGATCTTGCTAGCTGCAAAGAATCAAAATGGTTGGTTAGCTCAAAAAGTCAGACATGTATCTAGATAAATAATGGCTGCTTCAGAATCAACACAGTAGAGTAGAAGGGGACGGGATCACAGACAAGCAGGACATTTAAAGGAGACATTTTATATAAAGTTCATATTCAGTTATAATATTCATCCTCCCTCAAAATGTTAAATGATGCAGAAAGAAAGATATTTTGAAAGCATTTTACCTCCTAAAACTGCCATTACATGAGAGCTACATACACAATCTCACTGATCAGAAGTCAGAGCCAAATGAGACATGGGAGTGTCGCTTCAGTCTCCCACAGGAACTGGTCACAGCACTGACTGACAGGCTTTACTCAGCAGCAGCAGGGAAAACCCCTCCCTCCTTCTGTGTCTCTCTGCTTGTGCTGCTGCCAGGGGAGGGGAGGGGGGGGGAGAGGAGCAGTAGAGCAGGAAAGGACTGCCTGTGACATCGCTAAGCCCCACCCACTCTATGAATATTCACTTTAAGTAAGCGAGGGTGTCATAGAAGTCTATGAGGGCCAGCGATATACTGAAGAGTCTAAAGCAGAAGCTGCATAAGGTCTGGGTAGAGCACAGTTTTCAAGCAGTTATGGACATATTTGAACCCAAAAGGTATTAAAATAAAAGCACTTCCTTCTATTTTACGTTATTTGACATGGTTTAGTGCATTGTAAAAAATTTATGATATATACCCCCTTTAAACTGCAATCTGGGAGTGTGGGATAGCTCCATTATCCAAAAATTTCACATCCAACCATACGGTATGATTGAACTCTTATTTAAGAACCTGTATAACCAAAAATATGTATGTGCATATGAGAATATACATATTTACATAAATATATCCTTGGCAACAGTTCCCATGTGAGGGCTGTTGTGATAACGCTATCACTGCACGAGCAAATATAAGTAAGGGCCGACCAGGAAGCATGCTTAATATGGGGTATAATAGAATCATGTAGTTCCAACCACAATTTCACAGTAATTTGCAGAACTAAAGAAACACATGCAGGCTTCTAGAAAACAGATATGTTCTCTCTTGTATTTACTGTAATAAGGGAACAGCAACTCAAACAGACCACAATGCAGAGACAAGCACAAAAGTGTCATGTTGGCCAATGTAAATATCAATAAGAATGTATTGCAAGTAAAAAAAATAAAAAATTAAAAGAAAAGAAAGGAAATTGGGAAAAAGAATTTGTGCAAATGTCTATACTAATTTAATTAATCATAAAAAGGTCAAAGAAGGAACTACCTTTTAAGTTAATGTTAATTGCTCACAAAATGGAGAAATGCAGGTGTTATTCCCATTAGCACAGCAAAGGGAGAAAAAAAAGAAGACATCTGACAATAGCCTTAGAGAATGTACACCAGATAACTTCTTGTTAACATGGTCTTATAAAATGAGCCAAAGAAGAAAATTTGAATTGGAAATTACATTTTTATCAGCTGCCAGTACGCATAGACCATTAAAACTGGAATTTATGACAGAAATAAGAGTGCTATTTATTTCATGAAATAAAGTTACGTTTACACTTTCTGCAAGATTCAGCTAAATTGTATCTATTTTTTTTTTTTTGTCAAAATGCTTTTGCCCCATCAGCAAGGCCTTTAGTGTGAACAAAGACAATACGATTCAAATCACTTTCTTTCCTGAAATGCATCTGTAGTCAATATTGCAGATTACAAAAAAGCAAGGAAGACTAAAATTAGCATTGCTAGTTGCATCCATATGACGTGTGTAATATTATGGTATTAATTACCTGCAAATATGTTTTATCAAGGTAACATCTCTGCACGTCAGATTTTTACATTCTACTACTCATTCCCAAACAATAATCACAAAGATAATTGTTATACATGTGGAAAAAGTCGCCTTCAAAGTAAGTAGCTGCACTTAAAAGGAACTTGGCACCCAGGCATAAATAGCTGTATAATAAAAGTCCTTTTCAAATTAAACATGATACCCAAATTTTATTTTTTCCTGAAATTATCAATATTGCTAATAAGAAATTTAGAAATTTCAGCTGTGAATCATACTTTGCCTTCCCCACCTCTACTCCGTGGGCAAAAAGGCAGGAAATTACTTTTGCTTTCCATTCAGCACTTCCTAGATGTCCTTCAATTCACTTCTCTCATTCCCCCTCCCTCCTCAATGACTATAAATGGACATGTGCGTGGACATAAGGTCCCTCCATTCTGGAACATAAACAAGATTTTGGGACGATGCCAAGATTGCATTAATAACAGGGTTCACAAAAGAACGCATTACTGCTTGCTGTGATTGTGACTTCCAAGACTGAAGGAAACAAGATTTATAACATTTATATAATTTAAGTAAAGTTTATTTTGCCTGACTAGCACAATAGAAAATTTGGAATGATTTCTCAGGGTGACAGGTCTTTCATGGGCACCTATTTAAACAGGTTTGTTTATATCAAGTACAAATGTCCAATTAGAGACTTCTACTCAAGAGGAACAGAGAAGACTAGCCAATTCTGTTGTACAAAACTTTTTGCAGCTCTTGTGAGAGAATAACTGACAAGAGCCTACAAATACTAAAATAACTCCAAAGCAAACATTTTTGGAAAGGCTTAATGAAAACAAGACTGACAAATGTAGAAAAATTGTGTATCTTAAAATGAGTTCAGTTTTGTCTGCATCTTCATGGTGAACCATTACAAAATCAGATTATTAGGCTATTGCGTGTCCTATTTGTATTTGAATAAAGATCTAGTTATTTTACAATGCCTGTCTATAGGATTTTGAGAGTCCTACTTGAAATCTTTGATGATATTCTCTCTCCTTGACTTCCTTCCCATGTGTGCCTGGAACCTACTATAAAGGTGGCCATACACGCACCGATATTATCGTACGAAACCTCGTTTCGTACGATAATCGGTGCGTGTATGGCATGTCGGCGAGTCGACCGATATCGCAGGAAGCTGCTGATATCGGTCGACTCGCCGATCGGACCAGTTTGAAAATTTTGATCGGGCGCCATAGAAGGCGCCTGACCAAAATTCTCCCTTCAGAGCTGAATCGGCAGAAGGAGGTAGAAATCCTATTGTTTCTACCTCCTTACCTGCCGATTCAGCCCTGAATGGTGTGTGGCGGATCTTACGATGTTTCGCGCGACCGATGGTCGTACGAAACATCGTCAGATCGCCACGTGTATGGCCACCTTAAGACTGGCGAGTTGTGCAGTGAAAACCTTTGTTTTGTATATTTCAATATCTGGAACTATGCCTTACAAAATGTAAAGTAAACTCCGTTCTCTCCCTGCTTCACATTAGATACATTTTCTGTGTCAATCAGGGAATTTCTAGACTATTTCCAGACTACTACCACCCTCGGCTTAAGGCTGCGGAACAGGTAGAATTTTTTCAGAGCTTATGACACATGCAATAGCACATGCCCAAAATGGTCCCATAATAGCAAAGATTATAGGTAAAGAGTAATCATAAGTGACACATGGCAGCTCTTGGTGTTTAATTGCCTAAATGTTTCCTAATAAGAAAAGACTGCAATAAAATATGATTTGTGCCACTGTCTGAGGTGTTCCATGTGTTTATACTTAACTAAGATATGTTTAGAAATAAGGAAAAAGAGAAAGATGCAGAAACAAGGTATTAAAATCCTACTGTGTTTATTTTCTCTTCATTTATTGTTTGCAAATGTAAAAATGCCAAAATTATTCAGTTCTTTAAGAAAAAAAAAGGTAACATGGATTTAACATTGACAGATGTTTGGAAAGAATTTTAGTGGCAGCTGAAGTCTAGGAAATATGAGTAAAATAAACATCTCTAGTCTAAGCTGACTATACAACATGGCAAGACAAAAAATAGGCTTAATAACAAAGCCTGCAACAATTTCAATATAAAAAACATTAGTCTAAAATTGTAATGGAAACCCTGTTGAAGCTAGCAAATAATAGGCTCCAAATGATCATTGGAAAATTCCGATTCTCATGTTGCACACAGTTGTGCTAAAAACTAGAAATATCAGCAAATATGCCCTTGACAAGTTGGTCATATTATTGGCACATATGGATACAAGGGAAATATGAAGTTTAGAATGTTCATAAAGTCAGTATTGACTAATACTTATGAATTTTTAATATTTATTTACCTGAGGGGATGGTAAAAAAGGCTGATGGGAATATACTAGTGTTAGAAGGAAAGTCTGTACAAACCAATCTAACAATAAATGGGAAGGCATCTTAATAGACAACCAGGAGTTTAAAGGCTGCCATACATGGGCTGATTCTAGCTGCCGATATCGGTCCCTTAGACTGATTCAGCCCGTGTATGGGCACTAACAACAGGCCTACCCGACCAACATCTGGCCTGAAATCGGGCAGATATCGATCAGGCCAAGCAAACTAATCTCAGCATGTATGGCCACCTTAAGCTTGAAAACTGTTATGGGGGAAATTTGACATGATCCTAAGGAGAAAAGGAGAAAAATTAATTTGTACTTGTTGTATTTTCAGTTGGTTTGGTTACTATAAACATTACGACCAAATCTAAAAAGCTCACTGACCCTAGGAAAAAAAGATTCTAAATGTCAGATTTAAGTATGGATTGGAGAGGTCCTGAATAAAAATGGAAGCAATAAAAAAAAAGGCTTTCAATCAATCATTCTCATTGCTACTGTCACTGACCCTACTAACCAGATGACATTTTAAAGGAGAACTACAATTCAACAAAGAATTAGGCTGGAAATGCCATACCTTATATCTTAAGTGACCGAATCAGCCCAAATGCACCAAAGCTCATTTGCAGTGAAGATTTGTGCCCCTGAATATGTCCCCTTTATCTACATCCTGCTAAATCACAGCACATGATCAGTACTGCTGTCAGTTACAATTGCTTAAAAACCAACTCACAATATTCTGTATATACACATATTTGTTGTCCCCTTGATCTGCCAATTCAGACGTGCTGCAAACCAGCACTCAGTTGGGGCACTCAATCAAGTGCCTCTTCCTTAATCTCATCTAAATCCGGTATTCTTTCTTAAAGACCAAGCAAAAATGGACAGAAAGTATTGGGTTGCACCTTCATTAAAATAGCATAGACGTTAATGCCTTGGATAGGTCTGGTCTAAAGTTTGAAAGTTTTATCAGTTATTGAAAGTGGGCTGTGGGGAAATTGAGTACACAAAACAAAAAGAACTCCAAGCGCTCCGGATGAAGAAGTTTCGCTAAAAGCAGGTCTTTATTGATCCATTTATAATCAAAGTGCCACTTTGAAGAATAGGGGTTTTTTTTAGTGTCAGTATCACTTTAAGTATTCATTCTGGGAGTATGTTTTTTCTTTAAATATACAGCTATGGGACCTGTTATCCAGAATGCTCGGGACCAAGGGTATTCCGGATAAGGAGTCTTTCCGTAATTTGGATCTCCATATCCTAAGTCTACAAAAAAAAATCAATAAAATATTAAACCCAACAGGATTGTTTTGAATTCAATAAGGATTATTTATATCTTAGTTGGGATCAATTACGAGGTACTGTTTTATTACTACAGAGAAAAAGGAAATTCGTTGTAAAATTCTGAATTATTTGATTAAAATGGAGTCTATGGTAGATGGGCTTTCCGTAATTGGAGCTTTCTGGATAATGGGTTTCCGGATAAGTGATCCCATACCTGTATTTCCAGGGTCAGAGCCACTACCCCACAAAGCAAAGCAAGACAAAGAAAAGATATTAGTACTGAAAAATTGCTTACACAGGGCAAGTCAGTGAGATCCATGGGCAGAGGTCATGTGGCCTTTACAACAGACTAAAATATTCTGGCTTTAACAAGTGGCATGTGACGCTGGCCTAACATCAGCTGTAATGAATGCTTATTTACCTTTCTGGTAAAATTTAAATCTGTACTGTAATGGGAAGCTGAAATCTAAAAAGTTAGATGCTTTAAAGCAAAAATGTCTGTAGATTGTAGCGTGAATACAACAGGTGTGAAACACAAGGGTTCTGACCTGTATTTTATTCTCCACATTCAACACAATACATGGCCCTTTGTGGGCGGTCTGGATAACAATAATAATAGATGCACTGCATATAGCTGTAGATGACTATTTATAATTCAAGGATATATTACTAAAGAATGCCTGACTAAGTCAAGGTTACTTTGGGTGAAAAATAAAATTTCTTGTTTAATGTGAGCAAATACAAAGTAGCTAACTGTATATTTATTTGAAATACATTTGAATACATGTCTCTGATAAATATAAACAGGGTAACAAAGAGAAATAACTTCTTCTATTATATGTCATTTCATTGCCCTCTACTGGATAAGCTGAGTAATTGATAAGGACATTGCACATACGATTTTAATGTACACCCTTTCACAGGCAATTTTAACAAACACGAAACATTAATAAACCTATAAGCAATTTTCAAATACATGGCACCAAACATACACCCAGCACCAGCAATGTAATAGAGAGACCCTGTCTGTTCCAAGCTCTGCATATCACTATAATCAAAATCATTTATAGCACACAATACATACGTTCATGCTTGCAATGTTTCCGTATAAATAAAATGCAAATAAATGTAGGGTTCAGTGTTCAAGGTGCCTGTGACCAATTGAAGGCATTAATCTGGCAATCATTCAGTGCCAGGCAATAAAGGTGTAATTAAATGTATATATGCATACCAGAACAAGTTGTGAAGAACAAAACAGCATCACAGTGTCATGAAAATCAGAATCTTGTACTCATTGCAGTACAAGCAGTGGGTCGAATATTATTGGAACAGAACCTGCACAGGAAGGTCCACATTACTGCAACAGTATTAAAAGTAGTATAATGCATTGCCAATGCAGATATTAAACAAGAGTTTTGGCACAAAAATGATATTGGTGCAGCAGAGGGTAGAGAACAGCTTAAAGGAGTCATATCCTATAAAAATTAAGAATGTACCAGGGAATTATACTCCTCTAGATATAGAAGGATTGTGCTAAAAAAAGCTGTGTTTCTGACTGATTTATTGAGAAATTCCACAAAAACCCCACTAGTCCCGCCCATCTGTTCCACTTCCTGCTGGCTGAATTCTCTGGATGAGCTGGGGAGCCGGCGGCCCTTCATACCCTGCACTGTAGCATAGGAACCAATCAGCATCTAGGCTGACCTGATAGGGAACTGAAGCCTGTCTGTGCCTGTGTGACTGCAGGGCTGTGATTGGCTCTCCCCCTCCTACTGTGCTTCTGGCAGGGACCGTTAGGACACGCCCACTCTCCATTTCACACTGGACGAAGAAGTGATAGGATCTATAGGGAGCTCCAATAAAGGGGCCATTGTTACAGTTAGGGTTAATGTTTAGCCGAAAGGGAAACCAGCACCGTATATTATTCATAATTGCCTACAAAATTAGAGTTTTCTTATTTATCCAATATGTCTCCTTTAAAGAAGGAGAAAAGATGTAGTTACTGGGTGGGGGTGGGGGGGAGTGCCAAATGTTAGTTACCCCTACTAATTGTAATCACTTGCCTGATACCCCGGGTCGGTGCTCCTGGGGTACTTGTATCCTAGCGATCCACAGTGAGAAGATCACTTACTCGCTTGTATCCTGGCCACCAATATGCAACTTAGTTAATATAAAGTACAAGCTACGGTTTTATCACAGAGAAAAAGGGAATCATATTAAAGAACTAGAATTATTTGCTCAATATGGACTCTATGGCAAAAAGCTAAGAATTACAGGAAGGCATATGGGTTTCTGGACAAGAGATCCATACCGGTTTAAGTAAACCTTAAAAAATGAATGCAAAATGGCCCAGGATGCTTTTCTAATCTGGTAGATTTCAGGGCTAATATTGTATTTTTGTATTTTAACTTTTGTAATGGCACCACCTGTTGCCCAGTTCTTCCAAGCATACAGCCGAGGAGAATATATTCCAAAGGAAAACAAAGAGCTATTCTGATGTTGCTCTGCTTTGACCATGAGAAAAGTCATCTTAAGTTTCTTATCTCTTACCTGAGCAGGGCAAGATCAAAACAGTTATAATTGTATTGTTACATATTTTGGCCACAGTGTAGTACTGACCTCAATTTGGCCAAAAGCAGCTGGTCAACTCCAGAATGTAGGTTAGACCAATGGTGGCACAAGTTTGTTTCTATCAGCTGGTTAACACTACAGTGTGGGTTAGACGAAGCATTGCCGATAGCAATGAAATAGCGTAGAATAGAAAACCCCTTAGAGCCTCTTTAGCAAAAGCTTGATATTAGCAGTGTAAAAGCGCTATTAAAAATGTTCTTCAATATCCCATTTTAGGACAAGAAATTATAAAAACCATTCACTGAACTTGTGTTAAACAAGGGGGTATTCTGCTCCTTTTATGGACTGCTACTAGGAAATAGGAGAGGGAGATACTAAACTAATTCCTTTTTAAAAACTAAAATGCAGCAAAACTGCAGAAAATAGAAAGACATTTATATTAAAAAATTGTGGTGTGCTACATGTACATATTTTATTATGTATTTAATAATTCAGACTCTAAACAGACTCTCTTAAGTTCACCATACACTAAGATCTGCTCATTTGGCGAGGTCACCAAGTGAGCGGATCTTCTCCTTATATGCCAGCCTACAGGCTGCCTCGGTCCAAACGAGTGAAATAAAACGACGGGCATAGGGGGGGGTGCAACAAACATAAAACTTTGATCAGCTTCATACATACAAATGTGCCCCAGGTTTGGTTCGGCTTCTCTTGTAACATATCTTTTTTTTTTAATCAAACAAGCAATCTGAAAATGTTCATTTCTGCTCACCTTATATAGTTCTTGCTATGTATGCAGGCAAGCGTAGAAATTGTTTAAAAAGGGCTAAACTGCCCTTGAAGAATAAAGCTTGGCATTATGCTAGGCTTTTTTTTTTTCTCAATAAAAGCAATGCATGCTATTCTCCAGTATCTCCCCAGTGCAGCAAACCAGTCAGATATGTCTAACACTGAAAATATTAATTGCTCATTGCAGTTGGCCATGATGTGCAGAAAACTAAAGTTAATCTACCACATAATCTAAATGTACAGGACTTTTGATGGCAGTTTTCTATGGTTTACTTGTCTGTCTGATTTTGCACTGACATATGGTGCTATGTGGTATCTGTGCTTGCAGGAGCCAGGATGCTACAATATGTACTGGTAGAGATAAGCAGCTGCCTTTTACATTGCTCCTCTCATCAATCAGGCCAGAAGGAATCACTCAATGTAGCGAATATGCTTTCCACTCTTTCCTCCTGCTCTGCTGTCTCAACGCCTGCCTTTGTTGGAATGTGCCAACAAACAAATGTGACTGATCAGAGGAAATATATAAAGTCATTTATCTGCCCTGGCTGTTCTGATGTCCATGTATCTACTAACTATAACAGCTGCTTTTTCAATCGCCCTAGTGTAAAGGCTTGCATAATGCTTTTTTTTCATATTCATTTTATGAAAAAGGTAATTATATCTATCTAACATGAAAGGTTCCAGCAGTAATATTAGTAGCCGCTATATCCCTTACCTCCATCTAACACACACAGTCCCATTGGGGAAAGAAACAGCCTTGCTTTACTTTTAATCAGGCAAGATATTTCAGCATGTGATCCTTGTGGAGTTTACATACTTGCCCAAATTCTTTGTTGTTTTGTTTCTTTGTAATATATATATTATATATATGTTAACATTTATTTTCATTTAAAGAAACAGCATTTAGGAAAAGCTGAATGTATGCGCTAACGAGCAGGGCCCTTACTACCTCCTATATCTGTCATATTTGTATGTTTGATGTATACTACTACTTACTGTACAAAACTGTGGAACAAGTTAATATTTTATATATACTTGTTAATGATAACAATAACTACTCCCTATACAGTTGCTTTTTACACATCTTTTGCATGTCCTACATTGAATTTGCTTTAGGCACTTTGCATCCCTGACAGCTGTTTGAGGCACTCAGCACAGTTGCAAATGCAGCTCCCACTGCATCTGCAGAACAGCCACTGTTTTCATATGCAATCACAATATCTCTTTAACCCTTCAGCAAGAAAATTATAAGCTTTGGCATTACTTTCAAAAGTAACTCCTATATGTGCATCTAGCACAAAAAGGCTTAAATTTGTTTACTTAACTTTTTCCAAACCACTGACACAATGTTGCACCTTCGAAGAAACAAATTGCTGACGCCACAGTGCTACGGTTTTACATCCTTTGCCTTTTCAGACACTTTAGATCAATGTGAAATTTGCCATATCTATGAAACTTTTTTTTTTTTTTTTTTTTTTTTTTTAATTGTTCAACATAAGCTTGGTGAATTGGGCTTGTGCTTAACATACTTATTGTCAATTGTTTTAAACACAAAAATCTGTCTTTTTTTGTTATTCCTTGAGCTAAAGGAAACTGAAGCTACTCCAAGTATGGTCCATGCAAGGTATAAAAACACTCCTCAAACACTAAGGGGCTGATTTACTAACCCACGAATCCGACCCGAATTGGAAAAGTTCCGACTTGAAAACGAACATTTTGCGATTTTTTCGTATGTTTTGCGATTTTTTCGGATTCTGTACGAATTTTTCGTTACCAATGCGATTTTTGCGTAAAAACGCGAGTTTTTCGTATCCATTACGAAAGTTGCGTAAAAAGTTGCGCATTTTTCGCGTAAGTTTTAACGCTACGAAAAATGCGCAACTTTTTACGCAACTTTCGTAATGGATAGGAAAACTCGCGTTTTTACGCAAAAATCGTATTGGTAACGAAAAATTCGTAAAGAATCCGAAAAAATCGCAAAACATACGAAAAAATCGCAATATACCGATCATTACGAAAAAAACGCAATCGGACTCCATTCGACCCGTTCGTGGGTAAGTAAATCAGCCCCTAAATATCAGCTTCATGGGAGCCCAAAGGATCAGTCAAAGAATTTGCAAATGACTGCATGGACAGGCGGTTTATGTTGTTTATGCAAACTTTCTAGCTATTTGTGCATGTAGTAAAGGACAAGCTTCTTATTACAGTCATATTAAAAAAAAGTTTGGGCACCCCTCTTAATTCTGTGGAGCTTTGTTTATCATTGGCTGAGCTTTCAAAGTAGCAACTTACTTTGAATATATAACATGCCTTATGGAAACAGTAGTACTTCAGCAGTGACAGTTTATTGGATTAACAAAAGATATGCAAAATACATCATAACAAAATAAAACAGGTGCATAAATTTGGGCACCCCAACAGAAATATTACATCAATATTTAGTTGAGCCTCCTTTTACAAATGTAACATCCTCTAGATGCCTCCTATAGCCTTTGATGAGTGTCTGGATTCTGGATGGCGGTATTTTTGACCATTCGTCCATGCAAAATTTCTCCAGTTCAGTTAAATCTGATGACTGCTAAGTATGGACAAACTGCTTCAAATCATTCCATAGATTTTCCATGAGATTCAAGTCATATTCCAGAATATTGTACTTCTCCCTCTACATAAATGCCTTTGTAGATTTCCAACTGTGTTTAGGGTCATTGTCTTGTTGGAATACCCCCCGCGTAACTTCAACTGACAGTTTAAACCTCTGAGATAGCTTTTTGTTCAGTATCATGGTTTAGGGATAGGCTACAATCTTTGTTTTCAGATCTTTTCAGAGTTGCTTTGGGGATCCCATGCTGTCACTCTTTAGAGGTTAGTCAAACAGAAGCACAACATGCAATTGGCTGCCTTAAATAGCTTTTCTCATGATTGGACACACCTGCCTATGAAGTTCAAGGCTTAACAAGCTAATCCAATGAATTTGGTGTTGCCAGTAATCATTATTGAGCAGTTACATGTATTCAAATTAGGAAAATTACAAGGGTACCCAAATATCTGCACAGCCAGTTTTTTCACATTTGATTTAATTTAATACAACTAAATACTGCTTCACTAAAAATCTTTGTTCAGAAAACACCCCAGTACTCAGATGTTCCTGGGAAATGAAAGACACACCACTATTATCTTTATTTTGAAAGTGGAGTAAACTATAATGCAGGCTGAGAGGGGTTCCCAAACGTTTTCATATGACTAGATCAAGTTGTTTTAATGTTTAAATATACTGGATAGGATGAATGCATTGCCATCTCATATAATGGCACAGTCAATAAAACCTTGTCAAGCAAGCAATATAATAAGAACACTGTCAAAAACTGCTCTACAAACTTTAGATGACAATGTACATCCGAGACACGTCAGCAAAAAAGTGTAAGGCTAGTGCCACATGGGTAGATTCTCGGCCTGCGGATAAGCACAGGCCAAGAATCTGCCCCTCTGCTTTAAAAAAAAACAGCAAATTGTGCCTGCACCCGGAAGCATTACTTACTTTGCTTTAAGCAAATGCAGAGAATTGTAGCCCAAAACTGCATAACCTGTGTGGCACTAAAGAAATAGACTCGCTCAGTTGCATTGTCCTATGACTGACATGCATGCAAACAATACACTGTACATAAGGCTGAGTGCTTTTATATTGGTCATGGAACTCTGTGGTGACTTATAATATCCTCATATTTTTCCACAGGGAGTTCTTTATTTGTTACAATACACAAGTTTCAGTGAGTCATGTGACAAAAATTAGATCACTAAGCACCAACTATATGATGGCATCCCCAAGCACTGTTTATAAAGATATAATTTAAAGGATATTTATGGCCCTTATGGATGGATAGACACACAGATTTCTTTGAGTTGCTATTTATTCACAAGTCCGTGCATTTGGTAACATTCTATGTTCAGAGCAATGTGTACTCTATTTTAGCAAAAAGAAAAACAAACCTATTTTTTTCCTAGAGTCAAAACAATAGTCAACCGGGAATACAATTAAGTGCAAAAGAGTGCAATTTTATTAAACATTTTATTTCTGCTTTCACCTGCCCTAACAAAGCTGTCTGCTATGATACTGCATAACAAAATATGGCTGTCCCTCAGACAATGATTTTTATTTTCACTTAAGAAAATCAGCACAGTAAATAACTGTTCCTTTTGCATAGACAACAATCAAATGCTGGAGGCTGCTGCCCACACAAGTAAAATAAATAAATAAATTGAATCTTCAGGAATGCCTCCAAACAGTCAGGCTGAAAATCTAAGCCAAAGTTTCATTTAACAGCCTGTCAGTTTTTTGATATGAAGCTAATGAATGCAGTGGCAAACAAATCCATCAAACCAAACATCAAAACAACTGCATTTCAGGCCACTATAAAAAAGGAAAAGAAACACAACCTGAAGGCCAGTTCTTTGATCATACAAAGCATGCTTTCCACCAGGCTCCTGTAGCAGAATATGTATAAGTTATCATAGCCTCATTCTGACAGGGAACCTTTTAATCCATTTGCACCAAAAGCAAGGAGCAAAAATAGCTCCCAAAATCAGTTTCAAACCATGGCATGAAACTTAATTTTTTATAGTATTCTTAACATAAGGGTGCAACAACTTTGTTTAAAGGAGAAGGAAAGGCTTGATCACTAGAGGGTGCCAAATGTTAAGCACCCGCAGTAATTGTAATCACTTGCATGAATCCCCCAGCCAGTGCTCCTGTCAGGAGAAAACTGTACCTGCCTGGGGTAAATGCAGGGGAGCATTTCTCTGCCTTTCTTTTCCTCTCGCAGTGATCCCTGGGCCCACACGTGCAGTTGAGTGAAAGAGCTGGAATTTCAGTCTACTGCACATGTGAAAAGGCCGAAGGAAGAAGAGGAAGGCTTGCATACACCCCAGCCAATGCAGTTTTTTTTCCTAACAGGAGCACCGGCCGCGGGTTTCAGGTAAGTGATTACAGTTACTGGGGGTGCCTAACAATTTGGCACCCCCCAGTGATTGTAACTTTCCTTCTCCTTTAACAACATTTGTGGCCCATAAATATCATGCTTTGTATAAAACAAGTTTTAAACAAGGTGACAGCATTATCCAAATTAACAGTGGAAGCAAAAGATGGGAGGTGTATATCTTTTTCTATTCCTGAGGAATTAACACACCAAATGGTCTTATTACAGTTAAAGGAAATGTAACACTAAATTTTTTTAAGAAAAAAAGCTATTCTACTCTGCACCAATAACTGCCCTATCCTGCAAACCACTTAGTATTTTAAATGCTTTAATAGAAAATGCCTTCTAAAACTTGGCTTCCTGTCAATTGAAGTATGGCGATACAGCAAAGAAAGGAGCTGCATCCACTATGCGACGATTGATTGATCAAGCCTACCCTGACTCCGTCCTATACAGAAAGAAGGCTAGGCTCGATCAATCAATCGTCGCATAGTGGTTGCTGCTCCTTCCTTCGCCGTATCGCCGTACTTCAATTGACAGGAAGCCAAGTTTTAGCAGGTATTTTCTATTAAAGCATTTAAAATACTAAGTGGTTTGGAGGATAGGGCAGTTATTGGTGCAGGGTAGAATAGCTTTTTTACTTAAAAAAATTTAGTGTTACTTTTCCTTTAAATGGAATTATGTGCTGTACATGGGAATTATTAGAATACCACAGCACAGTAATAATCTTGCCATTGTGTCACAAGCACAACTCTCATTAAACGTCTGTTTCTTGACATTTCACCGCTATTTTTTCAATGAAAAAAAAATTATACTAGAACGGCTGGTATAAGCCGAACAGTTGGCTTGGCATTTAATTTAAGATAAGACCAGTGAGTGTGAATTTCCTTCAACACATGGGCATCTGTTATTATATGGATTGCACCCAGGCACAGCGCTTTCGATAATGTGAGTGCAAGATAGGAAGACAAAATAGACATGCATTAACTACAGGAATCAGTTTGGGATTCTGCCAATCCCAGCAGGGTTTGCATCTGGAAACACAAAATCCAAGAAGCCCATGACTACTAGGGATGCGCCAAATCCCCGATTCGATTCAGGATTCGGCTGAATACAGGCTTTTTTGTTTGTTTGTTTGTTTTAAGGATTCGGACAAATCCACGGTCCCAGCTGGACCGAATCATAATTAGCGTAAATTAGCATATGAGCATTCGGAAAGGGTAAAATTACCAGGTGAAAAAATGTCGCCCCTTACGATCGTAATTACCACATGTTAAAGTGGACCTGTCACCCAGACATAAAAAGCTGTATAATAAAAGTCCTTTTCAAATTAAACATGTAACCCAAAGTCATTTTTATATTAACACATCCAAACCCATTATAAAGGCATTTAAAAATCCCAGCTATCAATCATATATTGCTTGCCCCACCTCTATGCCTATAGAGGCAGGGAAGACAATAACTTTAGCTTTCTGTTCAGCACTACCTAGATGTCACTGCACATCTCACTTTCCCCCTCCCTCCTCACCATGTAATTATGTAGCCAGTGCAAGGGCATGGGCATCTGGTCCCCCATACTGGCACATACACAAGTATGGCATGATACAAAGTTTGCCTTCATAACAGTGTCCACAAAATGGCGGCTGCCTGCTTGCTTTGATTGAGTAATTCCAAGACGGAAGGAAACAAGATTTATATTATTTATATAGCGTAAGTAACGTTTATTTTGCTTAAAGGAACAGTAACACCAAAAAATAAAAGAGCTTTAAAGTAATAAAAATATAATGCACTGTTGCCCTGCACTGGTAAAACTAGTGTGTTTGCTACAGTAACACTACTATAACTTATATAATAAGCTGCTATGTAGCCATGGGGGCAGCCATTCAAGCTGGAAAAAAGGAGAAAAGGCACAGGTTACATAGCAGATAACAAATAAGTTCTGTAGAATACAATAGTGTTTTATCTGTTATCTGCTATGTGCCTGTGCCTTTTCTCCTTTGAATGGCTGCCCCCATGGCTACACACCAGCTTATTTATATATATTATAGTAGACTTTCTGAAGTAAACACACAACTTTTACCAGTGCAGGGCAGCAGCACATTATATTTTAGTTAGATTTATACACTTTCATTTTTTGGTGTTACTGTTCCTTTAACTAACAATATAGAAAAAAATTTTGGAGTTATGTCTTAGGGTGACAGGTCCCCTTTAATTTGGGTTTGGGTTCGGTTCAGGAAAAAGTGGGTTCTGTGCATCCCTAATGACCACATCACTGAGCAAGCGCTCACCTTAAGGCTCCTTACATTATTTAATCTGTTGATAACGGGAAACCTCGCATCCAGCATCTGGATATGGTGGCCAATTATTCTTGACATATTCCTTTTCCTATTCCATTTAAAAGCTGTCTACTACAAAGTAATTAAAGTGAGGTGCATGTTTAACTCTAACCAATTTGTTTTAAGTTTCAGTTGGCTCTGCTAAGAAAAAGATTAAAAAGAACACTATAAAGCAGAGTTTATTAAACATCTTCCTTTAAAACTCTGGTATCTTTTTCTAAATTGACCACTCCTTGAGAACAATGTTATTACTTTTTAAATACAGGAAATGTTCTTTCACTGGGAAAAAGATCAGTAAGCTGAAGAGCAGATCTTGACCATGTTCTTATTACGAATAATATTGGAAAATATTACTAAAAAATATTACTAACTTGTTATTATCATAATATTTTGTACACTGTGTAGTAAGACCCAAACAAACCATGGTGCTTTGCACAAAAGGTTTTCATTTCATCAGGCATCAACATATCAAAAACATTATTATCATATGAATGTCAACATCGTAGAAATGTTGGGTTTTCACTATGACATATTTCCAAACAGCGGAAACCCTGTCACGGGCACTCACATGCAATCATGTGGTGTGCCATTTTGGATTGTGGCTTCTAATTTATTTATTGATCCAGTACTAGTATACAGCCTTGGCAAGACCTGTAAATTGTAAAAAAAAAGAGCCGTTTCCCCCAATAATGTAAGATCAGAAAGTTCATATTCCTTTTAAATAAACACAACACCAAAATAATAACCTTGCTTTTTAAAGAATGTGTCAAATATTTTCAGAACCCACTAGTAATGGTCATGCAGACTAGAATCCCCTAAAGTAACGCTTGGGGAATAGTTATAAAGGCTCTTGTTTCAGTCAGGTTACTGCATGCAACACGCAGTTCATTAGTACGTTTGCTGATCAAAGTTTGAAACTCCACAGCTTGTGTCTACTGAAAAAATGATTTAAACATTAAATAAACCCAACAGGCTTGTTTTGCCTCCAATAATAATTAAATATAACTTAGTTGGGATCAAGTACAAGGTACTATTTTACCATTACAGAGAAAAAGGAAATCATTTTTAAAAATGTTAATTATTTGTTTATAATGGAGTCTATGGGAGATGGCCTTTCCATAATTTGGAGCTTTCTGGATAACGGGTCCTATACCGGTAATCTAAACATCCTGCGTATTTGTGTATTGGGCAACTTGATCAACTCAGAATGAATGATTAAAGGAACAGTAACACCAAAATATGAAAGTGTATAAAGGTAACTAAAATATAATGTGCTGCTGCCCTGCACTGGTAAAAGTTGTGTCTTTACTTCAGAAAGTCTACTATAATTTATATAAATAAGCTGCTATGTAGCCATGGAGGCAGCCATTCAAAGGAGAAAAGGCACAGGCACATAGCAGATAACAGATAAAACACTATTGTATTCTACAGAACTTATCTGTTATGTAACCTGTGCCTTTTCTTTTTTCCAGCTTGAATGGCTGCCCCCGTGGCTACACAGCAGCTTATTATATACATTATAGTAGTGTTACTGTAGCAAACACACCAGTTTTACCAGTGCAGGGCAACAGTGCATTATATTTTTATTACTTTAAAGCTCTTTCATTTTTTAGTGTTACTGTTCCTTTAATAACAAAGCCTGCAACAATTTCAATATAAAAAACATTAGTCTAAAATTGTAATGGAAACCCTGTTGAAGCTAGCAAATAATAGGCTCCAAATGATCATTGGAAAATTCCGATTCTCATGTTGCACACAGTTGTGCTAAAAACTAGAAATATCAGCAAATATGCCCTTGACAAGTTGGTCATATTATTGGCACATATGGATACAAGGGAAATATGAAGTTTAGCATGTTCATAAAGTCAGTATTGACTAATACTTATGAATTTTTAATATTTATTTACCTGAGGGGATGGTAAAAAAGGCTGTGTTACTGTTCCTTTAATGCAGCATAAGCTGAACAAAAGAAATGACAAAAAGCATGGGGAGGGGTATATATTTTCTGTCTTTGTGCTGAAGTATATTATCACAAATAGCTGCCTACACAATTTTAACACATACTCTATATTGACACATATCAATTCTACTAACCAAATTTGTGACACAAAACTATACATTTTTTTTTCCTATGGCTTCCTATTCTTGCAGTAATGGACTCTGATCTAAAGGCACTGATTATAGTGAGGTTGTAAAAAATAGACAAACAAAAGTCGACCAAGTTCAACCTCTGAAAATCTCTCTGTGAAAAGTAAGGGATATATGTGTGAATGCATTTATACATAAATACACGTGTCCTTATATTACCTTAAAATACTTATCCATCACTACAAGAATGACAAAAGAAAAAAGAAAGCAGAGCATTTTTCTAAATGATATATTATTAGGGTGCCAACTGGCAATCAGTAGGAGCAGAACAATATTCTAACAGCTTGATATGCAGAGATTGTGAAGTTGTAATTTTACAATGAAGGTTTCATGCAGCACAGCAGGACAACAAACGTTTGTCTAACGCAAATCATCAACTCACCAGTTTGGCAATTTTTCCGTAATCAATCCATCTGACTGTAGCAAAATTTGTTGATTCGGCACAGTTGAAACCATGATTGAAACCGGCGTGATACCCATATGGGAAAGTGATCATAAATTCACCAGGTTCTTGTGTAATCTGCGGGAGAGAAAAGAGGGAAGGCATGATAAGTTGTGAAAGGAATAGAAGTATCAAACAGAGACATCAAAGAAAAAGGAGAGAAAAAAAAGGACACATTTAAGAATGAGAGTTAGAACAATCCTGATGAAAAAAAGCACAGTAACTAAATGGTCTAGTCCCTGCATATATCCTGTTAAACTAGGTCACTGTAACAGCCAAAAAAAAAAAAACAATAATGGACAAAACTGATGCAAGTATCATATTCACAAATAAAAAAAAACTTGCTGACACAAGTTCACTAAAGCATAGAACATATAGGGCCTGATGATTCACTAAAGTCCGAAATAAGGAGTGCTATTTATAGCATGCGTTAAAAATCTTATCACTTCTTATTTTTCGCTCGATTCACTAAAAGGACACTTGTCATAATTAAGAAGCGATGTTCTTGGCGTTATTTATCTTGCGACGACATATTTTCAAGCAACGTGCTGCGTAATATGTTGTGCGCTGCGTAATATATTGCTTGAAAATATGTCGTCGCAAGATAAATAACGCCAAGAACATCGCTTCTTAATTATGACAAGTGTCCTTTTAGTGAATCGAGCGAAAAATAAGAAGTGATAAGATTTTTAACGCATGCTATAAATAGCACTCCTTATTTCGGACTTTAGTGAATCGGGCCCATAGTTTACAGGCTATAAACAGCTAGTACACTCTTTAAGGTCTTGTCTGGACTGAACTTCAAGAGAAAAGGCCTCCAAAAACCTGCAAAAGAACCTTGTTCAGCATAAGGTAAAAGCATAAACAACATACATTAAATGGAAGCTAACTATGTTAAGGGATTTTAACAAATACAAATCAAAAACAAACATGACCCAGAACCACAGGTCAGCTTCCAGCACAAAAACCTTTGCGGGTGATGTGGGAACAGTGAGGAGGGGAAAGTGCCCAGAGGTTAACAGTCAGAAATTCCTGGGTAGTTTTAAGTTTTAAGTTTTTAAGTTAATTAAGTTAAAAGTTAAATTTGTGTATGTTGCTCTTACAAGGAACTCATTTCTATGATTACGAAGCAAAAACATAAAAATATTTTTTAAAAAGTATAATATTACAAATAATTGCATTCAAACTGTTAAATGGCATTTTATGGTACCATTACATGGTGGAATACCTCTGTAACAGTATTCCCACAGAAAGCAAAGCCAATAGGTTTTATCTATTATGCTGTAGGCACCAAACTAACTGAAGTAATATGCACATCTGGTAAAAGTTATAGGGCACTTAGACGCAAGGTACTCCTTATTAAAGGACATGTCAACACACAAAATAATTTTTTGCCAAATAAAAGAAAACAATTCTAAGCAACATTATAAAAAAAAAAAAAGTATTGAAAATTATTAGTCATTTAAAAGTTGTAAATGTAATTGCTACAGAAGGCAGCATTTGCTGAACTCCTGGTTGTTACATTTTAAACAATGTTGCAAGTGCCAGGCTCCTCCAGCAAGGCAGGTCTGTAAAATATGCTGCTTGTGTTACATTGTTTCAAATGCCAGAGCTGCCAGGGCAGAGACTACAAAGTACAGGCAAGCAGTGCAGTTTTCTATACAAATAACTTGAAAAAACATTACAAATATGTAATGAATGTATATTGCAAAGTTGCTTAGAATGAAGTTTTCTTTTATTATGCAAAAAAAATATTTTTGTGGTTGATATGTCCTTTAAAAATGTCGTCAGGAAAAAATCAGGACTTTTTTTTTTTTTTTTTTTTTGCTCAAATATATGCAGACCAAGCCTCTATTTGCCTTAACTCTACCCTATTTGTTATGCATCACAACACTGTTATGGAAAGCAAGAGCATTTGCAAAAAATGTAGAAGTTGGTCCACAGAACATAATTTCCATACATTTCTTAATTGAAAAATGAAATTTAGTCTTATGCTTCAGATTATTGTTTTGATGCATCACCCTATTTAAGTTGTGATTCACCCAAAAAACATGCTTTGTGTTTGTTTTTTGGTAAGTGTCATTCCAACATATTAAACAAATGTTTATTGAAAATTATTTGTAAATGCAGTTAAAATTAAAAATTATCTACATTTGTCTTTTGGGTCTCTTACATCAATGTAGGTCTACAGACAGCAAAGTCGACCCAAAACCATGATGTTCCCTCCACTTGCTTCACTGCCTAGAATAAGGGTTTTGGTAAATGGTGCTCATCCTCTCTAGATGCAAAATTGGCACAAAAAATTCCACTTCTGTCTTTTTCATTCTCAGAAGTATTGTGGAACATCCAGGTGGTCTTTTGCAAACAGCAAAGTTTTTTTTTTAGTTTTTTTTACAGTAGAGGGTACCTAGGTGGTGTACTTCCATTAAAGCTTTTTGTATCTCTACAATTATTCTACCAAGGTCTTCAAATTTAGTTCATATTAGCAGCACATTCTTGAGAAGAACGGAGTCAGTAACCAAACACTACCTAGTTCTATGTAATAAAGCAGGCGATCTGCAACCATACATCCAATTTAACCTCATAGACTGGAACACCTAACTCAAATTAACTCCTGAATAAATCACACAACTGTATGTGCCATTAGTTTAAGCAGATTGTGTCTGGATTTTCAGATAGCTCACAATTTCAGACAGACATTTCTTTAATGCCAAAATGCAGGTAATACCAAAGTTTTCAAACTTATACTTGCAATTGGATGTGCACTGTGTTCATTAGTGCACTTGAAGCTAGCACCTTTTTTATTTCATTTTACCAGGCTCTAGTAGGATAAGCCTGCAACCCTGAACATTTCCTAACAGTTAACACTGACCTGATATGAACAGATAAAAATAAAAAAGGTAGCCAGAAAAAGCTAACACCCACATCAAAATGGATTATGGACCCCATTACCTATTATCCCCTCTCAGAAAGACATGACTATATTCAGAAGAGCTATTGCTGGTTCAGATAACCACTTTAAGGACTGAAATGTGATAAATTAACTCAATGCCTAGGGTAAAATTGCAGCATTGTACGATTTAAAGAAAGAATTTGTTTCATTTGCATATGGTTTAGAACTCTGCATGAGTAAAGACATTTTCATGAGCACAGTAGTTGTTGTAAAAGGTTTAAGAGGCAAATTATAACTGTAATGTACCTTGCTAAATGGAATTCCATATTTCTTCAATATTGATGGAGATATCAGAGTCATTTTATGCCTCAGAAAAGCATCGCAACCCTGAAAACTGCTGGGAAAAAAACCTGCAAAAATAATTAACAAAATTAAAACTACTGTATTTATAATACGAACATCTTTTACAATATTCCTGTTGATTACAAATAATGCGTAAATGTGAAATTTCAGAACCGAATAAAAGACCATTGTCCATCTTTTTTTTTCCCTTTGTTATCTGCCTTGAATTCCCTATACCCCTACCTTCTATGAAACTATATGTAATCAGCTTGGTCTCTCTTCTTCAGCATTCTCCTGACAGACATCATTGAGGCTACTGCTAATTTAAAAAACGAAAAAAAAAACAAAAAGCAAAACGCAGGGGCAGGGTAGGGCAGGCAGAGTATGGCAGCATAGAGTATGGCACATACTCTGCCTGTGTGTGCCATACTCTGCCTGCCCTACCCTGCCTGTGTGTGCCATACTTTGCCTGCCCTACCCTGCCTATGTGTGCCATACTTTCTCTGCCCTATGCTGCCTCTGTGTATGGCACATACAGACAGCATACACTGACACAATGCTGGCACTGCTGTCTGAGGTGTGAACAGGGGAACAATGTGGGTGATTAGAGCCTGAGGTGTGAACACTGCAGGGGGTGAATAATGCAGGGATTAAAAGTTTTTAAACAAAAAATGCCTGGTTTTAGTAAATTAGTCTAATATCCCTGCCAAATCAGTCTCATCCACCTTAGAAAATATTTGGGTGCTAAATCTGGCCAACTGATCTGCAAAAAAAAAAAAATCAACTCTATACTGGATTACTCAGCTCACATGTATCATATCCTGCTATGCCTAGTATCAGGATATCTAATCATGACAGGGTTTACCAGAAACGAAAGTTCTCCATTAGTAGCAAATTGAAATACAAAACATTGTATGTAACAGTTTGCATTCTAAAAAAAGTACATTTTTCCTCAACAAGCCTCATTAGTTACTAATCAATACTATCCATTTAGAAAGTCAGTTATGTAAAGCTGACTTAGAATAACAGAACCATGAAAAACATCTTTGGCATTTTGTAGTCCTTTTTAAAGATAAAACAAGAATTAGCCTATTGTACAAGCCAAATAAACGATGAAAAGTTTTCATTAAAATATACTTAGAAAATGTTTGGAAACAGCAAACATTATTTAATAAATCTTTCAAACAAATGCATTACAACAATGCTGTGAAATGGACAGTGCTTTATTATTGAGCAAGAAGCAATAGATCAAGAATGTAATCAAGCATGAAATTAAAATGCATGCACATATAATGTATTCATTATTAGACTTCGATTTTACTATTCAATGTAAAAATTCTTCTGGGTCTGGAAACTCATTCATGACTCAATCAAATCCATTTAAGAGTATATTGAATTCTGCTTCACAACTAAAGTCCTCCTAAAGCATTTTGGTGGTTGTTTCCAATACATACAAACTTGGAAGCTGGCGTTTTCTTTTATAGCTGTTTTTATTTAAAATTTTCAGCAGGTGGTATCCTTGTTCTTTCAGCACAATGATTTCATTTGAAATAATGCATAAGGAAATCTCAAACATGTTTTCATCAACCGCAAAAATAAAAAATGCTAGACTATAAGAAAGTCACTCTGCAAAAATTAAGTTTCCTTAATGGACAGTTTATCATATTAACACAGTACTAAATTTGTGGCTACAAGCAAACTGGTATGCATTTCCCAAATGCATTACCAAAGGCATGGGGTTAATTCTGATGGCCAAATGAGATTGCTTCATGACCACATCTGATGATTACTTAATATCATTATTTTATATACAATATGATGCAAAAAATACATATTTTGCTGCAAATGTGACTTTAAAAAGTTTTAAAAGAAAAAGTTTTACCTACTGTGACAATTTACCTACTGCTCTGGTTTTAAATATTTATTGCACATTTTGCTGGGCGCACACTGCACATCCACATCATCATCATCATCATCACATTTAACATCTTCTGCTGCATAGGTCTATGTGTAAGAGGTATTTAATTTAGACTCCCATGCTAGATGCTTCTATGTTAGTCTGTGAACAACAAGGAGGGTGCCATTGACTATTACCCCTTATGGCAGGGCCGTCATCAGAAACCAGAGGTCCCCATACAAACTTACTTAGCAAACATCAATTATTAGTCCACTCCCTGAAAGACCAACTGAATTCTACTACCCCAATTACACTCAGAATAAACCCACAATCTCCTGTTGGGTAAGAAATGGAGGACAGGATAGCAAAAAGAACAGTAACTAGGGTTACAGTGGGTACCTGAGAATACTTGTCAATTAAGTGCATTGGCCTACTTATATTTATTGTTCAATTGTACAAATAAAAAAAAATTCAGATATTTTTTTTAAATGTATATAATCACAGAAAACTGTGAAAATGTTAGCAGGTTAATATCGGCCTGTAATGTGATAAGAAAAAAATGACATATAAAGCATCTAACAGGCAAATCCAAACTGCTTTATTTTACTTAAGTCTAATATTATTTCCGATAAAATATTTGTAGGTGCACTAGTCCATCAAGATTTAAGAAAATGTCACAGATGAAAGCATCCAGGCATAAAAAGCTAGTATAATAATTATGATGTACAGACAAGATAATGGATAATACTGCAGCCTGTGTCTAGCTTTTTATGCATTGAGTGCAGAGGCTTGACCTGGGCAACAGGTGATGTGTTTAAAAAAATTAATGACAAACTAGTTAGATTTATTAAAAGGGGCATAGATTTGCAGGAGGAGGGGGTCATTCTTTCACTTTGCAGAGTGCATGCTAAGACCCCTTCTACAATATGCCGTGTAGTTTTGGATATTACTGATTTAGAAGGGGCCCAAACAAGAACATAGTAAAGGGTATGGACAGTCTCAGTAATGAAGAAAGACTGGGCAAGAAAAGGCCCTTGGGGGGGGGAGATATTAAGTGTATAAATAGGGGATCATGGGGGATTATACAATAAGCCATCTAATTCTTTATTTAGCAGTAGGTCCTTCCACCAGACATGTGAAGCTGCAGAATTCTCTCCCTGAATCTGTCATACAGGGCCAATACATTAGATAGCATCAAGAAGGCTGGATGGCTGTTTAGGTGAGGAAATACAGGGTTATGGAAAATAGCTCTTAGTACTGGTACGACTACCATCTTGGAGTCAGGAAGGAACTGTATCCCCCTCTAAGCCAAATTAGAGAGACTTTAGAAGTGTTTTTTGGCCTTCCTATGGATAAGCTAGCAGTTAGGCAGGTTTCATATAGACATAAAATGGTTTAACTAGACGGACATGTATATTTTTTTTAAACCTAACATACTATGTATGCAGGAAACACAAATTGCTACAGGAAAAAAACCTTCAGGATTAACAATTTGATCTACAAAGCGTAGCTCATTTATACAAATGACTATACAACAGGCTAAAGTATAAGCATAGATTTCCTTCAGGACATGTCTACTATTTTTCTTTTTTTTTAATTTTAACTCTTTTACTGCCAATGACGTATGGGATACGTCGTGGCAGTAAAAGGGCTTAAATGCCAAAGACATGTCCCATACGTCGTCTGCATTTATGGTCTTCTCTCTGCAGCAGCGGCATGTGCCGCTGCTGCAGAGAGCTTCTATCAATGACAGCCCCCCTGGGCAACGTGCCAGGGGGGCTGTCATGAGGGTCCTGCAAGCGATCGTGTCGCAGGACCCCCCAGGAAGCAGCAGACGTTCCTACTTCCCCCCCAGCGCCGGCCCACTGGAGGAGGAGATGATCGGGTCTTCAGGACAGGTAAGGAGTTTGTTTTTTGTTTTTTTTTGCATTTACACACTTACATACATTTATACACACTTACAGCACACATTTTAGCAGTTTTTTTTTTCATTTTTCACACTTTTATACACTTATTTACACTCATATACACACAACTTTTACACATGTACACACATGTATACACAAACACTTTGGGGGTTTTTTTGTTTGTTTTTTTTTTCATTTTACCACTTTGTTTTTATTTTCTTTTACCTAAAAACTGTTTATTTTGACAGCGTGACTATTGGATCAGATATTCTGACCACTAATTACACTGTCATGTGACTTATTTTGTTGTTTCACTGATTTGCACAATTTTTGTGGTTTTATCTCATTTTATCCCTGTATAAGTGTTCCTAATCTGTTTTTAGCGTAGCTTTGCCAGGTGTAACTTTGGTGTACAAAAATAACTTTGCCTATTTTGAATTCATCAGAATGTGTACTTTCCACAAGTATATGGTTTTCTGGGGGTCTGTGTATAGTTAGGGGGGTTACTGCACATAATACGCTGTCAGGGGGCTCTGTGTGCAAAAGCTGAGTTGGCAGGCGAGAAATCCATATGAGCTATTTTCATTTTGGGGTCAGTACATACCGCAGACTTTGGTATATCTATGCATATTGGGCATCAAACTGTTCAGTAGACCTTAGGTGTTCCTATTTGGGGTGACTTGCCTTTGTATGCAAGAAATTGTGTGAGATAAATGCGGCAAATTGCAACATTTGTAGGCGATTTTCTGAAATGTCATAAAAACCAATAACTTTAGGAATGCTTTGCAGATTGGTACTTTGGTGTAGAAAGGACTCTTTACCCTTGTTGGATTTGTCAGAATGTGTACTTTCCAAAAATATATAGTTTTGTGGGGGTCTCTGTATAGTTAGGGGAAGTTTCGGCACATAATACACTGACAGGGGGCTCTGTGTGCAAAAGCTGAGTTGGTAGGCGAGAAATCCATATGTGCTATTTTCATTTTGGGGTCAGTACATAACGCAGACTTTGGTATATCTATGTATATTGGGCATCAAACTGTTCAGTAGGCCTCTGGTGTTCCTTTTTGGGGTGATTTGTCTTTATCTGATCTTTATCAAGAAATTGTGAGAGATAAATGCGGCAAATTGCAACATTTTTAAGCGATTTTCTAAATGTCATATAAATCTGCAAACTTAGGAAAGCTTTACAGCTTGGTACTTTGGAGCAAAAAGAAATGTTTACCCATTATAGATTCGGGGGGATGTGTACTTTCCAAAAATATATGGCTTTCTGGGGTGAGTGTACTTTTTTTGTAGCATTATCCCACATAAAGGATGTAAATGTGTTGGTTTTGCAGGAGCTGAAATGATACATCATGGGGGTATGTTCACATTGGGGCCCCTACATGCCACATACTTAGGTAAACCTATACATATTGGGCATCATACTGTTCAGTGGACCCCTGGCGTTCAAATTTAGGGTGTTTTATCTTGGTACCTAACACTATGTGGGAGATAAGATGCTGCAAAGTGGAAGCTTTGAGGGGATTTTTGGAAACGTCATCAAAATTGCTAACTTTAGAAAAGCTGCGTGGCTTGGTACTTTGGAGTAGAAAGACATGGGTACCCATTTTAGATTCGGGGGAATGTGTACTTTCCAAAAATATATGACTTTCTGGGGTGAGCGTACATTTTACTAGCTTTATCCCACATATAATGATGTAAATGTGTTGATTTTGCAGGAGCTGAAATGACAGAAATGATAGATCATATGGGGGTATGTTCACATTGGGGCCCCTACATGCCACATACTTAAGTAAACCTATACATATTGGGCATCAAACTGTTCAGTGGACCCCTGGCGTTCATATTTAGGGTGTTTTATTTGGTTACTTTATGACCTATAGGAGATCAGATACTATAGACTGAAAGCTTTGAGGTGATTTTTTTAAAAGATTTCACAAATTTTGATAAAAACCAATAACTTTAGGAAAGCATTGTGACTTGACAGTTTGGAGTAGAGAGACAGTTGTGCCTATTCTGTATTTCCCAGAATCTGTTCTTTCCAAAAATGTACAATTTTCTGGGATTAACCTTCTGTTAGTGGAATTTTTGTCCTTAAAATCTAAAGTATGCAGCTTTCTGGAGCAGTGCTTTGGAAATTTGGTAGTGTACTGCTGGGAGTTTTTGACCTATACAAGTGACAAATATCCATAAAACTATATATATTTGGTATTGGCACGTTCAGGAGACATGGGACTTTCCAAATCAGTTGTATATTCGTGCATAAAATAATTTTTGTTTCTAGTATGTGTGTTTATATTATGGAAAATTTGATTTTTTTTATGCATTTTTAGACATTAAGAAGCCTATATCTTGTTAAAGAATTGGAATTACACAAAAATTCTACCACATTTTGAAAGCTTAGGTTGTTCTGAAAAAAAAAATGATATATTGTTTTCCTGGGTAAACTAAAAGTCCCCCCAAGGAAAGGCCCCTAAAGTGAAACAGTGCAAAATGTTCAAAAACTGTCTGGCAATACAAGTTCCGCTTTGACCAAAACAGCTGGCAGTAAAAGGGTTAAACCTACTAATTTGTATTTGTTTTTAAATATAGATACATATTTAATGTGACACAAAGGCACCTTGCATCCAAAAGCTCTCTTGCACCTGCAATGTTATCCCACAAAATCTATGTATGCATACATGTATATATACTACCCATCGATTTACAGACTGGTCTCCTGCATTCTTTCACAGTTCTTATCTCAAACAAATTATTTTTATAGACATACACCAGATGCTCTCATTTCTGGAAGTTGCCAAAAGAGTGGATCTTGTAGAGTATGGATGTATACCCCAAATTCTATAAGTTTGGAATAAGAATAAAAAAAGAAAGTCCAGCAATAGCTGGAAGGGGATAACAGTTAAAAATTAGACTAGAAAAGAGTTAACATGGCCATACAGAAACAACCACATACACTCTCTGCCCACTGGCTTA
Source organism: Xenopus tropicalis (assembly GCF_000004195.4). NCBI lineage: Eukaryota > Metazoa > Chordata > Amphibia > Anura > Pipidae > Xenopus > Xenopus tropicalis. The sequence goes on from NC_030677.2 coordinate 126,703,899, forward strand.
ATGGATGAAGAGCACAAGGGGCATATGGTTGTTCCATATCAGCCTTTGGATATAACACAAACATAATTCAGTAGGGAGCAGTTAGTCTGACTGAATTTATAGGTAAGAACTATAATGAAAAAAATGGGTACTAAGAAATCACTTCAAATATTTAAATATTTTGTAAGTTGACCAAAATGAACTATACTTACACAATATAAATTTAATGGTTGTCCTCTTTATTCTTTTGGAAACCAATTACAGCAATAGGCAAGAGCCATTTTATGGAAGTTGTTATCAAAGTAAGCTTTGCATCACCCAAAATCTTGTGTATGTACTAGAAAGGTGGACTTGATCAATGTGTCCATTGAACAGGCCATGCAATTTAAGAATAATAATCTGGGTCTCATATTAATTTGAAAAGGACATTTATTATACATTTTTTTCTGTCTGAAGAGCTTTCCTTTAATTTTCTTTCCTTGCCCTTTAAATTGTACTTGTTACTGCCAGAATGGATTTCAGCATGTAAATCAATTATCTTGTTATTTTTGGATGTTACTTACATTTATTATCACTGATTCTTTAATGCTGATTATGAACTCTTTAATTAGTGTTAATCTAATCTGCAGGCAGAAAACTAATACCATTAAGGATCACAGAATCAGTAGAAATTACTTAATACTTTAATGAGCATTAGGATACACCTAGAAAGACCCAGCATCTGCCAAGCTTAGACTTACATAAATCAGTACACATTTTGATGATTCTAAAATAGAAAAAGACATATTTACCCTCTCAATTAACAACTGTCTCAAAGCTTGCATTTACAATATATTATCTTCTACATCATTAGCTACTAACATAAAATATCCTAAATATGAATGCCACGTGTCTCCTCAAAAGTTTAATGACCAATACGCCTAGCTGGCTGTAACATTTAAGTTAGCAAGGCTAAAGCCAAACTGAATTTGCTTTGCAAACTGGGCCCTACAGACCTAGAATGGCAGCCTCCTCTGAAACATACGAGTATATTTAGATAAATGGTATTGACTGCATACAGCAAACACTTAGATTGTATTAGTGTGGTGTACTAGCCATTGAGCACTGCTCTGCCATCTCTGTGGACATCCTTACATCCTTTCTAAATGGCCAGCATGAACAGTAGAGTAAAAAGAAAAACTGCAATGTTTGGTTCTAAGTAATTTGTCCTTTTTTTTTAAAAAAAATAAATAAATTAAAAAAGTTGATTTGTCCTTTACAAATATTTGCATATTTACATAGTTTATTCTTCATTTAGCCATACTATGCCAAACAAGGATGTCCACAAGCACAAACAGAAAGTTGCAGGTTAATGTGTATAGAGAATCTTTTCCGGACACGTGTATTTGCTTATGGTTAGAAAATAACCTCTTTCAAATGCCACCTGTTTTTGGTTTTGGATGTTGCTGCGGCCTATGCTTGTCAACCAAATACAGTATAAGCACATACAATAAAAGAACCACATTAAAATCTGGTGTATACCCACAAAATCACATAGCCTCCCCCCCTCAGGCATATCTTTTGCTACATGAGTGTGTTTATACAGACAGTCCATGTGCTTACACATGCATGCCACAATGCATGCGCAATATCACACAGAAGCAAGGGGTGTGCAGGTAGCACCACCTGCAGACACAGGCTACCTCTGGAGTACTGTTTTTTTTTGTTTTTTTTTTTTTTGTTTTATACCTACTCACTTGAGTCACTACGCACTTCAGATTTGAAACTTGGTTTAAATCACAAAACACAGACTTCGCTGTGTTATCTTCAGGCAAGCCCTTCAGACTAACCATATGTAAATAAGCACTTAGCACGGACAGAATAAAACTCATTTTGGTAACATCAAAATGTATTAAAATATTACCTTGAGCCAGTCTTTCTAGTCTTTTACCATGCTCTGGTGGGACTGTATACCTGACGAAAAAAAAATATATATATATAAACAAACATATTAAAAACACTGAAAAAAACCCCACTGAAAACCCCATTTCTACCAATATAAATACAGGCCCATGATTTGTTATCTGAAAACCTGTTATATTCAAAATCCAGATTAATGATACAGGATTTATTATACAGAATGCTTTGGACCAAGGGTTTTAGATGTACATTCTTTAAGTCTGCTAAAAATAGTTTAAAAATTAAACAAACACAAAAGAATTATAACTGCCACTAATACAACTTTCCGCAGCTTGTTTGTCATCAAGCACAAGCTACTGTTTTATTGTTAAAGAAAAAAAGAAAATAATTTTTAAAATTAGAATTCCTTGCATAAAAATGTGTGTGTGAGAGATGGCCTTCCCATAAATCAGAGCTTTTTGGCAGATTTCTGGATAAGGGATATCCGTACTTTAATCCCTTCACTGCCAACATAATCTTTTTACACATCATTTGAGTTTACCATCAAATGACTTCTGAAAGAGTCATTTTTGCATAATATATAATATAGACAAATGCTACAGAAACTTACGTATCAGATATGTATGTATGTAAGTTTATCTATTTATAAAGCACTACAAGGATACGCATCACTGTACAATCTTACAATATAAACAATTACACACAGGGAGGACAAGTGTTAAAAAAATACAATAAATAGTAAGTATAAAAACAAAGATTAAATGCAATGTGGTATGAGACATAGTAAGAAAGAGGTCCCGGCCCCATAGAGCTTACAATCATATATATATATATATATATATATATATATATATATATATACATATATATATACACATATATATATATACACATATATATATATTATAAATATATATATATACACAGGTATGGGATCCCTTATCCGGAAACCCGTTATCCAGAAAGCTCCGAATTACGGAAAGCCTGTCTCCCATAGACTCCATTATAAGCAAATAATTCAGATTTTAAAAATGGATTTCCTTTTTCTCTGTAAAAATAAAACAGTGCTTTGTATTTGATCCAAACTAAGATATAATTAATCCTTACTGGATGCAAAATAATCTTATTGAGTTTAATTAATGTTTTATTGATTTTTTAATAGACTTAAGGTATGAAGATCCAAATTATGGAAAGACCCCTTACCCGGAATACCCTTGGTCCTGGGCATTCTGGATAATGGGTCCTATACCTGTATATATATATATATACTGGAACAAGGACAGCACTCCTAGGATTTAAAGAATTGTGAGCAAAATGTAAATGCAAAAATAGAAAGGTTTATTACTCAACTTTCGGTCTCAAACAGAAACCTTCATCTGGAGTGAAAAACCTCTTATGATGAAAAAAAAAGTATATTTATTTTAGCATGGTGAAATACATAAAAATCTTCTCTCAGGCCTGGCAGCACTTGACCACCTAGACCAGGGGTCTGCAACCTTTTGGGTTGGAAGAGCCAAAAATTACATTTTACTAAATTTCAAATTTTTAAAGAGCCACAAAATTTTTTCTTGATCAATGATCAATATATTACTTAAAAACCACTTGTCCACACACGGGCATAGTGGAACCAATCATTACACATGTCTCAATTCAAAGAGACAGCGTAAAAAATAGTAAAATTGGTGGACATGTAGAGGGGAGAGAGGGGGAAGGAGAGAGAACAGCAATCAGGGGAACAAGGACTATTAATGACCATACATCAATAATCCAACTATCACCTTTATTCGGTCATTCATGAGAATCAAATTCCTTAGTGTGGATGCCCTGTGTATTATTTATGATAAATACACTGACTTAAGCTCTCAAATTATCCTGTGTTCTCTGCCAGGTAATATTGCAAACCAGGCAAAATCAATTAATCATTTTAGCAAGGTAAATCGAGGGTTACGTGTAGCGATCTGGTCACAGCGTCCTCAGCGGCACTCTTAACATCAAGTATATACCATACATCAAGTGTGTCAATATTACTATAGAGGCGCTTACTCACAAATCAGCGCTCCTAATACCGCGCCGCCACTACCAACTGTGCATGGTCCGTACCAACGCCCACCCCCTCACTTGCATTCCGTGTGCAGAGCCTGAGCGCTCCCTTAAATTGGCCAGCCAACGGTGTCGGAAGCTACGAATCTTCCGATGGACTGACGACAGTGACGACGCGTGTCACGGGGGAGGGGTGTGGTGAAAAGCGAGTACAAGTGGCTGAGAGATAGAGTCGTGCCTAATCCTCGTTAATCAATTCAGAACGATTTTTAAATGTTTTTTTTTTATAAAATAAATAATATTTATGTATGGAACTAAAGAGCCGCAGCTTCACATCCAAAGAGCCGCATGTGGCTCGCGAGCCGCAGGTTGCAGACCCCTGACCTAGACAGTATTTAGGCCAGTGATCCCCAATGGCTTGCAAACATGTTGTTCACCAACCTCTTGGCTGTTGCTTACTTATTAATGTTCATGTGAAATATGGTGAAAGAGCATAAAAAATAAAACAGAATAATAATACAAACAATACTGCAAATCACTTTTATCAATAATGAACCCCTGGTGTACCGAGCATAATCAATATTGATGTACAAGGTGCAGGTGTTACCCAACACCCACATGGCTTGGTAAAAATGCTTGCAATACCAGACCCAACTGTAACAGTGCCAAACATCAGGCAGTCATCAAATCAAATTTTGTTGGATCAAATAGACTCCTCTTCGAATAAGTGGAAAGAGAAAATGGATACAATAGTGTAACAACATTTATTACAATTAGGGAATTAAAACATTGGCTACTCACAAGCATATGTTGTTAAAAAGGCCTATCAGAATAAAATCCCATTAGCAGACTCATTTGTTTGAGCTTGACGTGTCTTGTATGATATCGCCATGCTTTCTCAAGAGCAAAAAGAAAGCTTACTTATTAATGACTGGTTTAGAGGCAAGTTTTGGTTGCATAAAAACAGGTGTATTGTCAAACAGAGTTTCATGGAGGCTGCCAGTCCACACATGGTCTTCCAAATAGCCAAAGCAAGCCCTTATTTGGGACTCTACAGGAACCTTTTTCATGTTTGTGTTGCACCCCATTAAAGCAGTTAATCTGCATGAAGGTGCTCTCCTCTTTTTCTGTGGTAGTTTTACATTTAAATGTGGCTCACTGGTACAAAAAAAAAAAAAAGTTTTGAGACCCCCCTGGTCTAGGATTTTTGGTTGATTAACTTTGGTACCCATTGGAAACTGTTGAGGAATGTTGAGCCATCAAAATGAAAATAGTGCATACAAACTTTCATTGCTGGCACTGGATGCTCAAAAACATCTGAAATCTGTGTGTAGTAAAAAGCGAACTTCAGAAAACAAAATATTTTAATGCACATTCAGACAAATGCATAAGAGATAGGTCTTTCTACTCAACTTCTACATTTGAATTAAATGTCCCATATGTCCTTTGGTAGAAAGTTCAAACAGTCAGTAGCCTTCTGAAGAATAATATCCATGTGGCTCTGAGATGAATATTCAATACTGTACACAAAGTCGAACAACTAATCAAAAACAATGCAGTGTGCAATAAAATGACAAAAATCTAATAAAACCAAATCAAAGCAATAGGAAAAGGTTCCGGTTCCACTAATCTTGCTGTGCAATGAGCATTTTACAGGCTAACCAGCAATCAACAAAAATGCAGAACTAAAATTGCCACTTAAAAAAACAAACAAACAAAATAATTATGCACTTTTTAGGCAAGAGTGTTAAATATGTGTGTGTATAAATGTGTGTAGAATTTTGTATTTTGATGCAGCTAGTGAATTTCCGAAATCTTGGCAACTGCTTCAACCTGACAATTAAAATGGCCCAACATAGACGGCAGAATTTTCATAGAAAACATTTGATAGTTTCGAGCTATATGGCAGACAAAGTGCCAGCCACCACTTTTCAGTCCTCCATTCAGGGGCATGGGGGGGGGGGGGGGGGAGTCAGAGATTATGTCCTGGGCCTGATATTCCATCTCAGCCTCTAGTTGTCTTTAGCACACAACACACTGCTCTACAGCCCCTCTCCTTCACAGATCAGAGTGATAACTAATATGATCCCAATAGCCATGAAAATAAACTGGATATGTGAAATGTTCTTACACGAGTTTCACATACTTTGTCTTTTATTCCACTGTTTATACAAGAAGTAAATCGGCTTTCGTATTTGTGCATTGCAAAATTCATAAATAGATAGCTGGATAGAGACCTAATGGCACATGTCACATTTTGAAATGTGTTCCCTCAGCAGGCAAGATGCACAGTAGTACACAGAGCTATTTCAAAATAATTTTACCCTTGAATAAAATCAAAGGCTTGCCTTTAGGAATATTTTTTCAAGCGTGTGTACATCACTTGAATTTTTCAGATGGGAAATCAATAGATTGAACAGATCGTGGCTGTAGAGTGTCGTCCAAGTAAGAAAATATCAAGAGGATTAGATGCTTGTTTTGTACATTACTAATAGAAAAAGCACTAGTAGAATGCAGTGTTCAACAAAAAGCATTCTGTAGTGCTTAACTTTACAAAGCATAAGTGAAAGCAGCAAATCGGAACTAAATAACTTCTGCATGCAGACAAAGCAAGACATAATGCCAACTCTATTTTATTTTGGTCTCACTGGTATTGCCAATCCAGTGAACTGATAAATGCAGTACCAGAGTTCCCAGCGTTGTCTAACTTTGTAGTGAATTTCAGCACAACAATTCATGCTTAAGACGAGTACTTATCTTCCTCCATTATTTAGTTGCAGTTCAACGGCAAATGGATATGCTTAAAAGAATAACAGTAATCTTAAATGCGGCTGCATGCAAATAGCCATAGCTCATCTCTTCCTGCTTTTCTGAAGGTCCAGGTCAGGCCCAGACTGACAACTGTGGATTCTGGCAAATGCCAGAGAAACTGCTGTAAGATGCCATAGACCGTTACTGTTTTTTGGTGTAGGGGAGTTCTGGAGCCTCTGTGTACTTAAAAATGCCAGGACCTATTATGAATCTCAGTTCAGATCTGGTTCAAAGGCCCATTGGTTGGATACCATGCAGGATCGCCCTGTAAATGTCAACCTTAAAATTAATTTATATTATTGTCAACAGGAGCCACTAGGTCTATAACACAAATGGCCAACAATTTGATTAAAATTTTAAAAGCTCATGTTATCAAGCAATAGCTGCTTATGTTTCCCATAAATACAACAATTCACTTTACCTGAACTGGTAAACAGCTAAGGGGATTTGAGGGAATCCTCTGACCCAATTCCCTATCCACTATGATTCCTACTCTAGTAGGCAGTATCACCTGGTAGAGATACCTTTAGATTGAAAGCCCTTTCGATAAGGCCCTCTGATCTGATTTTTACTCTGTAATCCTTGTTTGTTAAATTACCCCGTTAGTTATAAATGAATGTTGAGTGCTATATAACTTGCAGGCACTATATAAATATGATGATGATACTTCCAATCTACCACTCTTACTTTGGAGTTCAGAACAACTCTCTCTCCATTTCCACCTTACACTCTTTACATTGTACTTTGTCAGGAGCTCAGCAACCACTGTTTTCATAGCTCTTTCACTGTTCATAGACTAAAGGTCCCCATACACAGGCCGATTCTAGCTGCCAATATCGGTCCCTTAGATCAGGCCTGAAATCGGCTAGATCTCGATCGGGCAGGTTAAAAAATCTAGTCGGATCGGGGACCACATCCGCTCGTTGATGCAGTCCCCGGACCGACTTTGCCTATACCCGCCGTAATAATTCGATCGTTTGGCCCCAGGGCTAAATGATCGAATTAGCCTGGATTCTCCCGATATCGCCCACCCATAGCTGGGGGATATCGGGAGAAAATCCGCTCGCTTGCCTACATCGCCAAGCGAGCAGATCTTAAGGTGTATGGGCACCTTAAAGGAGATGTAAATGTTAAAAAAAAAAAAACAAATCATATATTTAGCCTTAGACTACTATTCTCTACACTTTACACTACCTTAATTTTTAATATAAGACTACCTTAATCCACAGTGTCCAGCACTTCCCCCTGGCGTTTGCAGTCACATGTGCCATGTTTTAAAGTCTTCAGAAGGAGCAGAAGCCCCCACCCTCCTGGGGGAAAAAAAGCCTGCTCATAGGCTGGCTCCTGCTGCCTCCAGGCATGCGCAGAAGGGGCTCTCCACTCCGACAAGTGGTCAGTGTAGTGAGAGACCTGAACAGGAAGTGGGGGCAGAGCTTCACTCTGAACAAGGAAGGAGTGGAATAGAGCAGAATGTAACTCAGCAACCAGGTAAGAAAGAACAGAGGGACAAAGGCAGGCAATCTGGGAAGCTGTTTAGAGTAATTTTATTAATAGAAAAAAAAAAAAAGGTTTATTTATTCTTTAAGAGATTAATCCCTTAAGACATTTCTTTACTAGCGCCTTGCTGACCCAGGCTCTCCTGCAGACATTCAGCTTTCTTAGGAGGTTGAAGCCAAGATGAAGAGGCCTGGCCTTGCAGTCAGTATATTAAACAATAATAGAAGTAGTCACTACCCACCAAAACCAATACCCTGGTACGACACTTTTTCTAGGAAATGCAACCATGCAGGGACAGGGTCGGACTGGACCACAGGGATACCAGGAATTATCTAAGCATTATACAAGTTGTGTTCCCCTGCACAGATGCTTTTCCCAGTGTCTGGTCTGAAGCAGAAAATACAGTAGGAGGAGAGCAGGGCTGTCCAATTGGTGCCTGCTGCATGCCTGTTGTATTATCTTTTCTTCCGCATAGCGTAAACATTCCATCCTGCCTTCATGTGCGATATTAGTTTATACTTTTTTTTCCCCCCATTTGTCTTCCCTAAACATCGCACATAGATGCAGAGAGGTCTACAGAATACAGGTGATCAGTTAAGACACATTGGGTCTGTAATAACAAATGTATGTATTTATTAACACTGAAGACAAACATCACAAGTGATGATGCCCATAGCAACCAACAAGTTAGAAGACAAAAAACAATATCAACTGTGATGTTTGTCTCCTGTGTTAAAGTTAATTGTTTTTTACCTGACAGAAACATTTCCTTGGTCTAGGTCTTCCTATATTTTAATCTTTCTACTCTATCAATATCAGCCAGGTGGCAACCCTACCATGGTGTTAGTGCCCTAAAATGGTTCTCAAATGGTGGCTGGATAGAAAACCGCATGAGACATAAATATAATGCTTTATCATGCTTTGCATAAAAGAAGAATATTGTTTTTGGACAAGCGACTCTTCTTCTGCGATGTGGAGATCTAAGGGACTGTATGCAGAGAGGCTTAACGTTTAGAAAGTAGAGGTATGGAATGCTTTCTATTTGGGTGCAGAGAGGCATAATAAACTTCCTTGTCAGTGCTGACAGTCTCAAAAGAGAAATATAATGTGATCCTCACCCCTATCAGCACAGAAGGAAGAGGTGTTTGCCAAAAAAATGTTCCTCTGTTATGCAAAGCAAGTTAAAGCAGTATATCATGTCCCATGCAATTTTCCATCATTTTTTTTTTTTTTTTTTTTTAAATAAAAAAAAAGGGGGGGGCGGGAAGGTAATGAATTTTGATAAGGAAGTCTCTCCATCTACTAGGAAACATCTTTATTTTACAAAAGTTTTTTTTCCCCCAAATAATTTTTTTGTGCTGTACTGTTATTTTGCGAACGAAGAAAAAATGGTAGAGGAGGGGGGAATACTGGAATGTCAAACAGCACAGAATGTAAAAGTTGTTGTAAAAAAAAAAAAAAAAAAAACTTTGGAAAAAAGAGTTAAAGAACAAAGACATTAAGAAAAGTGGACAATTTGGCATGTATTGGGGTTAAGTCACTGATCTAATCTGCTAGATAGATGGGATTTCACAGATGGGCTTTCACAGATATTAAATTACTAATTACTTAAATTGATCAAGCCCTTTACTTGAAGTTCTATAGCACTGGCAACAGATAAAAAAATAACAGTGAATTCAGAAACTCACCATGACTTTGGCTCCCCAAAATGGAGGTAGTTAATGCTGTACAGATCCATGTCTTCAGTATGCCATGCAAATGTTGTCTTCCACATACCAAAGTAGAGGTAAGGAGTATTGACACCTTCAATAGATATTCCACATTCCTCTTCTACAACATCCAGAATAGTTTTGAGTCGGGAAATGTTCCATTCCTCAACACCCTAGAAAATGGACCAATTTTCGTTAACAAAAAAGTATAAACTATCACACAGTAAAGATACTAGTAAAATAAAACTTATAAAGTAGAGGTTAAAGGGGATGCTCACCTCTAAATTAACTTTTAGTATGTTGTAGACAATAACATTCTAAGACAATTTGCAACTGGTTTTCATCTTTTATTTTTTTTGTGGTTTTTCAGTTTTTGTTAATCAGCTCTCCAGTTTGGAATTTCAGCACCTATATGGTTGCTAGGGTCTTGTTTAACTTAACAACCAGACAGTGGTGTGAATGAGAGACTGGGATATGAATAGGGAGGGGGCCTGAATAAAAAGATAAGGAATAAACAAAAATAAACTTGTAAGTTTACAGATAAATAGTTTTTTTTAGCTTATGGGGTCAGTGGCAGTCCATTTAAAAGATGGAAAGATGTGGAAGAGAAAGGCAAATAACTCAAAAGTATTAAATATAAATAAAAGACCATTTTCAAAGTTGCACAAATAGGACATTCTATAACATATTAAAAGTTAACTTAAAGGTGAACCTACGCGAATAGAAACAAAACAAATAAATAACACTTTGATCATATGGCGTTGGATCTCCATTACAAAGAAGTTTTATCACATCAGTTACATATTTACAGCCCCTGCACATTTAAATCATATTTCACCAGAATGAATAGGCTGTCATAAGGCTCCACTAGCGTTCCACGAAGTAGAACAAGGTTGAGGTATTAGATAAAAGTTCTAATTAATGCTGAAACACATTAGAGCAATAGCAGAAGATTGTTTGTTTGGGATGTACACGTACACAGTCATGTAAGGTTTGATACACTTTGCCATGACATTTATTCCATGCTGAGACACCTACAATCTATTTCCTGACCTTTTAGAAATCACAGAAGGCTTCTTATCTCAGGAAATGAATTGTAAAGCATGCAGCGAGAGTATCAATATTGAAGTCCCAAATGTATTATGTGAAAGGATACTTTCTTTCTAGTTTATCAGACAGAATTATTTTTAACATCTTAAATTATGGTCTGATTACAACATAGAAAGAAAACGTTATACCTGGGTTTAACCAACACATAGGTTCTCCCTAGTGTATATAACATATCTAACCTTTTTTAAAAAAAAAAAAAAAAAAAAAATACATTTACCTTGCCAAATATTCATATCATTAACTCATTCTCTCACTGTATTGATTAACAAATCGTACACAAATTTATAAATTAAAATTATGTTCTTGGCAATATTTTTTTCAAACTACTAAAACTCAAAAATTTTATTAATGGCATCACTTTAAGTTAAAAGAGGTGTTTCCATAAGTCCCTTTCTGCAGACTTTCAAGGTCCTTAAGTGCACCTTAAGTTTTAAAAAAGTTCCAGAGATTCTCAGATGGATTTACATCATGACTGAAAAAGGTTCTCTTAGATTTTCATCTATTTTGCACCACCCATTGTTACAACTGTCTTAAGGGGACAGTAACACGAAATCTTTTAGTAATTGATCCACCACTAAACTGCATAAATCTTACTTTTCTAATGGATTTAGTTTCTAAAAAGAGCAATAGGGCACCAGACATACCTGTAACCACCACTAACTTCCCCAGGAGTTATTCAAATTTGGACTCCCTCCCCATCTCCAGTTCCTATAAGTAATGTCTCTGGGTGAATTCAATGTGTGCGTACACAGAAGCTTTCAGGGATGTCAAAGGAGATGCCATGTGTGCATACAGTGAGCATTTAGTGGAATCTGAAGCATTTGTGTGCATGCGCACAGTTGTGCAGCGACCTGAGAGACTGGCCCACAGGTCAGGTGCAGGTCTGTACACGCACATGTCTGGACACATGGCATGCATTTCAACATATGGCACTGCGTAGCAACGTCACTTTGGTGTCAATTTTGAATTTAAAAAGGCTTTCCTACCCTCAGTGACCATGCTGCATTTGTGTTTCTACAGTCCTGCCTAAGCCTTTCTTTCAGTTTGCTTCCCTGGTTATCGACTTGGTGTCTGTTTGCTGCCAGCCCTGAATCAATGCCTTGACCACAATTCTTTTTAACCCTTCTTTGTACCAGGCTTTGGATCAAGCTCTGCCATCGGAGAAGCCCGGTCTTGGCAGGGCTCTCATCGAGCTCTACAATTTCACAAACAGCCCCAGTGTTCCTGCCTCACAAAACTTAACAGTAGTGATGTCACTTCTAGTGATATCACTAGAACACCAAAAATATTTTCATGCCACAGCTCCCCAGAAAATGCGGGCCCAAGAGTTGAAGTCTCTATCCCGATAGACTGTGCTATGGCAATCAGGCTCTGTACAAAAGTCTGCATTTTACATTTATGTTCACAGTCTGTCACATACTTTCCCCAAATGTCAAGCAAAAGCAGTCGGGAGAAACATATATATATATTTAAACTGCAGATGCAGCTAAAAAGCTTTATTGTAAAAGCTCTTACAGGAATAAATCTGTTGCCTGACCACCCTTTTTTTTAAACTGTAGAAGAGAATTTTGTAAGTGAAATTCTGGGTGACGCAGTTCGAAATTCTAAGGTGGAGCAAGAATTGGTGCTACTGTCCATTAAAGATGCCAGTAAATAGGATACTGGAAGTAAAGTAACAGAAAAGTTAAGCAGATGGCCACTATGTAGACAATAATAGAATAGTGTGAAGAGATGTGTGAGTAACCAACCGACAGAACAAAATCTGACAAAAAATTTACTAGGGAAAGGAGAATGTAATGTGTGAAAAGAGCTGATACTTTTTCAAAGAGAAAATGTAAATGCACAAAAAGAGCTGACACTTTGCTTGGCACACCAAAAGCAACAAGAGCACACTGATTTAACCCTTTTACTGTGAGTTGTTTTTTTACAAACTCGTCTACCACCTTTTAAGCAGTTTTTAATATTTTAGTTACTTACTTTAGGAATATCGTACTCAAATTAAAGAAATGTAATTTCTAGACCACCCAAAATGTATAGTGCATAGAAACTAAAATGGCTGACAGCTCCAGCAAACAATAGAAACGAAAAAGAATGAAAAAAAAATAAAACATTGTAAATGTAATTGTCATAGATCTTCTGTATAGTTTGATGCTTATTATGCATGCCAAAGCCTAATTGCCTTGCCTGTAGATTAGTAGATTAAAAATAGGATTCACTGCAAACACCTTGGCTTTCATCTGCATGATGACCTTTTCCTTCGACACCACTTCAGTTGCACCCCTCCTAAACATGTGTTTAGTCATATCTTGCCATTCTCAGATGTATGTTAGGACAAGGTAGGACTGGGCCAGCAGAGCACTGGGAAAAACCCAGTGGACCCCGACCCTCTTGGGCCCTGCTAAGTAACAATCACGGCCGCAAGCAGAAAGTATGCAGTACATGGGGGGGCATAGGCTTTGGCGCTCGGAGGAGCTCTGACACTGTTAGTGGATGGCACTCATCCAACAGGATTTCCAAAACTGTAAATACCTGGCTGATATCAGGTCGAAGTAAGCTTTTATTGGACTGTGTATGGGCAAACACATCATTTTTTTCCAGTGAAGGACTAGAGCACATATTTAAATGCAAAATAAAAACCCTTTATTTTGGTGTCTATTTGCCATTCAAAATAAATGTCTAATACAAATTCAACATTTGCATGCAAAATGGTAAAAATGGTATGCAGACAAATCAGCAAGGGTTAAAAAAAAAAAAAAAGTATGAGAAGGAGCCAATTTCCTGATGGATTCTCTAGCAATTATCCATTCATTTTTTTTTAGTTTGATTGCTTGGGGCAGTGGCAGTTATATTCGTAAATGGTTTGGAAATCAAAGAGCTCCCAAATAGGTGTAGCCAGACTGGCATCTATTATGGAAATAAAACCATTTCATTAAAACAGTCTAGTTAAAAAAATAAATTAACAAAATACTCTTGAATTTTATCAGGAGAAAATAAATTTTTGTGTTAACTGTCATGGCACCACCTGGTGGAGAGTACGATTACTTGCTAAGGTTTGTAAAAATCAAATAGAGTTCCAAAAAGCATTTTATTGTGTTATGTTACTAAAACCCCACTCCAAGTATAATTCCATAGGCATATTTCCCTAAGACTATTGTGTATTATGTATACAGTCATATGAAAACGTTTGAACCCCTCTCAGCCTGCATAATCATTTACTCCACTTTCAACAAAAAAAGTTAATAGTGGTATTTATTTAATTTCCCAGGAAAATCTGAGTACAGGTATTGGACCCCTTATCTGGAAAACCATCATGCAGAAAGTTCCGAATTACAGAAAGGCCATCTCCCATAGACTCCATTTTAATCAAATAATTCAGAATTTTAAAACGGATTTCCTTTTTCTCTGTAGTAATAAAACAGAACCTTGTAATTGATCCTAACAAAGATATAAATAATCCTTATTGGATGCAAAACAACCCCATAGGGTTTAATTCATGTTTTATTGATTCTTTAGTAGATTTAAAGTATGGAGATCCAAATTATGGAAAGACCCCTTATCCGGAATACCCTTGGTCCCGAACATTCTGGATAACAGGTCCTATACCTGTACCTTGTATTTGATCCCAACTAAGATATAATTAATCCTTACTGTTTGAATTTTTTTTAGTACACTTATGGTAGGAGATCCAAATTACAGAAAGACCTCTTATCCAGAAAACACCAGGTCCCAAGCATTGTGGATAACGGGTCCCATACCTGTACTGGGATGTTTTGTGAACAAAGGTTTTTAGTGAAGCAGTATTTAGTTGTATGAAATGAAATCAAATGCGAAAAACTGATTGTACAAACATTTGAGTACCCTTGAAATTTTGCTAATTTGAATACATGCAACTGCTCAGTATCATGGTTAAGGGCAGTGATCCCCAACCAGTGGCTCGGGGGCAACATGCTCACCAACTCCTTGGATGTTGCTCTCAGTGGCCCCAAACCAGGTATTTTTTTAATTCCAAATTTGGCGGCAAGTTTTGGTTGAATAAAAACAAGATTTACTACCAAATAAAGCCACCTGTAAGCTGATAGTGTGCATAAAGGCTGCCTAACAGCCAATCTTAGCCCTTATTTGGCACCTCCATGAAGCATTTATGATGCTTGTGTTCTCTCCAAGTCTTTTTATGTTTGACTGTGGCTCACGAGTAAGAAAGGTTGGGGACCCCTGGTTTAGAGGAAGGCTACAAAAGGCTATCTCAGAGGTTTAAACTACAGAAGTAGCATATGCAGAGGATTGTGAGAATGGTTAAAGGTCACCCAGACATAAAAAGCTGTATAATAAAAGTCCTTTTCAAATTAAACATAAAACCCAAATTCCTTTTTTTTATTAACAAATCCATATCAATTATAAATGCATTTAAATGTCACAGCTGTCAATGATATATTGCCTGCCCCGCCTGCCTTAGGCATAGAGGCGGGGCAGACAATTACTTTTACTTTTCATTTAGCACTGACTTTCCCCCTCCCTCATCACCATCTAATTGTGTAGCCTGTGTATGGCATGGGTATCAGGTCACCCATTCTGACACAGAACTAAGATTTTGAGGTGATACAAAGCTTGTCTAAATGACAGTGCCCACAAAATGGCAGCTGCCTGCTTGCTGTGATTGTGAATTCCTGAAAACTGAAGGAAACAAGATTATTTATATAGTGTAAGTGAAGGTTTTTTTGCTTGACAAACACAATAGATAAGAGTTTGGATTTATTTCTTAGGGTGACAAGTCCCCTTTTAAGACAACCCAAAGATAACCTCCAAAGACCTGCAAGAACATCTTGCTGCAGATGGCGTATCTGTACATCGTTCTACAATTCAGTTCAATTTGCACAAAGAACATCTGTATGGCAGTGTGATGAGAAAGAAGACTTTCTGCACTCACACCACAAACAGTGTTGATTGTTGGAACAAAGTGCTTTGGACTGATGAGACAAAAATTGAGTTCTCGTCATAACAAAAAGCGCTGTGCATGGCGAAAAAAGAACACCGCATTCCAAGAAAAACACCTGCTACCTAATTTAGTGGAGGTTCCATTATGCTGTGGGGCTCTTCTGGCTAGTTCAGGGACTTGGGCTCTTGTTAAAGTTGAGGGTTGAATGAATTCAACCCAATATCAACATATTCTTCAGGATAATGTTCAAGCATCAGTCAGAAATTTGAAGTTACACAAGGGTTGGTTATTTTAACCCTGACAATGACCCTAAACACAGTTGGAAATCTACAGGCATTTATGCAGAGGGAGAAGTACAATATTCTGGAATGGCTGTCCCCTGACTTGAATATAATCGAAAATCTATGGGATGATTTGAAGCAGGCTGTCCATGCTCGGCAGCCATCAAATTTAACTAAACTGGAGAGATTTTGTATTGACAAATGGTCAAAAATACCGCCATCCAGAATCCAGACACTCATCAAATGCTATAGAAGGGGTCTAGAGGCTGTTACGTTTGCAAAAGGAGGCTCAACTAAGTATTGATGTAAAATCTCTTTTGGGGTGCCCAAATTTATGCACCTGTCTAATTTTGTTATGATGTATATTGCATATTTTTTGTGAATCCAATAAACTTTATGTCACTGCTGAAATACTACTGTTTCCATAAGGCATGTTATATATTAAAAGGAAGTTGCTTCTTTGAAAGCTCAGCCAATGATAAACAAAACTCCACAGAATTAAGGGTTCCCAAACGTTTTCATATGACTGTATTTAAAAATCCTCTGAATAAGTGCCTTGCCAAACTGTCTGTAAATAGATTATCTTAGATGTTTTTTTTATTTGCACTCCCCTGCAACAGATCCCTTCTGCACTGAACCAAACCCAAATGCCTGTTGCACACGTGAAGAAATGTGAAGAATCTCAATCTCCTTTCCTCTTCTTCCTGGTACATCGTGAAGCCCCGTCCCCTTTTTCTATTCAGTTCTCCTAATCTCTCTGACTATTAACATTACATTAACATTTATTTATAAAGCGCCAACATATTCCGCAGCGCTGTACAATAAGTGGGTTACATACATTGGACATACAGAGTAACATATAAAGCAATCAGTAACCAATACAAGAGGTGAAGAGGGCCCTGCCCAAAAGAGCTTACAATTAGTGCTGGGCGGTATAACGGTTTAACCGGTATACCGGTTTTTTAAAAAAAAAAACTATATGAATTTTCAACATACCGCTATACCGGTATGCGCGCCTCCTGCTATTTTTCTCCAATTATATCCGGGTTGCGCCCGTGCGTACGTGACGTCAGCGCGCACACGACGTCGCTAGGACGCATCGCTGGAGGAACCACAAGTTGGGTAAGTTCTGCTGGGGGGTTGGGGTTGGGTTGGGGTTGGGGGGGGGTTGGGGTTGGGTTGGGGTTGGGGGGGGGGGGCCACAGTGGTAGTAGAAGTACTGCAGCATTCACATCATGGTTCCCTATTTAAAAGGATTGAGCTGGCTGGTTTTAAATCTTTATGCCTCTTGGTCATCTGGGCATTTGCATGCTGAATGGCTGCTTAGAAACCAGTGCATCCTGCATAATGCACCTACGCCTATCACTAACCTGCCATAAAGCATCAGGGAACAGAACATGAATCTATTTTCATTTAATCTTCAGTTGCGCAAATGTTGCATTACTGCAAGCTCCCGCTATGCCCAATCTATTTCACAAGTAAGGAAAAGCTATCACGCGTGTGCAGTTCAAGTGCCATTTATTCCTTTCGGTGTCATTGGAAAACCAGAAATTGAATTGGGGGTGTTGGGGGGGGGGCCACCAATATTTATTATTTATTTTTTATTTATATACCGTCAAATACCGTGATACCGATATAATTTTGAAAAATACCGTGATATAAATTTTTGGTCATACCGCCCAGCTCTACTTACAATCTACAGGATAGTCGAAGAGGAGATCTTTCTGTGCATGCCTGACACGGAAGAAGCTTTCTGGGAATGCGCAGTGAGTCAGGCAGTTATGTATGGGCACATAAAAAATCTGCTGCTGCACACTGCTTCTCTGTGCATTCCCAGAAAGTTTCTTCTCTGTCAGTGTCATGTGTCTTGCAACCCCTTCCTGACGCTGTTTGATTGTAAAGTGATGTATTCCATGATTCTCCAACTGCTTTCCAGAGAATCTGTGGACTATTCACTGAGAGAGATTAAAGGACTTTTTTTTATCAATTGTCAAGTTTTTTAATTCAATTTTGTTTCTAAATCAAATAAACTCCATATTGAATGCTCACTTATTAACTAAAAAGAAAAATTGTTCAAATAGAAAACTCAAATACCTCTAATTTTTCGAGTTTACAAAATTGGAACACTCTGAAAACTAACATTTCTCATTTGCTTTTTATTCCAAAATTTGAACAAACTCATTTCCATGTGTGTCTTACATTTACTGAAAAGCCTGAACTGCATGGGAAAAAGTTACAGAAAATTGCAAAATCTTTGCACCAAAACATCTACTACTAAAAACAAGTCGAGTCAAAAATCCAAAACCTCTAGTTTTAAACCAAAACAAGAATCCTCCAGGGAAGGGACAATATATATACAATTTCAACTTACTTTTTCATAGAGGCTTCCATTGACATCTGCTCCATATATTGGAGGCACAAATGTTACATTTTTCCAGTACTTGCGCTCCAGATCCTCATAATCAATATAAGTGGGAGTACAATATCTGAAATAAATATGGTAGTTTTAAAAAAGAAATAATTATTGGATGGATTATTTCATATATACATACATACATGTTATGATGTTTAGACAGTTTATTATAAAGTCAGCGGGAAACCCTACTAAAGATCAAGTTGTATTAATAAAAAAAGTATACCACCCATTTTCACACCCCTTTTTTTTTATAAAAAAAAAAACAAAAAAAAAAAACATGAGTACTGCCAAACAGAACCATCTGTAGGGTGCCATTCCACATAGGGGCTATCTAATGGCTCATGGGTGAAAAAGTTTGGGGACCCCTGCCCTAATGGATGTTGGGAAATGGGTAATCTGAGTAACATGGTTTCATTTCATTTTGTGGAATCAGGTATGTGTGTAAAAAGAAAAACAGAAAAGAAAATGCTCTTATATTTGTTTCAGCCCATTTTTTCCCCCCAAAGGCCGACTTAATGAGTTTATGTCAAAAAGGGGGGTATATTTTCCCTTGAACTTTAACTTATCAGCACTGTGCAAAACTCATATGACTTTTTTCTAGGCCAGTGTGTGGGCTTATATTCCAATATGTTTCCATTAGATTTTAACCACTTGCCTACAGTTTCTTAATCTCTCAGCAAATGCTATATACCATTACAGAATCATATTTGGATTGTCATCCATTTACATCACTTTACATTAATTAAAACAAACAAGTTGTACTGAATAAATATTGGATTGAAAAAAAAAATTACTTTATGTTAGTTGATTTCCGGTCAATCAGGGTACACTGAATAGTCTGGTTAGTCTTTAGGGAGCATTTAAAGGTTTGGAGGGAAGAGGAATGTACGATAGGTCTTGGTAGGGAAAAAAATTGTGAAAGGAGGTATATTGCAACGGCACGGGGTTAGCTGCAGTAGCCAAAATGGGGAAAAAAGGTAAAGAGACAAAGTAACCATTTTAAATGTAATTGTTCATTAAATCAATATATGTCTGTATACATACTCTGCACTCCTGGCTCTGACTCCGGCCAGTGGAGCAGGTAGGTAAAAACAAAACGTCTGCTGCTGCTTGTACTTCCTATGCCCTCCTGTTTGGTGTTCCCACAATATTAATATTATTTTTCAATGGTGTACCATTAGAATGGTGTACCTTTCCCCCCGACTCCTCCAAAGAAAATGTCCCTGTGAGAGAGAGAGCACCCTGTACCCGTTTACCCCAGGAAATTCTTCCAAAGTCAGAGAGCATAAAATGTTCAAAAAAGCATCTGGCACGGAGTACAAATGAAATACAAAATTCTGCTGGCAATTGAAGGGTTTAAAGAGTTAAAACATTAAAAATTTTTATGTATATTGGAAAGATGTTTGGAATTATACCTTCTTTTGTTATGCAAAAAAAAAACTGGGTGGAGGACCCTTTACCAAAATACCAATTCACCCATGAGACTGAAAATGGGTGCAGTGAGAGCAAGAAAAAGTAAAAGGACTTAGGTTGCTAGGTTATTGATTCTCCATGCTATTCAGCTGGCTTTTATGTTGCAGAAGAGTAACAATGACAGAAGTGTGAACTGGGCTTTCTGTAGCACACATGTTGATGTTATTATGATAAATGTAACTTCTGAACAGCCATAAGGCAGTAAAATACACAATAAACCAATCAATTAACACCATCACCAACACATACAATTAGCACAGAGACGTTTTACATAAGCATACATACCTGCCACTGTTGGCCATATGCCTGAACTCTTTTACAGTCATTGGTTTTTTCTGAATATTATACTGAGTAAAAAGCCCTGACTGGCCAGTAACCATTTGCTGAATTGGTGCAGGAATCACAAGATCATCTATGTCATCATAGTGTCTCTTGGGCTTCCATTCCTTTGGTGGGATCACCTTTAAATTTAAAAAAAAAAAAAAAATTATATACAGAACTTTGTCCACATAAAATATTTTCATAATAGTAACCACACTTTCTTTGCTTAATTGTGAGGAACCATAATCTGGATATTTTCAAATGTAATCACTATAAATGGGTTTTGAACAAAAGTAAGGGTATTGGGTTCCCTCCACTGAAATATTTGGTTTCAGCCCACAGTTTACTAGACTAAACCATATGCCCAAAGTTTACTAGACTAGCCCATACCCCAAGAAAGCATTCTCTTAAAGGATTATCCCTCTACACTAATGTTAATTTCAGTCAGACAATATTGGAACAGTTGGCATGTAGGCCAAGAGAGGGGTTGGTTGCAGAAGGGTGAATGCAACCTGACCAGAAAAGGAAAGTATTTAAAGAAAAATAAAATAGTATCTAGGAGAACAATAACATGCATCATAAGTGTGTGAGAAACAGAGTAGAAAGCTATTTTGAGAAAGGCTTATGTGGTGAATTTATATTGTAAGTAGATGAGGAAAAAAGATCAGTTGGGTGCAGGTAGTGAGGAAGCGTTGGGAGTATATGCTGACATATATATCTCAATGAGTGCCATGTTCATTCTGTGCAGTATATTTTTTTTCCCCAGTGCCTGTTAGGGTTATGTGTTAGCCTATGTGTGTTTCTGAGTGTGGTATGAATGCTGGGCATGATTACACTGGAGCATGTTTGTGCACATACAGTATATAAAGAAAACACTGCCAACAACAACACAAGCTTCATAAAAGCCCATTTAAAAAAACATTAATATCCACTAAAATACTTACCTTTGCCAGCCCTGCTCGATGAGCACCTTTAGATTCCATGTATACCAGATATTTGTTAAAGTCCTTGAATTCCTCAAAAGTTGGTCTAAATGTCATAATTTTGCAGGTAGGATTCTGCTCATCCGAGTCAGCTGAAGCCATCTTGATAGAAATATTTTTTCTACAAAACAATAAAAAAAACACATAAATAAAAATTATACAAGTTACAATAAAATAATAAAAACAAATGTAAATAATTACTTTGTGCTGGTACAAATTTATGCATTTATTGGAATTATCTCAAAGTTGAAAAAGCCCTGTAAATAGTATATTCATATAACACATGCAAGTAGATTACAGACATATTCAAGAGTCCAACACACTTTTAGAGTTAAAGGAGAAGCTCACCTTTACATTAACTTTTATATTATAGATAACCAAGAAGCAAGTTTTAAACCGGTCTAAATTTTTCTGTTCAGTTTTGATTAGCATTTCTGTCCTGCTCCTTTTCAGTCTTTAATTAAAACTATTGCCTCCATAAGCCAAAAAAACAGATTGATTGTGAGGCATAATTTTGCAATATTATCTTATGTTATTCTATTTTTTCAAAGGTGTGCTGCCAAGCTAAGTCTCCTGTAAGCTGCCAGTCCACATGGGGGGGGGGTACCAAACAGCCAACAGCCCTTTTTTGGCACCCCCAGGAATTGTATTTGTGTTTGTGTTGCTCCATGGAAGTGTAATGTTCCTCAAGGTTTTGTAACTCCATGGAAGGAGACAAAATTGAATCTTCCCTGATATATTTTAAATTGGAATTATCTTTGCTAGGCTCAGTTTCTAAACAATAATCGTGTCTAAAAAAAAAAAAACTGAGCCAGATGATCAGGCAGATTTTGTGTGTTTTGTAGCCTACCCCTGAGCTACTAAATTCTCAAAATTGCCCCCCAGTGCCCTAAAACATTTTTTTTTAGATGTTGCACATATGGGTTAACATTTTTTTTTCCTGGTAGGAATAATCCATCTCCCAACCTGCCTGTTTCCTGATGCTGGCAAGTTATGTAAAAACATAATTTGCCTTTTGGCCTGCTTGCTGTGATATTGTTTTGAGAACAGTCTATTCCAGTTTGCATTCCTGCCTTGTCTACCCCTGTATCAATCTGGAAGCAATGGTGGAATGAACACCAGTGCCACAGTGAAGACAGGAACTTATCTCGGTAAATATGTTTAAAGCAGAACTAAAGCAAGCTCTACAGGGCAGACAGATCCTTCCTCTTGTCTCTTAATCTTAATGTAATTGTACTTTGTATTTATTTGTATTTATTATTGTATTAACATCTGTTCTATTAATTTAATGTTCTGCTGTACAGGGCTGTGTACATAAGTAGCACTAAATTAATACAAAAAATATATATACATAGCAAATATGCTGGGGAGCTATTATGGGCATCTTTTGAGACACAGATATTCACTGCTAAGGGACTGTGGTTGCACTGGGCTGTTACAAAACCCCATCTTTTCTGTAATTCACAACACATGCATTCAAGTGCTGTCAGTTACCTGAGCTTGGGGGCAGACTCGCAATATATAATACATATAGAATATAAATGGCAAAGCAGATTAGCAAATTCTAAATTTACTTGAATGTTAATTCTCATTTAATGGAATGTCCGAACCAGTGCAATTAGTGTCAGAATTGAATAATTAGCCCTGTAGCATCAGACAGTAAGGGAGGCACACCTCATATTCTGCTAGATGATATGCAACAACCCCTAAGCAACTTCTTAATACACAGTTATTAAAATATTCACACAACCTGAACCACCTTGCTCGCCAAAATGTTCCTCAGTCCCTGTTTTCAGTCTTCTAAAGTAACGAAACTAGCATTTTTCTGCAGCTGCCATTTTCATTAGGAGGATTCCCTGTCATACATCATTTCCTTAGCTGCCATACCTACATTCACTTTGTACACAGTGGGTTAGATTGGCAAACCTTGTGTGCATAGGTTTGCCAATGTAACCCATACCAGTACCGACAATGGAACTAGATGAAGGGAGGGG
The DNA here is from genome assembly GCF_000004195.4 of Xenopus tropicalis. NCBI lineage: Eukaryota > Metazoa > Chordata > Amphibia > Anura > Pipidae > Xenopus > Xenopus tropicalis. The sequence goes on from NC_030677.2 coordinate 126,727,345, forward strand.
GTGAAACAGGTTGTCGCATGTGCACTCTGAAAAGGGAATAATAAATTTGCAGTGTGAATAAAAAGCCACAAGTAGTGTTATTAGTATTCTTGTGCACAGACCTATATGGAGTGCAATTTTTTATTCTCCTTTAACTTTTAGGGTAATGACACATGGGGTGCATTTTATCAACTGAACATTTTTTAGTTTAGCTGATGGATGACTAAAATGCACAGACATCTTTTTGTCAGGGCTGCGGAGTCGGTAGATAAATTCTCAGACTCAGTTTCTGATACTTCCGACTCCACGACTCCGACTTCTCTGTTTTTAATATGCTAATGTATTTATACATTCATACAGTCAATGAAAAGCAAGCTTCATGGTCACTCAACGTGTTCGTTTATGCACTGCGTGCATTGGGCTTTATTCTTATAGCAGAGAAGTAATTAATTATTACTGTTTGTGAATTGGGACATTTAAACTTGCTTTATTTTTTTTTTTATTCCCATTTAAATTTAGTAGGAGTCGGAGTTGGTTCATTTTTTGCCGACTTCGACTCCAGGTACCCAAAATTGCCTCCGACTCCTCAGCCCTGGTTTTTGTCCTGTCCCCTTGTACCCTTAGTATGATTAAGACAGTAGGATTCTAAGACAATCTTTAATTAGTCTTCATTTTTTTTTTTTATATACTAGCAACCAGGCAGCAGTTTGGTAGTTAGAATGACAGATGAAGAGAGGAGGGCCTACAAGGAAAGATAATCAGGTCAAAGAACTCCTACAAACAGACAGCATATTTAGGCCATGGGCACACAGTGTTTGCTCTGCTTCTTTTAGCCTGTGTTAATACTGGCTGATTTTTAATAGTAGTAAATCATATAACATTTCGGGGGCAGGCCCCTTCATCAGAAGTAGCAAGAATCAGGCATAATATGAAATTAAATAATTTCCAAACGATAAAAAAAGAGATTAAAAATTGCTTAAAATAGGTCCAATTATCTCATACTAAAAATTAATAAAGGTGAAATCCCCCTTTAAGCATATATGTGTGGTTTCGTTTGGTTAATTGCAGTACACTTTACCATCAGTTTCCCTTTAAATGAATTTACATTTATTAGATTGTTACATATCTCTCAGACGCAAGGAAGACCATTTTAATTAAACAATTCTTATTTTTACAAATAATTTAATTTTTATATATATATTAATGGCAAATCAATCCTATTAGGTTTATTCAATGTTTAATTTTTTTTTTTTTTTTTTAGCAAACTTAAGGTATTGTACCACAGATCAGATCTGGAGCATTCAAGATAAAAGTTCCCATCCCTGATTAATACAAATAATCACCACCTAGCTTCTCACCAAGTTTACACTCTGGTTACTGGTGCTTCTTACAGGTTGAGGAAAGACAGAATATAAATCTGAACTCAAAAACAAATTCATAGTTCTTTAAATCACTACAAGTAAAAAAAAAAGAGACTATATATAAACTTTTAGGTGAGCTTCCCCTTTAAACTTGCACACATAAAAGATAAAACGGGTATGGGCTTTGGTTTGTTCTTAAAAGGGACCCGTCACCCTAAGAAATAATTCCAGATTGTTTTCAATTGTGTTTGTCAAGCAAAGTAAACTTCACTTACACCATATAAATTAGTTTAATCTTATTTTCTTCATCCATGGAATTCACAGGAATTGCAGCAAGCAGGCCGGCACCATTTTGTGGACACTGTTATTAAGGGAAGCTTTGCATCCTGTCAAAATCTTATTTCTGTGCCAGTATGGAGGGACCTGATGCCCATGTCCATGCACTGGTTACATAATTACATGGTGAGGTGGGAGGGGGAATGTGAGCAGTGCAGCAACATCTAAGAAGTTCTGAATTGAAAGTGAAAGTAACTGCCAGCCCCACCTCTATGCCTAAGGCATAGAGGCGGGGCAAGCAATATATGATTGACAGTTGGGATTTTTAAATGCTTTTATAACAGGTATGGATGTGTTAATAAAAAAAAATGAGTTTGGGGTTCATATTAAATTTGCAAGAGGCTTTTATTATACAGATTTTTATGCCTGGGTGACAGGTCCACTTTAATGCAGTTTAATGAGTTTTAGAGAACAGAGGTCATGGTACAGGTATAGTATCCCTTATCCGGAAACTCGTTATCCAGAAAGGAACGATTATGGAAAGACCATCTCCCATAGACTCCATTATAAGCAAATAATTCAGAATTTTAAAAATGACTAATTTTTCTCTGTAATAATAAAACAGTACCTTGTACTCTCATCTAATATACAATTAATCCTTATTGGATGTAAAACAATCCTATTGGGTTTAAATTATATTTAAATGATTTTTTAGTAGACTTAAAGTATAGAAACCCAAATTATGGAAAGATCCCTTATCCGGAAAGCCCCGGGTCCCGAGCATTCATAGTGAGAGATAAATCAGCCCCCAGTGTGTGTAGAATTCTGACAGATCCCAGTACAGCGCCTACTAGCCAAGGCTCTGATCTGCAACTTGTAACTCAGCAATAGCTATAGAGTTAGTGTCCGCTTCTTGCATTTAATAGACATCTTTCCTGGGTTCTGCATGTCCCAGCTCAGCAGCAGATGGAAAACTACAAACTTTAGATACCAGATTCAAGACATATAGTAGTCGATACCAATACAACATATGATGCAAGTATTGCTACCAGTATTAACGTCATAGTTCTTGCTGAGCCTTACGTTTCACCCAAAGCAAGGCCGCCATCAGAAACGAACAACAGGGACAGTCGTCCCGGGCCCCTCAGTTTTGGGTCTTAAGGGGAGCCCCCTGTGTTGTACTTACTTGCAATACCGGGCCTCCTGCTGTCAGTGACGTGCAGACTTCGGAAGGTATGGCAGCTGCTATAGTGCCTGCATGTTTTCCCCTACACAGCTTTCATCCTACCAAACAGTCCTAGTTTACCCAACACAACCCGCAGTCCCGGAAGGCTACCTACAGGTCTCAGGAAGCTATTAGCTGCAAGCTCCTAGGCTCCTGTATTACAGAAAATCCCGACGCAACAAATCTCATCACGCGAGACTGGCGATACGACTACACGTACACGCAGTGACGCATCACGTAGCCGCATTGTGGGCGTGACGAGCCGCGTAATTCCACGTTTAGACAGTCGGAAGTAGCTATGAAGTTGCAATTGCTAACCTTAATATCTGCTCTTCCTGTGCGACTCTGCTTCTGTTAGAGAACAAAAAATGACTTGTCTTTTGTGTTTTTCACCTGTCTACTGCCTCCCAGTTTCCTTAGAAGTTTCTCTGGGTTCCGAGTTGTACCAGGGGAATAAAAAATACCTATTTTTCTAGTTGCCAACTGTACCTGCAGACATCAGAGCCTTTTCTTCTGATGTGACCAAAAACTACGAGGGTTTGGGCGAGCTGGGGGCTAGTAAATTGTGTAAAGCATTCAAGTTAGCTGGGACAGCAGAAACTTTCATCAGATACAAGGAAGCAAATAAAACATGCAAAAAAGCTACCAGACAGGCTAAAATGGAGATGGAAAGGGATATTGCAGCTAGGAGTAAAAGGAATCCAAAATTATATAGTATATAAATAGTAAAAAAAAAAAAAAATGAAGCAAGAAGGGGGGAACCTTATTATCACAGGGGGGTAAGATGTTTGATGCCAACAGGGAGAAAGAAATGTTGAAGTCTTATTTTTCATCTGTCAATACAACTGAGGAGCCAGCTAATAAAGGCTTCCCTTTTAATATGCCCAGTTCTAGTAATATGACTACTGATGCATGGGTGACACAGGAGATTGAAAAGAGAATTGAACATGTAAAGGTAAACAAAGGTCCAGGATCGGATGGGATTCATCCCAGGGTATTGAATGAGCTTAGCTCTGTGCTTGCCAAACCTCTCTACTTAATTTTTTTAGGATTTAGGACTGGCGAATTGCTAATGTGGTGCTGTTTTTTAAAAAAAAAAAAAATCCCGTTCTCAGCCTGAAAACTATAGGCCTGTTAGTCTGACATCAGTAGTAGGAAAACTTTTGGAAGGGGTAATATGTAACATTCACAATAAACATACTAAAAAATGTAGAAACTAGTGTAGTGAAAAAGAACACCTACATATGCTGGCAAATTCCTTTGATACATTTTATTGCAGAAAAAAGTGGCACAAGCTTTCAGGGGACAACCCCTTCCTCAGTGTAAGCTCCCTACAGAATCAAGTAGAATGGTGAAAAAAGATTATCTTTGTATACTAAAAAATGTACCACCTTTAGAGTAATGTCATAGTAAGTTAAGTACACAGCCCACTTATACATTCTTGGCTTTTTATTCTTAAAGAGTCACAGTTTATGCTCTCACTGATAATAAGACTATACATAGGAGCCCATTTATCAATGTACGATTGGCTACCAATAGAAAAAAATCTTATTTTTCTAACTTTTAGAACTGTATGTAGTTTCTGCAACTTTTTCGTTCATTTCCGCGACTTTTTCGAGACGAGATCATATTTCTCGCAACGAGTGCGAAAGTTTCGGAATTCATTCAAGCTTCGGTATCGTGACTTTCCTTGGGCCAGGTCGGAGCTGCAGAGTGCCATTGAGTCCTATGGGAGGCTTCCAAAATCATACACTGAAGGTTCAAAGTCAGAAGGTTTTCGCACCGTTTACGATCGTCCAGATACGAAAATTTTGTAACTTTCGGATCGTACTACAATATTTTTGTACAAGCAAGATGCGACTTTTCGCAAAATTAATGCACATCAGAAATTTGCTTATTTAATGCAAATTTTTACAAATCGTACCCGTAATTCGGACTTTAATGAATGGGCCCCAATATAGTGCAGTAAATATGCAGCTAGAAAACTAACAATTTCTTGACAAACTGTGCCTATGCAAGGCATAGTTCTATAATGTAACTATACAGGCTATAAACAAACTTATCTGGACATGCATGTACAGGTATTGTCATTTAGATATGAAGTTTCATAATATTTTCGGACATTTGTATCTAAGAAAATACCAGAACAGACTTATTCATAGCATGGATTAGTGAGGTATGGGTCAGGGATAACTTAACCTGCATCCAACCCTTACCCCGCAAAAACCATAACCTGTTCCCAACCTTAAACTGCAAAATATTGCCTCTATACAACTCACACCCAACCCATGCCCTAGTCTTTCCACTCTGTAAGCTACTTCTGCACATGCCTTAGGGCCGTGACACACAGGGAGATTAGTCATGCCGCGACAAATGCCATCCCACCGGCTAGAATGTAAATCGCTGGTAGGATAGCATACGCAGCACCACAATTTGCCAAAGTCGCTGAAGTTTCCTCTCAAGGCACGACTAATCTCCCTGTGTGTCACGGCCTTTACGTTCTAAGACAGGGAAGCTTCAGGAATTCCCCAGTCTGACCCAAACCCGCAATGGTTGCCCAAATTTCAGCCTGACCTAAGGGTAAACCCGCAAGTCTGTGGGTTGCGGGTGAACCCGCACATCACTAGCATGGATATCAGTCATTAATCATCTGGCAAGGCTTGAATTGTGGTCAGTCATAAATGGATGCAAATATAGAGAATAATAATGTGGTTCATTAAATAAACTTACATCTTAACATAGCCTTTGTACTTTAACATATTTGCTCCAAGCACACTGTTGTTTAAAGTAAAAGATGACTATGAGGCACAAGGACAAAAAGGGAAAATATCATGGTGAATGTCAGTTATTCTAGAGAGTAAACCTTGCTAGTTAGGAGAGTATGAAGGAAGTTGTTTCAGGAAGGGGACAGCACTTTTGGTGCATGTATGGTGAGCTGACGAGGCGACTGATAACAGAGAAAGCCCAAGATATTGGTTGTCTCCTTGATCGAGCAGGTCTGAAAATTTTGATCGAGCAAATTTAAAGGTGCCCGAAAAGTGTCGGACTGGGACCTCAGGGGCCCAACAGAAAACCTTAGACCATCGGCCCCCTCTCCAAAATTTTTTTCCTCCTTTCCTCTCCCACCCTCTTTATTCTCCTAGTCTCTTTTGTTTACATGTTAGCATTATTTTATTGTTCCATCTATTTCGCCTCTTTGTTCCCTTTCAGAAATAGGGAACGACCATGAATAAGGCCAAATGCTCAAGAGCAGGAGGGCCCACTGACACCTGGCCCCACTAGGAGTTTTTCTGGTATCCTGGTGGGCCAGTCTGACACTGCGCGAAAACATCGGCTCTACGTTAATGCCGAATCGTCAGATAAGCGATTCAGTTATTGTAACATGTATGGCCACCTTTAATGTTTTATTTGAAAGTACAACTCTGCAAACACAAAAGCAAAAGTACTGCTGTAAAAATTAAAATACACATACAACTGGAGTAGACATCTTTAGCATTTTCTGTGAAGGGAAAAACATACTGGAAAATTAAATTAAAGCTCCACTGATTAATTTAACATTATCTGTAAAATGTTGTGTTACATAGTGCAATACAAATAAAAAGTAAGTCTATGAGCAACAAAACGAGGGCACATTGGTTTTCATAGAAAGAGGTAGCAGTGTATCTTATAAACAAGGCCTGATAACCTTTGTGCAAGAACGTGTTTAAAGTCTGGGTGTATAGAACTGTAAATACACAAGATGGCAGTATTCTAACCTCAAAAAAGTCTCTCAATTCACCAGCTAAAACTACTTTAGATTTCAAGGCCAAATATTCCACTTATAGTAGGATTGCCCTAGAAAACTATACATTTATTTAAAGAACAGATTCTGATGAATCCAGAATAGGCACAACTGTCTTTCTACTACAAACTACCAAGGTGCAATGCTTCCTAAATTTATCAATTTTTTATAAAAATGTGTGAAATTTTTGAAAAATCGTTTCAAAGTCTACAGCTTCTTTTCTCCCACATATCGTTAGGTACCAACATAAAACACCCTTAAAATGAAAGCTAGGGGTTGACTAAACAGTTTGATACCCAATGTGCATCGGTTTACCTAAGTATGTGGCATGTAGGGGCTGCAAAATGAAAATACCCCCATATGGTGTATCATTTCTGTCATTTCAGTTACTGCAAAATTAACACATGTACTGCATTTTATGGCCACAAAAAACTTTTACTTGTTTACCCCAGAAAACTTATTCCTCCCAATCTAAAATAAGTAACCATGCCTTTCTACTCCAAAGAACCAAGCCGCAAAGCTTTTATAAATTTGGTGATTTTCAGGAGATCTTTGAAAATCACCTCAATGCTTTCACACTTCGGCATCTTTTCTCCCACATACTATTAGGTACCAAGATAAAACATCCTAATTATGTATCCCAAGGGTCCACTGAACAGTTTGATGCCCAATGTGCATATGTTGATCTAAGTATGTGGCATGTAGGGGCCCCAATGGGAACATACCCCCATATGATCATCATTTCTGTTATTTCAGCTTCTGCAAAATCAACACATTAACATCATTATATGTGGGATAAAGCTACAAAAAATATGCTCACCACCGAAAGCCATATATTTTTGGAAAGTACCCATTCCCCTAAATCTAAAATGGGTACCCATGTCTTTCTACTCCAAATTACCAAGCTGCAAACCTTTCCTAAAACTGGCGATTTTTATGAGATTTCCAAAAATCACCTTAAAGCTTTTACTTTGCAGCATCCTACTTCCAAAATACTATTAGGTAGCAAGATAAAACATCCTAATTATGTACCCCAGGGGCCCACTGAACACTGTAAGTACACAGTACCCCGAATCTAAAATGGGTACCCATGTCTTTTTGATGAAAAGTCCAAAAATCACCTCAAAACTTCCACTTTGCACCATCTTATCTTCTACAGGTCATTAGGTACCCATGTAAAACACCCTAAATATGCACACCAGAGGTCTACTAAACAGTTTGATGTCCAATATACATAGGTTTATCAAAATACATGGCACTTACAGACAGCATCGGACTGGCCTGCTGGGGTACCGGGAAAAAACCCGGTGGGCCCCGGCGGGCCAAATCCGATCCCCCTCAGGGCGCTCCACAATCCGCCGACGCGCTGCAGGTAAGTTCTTTTAGGAGAGTTCATGGGGGCTTCTGGCAGGGATGGATGGGTGAAGAAGGCGGCGGAGGCCATTGGGGGCGTCCACCGAGGCAGAAGCCACGTTGGGCCCTGCACCCCCAGTCCGACCTGCCAGTGCAGAGAGAGAAGCATATACTGTGAAGCACGTATCTGATACGTGCTGCCTTGCTTGTCAGTAAAAGTGTTAAAAGTAAATATCACACATTTTTGGAGATTAATTTATTTGAATTTTTAAAAACAAAAACGATATTTTAAAGAGATTTTTAGTAGATTTGAGTTTTAGTAAATGTGCCCCTAATGTTATGTACTAACCCTTTAAGTTCCACATACTGTAGAATCTAAAGTCTGCAGATAAAGGAACCAAAGTGCCACATCTCAAAATAGCTACAATGTGTGAATAAAGGGACCAAAGTACTCCACATTCATGGGTGCAGAGGCAGATTTGTTAATCCACCAATACAAAATACAGTTATGAGGGCAGGGTCAGGGGACATGACAGGCACGATCAATATGTCCTGGATCACTTTGGATCCATGTTGGCATAAATGCAATTTATGCTGAAAACAGCAGCTGCCAAATCGCACATGTATGCCTATTCCAGGATAGACAGGGGGCTGCGACATAGGCCAAAATCATGGGGCAGTGCTGGGAGGCTTTAAATGCAAGGTATACAGCAAATATATGGTTTTGATGAGTCTGCTGTTATTCTGAGCCCGAGGTGATAGTGTACCGAGGCTACTAGTTGCCCCACTTGTTTTTTAAAATGTAGGGACATATCACTAGATAATGAAAAATATTTTAATAGTTTAATATTTATAGGCATTTGGACTTGGAAGTGGAACGACAAAAGATTACGCTGTCCTGGAAATATATATATATTTATATAAATATATTTCCTAGGTAAATGCCTCTAAAGTGCAATGTTTAAATAAGTCTGACATATAAAGAAAATGAAAAGGTTAAATAATGTACAGTATGAAGCAGAGCAGAGGCAAAATTGCTAAAATAGTCTTCAGGGAGTCTGCATGGTACAATTTGTTTATGCACTATAACAGAAATTCTTGACATTAACATTTTATTCTCTTATTACATGGGGTTTTGGGATTTTGAATGCCCACAATGCAGTCTTAGAAAGAAAAGTGTATGTGCTGAATTTAATTGAGAATTGTGGCATATTCATTATTAGCAATAAAAGTAAATACATGTAAAGCAACTATCTTTTTGCAACAATGTTTTTCATACTTTTGACTTGCTGGAATGAAATGTAACTGGCCTGTAGGTAAGTTATTGCATCAAAAAGGGACCTCTGTAACTGATTGTAAAAGTTATCAGCAGAGATAGAGATAAAGTACTATTTTTGGTTTCATGTTTTCACTGGGGGATTGTGCACACTGAAAACTTTTACTGAAAATATATTACACAATATGTCTAATTTGTAAACTCCAAAGAGCCAGGGAAAACCTTATCCGTTAGTAACCTTATCCGTTAGTAAGTGAACCAAAGACTGCCTGGTTCACCTTTGGACTTGGTCAGTTTGGGTGGAGCAGTGCAAGGTTTACATGAAATGAAGATACTGTACATTCCAGACAACATGCCTTCTTCTATATGCTATATATTGAGTATCTTTAAAGTATTATAAACTATCATACTGGTACCTCAGTGTTTGACTGTTATATTTAGAAGTGTTATAGACTTAGATGTAGGTATACTGTAGACTTTGGGAAGAAGGGCTTCTGGCATATGCAGTTAGTCCACAAAAAATAAAGCCTATTTTCTGGGCAAATGTGATCAAATACTATAATGATAAATACTTTAATTGGATTCACTGGTGTGTTTAATCCCCTGCCTGTACAGTTATTGGGTCTTGACTCTACAAAACAAAATGTGATTCCTATTCTCTTATAAAAAGACAGTCAGAGAGCATAGCCTAGTGGTTTAGTTGTTTCCTATGACATGATTCGGATAAAACAATAATTCCGAAGTTGTCTTGGTTAATAATTGAGCCATAATGTTTTTTTGTGAGTTATGAAAAGCAAGTATATTGGTATTGGAACAACTAACATTTGGCTACTAGTGTTACAAAATACCTATATCAATGTGCAATATCACTACATGCTATCTGTCAATCATGCATGAATCAAAGGGGAAGTTCATCCTTGAATTAACTTTTAGTATGTTATAGATGGACCTAATCTTCATTCATTTTTTATTGTATGCTATTTTTTATTTTAGAAATGCATTTTCTGTTTCTTTTGGGTATCCTTGAAATGCTTTACTAAACTTGTAAATTCCTTTAGTGTTAATATTACTTTGATCTAGCTGTCCCAATGCAAAGACAGAAACCGGCTAAACTACAGTAACCTGCAATATCAATCACACCATCTCAGCTGACAGTCAATAAATAACACACTGCCTGTAATTATTATTTCAGTTACACTCTAACAAATACAAGCTGAACATTTTCACTGTCAGGGTTGACTAACAGATATGAACCAAATTACATAAATGCTGATGTTCATCTTTGGACATGAGTCCAAATAAGAACAGCCCAGTGGATCTTATCTTGCAAACGCTTTATTGCTGTAAAAAGGTTTTAAGTGACATGGGCTGTTCATATTCTCATTAATATCCGGATGTTTGTAAGGTGAACATTTATATACTGTATATGTTTAAAATTATCATTTGACTCTGAAAAATCATTTTTTTTTTCAATCCTAGATTTTCTCTTCAGTCTGTACCTGGAGCCTGAGAGAGAGAAAAAAGACATCAAAATAGTTTTCATGCAATTTCCTTCATGTGAACAGTAAGGAAATGTGCTGTCAGAAGTGTGAAAAAGTAATGGCCCCTTTACAGCCAGCACCACTTACACATTTTAGAGCATATCCAGCACTTTTCATATTCTTTTCATGTTCACATCTCTATCAAATTTAGGACAGGAGTTTGACTAAGCCATCCCTCAACATTCAGTTCTCTTGTATGAATGCTTGTCATCACTGTATTGCTGCAAAAATGATATATTTTGAGCGTATAGTTCATTAGAAATAATATGCAAAGTGAAATGGCATATGAAATGCAAAATCCTGCTGGTAAAATCCTTATTCCAAGGCTCATGCAGCTGTGGGACTGGGTTGGATGGCACCGACAGATTTACTAAGAGCTAAAGGCAAATTCATAAAAAAAATGTCAGTAAAATGACAAAATCTGAAAACTGTCTGTTTAAAAGACATATATCTAATACATGTTCTTCTTTTCTTCTCTAGGTGTATAGTTGCCTTTGCCATGTTCATCAAGTTAACTTTTAATTCAGGTAGTTTTTATTGAGTATACAGTAGATGTTACAACATCAGAGATATACAATTATTGTACATGCAATACTTATTCGATTAACATTGTCAGTAAAGGTGTGGTTTCTTCGCTGGCTCATATAATTTTTATTGTACATCAACTCTTATTTCACACGCTATTGCTTATACATGTAAAAACCCTGTACATACATTATTGATCATTGACTGTGTTGGGGGGGGGGGTGTCTGTCCAGCCATTGATCCCAGATCTTGTGAAATTTAGTAGGGCTGCCTCTTTTGAGGTATATTAATTGTTCCATCTTGCAGGTTTCCGCCACTAGGTTTTCCCAGTTGCGGATATCCGGGGGGATCGTGCTTTTCCAATTTTGTGGCTAGGAAAAGTGCTTCACTAGTAAATATACGGTGGTATTGATTGGTAACGGCTTTACTAAGAATATTTAGCAAACAGACTTTTGGAGTCCTGGGTAAGGTACTTTGCACTATGGTATCTAGCTCATCTAGAATGTCAGCCCAGTATGGTTTGATGCGGGGGCAATCCCATAGCATATGTATCAGTGTACCCTTCTCTATATTGCACCTTGTGCAGGTGTCTGATATGGCTGGATAGATAGAGTGCAACCTGGTTGGTGTATAGTAGGCTCTATGTATAGTGTATAGTTGGATCATACGAAACCGGTAGCATACAGATATTGTTTGATGTGACTCTTGTGCTTCTTGCCATTCGTCATCTAGTATTATTTCGGTGTCTACTTCCCACCTGCTACGTAAATTTTCTAGTGGTTTTGCTCTACTTTCTTGGAGTAGTAGTGCATATAGAATAGAAATTAGCCCTTTAGTGGAAGGTCTGTTAATATGAGACTGGTTCTTACATACTATTAGTGGTTCTTTTTTGTTAGCCAGCTGTAGGGCTTTTTTGATTCTGTTGTATTGCAACCATTGGTTGTTCGGTATGTCCCAAACTTGTCTAAGTGTTCTGAAGGGTACCACGCCATCATCTGTCCACACATCACCTATGGTCTCAACCCCTTTATCAAGCCATAGTTTCATGTGTCCGATACCTGTTAGGGTTGGGTACATTGAGTTGAACCAAATGGGGGTACGTGGGTCAGCACCCTTGTCTCGGACTATTTGGGTTGCGGCCTTCCATATACGGCGGATATTTACTAGTATTGGGCTTGTTGTATTATTGTAAGCATATTTAGTGGGTTTACCTAGTAGCCATCCTATTGGGTGGGTTGGGAGACCCGTAATTTGGGCCCAAATGTTTTTAAGGGTGAGATGGTTGGAGTGTTCCAGCCATTTTATCAAATGGGATAGTTGTGCAGCTATGTAGTACAGGTACAGGTCTGGGAAGGAGGTACCTGCATTCGCTTTGGATCGCATTAGAGTATCCAGCTTAAGCCTACATCTGGAGTTGACCCATATAAGTTGTCGAAACAAAGAGTTTAATTTCACAAAGTTTGTTCTTGGTATCCAAGTTGGAGATTGTTGTAGAACATATAAAAGCTTAGGTAATACCAGCATCTTTATTAGGTGTATTCTGCCCATAGGGCCCAGTGGTAGTGAGGACCATGTTTTGAGTTTTGATTGTAACCAGCTTATCATTGGGTCAATATTGATGGAGGTATATCTGGTTATGGGTAGTGCTATATTCACCCCTAGGTAGGTTAGTTGTGAGACTATTTTAAAGGGGAAAGTAGACAGGTCCTCACTAGCACCTGGGGGATCTATGAGCAGTGCCATAGATTTAGAGTTATTCGTTATTAGGCCTGAGTTGCACCCGAACCTGTATATAGTTGCCATTGCGCTTTGAACTGAGTTCCCTCTATCTCCTATATATAACAATGTATCATCGGCATATAGCTGAATGCATTCTTCTATTGGTCCTATCTTTAGGCCCTGTATTGTTGGGTGAGATCTTATATGTTGGGCAAATGGTTCCATGGCCAGGGCGAATAGTAGGGGGGAGAGGGGACATCCCTGTCTGGTTCCTCTTCCCAGTGCAAAGGGTAGGGTTAGTTCCCCATTTATGCGGATGGAGGCATTGGGGGATTTATACAGTAGTTTTACCATATTAATATATTTCTGCCCAATACCAAATTTCTCCATTACCAACCATAAGTAGGACCATTCTACCGTATCGAACGCTTTAGCTATATCAAGTGCCACAATTGTTCGTTGCCCTGTGTTACTATGGGGGTATGTTAGGTTAGTATACAGCCGTCTTATATTTAATGCAGTAGATTTACCCGGCATGAATCCTGTTTGGTCTTCATGCACTAGTTGGAGTATGACTTTTCCTAGCCTGTTGGCAAGGACTTTTGCTAGGATTTTTATGTCGGTGGTGAGGAGTGAAATAGGCCTGTAGGAGTCGCTGTATTTGGGGTCTTTGCCTGGTTTGGAGAGCAGGACTATTGTGGCATTGTATAGAGATGGAGGTAGAGTGCCAGCTATAAGTGCATTGTTGTACAGTTTGGTTAGGTGGGGAGTAAGTTCTTTATGGAACCTCTGGTAGATTTCTATGGGTAAGCCATCTGAGCCAGCCGCCTTTCGGGGGGAATGCCTTAATGGCTTCATATATTTCAGTTTCCGTTATATCTTGAATCAGTGTATCATTGAATTCCTGGGGGAGGGTCGGGAGAGGGATTTCAGTGAGAAATTGGTTAATATCTTCCCTGGTATTTCGCTGTTTTGAGGTGTATAGGTTTTGGTAAAAGTTGTGGAGGGTTCCCTTAATTTGTTTTGTTTGGGTGACCAGTTGTCCCTGTGTATTGTATAGTTCTATTATTATGGGGGGGGATTCGGATGTTTTGGATAGGTATGCTAATAGTTTGCCTGCCCTTTCACTGTGTTCAAAAAAATTTGCCCTGTTGAATAGGAGGCTACGTCTAGCTTTTTGTTGTAAACAGTTGCTATAGGTTGCTTCTAGCTGCCTTAGAGATTGTAGTTTCTGGTGGGAGGGGTTTACTTGGAGTTGTGCCGTCATGTTCTGTATTTGCTGTTCTATCTCTGTTTCCTCTTTTGTGGAAGCTCTTTTGATAGCTGAGTGTAATAGGCCTCTTAGGTATGCCTTAAAGGCTTCCCAAGCAGTATCTATGTTGCTATCTGTTAAGTTAATTTGGAAAAATTCTTTGATACTGTCTGCTAGGCCTTGATCGTTATTTATAATATTTAGCCAAATTGGGTTGAGAGACCAAGGTTTATTTCGCCTCTGTAGAGGGTACCCAGCGTTCCATAGAATTTGTAAAGGGGCGTGGTCTGAAATGCCTCTTGCGAGGTATGTGACTGAGTGTATGTTAAGGAGTAGGTCTTTGGATATGAATGCCATATCTATTCTGGAGAGTACCATATGTGAGGTTGAGAAACATGAGAACCCAGTCTCAGAGGGGTGGGTATGCCTCCAAATTTCAGTTAGTCCTAAATTTTTCATGTGTGTATGGAGGTTAGAGGGTTTGTTTAGGCCGGGCAGGTTTTGTTTACGTAGTCTATCAAGTTGTTCATCTAGAACAGTGTTGAAATCACCTGCAGCTATTACCTGTGCATGCGGGTATGTTGCGATAAACGTAGCCAGGTGTGTTATACAGTTGTCTATGTATGGGGGCGGTATATAGATATTGGCCAGTATTGTCTCTACCATGTTGAGGTAGCAATGTATAAATAGGAAACGTCCTTGGGGGTCTGACTGGAGATTTAATAGTTTAAAATTTGCTGTTCTTTTGATTAGAGTAGTTACTCCTCCAGTATATGTGGAGAAGGTGGAGTGGAATGCCCAGCCTACCCAAGGCTTTTTGAGTGCTAGAGTTTTGCTGCCTTGTAGGTGCGTTTCCTGGAGCATAATTACCTCTGGTGTTTGTTTTTTAGCATAGTCTAAGACCAGTTTTCTCTTAATCTGGTCGTTGAGCCCTCGGACGTTCCATGATAGGATAGAGAGGGGTTTAGCCATTGTTTGTGGATTTAGTTATGGACTTAAGTTTTATGTTTAGGGTTTGTAGTGGTGTATACCTCTTTGCTGGACTACCTGTAATAAACTTTAAAACTTTACAAACTTTACAAACATAAACATCCCGCTCCCTGTCTTCCACCTTGCATGTGGATACATACCCGCCCTTTCTGCTTTGCCCCAACTTAAGCAGAATTTCTCCCCAAACCTAGAACAATACATAAAGGAAAAGAAAATCAAGTTATATTGTGCTCTCTGCACTAGCGATCTCACCGCCCCCGGACCCGCTCCTGAGCTCAGAAGGTAAGCGCTGGGGAGCGGGGGGGGGCGGCATCCAGGAGCCGCCTCAGGCGGCGATTTGTCTAGAATCGCCCCTGCCAATGAGAGCACATTTATAAGTGCTGAGTGCAGTTTTAAATGCATCACTGTGTTTTTTCCCACAAAGCAATGTTTTCCCCACAATTCCAGACTCATTTAGCTTTAGAGAGCAACTTTTATTGTATCTATGCTAGTACAAATCCCCTCACTAGTAATATGTATACAAACCAGTATTAGCTCAGAGTTGTGGCCTTTTTTGACCCATTCATCCTTTTTGACTGTTTCTTCTGTTAAATCTGTAACTTTCTCAATAATATGAAGTTTAACAACAACAGTTTGGGGGGGGATTCACAAAAGTGGAGATAGCCCTTTTTAGGAGTAAAAGTGGTGAAAAAACTGGTGGAAAACACTTTCTCCAGATTCACAAACAGAAATCTGCCTAAATTCCGACTCAACCGCCACTTCTCCATTTTTGTTGAAAGAAAGACACTTTACATACACTTTTTTGAAATTGTTGTCTAAACGACATTTATACGTTGTTTTGACAACATTTTTCTCAGGGTAACTCTGTCAATTCTAAGCTCTTCTGTTTTGTTTCACCCAGTCTCCATTTCACACCTCTGGTAACAGATTAGAAGACTTTTGTTAGGGGAAAAGTTTCTGTCTAACCCTAGAACAATAGGTGCAAAAAGCCTCATTTTATATACAAGTAAAACACTGATTTAAAAAAAGTTTAATTTATATCTTATATATAAAAAGTTTTTACACATTTGCATTGTTATGCTAGTTTTAGCTTAATGAATGAGGCAATAACATTTTGAGTGAATATCTTGTATAAATTTTTATTTAAAGAAAAGTAAAGCCTCAAAGGCAAATTTTTAGTTTTAGCAGCAGAGCCCCCTCTTTAATCACTTCACTGACATGTGCCCCAATTTATCTGTGCCCCCATTGCATGTCCAGAACTACAGAGCTGTTTGACAGCATTGGTGCCCACCTTTAGCTGTGTCCCTTCTGTTCCCAGCCGCCATCTTGTTGATCAGCAAGCAGCACATGCACACTCGCACCCAAACTGGGATATTGGGGTACAGGGTTAGACTGGCCCAACAGGACACTGGATAAAAACCCGGTGGGCCCTAGTCCTGTTGGACCTCTTTTCACCGGGCATGTTGGTGAGTGGGTCGGATTGCTGTTAAGGGCTAGAGAAGAAGGTATTTAGACCCTTAAATCTTGTTACAGAAGTGGAATTACACAGAAATACAGAAAAAAAAATGAAAAAAATATGTATAGTTTCCCTGGGCAAACTAAAATAACCCTTCAGGAAATACCCCCAAAATTAAATGACAAATGGCATATTAAATGCAAAATCCAGCTAGTAATATCCATATTCCAAGGCTCATGTAGCTGTGAGACTGGGTTTGATGGCATCAACAGATTTACTCGGTTTGATGGCATCAACCGATTTACTAAGAGCTAAAGGCAAATTCACAAAACTGGAGATAGAAGTTGGAAAATCCGACAAATCTATCTCCACTTTTATTTTGTCTCAATATCACCACTTTTGTGAATTTTCCTTATGACTTGGGGGCAGTGTATATCTGTAAATAGTCTAGTATCCCACTGTAATAGTGGGAGGGGGTTACAGAGTTGTAAAATATTATGTGGAGTTCCAATGGGGAAAAGCCGATAAGGAGCATATAGAATCTCAAGTGCAGTCTGCAAAGTGCAATTGTGGGTGTAAGTCACCTTGCTTTTTACCCACAATGCTGTATTTCTCCCCATATTTCCAGCATAATGGCACTCATGAGGTAGCTTTAAAAGACAAATTCACAAAAGTGGAGATAGAGATTTTTGAATTAGGTGGAAAATCTAACAAATCTATCTCCACTTTTATTTTGTCTCAATATCACCACTTTTGTGAATTCCCCCTTACTCATTTTACTTATAAAAACTGTATAATAGCAAAACATTATCAGTAAAGAGATTAACCATTATACATGGTTTATAGAAAAATAAATACATAACACAATAATCACAGAATATTTTTGAAAAATACCTTTAGAACTTTCTTTTATAAATGCATTTGTAATTGCTGATAATAGAAAGCTATACTGAATTTAAAATTCTTAACTACCAGTAACCTAGTATCCAAAATACCACTTGTCTTAGTATTCTTAATACTAAATATTCCATATCATATCAAATCTGCTTGCTGGGTAGACATTTTCAATCACCTGAATCTTAAAAGAGCCAAGATCACACTGTGAACATGACAGCAAATGTTTACATACAATTAGATACATTGCTTTCCTTTTTTGTGTTTTATGTCTGAGAGGTGTTCTGGAATGTGTTAAGTTTTCGAGATGTCATTGCTGTATTTAGTGTTATTACATAGATTATATTTCTGGTATTATTACAGTTCATTTACGGTCTACTTTGATAAGACATATTAGTACCAGATGACATAAATGTATTTCCAGTACACATATATGGGTAAATAATCAAATACTTTTGGGTACATTTAAACATGTGAAATCCAGGTAGGGGTATGTGACCTTTCAATAATAACCATACTTCCTTGTGACGTTTTATGCACTTTCTTTCTAGTTTTCATATGTGCTTTTTGGTTAATGGTAAAGACCTCACTGGAGAATATAGCACATATGCAAACAGTACCAAGGAGTTTGGCTTTACATAGATCTTTGTCAAAGGGATTCTGTCATGATTTTTATGATGTAATTATTACTAAATTACACTGCATGTGTTGCAAATAATTCATTTTACTATTTAAAATGTTATTCTTGAACCAATAAATGTATTTTTTAGTTGCAATATTGGGGTGTAGGAAGCCATCCTAGTGCACTGTGCCTTATCCTGTGCTTTTAGAAAGAGCCAGCACTTCACAATGGAACTGCTTTTAGATAAGTTATTGTTTGTCCTACTCAGTGCCAATAAATAATGTTGGTTTTCAGTCTCCTCACTGTCATTTACACTTATGTTTTTTAGTCCCATTATATAAAGTTCTCTTTCCTTCGGACATCAAACCCAGGTTTTATTTATACCTTAAATAGACCAAAACAGGTTTATAGTCAGATAGCCGCATAAGTGGGCAAGAGCCATATTACAGCCGGCTCTTGTACATCACTTGATCTGTGTAGAAAGGCATACTCTGTTTCTTACTGGTGTCAAGGTCAGCAGATTCAATGTTAAATTTATATGTGGAAAGGAAATTGATGTTTTCTTCCTTAAAGGTGAAGTACAGCTACTGAGGCATTTTATTGCCAATAGATTAGTCACAATAGTGCAAGCTAAACACTATATTTATTCTGTAGAATGATTTACTATACCTAAGTAAACAGTCCTAAAAGCTTTCTCTGTTTAAGATAGCAGCTATCATTTTTGCTTGGTCTGACTTCACTTCTGTGCATGCACACTGCTGCCTGAAACAGCACTCAGCTCAGATTACAGCAGGGATGGTGGATTGAGGGGGAGAGAGGAAGAAGCTCCGCAGGCTTGTGCCATGCCCCAAAGGAATTTGCTGAGATAAGGAGGTCTGAAACAGAAGATCATATGCACCAAACAGAAGGAAAGAAATGTGGTGTTTCTTTTCACTGAGGACTTTTATTTACGTAGACCTTTCTGACTTACTTAGTTTTTGCCTTTCCTTCTCCTTTAAACCCACTAAATATGTCACCTCTTCAGACAGCTGGTCATAGTGTAGAAATAAATGTATGTCATATGGAATGATCTTGTCGAACAAGTACAGAACACAATGAGCTGCTAAGTGGAGCAAGACATAATGATGTACAAATAGTGAGCTCAACCTTCTGTATATACACTCAAGAGGGTGTCAGGTGCAATTACTGGAAAAGCAAAACAAATCCAGTAGCACACTGAAAAAGTAAATCTGTATAAAGGTGTTTATTTAGTCCAAATACATACAGAGCAAAGCACCAATTGCACCTCCCTGCCATTGCACCCGTCCCCAACCATTATATTCTAGAGCTATATGACCTGATCCTTTTCACATTAAATGGCTGTCCCATGGCTACACAGCTGCTTATTTTTATAAACTACAGATTTGTTGTTTAAAGCAAACGCACCAGTTTTACAAGTATAGGGCAACAGTGCATTATATTTTAGTTACTTTTTATTTTTCTATGACAAATAAAGCACTATTTAAATATAAATGCATTTTTTTGACCATAGAATTTCTTTTTTTTTTATTCACAAAATTCTGACTTTAAAAGATGACATTTGAATTTTAATCCCAAAAAAGTCAAAATTACGGCTTTTGAGCGTAAAACAATTGGCCAGGATATAAAAATGACATTTTCAGATATATTTGTTAATGTATTTTTCCTTTTTGCCTAAATTTCTGCCAATAATATGTTCTTAGTTTGCTTGATACAAATGCAATTTGTCCAGTCAATTAAATATTTATCTCATTACTGTAAAAAAGTTACTAATATATCCTTAATGCACATGCTGGCATGACACAGACAGGCATTTTCATGAAAAAAAAAAAAAAAACTTCAACAACAATTAAATATATGAGCCACTTTAGTCCAGTGGGAAACAGGTATTTAGAGAATAATTCTGAGTGTTATATTGATGTGAGAATTTAACCACAGATAGTAACTTTTTTAGCAGGGTTAGGCAATACAGTATAATTCAGCAGGCTACTTACAGAAGTATGTCTTACAATACTCAAACTTGGTGTCATCTTAAAAGAAACAGTAACACCAAAAAATGAAAGAGCTTTAAAGTAATAAAAATATAATGCACTGTTGCCCTGCACTGGTAAAACTGGTGTGTTTGCTATAGTAACAGTACTATAATTTATATAATAAGCTGCTGTGTAGCCACGGGGGCAGCCATTCAAGCTGGAAAAAAGGAGAAAAGGCACAGGTTACATAGCAGATAACTGTAGTTCTGTAGAATACAATAGTGTGTTGTTTTTTTTTAACTATGTTTTTATTTATTTTTCAAAAAGAAAAAGAAAAGACATTATAAAATTTAGGTAACAGTACAGTTTCCATTTTTAGGTTGAGTTAGTACATATATTCATAGTGATCATGGTAGATACATATGTTTAAGGTTACAGTAGAGTAAAATACATATTTTTATTCTTATGTATGTTTTTTGCCATGGGTACCGCTTAACTTTTTATCTTAGGTCTACTAGGTGATCGTGGTTAACCATAAATTTTGTAGTTTTGTTGGTGGTTGCCCTGTACTCGCACTGCAGTTCAAATTGTTTCCACATGGTTATGTAGCTGTCCATAGTATGAGTCCCATAGAAACCAGTCTTCTAGAAAGGGTACTGTTTTTTCCTGGAGTATAGCTGTTAGGTAATCCATGTTCCGTTTGTGCTGTATCTTATTGATCAATTCGGGTATGGTTGGCATTGTGGGAGATTTCCAGTGAGCTGCTATCAGACAGCGTGTCCCTAGTAATACAGTTTGTATCACTTTTTGTGTTTGTTTACCTATTCCATGTAGTGGTAGTCCTAGAAGATATGTCAACGGATCCTTTTGTAGGGTGAGGCAGGTGACTTTTGCGAGGATTTCTGTAGTTTTGTCCCATAGGGTTGATATAACCGGACAGGTCCAGAATATGTGGTATATTGTACCTTGGTCGTGGTTGCGAATACAATAGTGTTTTATCTGTTATCTGCTATGTGCCTGTGACTTTTCTCCTTTGAATGGCTGCCTCCATGGCTACATAGCAGCTTATTTATATAAATTATAGTAGACTTTCTAAAGTAAACACACAACTTTTACCAGTGCGGGACAGCAGCACATTATATTTTAGTTACTTTTATACACTTTCATTTTTTGGTGTTACTGTTCCTTTAAGGTTTTAAATAAATGTTCTTAGAAATCCCTACCTGAGAGTACCAACATAAGTTATATGCATGGTAACGCAAGTAACTCAGTACTGAAGCCTTATAGTCCAAGCCCTGGAGTATGCAGCCACTTGCCTGCAGCTGTATCAAGAGGACTGCTCATTGGTCCTTCTGGCAACAGACTGTGTGCAACTCCCAGGGAGGGGTCATTTATAAACACTGGGCAAATTTGCACCTGGGCAGTAACTCATGATCTTCAGTCACATGCCATCCTACTACAAAATGGCACTTTAGATAGGACTTTAGAAGAAGCATGACCAAGTCTTTCCAGTCCTCATCAGAATGGCATTGTGTTCTATATTTAGTAGCCATGGATCTGAATTCATTAAAGAGATTATTGTGTCTAAGCAGTAAATCTTTAAAGCAGGACCAGCTCACAAAAGCCTGTGAGGCAGCAATGGAATGTAGGCAAAGTGCCAGCAAACCAGTCAGCTTAAGATCTTTTAGATGTCTGGAGTTAAAAGGTAAACAGCACCTGATCGTAAAGGTGACAGTGATATCTCTTTTAAAGAAAACGCACTATGCTAAAATAAAATGACACCCATAGTGGTAAGTTACAGGGTTGTCACCTGGCCTAGCCGGTAAAATACCAGCCAAGACCAGGGTTGGCTTTAAAAATGTACAATGACCCCAATGCTTAGCTTCTCAACAGCTGCTCAGAGCACACTGACCATGTGTACTGTCCCAGACAGTTCCAACAGAATCCAAGATAGGAAGCTACTGTGACAACTGTATAGACCTATATCATTACTACTATAGAGATGCTGAAATTTTAAGCCAGTCCAGCCAGTGTATTATATAAAATATGGCATTTCTAAGCATATTCATTTTTTAGGGTTTAGTTCTCCTTTAAGACGTGTGAGTATGCAGATTGGGCCTTTGTTAAAACAGGTAGAAAGAGAAGCAATAACACCAAAACTACTGGTGAAGGTGGAAAACATGACAAACCAAAAGAACTTGGTCCTCCCAAATGTAGCTGGGGTTTGTTTTTAATAAACTCCACATGCTGGTACAGATTATGCTGATTGGAGCAGCATTCCAGGGTATTTATTCCAGGAAGATCTTTGTACAGTCGGATGACTGGTGAAACATCCTCAAGAAAAACACAGCAAGTCCAGTTGATTTGACTTATTACTACAGATATACTATCCCGTGGATAATTGAAAATCTTCACAAACATAATCACACATTGGCCTGTCTCCAATTCCTGCTCCCAGGTTGACCCACTCTATTTCTGCACCACTCCTTTATGGCCCTCCCAACTCACCAAATTCCTGCTGCCTCAGGTCAATCATAACCCAAGCCCTTTGTGTCATATCTCCACCACTCATTGCTTCTCTCCCCTATCTACTTGCCGGTATTCTGTTCTAAGAAATGTGGCAACCCTAGTTGTTGACAAGCGGAGACATGCCAGAAAATATCAAGCCATTGCCAAAAATGGATGGCTTCTGAGTAGTCATCCAATAGTAAAAACTGTGCAATCTGACTGGTCAGGTCGGGAGGTATGTGATTTTCTGGTTAAATGGTTGAAGGTCAGCAAGTTTGAAAATCCCTAGGTACATGTTTTGTTCTTTTGGTCAGACTCATTTAAAGCTGAGATCTAACTGATCAGATAAAATGGTGGGCTGTATTGCCAAGTGGTAGGTGAAAAGCCATGCAGATTTCACAAAAGACCAATAGGCAATGGTGGGGGGCACTAGGCAGACACATAGCTCTTCTGCCTCTAACTACAGCCCTGCTCTTGGTTGCCGATCTTATGTGTTGGCCTAGCTCTGCCTAGTGCCAAATAAATTGTGGACAATTGAGTAATGTAAAGTGATGAGCGAATCTGTCACGTTTGACTGAAAAATTTGCGAATGCCAAAAATTACAATTTTTTTACATGCGTCATTTTTGAATTTTTTTTTTTTTGCCGTGTGGCAAATTTTTCATGCCTGGCGAAAAATTTAACTTACCACTAGTAATATATAAGTGCATGGCAATTTCACAACCACATTAAAAACATTTGGACAAAATCACATGCAGTTTATGAACTAGGGATCGTTTTCTGATTTGCCCACTCAAATAAAGGCTAAATCAGATTGATAGATCATCTTTATAATACCAGCTGTGGATAGAGTAGCCACAATCAGCTAAAATATAAAGCTTATCTCCCACGTCAATATATATCTCTACATTATACAGCCAAAGTGTATCATGGGAATATTGTTTTCCTCATCTCCATTAAAACTGGGGTTTTGCCAGCATCTGATATTTTAGGAATAAATGTGTATAGGGTGCTGAACTATTATGTTCTAATTATGGGTCAACACGTATGTGACTTTTGGTTGCCTTAATTTGGTTGTATAATGCAGTGTTTTTCAACCTTTTTTGGGCAAAGGCACACTTGTTTCATGAAAAAAATCACGAGGCACACCACCATTAGAAAATGTTAAAAAAATTAACTCTGTGCCCAGCAGCAGTGCCCCCCTAGTACACTGGTGCCCAGCAGCAGTGCCCCCCTAGTACATTGGTGCCAAGAGCAGTGCCCCCCTAGTACATTGGTGCCCAGCAGCAGTGCCCCTAGTACATTGGTGCCAAGAGCAGTGCCCCCCTAGTACATTGGTGCCCAGCAGCAGTGCCCCCCTAGTACATTGGTGCCAAGAGCAGTGCCCCCCTAGTACATTGGTGCCCAGCAGCAGTGCCCCCCTAGTACATTGGTGCCAAGAGCAGTGCCCCCCTAGTACATTGGTGCCCAGCAGCAGTGCCCTCCTAGTACATTGGTGCCAAGAGCAGTGCCCCCCTAGTACATTGGTGCCCAGCAGCAGTGCCCTCCTAGTACATTGGTGCCAAGAGCAGTGCCCCCCTAGTACATTGGTGCCCAGCAGCAGTGCCCCCCAGTACATTGGTGCCAAGAGCCAGCCCCCCTAGTACATTGGTGCCCAGCAGCAGTGCCCCCATAAGTCAGTGTGCCCCGTGGCCCCCCCTAATACATTGGTGCCCAGCAGCATTTTACTTCTGCTCTTCGGCGGCTTCTCCAGTGGCTTCAGCAGCATCTTCGTATCCCTCAGGCGCGCCGCCTCTGCACTTCTGCCTACACGCGACCGCACACAGGCCCTTTTATAACGTTGCGCCCCGTGCGTACTGACGTCACCCGTACACACGGGGCGCAACCAATGACAGGGCCCGGATTTTATTAAAGGGGGCCCGAGCTACTAAGAAAAACTGTAGCATCGCCGGGCCCCCTTTGAAAGTAAAAATTGCGGCCCTGCCTACGGCACACCAGTCCACATCTCGCGGCACACTAGTGTGCCGCGGAACAACGGTTGAAAAACGCTGGTATAATGAACAAGCATATTGGGGTATCAATTTTATGTCAACATTGGGCAGTTCTGATGACTTGTTTCTTTAGGTGCATAATTATTGTAATGCCCATCAGTGTGCATGCCACTGGGGATAAAATGGGCAATATTATTTACAGTAGAGTAACATCATGTTAGAATTAGCCAACTTTAAGGGCGAAGACTTTTAATTAACCCAGTTAATCGAGCACGCATTTTCGACTTTTCAAAAAGTCACGGTGACTAATCGCCCCATGTGTCTTCGCCCTAAAGGACCTAATTCTTTATATAATGGATTATTATCAGCCGCAATACAAATATAGGCTATGACGTGAAGAAATATGGGTTGCCGTGAAAACCGATCTCGCAATAATGGCGACGTCACCCTGCCATTAATTACATGTAGATTCTGGAATGCGGCCTCTTGAAAAAGCTATTGTAATGGCGAAGAAATCGTTGAGGTGGTAACAAATGCCATTAGGAGGTGGGCCTCCTCTTTCCCCTCTATTATGGTTGAATGAATGTGCAGACCCTTTAGTCCTTCCGGAGGACCCATGTACAAACTTCATGCAAAGATGTATAAGCGCAATATTGTGACCATTGGATTTTGGCCTGACAGTGTTCCAAATTGCTGAAAAATACATTTGTATATATTTACGCGGGAGTTAAATATTAAGTGCTTATACATGCTTGATTAATTTTGCACAGGAACTGGACATGTATATGCATTTATATTCATTTACTGTTCGAACTGACTTGAACTGAGTACATTTATTACAAACAGGATCCTGTATTTGGAAGTTTGGCATGCACAGTATTTACAAAATACCACCACTAAAGTGGCATCGTATATCAATAAAAAATATAACATTATCTTTGAAATCTAATAGCCTAATTCAGATTTGTGATGATGTTGGGATCTATAGTTTGAGTGATGTGAATATACAATTTTAGATATATATATGGGATTATAACACTTTAACTCTATATACATATATGCTTTTTGGCTTTGAAGTGAGGGGCCCCTCCGGTACTGGCTATTGTTTGTTCGTTTTATGGGTTAGGGCTTTTAATTATGCTGGCAGAATTGGGTAATAAAGGATAACATTTTATTTCATATTTATCTATGTGTCTTAATGCCTTAGAGGTGAATAAGTCCCTTATGTAAATGATTTTAAGCAACAGTATGGTCTTTGGGACACCCTCATTGGCAATACATACTTTTTTACTTCAAACTACTGCAATATCTAGTTTCTGAGACATCTTTGAAGTTAGTTATAATGTTTAGCCTTTACCTACTAGTGTTTTACCTGATTAATTACACTTCTGGGAAAGTACATTGCTTATCTCGTAGCATAATAAAAACCCATATACATGTGCTATGTGCTACGCGGTTTGCAGGATGGTCTTTGGGACACCCTCATTGGCAATACATACTTTTTACTTCAAACTACTGCAATATCTAGTTTCGGAGACATCTTTGAAGTTAGTTATAATGTTTAGCCTTTACCTACTAGTGTTTTACC
Source organism: Xenopus tropicalis (assembly GCF_000004195.4). Lineage (NCBI taxonomy): Eukaryota > Metazoa > Chordata > Amphibia > Anura > Pipidae > Xenopus > Xenopus tropicalis. The sequence continues at coordinate 126,753,672 of NC_030677.2, forward strand.
TGATTAATTACACTTCTGGGAAAGTACATTGCTTATCTCGTAGCATAATAAAAACCCATATACATGTGCTATGTGCTACGCGGTTTGCAGGCTGTGACTCTACTTGCCGACAATGTAACCCATATATTGTTGACTGGGAAAGGGTCAGATAAAGTTTCCTATACAAATAACCAACGTCACAATGTTTTATTGAAAAAGTGTGGGTAAATCTATATAAACCTGACTTGTAATAAGGGAATGTTGCCCCTTGAAGAGGTTTGTAACTGTTGGTTCTGCAAGCCACACACTGAATAAATGTATCCTTATATTTACAGCACAGCTTCCACTGTAACAGAATGAGGTCCTAGATATGCAAGATTATTCTGATTACAGAAAATCTAGCCTTTGCTCTCAAATGTCAAGGCGGCACAAAAGGTTGTAAGCACTGTCTAATTAAATGATAAATCTTTTGCGTCGCCAGCACCCTGTCAGCAACATTATAAAAGATAAGACATACAGTTATCAAGATTAATAACAAAACTTTATTTGAAATAACAGCTACTACTTCAATAAAAATAGTTTCTCTGTTGACAACTGCAGATCTGCTCTGCTTTTCTTCCTCTCAAAAGACAGACGTATTCAGAATTCACACTTTGGTTGCATGCCTGCAGCTCATAAACGCAAGATAAGTAAATAGAGTCCTTTGAGCTTATAGTGCAGGTCAGAGCCAAAGTTCATATGTCAAATCCTGGTTTCTATAGCAACTCATAAGAGTGATGTAAAGCTTTCAGAAATTCCACTAAATTGGAAAGTCTACTCCAATGGCCCAGAAAGGGAGAGAATGTCCCAGAGTATTCTAGTACTGGTGAATATCTAAGGAAGCAATATGCCTCAATGATACATTTGTTTTTTTCACTGAGTTTTAAAGAGTGTTACATTTCTATAAATGTGTAATTAAACACAGGATCATACTAGGTAACTGGGGCCCATCCTACCCTAACGCACCCTCTCTCACCACAGACATGGCCCGAACTGGCATGCTGTGATCTCATCTTCACTGTGATAGGTCAGGGTGGGTGTGGATACATAATAGATTGTGGCTGCTAGGTTTAGTCGGGGGAGTTTACGCCAGAGGGGCCCATGAGGACCAGGGCCCACCAGGTTCATTCGTGGTATCCCAAGGGGCCAGTCCAAAGCTGATTAAACAAACTACAATAACTTAATTTGCCTTGCAGTGCTGCAGTCCTGAGCACTATTTATCAGTATTGTATACAACCCCCATGTCTGTGTGGGTTTCCTCCCACACCCCAATAAAACATTCAGGCACGTTAATTGACATTAATTAAATTGGCCTTTTGAAAAACAAAATAACCAAATGTTCCATGAATCATCCAACACTATGCTGAAATATTATTGGAACTATGGCAAAATAAGCATCTTAATCATAGCATCATGTATTTTACGACTGCATTTTATGCAGAGGGCGCTAAAATAGGATGGAGGGCTAAGAGTTATGTAGCCTGGTGCAGCAAGGGCAAATAGGCATTAGTGGGTTTTGTTCAGGGTCAGGCCTGCCAACCCAGAACCGCCCTCTGCTGAGCGCTTCCCATCGGGGGAGGGAGTTTTGTGGGCGGCAGGGGCCTGGTGGGGGTGTGTGTGAGGACAATGTTAGAGGTCCCTTGAGGGGGTTCGGGCCCTTGTGGTGGCAGCCCTGGTGGGCCCTGCACCCCTCTTAGTTTGACCCTGGTTTTGTTTTTGCTATTACATGAGCATAGGTGGATTTTCAATAAGGCTAGGGGAGGCTAAGCCTCCCCAAACCTGCTTGGCACCTTTAAAAATAAGAACTCACTCTGTTTCTGAGTTGCACTGCTCCGGAACCTTACATTGTGTAAATCTTCTGGCATTCCTGCAAGCTCCGGTTCTGTTGTAATCAGCTGCACTCTGGTTGGATCTTTCTTCTTGTGGCTTCTCCAATCAGAGTGCAGTTTTCTTGACAGACAGTAAAATTAACCAATCAAGGAACAGATGTGGTCAGGGCTGGGGAGATATTACAAACTACCATAAAGGCACTGCAAAAATGAAGACTGCAGGCTGTAACCTTTACCTAAGAAATTCACCAACTACAGATTTCACCCCACTCCAACAGGTAGTATACTGTTTATGTTCTAAAGGCTGAATCACTGGCTGAAATTATTTTTTTGTCTCCTGACACCTATAATATCCCTTATCACCTATCTAAAAAAACCCTGAAAAAGCTAATTGTGCTTTTATATATATATTTATATCTAATTGTGCTTTTATATATATATTTATATACAGTATAACATTTGTAGTTGTTACCCTCATGGGACTGCTTAGCTGGGACATCAGTACCTACTGCATCTCACTACATATAATGTGCTGCTTTTGTAAATACAGACTGCATTTCACTGTATATAATATGCCTGGGATGTCAGTGCCCACTCCCTTTCTCTCTATAAAACTAATTAAACACATTCAAAAATGGGTGGAGAACCCTTCACAGAAGTGCATGTATGAATACTTTTGCATACTAAGCATTTTAGGGTAAAAAAAAAACCACTCCCACTTGCACTGTTGCACAATTTCTCTGGAAGTCAGTGGGAACTGTAAGAGGAAGTTGGGGGGGCATTATTACAAAAGCAGGGAATCCACTAAGTCTCACATTCACTATCTGTGTATGGCCCATCTATGCTCCAGTCCTAAATAAACTCTTTAACCCTGAGAAAGCTCATTGTGCTTTATATATATATAATTTTAAAATCATGTATATATATATATATATATATATCCATGATTTTAAAATTAACCTTGTTTTCTAGCAGTGCAACTCCCATTCTATTTGCCTGTATATGTTGACATTTGAATTTATCTTGCTCTGGTGGGTGTGGGGCTTGTTTACACTGGTTGCCATGGTAACTGTGGCCATTTTTTTTGCACCATTTTATGTGGTGGGGGTATTTACTGTGGGTCTGTTGGTTTGTCCCTGAGGAAGAGCACTGGTTGTGCTAGAAACATTGGAATTTTTTCAATAAAAACATTTTTTATTTTGTATCAAGTCCCTGTGTGTGCGGCACTCTTTCTATTATATTTTTGTTTTTGACATGCACCAAGGGCATTTGGACTAGTAGAGGGTGTGCTTGTCCCTGTGTAATAAATAAATAAATAAATAAATATATATATATAGCAGGAGTAATGCCAGCACATGCAGGGTTTCATGCAAGTATATACAAAATTATATTTATTGAGAAAACAAGAAGCCTCAACGTTTCAGTCCCCCACCGGGACTTTCATCAGGAGGCAAAAAATTATATATATATATATATATATATATATATATATATAAAATATTTGTTGTTGTTGTTGGTAGGACTTTTTTTTGTCATTGTTTTGTTCATTTCTAGTTAATTATAGTGGTACCCTCATCATGAGACTGCATAGCTGGGGCATCTGTACCCACTGCATATAATGTGCTGCTTTAGTAACTATAGACTGCATTTCACTGTATATAATGTTCCTGGGATGTCAATAGCCACTGCCTTTCTCTCTATAAAACTAAACACATCCAAAATGGGTGGAGAACCCTTCACAGAAGTGCCTGTATGAATACTTTTACATCAACACTCCCACAGGCACTGTTGCACAATTTCTCTGGAAGTCAGTGGGAACCCCAAGAGGTAGTTGGGGCGGGGGCATTTTTACACCAGGGAATCCACAAGTCTCACATTAAGACCTTACAGCACAATGTCACATTTGCATCCAATACCTAAACATGGGATACTGGCAGTAAAGTTTCTATACATAGTAACATAGTAACATAGTAACATAGTAAGTTGGGTTGAAAAAAGACATACGTCCATCAAGTTCAACCATAATGCCTATATATAACCTGCCTAACTACTAGTTGATCCAGAGGAAGGCAAAAAACCCCATCTGAAGCCTCTCTAATTTGCCACAGAGGGGAAAAAATTCCTTCCTGACTCCAAGATGGCAATCGGACCAGTCCCTGGATCAACTAGTACTAAGAGCTATCTCCCATAACCCTGTATTCCCTCACTTGCTAAGAATCCATCCAGCCCCTTCTTAAAGTTATACACTCCTGAGTACAACTGCTACTCTCTACTTTCTGCCACTGCAGGAACCTTGCCCCCAAAAGGTAACCTGCCCATTAAACTGTTATCAGTGGAAGTAGAATATGGACAAATAAGACCCTCTATGCCCAGTGAATGCCCCCGACCCCTTTGTATCGCGCTTCTTTCCATCACAGTTTCTCTGCACATTATACATAATGATTATATGTTCTTTGTTTCTGACGCTGTTATGGTTAGTTATCCCAGTTCGGGACAGTCTCTTGATCTCCCTCTCACTACATACACCGTAGTCCTTGGGCTCCTCTGAGGGATTTAAGTCGCAGCAGCCGCATTGCCAGACAACGTGGAAGCCCAGATCTTGAGCAGTGGGCGACTCACTCGCTAGAGGGCCAGATTCGGAAGGGGGCACCATGTTTGCCCAAATATGTCCGGGGGTGTAGGCACTACCTGGAGCCTCCCCATAGCCTGACACTTACCCAGCAGCACTTTGTCATATCGGAAGCCTGTGTGAATGTTGCAAGCTTTGCATTTTTTCCACCGGGCTTTATCTGTGCAGGATGCTCGCAGCTTATTTTTCTCTCATCTGGAGGGGGGCTTGGCCCTACGTCATCTGGTCCGGGCATGCTGATTGGCTGGGGCGGATATAATGAGGAGGCGTGGGGAATTCTCTCAGCGCTTCAGTAGTGAGAGATCCGCAGGTGCGGGGAGAGCAGGGCAAGTTTGGAAGAAAGTGTGAGGGGCAAGTGCGGGAGAGACTGCTGCTATTCTCTATTGTGGCCAATACGCACACAGTGTAAGAACCCCAGGCAGCACCCATTAGTACAGAACGAGAATGCAGAGCTGTGCCAAGTCATGGGGAGTCCTGAGCAGGGCGCTGAGGCTGATGCCCGGCAGGGCGATGGGGTGCAAGAGAAGCCCTTGGGTTCGCCTGGAGGGGATGGAAAGAAGCAACAGTAGCCATGCTGCGGCAGGGGCAGCGCTCACTTCCAGCTCCCCCAGACACTTCGAGCTGCTCCTGCCCCGGCACGATGACTTCTCCGAGAGGCACATCGGCCCTGGGGACAAAGAGAAGCGAGAGATGCTCGACACCCTCGGTCTGCAGGTAGGTAGGAAGCCGAAATGGATACAAACTTTCCAGTAAGTGCAACTAAAATCGCATGCGATTGGTTTTCAGACTTACCAATTGCGTCAGGAGCGCAACACATGCGGCAACTGTTTTCTTTCTTGGGGCAGGGGAACCCGTAGCAGTATGTACAAACTCACACACACACTTGCACCAGTTACAGGCAGAATACTCTGACTCCGGCACGAAACTTATCAAATGGGGAAAAAAAGACTTCTCTATACTAGTTTCAACCAATGTGCCTGGGTGTGTATGTTCAACGCTAGCCATGCCTGGTTATTGTTTAAGCAACTAAAATCGCATGCGATTAGTTTCCAGACTTACCAATTGCGTCAGAAGCGCAACACATGCGGCAAATGTTTTCTTTCCTGGGGCAGGGGAACCCATAGCAGTATGTACAAACTCACACACACACTTGTACCAGTTACAGGCAGAATACTCTGACTCAGGCACGAAACTTATCAAATGGGGAAAAAAAGACTTCTCTAGTTTCAACCAATGTGCCTGGGTGTGTATGTTCAACGCTAGCCATGCCTGGTTATTGTTAAAGCAGTATATGAAAAGCCAAACGATTATATTTATTGCATAGTTGCAGTGAGTATATATAGATTTTTACTTCCCATCACACAGCCATTACATCTGAAGACCTGAACTATATACCTACTGCAGTTATGAGCAGCCAACCCCTGGGCCCTTCAGATGTTGCTGAACTACAAATCCTACAGTTTTACTGGGAGCTGTAATTTAGTGCCTGGGGGGTCCTGCATTTAGTGATTTCAGCAAAGCCCTGCAAATTGCATTTCATAGGTGTCCCTAAGGGCCCCTTAGGGGGATGTTTGCATCTGTGCCATTGTCCATGCATTTGTTTTCTGTTAACAGCCTAGGAAGGGCCACTTTATGTTTGTTACTTGTAACTAGCCTTACCCCACAGACAATGAGGATTAAAAAGGATTAAATCTTTAGTTCCTGAGTGCAGATTGTATTATTTGCATTGTGTGCTGCTGGCAAAATCATGGGTGGGTGGAGGTGGGTGCCCAGACAGCTGACTCTCATTTTGTTGGTAAAGAAGAGTATAGGGAAATGGAACATACTTCTAAAGTGGAAGCCCTGCCTAGTAACAATTTTAGTAAAAATATACCTAAAATATGAATCATTTGCTGCAGTAAAGTGGAAGGACCATTGCCAGCAACCTAGACAAGCTTTGTTCTTAAGATTTTTCAGATGAGTCTTATGTATTGCTGAACAGTATCATTACAATGTTACTCTGTATAAAAAAAATAAAAAAAATCTTCTTCTGGTATTAGATTGCATATCACTTTGATCACTTCTGATATTCTTTCCCTTACTTGTTGGATTAACACAGAAATAAAAAATAAACTAGTTGTAAATTGTGACTATATGTGTTCATTTACCATTATGCTGCCAGAGAAATTGCTTATGCATTGTTGATGCCAGCGGCAGAGAAGTCTATCTAGATTGTGTAATAACATGCCTCCTATAAATTAGCAATAATCTCCTCAAAACAAATGGGGTTTGTCATGTATCCAAGAATGACTATTAATTTGTTAACCAACAAAGGGGGGGTTATTTTTTTTCTTCTGTTTAACGAACAATGCCAGCATCCCCCGAAATCTTTTGTGTGGGGGGGGGGGTTCTGTGCATTGTTGTGTGATGGGACATCTCAGCATGGGTTTGTTGTGTTTGCTCATGCAGGGTATCGAGGAGTTGATTGACAAGACTGTTCCTGCTAGCATTCGCCTGGCAAGGCCTCTAAAGATGGACGATCAAGTCTGTAAGTTTCTCTGCAATCACTGATAAACTCATCTTCATATTTGTGCTCTGGCCCCTGCAATGCAATGAGCCCTAATGTAACTGAACATAAGGCAAACTGCAGTGTGAGTGCAAACTTTAGACCCTGCAGCTCCCAGGGCCAGTTCAATCTGGTTCGTTCAAGATGACATCAGAGAATAGCTTCAGCGGAGCATAGTTTGCCTTTGCATAACATTCCCTACTCAGGCTGGATAACACACTAGGGAAAGTGTCTGTCTCCTGTCTGTGCTCCCATTTCTGCATTATTGTATCCAAGTCTGTGCACTTACTGTTATTCATTTCAAGCAGCCAAATTAAGCTGCTTGCTTTGTATTAACCTTGCTCACTCCCTTTTTTCATTCTTGTTAGCTAAACATTAATTAAGATGCAGCTATATTTCACTGCATTAGCCACTTAGTATGTGTATCCGCTCCAAAAAGCATCTTAAATAATTAATGTGTTGTGTAGGTGCACTGTCATCCCATTCTGCTGGCATTGGATTGCAGTGCATTTAAATGTTGTATGTCTTCTGTTTCCAAGCAGTAATCTTACAATATATTTTTATTAAAGTAAAAGTAGCAGTAAATTTATTGGCAACTCCCCAATTAGATGACACCTTTAAAGAGATTTGTCATTTTTATGGTGTATTTTTTTTGTTTCTGAATTACACTGTTCACATAGCAAATTATTCACTCCACCATTTAAAATTTTTTCTTAAACCAACAAATATTTTGTTGTAATATTGGTGTGTAGGTGCCATCTCAGTGCCTGATTCTGAGCTTTCAAAAAGAGCCAGCACTACACATTAGAATTGCTTTCCGGAGCTGCTATCTTGCTACTTTCCCATTGTTCTGTTGATCCTTGGGGGGGAAAGGGGGTGATATCTCTCTTGCAGCGCACATGACTGTGGCATCCTGGGAAATGAAGAACATGGTTAGCTTCATGTGAAATTTCATAATTAGATATAAAAAATGCACCTTAGTGCCTGCTGTCCTAACGGTAAAATAGTTTTCAAAAGTATTATACAGTTTTCAACACAACCACAACTGGGGGTTGTTGGTGTATAACAAATATTCGTTATACACCAACAACCCCCAGTTGACCGTACCATTTATCATACTGCATAGGTTACTGATGTGCTTTATCAAATGGACCCAAAACTATGGTCTTCTAGTTCATTTCATAGAGTACAATAATTGCATAGTGGAATATATTACTGTATGTATTCATTGCATTTTGTCTAGCGTGTTGATCTAGGCATCGGAATGGATTTACTTTACAAGCAATGCTTTACTTCAACTTTCAGTACACTCTGCTGTGTTCCTATGACCTAAGCAATGCAGCATGTATGTGTTTACTTACAGTAGCTACTATGTAAAATTCCACTGGTATTACGAACGGTTATGGCGCAGGTAAACACTTACTTTTCACCTATGCATTGTGATAAATGCAGATTTATGGAGTCTCCACCTCCCCAAAATGAGACAAACCTGTATATATTAGTCTATAGTCATAAGTTCTCTAGTGGAAAGTCTCCCATAATACAGATATCGCCCATCTCACATTTTCATGCTTTACAGCAGTTACAGGTAAAGGAAATGTATTCATGCAAGAGAAAACTTGTAAAAAAAAAAAAAAACTCATGGCCGTTTTCTACCCAGATATGACTGAGAAGGCAAGAATGCTGGCGTGTGATCAATTCGATAACTCTTGATGAGATTTAATATGGTCAAAGTAGTTTGGTTAACTAATATCTATGCAGATGTAGCTGTTCTGACTTTTTGCATAGCTGGTTCTGAATATGTGATTTTCTATATAAAGGCACACCATTAGCAATATAGGGCTGAGTGCAGTGAGTTTTGAGAAGAATACGTGTGTGCTCTCCTCTTGGAGGCCCAGCTTTGATGTCAGTATGGGTATGCGGGGTAGTCAGTAGAGAATGATTTGAAGTGAATACTTGTTTGCTGTTCTAGCTATTCTTTGAACTAAGCCCAAATAACTATTATAGCAATGGTTTTATATATCTGTAACCTAGATATAAGCTTGATTTCTGCCTCATCCATGAGTGTTTGTAAGGGTAGCCATGCATTGACCAAGATGCCTGTTACCTGGGCAGCTACTATTCAATATGGCCATTTACAAAATCACCGAAGATTGATGATCTAAACATAATAAAATAAGTGGAAAATATGAGATGCCTTGGGTATCTCTCTTTCCCTTATTTCATAAAGCAGCAGTTTTTTTCATTTATGGTTAAGACTCAAGCTGTATTTTTATACATGGCTCAGGTTGCTCAGAGATCCTTAATGAAACCTTTCCTTATATCACTGTAGAATTTGGGCCTTTAATTGGACCAATTAAACAGGAATGCAAAGGAAACAACTCTTGCGAGGATTCAATATTTAGGTAGTTTCCAAAAATAAAGTCAATTTTGAAAAAGGAGAAGCTCTGGAATGATAGTACAGGTACAGGACATATTTTTTTCAGAATGCTTTGGACCTGGGTTTTTCCCGAACAGCTGCAGAGTTTGGGAAAAACATTGGTGGAAGGTCTGTCATGAGCTAGATGGCATAGTAGGGTAGTGCTGGTCTTTTGTAGTAGGGAAAAAAACTGAAAAGCAAAAAATAAACCAATAAAGAGAAAGTAATAAAACAAAAAGTAACTAGGATAAAAACAAAATCACAACTTGCATCTGATCCTCCCCTTTCCCTTAGTGTTACAACATGCTCTTTCAATAAGAACATGTTGTGCAATTATGATGACTTGGATGTCTTCAGGGTATATGAACAAACATACAGCATCAAACCAGTTTTCACCCAATTATACATTTTGATAACCAGTTCACTGCTTTTAAATGGCCATATGACCAACTAAGCACCCAATCTGCTGCTAAATGTTTGTGTGCTCTTGATTGAAGTAGGGGAAAAGGGGCCATCACTTTGGATGGTCAGTGTGTTTTAATGATATTGACCTGCATTTTTGAAAAACCTTTGATCACAATGGCCCATGAGCCTCACTGAATTGTGGAATATTAGTACCAGTAAACTAGAGTGTGTTTTAACTCTGTTCAGTTTCAACTTATGTTCAGTTTATTTACGTTCCATATATTTTACTGCATTCCAGGTGAGAATGAAATTCTTGAATCTCTCCAAAGCATAGCAAGCAAGAACAAGATCTGGAGGTCCTACATAGGCATGGGCTACTACAATTGTTCAGTACCACAGGCCATATTACGAAACTTATTGGAAAATGCTGGCTGGTAAGGTTTTGGAAGTTTATATTGTCTTTTTTTTTTCGAATACTGGCTGTTGGTAATAATTTTACCCAATGCTAACAGACTTAGGATGGGATGAAACCCTTGCTTCCTGTTTCCTAGCTGTTCTACAACTTTGCTGCATATGTTTATAAGTTTAAATGGTTCCATTTTTGAGACCTTGTGAATTAAATAATGCATCCTGTTCAGACTAAAGTCATGTTATGTAAGCAACAAACCATGGTAATTTTGTAAAATGCTTAAGGCCCACCTCCTGGGATCGTAGGATTCACAGTGCACGCAAACAAGCCAAGGCACACATACATGCTAGGCCACATCAGCCAATGAATGGACAGAGTTCTGTCTTTTCCTTCCACACTTCTTCCTGTTACAGTTAGAGCTGCATTATTTCTGGCCAAGTGATCTGAGGGAGCACACAGCCCATCACTAAATGGTGGATCAAGGGAAAGGATGTAAAAGGGGCAATATTTACTGACCGATATATTCCAGTTTATTGAGATTCTTTAATATGTCACTTAACATAATACAAAATGTAAGCATTCATTCTGGGGGTATAGTTTTCCTTTAAGCATTTTTCAGTTAAGCTTTGGTATGTTATAAAATGGCTTACTCTTAGCAACTTTGCAATTGGTGTTCATACATTTTCTTATTTTTATTTTTTTGTATTATTTACCTTCCTTTTCTTCCAATTTCCAGCTTTTAAATAGAGGTTGCTTACCCCAGCAGCTGTATGTTGCTGTGAGCCTATCTTTCTATTCAGTCCCTCTTCTTTTTATATTGCAGTCTCTCATTCAAACCACTGTCTGGTTACGAGGGTAAATAAGAGCATAGTGACCAGATAGCTGCTGAAACACCAAACTGTAGAGCTGCTGACCAAAACTGAAAAAACGCAAATTAAAAAAAAAAGGGCCAATTGCAAATTGTCGCTGAAAATTACTGTCTGTCATAGTAAAAGTTAATTTAAAGGGGAACTTCCTCTTTAAGTGGTCAGTTTTATTACTATTATGTTTAACTGCTTATATTCTCTACAGACCCTTTCCTATTTGTATTAAAATCTGACTGTGTTGTAGTTAAGCCCTATGAACCAGGTAGCAGTTAAACTCTCATGCCTGAGAGCTGCAAAACAAGAACATTTTAATAAAAAAAAACTGTCTATTTTGTAACTTTCACAATGAATAAGTTGCACGAAAGCAACTTGATATCTATCTTTTTTTCTGATTTTATTCTGTTTGTGATTTTTCAATCACAGAAAAAACTTGTGATAATAGGAAATTGTTTTTAGAATATTGTTATATATGTTCCTAATTGGAAATGAACTTAGAATACTGCTATCAGCATCATAACTAATTTTAAGAATAAGGTTAACTACCCATTGACATGTAGGCCTTATTAAATAATGGGGTTGAATTACGTTAAGTAAATAACTTTTTTAATATTATAGATGATTTGTCCAACTTGAAGTGCCAAAAGCAAAAATATGCAAGTCTTGTCCCTTGTCATCAACATGGTCATAAAACAATAATATATATAGATACAATAAAAAAGCATATAACACATCCATGTATATGTATATTGTAGTTTGTCTCCTGTCTTCACTGTATACTGTTTTTGCTTTATTGGAATCAAATTCTCCAATGTGACAATGCAAACTTTTTTTTTTTTTTTTTTTGCATTTTTTTTTATTCTGATTTTTGAATGGAACACATATGCGTCTTGCCTTTTTTGGATTCCATACCCTTTATTCTATACTGCTCGTATAGATTATGAGTAATAACAAAGGAAAGATGTGCTAACAGTGGAAAGGAGAGTGTGTTTGCTTCTTTCCCTAAAATACCATTCAGAATCCCATCTCCTAGGAAACCAGTCCAACAAATCCCAGTTTCGTGAGAAGAAAACAGATGAGAAAGGCTAAAGGGGATGTAAAAAACACTAGTGCTTATAAAAATGAGTGTTACAATAGGACTATTCATGCCCTAACATTTTCATTACCTTTCTCTTTTCCCATTTAAAAGTAAGCTGTTTTTGCATGCAATAAAGAAATCCTTAATTTTATTGTTACCCTAGCTGTACAAATGAATTGTATAAATTTGCTGGTCACTGCTTGGGATAGCTCTGCTTATGGCACACACTTGTAGTAGACTGATTAACACACAAAGAGGGATATTACATTTAGAGGTCACTATTACAGACTTTTCTGGTGTTTGACACTTATTCCATCTGCCTTGGTAAGTGCTGAAGAATGAATAGCTCCCAACTGATTTATGCAGGACAGTCCCTCTTTTGACAGCTCAACCCACAGTCCTGGATTCTTACTGAAAAGTCCCTCATTTCCCTTTGATCTCCTGCACTGAACACTAAAAAAGATACAATTTTAATTATAAAGTAGCTTTTGGCAGCTTTCACCTGCATTTAGATACATTGTTCCTCACTTTTAATTAAATAAGTGGGCATTTGGCAGAGAGCCCAGAAAAACTTAACAAGCCACACCTGCACTGAGATACATTGTAACTAATAAGCTAAACAGGTCTCTTGGGGGAACGGAGACTTTCAGCTTAAAGGGCAATTTCAGCTTTTTTTAACAAAACTGTAATAACACATGAAACAAGACCCCAAACCCCCAGAAATGTGTTCAAAATTTAAATAACCTGCCAAATTTAGCCAAATGGAAGTGGTATTTAGGCGATGTGGTTGCAAAAATGGGTGTGGTCAGAATATTTTCCGCATTGTGCGCAGCATTTCTTTTTGTCCCTCTTTCCATTTTCAAAATGGTGGGAGCTATAAAGAATGATAAGCTGTATAATAAGCCCTTTTCAAATTAAACATGTGTTAAGGATATATAAATGTATATTATTTAAACTGCATAAAGTATACTAATGAATCATAAAATTCTAGTAGCATGATATTACCTAAACTCTGTATTTGTAGAAAATCAATATTAACTGGACCATCCCAGGGTCCACCAAATAATGTCACTTAAAATGTCATCCAAAGTTAAGCAAATAACTTTGTTTGAATTAGCTATTGATTTAAGAAGTACTGCTCACAAACCTATAATTAGGACAAAAGGCAAAATAAGGCATTACGTATCATGGAACGACTATACACGCTTAAATCTGATTGGTGATCTAACAGGACCACCTTATGTTTCATTTTAACATATCATGTACAAATAATTAATAAAAATAAAGGACTGCCCACCAATCCGGTAGGACAGAACAACTAGGCTTCATGTCTGTTCTCTTGCATGCAAAGAATTTTATCCTACAGCTGACAATCCTTTTGCTGCACCACATTTAGACTCCATATTTTTGGACTTAACACATGAAACCCAAATTCCTTTTTCTATTAACACATGCATACCCATTACAAAGGCATTTAAAAATCCCAGCTGTCAATCATATATTGCCTGCCTTACGCAAAGAGGTGGCGCAGACGGTTACTTTCACTTTTCATTCAGCACTCCCAATCCCACCCCCCCTTCTCACCATCTAATTATATAGCCAGTAAAATGGCATTTGCATCAGGTCCCCCGTTCTGGCACATAAAAAAGATTTTGGAGTGATACAAAGCTTGCCATAATAACGTTGCCCACAAAATGGCACCTGCCTGCTTGCTGTCATTGTATAATTCCAATACTGAAGAAAACAAGATTTATATTATTTTATATAATGTAATAAGTTTATTTTGCTAGACATATAGAAAATAATTTGTAATTATTTCTTAGGGTGACAGGTCCCCTTTAAGGTGAACCAACTGACTGAAATAAGACACTTTATATATAATCATTTAAACTTTCTGTCCTGTTTCTGAAATAGCCAAGTTACTCTTCACTCTCCCCATTACTCTCTTCATTTTTTCTTCGTGCAGTAGGTGGAGTCAGGTTTTGATTGACAGTTAGGTCTAATATATCCTTTGGGGGGGGGGGTTGCACACTTTGACTAGAAGAGGTATGAGAGCTTACACTTACAAATAACATTGCATGTAGAGAAACAGGATTTCTGCCAATGTCGGTTATTTTGAGTAGTCTGGAGTTGGTTATATGAGTTACATCTAACACATCTGCTAGGAAAGAAAGCCCCACTAAAAGATGCATTAGAGTTTAGACCTACCTGTCAATCACAATCTGACCCCCACTTCTGCATGAAAAGAGAAAGAAGAGAGAGAGATTGGTAAGAGGGAAATAGTGAAGAGACACTTGATTATCCCAAACTGTGCAGAATGTTTAATTGATTATATTTAGAAATATGAAACTTAATATGAGATAAAGCTCATGTTGCATTTTAATTTTCATGTAGTTCCCCTTTAAGCCTCACAGCTGTAGGTGTCAGAGCTGACTCCTGTGCTTTATCTTGGCCATGCAGAGCTGCACATTAGGAAATGATTTGGCGGCGGCAGCAGCATAGATAGTTTATGGATAAATCATTTCCTCCAAATACTGATGACTGCAAGTGATACTTTAAGTTAAATTAGGACAGGCTAGCAGATGACTCCTGCTCAGCTAAATGTGATTACCTTGTAAACATTGTCTTTTAGGTTATGCAATGCCTCTGTTTGAACATTCTGTCCACATAAACAAGTTTTGAATGGTAAAAACTGATTAGTTGTGGAAACATAGTGCAGTAGGTGCCTGCAGATCTCACATGAAAATGGTCACATGAAACTAAATGTATCCTCATTTAACTTCCCAATGCTATATAAAAGCATGCCAACTCTTTCTCTTCAAAGCACTGAATAAAAAAGCAAGGGTTAGCATACATTTATATATCAATGGGGAAGTTTACCATATGGCTTATGGCTTACATATATGGCTTTGTCAGCTGTCTAAATGTAGCTTTGCTTGTAGGGCAGGAGTAGTAGGGTTTAAAATTAACTATTATTAATAATTTTTTAATATATATTTTCATTTTTGTCCTGCAGTTCTAGGTCTCGGTAGTTAAACTGTTCGCTAGGGCTTTGTTACCATAGCAGCTAGGCAGCAGTTTGGATGCCAGAATAGAAAATGAATAGGAGAGGACCTGACAGAAGAGCAAAAAAAAAAGTTTTTTGGTTGCCCGAGCCCATAGGTCAAACACCCAGATGCCATTAAAGAAACCATACAATGTATGGCCACTTTTTTATTTATTTGTCATCTGCTGGTGCATTTTGATCAGGTGACACATATCTAAAGTACATAATATTGGTCAGAACAGTTATACCACAAATGTTAACAAACGTATATGTACATGTGTAGCCAGCTTAATATAATTCAAAGTTAATTTAAAGGTCAACTTCCCTTTTATGCTTTCAAAAAGGGGGCGTTAAGGGGAAAAGACCTTGAGAAAATTAGAGTGCACTTTGGAAGCTTTGTTTAATGGAACAGCACTTTGTTAACCCTTAAGTTTAGGAAATCTTGTATCTGTTATACAGGCACAGATTTTTTCATTGTCTAATGCGATCACAGACACAGCCACAGGAACAATTACCTTTACATTAATGATCCTCACATAATTTATGGCTCATTGCGTTTCCTAGAAAACTGTACAGAATTTTCATGCAGGAAACACTTGGTCCTTTGCCATGAGCCCAACAAGCATTTCTCAATACTTGCAGAGAACTGTTTGTGCAGGTAAGAGATTGAAAGTCTTGTGGTAGTTTGAGCATAAGACTTGAGCTCATTAAACTAAATGCTTGTTGGATCTTTTCCATATTCTGTAGCCTTGCAATTAATTCAGGTGGATTATCTTGTTTGTAAATCACATGAAATCACAGACAATGCCAAAATTGTCAATAAGCTGGTTTATTTATTTAATCCATAAAGGCATTTAATGTTTTTTTTGTTTTTTCACCCTTTTTGGTTTACATGTTGAATATTTTATTCATTTTTTTTCCCTTGTGCATTAATTGTTAATACCTTAATAGTCCTTACTGTGTGGTGGCTTTTTTCTACATTACATTGCTCAGGAATGCATGGGTTCTCTATTGTTCCTTTTCTACTATATTGTGCTGTGAAGCACTTAAAGTACTTCACTTTGGTTCCACTGGTACAGGCTTTATAAAGGGCTTTCTTAGCAAGCATATTCTGTATAAAGGGCTTTTTTTGCTAGCCTATTCTTGATAAAGGGTTTTCTTAGCTAGTGTGTTCAGGAGAGGTGGAATGCAAACAATCCACCAAACTGGAATGCATATATAACTCCTGTGTGTAACAACCCTTATGATACTAATCTGTGTTTTATCCAATAATCAGTAACTGCATTTAAAGATATATTTCTAATAGTTTTGGAATTACAATGCTAATTTAAAAGAAGTCTGATAATAGTGGCCACCTGGACAGAGGATTCAGCATGGTTTTGGATTAATTGATAGTTTGTTGGGAAGAGCTTGTGCCTACAGGTGTGGTGCCACTATGCTATGTATTCCCTTCAATCAGAGTTGTGAATTATTAACCCCAGCTTTGTTAATTAGAATGCATGAGAACAAGGCAAAGGACAGGTTAAAATCATAGGGGGTACCAACACCTGACTGAATAAGTTCAATGGAACCATTGTGATTGGATGTCTGTGAGCGTACTACCCTCAAGGGTTTAAAGACAGGGAATTCCCTACCACTCGCTTGAGTGGTGAAACGTTTTCAAGAAAACTCCACGTCCAGTTGCTTTAGACTGAATTCTACCAGATACCGAACTTTAACAAAAAAGCTAGGTTTTTCATTCTACTGCACATTGCGCAGGATCACAAAGAGAGAAGACAAGAGGTAGACGATAACTTGCTTGAAGGTACCCTGGGCTGATGCAGTTTTCTGCTAACAGGAGCACCAGCCCAGGGTACCAGGTGAGTGATTGCACCCCCAGTGATTTGTACCTTTCCTTCTTTAATTTGTTTTTTTTTCTTATTTTATTCTCCTCAGTTTTTTTTACCACTCTTCAACTATAATTCATATCCCTTAGATTGCATTTCTAGCAATATAACCAATTCAGTGCACAACTTGCAAGATGCCATAAATGTTTCCAGAGTTTTTGCAGTTTTAGTACAATCCTAAAAATGTTACGACCTTATACACTTGAGTAATATTTCTTTTCCCTTTAGGGTTACACAGTATACCCCATATCAACCTGAGGTGTCACAAGGTCGTCTAGAGAGCTTGCTGAATTACCAGACTATGGTGTGTGATGTAACTGGTATGGATGTGGCAAATGCATCATTGCTAGATGAAGGAACAGCTGCAGCCGAGGCCATGCAGTTATGCCACAGGTAAAATCTCATTTTTAAAAAATTATTAAAACGGTGTTAATAACATGTAAGAAGACCATTTATCCTAAAGAATTTCCATGCATTTTGTTGCCACCATAAGTCCATACTCCATAAAGCAGCGCACTGATTCAGCTTTTTGCTTGTTTTTATTTAGACACAACAAAAGAAGGAAATTCTACGTGGACAGTAGATGTCATCCTCAGACAATAGCAGTGGTTCAGACAAGAGCCAAGTAAGTTAATATTGACTAAATGAAATCATCCACCCATAATGATCTGTCTCTATGCTATAAGAAAATGCAATAAATGAACAGTTTTTTTTTATATAATACTTTTGGGAAACATTTTTAAAAAATCCTTTAGTGGGTGCAGTGCATTTAAAAGTCAACAAAATGTTGGGTTAAGAATATTTAATACCTTAATAAAACTATCCAATTACAGTTAATAGTCTCTCTTGTAGTTATGTGGTTGAAGGTTCTGTTTTTGTTCTTTTTTTGGTAATGTAAGAAATGTTTTGTTTCAGTTATATTGGTGTCGTAACTGAGCTGTTGTTGCCTCATGAAATGGACTTCAGTGGAAAGGATGTCAGTGGGGTTTTGTTTCAGTATCCAGATACTAATGGGAACGTGGAAGATTTCACCCATCTCGTTGACAGAGCACATCAAAATGGAGTAAGAGCAATTTACTAGTTCATAATCCTATAAAGCACAGATATATGATCAGTATTCACACTATATAATATACACACACATAAATATGGGAAGGGCATAATGATATAGAGTGAAAGGGGTATCCTATTTGCAGAGAACATCCACACGGCACAACCACTCAAGATACTCAGTACAACTACACTTGATACCAATCCAAAGAAGCTACCCTTAGTACATATAATGTAATAGGATTGCACTTTCTTCCCATCTCTTTGATTTTAATTGGTACTCAGATAGTAAAAGTAACATTTAATGTTATTCCATCTTAAATAATCTATTTTCCTAAAATTGAGAATTGATTATAAGTCTGTACTTTTTTTTTTTTTCCCCTCATCAGACACTGGCATGCTGTGCAACAGATCTCCTAGCACTTTGTATTATGAGACCTCCTGGTGAATTTGGAGTAGACATTGCCCTGGGAAGTTCACAAAGATTTGGTGTGCCTCTTTGTTATGGTGGTCCTCATGCAGCATTCTTTGCAGTGAAGGAAAACTTGGTGAGAATGATGCCAGGAAGAATGGTCGGTGTGACCAGGTACGAAATGACCGTGTACATAGTATTACTATGGAATGTTCCTTCTGAAAATCTACTCAACCCACCCCTACCCTTACAGTGTGTGCATGCATATCTTTGTAAATGATTAATTTTAAAATCTCAGATACACAGTGCTTGCTGAAGTTTATTTCATGCAGTTTTTGAGCATCAAATACTGGATAATACAGGAGCTATATAAATAGTCAATGCAGGTCAAGGTAAAAAGAGTGGATTAAACCATAGAAGAAAATGTTTTTCTTCAACTAGCAACCCACAAAGTTGAATCAAGCCAGGCCATTATACTATATGTCAACAAAAAAGCAGAGATGCGTAAAGTCTAGAATTCAGTATTCAGCTCAGCTGAATCCAAGCCAAGTGAAGCTTCACAGAACAAAACACAGCAATTTGTTACAGCCGACGTAATTTTATTTTTCTAAAGTCTGAATATGTAAATTAGGATTTGGATTCATTTTCATGTTCAACCTAATCTTTCTGGGAGGATTCAGTATTCGACAACATAAAAGAATACATTCGGTGCATCCCTACTAAACAGTTGGGTGTCATTTATAAAGACTGGGCAGTAACCCATGTCAACCAATTAGATATTTGCTTTCATTGCTCTACCTGCAGCTGGATGAAAAAGGCTAACCACTGGTTGTTATAGGTTTGTATGTTTGCACAGTCTTTATAAATGACCCCCAGGGAGTCTGTCTTTTGTGTACATAATTTCTTTATAATATACTTTCAGAGATGCTGCAGGGAAAGAAGTTTATCGCCTTGCACTTCAAACCAGAGAGCAGCACATTCGCAGGGATAAAGCCACTAGCAACATATGCACTGCACAGGTATCCAGTGATAACTCCGATGCCCAGAGAAAAGATTTACATTTGTGTTTACCATTTTGTATATTAATGTAGAATATTTTTTATGTAATCCATTTAGGCCCTTCTTGCAAACATGGCTGCAATGTTCTGTGTTTATCATGGACCTAATGGCCTAAAGCACATAGCACGGAGAGTACACAATGCCGCCATCATTCTAGCAGAAGGTAATCCTGATTGCATGTAATTTTTAGACTTGCAATTTTTTCTGTCTTGATTTTTTATGGTATATTTTTTATTTCTAAATTACACTGTTTACATAGCAAATAATTCACTCTGCCATTTAAAATGTTATTCTTGAACCAACAAATGTATATTTTTTTAGTTGTAATATTGGTGTGTAGGCAGCCATCTCATGAGCTTTCAGAAGGAGCTGAATTACATTAAAACTACTTTCAGGTCACCTAATGTTTCTCCTACTCCCATGTAACTGGAGGAGTCCCAAGCCAGACTTGGATTTCTTAATATTGAGTGCTATTCTGATATCTACTGGGAGCTGCTATCTTGCTATTGTTCTGCTTATCGGCTGCTGGAAGGGGGGGTGATATCACTCCAACTTGCAGTTCAGCAGTAAAGAGTGACTGAACGTTTATCAAAGCACAGGTCACATGGCTGTAGCACCCTGGCAAATGAAGAATATGGTTAGCCCCATGTGAAATTTCAAAAGTAAATATAAAAATCTGTTTGTGCTTTTGAAAAACAGATTTCAATGCAGGATTCTGTTTGAGAAGCTCTATTAACTGATGGATTTGAAAACCTATTTTCCCATAACAGTATTCCTTTAAAAACACCTCACGGTGTCGGCTTTTACCTTGATGATATGTCTTTAAACATTATGACGTAAAAGCATATTTTAAAAAGTAATATGAATGGAAATGGAAACTGTAGAAGTTTAGTTAATTTTCAAACAACCCCTCCACAGTCCATAATAAAATAAACCTAGGCAGGCACAAGTAGAAAGCTTTCCAGTATGTTAATGCAACAAAGAGATAAAATTGCAAATTTTTTAAAATAATATATATTGTGCAATGTGTGGTTTCAGGTCTGACGAGAGCTGGGCATCATTTACAAAATGAAATGTTTTTTGACACTTTAAAAATACATTGTGGTTGTCCAACAAAAGAAGTTCTTGACCGGGCAGCACAACGCCAGATTAATCTTAGAGTCTACAGTGATGGTTCAGTACGTACTTTCATTATCATAATTTTTCTTTTAAGACCTATATTTAATACATGGGATTAAATCACATCCATATTTTGGTTTAACAGCTTGGGGTGTCACTTGATGAAACTGTGAAAGAGAAAGACCTGGATGATCTTTTATGGGTGTTTGGCTGTGAATCATCAGCGGTAAGTGTGTCTGAGTGCAGATGTTCTTAGTCTGCACCTTGAACCAACAGGTTTAGTTTTAGTCTGCTTAAGGGCAGTCAGATTTGTGTTTATATATATATAATATAATATATATTTTTTTTTTATTTTTTTTTAGATCTGTTTTTTTAAAATTTGCTATATCTAACCCGCCTTTAGTTTTATGGCGATGCAATACACTGTAGGCGTTATCTTTGCCTGTTAGATTATCACTGGCTACAGCAGTGCTGTCCCACTTTTTACCAATTAATTCTCATACTGATTAAGTAAATTTTCTATTTTCTGGGTGAAAACTATTGTAATTTAGAGAGATCTGCTTAGCAGTCATAACTATCTTTCATTTGATAACCAGTGCAGAATGTGCAGCGCACCATCCTGTGTCATTTCCCTTTTGTATCAGTCCCAGTTCGTTACCTCAACTGTGTTTCGCTCATAGGAACAAAACAGAAATCTGTAAGGTGTTGTATCAAACAGCAGTTAGATTATTATTTCATTGTAGAATAAGTTCCATAAGGTTTTACCAATTATACTTTTTGGCATAGCACATTTTACCACATTTTATAATTATCGTAAAAATTTGCTCTTCTGTGATGTAAACGTTAAACAAAATGAATTGGTAAGAGTTAAGTCCAAAATATGGTCCTTTGCAGGAACTGGTAGCTGAGAGCATGGGAGAAGAAACCAAAGGCATTTTGGGCACGGCCTTCAAAAGAACAAGCAAATTTCTTACTCATACTGTGTTTAACAGGTGTGTCTTCCTACTCATATGCCCTCCGCTTTTCTAAAAGAGTCACATAAGATTGGTAAGGTCCTTTTTTCTAAGATGTTGGCCATGAATTGGAGATGATTTCCCTGCAAAGCTCTCTTGCTTTGAAATATGATTCAAATGGATTTACATAGCACTACATGAGAAAGTGACCAACTGCAGTGTTGGATTGGATAAATTTCATTATTATCATCATCATTTCAATAATTCTGCCAGCGGGAAGGCTACAGCTTTTTAAGTCTAAGGGCAGTGGCACAAGGGGAGACTAGTCACCTGTGATAAACCTTCCCTATTGCGGGCGACTAATCTCCCCAACATGTCATCCCACCGACAACAATGTAAATCGCCAGTGGAATGGCACATGCATTGCTTCAGTTTTCCGAAGTTGCCCGGTCACCACTGATTTACATTCTTGCTGGTGGGATGGCATGTCAGGGAGATTAGTCGCCCACAATTGTGAAGATTTATCACGGGCGACTGATCTCCCTGTGTGCCGCTGCTTTTAGGGCTCTGGCACACGGGGAGATTAGTCGCCCGCGACAAAACTCCCTGTTCGCGGGCGACTAATATCCCCAAGTTGCCATCACCTGCCATCCCACCGGCGAAAATGTAAGTCGCCGGTGGGATGGCACACGCGGCGGCGCGATTTCGGCAAATCGCCGAAGTTGCCTCGCGAGGCTTTTTCTGCAATTTCCCGAAATCGCGCCGTCGCGTGTGCCATCCCACCGGTGACTTACATTTTCGCCGGTGGGATGGCAGGTGATGGCAACTTGGGGATATTAGTCGTCCGCGAACAGGGAGTTTTGTCACGGGCGACTAATCTCCCTGTGTGCCAGAGCCCTAAAAAGCTGTAGCCTTTCCACTGCCAGAATTATTTAATGATGATGATTTGGAGCGATCAGGCCCATATACTTGAATGGTTATCTAGTGTCAATAGACTTTTTTTGTTTTAACTGTTACTGCCTCATCCATTTCTCTTATTACAGTTTAACTATGTTTTCACTTCCCCCCCAAAAAAAACCAAATTGCTTTGTTACAAAAGTGTCAAGATTAGCATTATTCTCTGGCTCCCAATGATAATCCCATTGAGCTACTGTATCTTTTATTCCTCCTATCTTCAGGCAATCACCAAACTTACTTTTTCTATTATCCCACTTGTCTTCAAATTCCAAATTTCTGATGTTTCTGTTGCAAGTAACAACATTGCTTACATAAATGCTATTTGGCTTGCCACAAAAGACGACCTATTAAATTCTTCTCTCTCAGCTATCATTCTGAAACCAACATCGTCCGCTACATGAAACGACTAGAAAACAAAGATATTTCACTTGTGCACAGTATGATTCCTTTGGTAAGATGCTTTGTACTATTTTTCTCAAAATATTTTCTTAGTCATAAAATAGTTTTGATTTTTTTACTTTTGTTGTACCAACAGGGATCCTGCACAATGAAACTTAATAGTTCTTCTGAACTTACAGTAAGTGATGTGCTTTTATCTTTTTTTATAATAAAAGCTAAAGTAGAAAATCAATAAATGCAACTTGTAATTATAGTAATTACAATTATATTGCCCATTTTGATCAACCACCAATGCAATAAGGGTCCCTAGGGAGGCAGTGTGGACAGGTATCCCACAGGGTTGCAGTAGGACTGTCTTCTCCTTTTTGTCTTGTGTGTGTATATATGTCTATTCACAAGGTTTTGTATTGATAGTGGTCACAGCCCTGAATTTATATTCAGTGTGTTCTTTCTGGTCTTCTGCCAAACCATAAAATCAGTGTTATTTGGCAATCCCTTGAGAATGGTATCTGGCTATTTGGGCCATGGTCCATCATGTAAGAGTTAGTTTGGACAAATCTTCCCCTGCAGGATATTAGAACTAAGGTGTGTGAAGATTAAGGTGACATATAGCCTAAGTGAAAATCCCTTCAGTAATGAATACTATATGCTACTGGTTTTTACGCTGGGCTAAGAATTATGATTATGTTTAAAAATGGCCCCTTAAATAAGTTGAATACAAATTGCTACAAGCCGACCAGACGGCAGACAAGGAAGGACCGTGGCCAGCAGCAATGACCCACAACCTCACCCGTCAGACACACAATGTCACCTAAAATCATGTTCCCAAAAGTTATCAAATATCTAAGGTATAATGTTTAGAAACTGCCAACCTGTATGTCAATTGCTCATGTGAATTCAACAATAAAAATATAAATTAAAAAAAAAAAAATGGCCCCTTTGTTGGAGATCCCTATAGATCTAGCATTCTATTCCAGAAGCTCATAAGTTAAGGTATGCTTCAGGTCCCTATCAGGTCCACCTAGCTGCTGACTGGTTCCTATCCTACAGTGCAGTGTGCTGAGTGCTGCCTGCTCAACTGTGCAGCCTGGGAAAGGAGGCAGTAGGAAGTGCTGGGTTTTGAAGAAATTTTCAATAAATCTTCCCAATATACTAATGTACTGGCACATTAGTATAATATACCGGCACATTCTTGTTTTGTTATACAATGCTTCCTTTAATACGGAAAGGTCGATGGTGCAGGGTGATTAATTTGTCTCCCAGAGAGTCTCATCTGGTGAATGATTTCAAGCATGAGCAGATCTGTACTTTCCTTGAGGTCAATGTTATTCACGGTCTAGTAGCAATGTAACCGGTTTTGTTCAAGTCCAATTACTGTACAGGTTTATGCACTTGAAACTGTAATGGTGCTTACTTCCGTCCCAGTATACCTCTAATTATTGTGTGTTTTTGGTTTTCCTTCTTAGCCAATTACTTGGTCAGCTTTTGCCAATATACATCCATTTGTGCCTCTAGATCAGGCTCAAGGCTATCAACAGCTATTCCAAGAGCTGGAAAAGGATCTGTGTGAAATAACAGGATATGATAATATATCCTTCCAGCCAAACAGGTAAGAAAGCTTCATTTTCTGTTTGCTCTGTCTGTCTGATTATCTGCATAAACAAAATTGTTGTATGCTATATATGCTGTATTTCACTTTGCAGATGTTATATTTGAAACAAAACCATAAATGCTACCTAGTGATTGGTGTTAGAGGTCTTTTTACCATATCTATTACCATATCTGTGTAGTTTTAAATGTTATTGTGTTGGCTAATTACAACGTGTCCCAAAAAGTGTAAATGAGAAAATACTTTCTCTAGTAACAATCTACTGATCTATCTTCTTTTTATACACAAACTCACAGTGGAGCTCAGGGTGAATATGCTGGCCTGGCTGCAATCAAGGCTTACTTAAATGCTAAAGGAGAACACCACCGGACAGTAAGTGTACTAGACTGTTTTATCTGTATCACTAATGCTGCAGGCTATTGACAAACAACTAAGCAGCTGTCGGAGAACCAGCACTGTTAAAATTTTGGCTCCGTGCAGAAATTCTTAGGAGTTAGATATTTGATCCATGTATTTTTCATGCAGCAGACTTGTGGCTAATTTTTGACTGCTTGCTATAGATTACTGCAATGAATGAATTTTACTTAGTGCAAGTAAAATTTGAACCTTAATGTAGTAAGTGTCTTGCCAACCCAGGAGCCTTGGTCCCGCCCCTGCACCTTTCCTCATTACTGTGGCACTTTTCCTCAGTTGCGCTCACAACTTCTTGGTGTGCCCCTTGGTAAAAATTACATCCTCTTTCCCCCACTCCATTTACTGTACTTACTTGTTTCTTGGGGTCTTGTAGGGATCATTTCTAGACAGTCATTTTTTCTATTATAGCTCTCTTCTCCCATCCATTTTTTTTCACATTATTGGGGTAGCCTGCACAATTAACTTACTCTATGCTTTTTTTTTTTTTAATTACTTTTGAATACAGGCTGCAATGACAAAGCTTTAGTAAAAATCTCAAAATAGAAAGCCACAGACATAAAAGTATAAAAGTATCTATTTTTTTAACTAAGTAATGCCATAAAATTTTGCAACCTGGCAACTCAACCCATTTACTGGGTAGAGGGTTAGGTGTATCTCTGGCTGCTGAACATTGTGGTGAAGGGGGCGCACTTAATGTTAAACTAGCCAGTGGGTAATTTTTCCCTTACCAGGATAAATCAATCTTACGCCGCTCTTATGGCAACATGCCTGTCCCTGTGTCACCCCAGATAATAAAGTTCTAATAAAATACACCTTATGAACCATATCAGGCAATAGAGAAATATTGTACCAAATATATAGTATTACACCTACAAAAAGCCAGAGTGTAGCTGGCATTCAGTGAGCTGTGTGTGGAGCTGTGTTCTTAATGTTAGTAACTGTATATCAATCTGTGCTATACACATAAATTTACAATGTGTTTCCTCACATTTAGGTTTGTTTAATTCCTAAATCTGCACATGGAACTAACCCAGCAAGTGCTCAAATGGCAGGGATGAAAATTCAGCCAGTGGAAGTTGATAAAAATGGAAGCATTGACCTTGTTCATCTGAAAGCTATGGTAATTCTTGCCTGCAACTTATTCTCTGTGTTTGTATTTGTTTTTCTCCACTGCACATGTCCCTGCTGAATAATAATAAACTATACATTTGGTACCCTGGAGTGCTCACGACAAGCAAGAGATGCTTATTGTAATTTTTTTTCAGTTCTCTGTTATCTACTTTTCATTTAACATATTTAACGGAAAGGGCACACGGGGTGGATTGTCAGCCAGTAGATAAGCGCAGGCTGAATATCCACCCATTATGCTTAAAACATCTACTTGTCCTGCCTGCTCCCAAAAGCATTGAATCCATCAGGGTGCAGACACATGCAGCCTATATGCGCCACCAAATGCAGACTTGGCATTTGTTGGTGGATACCAGCTGTGTGTGCTTGCACCTGGGCAGATACAGTGCTTCTTGGGTGCAGGTACAAGTAGAATTTTTAGATAGATATAATATAAAAATTGTAACATTATGCCGATTGCATTCTTAAATATAGCAGTTTTTTCAACAATCGCATTGTGCATCAAATGACAAATCCTTTGTGTAGTTTACAGATAAGACTTTTACTACCTGTTCCATTATTATTATCTATACAACTACATCTCACAAAGGATAAGAACTGTCCTTTAAAGAGAGGTATAGTAATAAGGTATAGTGGCTTCTGGCAGAAAGGTAACTTGTATGCATGTGTTTTTTTTTTACATTTTAGGTGGATAAACACAGAGACCACCTAGCAGCAATAATGATTACATACCCCTCAACTAATGGGGTTTTTGAGGAAGATATAAGTGACGTGTGTGACCTGATTCATAAAAATGGTGGCCAGGTTTATTTGGATGGTGCCAATATGAATGCTCAGGTAAGTCTCACTTTCATGCTAATCCTTAATGTTCTTATCTCCTGTGCTCAGATACAATTCAGGACATAACTCAGGAGTCATGATTTTTATGGTGTCATTTTTATTTCTAAATGACACTGTTTACATAGCAAATAATTCACTCTACCATTTAAAAAATTTATTCTTGAACAACATTGGACACTTATGCATTACCATCAGTACTTTACTTTGGGTGTACAAAAGTTCTGGCTAGTGATTATAATTATCTTTAAATTATACCAGGATGTTTGATCTTTCACTTAAGTACTATCTTGTTTTTCTGAACAGGTTGGTTTGTGTCGTCCTGGGGATTATGGTTCTGATGTCTCTCACTTAAACCTGCACAAGACATTCTGCATCCCCCATGGTGGTGGTGGTCCCGGCATGGGGCCCATAGGAGTGTAAGTGAACTGAATTCCTTTACATCCTCACCCCAATCAGCATGATCATGAAACATGGCTTGCTATCAGAACTTTTTTTTTTTGACTCTACATGTTTGTGTAAATGAACGTTGGCATACCAGTTTGGGAAGTGGCAGATCCCCATAAGACCTATCTGGGCAGTCCCCCAGGGCTATTATTCAAATTGGGTCCACTGTCACAAGGAGGCAGAATGTGGGCAGAGCAGGTTTGGGTTGTGGTGTAAGAAGTAAACTGCCCAGGAAGATATTCTGTTCAAGCATTGGGGAGTGGTTGGACCCCTTCTTAAAGAACAGAATATGGGGTATGATTGTATATAATAACTAATGACATTTATTTTATTGCAGAAAGAAACATCTTGCCCCTTATTTGCCTAGCCACCCAGTCATTGCTCTTCCAAATGACAATACTGCCAGTTTGGGAACTATTAGTGCTGCACCATGGGGCTCCAGTGCAATCCTGCCTATCTCCTGGGCTTACATAAAGGTATTTTTTTTATTTATGCTAAGAATGTGGCAATTTAACACATTTAACATGAA
The DNA here is from genome assembly GCF_000004195.4 of Xenopus tropicalis. Lineage (NCBI taxonomy): Eukaryota > Metazoa > Chordata > Amphibia > Anura > Pipidae > Xenopus > Xenopus tropicalis. Next base: position 126,781,712 of record NC_030677.2, read on the forward strand.
CAGCAAGTGAGTAAAGAGAGTCCAGTAGGGTTGGTAAACTCAAAAATGTGCAGCACATTTTACTTCAAACTGCTGTTTTGTAGCATGGGTGTTAAAATGAGAGATTTCCTTAAAAATTAAATTACCTTTTGTGTGATGTAGGCATTGATATTCTGAAATAATTGCCAACCACAAAGTTTGCAAAGTACTGATCCTGATTCATCCAAATTTTAGTTTTCAGCTGAATAAATCCTTAGTAATGTGACTTGACAGGTCAATATGACCGTTTTGATAGACAGATGGTTACCATATACTATTTTACTGCAATCTGGCTCTACAAAATACAGCACTTTCAGTTTTTGTAGAATTCAATTCCATGTTTGATTTCTCTGTTTATTTTCTAGATGATGGGTGCAAAAGGACTTAAACATGCTACAGAAGTTGCCATACTGAATGCCAACTATATGTCAAAGAGACTAGAAAAGCACTACAAAATCCTATTCAAGGGAGCTAGAGGCAAGTGGTGGAAGTTGGGCATATGTACAGTGCATTTCAGCTCAAATCATAAGCAATAAAAAAACAGACTATTTAATGGCAGTTGCCTGGACCTGTAGGTTCAAGTGTTTCTCATAGACACAAAAAATATTTTTTTTTTCACTGGACTGGAAACTGCTTAGACAACAAAATACTTATTATTATTGGGTAATAAGTTCATTTGAAGATGTAAAATTTGTTATACTTTGTGTAGTAATTTTAGTTTTTTCTTCAGGGTTCGTAGCTCATGAATTTATTCTTGATATAAGACCCTTCAAGAAGTCTGCAAACATTGAAGCAGTAGATGTTGCCAAGCGACTGCAAGACTATGGTGAGCTAAAAAGTGAAAAGATTATTTTATGGGGCTTGAACTGTGGCACATCCCTTTGCTGGGCAACCCAGTCAGCATTGCAAATATTTTAGAAAAACAAAATTGTAGTTTTCTGATTCATTTACTCAAAAGTTCTTCTGATTTGGCAGTGAACTCTGTTTAAGTAAAGCTGTTGGAGGGATGCTGGGAGTTCAACATATGAGGGGGAGCTGTAGGATGCAAACTCTGAGTTAAGAAATGGGTAAAGCTAAACTTTTTTTAAAAAATTCTTTAATTTTCTATATTCCAGGATTTCATGCACCCACAATGTCCTGGCCAGTGGCAGGAACTCTAATGATTGAGCCAACAGAGTCGGAAGATAAAGCTGAGCTGGATCGCTTCTGTGATGCAATGATTGGCATCAGGCAGGAAATTGCTGATATTGAAGAAGGGAGAATGGACTCAAGGATTAACCCCCTAAAAGTAAGTTTTCACCATTAATAAATTTAAAACATTTCTAATATGTCATATATGCTAAGCACTATGACCAAATATATTTATTAGTTTTACACATGAATAGAACTAAAACACCTAGCTGTAGTCCTACATATTTTGCCTGTCCAAGAAGAGAAGTTATCATACCGCCAGTTCTGAAGCCTTGGCACCTCTTGGTGAAGAATCATTTACATTACATTAGGTGAAAATGCCTTTCCCCCAGCATAAATGGATGGCTTCTTGTTCTTTGTACATTTCTGCCTTCTACTGTTAAATTTGTTTAAAGATCAACAAATAGGTTTAACATATTTGAGCTTTACCATGTAACCAAGTTTCAAGTGAAAATACATGTTTTAAATCTGTCTGTTTCTTTCATCCAAAAACCCGAATTTAATCTTTTTAGTGTACTATGCATCCTAGTGCCTGCTTCTGCACCACTTCAAAGATCACTAAATTTGACATTCTGATTTCTTTTTATAGATGGCTCCACATACATTGACTTGCATAGCATCTTCCAATTGGGATCGTCCTTATTCTAGAGAAGTGGCTGCATTTCCCTTGGTATGTGACCTTGTAAATAGTAACTGTATGAAGGTGTCTGCTTACCTTGTAGAACAAACAGTCAGACTTATTAGCAATACTGTAGGAATTCCTTAGATTTCCCTTAAGATTTTTTTTCTTAAGAATTCACCAATCAAACTATTCAAAATACATAGTTATTGACAAAACTATTGGAAGTTTATCTCTGACCTCCAGTTCAGGTCATTCTTTCAGTCAAAATAAAGTATAGTCAGTCTCACAACATAGCTGACTAATCTAGCTCCTTCTGAATCTAATCTAATTAGCTTTGTTCCATTAAGGGCTCTGGAACACGGGGAGATTAGTCGCCCGCGTCAATCTCCCCGAACTACCATCCCACCGGCGAAAATGTAAGTCCCCGGTGGGATGCCACACACTGCGCAGGCAATTTTGGCAAATCGCCGAAGTTGCCTCGTGAGGCATTTTCGGCGATTTGACGAAATCGCCTGTGCAGCGTGTGCCATCCCACCGGCGACATTTTCGCCGGTGGGATGGCAATTCGGGAGATTAGTCGCCCGTGACAAGGGAGATTTGTCGCCCGTGACTAATCTCCCCGTGTTCCAGAGCCCTTATAAAGCCCACAATTGTATTAACTGATAGTAAATCTACACTCATGCCTTTTAGGGTCAAGACACACGGAGCTATTGGTAGAAGCTACTTGTGGCTACTAAAATAGACAAGGCTGATCGTTTACTGATAATTGTCTCTACATGTGTTTAAGCAGAGGCAATTCACAGTAATGTCTATTGCAGGGTATTTTCTGGCATTTAATAGCTGCTACTAAGTAGCTGTGTGTCTTCACACTTAAGAAAAGCTTTTTTTATTATTAATGGACCTTAACACATTTTCTTATTTCAGCCTTTTGTCAGACCAGAGAGCAAATTCTGGCCCACGATTGCACGAATTGATGACATTTATGGTGATCAGCACTTGGTCTGTACTTGTCCGCCAATGGACGTCTACGAATCTCCTTTTACAGAACAGAAGAGAGCTTCCTCATAACCTAGATTGCTTCCTGCACCCCCTCCCCGCCCCAAAGTCTACAGACCTGCTGTTAACCACACAACAAAATGGCTTTTACAATTCTCCTTGGAGGTTTTATATACTGTGTATATTTATATATATATTTTATCAGACTGTGTATACTGTTAGTCAAATTTGTGAATGTATTATACAGAATGGAAGTAATTAAACTTTTTATTAAGGTGCTTCTTTTTCTATTATAGTTGCCATGGATTGTACATCTCTAAGAGTGATATTTAGAGTTGTGTGTTTGTGAATTTCCTCTCTATGTATACTGAATGAGTGAATGGGTTCTGCGCGTGTGACCATAACCCAAAACAATTTAATAAACTATTTGATCACAGATCTTTTTATTGCACATAAGATGTTTTGCATGTTGTATGACTGCAGTTCAAAAATAGGCTGTTAGTGGCCCAACCCACTTTTCCTATCAGATTTCACCCATTGAATTTCATTGGTTTAAATTTAATATGCTGTCATTCTCACACTATTTATGCCAGGGTGCCCACTGTTTGTCACTGGGTCACTTTGACTCACGGTTAGAAAAAGTGGGCACACCCACCAATCATAATTTACCTTTTGACTTTTATTGGTTTAAATATAAACTGCTGCTGTTTTTTAACTATTAATCCTAGGGTCCCTAAACTTTGCAGAGTTAGTCAGGGGGTAACTGCAGTTTTAACAGAATACATTTTTCAATATAGTTAAGGTCCAGACACTTGATAATTAGTTGCTAAGACTAAGAAGAAATGTGTTTGGTTACTGTGGAGGGTCAAATTGCAAATGCTTTATCAGAAAACTAATTTTGTAACTCCTGCAAAGCACTGGATAGAAACATTAGGGGTAATCTGCATATATAGGGACAATGTGACCCCTTTTGGTTCTGTAATCTACCTTGTGGGATTGATATCCTCATAACTGCATGGTGCTATACTGGGGAGGGACTTCCACCACTTTTGGAAGTTGTAGAAAAACAACATACTTAAAAATGCCTCTGGTAATAGTGTTGCATGTACCTTTCTGGGGGAAGAAAGAAACCCTGAACCCTTTTTTAGATAATAGTGTAAATGTACCAGTAGAGGGCAGCAGAGGAAGCTAATACTGACACTAAGCTACAGAGTGGTACAGAGGAGGAGAATACTTAAATTGATGTTTCTTTACCTGGGGATGCATGGGAGATTTGATAGCTCTTTATATCTCCCATGCACCAGTCCCAAGTGCTCAGGACCCAACAAAAAAAAACCTGTTGCATGTGTGTGCGCACATTGTGGGGGGGTGACAAATGGTGCAGGTCTGAGTGCCAGCTTTTTAAATCCGGGCCTGACCCTAACTGAATCTGCTGTAAGAGCTAATTTAAAGCCATGAAGAGTGCCTGAACTTGGACAAGAAGCAATTTCAAAAGAGGTTCAGAAAAACTTTGATCAGGTGTCATTTAAGAGTCTCATATTGACTGGTCAAGCCCACTGTTTTAATCCCAAAAGCAAATGGGGGCTTAAAGGAACACACCAAAAAATTAAAGTGTATAAAAGTAACTAAAATATAATGTGCTGCTGCCCTGCACTGGTAAAAGTTGTGTGTTTACTTCAGAAAGACTACTATAATTTATATAAATAAGCTGCTGTGTAGTATGGGGGCAGCCATTCAAAGGAGAAAAGGCACAGGCACATAGCAGATAACAGATAAAACCTATTGTATTCTACAGAACGTATTTGTTATCTGCTATGTAACCTGTGCCTTTTCTCCTTTTTCCAGCTTGAATGGCTGCCCCTGTGGCTACACAGCAGCTTATTATATAAATTATAGTAGTGTTACTGTAGCAAACACACCAGTTTTACCAGTGCAGGGCAACAGTGCATTATATTTTTATTACTTTAAAGCTTTTATTTTTTGGTGTTACTGTTCCTTTAAGTTTTTGTAAAGACTTTAGGAAACTGAATTCTGGTTGCAAATTTGATGCTTACCCAATGCCTCGGGTTGACAAATTAATTGAAAGACTTTGGGAAGCCAGGTAATTAAGAACCCTAGAGGGCAACAGACAAGTACCCCTGACTGAGCGAGCCAAAGTAAAGACAACATTCTCTACTCCAGACAGTCCTTTCCAGTATACTGTGCTACACTTTGGGTTACATGGGGCCCCAGCTACATTATTATTAACATTTATTTATAAAGCGCCAACATATTCCGCAGCGCTGTACAATAAGTGGGTTACATACATTGGACACACAGAGTAACATATAAAGCAATCAATAACTGATACAAGAGGTGAAGAGGGCCCTGCCCAAAAGAGCTTACAATTTACATTACAGGGTATGATGGATAGAATTTTAAGGCCTCATAGACAGTACACAGCAGCATACATGGACAATATTGTCATTCTAAGTTCTGAATGGCAAAGCATCTACCTAGGGTACAGGCAGTCTTAGATGGGATATGGGAAGGCTGGTCTGACTGCCAATGCTTTTGTAAGATTTGAGGAGGCAAAATATACAGTGGTGTGAAAAACTATTTGCCCCCTTCCTGATTTCTTATTCTTTTGCATGTTTGTCACACAAAATGTTTCTGCTCATCAAAAACCGTTAACTATTAGTCAAAGATAACATAATTGAACACAAAATGCAGTTTTTAAATGAAGGTTTACGTTATTAAGGGAGAAAAAAAACTCCAAATCTACATGGCCCTGTGTGAAAAAGTGATTGCCCCCCTTGTTAAAAAATAACTTAACTGTGGTTTATCACACCTGAGTTCAATTTCTGTAGTCACCCCCAGGCCTGATTACTGCCACACCTGTTTCAATCAAGAAAGCACTTAAATAGGAGCTACCTGACACACAGAAGTAGACCAAAAGCACCTCAAAAGCTAGACATCATGCCAAGATCCAAAGAAATTCAGGAACAAATGAGAACAAAAGTAATTGAGATCTATCAGTCTGGTAAAGGTTATAAAGCCATTTCTAAAGCTTTGGGACTCCAGCGAACCACAGTGAGAGCCATTATCCACAAATGGCAAAAACATGGAACAGTGGTGAACATTCCCAGGAGTGGCCGGCCGACCAAAATTACCCCAAGAGCGCAGAGACAACTCATCCGAGAGGCCACAAAAGACCCCAGGACAACATCTAAAGAACTGCAGGCCTCACTTGCCTCAATTAAGGTCAGTGTTCACGACTCCACCATAAGAAAGAGACTGGGCAAAAACGGCCTGCATGGCAGATTTCCAAGGCCAAACCACTTTTAAGCAAAAAGAACATTAAGGCTCATCTCAATTTTGCTAAAAAACATCTCAATGATTGCCAAGACTTTGGGGAAAATACCTTGTGGACCGACGAGACAAAAGTTGAACTTTTTGGAAGGTGCGTGTCCCGTTACATCTGGCGTAAAAGTAACACAGCATTTCAGAAAAACAATACCAACAGTAAAATATGGTGGTGGTAGTGTGATGGTCTGGGGTTGTTTTGCTTCTTCAGGACCTGGAAGGCTTGCTGTGATAGATGGAACCATGAATTCTACTGTCTACCAAAAAATCCTGAAGGAAAATGTCCGGCCATCTGTTCGTCAACTCAAGCTGAAGCGATCTTGGGTGCTGCAGCAGGACACTGACCCAAAACACACCAGCAAATCCACCTCTGAATGGCTGAAGAAAAACAAAATGAAGACTTTGGAGTGGCCTAGTCAAAGTCCTTAAAAAGGCGGTTCATGCTAGAAAACCCTCAAATAAAGCTGAATTACAACAATTCTGCAAAGATGAGTGGGCCAAAATTCCTCCAGAGCGCTGTAAAAGACTCGTTGCAAGTTATCGCAAACGCTTGATTGCAGTTATTGCTGCTAAGGGTGGCCCAACCAGTTATTAGGTTCAGGGGGCAATTACTTTTTCACACAGGGCCATGTAGGTTTGGATTTTTTTTCTCCCTAAATAATAAAAACCCTCATTTAAAAACTGCATTTTGTGTTTACTTGTGTTATCTTTGACTAATAGTTAAATGTGTTTGATGATCAGAAACATTTTGTGACACAAACATGCAAAAGAATAAGAAATCAGGAAGGGGGCAAATAGTTTTTCACACCACTGTATGTGGTATACCATTGGAGGAGGACTAGTAAATTCCCAAATTAACAAAACAGCGGCCATTAGGAACTGGCCATAGCCTGCCACTAAGAAACTAAGCTGCCCTATCCTTCCTTTATTATTCTGAATGCTTTATTAGAAAATACCTTGTAAAACGTTGCATCCGATCATTTCAAATACGGCGATACAGAAGATGCAGAATCCACTATGCGACGATCAACATCTCCTCCTAGCCTTCCTTCTGTACATTCGAACAATTGACTTCCACTTTTGGAGTGGGGCTAGGAGGAGATGTCGATCGTCGCATAGTGGATTCTGTATCGCCGTATTTGAAATGATCGGATGAAACGTTTTTTAAGGTATTTTCTAATAGACTCCATTTTAATCAAATAATTCAGAATTTAAAAACCGAATTTCCTTTTTATCTGTAATAATAAAACAGTACCTTGTAACTGATCCCAACTAAGATATAAATACTAGAACAAAATAGACAGGCACATCTGGGGTCCCTTTTACGTCAAAAAAAGTCTTCAAGAAGCAGCTTGTAGTGTAAATAAAAGTATCAAAAGGAGGCTTTTGCAGTTGTTTTTTATGGAATAAATAAATTTTGATACTTTTATTTACACTACAAACTGCTTCTTGAAGACTTTTTTTGACATAAAAGGGACCCCAGATGTGCCTGCCTATTTTGTTCCAGTATGTTTCTGCATGACTCCTGATGGTCTGGGGCATGAGCACCTGGACCCACCTAAGTAGGGGGTAAGATTCTACTTCAATACGATAATTGTGTTAGTCTGTGAGATTTATGTATATATTCATAAGATATAAATAATCCTTATTGGATGCAAAACAATCCTATTGGGTTTAATGTTTTATTGATTTGTTAGTAGACTTAAGGTATGGAGATTCAAATTACGTAAAGACTCCTTATACGGAATACCCTTGGTCCCGAGCATTCTGGATAACGGGTTCTATACCTGTATAACAAATGTATTTATTTTTGTCATCGTGAAGGGCCATCTGCCACATCAATGGTGTTTTGGAAATGACAGCTATGTTGCGAGGCGAAGCTTGCATGTTCATTTCCATATTCCTCGCTCTTTTTGGGATTGGCAACAAATTTACAGACTAGTTGTTGTTAGGGCGGCTGCCTTGCAAACGATGTGTTGCACGTTCACTTTTTTGAGATGCTTTAGCTCACATCACAAAGTTTCATCTGCCACCTAAAACCTGCACTACAGCTTCAGCACTTTCCCTTTCCTTCACTTTTTTGGAGGCTTTCGTTACAATTGCTTTGGTTTTCAATGAAGGACCATCTACCACCAAATGTCCATCCCAAGTGTAGGGCTTCATCAAAGTGGTGGTAAGCGAGACGACTTTATAAGAAGGTTGAGAGTTAAATTCCGGATTCTTCTGACATCTATCTTTTTAGCCACCAAAATGTGCTCAGCCAAACCTTCAACAACATAATTGCTTGAGGGGTTGCTTTTCAAGAAGTGGGCAGGAGGCATCAGGCACTGGTAGGAAAGACTAGCATGGCTTGACAGGGTGGCATAGATTGCATGTTCCAAATAAAATACCTTCCTGTCTGTTCACTCTTCTAAAAAACCCTTTCTTCCCAACCCCTGCATCTGTCAGAGGGTACCTGATCTCTCACTTCTGTTTGCACCTGCTAAATTCCTCTCCTTTCTTGGCTATTCCTTGCCCAGGTACCCCTTCATTGATGTAGCTGGGTCTCCTTTTCCTGATATCTCCATATTCATCTTGCTCTCTTGATATGAACCCTACTGTGGCTGCAAGGATTGTTTATGGCAGGACACCTATTGTCTAGACCAGTGCTGTCCAACTGGCGGCCCGCGACCCCCCCTCTGTGTGGCCCCCCACCTGTCTGGCTGCTTTGATGGCTTACTCTTGTGTAAGCTTTAAATGGTATCAGTACTGAGATTAACTGCCCCCCTGCATGGCTCACACCTCAGATTCAGGCAGTAATCCCCCTGTATTGTTAAACATGTAATCCCCTGTGTTGTTCACACCTTTTAATCTCTGCATTGTTTACACCTCAGGCTCAGACTGTAATCACCCACATTGTTCCCCTGTTCACACCTCAGACAGACTGTAGGAGCAGTAGAAAGCCACAAATAATCCCTGCACACTACAAAAAGAACATATACTGAGGTGGTACTGCAATAAAGAAGTTTTTTAATATATAGTTATTGTGCAGACTGTAGGAGCAGTGCCAGCATTGTGTCACTGTATGCTGCCTGTGTGTGCTATACAGCATAGGGCAGGTAGAGTATGGCACACACAGGCAGGGTAGGGCAAGCAGAGTATGCACACACAGACAGGGTAGGGTAAGCAGAGTATGGCGCACACACAAGCAGCATAGGGCAGGCACAGTATGGCACACACAGGCAGCATAAGGCAGGCAGAGTATGGTACACACAGGCAGGGTAGGGCAGGCAGAGTATGGCACACACAGGCAGGGTAGGGAAGGCAGAGTATGGCACACACAGACAGAAAAGGGCAAGCAGAGTATGGCACACACGGGCAGGGTAGGGAAGGCAGAGTATTGCTGTACTACAACCATTAATATGGGTATGGTCATGTGATAACACAGGTGTGGTTTCAAGTGGGTGCAGTTTCAAAAAGGGGAGTGGTCAAAACTGGGTTCCATTATCGGTACCATTCCGGCCCTCGGTACCACAGAAGTTGGATAGCACTGGTCTAGACTTAGACCTCAAAGTTGCCACATGATATAAAGGCAATATATCTGTTAACCTGTTGTGTGTATGTGTGCTTACTGTAGAATATCCAAAATGCTGTACTACAGAAGAAAGAAATTTACCCATATAGGATACGGGAGAATGTGTTCTTTTCCAAAAATGTATGGTTTTCTATGATGAACTTTTTTGTGGTGTTACCTCATGTAAGCGGCATTAATTGCACTGATTTTACAGCAGCTAAAATACAGAAATGAAAGATAAAATGGGGTATATTAAGTCACTTGCGGGAGACTAACATTTTGGCACCCCCAAGTGACTTTGCCTCTCCTTCTCCTTTAAGCTACTAAAAAAATACCAAACACACATGTTTTGTGCATGGTAAGTGTTACAAATAGTTTAGCCAAAAAAAACATATATTTTTAAAAGTATACCTTCTAACAAATCAAAAATGTCGTTCACATCTTTCTCCTAATGGCAAAGGCTTGCTAAATTTAGCATTTTTCATGACATTTCTGATAATTTATTCAAATCTTTAACTTTCAGGATCTTTTATCCTACATATACTTATGTACTAAGATAAGACAAAACAAACTAAATATAAATTGCAGAGGTCTCCTGGACAGTTTGATGACCAACATCCATAGAATTACAAAACTATATGGCCCATAAGAATACAATGACCCCAGGAAAAAAAAAATACACTTTCAAAAAAGCCACTTAATTGTACAGCAATTTATCTCCCACATATCCTTACATACATAGGCCAAATGTCCTAAAGGTGAAAACTTTGTTTTGATATGACAGTATACTACGTTACACATGGATTGACAATATAAGCCATCCACCTGAAAGATTAAATCACATTAGAGCTAACTACTTTGTTGTACCTGCTTTTGACCTACATACAATTGCTGTCAAATCAGAAGCAAGTAGTAGGATCCCTAACATCCATAGGCAAGCCAATTCCTGCAAAGGACAGCTGGAGATCAATACTTATAGTCCAATTTATTCGTTTTTTCTACATGTGGAGTTTGTACATCGTACTATACCGCCTTTCTGGGGAAAATCATAAACAATCCCTTTTCTGAACCCAGTTGTTTAAAGTTACTAGTAAGTGGGATATGATGCTTACAATGCTGAGAACAGAGTAAAACAAATGAATAATCCAGCAGCATAGTGGTTTATTTGCATAAAAAGGGGAAAAAAAGAAAAGAAAAAACATTTCCATGACCGTACTGAAAAGAAATATAAAGATGTAAGTAATATTTAGGTAATTTGTGGCTGTCATATAATGGTAACAATCTTCTGACAAAAACCAATTGGCTGGGAACATGCTTTTTCATCCCTACTAACCAAATGATCTTACAACCAACTATACAGAAGTCACTTTATACCAGTATCCAAACACAAGCTCATTTAACAAAGCTCAAAGTGGCATTTTCTTAGAAAATCTGACAATAATCATATGTATAAAACACTATCCAAAAACAAGGTTAAATCACTACATCTACTGTACTTAGAATAGAGCAGCAAAAAATCATAAGCATCATTTCAAGAGTCATAAAATATTTAATAAGGTATATTTCTGGGATTATATGTTGTATAAAATTGGAGATCACAATAGGAAACATTTTCAGACCCACAGAGCTATGATTAGCACCCACCAGCAATGCTTGGTATTGCCACTGATACAAGCCCTACTAAAGCATACAATTTTAACTAATACAAAAGTGGCCTGTCTCATAGAAAATATTCTTAAACATAGCTAGACTGGATTGATTATTTCTAAGTGCAGTAAACATGAGCAGAAAAGTAAACAGAAAATCCCAACAACACAGATCACGTTACATTAATGCAGCAACAATGCATACGTATTGTTATTAGTAGTCAACTTGCAGAAAAGCTTAACGTATTAAACTACAAATAGGCTTTGCAAAAATAAAAGTTAAAAAAAAATATGGAAATGCAAAAACAGTATAGGATGAAACCAGGAAAAAAACAGAGTAAATGCACATTAAACTGCTGATTTTGAATCTAAAATTTTTCTAAGTGCTGTCAGTGAACATTGTGCCCTTAAGCCCTATAAGAGTCAACAAGCTGTTGTCCTGCAATGCACTGTAAACTCTTGGTACCAGAGCTGATAAATCTCATAGACCAGGCACAACTAAACATCCAAGAGGGAGTGGTTTGCTGAACACCAGCTGTCCTCATTTCTGTGTCTCCACGCATTCATTCTCCTGATGTTCTGGGGCAGCCAAATCAAACAAGCAGGACTTTAAACGTGGGGCTTTGACAGCCAGCCTGTCATGATGGTCTTCAAAATGGGGACAACACTGGTACTGGAGTCCAAAAATGAACTTTTGGGAACAAGCTGTATGATTTTATATTTTTCATAACAAAATTCCATGGTTCCTGTTGGTCCGCTGCCAATTGTCTTGTTAAATTGTCATATATGTCTGTTAAAATTTTATAAAAAGTCAAAAAGAGAACAAGCCATGTGAGCCCCTAAAAAAATCACCGGCCTTTGCTATATCCAGGGAAGAACTGGTCAAGGAGCGTTTGTAAAACCTTGTTGGGGACCATGTTGTAAGACTTGCCTAGATCGTAGCGACAGGCAGGGCAGGTGTAGACCTCTGCTCGGAATGAACGTTGCAGGCAGCTCTAAAATTGGTAAAAAAAAAAAAAAAAAAAATCACAATTTTTAATTCTTGCTGGCAGCTATAGATTAATGATTATAAATATCATTTAACTATCAATTCAAGCAAGTGTATAAATATTAATCAGTACATTATGCTTTGCACTGCCTCCCCAAGGCTTCTCACATTTTCATTTGAAAGTATATATTGTGGGACTGCCATTTAATGCATTCAGCCCGACAACATTTAGCAGGTCTGAAAACAAAAAAGGCCCTTAGGCTTGCACTGAAAGAGCATTACTCTTCAAGTATCTGAAAGCATATGTGACCATGCACTAGATCAAAACTTATTGTGTGAGGATTAAATACATTACTGGAAATTTTCCAGAGAGCAAAATACTTCATTGCCAAAGTCCCAATATCCATAAAATAAAAATGAAAGTTAAAAGTTATTAAGTTACAGTAGAACGCCAATTTCACGTTTCCCAGGGATCGGTGTCCAAATGGCATACAATCTGGGAAATGCCAGTTCCGGTTTGTAAAACTGGGGTTCTGCTATATTTGCAAATGTAATTGCAATTGAAATCTATATTTATTTATCAATTTCTGTTCCTATGTTCTGTCTCTGTAGCAGAAGGCAGATCTCCTCCAGGTCTGGCTCCAGCTGATTCTGCTACACTTTTTCAGTAGTCAGACCCATTTTTTGCAGTGAATATCAGCAGTCCGAGATACCGATTTAAGTTACATTTACAAACAACTTTAAAATCATTTAAAATTTTATTTTAGGTATATTGAAAAATTGCTTAGAACTGTAAAAAAAAAGTTTTTGGGTGGGCATTTCCCATTAAAGATCAAGGAACTGCAAAATAGGTACTTACTTTGCACACATTGTGGAGGCACGCAGTTGTAACAGGTTGGTACACAAGCTCTTGGCAGCAGACACACATAAAAGACTGTTCAACGTTCTTCAAAAATTTCTACAAAAAAGGGGGAAAAAATAATTTGTCTGTCCTTATTTAATTCCCAGCAGTATATGATTTAGCAGTACCAGATGGTAGGAACAAGCAGGATCACAAAAACTAGGGAACAAGTTTAACTAGTTTTCAACAAAGAATAATCCTAGAATTGCTACATGTCAAGTTTGGGGCTTCTGAACCTGTCTAATGCCAATTAACTTAGTAATGATCTGTACCACTAAAGTAGTCCCCCACAAGGATCTTTTTTTCTGATGATTTGCAGAAGTTCTTGGCTAATGTCAGTTACCTGAGCTAAGGGACTGACAACATACATAGATACATACACAATATAAAATTCTTGATTAACAATGTGAACTGATGTGTCGCAATTAAAATTGTGGTGCCAGGAACAGGCAAAACATAAGTTTTGTATAATATAATGGTGTTCTACAGAGCTTATCTAATATTGAATGAGTGCCATTTAGCCCTATTTCAATTGCTTCCATTGCTACACAGAAGTTTGCATATATACACAATAGTAGTGTCCCTAAAGCAAACATTTGAATTACTTTACAAGACTTTTTTTGGTGTTAGGGCTCTGGCACACGGGGAGATTAGTCGCCCGCGACAAAACTCCCTGTTCGCGGGTGACTAATCTCCCCGAGTTGCCTTCCCCTGCCATCCCACCGGCGAAAATGTAAGTCTCTTCGGCGATTTGCGCGAAATCGTGCCGCCGCGTGTGCCATCCCACCAGCGACTTACATTTTCGCCGGTGGGATGGCAGGGGAAGGCAGTTTTGTCGCGGGCGACTAATCTCCCCGTGTGCCAGAGCCCTTACTATTCCTTTCATTGAACATCTGGAATTAATGTATATTGAAAGTTGCCTACATTTTCTTTCATTATGCAAAAGGTTTTGGGTTTACAACCCCTTTAAGATAATTCATAAATATGTTAATCAGAGTTGCTTAAAGTTGCAGTAAGTACTCATGGTAATTTTCATGAATCAATTTTCCGGTTTTGCATTTTAAAGTCATTTAAAACAGTGAGATTTTTACATTATCACAAAACGCCATTAATTATGAAAAATCATGAATCACAACTCAGCACAAAAATTGGGTTGCAACCATTGAGAAATGTGCCCCTAGCATTTAATTACAATATCGACAATAGACATCCTATTGTGGTAGTCTATGCTAAACTTTAGATTCGGTGTTGTTGTTGTATTATTGCTTTTTTTTTTTTTTTTTGTTTGATAGAAGGTATACATTTTTGCCTCACATGGCAACATTTTGTTTGGAGTGGTAGGAAGGGTTAATGCAAGCTGCACACAAGTATACTGGGCTGTAAAATATTGTAGGCCTGCAAACACTATAGAAAATTTCTGCACAAAGGAAAATTATTTGTATTGCGCATATTTGTGGGAAAAAAAGTTTATACATACGGGTCCTTCCTTGATGGACGCAAGCACTTCGTCCCACAGTTTCTGATTCAGAGTGTCCTCTCCTATTAACCACTGCTGTTGCTCAGTGAGCTGGAAAGCCTCTCCTTTTGAATCGTCTGATAGTTTCATAGACTTGGCAGGGGGCTTAATCTCTTTGTCCTCTGAAATAATATTCCATGCAGAAGTGATGAATACAAGCAAAGTGACAGGTTAAGATATTTTGATAATTTAACTTGATACAGGTATAGGACCCCTTATCCAGAATGCTAGGGACCAAGGGTATTCCGGATAATGGGTCTTTCCGTAATTTGGATCCCCATTCCTTAAGTCTACTAAAAAATCAATAAAACAATAATTAACCCCAATAGGAGTGTTTTGCATTCAATAAGGATTATTTATATCTTAGTTGGGATCAATAAGAAGACACTGTTTTATTATAACAGAGAAAAAGGTCATCAGTTTTAAAATTTTGCATTATTTGATTAATATGGAGTCTATGGGAGATGGGCTTTCCGTAATTCGGAGCTCTCTGGATAATGGGTCCGATACCTGTACGATGTTTGACTCCGATCTTTAGGGTTAGACTGGCCTGTCAGAGTGCCAGAGATCTCCCATTGGGCCCCAGTCAAGAATGATTCTCCATCAACCCTTTTATATTACCACCATGGGCCTACATAACATCTGTAACATTAAACACTATATCTAATTGTTGTAAAAGTGGGTCACTGGATGTCCAGTCCTCTGATGCACACTAAGAAGCTCAGTCCAACACTGCTGATATTCATATGGGTTTAAACTACAGCAACAGATGCATAAAAATTGTCATATTATGACAGCCCACAACTTTTTCAGAGATAGGAAGCTGGAACAATATCATTAGTATTGTTATTATCCTTTATTGGGAATTATCACCCCAAGATCAAAGTCAAAGTTTGTGTTTTCTCCACAAATAAATGAAAGTTGTAGAAGTTAATTTTTATTTATTTATCTTTCTCATAGCATGGATCCTGCTGATCTGGTTAAAGAGTATTTAATTGGATTACATACAACATTATACTGGAATGCAAAATATGAATTAAAAAATGAAAATGCTACACTCAGGGGCAGATTTATCAAAATGTAAATTAGATCTTAATAAATGAAAACCCACCATTTATTCTTATGGAATTTTTAGAAGCGTATTTATCAAATAGTGAATTCTAAATGTCGGTGAGTTTATATGTATTAAGCTCTAAACAGATCTTGCAAGTGGCAAGCATGATGTAACTATGATAGAAGGGATTGACACCCAACATAAAAGCAGGAATATACTGGGATTGCAAACCAATGTGTTATTTACACTAAAATTCCATTTCTAATGGGCTTAGAACAATTTCACTGATCATTAAAATATTACACATTTAGAATAGAATCAGAATCAATTTTTTTTGGGATTGAGCCGAATCCCAAATTTTCCTCAAATGATTCAGACAAATCCTGAACTGAATCTAAATTTGCAAATTCGTATAATTCAAATGGGTAAATATGCACCTGAAGCATGTGCAAAAAAATATTAGACGATGTAATTACATAAATTGACAAAGTCATGTGATTTTAAAGGTTTGGATCTGGCCAGGCACCTGGATTTAGTCCAAGAAACTGTTGCACACTGTAGAACTTGTTGTATTGCCTTAAAGAGACTTTAATGGCTATACATGTAGAAATCTGAAAGGCAACGTTTTGGGCCTTACTGGGCCTGTATCAAGCCTACTGGGCCCTTTACCAAGGCACTTGGATTTAGCTAAATCTTAATCCAAAAAAGGCATCCCAATGTGAATCCAGGATTCGAAGCACCTCTCAGAATAGCATGTTTAGTAATATATAGCTGTATAGAAATAAAAGGGAAATTATGTAGTAGCTATAAGCTCTAACTTGAGCTCAATTTTGGCAGTTTTGCCCTATCTGCTGCCCCTAACTCAGCATGTGCTTCAAATATTTTTACCTATGCAAACTAGCTTTACAACTGCCAAGTAGGGTACTTCTGGGCAACTTACTTAAAACTTTGGCCTAGAGATTGAATAGCATGACCAGGGTCCCAAATATTGAGAATGTCATTTTGAATATAATCAAACCTATCTTGTAGGACTGGACAACTGCAATGCAATCTCTTGTGTTTGAGAAATGTCTTATGTAGTATCCTTTCATGGCCACTCTTTCTTAGTTTGCAAAGTAAAAGTAAACATTTTTAATATATGATTAAAATGGAGTTTGTGGAAGCTGGCATTCCTGTAATTCAAAGGTTTCTGGATAACAAGTTTACAGATAACCGATCCCATACCAGTACTATCTTCCACTGCTCTTTTCTGGTTCCCATTGCTTTCGCTGCTGTTCAACTTCTGGCTTGCTTGTCTGACTGGACTAGTGGCTGGCTCTGGGCTGCTAGGTTGCTGCTGGGTTGCAGTGCTGCTGCTGTTGTGGAGATTCTGATTGACTGGGCTGCTGGTTTCTGATCTTGGAGGCTGCTTCTTTACCTTATCCTTCTTCTCTTTGTTAGCCATAGCTTCCAAATACCCCTCAGGGAACTAAACGTACAAGCAAATAAAGACTAAATATACATATATCACTTAGGATGGGAACATTTCCCTCCACAAATAAATCACAGACAGAACAAGTTGTCCAACAGAGGAGCTAACACTGTCCATAATTGCTTGTTTCATATTACAAATATAAATTCCTCTTAAAGTTTCCTTCAAAGTGCTGGTGTGATATTGCCATATACAGTGGAGGAAATAATTATTTGACCCCTCACTGATTTTGTAAGTTTGTCCAATGACAAAGAAATGAAAAGTCTCAGAACAGTATCATTTTAATGGTAGGTTTATTTTAACCGTGGCAGATAGCACATCAAAAGGAAAATCGAAAAAATAACTTTAAATAAAAGAGAGCAACTGATTTGCATTTCATTGAGTGAAATAAGTTTTTGAACCCTCTAACAAAAAAAGACTTAATACTTAGTGGAAAAACCCTTGTTTGCAAGCACAGAGGTCAAACGTTTCTTGTAATTGATGACCAAGTTTGCGCACATTTTAGGAGGAATGTTGGTCCCACTCCTCTTTGCAGATCATCTCTAAATCCCTAAGGTTTCGAGGCTGTCTCTGTGCAACTCTGAGCTTGAGCTCCCTCCATAGGTTTTCTATTGGATTAAGGTCCGGAGACTGACTAGGCCACTCCATGACCTTAATGTGCTTCTTCTTGAGCCACTCCTTTGTTGCCTTTGCTGTATGTTTTGGGTCATTGTCGTGCTGGAACACCCATCCACGACCCATTTTCAGTTTCCTGGCAGAGGGAAGGAGGTTGTCGTTCAGGATTTCACGATACATGGCTCCGTCCATTTTCCCGTTAATGCGAATAAGTTGTCCTGTGCCCTTAGCAGAAAAACACCCCCAAAGCAAAATGTTTCCACCCCCATGCTTGACGGTGGGGACGGTGTTTTGGGGGTCATAGGCAGCATTTTTCTTCCTCCAAACACAGCGAGTTGAGTTAATGCCAAAGAGCTCTATTTTGGTCTCATCAGACCACAGCACCTTCTCCCAGTCACTCACAGAATCATTCAGGTGTTCATTGGCAAACTTCAGACGGGCCTGTACATGTGCCTTCTTGAGCAGGGGGACCTTGCGAGCCCTGCAGGATTTTAATCCATTGCGGTGTAATGTGTTTCCAATGGTTTTCTTGGTGACTGTGGTCCCTGCTAATTTGAGGTCATTAACTAACTCCTCCCGTGTAGTTCTAGGATGCTTTTTCACCTTTCTCAGAATCATTGACACCCCACGAGGTGAGATCTTGCGTGGAGCCCCAGAGCGAGGTCGATTGATGGTCATTTTGTGCTCCTTCCATTTTTGAACAATCGCACCAACAGTTGTCACCTTCTCTCCCAGCTTCTTGCTAATGGTTTTGTAGCCCATTCCAGCCTTGTGCAGGTCTACAATTTTGTCTCTGACATCCTTGGACAGCTCTTTGGTCTTTCCCATGTTGGAGAGTTTAGAGTCTGCTTGATTGATTGATTCTGTGGACAGGTGTCTTTTATACAGGTGACTAGTTAAGACAGGTGTCCTTAATGAGGTTGACTAATTGAGTAGAAGTGTCTAACCACTCTGTGGGAGCCAGAACTCTTAATGGTTGGTAGGGGTTCAAAAACTTATTTCACTCAATGAAATGCAAATCAGTTGCTATCTTTTATTTAAAGTTATTTTTTCGATTTTCCTTTTGATGTGCTATCTGCCACTGTTAAAATAAACCTACCATTGAAATGATACTGTTCTGAGACTTTTCATTTCTTTGTCATTGGACAAACTTACAAAATCAGTGAGGGGTCAAATAATTATTTCCTCCACTGTAGTAAAACACAGCATGCTATTTTGTAAGTCAGAAAGTTTTATTTCTGGTTCACACGGGCTTCATTTTCTGCATTTTACTGACACCTTTCACTGTGTAGTATGAGATGTGGAAATCAAATGTTTACAGTAAAGGTCCACAGCAAAGAATATGATTATTTCAGTGGGAAAAAATAATTTACTACATACATGCACACACAGACTAGATGCATGAATTAATCAGATAATGAATGCCTATCAAATTAACAGAAGCTGAAATATACACAGAATGCAATCACACGCACATTTTCTGCACAGAGTAGTGACTCATACTTGATGTACGCACCTGTAATATAAGGCCTAGGTTTTTTGACCGCTCCGTGCCTTCTGGAGTCCAGGGAGCAGGCTCGGCATCATCACGCCTTAGAAGGTAGCGCCAGACCAGAAACCCACATTTGCCTATTTCTGGCCAGTATTTCACAACCTAAATTTCAAGCAAATTAAAGCAGTACACAGTGTTGTCTTAAATCAATGGGGCATTTAGCAGCTTACGCATTAAACTGGGATTTGTCACATTTAGCAAAGCTTCAAAAGCAAATTAAAGACAAGGAAATAACCTTTTCTAAATTCACATCTATGGTAAACATAAAGAACACTCATTTAAAAATAAAAACACTAAAACCGTTGCACATAGAAAAAAATTTGGAAAAAAAATTTCACATCCAGTCTCACTGCTATAAAAATATTCCAGCTTTTTGCATTAGTGAGCTGCCTTAAGATTCTGGGAGTAGTTGCTTGTCAGCAGATGCAGAGCCAGGGGTGGGAGGTTACTGCCATATTAATGGATTCAGGCATTATTCTAATGACTTAAGTCTAGAATACTAGACTTAAACTGGCTGCAATGCAATTATTATTATTTTTTCAACTTTAGTTACTTTAGTTTACATTTTTTTACTAATCATCTTTATACACTAGTTCATTCTTTGTAAATCTTATCATAGCTGAAACTCAAGTAAATAAGCTATAACCATTATAGATAACAATGAAACAAATTGTTTGTAGTGCACTCCCCTTTTTTTTTTTTTTTTTTTTTTTTTTAAATGAAACAAAATAAAATGCATTCTTTTGAAATTTTAATTAAAACATTTAAAGGTGAAAGGGATGTATTTATCCCCAGAGATGGTAGACCTTGTAAATTCCATCATATCTGTTGCCATCTTCAGGGGCATATTTGCTGATTCTACGCCCCTTAGAACTACGAACCACACGGACTGGCTTCCCAGCTCTCCAATTCTTAGATTCTGCACCATCTTTATCGTTCAGAGCCGCATCACAGTTTAGGGCCAGGGCCCTGAAAGGATATTCAAACATATAAGTATGTGAAAGAGCTAAGAAACTTCATAGTCCTCTTGCCATTATTTTCATAATTTCTTGCCTCTGTCTGGTAATCTAGGTACATATTAAGCTTGAAGGTCCCCATACACCTTCAGATCCGCTCGCTTGCCGATGTCGTCAAGTGAGCGGATCTTCTCCCGATATCCCCCACCTACGGGTGGGTGATATTGGGAGAATCCAGGCTAATTCGTTCGTTTGGTCAAAATGTATCGCCCTATTGAAAAAAAAATGATAGCATCACTGAAACTAAATGAGCAAATAAGAACAAGGATATTGCTATAATTTTCTAATTATAATTCAAAAAAGCACTAAAATCAGACTGAATCAATGTACCCCATGCAATTGTAGATGAGCCAAATTGGAAGTTAGATCTGCTGTGTATGGCCACCTTTATAATTACTGCTTGGTTGTACACAGAATAAATGTATTTTTATATCTTCTATTGCCTATTTACACTTCTGAGCTTCAAAGGTTAAAATCAATCAAAAACAATAAAAGAAAAAAAGGAAAATCCCTTTTTAAAATAAAAAGAAATCATACACTGAATTTTAAGTTTTCAAATTGTGTGTGCACCACAGAAAAATAGAAACAGGGTGTGGAAGAGAAAGGAAGAATAGCCACAAACATTGCCTTTGCAAAATGGAGACTGAGAGCACCCATGTGCTTGGAAAACTGCTGTATCAGCACAAAGTTAGTGTACCTTTTTATGGCTGTGAAACTTTAATTCTTCATAAAATATTTTTATTTTATGGTGTTATTAGGATTTTAATGTTATATTGGATTGTCTTACCCCTGCAAATTCAAATATTTCTTGTCAGTACAGTCTTATTTTTATCCTTTTATTTTGTAGAGAACCATCAATGGCATTTAAACCAAGATTTTCTGTATCTCTGCTAAGGCTGATGGTATGGATCAGAGCTTTTTAAGGGAAAGACCATTTACAGGTGGTTCCCTTTGAAGTCAGTGGGAGGTGCCACAGAGAGCATTGGTGGGCCAAGCCACCAGGGCTGCCTAGGCAACTCAACCACCCCCACCATTCGGGCTTCTGTTTGCATGTGTGCTTGTTTGTTTACACACACAAGCGAGTTACAAGAGCCCGGACTAGTGGTAGGCGAGAGATACATGCCTAGTGTGCTCCCACCATTGTGTCTTTGCACGTGCACCTCCCCAACTTCCCTCTTGTTTCTGACCTGATAGAGGGGTTTGGATGCTGAAATGCATGTTTAATGCATAAAACAGCCTTGGGCGCAAAAAGTACCCTTAACTATCATTGCTTATGCTTATTACTACTCATAGCATAACTGAAATGCATGTTTAATGCATAAAACAGCCTTTAAAGGAGAACTATACCCCCGGGTGCAAAAAGTACCCTGAACTATCATTGCTTAGACCCCCCTCAGCTCTCCCATATCACATAGTTTTTAAGTTTACACTCTGTCCCTATCGCTAATTGCTAGCTAATAATGCAGAGTAGCACAGCCGTGTACCTGGCTCACATCTTCTTACTGACTGAAAACTCTTTGGGTCTCACCACCGACACCTAACCTGCTTGCGCATGCGCAGTTGAAGCAAATTTCCCACTACCTCCAACTGCACATACACAAGCAGGTTCATATTGGCGGAGAGACCCGAAGTGTCTTCAGTCGGTAAAAAGATGTCGGCGAGGTACAAGGCTGGGCTTCTCTGCATTTTTACCTAGTGGTTAATGATAGGGACAGAGTGTAAACTTAAAAACTATGCGATAAGGGAGAGGTGAGGGGGGTCATGGCAGTGATAGTTATGGGGGCTTTTTGCGCCTGGAGGGTATAGTTCTCCTTTAATTTTTTTTGTGCCCTGAACTTTTATTATGCAGAGTTTCTTGAAATTACCCTTTTTTTCCCGTACGAAGCCACAAGCATAACAACGTTTTAATGGAGATTAACGGATAACATGCAAAAATGTGATATTTGTTTCACTAATGCCATCCCTGACCAGAGAATTTCTTTATAAGTAATAAAAGGTACAATAACCATGGGCCCACATGTGGAAGAGTAACAAAACATAACTCACTCTTCTGTAGATAAACTCCAGGATTAAAAGGATTATAATACTAAACGCTACCAACTAACTGGTCAGGAAATTACATGCTGAAAAACACAAAGGGTGTAACATTTTGTCTGATATATAGTTTACCACCATTCTAGTTTTTATATTAGAAAGGTATGAGCAAATGAGTGAACAAAAGGTTTTTTTTTTCATTCAACTTACAAATTGAATCCACTATTTTCCTAATTGCCATTTGTGTCTTGTTTACAAATTATTACTTTAAGACTCATCAAAAGAGACACTACTGCAGACATATGAAAATCATTAAAATTTCAATGTGCATTCAAGTGATACTGACATGTGCCTATTGTATCCATAAGATCTTTTTCCTTTGAGAAGAGAACTTTTAAAGGGGTAGTGACCCTTCTCAGGTCATACCAGAATTGTATTCTTCATCAAAATGTACCTATTTGTCCTTTAAACCAAAGGTTGCTTATGCTTTAGGAGTGTGTCGGACTATGACACAGTTCTGTGGACCCTTAGAGCCTGAAAGGCGGAAATTAAATGCTTGACTGACAGAAATCTGTCAGCACAGTTAAATGGTGCTGTTGTCAGCTTATACCACATGACCAAAGAGCTCTCCTTTCTGCAGTGATAAGAGCAAGTCTGCAAGACGCATGTTTCTTTTTCATGCCATCTGTTGCCCACCTCTCATCAGTGCCTTTAGGTACCCTGATGGAAACTGAGTCATGGTAGCAATCTATAAAACCTATACCAACAGTGGTCTATTAAACAACGTCTCCAAAAGCATACCACCCAGACAATGTATAAAAACACGGGGAATCTAGAAATGAAGAGGAGCTGTTAATACCTAACAATGTAACAAGGTGAGTTGGGGGAGCATTAAACTGTGTGGAGCTGGGTGGAGTTATGGTCCCTGCAAGCACAAAGACAGACTATGTCCTGAAAAAGGAAATCCTAGTCCTAGTAGTTTTTAAAAAATTTAACACACACATTCTGTGATATTACCACAGACACCACCTACACTTGATAGGACTGCCCTTCAAACCAGACAGTAGTGTGCAGCGTGGTCAGGTTACTCTTTAAACGGCAGAAAACTTGTGGTTCACACCTTAACAGGGTAAACGGCTAAGTATTTACAAACGTATTATAATGATATTAAATTGTTTCTTAGAAGAATCCCTTTCTCAAATCATCAGCTCCCAATTAAACATTTTCTAGAATACATGCGCTTTATATAGTGTAAAAAAAAACTTTTAATATGCCTCATTTATCAGTAAAAGTTTCACTCACATATAAAACAAGTAAAAACTACTTGTCAGTCAATCTGAATCAGTGCCTGCCCTGGACATCCAGTTAATTGGAATCAGTGCCTGCTCTGGACTCGCTGATGTGGGCATCTTTCTTTACCCAGCGTGTTTCTCTCCAGGACGCACTCAGATGACATCAGCAGGTTGTGCCTAACGCGTTTTGCCACTCAAACTTCTTTGGAGGCTTCAGAGTGACGAAATGCGTTAGGTGCATCTATTCTAGAAAATGTTAAATTTAATCGTATTATGTGAAGGTAGTGTCAACAACACGCACAATTAATTTTAAGGTGTGTCTTAAATTTTTAAGAAACTACTACACTATATTATTTTTATTTTTTCTTTGTTATCTATCCTTCAGCTTTGTTTAAAAGCACTGGTTTACAGCACTAGGATTTCCTTTTTCAAGATGCACCGGTTGGTGAACAGATAATAATGAACCGGCTAAAGGAGTAAACCTTCCCTTAAAAGGTAGCCTTAGACATTTTTGGTCTGCTTTCACACATTTTAGTGTGTTCTGGTGGCAGCAACATCTCATGTATAAATAATGTGTAATGTGCTTGCACTATTTTTACATTTTGATGAACAATAGTAGCAAAAAAGGTAGACTATGTACATGTTCAATTTGCTGAAATATGTAGATCAATTATAACCACTGACCAATGCTATATTATGGGTGGGATTTGATGCTTTTAAATTGCAACACACTTTTGGAAATTTGCTGCCTACGTGAAGCAATAAGAGACAGTAGTTTAATTTGCAGAAAAGTTATCCTCTAACTTTCTTTGTGCCCCCACACAATAAGACACAAGGACAATGTAGGCACTTAAGTGTTAACATGTCAATATCACCTTAACAAACATCTATGAGTAACAAAAATTCCCAGACTTGAAACAAAAAGTATGCAAAAGTATGATAAGCATAAGTTCACTATTTGTTACTTATTCCAAATGCTCGATATACCTGTTCATATGAGTTAACGTCTGATCAAAAGAATGTTCGCCGATTCTTTTGTTCCCGGAAAGATCACGGCCTCCACTACCTGTATAAGTGAATTCATCACCTCGATCCTGACAAAAGTACATTTTTGACACTGTTATTCAAGCAGATTCAAGACAGCAGCATGAAATACATTGTTACATGTTGCCATATAAAACACATACCACTTCATCTTCAAAACCCCCTGCTAACACAAGAGAATAGGCTCCATCATTGCTGCGTCCATGGATGCCACCCACATGAGGTCTGTGGACACCTGCTTCACTAACCTGGGGGGTTAAAAGTAACAAATTTCCAATACTATAGCTGCAAAAACTGAAAATAACAACCTAAAATATTTCTCCCTTGAGAGGCGTAGAATTACTTTGAGTGAAAAATAATATATAAGGTACCGGTATACCACTGTACCTGCAGTTATGTGCCACAGCATATCATCATCTTGTAAGGAAGTGTAATTTATACTTAGCATTCTGAAAGCATGGAGGAGCCTTACATACAGAATTAAAGTTATATAATCATCTCTTAAAAACACAATAATAAGCATATCATGTACAAGAAGATTTCTCCTACATTCTTAAGAAAAATTATTTCCTTGCACTCAATGAAAACAATTTTTCTTATTACATGTGCCAACAAAGGTAACTAGATATAAAACAGGCTACCAACTGCTCACTGAATCTCATTTCCTTCACTTCCGGACATGACTTTCTGGGCAGAATCTGGAAGAGGTACTATGGGCCTATTGCCCATAAACTGCATTATTTATATAGCATTATAACTAGCTTTTGGAAGAAATTCATGAAAATGAATTCATTCATGAAATGTCATGAAACAAGAGAATTTCCAGAAATAATATCAGAAGTGAAAGCCATGGGACACAAGCAATATATTTCTACAAAATAAATGATATCTGAAGAATATTCTGTTACACAATACCTGCACTCGGAATTTCCACGTAGCACCAACAGGGACCCCTGGGATAGGTCCATAATGATTAGATGGAACAATAGTGCACTCCTTTGTGCGGCCAACACAAGCCATTCCCTAATATAAAAAGAAACAAAAGCCCAGAGTCTGCACAGCTGTCAAATGTTTTAGGTATAGAGATTACTGAAAATAAAAAAAAAACAAAAAAACATTTAAGCAGAGATGCACTAAATCTGGGATTCTGTGTAATAAAATTCACACACTGTACCTTCCCCCAGTCCCTCTGGCTCTCAGTGCTGGCGGAAGGCATCTTTGCTTTCTTTTTACTCTGCTTTAGTTTCTCACCAGCTTTCACCACTTCAGTGGCATCATTTTTACAGGAAGGGCAATACCTACACCAAGACATAGCAGAGTTTATTTTCATACATGTTCATTTTCAATTAGTTTCTCCAGCATTAAGTTGTAATAAGTAATTTTCTTTCATTTATATTAACTCAGACAGTTAAAAACATTTTCACTAGAAAGCCCCTACTGTACGTCTACTCAGCTCCTTTTTTATTACAAAGGAACCATAATGTGTAAAAACCAAGCATTTGCCAGTGCATTAAACTCTCATAAAAATAAAAGGAATGTACTTTAAAGAATAATGTTTCAGGTTAATTTATTGAAAATATTTTAAAAAAAGCCTACTAGTCCCACCCATCTGTTCTACTTCCTGCTGCCTCCTTTCTCAAGCTGTGCAGGGGAGCTGGCAGCTCTCAGCACACTGCACTGTACGATAGGAACCAATCAGCATCTGAGCTGACCTGATAGGGAAATAAATGCAGGCCTATAATTTACTATCCCCCTTATACTGTGCTTCTGGCAGGGACCATTAGGACACAAATATGCCCACTACAAACCAGAAAACAGACCCTGTTAAAAAACGTGCACTAGGCATAGTCCTTATGGAATGTAGCAACCATATCAGGGGCATCAATTGTTACTGTTGGATACACCGCAAGATCCTCCTCTAAACTGCATGTGACATAAAAACTCCATAAAACCTCATATTTACAAAATATTATTATATATCCACATAGATAGGCACATGGTTAAACACAACCCATATTACTAGCACAGGACATGGGTAATAGAATGTTTGTCATGAACAAAAACTGGCAGAAGCTAGCCATCCAGAGTATGGGCAAGTTGATTCTTATTTCATGAGAGGACTGCATGTCTATGATATGAATTCCAGGTACATTATAACAGTTCTGCTATAGGAAAGGCCTGCTTATCTATGATGTGAATTGCAGGTACACTATAATAGTTCTGCTGTATAAAAAGCCAACATATCTGTAATGTAGAAAAAATAAATAAAAGATGCCGCTGATAGTAACTGCGCACAGCCTTAACATTTAATCTCGCCACTCCCAGGCAAAGCTGTATCATCCAGCTGGAGCACTAGCACCTAAGCACAATGGTATTAGAGTTCCACAGCCAGACCATCACCATTTCCGCCACTGCCTGTTTAGATCAACATACTGCTGACGTGCTTTTCATACCCTCACTTGGACTTTGTCAAGGTGCAATCAGTTTGCATCATCTCAGCAGCCTCACTCAATATGAAATCTCAGTACACACTTTAGATACTCCTGTGCATACGACCCTCCAGGGGTGGCTATTCAAAGATCATGTTGTTTCCCATAGAAAAACCATTAGCACCATCTTGGTAGAGGGCAATGAGGTCTAATGCCCTTACTTATATCTTAGATCACAAAGTTTTCTATAGAGGCCATTAGCACCATCTTGGTAAAGGGCAATAAATGGCCTTACTAACATCACAAATCACATAGTTTTCCATGGAAAAGCCATGATGAAAATAAAAACACCTTACTTACAGTAATCAGCACTACAGGTCACTTAACTATTAAACATTGCACATGATGCCACCAGATAATATTTGTACTTAAATAGACCAAAGCTACAGGGAATGTCTTGGCAACTGTCTATTTTTTTTGGAATTTATGTATAAATACTGCAACCTGATTGGATGCTGTACAGAGGTTTTGTTGTTAAGGGAAAAAAATACACTTCCAAAGCCTTTGGTTACTTGTTTACTGGTCCAAATTTCATCTTCTGAGAAAGGAATATCACACAGAGTTATTTTTTTGCCCATTTTGTGTTTTCAGTGGAGAATCTGCAAAATTGCCTGAGAAGTGTTTTAATGTTATTTGTGTTGCCAGCAATAGGAGGCAGCAATAATTATTTTTGGTGTTTAAACAGTGCTCTTGAAGGAAGAAGACATTTAAAGAAGCTGTGAATCCAATATATATATATATATATATATATATATATATATATTAGTATTAAAAAAAATCAATGGTTTTATGCCCTCACTTGTGACATTGGTCTTATTATTTGTAAATGCAATTGAAAAAAAATCAGTCTCTTTCTAGGTTTTACACATACCAGTCTTCATCTTCTGGTATCTTTTCTAAAGGTGGATTCAGGCAGTATATATGGTAAGCCATGTTGCATTCATCACATAAAAGCTGCATGTGCGCATCCTGCTTTCCACCACACATATAGCAGGAACAGAACCTGCATTCAGTGTCTGGATCTGCTTTGCAGTGCTTACACTCAGGCCCACTTTTCCCTGCAATAAAAGGGGAGGCACGTTAGGCATGCAATATACATGGTTACAAACTACTCAGAAGTCATTGATTCTGGTTTGATTCTTAGGGTAGCTGCTGTTCAAACTCCTTAAAGCCTCAGTGTTGTGTTACGCTCAAATTTTTCATTTTACAGTATCGTGCATAACAAATTTAGAAGATCCTGTTTAGTTATAACATCAAGGTTTAAAGAAAAAAAAATAGGATTTTTTTTATAAAGAGAATTAAAAAAGTATCAATATGTGATTGCATTAACTTTTTTAGTTTAACAACTCACTAGGATCCAAAGGGATGTGAATGCAGTCACTAATTTAAAGAGCAACCAGAACACCACCCAAAACTACATTAAGGGCAGTGGAACACGGGGAGAATAGTCGGCCGCAATAAATCTTCGTTACTGCGGGCGACTTATCTCCTTGAAATGCCATCCCACCAGCAAAAATGTAAATCGCCGGTGGGATGGCATACGCGTGCTTACTGCTTCCTATTGCATGGAGAACTGTACCTGCCAAACATGTTCCTAGTCCCTTCATACTCTATATCCTAAACATGAGTAATCCAAAGACCATGGCAATATTTGAGGGACAAGAAGCTGCAAAAGATATGTCAACTGCAATCTTTGTTGCCATAGGCCTTCTATGTCTAATATTCTACAGGTATGGGACCTGACAGCCGGAATGCTCAGATAAGGTATGGAGATCCAAATTATGGAAAGATTCCTTAAGTCTACTTAAAATTGATTTAAACATTAATAAATCCAATAGGATTGTTTTGCCACCAATAAGGATTTATTACATCTTAGCAAAGATCAAATAAAAGGTAGCGTTTTATTATTACAGATAAAAAGGAAATCATTAACAATTTTTAATTATTTGCTTATAATGGAGTCTATGGGATATATTTTATATCCACTCTTAATTTGCATTTCTCTGCAATGTATTTCCGTATTAGAAAATGAATGAAATATAACGTACGTGGAAAATCTGAAAGCTGTTCAATGACTTCTAAATCAAGGTATTAAAAATAAATAAATAAATAAATAAAAAAAACAAACTCACTTTTGAATTCTCCATCCCCAGATGATAGTGGGTAAGCTCCAGGCTTTTCTATTTTGTAAATTTCATCTGCAAAATTTATCTTGCAGTCGTTTATTACATCCACAGAGCCACTATAATAAAAGAAATTATACCTTTTTAGTTAAAGTTAAAATAAAAAAATGTGACTATAAAGCACATAATTCCTAAAAATCATATGAACGACATTCCATGTGACTTTCTATAGCCGCCTAACTTTCAATCTCAACCTCATGTGCTCATCACGCCTTACATTTTCAGATGTTTTTAGAGCCCCCCTTTTGTAGTCCAACATTTTCTCATGTCATGTCAGGCTTAACTCTTTTACTGCCAAGCACGTATGGCATACGTGCTGGCAGTAAAAGGGCTTAAACGCCAACGACGTGTCTCATACGTCGTTGGCGTTTAAGCGCTGCCCTCTGCAGCGGCGGCATGTGCCGCCGATAGCTCACAGGACCCTCCAGGAAGCAGCAGACGCGATCGCATCGCGTCTGCTGCTTCCTGCTTCCTCCCTCTCCCCCAGCGCCGGCCCAAATGAGGAAGGAGGCGATCGGTCTTCAGGAACAGGTAAGGAGTTTTTTTTTTATTGCATTTACACACTTTTACACACTTATACACACATTTACATACATTTATACACACTTACATACATTTACACACACTTACAGCACACATTTTAGCATTTTTTTATTTTTTTTTTTTCATTTTTCACACTTTTATACACTTATTTACACTCATATACACACTTACACACTATCACACAACTTTTACACATGTACACACATGTATACACAAACACTTTGGGTTTTTTTTGTTTTGCTTTTTTTTTTTTTTTTTTTTTTTCATTTTACCACTTTGTTTTTATTTTCTTTTACCTAAAAACTGTTTATTTTGATAGCGTAACTATTGGATCAGATATTCTGGCCACTAATTACACTGTCATGTGACTTATTTTGTTGTTTCACTGATTTGCACAATTTTTGTGGTTTTATCACATTTTATCCCTATATAAGTGTTCCTGATCTGTTTTTAGCGTAGCTTTGCCAGGTGTAACTTTGGTGTACAAAAATAACTTTACCTATTTTGAATTCATCAGAATGTGTACTTTCCAAAAATATATGGTTTTGTGGGGGTCTCTGTATAGTTAGGGGAAGTTTTGGCACATAATACACTGACAGGGGGCTCTGTGTGCAAAAGCTGAGCAGGCAGGCGAGAAATCCTTATGCGCTATTTTCATTTTGGGTTCAGTACATACCGCAGACTTTGGTATATCTATGTATATTGGGCATCAAACTGTTCAGTAGACCTCTGGTGTTCCTTTTTGGGGTGATTTGTCTTTATCTGATCTTTATCAAGAAATTGTGAGAGATAAATGCGGCAAATTGCAACATTTTTATGCGATTTTCGAAATGTCATATAAATCTGCAAACTTAGGAAAGCTTTACAGCTTGGTACTTTGTAGCAATAAGAAATATTTACCCATTATAGATTCGGGGGGATGTGTATTTTCCAAAAATATATGGCTTTCTGGGGTGAATGTACTTTTTTTGTAGCATTATCCCACATAAAGGATGTAAATGTGTTGATTTTGCAGGAGCTGAAATGATAGATCATATGGGGGTATGTTCCCATTGGGGCCCCTACATGCCACATACTTAGGTAAACCTATACATATTGGGCATCAAACTGTTCAGTGGACCCCTGGCGTTCAAATTTAGGGTGTTTTATCTTGGTACCTAACACTATGTGGGAGATAAGATGCTGCAAAGTGGAAGCTTTGAGGGGATTTTTGGAAATGTCATCAAAATTGCTAACTTTAGAAAAGCTGTGCGGCTTGGTACTTTGGAGTAGAAAGACATGGGTACCCATTTTAGATTCGGGGGAATGTGTACTTTCCAAAAATATATGGCTTTCTGGGGTGAGCGTACTTTTTTGTAGCTTTATCTCACATATAATGATGTAAATGTGTTGATTTTGCAGGAGCTGAAATGACAGAAATGACAGTATATATGGGGGTATGTTCACATTCGGGCCCCTACATGCCACATACTTGGGTAAACCTATACATATTGGGCATCAAACTGTTCAGTGGACCCCTGGTGTTCAAATTCAGGGTGTTTTATCTTGGTACCTAATGCTATGTGGGAGATAAGATGCTGCAAAGTGGAAGCTTTGAGGGGATTTTTGGAAATGTCATCAAAATTGCTAACTTTAGAAAAGCTGTGCGGCTTGGTACTTTGGAGTAGAAAGACATGGGTACCCATTTTAGATTCGGGGGAATGTGTACTTTCCAAAAATATATGACTTTCTGGGGTGAGCATACTTTTTACTAGCTTTATCCCACATATAATGATGTAAATGTGTTGATTTTGCAGAAGCTGAAATGACAGAAATGACAGTTCATATGGGGTATGTTCACATTGGGGCCCCTACATGCCACATACTTAGGTAAACCTATACATATTGGGCATCAAACTGTTCAGTGGACCCCAGGCATTCATATTTAGGGTGTTTTATTTGGTTACTTTATGACCTGTAGGAGATAAGATACTATAGACTGGAAGCTTTGAAGCGATTTTTAAAAAAAATCACAAATTTTGATAAAAACCAATAACTTTAGGAAAGCATTGCGACTTGATAGTTTGGAGTAGACAGACAGTTGTGCCTATTCTGTATTCCCCAGAATCTGTTCTTTCCAAAAATGTACAATTTTCTGGGATAAACCTTCTGTTAGTGGAATTTTGGCCTTGAAATCCAAAGTATGCAGTTTTTTTGGAGCAGTGCTTTGGGAATTTGGTAGTGTACTGCTGGGAGTTTTTGACCTATACAAGTGAGAAATCTCCATAAAACTATATATATTTGGTATTGGCACGTTCAGGAGACATGGGACTTTCCAAATCAGTTGTATATTCGTGCATAAAATAATTTTTGTTTCTAGTATGTGTGATTATATTATGGAAAATTTGATTTTTTTTGCATTTTTAGACATTTAGAAGCCTATATCTTGTTACAGAATTGGAATTACACAAAAATTCTACCATATTTTGAAAGCTTAGGTTGTTCTGAAAAAAACGATATATTGTTTTCCTTGGTAAACTAAAAGTCCCCCCGAGGAAAGGCCCCTAAAGTGAAACAGTGCAAAATGTTCAAAAACTGTCTGGCAATACAAGTTCCGCTTTGACCAAAATGGCTGGCAGTAAAAGGGTTAATCTTATTTTTCTTTCATACTGCAAGAAAGAGACAATTTTTGATTGGAGTCCTCTTCTGTCCTGACCATACAAATACTGGCTTATGATGACCGATAGTAAATGGTCGTCAAGCACACCTACACCATGTCCCTGGATGGAATTTAAGAAGACATCACAGTTGCTGCATTCATAATTTGACCAGTATTCTATATACAATTATCTATTTACAATTATCATTGTTTACACCAAGGGGCAGATTTATCAAAACTTGAGTTCGAATCCCGAATGGGAAAAATTCAGATTGGAAACAAAAATTTCTGAAGATCTCAAATATCACAACAATGCGGCACAAGTTGCACAAGCGGCGAAAAAGTTGCGGAAAATACGATTGGACCGATTGAGCGAATGGTCGGAGAATTGGTGGATAAGTAAATGTGCCCCCAAGTGAAAGCATATTTGCTCCCAATTTGGTTTTTGCAGGGACTGTATAAACTAAAGGTACAGCCTAATTTTCAAATATACAATTGATACAGGCCATTCATAAAATCTTAGATATCAATTTTAATAAGTGCAATACCAATAGTGCCCAGCAGATGTCACATAAGTTGCAATTATTTCACAGCCTATATATAATACTTAGTTTCATAATATGGAGTGAAAGGAACATGCATGCTCCACTCATGTCTCTCTAAAAGCAAAATAACTTTAGAGGTATAAATATAGTAAATATAAATAATATAATAAAACCAAAGCAAATAAGGCTAAACTTGTATTTTTATGGTCAGACACAATGTATTAAGCCTTTTATCCCCCTAGACTAAGTATTTTAAGTCTTTTTGAACCCCAGATTCACATAATTTATATTAAAAAAAAGAGGAAAGCCTACACTGAAAGATTTAACACAGATCATATTTAAAAACAGCCAACGTTTAAATAGCTATGGTGCACAAGACATTCTCTGCCATGGGAGAGAAGCCTGATACAATCACTGCAGTTTCCTCATTTACTACAGTTGCCACTCTCACCCTGAAAAGCACCAGTACCAGTATGCAACATCTTTCCCATTAAAGTTAACAAGACACAGCAGTGTTGGGGGAATAAAACACTTTTCATATTAAAGACTTAATATGGCAGTTCTCTGAAACCTCTGTCATCTGAAATAGATTAGGCCGTGAATCTGCCCCGTGCGCCATTAGCCTTACATTGCAGTACTACATTAGTATTCTACACCATTTTTCTTGCAGGGGCTTAACAATATAGAGACCCTGCAACTGCAGAAGGCCTGAATGGTGCATAATTTCATTACATGTTTGTGAAACAGGTTGTGTTTCTGAAGGCTTGGAGACCCGAAAACTATTTTACTACTAGTACATCGGCTAAATACAACAAATGATTTCCAGGTTCGCCTATGTTTAGCTTTATTATTTAACTGACACACATTCAAATCTTTACTCTCATACAGATCTTTAGGACTCCGTACAAACATTTGTACAGTAGGTTGATCTGCCGTGCTTTATGACACAGTGAAAGTATTGCAGTCTCAGAGGGTTACTCATTAAA
The DNA here is from genome assembly GCF_000004195.4 of Xenopus tropicalis. Taxonomy (NCBI): domain Eukaryota; kingdom Metazoa; phylum Chordata; class Amphibia; order Anura; family Pipidae; genus Xenopus; species Xenopus tropicalis. Next base: position 126,815,950 of record NC_030677.2, read on the forward strand.
GATGCATTTTTGTCTCTTCTGTTTGGTTCAGGCGCTGGCATTCAGCTACACATTCTGGCTATAATAATATGCCTGCAGAAAACTTCATAAGAATGTTATATGATAAGAACATCAATTAAACAAAGACTTGGATAATCTTTTCTCAAAAAGAAAGCTAAGATAATATTTACACAGGATTAAAAGTAGGGTTTACATTTATTGTATATTTATTTTCAGTAAGCTATTGGCCTAGGTTATTCAGAAAGCTTTATCTTGATAGTTAGGATTATCCATATGAGTCAGTGTAACCAGTTACATTTAATACATGGAGATGCCAAAATAATAAATTAAGAAGATTGCTTAGCTGTACCAAATTAATTACTTATGACTGGAGAATACCACACATACTTAGGTGTCCCCTTGTTATACCAAGAAAAAGATAATGGGAAGTGCTTAACAATCAAATCAGTATACAACTGATGTCCGTATAAGTTATGCAGTCCTCATATAAAGGCAGAAAAAATTTATGCAATTTTAGCAAATAATATAATTACAACAGTAATTAAAACACGCAATAAAATAATAGCTTTGACTACAATCTCCATGTCACCAATGCAATACAAAATTAAATTCACAGTGGCAGTATGTTCAGTAAAGCTTGGAGTCTTTTTCTCTCCACTCAAACTCCATCCAAGAAAAAAAAAGAAATAACACTGTTTTTAAGATATCTTATACTGGGTTTGGCCTGAACATTCACCATAATGGTATTAACTGTAAAATTGTTGGGCTCTGGGCTTTAACAAAACAGCGTCTTTATTTCTATTTGTCTTTGACTTTCTTTTTTTGGGCATAAAATACATTCAATACCAATGCATGGCATACAATAGCAACCATGTATACAGCAAGTGCCAATACAAAATTTATACTGTACAGGCACATATTACTAATCTCTCCTAACTGTATACAAGGCTTCTCAAAAGTGAAGCCTGCTCTTGTTACATTAAAAAAGTCTGTTATGCTGCTACCCACAGCCAGCATCTCCAGCGGTATTGGGTTAGAGCAGTTATCCCCAACCAGTGGTTTGTGAGCAACATGATGCTCACCAACCCCTTGAATGTTGCTCCCAGTGGCCTCAAAGCAGGTTCTTTTTGAATTCCTAGACTGGAGGCAAGTTTTGGTTGCATAAAAACAGCTGCCAAACAGAGCCTCGTTTAGGCTGCCAGTCCACATAGGGGCTACCAAAGAGTTAATCACAGCATTTGGCACCCTTGTGAACATTTTTCATACTTGTGTGGCTCCCCAACTCTTTTTACATTTGAGTGTGGCTCACGGGTAAAAAGGTTGGGGATCCCTGGGACAGAGCCTCCTGAGCTTACCTTTTGGATTCAACTGGCATGAACTGTGGGTGTTACAGGGTGTAGAGAACTAAAGCCACAAGCACCATTGTGCAACACACCCAGGGGGCTTCTCACTGCTCACCAGCTACACCTCAGATCAATAGGAGGGTGGCCATGCCAATAGATATTCATTGTAAGTTCGGCTTTAAAGTTCAATGGTAATTTAAAAGGTTGCTAGATGTGCAAAGTGATCCTCAGCAGATCTATAAATAGGAAAATAATAAAGGTTGCAGCAAATTGGCCCCCCAGCTAGTATACTAACTAGTATACTTGACAAAATGCAACGCTGCTTAAAAAAACAAAAACTTGCTAGCAGCCTTACTTGCAAAATCAGGCAAAACCTGCAACATTCCCATTTCCTTTTTGTTGTCAACCATATGCAGCTGTTTTGTACTATAGGAAATATCTTTTTCCTTGTTTTTTTTCCTGATTCTTCAGTGTATTTGTTCTGCATCTCCTATTGTGGTACAGGCTTTCGCTTGCTGTTAGGCTAATAGCACACAATGGATCAAGCCAAAGCATTCCTGTGTGTGCAAGTGATATGAATAGCACCTCATCTGTCACTGCCCCCAGGGGGGTTGATATTTTGCAGAAAACACTCCAATGTGCATACCAATATCTAACTCCCATTCTCATCACTCTGCTGTGTTTAGGCCTGGAAACATTGTTGATATATTTCAATAGATAATGCCCTAATTATTTGTAAAATATATCATTATAAAACAGTGTTAGTGTTTCATTGAAATGTGTGTATTATAAATAGTGGCTTTCTGAATTACACCAACAGGATAGAAGATGTAGTTCCATTGCCTCTATAAAAGCCTGTGACCTTGTGACCTGGGCCTGTGTGTGTTCATAAAGGTCCTAGAAGACTGAATACCCTTATATTTTACAGTGAATACATTATTACCTGTATAACCTATATAACTTTTGGAAATGCCAGCACAAAAGGTCTTTCCCACTCTCAAGCACTCACTCATGACTTATATCTTAGTTCCTTCTCTACTAGAACACTACTTACATCAAACTTTTCTGCCTGTTCAGTTATGCTTTCATAAATTCACATCTCAAATGTTTGGCTGCCATCCAAGGAGCTGCTGTTTTTATACATATTTTATGAAGACACTGAAAAACAATCCACAGTAAATGCTTAACCAAACCTGCTGAAAGGCTGAGCAAGGATTTGATTTTTCTTTTGTTTATTTTTGAATTGAAAGACAAATGTATGTCTTTCTCTCAATCTGTTTAAGATAAATTAGATGTTCCATCAGATGTGTGTATTAAGGAGGAACACTCTTTACTGGGGTTCAAAACACAGCCATAAATTGTTATACAAAAAAGAAGGGCAAATAACACAAATGTTTTCTGAGGCTACTGATAATAACTAAAACATCTGAATTTCAAAACATTTCTAAAATTGTTTGCAGAAAGTGTGTCAAAATAACACATGTATAAACTCATTGCATCTCATATCAGACATCTGACAGTTTCTTAAATGCTCTGAACAAAAGCCAGCAAGAGAAAAACATGACCTCAGCAACCACAGAATCCAAATTTCCACGTAGCATGAAGAAATTAAATTCCCAAAGAGGAAAAGGGGGAAACGCTACGGACCAGGACTTCAAGGAATTAGATTTTGCTGTGCATACACAGTTACATACACTGTTTCATAAAAATACTCATTGTCTGAGGATTAAATTATCTAAGCCATTAAGTACATTTATAAATCTGGCAAGATATGGTAACATGCATATTTCATACAAGCTCACGTGTATTTTTTGGCATTTTAGCTCTTGCCTTCCACGCAGGGGCAGGTTTCTCAAAATGTGTGATTAGAGCTCACCAGGAAACACTCACCCACTTTCTATTCATTCCTATGGGATTTTTAGAAAGGGTATCAGTAGTCACAAAGACCCATGGTAGCTTTATAAGTACCTTTTAACTCCACAAATATACTCAAAAAAAATGGTGAGAAGCACGGTCGCTGTTGCCATGAGGCGAATTGAGAAACTCGCCTTAGGCGGCAGCGCCCAATTAGTTACCAGGGGCGGCAAAAATCCGCTCCTGGTAACTTTAAGAGCTGATTTTCCCTTTATTATACTGGAAATTCAGCTCTGCTAGTGCAGGGAGCGCTCTCTGTACTAGTGAAGCAGCCTCCCCTAGACCCTCTCCGGCGCTCTAAAGGTAAAGGGGGGGGTGGGGGGGCAAGGGGGTGGCACCGTGAAAGCCCCTCAGGCGGCATTAGGTACAGAAACACTGCTGGCGAGAAGACTACAAGACCATACAAACAAGGATATAAATATAAAAGTATGTGGTCTATTGCCAGGAGTGCTTAGGAAATGGGATTTTCACAATAAGGCAGTATTCTGTAATTTTGAATTCCATGATCTAATGCTGCTAAATACATATGACTTAACCCAAAGGCGATGCTGAAGAGATACAAAAGATGTGCAGTAAGGATAATGTTGAATGGCTGGGAAAACATAATCCATCCACGCCTAATAAGAACTCACTACAATACTTTATATGGGAAAAATGCTTAGAATTAGGTTTCCTATCATTATGGCAAAATACTATTAGCGGTAAATTCTGATAAAGGACACTGCAAACTGTGAGCATTAAAATAGTAGTGCAAACACACTTCCCTGAGAGGTTGCCAAAGTTATATTTTATTATTTACCTAGACTTAAAGAAAAAATAAATGAGAAAAAACAATAATGAATCAACTTGAAGGCCTTTACTTCTGCACTTGCTACAGTTTTTTTTCCTGTCTTTTAAATTGAACAAATGAAAACTAACTGCATCATTGTGCATGTGGACAACGCTTGTGGAAAGAGTGTTTAAATATATTGCATGACGACAATGTGTTAACTTCTGTTTACTTATTAAATCAACAACACATTTTATTTGTGCTGGGGTGCACAAATATGGGGCAATTGCTCATTCTGTTTCGGTTTGAAAATTTTAGATTTACTTTTGACAACCTTTCTGTATATATGTTTAAAACTAACATTTCATTTCTATTGCTATTTATATTTGATCTAAAATGTTTGTTACAGCAAAGAAAAATACAAAATAGTGTGTTTTTGTTAAATCTGAATTTATGATTCCCTTTATGAAGGCTTTTATACAAAAATAATTGTACTAAAATTAATGAGTGCAAAATGATTAAAAAAAATTGCATGGCAACCAGTGTGCACTTGTAAAAAAAAACCACAACTGGCACTGAAGCTGTATTTCAGACTTTATTTGCCAACTGAATTTTTGTTTGTTGCAATACTCCTCAATCCCACGTTATACTTATACTATAAAATACTCTAAGATGTTTCCAAAGCAAATGGATACCTCACTTAAGATATGCAAGGGCCACATTTAAATGTTAAGCCTCACTGGCAAAGATCTCAACCCACAGGAAACAAATATGACTGCTCACGTCAGTTGGAAGAACACAAATTATATAGTGGCAAAAGTTTATACTAGAGATTTTGTCTTACAAGCAGTTACAAAAATTACAGTTGCTTACCCCAAAAATATCTTGGCAAAAACTTCTTTATTAGTTCTTGACATTTCCTTTAGTTCAGTTATTTCAGCATCAAACCAGAATCCCCGCTCCTCTGGAGTTTCAACATTGTAATTCACCATGACTTTGTCACCAGTTTTGAGATCGCTCCACTTTAGTAAAGTTCTTGCTCTTGGCCGCAGGTTGGACAAATCCATTTCCACTAGGCCATTTTCTGGATAACTGGGATAAAACATTTTAGATTTTTCTCAAACACAATTACACAATGGCAATATACAGAATTGACAAAAAAAAGATGGAAATTTTGAATGTTTCATTTATTAAATAAGATTTGAATTAAACATCCCTCTGCAAGAAAAGCTATACGCAGGGCTAGAACTATGGGCACAAGCCTAAGGTGCTAGGTGGGGGCTGCTGGGCACATACCTCTTCTGTCTGCCTACCCCCTCTAACTCTGAGCAGCAGCCAGCTTAGAGAACAGCAGCTGCTCAGAGTTTTCTTATTTGGCATGTCATGGCAATCGGCGATGGGGCTTTGCCTTTGGTACTCTTGCTGCTCCATCAGGCCCTGGCTATAAGGCAATAGTATTGGCTTTCATAAAAGTATTTGCAATTATTGGTTTATATAATGAAAAATTATGGATTTTTTTGCAAGAGCAGACTAGAGCTATCTATACACAGACCAACAGTGGCTACAGCCATTTCAAGTTGGCAGATGAATGACCCATGTACAGCATCAAAACGACAGCCTGCCCAACCAAAATCTTGATGTAACTGATTATTGTGTGTCAGTGTGAGAAGCTTTTTATTGTGGCAGTGTTAGAATTTTGCATATGGGAAAAGTGTTTATCTTTCTGTTTTTATGCAATGTACAGATACATTTCTTCAAAGTATCTTAAAATCCTGAATCCCTATTTTGAAACCAGAAACGTCTTCAAATTAGATTCACAAGACTTACTCGTCATATTTGATATGATAAATAACATTTTCATCTTCATCCAAAATGTCATTGTAAGAAGTTGAAGGATTAGTATCCACAGCATGGGAATTTTCTCTTGAATGCTCCAGGTTTCCATTAGTTTCTCTGTAAGAATGGCCACCTTTCAAGTAAGCCTTGCCATTCTTCTGTGCTTTTTTCTGGGTGACATTCTCCACATGAGCTTCAAACCAGGCTCCTATACTGACATCACGGGCATCCACCAACTCGTTAATCTAAAGACAATTGAAATTTAGATTAAACAAACAATTAACACTGTAATTAATAATAATCTCTCTTTAATGAGACAATAAACTGGTTTCAATAACACTACCTGTGTACTGCCTGCTATGGGTAACTAAATAAATAGCAAACTTTAGACCATTTATTACATTACCCCAATAGTCCAGTAGAACACCTACTCCAATAAGTATATCTAGAATCTCTACGTTAAGCAAGACAGGACTTCTGTTGTTCACCAAAAAGTTTACTTGAATAGTTAGTACTGGGAAAGGGATTCCTCCATGCAAGCATACAAAATCGAAGCAGAACATTTTTTTCCCAAAATTACTTAACTTGACACAATATTACAAGATGTTCTTGGGTAAAAGAAAACACACAATTGCTAATAAATGTTAAATTGTGCCAGAATATTTTCCACAGTGCTGTCCACAACCCTCACAGGAACTGCAAAACTTTGGAATCACTAACATCTGTATTGAGTCACTCATGTAATAAAATGCATGCTAACTTGCAAAAGTAACACTAACACAAAATGATTCTGCTTTTCACAAAATATAAATGACGCCATGTGCGAAAGTGCAAATATTCACATCCACAGGTAGTTCAAATTGATACAGTTAAAACTATTTACATTTTTTATTTGGAACACATATTTAATGTACATCCATTATCATAAATTATGTTGCAAAGACCTTTAGCCCCCATCTATCCTGACCCTTGAGGAATGCAAGAGCCTACCAACCCACTTACCCTCCTGGGTGATACCAACTATGTGACTGGGTTGATTTCTTTTTTTTTTTTGTTTTTTTTTTTTCATTTCAATATAGGCAGCAGTGCTTCATGAAATTCTGAGCACATGCCAGCTCGCATGACACTGCCTCACTGTGTAGTGTAAAAAGTGCTGTGCTATGATCCAGTGATACTGGCACATGATTAACAGAGAAATAGACTTCCACCTAGTGGACTGCATCTACATTCTCAGCAAGCAGAGTAGTAAGTTCTTTTAATGTAGATAGCAGGTAACTGAAATCAATTGTACACTATTAGCTAGCTATATACTTAAAATTACATATTTCTACATGTAGGTGAACATGCCCTTTAAAGGGATTCTGTCGTGATTTTTATAGTGTACTTTTTATTTTATTTTTTTTATAAATATATATATATATAAATCCAGGCCTTTCTGCTATCGCAGCTTATAACTGTGACACTTTATCAGAATGTGTTCAACTGCTTTGAATGCCCAAACTTTTTCAGCAGTAGTGCTAAGCACAATCACCTCTCCGAATGTTTGCTCCTATGCAAATCACAGGTGGCAAGAGAGGTTTCAGAAATTTTTCATTCAGGGCACAAAATGAGTTGTTACATCTAAAATGCCCAGTAACGTTTTACAGAATGGCCACAATCATTACTGCTCAGTAGAAAATACAATGGTTTTAAAAACTGCCCCCTTTAAAGACTGAAAGGATTCATCTCTGTACTGTACTGTGCACAAAGATGTGGGAGAAACAAACAAAATCTTGTGCATCTTTTAAAACTAAAGCATAAGGCATTAGTAAAACATTGCATAAGTTGTGGTAGAAATTTTTTGCAACAAAGACCAAAAGACCAAACATTTTTTTGCCCCCACTGCTGATATCAATAGAAAAGCTATATTAGTTGAACCACCAGTGGACGTTAGCCAGCATGATATCTACTGGCAAGCAATTCTAAAGGCCTATGTTTCATAGGAGCAGAATACTGCTAAAGCTGAGCAGTCTCTCATTATCGTCATTTTCAGGATATGTTAAATGGGTTAACTATGCACATTCATTGTACTTTGAAAGAGAAAAGAAGAAATACACTGCAGCACAATTACCCATTAGCTTGAAATCATTACAGATTCCTTTCTTCAGCATTTCCCAGTTCTGCATAAGCTAAGGATTCCTACATCATATCCATGCCAAAAAACCTTCAGTTCCCGCAACAAGTTCATAACAAATGCAAGCTCAGTATCACAAAATCCCCATGGTAACCGAATGTTAAATTAGACACGTGAAAAGAATACCAGATGAGAGCTATAGCCGTAGCTACACTGAAGTCTGAACCACACATTCCTTAATATTCAGTGGGGATCATTAACACTTATTGCTTGTACAACTGGTTAGGTCAGCTGGTTATCTCTAGCACCTGCATACAAAGAAGAGGAAGACCAAAGTATTCTAAATTTTCATTCTTTTAGCAAGCGCTTGATAACTGCTGCTTACACCTTGCACATTTTCACCATCAGAATTCTGTCGCAGAAGCCCGTCAGTTTGCAAATTGTTTAAGCTTGGGGAACATTTTCTAACATCTTGAAATTTCCTATTATAAAAATTTTCTATATAACAAGTCAGTTGTTTTTATACTGCACACTAATGACACAGCAGACCTACTACACATTATCATGCTATCAAATCGCATTTTAAAAGTATTTCTTATGTAAAATAAGATTTAACAGAAATGCTTAGCAACAATTATGATGGCAAGCATTTGTTGCAACAGGGATACTAACCCAGAAGGTACTTTCTGCACATTCCGTTCCGAGGCTTAGCCTTGCGATTGCGAAGATTAGGAAGACTAAAGATTAATAATTGCTTTCACTTTACAATGCTGGTAGCATAGGCTCAGAAATGTTGGGAGTAACTAATCTCTTATTTTAAATGTTAGTACAAAGTTGCAATTTGGGCAGAATAGCATAAGAGAATGGATAAAAGTTTCAGTTCTTTCTTAAGAGAGACGGATATTGGCAATAAACCGTAGTAGGATTTGACTGTGTGAATATACAACTAGAGAAGAGTCAAATGAGCATGATACCATAGGTCTTCTACTACAGAAGAGCTCTATCAACAGCTAAACAACTGTACAGGTATGGGAACTGTTACCCAAAATGCTCAGAATCTGGGGTTTTCCAGATAAAGTTTTTTCCGTAATTTGGGTCTTCATGCCTTAAGTCTACCAAAAAAATCATTTAAACTTTAAATAAACCCAATAGGACTCTTTTGGGCAAAGGCACACTTGTTTCATGAAAAAAATCACGAGGCACACCACCATTAGAAAATGTTAAAAAATTTAACTCTGTGCCCAGCAGCAGTGCCCCCCTAGTACATTGGTGCCAAGAGCAGTGCCCCCCTAGTACATTGGTGCCCAGCAGCAGTGCCCCCCTAGTACATTGGTGCCAAGAGCAGTGCCCCCCTAGTACATTGGTGCCCAGCAGCAGTGCCCCCCTAGTACATTGGTGCCAAGAGCAGTGCCCCCCTAGTACATTGGTGCCCAGCAGCAGTGCCCCCCTAGTACATTGGTGCCAAGAGCAGTGCCCCCCTAGTACATTGGTGCCCAGCAGCAGTGCCCTCCTAGTACATTGGTGCCAAGAGCAGTGCCCCCCTAGTACATTGGTGCCCAGCAGCAGTGCCCTCCTAGTACATTGGTGCCAAGAGCAGTGCCCCCCTAGTACATTGGTGCCCAGCAGCAGTGTCCCCCAGTACATTGGTGCCAAGAGCCAGCCCCCCTAGTACATTGGTGCCCAGCAGCAGTGCCCCCATAAGTCAGTGTGCCCCGTGGCCCCCCCTAATACATTGGTGCCCAGCAGCATTTTACTTCTGCTCTTCGGCGGCTTCTCCAGTGGCTTCAGCAGCATCTTCGTATCCCTCAGGCGCGCCGCCTCTGCACTTCTGCCTATACGCGACCGCACACAGGCCCTTTTATAACGTTGCGCCCCGTGCGTACTGACGTCACCCGTACACACGGGGCGCAACCAATGACAGGGCCCGGATTTTATTGAAGGTTGCTTCACATGTAAAACATATGTTATTATGCAAAAGGTATGTTGGTTGGAAGACCCCTTAAAAAATGTGTAATCGTTTTCAGATATTAACTTTTAACTTTTTCACCCTCGCAGCAGTTGAGTTCCTGTGTTCACACATGCTGCTAGAGCGGGTTGCAGCAGATTTCTTTCAAAGCAGTCGGGTCTGCAGTAGCTTTGAGGCACAAGTTCTCTGCTTACTGTACTAATCAAGCCTGAAATCTGTTGGCCAGATCAGTAGAAAGCAGATCTCCTAAAAATACTGAATGCTCTGAAAAACTTTAGTCACTCCTTACTGCTAGGCTGCATGTTGGAATGATATCAACCCCCTTTCCCCTCAGCAGCCAATTGGCACAACAGTGGGAAAGTAGCAAGGTAGCAGCTACTTGACACCTGTATTGCTAAAACTGCTCTCATGCCCCACCTAATGGTAGATATGATAACAGAACTTAATGTAAATAATCCAAGTCTGTTTTACCCAGTTCATTACACTGAGAAGGAGAAACAATAGCTTGTTTGAATAGCTGCTTGAAAGTAGTTTTATTGTGTAGTGCTGGCTCTTTCTGAATTCTCAGGATCAGGCATAATGACCTGCCTACACACCATAAAAATCACAACAGAATCCCTTTAAAGGGATTAGTAGCTTCTGTGCTGCAGCTCTGGCTGCTAGTAGCTCAGATTACAGCACATTTGGGAGGGGGAGAGAGATTATGGGAGGGGAAGGAGGAGAAGGGAAGGGGATAGAGGAGCAAACTGAGCAGTCTAGTGCATACCCTGAAAGATTTGTAAGCAGGAAGTCAAAACAGAAGAACATGTGTACACAAAAGAAAAGAAATCCTGTGTTTCTTTTGATAGAGGACTGTGGCTGTATTTACATAGACCTTTCTCATACAGTTTACTTCTCCTTTAAAGAATCCATACAGCTCAGGGGGAAACTCTGATTTCCTCCAATACCCTGCTGCTGGGCTGTGTTGGATTTCTTCAATAGCAGAGAGCCTGGGTTTTGATGCCGAAAGCTACGAGAGACTAAACATTACAGAGTTAACATATGAACATCAGTACAAACTGCTTTGAAAGAAATCTAATACAGCTCCAGGAGAGGCATGAATAAGGGCTAAGACAAACGGAGCAGTAAGTGGCTGCAATTTTTGAAAACCAAGTCACAGCTACTAATCGCAGTGGCAGCTAATTCCATACGCAACGGTACAAGTCGCCGTGTGTGAAATATCCCATACAGCACAAATCCAAAGCCACGACTGGGATTTTAAAAACAGCAGCAACTAATCACCCCTTTTGTCTTCACCCTAAGAGTAATAGCACACTGAACATATGTAGTGTTTTATTGCTCCAGCTATTTAATGCTTAAATGTTGCCCTTTGTGTTAGTGTTACCCTGTCTGCATGCCTACTGATTGAACTTTCCGACGAAATGAAAAATGGGAGGTTTTAGTCCACAGACCTAATCCATGGGCACATGCCTTACTCACCTGGATGGTATGCTGTGGGAACTTGTGCACTAGCAATGATTCTTAATTATTTGTATGGTATATTAATTTAAGTAAGGCAGGTGAAATCTAAAGGGAACACAGTCAACTTGTATACAGAACTTTCTCTACATATGCTTCACAAGAGTTAGACTGCATTAAGTAAAAAGCCATGAGAGTCAATAGTTCAGGAAAGAATGGAGTTACAGGTATTAACAAAATTATTTGTTATATTATATTATTAAGGTGGAAAGCAGAAAGACTAGAGTTAAGAGATATATCTAGAGTTGTTAGGTTAACAGTAAGTATAGTGAACCAAGATGGGGTGGGGTTAGATAAGATTAAGCAGGGAGTGAAAAAAAGACAGATACAAGCTAATGGGGATTCCTGCTAATTGCAGTAAAATATTTGGCAAAGTGAACCAAATAAAGAGTAGAGAAAAAAAATCAAGTTAAGTAATTTTATAATTATTTTTGCAACAAAATTTTTAAACCATTCCACACAGATTGCAGGTGGGATGGACTTGCATAAGAGAGTTTAAATGTCTGCAGCTTTTTAGAAAACCTATTATCTATTTCTCTCTTCCAGTTCATTAGGAAAGATCAAAGGGCAAATATTTTAATTTGAAAGGCTAATGGGTCAGAGATTTTAGAGGGTCAAGGAAGATCCCTTTTTAAGTGCTTGGTAGGCACTGCAGGCCAGTCAGCAATAACACATGGGGGAGTTTGTTAAAAAAATCAGTACCACTAGCTCCAAATCTCCCCGAAAATGGCTTGCCATAGACAAACCTTGGGATTGCCTCGAGTGTGAGTTTACTTGTAGTGATCCTAGTGTTAGCAAGGCATTGGCAAGGCAAGGCATTGTCATTGGATATCCACATCTTAAGTCTATAAAAAAAATTTTACTCAAGAGGATTGTTCTGCCTGCAATAAGGATTAATCAAATCTAGTTAGAAGCAAGTACAAGATACTGTTTTATTACTACAGAGAAAAAGGAAATCATTTTAAAATCTTTGAATTATTTGATTAAAACGGAGTCTGCGGGAGATGGCCTTCCTGTAATTTGGAGCTTTTTTGGATAACGGGTTTCCACATAACATCCCATTTTTTCCCAGGGGATCCAAATAAAAAGAGTCTGCATTAACTATAATGAATAATGTTTATCATGAATAATCAGTTTTCAAGATATGTTTTTCAGATATAAATCTGCTTTTTATTGAGGAGGAACATTTTGGGAACAGCTCAACAAAAATCTGGTTATCTTTTACCTACTATGCAAGAGATTTTAAAGTGTGTTATATTTTTGCCAGACAAAAATATTAGTGTTCACATAATAATAAACTAAGACAGAATGAAAAAATATTTTTCATTGTGGAGGAAGCTTAAAAAAAAAAAAAACAAAAACCACACAGCAAGCAACTATACAGAACATCGTATAAAGCTACTGACAAACACCTTAGATTTATACAATATTTCTTTCCCACATCATATACAATTTATAACTGAAATAATTAATGTACCAACCTTGTAAATTCCAATGCCTGGATCAATGAGGAATGCTCTAGCTGATGTCGATGGAGTGGAAGTTGCATTGACTTTGGACTTGTTGGTGGCATTACTGTGAGCCCTCCCATCCCCATCTTTTTTCTTTGTGGAAGATGAGGAGCCATCTGACTGTGAGCGAATTAATAGCTGGACAATGTCATTCAAGCCAACATTGTAGTCAAAAAGCGTATGCCCATCTTCTAGCTGAAAATGGATAAAAGATGAATTTATTTAAATGACTCATGAATTTAGTGCCTACAATCATACTAATAGTTCCTGTAAATAACATTATTGCTGGGATCTCACATCTGCACAATTAATACAATATCAAAGCTTGCCATATATACACACACATATTGCCATATGATATCAGGCTTTTGTACCATTTTGGGACATGCATGTTTACAGCTCAAATTAGTTTCTTACACATAAAACAGGGTAATTTTGCCATGAAACTGGATTGCCTAATTGGCACTGCCTAATTAGAGAGGAATGTAAAGTAAGGCAATAATTAGAAATCTGTTCACTATTATTACAAAGCCACAATTTTGCACCTATTAATATTTCGTTATTTTAACTATTCATTTAGGTGCTGCATTATACATCTATCCATCAAAATGGATTACTAATTAGCCAATCAGCCTGTCGACTCCAGTGGTGGTCTGCATGGCACAGCCAGGTGAGCCATATAGAATAGAGAAAGCACTTCTCATAGATCTAAATGGCAAGATTTTACCCAATGTCAAGATCCCTAAAATGGATGTCTACTAGATAAAGTATAATAATTCCTTTGGGAACTTCTTGTTCCTACACTTCTGTAATATATAAGGATATTTAAAGTCAATCCATGACCTCCCAAATTCTAAGGGTACTGGCACATAAAATTTATCACCCACAGGGACAACCTTATAATTTTACAATGGCTAGTACATTTTCTTTTGTAGTAAAAAAAAAAAAGTTTGTACACCTCAAATGAGATACATAAGCAAAATTTTTAAGGGTATATTTGATAAGAGTTACTGATGGCTCTTCTGGATTCTACTCTATGTGCAGACGCAAGTTTATGCTAGTTAATACTCAAAATAGCAGGGGATGAGGCAGAGCTGAAATGGAAATTATCCCTGGCAGGTGTATATTCCCCCCCCCATAAAAAGAAGCTCCAGTCCAGGGGAAAACCTATGGGCCTGAATTCTCATCAGGGGTGTCAAACATATTGGCATCCACCAATGAATTTAGGATTTCTAATGCCATAAGATTATCTTGGTGAAAAATAGGACTGCAATGGTTTTGTTAGTGCTTACCAAGAAAAAGACAAATGTATGATTTTCATCTTAACCTCGATCCAAAACATAAATTTCCAGGACCTCTAAAACTATCTAGAATCAGACTACAACCCCACTTTAAAAAAAGGTTACCATGGCTATCTTCACTAAAGGGAAGTACAAAAGGTTTTGAAGATCTCCTCCACTACAAAAAGGACTAAACTAAAACTGGTGTGTGCAAAAACAGAAAATCATAATTAAACTGAGGTGCATAAAAATTCTAAACCAAGTCCTTGGTTGTGAAGTCAACTCTCAGATTTAACCTATACATGCCTTAACTTTCTCTTATGTTTAACTTGCCTTAAAAAAAGTCACAGCCAGCGATTGAAACATCCGGTTTTTGATCCAGTAAAAAAAAAACATGTTTGGTGTTCAGTGCTACACAAACTGCACTCTCTTTTTTGCACAAAGTCCCAGAGAGTGCAGTAATCTTTTTCTATATATTTACTTCAAAAGTTCAAGACGTTATGTGGTACAGGTACTCTAATCCGGAAACCCATTATCCAGAAAGTTCCAAATTATGGAAAAAGCATCTCCCATAGACTTCATTATAAGCAAATTTTTAAAAATGATTCCCTTTTTCGCTTTAATTATATAACAGTACCATGTACTTGATCCCAACTAAGATATTATTAATCCTTGTTGGAAGCAAAAAAGCCTATTGGGTTTATGGAGATCCAAATTACAGAAAGATCCCTTATCCGGAAAATCCCAGGTCCCGAGTATTCTGGATAACAGGTCCCATACCTGTACAGACCAAGGGATATGTCAAACACTAAAGGTCAAATTTCAGGCCATAACCACAAAGCAATAATTAGATTTTGTTTGTTCCTGGAAGAACAACTTCACAGCTACTACCTGAGCCACCATGGGGCAAACCAGGAAGCAGAGCTGAAGAAAAACTGTATAAAGGAAATGTTTACGCCTATAATAGCTGCCAGCATTACAAGATGGTGACAAGGTGACAATGTCATATGCTTGACCTAACATTCTGCTTCAATACACAAAATAGATACTAAAAGATTTTCCTTTAAGTTAGTGAGTGGGCCTTATCTGGTTCGTAAACCTGTGAGGATACTGTAAATGGTACAGATGCTCTGTAGTGAAGGAAAGAGAAAATAGTCCATAACCAAACAATAAACAAAAACATTAATTTGGATTACCACCTTGTCTTTAATCTTACATTCTTTCCTCAATAATCAAATAATATAACCTTTAAATAAATACTAAATTTTCCACAAAAATGTGGCCAAATACTGAATCAAATGCAACAAAAATGATTGCATTAAGTTTTCCAGAGCTAACAGTCATGTTTTTAATAGTTTGGATTTGGCCAGGAACCACCATTTTCTTGTGGAAATCACACAAGATATGACTGGCCCTTACTATTTAAAAAAAATCCTCTGTTTTTCATTATTAAAGTGCTTTAATAGACCCCTCCATTCAAAATAATACCTATTATTCACAACTACTAGTACAAACAATAAATTGTCTGGCAAGCTGTACAGGCATGAAGAAACTATAGCTGGGGAGAAAAAAAAAAAGTGCACTTCTGAGTGATATTACAGGGATTACATTTTCAAGGCTGGTATTAGCACAAAATGCAAATCCACAGTACTGCCATCTGGCATTTTATGCTTAAGAATTTTTTAACATTTTTAAAGAAAAAAAAAAAGCAGGCAGAGCTGAAATGGAAAATATCCCTGGCAGGTGCCCCCTCACCCCATCAAAAGAAGCTCCAGTCCAGAGAAAAAACTTAAGGGGCAGAATTTTCATCTGGGGTGCTGTTGCCCTCACTTCCTTACCCTATCGGTACCACCCCATGAATTCTTGGTCTACATGCAATCCATCGGGTCCAGAGGCCTTCATTCTGACACATATACATACACGTTTTGGGGGTTTGCATATAGTGCACACGCACACTATCACATTGGGTACACCCTTTTTTGGTAATCCTATGCATTTTGCCTTCATATTTATTTTTGTACCTAAAAACATGTGGGAGATAATATGCTATAAAGTGCAAGTGCAAGGTTTGAGGCTGTTTTCATAAGTTTTACAGAAAAGTGCTAGTTTTAGCAGAGCTTTGCAGTTTACTAGTATGAAGTACAGCAAGACCCATTTTGAATTCATGAGAATGTGTACTGTATACGAAGTTTAATATTTTTATTTTAATAATGGTATTTTAATTTTGTGGGATTTGTAGCTATACGATCTCCATACACTATAAATCCCTTATATTAAACAACACTGCAGAATACACTTATGCTTTAAATATGTGTGGTATTTCATGCTGGCAAACTAGACAGCTGTATGTTCTTGCATATAATAAAATATATTTCTTTAATGTCTCTATAATTAGAAATAAGCACTTAATTTTTTTTTATTTTAGAAATTATCTAGTTTCAGAACTAGAACTGCACAAACATTCAGACAGGATTTAGAACTCTTAGTTTGTCCTGAGAAAAAAACAAAACAAAGCAAATTGACAAATTTTAAATAATGATAATTTATTTATACTTGTTTATTCATATTATAATCAAAGAAGAGATTCAAGGCAAGTACATTTCCCCTAGGTTCTTCTCGTGCTTTCTAGTGTGCAGCTGTCCTGGGTAGGTTAATTACAATGTCTCACCTGGGGAATAACTAGCAGGTTTAGATCTGCTGGTAGCCCAGAGAGAGCAAGGGTCCACAGCTACAATCTGAAAGACTGAGTTGAGACCTTATACTGTGTGGAAAGAGGGGGGCAGCTTGGAGTATTTTAGGGCCCCAAAATATTGGTATGTTAACCTATTCTATCAAGATGTATTGAAATGGCTTATTAATTACGGATTTACTGGGCTCCATACAGTCATGGGCCCCCTGCAACCACAGGGGTCTGTTTCCTCGCTCACAGATACCCCAGGCTGGTGCTGTTTTCTCCTAACAGGAGCACCAGCCCGGGGTAAAAGGTAAGCGATTAAAGTCACTTGGGGGTGCCATTTTGCCCGATATCTGGCCGATGTCAGGCCAGATACCGGTCGGGAAGGCCTGTCGGGAGTCCAAGGGACCGATATCGGCAGCTACTATCGGCCCGTGTATGGGGACCTTTATGCATTTAAAAGAGAGGCATTGTAGTTCAACATGCCGTGAAAAAGGATAGTGAATCTCTGAAACGTTGCCTTTATATTTTTGCTATGTGTTTTTAACATGTTTAAAATGTTATTTAAATGCAGGACTTTATCAACCATAGTCTACATTATGCAAATAATTTTTTATAAATTCTAATAATGATTTCCTTTTTCTCTGTATAAATACATATTTGATTGGGTTTCTTTAATGGGTTTCTTTAATGTTTACATATTTTTTTTTTTTTAGTAGATTTAGGAGAGAATTAAACCCTAGTCTAGTCCCATCCACAGCCCCCTCCAAACTTTTTATTATATTGCACAGTGGAGTTAAAAGGCGCCATGTTTTTCTGTGTTCTGATTCTCTTCTGTCAGTTTGTATTTATCTGTAACCAATAAATGTTTCTGTGTGAAACTACTAATTCTGGTTGTATGTTCAAATATTATACATCTGTAGTAAATCTCACTCACAGAAAAGTTACATTTCTCCGTCATACAAATTCACAAAGTATTTACATGAATATAAACAAATGTTACAGAATGTGCTCTCTTAGTAGTAACATTGTACTTTAGCTCAGTAGTGCCAAAACCATTAAAAAAAAAATAACTATATATCCATATACCACCCACATCTAAAAAACAAACGGTTGGGGCTAAGCAAAGGTATGGTACCAATTACTGTCCTTAGTCCACAACAAAGTAGATATATACTAAAGATTTTCAATTTAGCAAAACATGTGCTTTCATTATAAAGTAAATTTTTTTAACCTATAGCTTTAAAGCTGAAATATTTCAAATATGTCATTATTTATAATTATATATTAATTATAGTGATATGCCCTCCAAAGTGAAACAAAAAAATTAAAAAAGGACAAAATAAATTATTTTACTGTGACTACTAGGACAGCTGCATATACATTAAAGTTCTGTGTTAGTCATAGTTTAGGATAAATGACTGCTATGTCAAGGGCATGATTTAGGATCATTTAGAGTGGTATTTCAAAGGGTCTCAAAGTCCAGGAAAGACTTGTATAATTTATAGGTGAACTCTGAGTGTACAGGAAGCTTTAACGCCTTGATAAACAATGACATACCATTCACGCAGGGGTAAGGGAAAGTTCGAAGGTTCCCATACAGTAAGTAACCAGTACACACATTGGGGCTAAGGCTCATAATAAATTTATAGAAACACTGAAAATATTAAAGTTTTTTTTGCTCTATATTTCTCAGTTTTAGGCATCTGGTTCTTGTAATCTACATCAGGACAGCCAGTCCAAAGGCATAGTATGGTGAGACCAATTGTCTGCCTGCCCGATATCTGGTTGGAGACCAGAAAGATGTTGGACAAGCCCGAAATCCAGCTAAGAAAGCAAGGCAGTGCCTCTGAAGATGCCAAGGGAAGGAATAACCAATACATATGGGGATAATCAGAGTTATTCTATACAGTAAATACAAATTCAAAAAACTGGTTAAAAAGTCAGTGGAAGGGGGACAAAAAAATACATTTTAAATTGATGAATTTTACAATTTTACAATGTATAAATCTTGAAAAACATCTGTTATAGTAAGTAATCCATTGTTTTCCATTATACATAAATATTCTTCTCCTTTTGAATACTAAATTTCCTCATAAAAAATGACGGCAAAAGAATGTGAACAGGATCCTGTGTGGGA
This sequence comes from Xenopus tropicalis, assembly GCF_000004195.4. NCBI lineage: Eukaryota > Metazoa > Chordata > Amphibia > Anura > Pipidae > Xenopus > Xenopus tropicalis. The sequence continues at coordinate 126,835,014 of NC_030677.2, forward strand.
GGTCATCAAACACCCAGTTTTGCTTTTTTTCTTTCCTTTTACTTTGACCCCAGCCATTGTAACTGAGTGAACTTCCTCAGCATAAATGCCTCTGATCATATGGGCATGTCCATGAATTTCCAATTCCCCGTCTCTAGGCAATCTGAAACCCTCCCCCAACGAATACCCTGTAGCAACATATTTCAGACCTGTTTCTGCATACAAAGACCTTTTTTTAAATGACAGGGGGGGAAATGATCATATACTGAATAAAGTTCAGTCTGAATGTTAAACTATTCTAAAGCCAAGGCAAATTAAAAAATCTGAATCTGTCATAAGAAAAAATTACTTTTGTAATAAAATGTATTAAACTATTGTAATAACAATAACAAAAACATAAGCTAGGATGTTAAATCCTATATGAATGGCACTAAAAATCTTTGATTAGAAATACTTTACCCAACAGTAGTTGTTACTAGCTGGCTGCTGGCTTGATAAGGTACAATTTAGCTTGGCACAGAGTTCTAAAACAAAGTAACATGTTTCTTGGGTAGCAATCAATATTAAAGTAGAACCTGAATTTTACATTTCCTGAAATAGACAGTTTTTTTTCTTCCAGGGCTATAATACTGTATGGTGTAGCCATAGGCATATATGTCCCCCCTTTCTATCAGCAATCAGCACATGCACAGTACCATAGTGCAGTTTGTGGGGAGCCAATTATGAAGAGAGTAAAAATACCCATTTTTTACATTTTTGTTGGGCTAAACCCTACAAAATTCCACACCTGGCCACCTCAGGTGCCTATATGGTAAAGATGGCTTTGGCTATACTCCACCTTTCCAAAATGCATTGGATAAAATTCAAAGGATCATAAAAGGATCATAATTTCACCCACTATTTTTTGTTATATTTTTTGACAGTACTGAGACCCAGCTCATAAAGGATACCAGAAAGTCAAAATGCTGTCTCCTTTTCCCTACAGAAGCATACAGTTACCCGTCTTACTAAACCAGGGTCCGCAACCTTTTTTACTTGTGAATCACATTCACGTGTAAAAAGTGTAACTGAGCCACACAAGCATGAAAAAAATTTCTTGAGGATGCAAAATAAGGGCTGCGATTGGCTATTTGGTAGCCCCATGTTAATTGCTAGCCTGCAGAAGGCTCTGCTTGGAGTAAAACTGCATCTCTATTCTTCTAAAATTTGTTTCTAAGCCAGAAAGTTAAAAAGGGCACCTACTTTGAGGTCACCGGGGGCAATATTCAAAGGGTCGTTAACATGTTACTCACATGCAACTGTTTGGGGATCACTGTCCTAAATAATTCTTTCTGAGACCAAATTCCCTACCAATGATTGTCCCAAGTATGCTGCATTTTAAATAGATGGGCTACCTTCTTCTATAACTGGTCACTGCCTTAATTGTGATGATTTCTCAAACATGAATTTCTACTTGCACTTTTTAAAGGAATACAAATACAGGTATTTGCAGTGAGGGTTCTATTGACAATTTAATATTCCTGAAGTTGAGTAAACCATTGTATGTAATAATCCTTAAAGGAGAACTCAAGAAGTAAGGCAGATATGCTAGCCATTAAGTTTTGCAGATCTGTACCAGCCCAAGGCAACCCATCTTTTTTCCCTTGAATCACACTGCATGCTCTGTGCTGCTGTCAGTTACCTGAGCTTAGGGACAAACTTACAATATACTATATACTATACATAGAATATAAAAGTCATGATAAAAGCAGGTTAAGTAATTCAGATCCTAGTTATATGGCAGTTCAGAAACCAATTTAATTTGCACCTGAATTTGCCTTTTAGCATTAGGTATCAAGTGGACTAGTCGCCACCAGGTTTTTCATTCACTTGACTTTTAGTCTACAGAATATCCCATAAGCTTAAAGTAAACTGCGGGTATGGTAAAACTGCATGACTGCACAGATTCTATACTTTTGGCCCTTCACTAGTTAGCAGAATGACAAGAAAAATTGATGTCAGTGGCACAATATAAAAGTTCATGATGCTTCATTTGTGTCTGTGGCATGTTAATTCTGTGTTTTCTGTTTAAGTAGGACTTGATTGGGCAGTTGCACATAATGTTGCATGGAAGTATAGCACATAGTTATTATCTTATACAGTATTTTTTTTTTTTTCTTGATAAAATTTTCTGGTTCTGACAGTGAAGACCTTTGCCTCTCATGTTGTCTATTGTAGCTTCTTATCTTTCAAATCATTTAACATGCTGCTTCTGAAATGTTTATGGTATGCAGCGCATACTCAGTAATAGCACTCTAATGGAAGGTAGATTAAGGCCAATGCCACATAAGCCGAAAACGCTTGGGAAAATACGCACCATATGCTCCTACCTGTTCCTGCACCCGAATGAATGGAATACGCTTGAGTGCAGGCACATGTACTCAAAATTCACATATAAACTGGAGAGAATGCAAAATCTGGTATTTTTATGCATATTTTGGCTACATGTCCCTGCACCAGAGCGTATTCAATTTATTCGGGTGCAGGTACAGGTAGACTTGCCGAAAATATACACCATACGCATGGAATGGCATTAGCCTAAGATTTCATGAGATATGGCCTATTAGTAGGTATAGATATTCACTTTTTATTTTGCAGTTTTGCCAGAGGGTGTATAATCATGTATGCTGTGTAACTTATAATGCATTAAAGCATAATGATAAATTCATGTACAGGTATGGGATCAGTTATCCAAAAACCCATTAACCAGAAAGTTCCGAATTACAGAAAGGCCATCTTCCATAGACTTCCTTATAAGAAAATAATTCTAATTTTTAAAAATGGGGATATAATTAATCCTTATTGGAAGCAAAACAATCCTACTGGGTTTATTTAATGTTTAAATCACTTAGCACAGGGGTCCCCAACCACCGGGCCGGGGACCGGTGCCGGGCCGTGGGCTGTGCTGAACTGGGCCACCTCTGGTCCCAATTACTTGTGATCCCAACCCCATGACAACAGCTATGCAAAGCCCAGGAAGCTTTCTACTGATTGCAAAAAGGATCAAAGTACTTAAAGCTCCATACTAAGGGGCACATTTACTAATGCACGAACTGGCCGAATGCGTCCGAATGCGTTTTTTTCGTAATGATTGGTATTTTGCGATTTTTCAGAAAATTGTTGTGACTTTTTCGTAGCCGTTACGACTGTTTCGCAAAATGTTGCAACTTTTTCGTAGCGTTACGACTTTTTCGCAGCTTGCACGCCGAGTACAAAAGATTCGGATTCATTCAAGCTTCAGTATGGTGACTTTTCTTGGGCCAGGTTGGAGCTGCAGAGTGCCATTGAGTCCTGTTGGAGGCTTCCAAAATCATGCTGAGTCTGAAAGTTTTGCCCGCAGTTTACGAGCGCTCAATACGAAAAAGTCGCGACAAGATACAGGCATATTGTAACGGCTACGAAAAAGTTGCGACTTTTCGCGCAAGTCGTAATGGTTACGAAAAAGTTGCGACAAATTACAAAAAGTCGTAACGGCGACGAAAAAAATCGCAAAAAATACGAAAAAGACGCAAAATGTTCGTTTTCCAATCGGAATTTTTCCAATTCGGATTCGAATTCGTGTCTTAGTAAATCAGCCCCTAAGTGTCAGGGGATGTCAGCACTTAGATGATAGTAAGAAGAGCAAGGGGGCTGGGCAAATCAAGTTGCAGGGAAACAAAGTCAGGTCTCCCACTGATTTTGTATTATGATGAGCTGTATTATACCACCACCCCTGGTCCTCAGAAAAATTGTCTTGCTTGAAACCGGTTCGTGGTGCAAAAAAGGTTGGAGACCACTGTCTTAGCAGACTTAAGGTATGGAGATCCAAATTACGGAAAGACCCCTTTCAGCACACACAGGCAGCATAAGGCAGGCAGAGTATGGCACACTCTACCTCTGTCTACCCTACCCTACCTGTGTGTGGCATACTCTGCCTTCCCTATGCTGCCTTTGTGTACCATACTCTGCCCTATGCTCCCTGAGTGTGCCATAATCTGCCTATCTATTGCTGCCTGTGGGAGGTGAACCTGACAGGGGTTTGTTCTGGAAGTTTGTTAGCATTTGGAAAGTCATTATATGGTTCCCAAGGTGTGTAATTGTATGCTGTGCTATCCACAGGGAAGGAGGAGGCATATGGACTTAAAGGACAAGGAAAGTCAAAATCAATTAAGCACACTATTCAAAAGTACTACTCTCTACTGCACATGCTTCCCCCCCCCCCCCGCTCCTCAAGCACTTGCAGGCTGTGTCTTTGATTCCTCCCCCCCTGCTCCGGCCCTCGGTACCACAGAAGAAAATAAATTTAAGGTGAGAATGAAAGGGTGTGGGAAAAAGTGCAAATTGGACTAAATATAAAAACATGAGGATTTAATGGAGAACTAAACCCTAACCAATACACAGCTCCGCTCCAGCCCCCTCCATTGTACCTCAAAAGCACACTCCTACAACAGCTATTTTGTTTACAAGTGTCGCTATGTGCTGACAAGCCATTGTTCAAAGGTGCCATCTTCCCCGATCTTCAGATCCTCTTCTGTTAGATCACCAACCTCCTGAAACGGACAGGAGAGGTCAGAACTCAGAGAAAGATGGTGCTTTTAAACTCCTCTATACTGAACTGCAGATTTATGGCAAGTCAGCACACAGTGGAACTTTTGAAGAGACTATAGGGAGCTTGGAGGGCGTGTTTTGTAACCTAAGTTGAGAAGAACTGAGCATGCTCAGTTAGTCAAGAGCCAAAGAAAATTTGGGGGGGGGATGAGTGGGTTAGAGGAGAAGGAATCCCAAGTAATTAAGGGGATGCTTCAGCCTTACTATTAACCTTTAAACAACAGGAGTGGCAGGTATTTAAAGAATTCAAAGAAGCTGTTCACTAATTAAAATTTTTTTTTTGTGGGGGGCTTACATGTTCTTTAAAGTTAGATGAAAAAAGTGTAATTTGAAAATGCATAGCCTTAGCATTTTGATAATTTACTTCAATAACTATGTGGGACCGCAGGTGTTGCGCATATCAGGTGCCAGTTGTCTCCTTTCTTCTATTGTCTGCCAAAAGTTGGTAATCGATCAGCTGCTGGTATGGGAGGGTTTTGCTCCTCTTTAAACACAGAAACTTGATATTTAAGAATCATTATAGGTTTTTGAAAAAACAAACTAGTCTTTGAATGCAAATGAAAAAAGTAACGCGATATTTTAAGTATTTAAACTTTGGTGACTATCATTTTTTCTGTGTATAAATCAGAAGCAGAAATATCATACATACAAGCCCCTTCAGTAAAAATATAATTCTACTCCTACACCTGACAACATGGGCACAGAATAAAAAAAATGTTTAATTGTAACAGAAAGGAAACTGGGTCAGCAATTAAACTTATGGGGTTAGTCAATAATAGCAAAGTACATAACTACTTCAATACTATTGGATAAGCAGCCATCAAATGTAGATGCCTTTTTCATGACGGTCATTCCAATCTCCACTCATGAGCTGAATCCTAAAACAGGGCCACCATTAGAAACTTTGGGGCCTAGTAGAAGTTATTTATGTGAGCCCCCCTCATGGACACATGAATACTAATTTGGCCACATCCCTTGTGTTAACTACACTAAGAGGCACATTTACTAATCCACGAACGTCCGAAAAGCGTCCGAATGCGGTTTTTCGTAATGATCGGTATTTTGCGACTTTTTCGAGCGCTCAATACGAAAAAGTCGCGACAATTCGCGAAAGTCCCAATGGCTATGAAAAAGTCGCGACAATTCATGAAAGTCCCAATGGCTATGAAAAAGTCGCGACAATTCGTGCAAGTCGTAACAGCTACGAAAAAGTCGCAAAAAATACGAAAAAGTAGCAAAATGTTCGTTTTCCAATCCAAATTTTTCCCATTCGGATTCGGATTCCTGGATTAGTAAATCAGCCCCTAAATGATCAGCTAGCAGGGTGGTAGATATTGCTGGTCTAAAACATTGAACTTGATGGCTATGCAGGTTTTTTTTCAACTGCAGATACCACTCACAAATCATTTTATTGAAAAGCAGGGTTATAACTATACAGGAAATAGACCCTGCAGCTGCTAAGGGGGCCCTGAACTATTGGGGCCCCATAGGGATTTTGACTGATAAGCAGCTGCAAAATATGTTTATGGAAGAAGTATTGTTCCCAGAGTTTGGGGGCTCAATAACTCGTCATTTATATACCGTAAAGGTATATAAATTGCATAAGGTTTAACATAAGTTTACAAGTAAATTACACAATTTACATAACTTTGCATTACACAGCCAAGCCCCCTTTGAAACTAGAAATAGCAGTATTGGGGAGCTCAACTCTCTGTTAACTAACCCAAACGGGTATCAGGTGCAAATACTGGAAGAACCTCACCTTGCATGGGGGTCAATATTCAACAGCAAAAAAAATCCAGTAGCACACTGAAGTTGCAAGCCCTGTAAAAAAGTTTTTATTTGCCCAAGTACATACAAAAAAACAAGAGCAATGTTTCAGGCCCCTCCGGACCTTGCGAAAGGGTCCAGAGGGGCCCAAAACGTTGCTCTTGTTTTTTGTATGTACTTGGGCAAATAAAAACTTTTTTACAGGGCTTGCAACTTCAGTGTGCTACTGGATTTTTTTGCTCCCTTTGAAACTAGAATCAGTCCCCCCTCACCCTTTCATGACGGCCCTATCCATATACATATTTGTGTTGCCGCTCCCAAGCTAGGCCACCAGGACCCTTACTCTGGCCATATAGCATATGTTTAAGCCTTTTTTGCCCCAGTATATGGTGGTCTTAAAAGTTAATACCCAAAGTACTGAACATTTTAATGAAGAAAGATAGCCCTTCATATAGTGAGCTCCAGAAGACCTATGCAATGCTGCTATCTGGTCTTTAAATATAATTATTATTAAAACATTATAAAACTTGATACCTTAACTAAAAGGATAGCTAAAAGTTCTTGTCTTTCAAGATGTTAAAAATTTCATAGAAAATGGTTTCAGTCTTTGTTTTAGGCAGTGACCTCACCAAGCTAGTGAATCTTTAAATATATGGCCAGCTTTAGGTTACCTAGAAATAGTGATCTCTGGATAAACAACCCCATCCCTTTAGCCTTTGTTGGAACTGTTCCACAGATGTGGAAACGTCTATTTAGCAGTAAAATTGTCTGTGCACTGGTAATTTAATTATCTACCTTGCAAAAATGAAACATGAAGTGGTTTAAGTTCCCCCATTTGCCCTGTATAATTCAAGTACTATCAAGAAGCATTGATTTTTCATAATTAAAACAATGGCAAAAAGTATGTTCAGCCTAAGCCCTATTCATTAAACTCTTGTTGAACAATGGGGTGCATTGCCATAATAAAGTTAAAGTGGAACATTTGAGGTGAATTTTCCAAAAAAAATCTTAGATTTCAGCCAAGTATTAGATTTACATTCTGTGGGCAGCGGTGCTAATGAATTACACATTCTCAGTTCACATGTTCAATCTAAAACACCAAATAATCTTTATAAAATTACATTTATGTTAAAAAAAATATTTATGTGAAGGGGATGGGGGGGTGTGTGCAGATGGGGGGGTGTTTGGGGTGGGGGGGTGCGTGCGGATGGGGGGGTGGGGGGGTGCGTGCGGATGGGGGGGTGGGGGGGTGGGGTGGGGGGGTGCGTGCGGATGGGGGGGCTGCGTGCGGATGGGGGGGTGTTTGGGGTGGCGGGGGGGGTGCGGGTGGCGGGTGTTTGGGGTGGTCACCTAATCATGCATGGGGAAAAAAAAATACCGTCAAATACCGTGATACCGATATAATTTTGAAAAATACCGCGATATAAATTTTTGGTCATACCGCCCAGCACTATGAGTAACAAGTTGCTCCCCAACCCCTTGGATGTTGCTCTCAGTGGCCTCAAAGCAGGTGCTTATTTTTGAATTCCTGGATTGGAGGCAGGTTTTGGATGCATAAAAAAACAGTTGTACTGCCACACAGAGCCTCATTTAGGCTTCCAGTTCACATAGGAGCTACCAAAAAGCCAGTCACAGCCCTTATTTTGCACCCTCATTAACATTTTTCATGCCAGTGTTGCTCCCCAACTCTTTTTACATTTGAGTGTGGCTCATGGGTAAAAAAAAAAGGTTAGTGCTACCTGTTCTAAAGGTACAAGACCAATAAAAGAGGTTTCTTTGTTGCTACATTGCCAAGGTTTCTGTAAAAGCTCCCTTGTGTTAATCATTTCCTTTGGCCCTTGGTACTAATTGAAACGCCTTACTAAACTCCCTACACATTATTGTACAGCTCTGAAAAAATATGCTCTTGCTTAACACCTTAAAATAAAACTGCAAAAATAACAGATAAAGTTTAATTTGTGGGGAAAGTACAAGTAAACAAGCATGCACATGTGTGAAGATATTTTTCTAGCCCTGTAAAATAGTTAGATATAACTGATTAATTTGCATAAACAATAAAAAGCAAAACAACGGCACAGGGACCAGCATGGCTGCCTACACTTTAAATTAAGCAAAAACCTGGATTAGTAAAATAAAGTTTAGTATAGGAAATAAGAATGCATGCAATTACATAGGACCTATTTTTAAAAAAATATTTATACCCCATTTACCCTAATTTATAATGTGTATAAAACATGCATGTTGTATTTGGTCTGTCAGCACATAAGTGACATGTTTTCTTCCAAAACTAAAAAATAATACTGAAGAATTCAGATTACCCAACACAAAGCAGTACTATAACTACAAGACCAAAACATGCTGTAATGTTAGGGGGCGGTTTGCTATTCAATGCCATATGCCTTTCATTAAATGTGCAGACTGAAAGTAAAAAAAAAAAAAATAGACTACTGAGCTGCAAGGCAAATATGTCTAACCTTACTGGCAAATATCATTTGGTGTGTATTGTACATTTCATAGGTGGTCATTTAATATGAAGTGCTAAATATGAAAATATGATTCTTGATTATAGACTAATTGGTATAAAAGCCTGTGGACAGATTTAGGCATATATTACACACCACCACTGAAAACAGCAGTTTACCAGAAAATGACTGGTAAAAGTGTTGCTAATGGCGCAAATATCTTTTTTTCTATTCAGAAAGAAGCTTCATTAATTAATTAGGTAACTGATTGTAATACAGAAGAACACAGAACAGCGTTACGAAAGTACACACCAATATATGTATGCAAAAATAAACATATTTGTAAAATGTCTTAGTTAGGCTGCAAACAATCTAGTTTTGTGGTCCTAGAAAATATATAAACTTGTCCTGCTATTGGAAACTCTGTTTACGGATACATTTAAGAAATGGTACAATAGTTTAAGGTTTTTACTTTTATTTAGTGACAAGCCTTTGACACAGAAAAGCCTGAGCAAATACACTGTTAAATTATACCACTCAGGCCCTATCCGACTTTTTTTTAGCAAGCTTTGTTCAGAAAGACGAGTCACATGGCGGAGACGGCCACGGCTTAGTGGCTTCTCGGTGGGCAGTGCTGCAATCTGCACATTTCCACCAAAATAAAGGGTAAAGATGGAAATTAAAAGACACTAATGAGGTAAAGACAAGTGTCATGGCTGCAATTAATTAAAACAATTGCATAAATTAGCCCATTATGTCACAATGGCACAAGAAAACAAAAGCTTGTTTAAATGCAGTTCAGTATTTTATAGAACAGTGTTATTGCACAGTAATTAAATAAAACATTTACGTCACCCTGTCTCATTCTAAGAAGAATGCAATTGAGTTTAAAGCATATAGTGAATAAACTGCATGTTATTACGGGATTTTTATTCCGACATATTGAATTAGAAATCTGAATATTAACTCAACATTGCACCCACACATCAAAACACAGGGAAAGAAAGCCACTGGGAAAGACTGTACATTTACAGAATAAATATCAGGATAGTATTAAATGAGAAGTGAGGCATTAAATTACTGCTAATATAAAATGTATTCTGTACAAAGCTCCGGCATAGCGAAGCAAACGATGCCTCTGTATTGACTAGGATTTAGCAGTAACAGTTGAAAGAGATGAAAAAAATAAGAATATGCACCACATTTATTCGGCTGAAAGGCTTTATTTACCATGTGAGCTATTCTCCATGTAGATATTGGCTTTAGTGTAGCAAGGAAAGAAAGACGCAGCCTATTTTGCAGGCCTGTGAACGACTAGCAAACTAGAGTGTCTAAATGCTAGGGTACTGTAGGCCTTGTCCAGAAAGACTGCAGTAGACACAAACAACAAAACTGAATAACCATGCCTGAAGAAGGGGATCTAAGTCGTGTCACAGATTCATATTAACCAAGCCATCAAAGGGCTCAACTTGGGTTATCCTTCTATTTACTTTTATGGCCGAAGTCCTATGTACTTCATCCAAACAATGCAAGAAATTGACTTCACGAGAGCATATAACGATTTTAAAGGTTAAAGGTAAAGCTTGGTTGTGCAACTACTTCCTGCAGAACAAACTTTGAGCACGCTGCGCATTTACAGAACAAGGCACCATAAAGGTGATACAGGAACAGGAAGGTTTTCAATTTACCAATGTTAGTTAACTAATTGGGGTGCAAGAAAAATACAAAACTGAGTACTACTATGGACAGATGGTGATATCAATAACCAATAGAATATCTAATATCTATACCCAATGCACAAATTTAGCCCTTGAGGTTTGGATTTTAAAAAATCTTTAATATTTCTGCATCTGGTGTGGTTTGAGCAGAGAAAAAAAAAAGTGTCTGACCTATGGGCGCTCCTAGTTTCCTGTGTGTGTTTAAGGGTCTATAGTGCCACATTAAGGGGGTGGAGGAAGTAAAACTAGTTTGAAGAGGGTTGAGTGCATGAGGCAAAGTTGCACAGCACTGTTTTCCTGCGGATCTTCCAAGGCTAAGTTCAGCAAAGCCCCCTGCATTTGTTCCAGGGCCCTTAAGCATGAACCATGAGCACTGCAAACCAAAACAGTCCTATTGACAGACCACCCCCCTCCCCCAGCTCTAGCCTGTCACTCAGTGAAGGAATGCAACCTTCCAGCCTCCTGCAGCTTCGGGACTACAACTCCCATCATCCTCCTACATTCTAAGGAGATAAGTATAGTGGCAATATCAGTACCAAAGAGTAGTTGTAGAGGAGCTAGGCAAAGCCCAGCAGATGCGGGTAAGGAGTCAAATGCACAGATGGCTGGGGCTTTACCTGTTTGCCCCGGTAGAAGAGCCTTTGCCTGTCTGGTGTCACGTTGAAGCTCTCCTGGATCTTCAGCCTCAGGCTCTCAATTTTGGTAAGCCGCGACAGGTCATCTATGGTCTGGGTCTCGGTGCCGTCTATGGTTCGGACCTGGATCCACATTGTGGCGCTGCCCACTTACCACTAGTGGAGAGGAAATATAAAAGCACCAGTTTTATCCGTGCAATCGTCCTTTGCCCTTCTTAATAATAAAGCTTGCGATAAAAAAAAAATCTAAGATAATGGCAGATGAGCCAACAAAAGAGAATTAAAAAAAATCGCAGGTAAGGCGCTTGGCAGGGATGAGGGTGGGCAAGCAGCACCGAGTCCGCCGCTAATGTGTCGTTGTCTCGCTGAGGGGATTCTTAATGTTGTTTTGGATCTATTTTTACAAGGAATAAGAAGCCATGTCTAAGCTGCAAAGGGAGTGTTTACTAGGAAACTGCTTCTCACATGGGGGGTCACGGCGCCAAGCTAAAATCTCGCGAAATAAAGCGGAAAGGCGGCTGGGCTGGCTCTGGTTAAAGAGACAGGGAAAGGAGAATGGAAGCTTGAAAGCTTCACGCCCTCTGCTGGAGAAAGTGCCCATAGCATCCCCTCTGTCAGCCGTGTGGCATGTTGCCTGTTCGCTGATGCATGCTGGATAATACCACTAAGCTGCTCGCACTTGTACAACACGCGTCCACTTTCACTTCGGCAATGTTACGACTTTTAAGTTGAAAGAGTTCGGGAGAGTCACAATGTATATTCTCATTACCAGGGCTGGTTTTATTAACGTGACGCGGAATAACAATGACTATAAAAATTAGCAGTATGATTGTTATAAAGCGCAAGCGGGATTGGCTCAGGGGGAAGAGCAGCCTTCCCTCACTCGTGCTTCCTCGTCTTCCCACACCGCCTGCAATCCCACCTCTTCCTAGAGATAAGAAGGCGCGAATTTGTCCCAAGTTCCCATTGCAGAGGCTTTGGATTCGATTTGTTCTATTGCTAAAAATAAAAATAGGCCCCAGCCCCCCCCCATAACTTTGTAGCGTCTTTGGGGGTAATGTCCCTGGTGCTACATTCCCCCTGGTCCCAAACTTTATACAGGGCCCCACCTGCCCATGGCAGAACCTAACACATTACCTGCAGCAGTGTTTTGTCCCTCAGTGCAGTCACACCTCCTGCCCCCTGGCATACATCCCAACATTTGAAAAAATGCAAAGAGGGACAAAAAGAAAAGGCGTGCGTAGCGTGGCAAAGTCTTTTTGACCATGCCTGTTTTCGTGACCACACCCCTAAATACTGCTCCCATTTTACAAAATTTGGCAGGTTATTTAAAGTTTTAACACATTTCTGGGGATTTTGGAGTCTTGTTTTATGTGTTAATACAGTTTTGCTTAAAAAAAAAAAAAAAGGTGAAATTGCCCTTTAAAGGAGAAGGAAAAGTAAAAACTAAGTACCAGTAAGCTTTATCAGAAAGGTATATGTAAATACAACCATAAGCACTTACAGTAATGCTGCACTGAGTCCTCTATCAAAAGAAACACTGGATTTCTTGTCGCTTTTTTGTAAACATGATGTTCCAGTAAGAACTCCCTCCCCTCTCCCTTAGGAATGTGTGATCAGTGCTACAACAACTAGGAAGGAATGAAGCTACTTAAAATGGCAGCTGCTATCTCAAGCAAATGGAGAAAGCTTCGAAAGCTGCTTACTCAGGAATAGTTATGGTTTCTGCAGAATAAATATAGTTCTAGGTGGCACTAATGTGGCAAATCTATTGGAAAAAAATGCCAAAATTACTTTCCTTCTCCTTTAAGCTGCAAGTCTCAGTTCCCCCCCCAAGAGACCTATTTAGCTAATTAGTTACAATTGTATTTAAGTCAAGGTGTTGCCTGTTGAGTTTTCTGGGCTCTCTGCCAAAAGCCTCCTCATCTAATTAAGAGAAACATTGTATCTTTTTAAGCATTCAGTGCAGGAGATCTAAGAGAAATAAGGGATTTTCCAGTAAGAATACAGGACTGCGGGCTGAGCTGTTAAAATTGGTGCTGTCCCACAAAAATTAGGACAGTTGGGAGGTATGCCCTGGTAGTTATGCCACTGAACCCCAAACACTGAAAAGGCCTAAAACCAGTAACATAACTGTGAGTAACATAACTGCCCAGTGCAATCTTTGTGCTGGATTCGAGTGCGATTACACCTGAGTCCGCACCCCCTGTAGTTTCACCACTGCCTAAAACACACCCAAATTACCCCAGAAAACCGGAAGGATTGGGATACCTGGGGAGCTGTGTGGCAAGACACATCTGAAACACAAAAGCACTGGGTTGGCATCACTGTTATTGAAGATAACAAAGAAGAGAGGCTAATATTTTTCCCAGAAAAGGTGGTGATCTTGAGAAATGTGCAAAATGATATATAGACTGATTGTACAACTGTTTGTCTTTAATTTTACACTATATAGGTCCTATAAAAATTGGGCTATACTTGAACCCCATTTATTTTGGATAACTCACAGACTGTTAAAGAGTTAAAGTAGAAGTTACTGGGCCCAGCAGCAAAACAAAGGGGGGCCCTCATTATATATTAAAAACTGCTTATAGTTAGACCCTGGTGGGTGGATTGGTTGATCTTCTCAACATAACCTTCTGTAGAGATATGTATTATAGGCTTAGCTAAATGGTAATTTTTATGATACTCTGCATGTGGTATTTTATTTACTTAGAGAAAGCATATCATATAGTTGACACCACAGATCCTTTTTAAAACAAGGGCATCTTATCTGCCTGTCTCAGAAGGTAAAAGTAAAATGTAGAAAGAAAGAAAATGCACAGATAGTAAAATATAAAGAAAAGTTGCATTTAAGTGGTATTGTAACTCTTATTCCTAGCATCATACCCTCATTCTGTTCACCAGGACCCATCTTGATATTTCCTACCACTAGTGCAGAGATTAGAATACATTTCTATTAAAATTAGGGCTCTTATACATGGGCATTTTTGTGTGTTTTAGATGCACGTTTGAGACGCAGGTTTGAGTGCACAGTAACACATCAGCTAAATGATTCCATTATCTTCTGTATTCATGAGTGTTCAGGGTTGCATTTTATTTAATTATTTAAATGCAACATGCCGCATTTTCTTGTGATTAATAACAGAGGTCTTTTCACTCAGGTATGGTAAAGCTTTCTGCAGAATAATTGTGTTTGGTTGAACACCCCAACATACTGTTCTTCGACTTATTCTTCCACTTCTTATTCTTAGTGTCCTCCATTTTCTCAACGCTACTCCTCCTACAGTTTTAGGGGTACAACACCCAAACTCTCCACACTTCTTCGCCCTATAGCGGAGCAGGTTGCTTGTGCTTTTCTTTGGATGACCCCCAAAGTGGGAGGGGCCAACAACAGCCAATCAGATTTCACCTATTGATTTTTATTGGTTTGAAGCCAGAGTTCCCAAACTTTGACTTTCAGTCACTGGGTAACTATGCATTCAAGTTTTTTTTTTTTTTTTTTTAAACAAACAGTGAAGTGGGAGGGGCCAATAACAGCCAATCAAATTTCACCTATTGACTTTTATGGGGAAATTGAAACTGCTGCCGATCTTACAGCTTTGAGGCTACCCAAACTTGAATCACATAGTCATAGGGTCAGCCTGAATGAAAATATGATGATTGTTGGATGCCCAAAAGTGGGCGGAGCTGTGATCAGATTTTAGCTATTGACTTGCTGCCATTCTCACAGTAATAACACCAGAGTCCCCAAACTTTGCAGGGTTAGGCACCAGGTAACTGCAGTTCAAGGTTAGAAAAAGTGGGTAGAGCCACCAACAGCCAATCAGATTGACTTTTATTGGTTTGATGCCAGAGTTCCCAAACTATGCACAGTCAGTCACTGGGTGATTACGTATTCAAGTTGGGTTTTTTTTAAGTGGGCGGAGCCACAAAGAGCCAATTAGATTTTACCTTTTGACTTTCAATGGGAAAATTCAACCTGTTGCCATTCTCACAGGATTAACACCAGGATCCCCAAACTTTTCACAGTTGGTCACTAGGGGACTGCAGGTTTAGTTTTGAAAAAGTGGGCAGAGCCACTAACAGCCAATCAGATTTCACCTATTACATTTAATTGGTTTGATGCCAGGGTTCCCAAGCTTTGACTTCTTAGCCAAGGTTAGAAAATGTGGGGGGGCCGCCAAAAGCCAATCACATTTCTTTCATTGTTTTCAGTGGGGAAATTTGCAGACATTTTCACATGTTTAATGTCAGGGTCCCCAAACTCTGCACAGTTTGTCACTGGGTGACTATGTTCCAAGTTTAGAAAAGTGGGTGGGGCCCACAACAGCCAATTAGATTTCACCTATAGACTTCAGATGGATACATTTAAACTGCTGCCATTCTTTAAATATTAATACTACTACTAAGGTCCCCAAACTTTGCAGAGCTAGTCACCAGGTAACTGCGGTTAAGAGTTAGAAAAAGTGGGTGGGGCCACCAACAGCCAATCAGATTTTAACTTTTGATTTTAAATGGGTAAATTCAACCTGCTGCCATTCTCACAGTATTAACACCAGGGCCACTAGTGAACTAGATTTTTAGGTTTTAAAAAAAAGTGGGTGGAGCCATCAACAGCCAATCAAACTTTACCTATTGAATATTTTTTTGTTAAATTAAAAATGCTGCCTTTCTCACTCTATTTATGCCAGGGTGCCCACTGTTTGTCACTGGGTGACTATGTTTCAAGTTTAGAAAAGTGGGTGGGGCCAACAACAGCCAATTAGATTTCACCTATAGACTTCAGGTGTTTAAACTTAAACTGCTGCCATTCTTTAAATATTAATACTAAGGTCCCCAAACTTTGCAGAGCTAGTCACCAGGTAACTGCGGTTCAGAGTTAGAAAAAGTAGGTGGAGCCACCAACAGCCAATCAGATTTTAACTATTTTCAGTGGGGAAATTCAACCTGCTGCCATTCAGACACTATTAAAACCAGGGTCCCCAAAACTTTGCACAGTGGTTTTTACTATATAACTGTGGTTCAAGTTTAGAAAAAGTGGGCGGGGCCAACAACAGATCAGATTTCATTCAGTGACTTCACGTTTTTCAACCCAACATGAAGTTTGTTCTCAAACTTCCCTTTCTAGTTATAGAATGCTAGCTTGCACTAATGTGGCTAATTTATTGGCAGTACAATGCCAACAGGACTTTCCTTCTCTTTTAAACACAATTTTCTGTGATCCAAATATTTTTTTTGACACAATAAAGAGTAATATAATAATATAATTATAATATATAATAATATAATGAGTATTTTGTATGTTTGATACACTTGGATCTAAAGTATCAAAATGCTTTAGATCCAAGTGTATCAAACATACAAAATACTCAATAACATTTAAAGAGAGGGGCAGTGAGTTAGCATTCATCACTCTAGTGGTCTTTAATGCTTTTGTGCTAATAAACATTTTTCACTAATTTATATATAAATATGTCCATCAAGTTCATCCTCAGGAAGTTGCTGATTAAGCCCCTTCAGACTTCAGGTGCATGCACAGTCAAAGATGACCCATGGTCTTGGACAAGTATGTATGCTTCAGGTCACTGATCTAAGGTCCATGCTGGAAAGGAAGCAATGCTTTCAAAGACTGGGCAAGTGATAGTGATAACATGTGGAAAGGCACAATAAGGGGCAGATTTATCAAAATGTGAGTTTAGAGGTTAACACATAAAAACTTACACACTTTCTGTTTATTCCTATGGAATTTTTAGAGGCATATTTATCAAATTAACTTTCACCTATTGAAAAATACACTTCTAAAACCCCATAGGAATGA
The DNA here is from genome assembly GCF_000004195.4 of Xenopus tropicalis. Taxonomy (NCBI): domain Eukaryota; kingdom Metazoa; phylum Chordata; class Amphibia; order Anura; family Pipidae; genus Xenopus; species Xenopus tropicalis. The sequence goes on from NC_030677.2 coordinate 126,852,025, forward strand.
ATAGAACATGGGTCAGTTATGTATTAATCTCTAAACTCACATTTTGATCAATCTTTTCCTTTATTGAAAATATTAAAGTGTAAAGATTGAATATTTATGCAAACTATTATTTTTTTTTTTTTTTTTAACTTTTAAAACTTTCTAAAAATTAATTTTCAGCCAGAGAAACAGATACATACACATGCAAAAACATTAACAGGGTACACCTTACCCTAAAAATGATGTTAAATATATCACAGCACTTTTGACCTTTAAATATCTCACTGAGGTGGACACAATTGTCAGTTTTCTGTGAATGCTCGATAAACCAGAACATATTTGGCAGAGATTTTACATCATTCACATCAATTCCTATCAATAAAGCTGCATATTTGATGTAATTATACAGGTAGCTGCAATGTTTTTCTTGTTTAATTCCTCCTCACATCACTTTTACATTATTATTTGTATTTTTACATATATTAATGTTTCATTTGCTGTACACAGTTATGGTGTAATGTGTTTTATGTAAGTTAGCTATATAAAAAAAAGTAAATATCCGGATAAATTTTCATAAGGCGCATTTACTATCGGTACTGCTAAAGGGTGATAATGATTTCTCCATTTAGGATATATATATATATATATATACACTAATATTCTAGCTTACTGCTTTATACATTTGATAAATTAGCTACTTTACAAATACATTTGCTTTTAAGTTTATATGCAAGTTTTCTAGGGTATAATGGTCACTTACTCGACTTTGGAATGCTGACTAAACCTTTCAGTGGTTTCTAGCACCCCACCCATACTGGGTTAATTAATAAGGATATTAATAAACTGCATATTGTAGATGGTATTGCTAAAAAATTATGTATGCAGTTCTCTCTGTCATCCCATGTGATGCATCAGTATGTGCCTTATGCACTAGCAAAAGGAGATTCTGAATATGTATTTGGATAGAGTACAGTTAACTGTCAATAGATACAATATCCTAGCTCCTAGAATCACACACAGACATCATTTTGACACCAAGCCCAGAAATGACAACACTACATCACAGAAAATGTGATCACAATTGCATCTGATTCACGCTGAAGCACAAGCACAATTGATTGCTTTTTAATGCATTAAAAAAGAAGGGGGTTATAAAGCCAATTTTACTCTGTCTCTTTCTATAAGAGATAAGAGCCAGAATCGAAGCTATATGAATGGAGAACACCTTTTTAAGTCTGTAATAGTGGGGAAACCCAATGAATCTCTAAATGGCTTTAGTGCTTGTAGGGAGAGGTAAGTCTTGAACTGCAGAGATTCAATCCATTTCAAACCTTTCCTGGGAGGAGCTTGGCATAAAGGAATTCTTTCTCACATAAGATAGAACTTCATGTACCTGGGCTCTGTGATTGATATGTGTTGGAACCAGCAGGGCAACGAAGTCCAAGGCTCTGACCCCCAGAATTTCTCCCCAGTTCCTAAAGATGAAGCAGGCTGCTTGGTAGGGAGTCAGGGAGGTAAGAAAACTTTTGTGTGGCTGCAAGCTACCTCCCGCTCAAAATCATCCTCCATCGGGCCTGCTGTGATTAGATAGATAAATCTTTGGAGAAGACCAAGCTATTGTAAATGATCATTAATGAATTCCTGGAAGACAGGTGGGCATTGCAGAATCCAAAGGGCATTACCCAGTACTCACAGTGCCCAACTCTGGTGTTAAAGGCTGGCTTTTGTTCATTACCATTATGAATCAGATTATAAGCCACGCTGAGGTCAGTTTAGTATAGATCCTTGCTGATTTTAGTTTTAGGTCCAAAGGATATTGGTTCTTTGTAGGAGAGACTTATGTCCGGATAAACCCATCTTGGAGATTGTCTTGAATGCACTACTTTATAACCTTTGTTTCAGAAGGGGACAGCAGGTAGATTTGGCCACTACGAGGCATCAAAGGATATCAGCAGGGCAATCCTAGGACTGATAAAGTGGAAGAGTTTAAGCAGACTTTTTATTGAAAAAATCGTCAAAGTCTTTAAACCAACCAAGGCAACTGGCAGTAGTAAGGAAATTACAGACAGTTCTTGAAGCAATATGAACTCCTCCAGGACATTTGGTTTCAAGACCAGTCTGCTGGAGGATTATATAAGTGGAGGTATTGAAAATCTAGAACCTCTGGAGCTGAAGGGCAATTTATAATAATGAAAGCAGGAATCGATCAGTGATTTTAGGGGCAGAAGGTTCAATACCACCCAGAAGAGACTACCCCGTTCCACCTAAGCATTGGAATTTCCCTGCTTTAGATGCAGACAAGGTGAGCTTTGCCTATAATGTAGAGGCACTAAACCGCAAAAAATCTCCAGAGCTTTTTCTGTTCTGACCTTCATCTGGTGACCTTTTTAAATGTGGGGCCAAGATGGGTTGTAATCTCCTGTTACATTTTTATTTGCCTGTCATTCTCTAAGGCGAATCTCTACTTTGATTCTAAGATCTATGGATACCTTTCAGTTTTTCAGACAATCCCATCCAACAGGTCGCAAAATAGGCTTTGTAATTCCAGCCAGTCCCTGAAGCCAGTCTTAAAAATGTGAACTGCAGAAAGGTTCGTTGTCATGGTTATGTATGATTGTGCCTATTATTAAGTGCCCTTTTGGTATGAAATGCATTAGGCCGCACAGATGTTATAAACAAATAAACTTTTTTATTATATTTTTGTGGCCTTTGTGGATTCCTGGAGTGCCCATTGCCTGTTTTTGCTTTGCAATGGTTCACCACTCAGTTGCACATTTTTGCTCAGAGTAATTATTTTAAATAATTTAAAAAGGGTAAGTGAACATAGTTCTAACATTCACACATAATGAAGTTGCTAGGGATTTAATGTCTGTAAATGCACCTAAATATTTAGTACACAGTACTAAATACTAAGTACTTTGTGTGTGTGCAAATAATGACTATATATTTCTTATAGTAGCTGGTTAACTTTAGAGTGTATACAGTATTTGTCTGAGAGCTAAAAATTGGTCATTGCTATATTGTGGGTCATCTGCTGTGCATTTGTGTCCTTCTAAGAAAATCTGTTTTTTATTTACGGATCTGATCTGTGTTCTGCTACTGGCCAAAATAAAAGCCACTTTCTCATTAAAGAAACTAGCTGTTGTCAGAATAACTCTGCATAATGGGAAAATTTCTATATATGTCCAATTTAGAGAGAGGTTTTGAGCGCATAACATCGTTTTCTCTGTATTTTCCATGCCTTTAGAGAGTAATCTGCATCTCTAGAACTAGAATATATTGTCCTTTCCATTTCAGGTAGTACTAAATGACCTCCAGCCAGCACATCATCATGGGGCATGCACATAATGAACAAGAGTCCCACCTTGCTCTTAAGGTGTATGTGCATAGTGCACAAACTGAGACTTGCTCATTATGCAAATATGTTCTCTAATGTGGGGTGCCTAGCACTGTCTCGGGAGCTTTTCTGCAGAAAAAGTTTTTCCCTTTCATAGTATGAGCTCTGTCAGCCTCTACTTGTTGTCTACTTAGATTTTGTTCAAGCATTAGATACGGTATGACACAGAAGGTTAATAAATATTGGTAAACAAAAAAAATTCCAATTGGACCATTGTTGGAAATAGAAAATCAGAAAATTTGGGACCCGTACAAGTTTATATGGCCTCACCATATACACAAGTACACAGTACTAACATTCGGCTTTTCACTCTTCTGTGCATGCACAAGCTAAGTGATGACAGAAGAAGAGGATTGCTCTTTCGCCGCTACCCCATGCTGGTCCAGGGTATAAGGAAAGTGATTACAATCACTGGGGGGTGGCTAACATTTTGGCATCCCCTAGTGATTGTACCTTTACTTCTCCTTTAAACAGCTGATGTTACTCTATAATAAGCAATTTATATAAATAGTTCTATTAATTAATGTTCTAATTAACAGTCAGTTTATTGGAGGGTCAGTGGAGTTTGCCCTAAGTTTAAACTCTTCACTCCTTCCTGACTCTGCTCTGCGCTATAATTGCTTGATATGTAAGTTATGTGACGGAAGTTGCATAAGTTCATTTGAAAGTAATGTAGGTTTTTGCATAAGTTACTGTGTATTGTGACTACTTGGAGTAAGGTTCTCAGTGGGGTCCCTTAGGATTCTGTACTGGGTCCAATTTTGTTTAACTTGTTCGTTAATGACTTAGGATAGTTTATTACAAGTATGTATCAGTGTTTGCAGATGACACAAAACTCTGCAGCTCGATCAATTCTATCCAGGATGTGGCATCCTTGCAGCAAGATCTTGACAATCTACAAACAGGACATTATTGAGTTAGAGAGGTTCCAGAGAAGGGCAATTAAACTGGTAAAGGGTATGGAAAGCCTGTGTTATGAAGAAAGATTGGCCTTGTTAGCATTACATTTGAAAAGTAGAAGGAGGGACAAAAATGTCTGGCGTGCGTAGCGCGGCAAAGTTTTTCAGGCCACGCCACCACTTTATGGCCACCCCCCCCCCAAAACAGGCCCATTTTACAAAACCACACCTGAAAAGCATAACCAGAAGACAGACACGGTGGCCCCAATCATTTTATGACATATTGTGGCCCTAAGGATTTCATTATGCACTGTGGCACCTGTATATCATGACAGACTCATGACAAGACATTGGTAGCCAGGGCCCCCCTAAAACATTGGTAGCCAGGTGTTACGTTTTGAATTGGTGCCAGAGCAGGGACCCCCTATAACATTGCTAGCCAAACCGCCCTGGGCCTCCTAAAACATTGCTGGTTCTCCCCCAGTGTCCCCATACTATGGGCCGCTCCCCACTGCAGCATCCTTCAGTTCCCCCCAGCATCCACCCAACATCCTCCAGCTCACCCCTGCATCCACCCAACATCTTCCAGCTCCCTCCCAATGTCCTCCCCAACATCCTTCAGCTCCCCCCTAGTATCCTTCAGCTCCCCCCTACTATCCTCCAGCTCCCCCCCAGCGTCCTCCCCAATGTCCTTCAGCTCCCCCGCAATGTTCTCCCCAGCTCCCCTTTAGCTTCATCCAGCTCCCCCCAGCGTCATCCCCAATGTCCTTCAGCTCCCCCACAATATCCTCTCCAGCTCCCCCTTAGCTTCCTCCAGCTCCCCCCAGCATCCTCCCCTACATTCTTCAGCTCCCCCCTAGTATCCTCCAGCTCCCCCCAGCGTCCTTCCCAACATCCTTCAGCTCCCCCCTAGTATCCTCCAGCTCCCCCCAGCGTCCTCCCCAACATCCTTCAGCTCCCCCCTAGTATCCTTCAGCTGCCCCCTACTATCCTCCAGCTCCCCCCCAGCGTCCTCCCCAATGTCCTTTAGCTCCCCCGCAATGTTCTCCCCAGCTCCCCTTTAGCTTCATCCAGCTCCCCCCAGCGTCATCCCCAACGTCCTTCAGCTCCCCCACAATGTCCTCTCCAGCTCCCCCTTAGCTTCCTCCAGCTCCCCCCAGCATCCTCCCCAACATTCTTCAGCTCCCCCCAGCGTCCTTCCCAACATCCTTCAGCTCCCCCCTAGTATCCTCCAGCTCCCCCCAGCGTCCTCCCCAACATCCTTCAGCTCCCCCTTAGCTTCCTCCAGCTCCCTCCCAGTGTCCTCCCCAACATCCTTCAGCTCCCCCCTAGTATCCTCCAGCGTCCCCTCTAACATCCTTCAGCTCCCCAGCGCCCCCAGCTGCCCTTTACCGTCTTTCATCCCCCTTCCAGCGTCCTCCCCAACATCCTTCAGCTCCCCCGAAATCTCCTCTCAGCATCCCCCTGCTTCCTGCCGCTCCCCCGCTCCTGCTGCCTGCTTCCTCCGTCTGTGTCCCCCGGCTCTTCTTCTCCCCATGACGTCACACTCTCGGGAGCCACTTCTTCTGCACCGCAGGACATTTACAAGTCAATTCGGGACAGCGTGGCAAAATCGGGACTGTCCCGCGTAAAGCGGGACAGTTGGGAGGTATGTTGTTAGGTATGTTTACACTGGAGAAGAGATGCTTAAGGGGTGATATGATAACTATGTATAAATATATGAGGGGATCATATAATATTCTCTCTATTGCTTTATTTACCAGTAGGTCCTTCCAACTGACACAAGGGCACCCATTCTGATTAGAAGAAAGAAGGTTCCTTCTAAATATTTGTTAATACTGGCTAATACATTATATAGCTTCAAGAAGGGGTTGGATGTCTTTTTAGCAAGGAGGAAATACAAGGTTATGGGAAATAGCTCTCAGTACAAGTTGATCCAGGGATTGCCACCTTGGAGTCAGGAAGGAATTTTTTCCCCCTCCACAGCAAATTAGAGAGGCTTTAGATGGGGTTTTTTGCCTTCCTCTGGATCAACTAGCAGTTAGGCAGGTTATTTAGAGGCATTTAAGTTGGTTGAACTTGATGGATGTGTGTCTTTTTTAAACCTAACTTACTATGTTACTATAATGCCGTGTGGCCCAATTCTCACTGTTATATGAGCATCTCCTACATCAGTGCTGTCCAACTGGCGGCCCCCCCTCTGTGTGGCCCCCCACCTGTCTGGCTGCTTTGATGGCTTACTCTTGTGTAAGCTTTAAATAGTATCAGTACTGTGATTAACTGCCCCCCCCCTGCATGGTTCTCACCTCAGATTCAGCCTGTAATCCCTCTGTATTGTTTAAATATGTAATCCACTGTGTTGTTCACACCTTTTAATCTCTGCATTGTTCACCCCCTGCAGTTTTCACACCTCAGGCTCAGGCTGTAATCACCCCATTGTTCCCCTATTCACACCTCAGGAGCAGTAGAAACCCACAAATAATGAGGTGGTACTGCAATTAAAAAGTTTTTTTAATATATAGTTATTGTGCAGACTGTAGGAGCAGTGCCAGCATTGTGTCACTGTATGCTGCCTGTGTGTGCCATACACACAGGCAGCATAGGGCAAGCAGAGTATGGCACACACAGGCAGGGTAGGGAAGGCAGAGTATGGCACACACAGGCAGAGTAGGGCAGGCAGAGTATGGCACACAAAGGCAAAGTTTGGCACAAACCAGCCAAGAATGGCACACACAGTGAAAGTATGGCACACGCAGGCAGGGTAGGGAAGGCAGAGTATGGCACACACAGGCAGGGTAGGGAAGGCAGAGTATGGCACACACAGGCCAAGTATGGCACAAACCAGCCAAGAATGGCACACACAGTGAAAGTATGGCACGCAGGCAGGGTAGGGCAGGCAGAGTATGGCACACACAGGCAGGGTAGGGAAGGCAGAGTATGGCACACACAAAGGCAGGGTAGGGCAGGCAGAGTATGGCACACACACAGGCAGGGTAGGGAAGGCAGAGTATGGCACACACACAGGCAGGGTAGGGCAGGCAGAGTATAGCAGGTTTTTTGCTGTACTACAACCATTAATATGGGTATGGTCATGTGATAACATGGGTGTGGTTTCAAGTGGGTGCGGTCAAAACTGGCTTCCATTATCGGCCCTCCACCACGTAGGTCGGAAAAATTCCGGCCCTCGGTACAACAGAAGTTGGACAGCACTGTCCTACATGAATGTTCTTGTAGGAGATGCTCATATTACTCAGTAAACAGACCACTATATAAACAGCTGATGTTACTCTATAATAAGCATACCATATAACTAGTGTAATAGTGTAAAGTCAGTCAGTTCATTTGTGGGCAGTGAAATTTACCTTAAAGGAATACTGTCCGTTAATAGCACTGCTCCTGCAGAATTTTGCACTGAAACTAATTTTTTAAAAGAGCAAAATGATTTTTTAATATTTAATTTTAAAATTTGACATGGGACTAGAGATATTCTTAGTTTCCCAGGTGCCCTCAGCCATGTGACTTGTGCTCTGATGAACATCAGTTTCTCTTTACTGCTGCACTGCAAGTTGGAGTGATGTCACCTCCCTCCCTTCCCCCACAGCATCCGATCACCAGAACAGTGGGAAGGTAGCATGATTACAGCTCCCTGATAGCTCCCCGATAACTTCATTGCTACCTAGTGGTAGATTTCAGAACAAAAGTCCAGCTTACCCAAGGCATGGCTCCTCCACTTACACTGAGTAGGAGAAACAATAGCTTATCTGAAAGCAGTTGTATTGTGCAGTGCTGGCTCTTTCTTAAAGCTCAGAATCAGGCACAATGCATTTCAGAACCTAAGTGGATCCTTAGATTAAGAACTGAGGCACCTAGGGGTCTAAATAAAAAAAAACTGAAGTTCACTGATTTTCTCAGTTAAAAAATAATTTACTTAGGACCTGGATTTGTTTACTATGTATCTCCCTATTACACAGGACCACTGCAAGTCTATTAGTTGTTAAGACATGGATGGGTCTGCTTTAGGATCAGAGTGAGGAACGTTTAAGGGTTGCAAGGAAAGCATTTAAGAAATACAAGTCAGTGGGGACAGAAGCTCCATTGTCGCAGGCGACTAATCTCCCCGCAATGCCATCCCACCGGCTAGAAGGTAAATCGCCAGTGGGATGGCATACACGGTGCCGTGATTTACCAAAGTCGCCAAAGTTTCCTCTCAAGGCAACTTCGGTGACTTCAGCAAATCGTGGCACCACGTATGCCATTCCACCGGCGATTTAAATTCTAGACAGTGGGATGGCATTGTGGGGAGATTAGTTGCCCGCGACAACGGAGCTTCTGTCCCCACTGATTTGTCTTTTTTAAATGCTTTCCTTTCCCTATTACCTGCTTTATTCCTGAATTAAGTCACAAAGGGTGGTTCTTAATGCTTTTAACATTTACTTCTTAAAGGAATAAATTAAGTAACAATTTAATATCAATTTAAACATTCTGTTTTTAATAATGCTCCAATCTATACTCTGAAGGACAGCCCTTAAAGGGCATGTCAACCCCAAAAATAATTTTTTGCATAATAAAAGACAACATAATTCTAAGCAATTTTCCAATACGGAATAATTGAAAATTTGTAGCGTTTTAAAAGTTATTTGTAAATGTAATTGCTATTGAAAGCAGCATTTGCTGAACTCCTGGTTGTTACTTTTTAAACAATGTTGCAACTGTCTCCTCCAGCAAGTCAAGTCTGTCAATCTGCTGCCTTGTGTTTCATTGTTTTAACAGTCAGAGCCCCCAGGGCAGAGAATAGAAAAGGACAGGCAAACACTGCTTTTAATAGCAATTATATATATATATATATATATATATATATATATATATACATTTATATATATATACAAATAAGTCAAAAATCATTACAAATTTGTAATAAATGTATATTGCAAAGCTGCTTAGAATTTTGCTTTCATTTATTAGGCAAAAAATTATATTTTGCGTTGCCTTGTCCTTTAAGAGGAGTTACAATTTGCTTTGTTGCCCCACTTTTTTGTTTTGTTGCCCCACTGTATATTTGTTCTTTGCACCAAACATGAAATGAGATAACATTATGGTTACTATTACCCAGGGGTTCAAGCACTTGCATATTTAATTTATGTTCTGCGTCATAAGAGAACCAGTTTCTGGTTCGCTCCTTTATAACTTTATGAACTTGTTCCCATTTATTATCCTGGCAGTACTGTTGCTCTAATCACTATCTGGGTAATTAAAACCCCCCATTATTATTATTGCCCCAAACTAGTAGCCTTTTCTATGTGCAACAAGAGCTAAGCCTCTTCTTCACTTACATTAAAGAGGTCTATAGCAACCCCTACAATTAATTTGCTGGCCGATTTACTATCTTTGAAAAGCATCACCCATAAGGGTAAAGACACACAGAGCTACTAGTAGCAGCTGCTTGTCATGCCTACAAAAATAGACAATGCTGAAAATGTGTGTGTGTTAGCAAAGGCAATTCTCAATATTGTCTATGATAATTTCTGGCATTTAGTATCCATGACAAGTAGCTGCCACTTAGTAGCTCCGTGTGTCTTTACCATAAAGCTTCAGCTCCATTATTTTCCATAATCACTTCTTCCTTTATATTGGCTTTTAAATCCTGCTTAACACACAGGCATCCCTCTTCCTTTTCTATTGCCTCAGTCAGACTCCTTGCTTTTGTATACATGCATTTAATACTGGTACCAGCATGACAATTTTGCATAGACAACTTGTTGTCCTCCCTATCATTATAAGTACCCCCAACCAAGTCATCTTCCCATTTCCAATTTCTATGCCCGCTACCTCATCTAACCTATTTTTGCAATTACTCACTGCACTCTTTCGCCCTTTAAAAACTTCTCCAACACTCTAGCCATCCCCCAAAGCAGCCCATGCAGGAGGCCCAGACTGGCAATCTGTAAATTCTGGCAAATGCCAGAGGACTGCTGTAAGATGCCATAGAACGTCACTATTTAGTGAAACAGTGGGGGCTGTTTGGGCCTTTTTGTACTTGGAGTGCCAGAGCCTATTATGACTTCCAGACCTGCCTTCCAGACCAAGTCAGTATCTTCTTGGCCCTTCATTGGGAGCACCATGATGTGCCCAAATCAGGCAAAGATCTGCTCAAATGGCCAAACAAGAGTATGGCATATCTATCAGTGATCAATATACTATACAATATTTCTGTCTTTGCTTTATATGGGCTCTTTTTTTTGCAGGCCACATGAAGGACAGTGTATATTTATTTAATGACCCCAGGACTTCTACATGTGAGTAGGGTCCTAGATAAAAAATAAAAACATTTGTTTTGTTTGCATGCTTTACCGTCACCATATAAAATGGTTTATTCCATTTGCTACACACAGTGCAAGGTGCTACATCTGGTGCACAATTTTGCATTTGAAATTGACTGCCATAAGCATGCTCATCTATACTTGAAATGATTTGCTGGTTGCTCCTGCTTTGATTCAAAACGTGTAAGATCCAGTTCACTCTGGCATGCGAATCCTGTATTTTACACCTGCCATCAGTTAGTTATGAGTGAAGGGATACCTCTGCATGCTGTGCTCCTAAAGGTAATGTTTAGCAGGTTACTGTTTGTGGCATGCTATTTTTAGAGGAACAGTTCAATGTAAAAATGAAACTGGGTAAAATAGATAATATTTGCAATATAGTTAGTTAGGCAGAAATGTAATCTATAAAGGTTGGAATGGGCAGATGTCTAACACAGGGGTGCCCAGACCTTTTGGCAAGGCGATCGACTTTGGCTCCTCCCCAAGTACGTATGTGATGCAACGTACGTACGCATACCCCATAAAAGCGCGGCACTTCCGCATTTGCAGGCTTAGACACAGTCCACGGGGGATCGACTGGTGGACCGTGATCAACATTTTGGCCACCCCTGGTCTAACATAATGGCCAGAACTCTGCTTCCAGCTCTCTAACCTCTTAGTTAGTCAGTGACTTTGGGGGGGGGGGCAAATGGGACATAACTGTTCAGTTAGTTTGTCAGCACGCAGGTCAGATTCAAATGCAAACTTACTAAATAGTTATGTCCCATTTGACCCTCCCTCAAGTCACTGTAAAGGAGGAAGTAAAGTTCTGGCTATTATGTTAGACATCTTCCCGCTCCAGCCCTTATAGATTACATTTTTACCTAACAGACTATATTGAAACATTTTTTATTTTTCAGTCTATTTTACCCAGTTTCATTTTTATACTGAACTTTCAAGCTTGGAGGACTGGGGCTGAATCTTTAAATATATCTACTAATGCAGATTTAGTACTGTTCTGCTTTTGTACAGTTATATCCTTTTATGTGGGAAATGTTATGTTGCTGAATCAGCTATCATAGTATTCCTCATTTTTTTTATTTGTTAAGCATTTGATTTCTATCTGTATTTGTACATGAACTCCCGAGACTGTGGGACTCTGCAGGTATCACTCAGCAACATGGAAAAGTTGCTAAACTATCAGAGAAACACTTTATCTACTGATAAAAACATTTTTCGTTTTCCTTATTCCTCCTTCAAGAATGTGACCGATTTTTATAACATAACATACGAGGCGACACTAGAAGCTGTATTGAAAGAGAGAGCAGTATAGCTGGGTGTCTCTATTGAAGATGGCCACTGGCCAGTACCAGGCACAGGTGATTTTGGCAGATTTCAAAACATTGTTGTAAAGCTGTTACCTCCAGGTAGACTGGGCCAGCTGCTAAATATTTGCTGCAGCCCTCATGGGAATTGTTTTGTTGTTTGCAAAGCACGTGTAGCACCTCGACCACCTTGGTTCTTACTGATAACTCTCCCTCTGAACAGGCGGGGGCGCCCACGCCTTTTATTTCGAGTTCCGCCCCTTGCGTATAGAGCGTACGTCATCACAGTCCTGTCAGGTTTGGCTTCCCACCCTCGCTCCTCCCCCTGTACGTCAGACGCACGCTGTTACGCAGATGGTCCAGGAGGACAGGACGCAGCAGCCAGCAAGATTTAGAGGCAAAGCAAGTAAATGGCAGGTGACACAGGCACTGAGGCAGCGGAACTTACTTATTAGCTGCCTGGACCCTAGCTCTGCGGGCTGCCATGAATGAAGTGATTGATCTGGTCGCGTCCCGCTCCATTAATTTATTTGCTAAATTTTGACAGTTTCTGGGCCGGCCCCTAATATTACGCGGGCCCTATACTAATACCTGGGTCGCATCTCTGGTAATCCGGCCCTGGTTACTGACTACATGGAGTTGAACATTGATTGCCCAAAGAAGGCTAATAACCGAGGTTGATGCTCGGCAGAAAGTCCATCGCTCCACTTATTACAGCTGAAGCCTTAAAGTCTGTGAAATGGATGAGCTGATCACACAGTGTGAATTTATTTAATGAGACCGAGAGTTTCGGATGGGGTTACAACATGCAGGTGGACAGACAGTCGCAATTACATTCACCTATGTAGGTTGACATACAGCTGGTATACCGTGATCTACATATACTGTGGTTTTTAATGTCTTTAATCTTTACCCCTGTGAAAATCTCACACAGAGTTTTGCATAATTTGTAGTTGTATCCAAACTCAGTAGAGCCTGATTTTTGTTCATCTGGAATTGAGAACTGAGTCGCACTCTACTGTGAATAAAAGGGACAAATACCTTCCCTAAAATTGATTTAGTTTTCCAGAATAAGCTCAACTAAGCTTAACTACACATGCAAGAATCCTCCACTAAGACTCCTCCTAACTAGCTGTATGTCAGTTATCAGTCCTCTAATACTGAGTATGCAATAGGTTGCAATTTTTACTTAATATTACACTCTAATCACACTTTAGAAGGGCAAACATAGTTCTGTGTTGAACTAAAAAAAAAAAAATCCCATGGCAATGATCATATGAACAAATGTTGAATGAAGCTGGAAGGGTACTCTTGCATCAGTTGAACCACTAGGCCAAAATGTTAACTTTGTAATGTTGCTTTAATCCATTTCTATAGTTGCTTGACTACAGCTCCCATCATAATACTATGTTGGAGAATGGTGAAAGTTGTAGTCCCAATAATACCTATAAGCTTTTTGGGCAGGGCCCTCTTTTACTTGTTTTAATGGTTATTGTTTTGGTTTTTTTTATGTAATCTGAATGCCCAGTGTGCACATTCATTAAATGTACAGTTTTGATGAGTAGGTTAATACTTTTATAATCTGTGCTGCAACCAATGAAATTGCTTATTCTAAGCATATCACCACAGTCATCATTCAGCAAATTGTACATTTGCATTTAATAGGGCCGCTGCACATTACATCTGTCCTATTATTTCTAAACTGCACAGAGTGTAAGGCTTCTGACTTAAGCAGAGGGGGCCTGCAATTTATGTCTGGGTTTTTTATAATCATACATAATTATACAGTGTACATGTCACCTTTGCATGTGTGATTGGCCACAAAGTTACTTGGTGTTGTCAAGCATATGGTCTCTGTGATCCTTGAAGTAAAGTATACACTGTATAACTTCACCTTAGGAAACTTAACCCCAAAACATAATGTATCTTTAATATCTGCATTTACGTTAGCTATAAGCTGCCAACTCCTAAAAGGCAGGTTGCACTAGTAACCCACAGGTTTTCTTTTTTTCCTACCAGCAGTAATGTAAATCGCCGGTAAAAAAAAGTCCCTATATATACTATTCATCAACTATATATGTATATATATGTATATATATCTATCTCTATATCACCGGGAGTGAGTTTTACCCATCCCCATACGGGACATCGCTTCAAGATTCGGCATCACATCACTTGCACTACTACACATGTAATATATCTTATTACGTGCCCATGTGGGCTTTCATACGTGGACAAGACTGATCTTATGTTACGCCTACGTATGGATGCACACAGACCAGCAATTAATACGGCTTACCGAGATAATAAAACTACGAAACCAGTGGCTAAGCATTTCTTGGAATTTGGTCATAGATTGCCCACTTTTATCTATATAGCCATAGATCATTTGCCCATGCCCAGACGCAGAGGGGATAGGTCTAGATTACTGCTCCAGCGTGAATCTTTTTGGATTAAGAAACTTGACACTTTGTCACCGAAGGGACTTAATGAATACTGCTCCTTTAACTGTTTTTTTAGCGATTAGATGAATGAATGTGTCATTTATCATGTATTTTAAGAATCAATGAATTTTCAATGGTGCTTTGTATAATCATGTATACACTATTGACTGTTACATAGTTACATAGGGTTGAAAAAAGAGTCCATCAAGTTCAACCCATCCAAGTAAACCCAGCACACACAACCCACACCTACCAATCTATATACTCGCATACATAAACTATATATACAACCACTAATACTAACTGTAGATATTAGTATCACTGTGCATGTAATAGTCCCACTTCAATGCATATGTTATGCTTGTCAGGGGTTGTGGGACTAAAGGGCTGATACGAGTCATGGGGGTGGGGTTAAGTTTTTTGTATATAATGTGTAATTGAGTTGATTTTTTGTTGGGGTTTAACATCGTGAACAAGGTCCTTATATATATATATATATATATATATATATATATATATAAATATATATATATATATATATATATATATATATATATATATCCCACCTGAAGCAAGGTTCTTACCTTGACTTTAGGTTTAAAACGGTACTGATGGTTTATGTGCTTGTGCTTCACAAAGGATTGTCATGAACTGTTCACCTTTAACATTTAAGGAATGCTCACTTCTGAGCATCTTCACCTTAGCACTGGGTAAAGCATCACTACTAACATTACTTGTTAGTAATGGTAGGTAAGTTCTGGCACTGAATCCAAAAAGGCATAAGTCAAGTTTGTTGTTGATTGCTAATGAGCCATCTCCGCATTATTCAAAAAAATTACATTCTAATAAATTCTAAGCAATATTTTTACTTTTATTATTAAATTATACTTGTTTCATTTTAGACTAATATTGTAAGATTTAATTTGTTTATAAATCATACTTTTGGTTTAGGGCTCTGTTTAAGGTCCAACTATTTTTCAACCCCCCTACACCATTGGCTCGTCAAACAGCTAGAGACACACTAAATATTGTGATTACAGTCACAGTAGTATAGTTAAACAAAAAAACACCCAATTCTTATCTAAAATGCCTTTCAAAATGGGCTGCTCATCGACCGCTTTAAGCTGTCTTAGGGCGCTGTCACACTGGGGGCTTTTCACATTTGTGGGCAATTACTCAGGATCACTGCATTTAATGTACTTTACATGCGGCAATTCCAGGTAATATAAAGGTGTGGATATTGCCAGGTGCTTCATTGCCCGCAGAAGAGGTGATTTCTTACTGGCCAATGAATGGCCCGCGTGACAGGGCCCTTGTGGGTGTCAGCCCCACAACACTACACAATTAAATTTAACTGTAGAATAAGTTTACAGATGGATGTAAATGTTGAGTTCATTCTAATATTTAATTGGTTTCATGCAAAATATTTGCGTTACTGGTGAAATTGGGGTTTGCATATTTTTTTCATTGTTATTTGTGTGGCAATTCCTTGATTTTTGTCTTTGCTCTTAAGGAACTTAAGAGATAAAACATCAATAGCTGTGATATCTAAAGGACGTTATGAACCAGAGGATAATAAAGGAGCACTCTGCACTACTACTCGAAGAAGATGCATAACAAGGGGCTTGGCAAACGCTGGTGCTGCAGAATCTGTGATGGTGCAGACCCAACGACAAGAAGATTTTCTGAAATCTAAAGAAGAAAAAAGGTACAGAGATTGTAGTCATCTATAGACATGCTACAAATGTAATGTTTTACCATAGTTTATTTTCTGCATAGAATATCTGTTTGTCAGGGTAAGTGTTTTGCCACAAACTGGGCACTATTGCATAACATTCTGTGGAGATTTCTTCAGCCAGTCTGCTTCCAGTTGTAATTAAAAATTCAAAAATAGTAGTGGTTAGTGCTTACAATGACTTTTGTACCCTTATACTGATTATGTTTAAGTGTACAGCAAATTAAAGATAAATCCTTCCTTAACATCATACTATACTTTCTTTCTAAAAGGAACTCTAACTTCATTATGTCTAATTCCCCACTAAGTAAAGACTGAAGGGAATACTACTTTTTTGAGTTGGTTGCTTATAAAAACATGCTTGCAATACTATTGGCTATATTTTTTAAATTATTTTTCATTATGCTGTGTAAAATACTTTTGTTTATTATTAATGCTGTTTTTTAGTTATAAATATTAATTTTTAACACATACTGGAGAGAAAAATGTTGTTGCTAAAACAAAATATTTGTGTTCTGAAGGAGAAATTAATGAGAAGATAAATGAATCAAGAAAAATATAGAAAGTAATGTAGATATTGGATCTGCTGCTGTTTGTCATTTTAATGACATATTTTAGATTATCAAGAGAATGTTTCCCTTACTGTAAAATGTAAGGATATTGAAAGTCATCAAGGAGTTCCATGATTGTATGAAAGCACAGGGCCAAGGTGACTTATAATATCCTTGTATCTTACAACAGGGGTGAATGATTTTTTGTGGCACAAATAACATTACTAGATGTTCATGGATCTTTTGTACAAGGGTAAGAAACCATGGAGTGGTTCTTTATGCTACTTTGGAAAACAAAGAGGTGCAAAGCGCTTCCCACTGGTGACTGCTATTGTTGCCGGTGGAAAGCCTTTTTGGAGTGGGGTTCTTACCCTTAAGGGCCCTGTCACACGGGGAGATTAGTCGCCCGCGACAAAACTCCCTGTTCGCAGGCGACTAATCTCCCCGAGTTGCCTTCACCTGCCATCCCACCGGCGAAAATGTAAGTCGCTGGTGGGATGGCACACGCAGCGGCGCGATTTCACGCAAATCGCCGAAGTTGCCTCGCGAGGCTTTTTCGGCGATTTGCGCGGAATCGCGCTGCCGCCGCGTGTGCCATCCCACCGGCGACTTACATTTTCGCCGGTGGGATGGCAGGTGAAGGCAACTCGGGGAGATTAGTCGCCCGCGAACAGGGAGTTTTGTCGCGGGCGACTAATCTCCCCGTGTGCCAGAGCCCTAACACACATACATATATATTGTGAGAAGATTAGCTTTTGAAATGGTAGGCAAGTGGGTCTCTTGTGCTAAGGACAGATGTACACAAAGTTCTGAAAAAACAAGACTTTGCTTTAATTATTCACTCAAACAAATTATCAAGGTGTTAATCTTTATATGGCAACAAAAATAAGATAAGATTGTAGTCTTCCTGACTACCCCAGGGCCCCTCCCAGACTTGAGACCACAAGCACCATGTTACCCACATTTCAGAGTAGTTGTCTATCAGCATGGCCACACAGCCTACTTCCAAGTCAGCTTCACTGCTGCACTTCGATTCTCTTACAGGCTTAACAGCCAGAGCTTTGTCTCTCTCTCCAGACACACACAATAGAGACCCCATGTATTGAAGTACACCCCTTTTATCTCTCCTCTCTCAGCTGCCACTTAATTACCTGACTGACAGGGGATATTAATCATGCACCTTAAATGCACACTTTCCTCTATATTAGGCCACACTAAACACACTGTTTTTCTTAATATTACATTACATTAACATTTATTTATAAAGCGCCAACATATTCCGCAGCGCTGTACAATATGTGGGTTACATACATTGGACATACAGAGTAACATATAAAGCAATCAGTAACCGATACAAGAGGTGAAGAGGGCCCTGCCCAAAAGAGCTTACAATCTACAAGGAGAAAGGGTTGAGACTTAATATCTTCTTAAACATTACCTTTTTATTCTAGGCTCAGAGAACAAGAGAGACGAGAAGCTGAAGAAGCCAACCAAAAAGAAGTGGAAGAGTGGGAAAGGAACCTGCTTGCCCTCTCGGAGCCCACCTCCATGCAATCCCTGTGGGAAATACCAGCCATTGGGCACTTTCTCTGCTTAGCTCAACAAATTTTAAATCTGCCAGAAATTGTTTTTTATGAGTTGGAACGGTGTTTATTAATGCCTCAGTGCAATGTGTTTCTGTCAAAGATAATGACTTCTTTATTAAGCGCCCCGCATCGCAGATCAACTTTACATCGGCGGCCTAACCTGCCATATCAGGAGTGGGAAACTACTCTCAGGCAGAGGGTGCAGCAGTGGTATACTATGGTAGGTCAAGCGGAAAACCCAGATCGTTGTGCTGAAAAACTTGGCCTCTGCTCACAGTTTTTTAGGGTACTTGGTGAAGTCAGTCCACTTGAAAAAAAAACATTTCATGAGCTGCCATTCTATCAAAAAGTTTGGCTGTTGAAAGGTCTCTGTGACTTTGTGTATGAAACTCAGAGCGAAGTCCAAGATGCTGTACTTGGCCAGCCTATTCATGAATGTAGAGAAGTTATTTTAGGCTATGATGCCCAAGAAAATGCTTACATCCATTTCCCTCAGTTTTGTGGCGCAGATGTCCGTGTGTATAAACAAAGACCATTTCGAGCCCCTGAATTTCCAGCCCCACCAGTTCAGGTGAGAAGAGCTACCAAAACTAGACTGGAAAAAGCAAAATGTAAGATTTCTAACAAATGCAATGGCGACCTAAGGCCTGCCAAAATAGTATTACCTGAAATCTGTAGGGCAAGCCTTCAGAGTTGTGAGAGCCAGAAAAACTGCCCTGAAAAACCCCACACTGAATATTGCAGCAGTAGTACAGACCAAGACATGAAGATAATTTATGAGACCAAAGTTCAGGAGCCATGCAACACTGCAGAGACTAGCTGTTGTAAGGAAAATGTGGAAAAGCCCATCAGTCCTAGAGAAGTAGTTGGTTATGGGGAGCCTCTGAGTCCTGGAGAAATTAGAGTTCTTGAAGATGTTGCTAAATATGGAGAGGCAGCCAAAGACAAATCAGAAAGTGGGTTAAAAACTTGCCAAATTCATGTAAATGGAAACCACAGTGATAGTTCTGATGTGATTTGTCATCAAGTAGCTATGGATATAATTTTAGATAATTCTTTACTTAACCACAAGAAATTAAAACTCAGCAGAATACGGGCTAAAAAGAAAAAGAAAAAAAAGAAGAAATTAAAAGATATACTTAATGATCACTTGCAAGTTAAATGTGATACCCTACAACTGCACAAATTCAGATCATTAAAGACTGAAATTCAAAGCAAGCTGTATCTTACAAAGAAGAGGGCAAAACACAAGAAACACAAATCAGGTGAGTATGTTACTTTAGCAGTGTACCTGTCTAAATATACTGTAGATTTATATGTGGAAAATTGTAAATGTTTAGGCACAATAAGGTTCTTTACTAAAACTGGTCAGTTTTGCTTTCACCCTATAATTTCCAAAGTCATCAAGGAGTTCCATGATTGTATAAAAGCACAGGGCCTAGGTGACTTATAATATCCTTGTATTTTACAACAGGGGAGTTACCCAATTTTGAAGGCTCTCCCCTGTTCTCCCGTCCCCCAGCCATATTCTCTTGATTTTTACAAAGTCTTGTGTAGTCTTGCGCTGAATTTCAGGCACGCATGTGCATTCGGTGACATCATTTGAAAAATCTGCACAGGTGGACTTTTTTTTTTTTTTGCTTCAGTGGTGATTGTGTGCATGCACATTAAGACACTTCCGGAAGCGTGCGTGACATCCGTGATGTCACTTCCTGGTATCCGGAAATTGTGCGTGCTGCAATGTAATGTGAAATGCACACAGAGCTTAACTTGTTTTTGACTTATAGATAGGTTTTATGTTTGCAATTCAGTTTTGAGTGTAAGGCTATTGTCAGACAGTGCTGCTTCTTGCAGGCCAAGAATTGGCCCCTATGCTGGCATCAGCCTCTGCCTGCACCCAAAGCCATTGCGTCAGCTTGGGTAAAGACACATAGAGGGTATTTTAGTGCAAAATGGAAATCAGAAATCTGATCCATGCGCCTGCATCCGGGTCATTACATAGTTACACAGTTAGGTTGGGCTGAAAAAAAGCCATTAAGTTCACACCTTCCATGTGAACCCAGCACACACACAAACCTATACTTGACCTATCTATACACACACATACATAAACTATATATACCAACATCAATTTTAGTATTGTAATAGCCTTGAATATTATGCTTATTCAAGAAATCATCCAAGAACATCTTAAAGGCATTAACAGAATCTGCCATCAGAACATCACTAGGAAGAGCATTCCCCAATCTCACTGCCCTTACCGTGAAAATACAGAAAATTTTAAAGTGTTCACAAACTTTAAAGGGTTTATTTGATGGTAAATCTTGTTTTTATGCAACCAAAACTTGCCACCGAGCCAGGAATTAAAAATAAACACCTGCTTTGGGGACACTGGGGGCAACATCCAAGAGGTTGGGGAGCAACATGTTGCTCACAAACCACACTGCTCTAATGCATCTCTCCCTCAATTTGTTTAATTGTCAAGTGAACTTAAAGGAACACTGTCACAGGAAAACATGTTTTTTGTAAAAACACACCAGTTTATAGTGCTGCTATACTTGGTGAGTTTACCTCCAAAAGAATGATTTACTGGATGTTACTGGACTTTTTTCCATTTAAGCAATCTTAATCTTAATTTGGAATGTTGTTCAGTTATGAGGGATCCACCAATTCCATAATGTTTGCATCCAACTGAATAATGAATACTTCTGATATGATTCAGTATATTTTTATAAATTAGAAATATGATTTGAATATAGTCAACACAACAGCATTATCAGTGAACTAATATTTGTTGCCACCAGAGTGTATTCTCAATATGAGTTTGTTTTTTCAATTTTAACTTGACTGCTATTTGTGAGAGATGTATTGTGAAAATATACAGTATATAGAAAATATACAGTATAAGTAAAGAACTTTTATTGCTCAGTGAATATAAACTGACATATCATAATAGTTTTTGAAAGCCAGCTATTGATTTGAAATCAGATGTTGAGTTGCTTGTAATGGTTCACAATCTCAACTACCTCTTTATAGCTCAGTGTGCTTAATCCTTTTCATGCATCCAATCATACATATAAAGTGTCTCCTTTTTTTTTTTTTTTTTTTTTTTTGAAGGAAAAAATACTGTATCCAAGAAAGCGGTTGCAAAGAACAGAAAAACAAGCGCAAATTCAACCACAGCCCCAGAATTCCAGGTAAAATTTTTTTTTTTTTTAAAAAGTAAAAAGTACACCATAAAAATCATAACAGAATCTCTTTAAGGAAAAGTAATAACTGATAAGTGTAGTAAACTGCTCTTTTAAAAGTGTAGTACATCCCCTGTTTAACATGAGGGCCTCCAAAAGAATCAACATATTTTGCTATTTTTTTGAAAGATTTTGTTTATTGATTTTATATTAACACAAAAGAAAAATATGAAATAAAGGTAGGAAAGGTTAGAAGGGAAAGATAGAAAGAAAGAAAGAAGGTGGTGGTGGGCGTCTCAAATTTTACCAATACAGCCTTGGTTCATACTGTAGGGCTCCGTTACTAGTCTTTAGGCAGTCAACTGGGTGTGGAAATCTGTCCTGTCACTCAGTCGTGGATCTGCTAGCCATCGGCTCCAGATTTTCTCAAATTTGGCTGGGCATCCTCGGGCCAGGTAAGTGAGTTTCTGTCGTGGAAGTGCGTTGTCCACAAGCTTAGTCCAGAATCCCAGAGTAGGTGGCTCTGTGGCTTTCCAAGTCAGTAAGATAGCCTTAGTGCATGAGT
Organism: Xenopus tropicalis; assembly: GCF_000004195.4. Lineage (NCBI taxonomy): Eukaryota > Metazoa > Chordata > Amphibia > Anura > Pipidae > Xenopus > Xenopus tropicalis. Next base: position 126,873,990 of record NC_030677.2, read on the forward strand.
TGTTGCAGGCCTGTCTCCGGAGGTTAAGTTAAGGCCTTTAGTATGTCCAAGTAGGCAGAATGCAGGTGTCCGAATATTTGGAAGTACATTTTGCTATTTTATCAGTAAAAGGAAGTTTACTTCTCAAGGACCAAACATGGGGTATTTTCAATTTTCCTGTTTGCCATGTTTTGGTCAGAATAATAAAAACATAGATTTTTTTTAAATTAAATTAATAGGCAATAAGTATGACCAGCACAATTTCTTTTCATCAAGCTCATGCTGCCCCTTTAGTGTAGACACAAACTGCACATATAAATTTAGACAGCCATTTTCTGCACTCATTTTCATACAAATGCTGCTTTGTTGAGGACTGCTCCAAAACCAACAACAAAGGCTATATGAGTGAAGAGAAAATAATTGGTCAAACAGTGCAGGCAGTAGTCATTTCCTCCCCACCCATCCCTTTTTAATGGCTGCTAAACAGTGTTTTGTTTGCACTTTATTAAAATTTTGTTAATAATTATATTTGTAAATGAGTAGCCACATTTCAGCTTTGTGTGTGTATATATATATATATATATATATATATATATACATAGCTGCAGCAGAAAGCACTCACGGCTCCAATTTGTGCAAAAATATCAAAAAATTTTATTGCTCCACGCTCACATCAACGCGTTTCGATCCACCAGGGACCGTCGTCAGGATCCTGACGACGGTCCCTGGTGGATCGAAACGCGTTGATGTGAGCGTGGAGCAATAAAATTTTTTGATATTTTTGCACAAATTGGAGCCGTGAGTGCTTTCTGCTGCAGCTATGTTAATACGTTTGGTGAGCACCCGGCGCGTGGTTTGCGATTGGTGAGTGCCGTCACTGGAACAGATATATATATATATATATATATATAATGTTCTTGTTTTTTTAAGAAAGTCTCCTATTCTTTGACAAAGCTAATTTATTTTTATTAACAGCTGGTGTGTACAAATCTTGACGAACTCAGGGAACTGATAAAAAAAATTGAGGGAGAGCTTAAAGTTTTGGAAACAAACAAAAAGAAATCGGTGAGTATATTGAACAATATTATGGTTATCACTGTGGATTAGAATTAGAAAGGATGGGGTAGTAACACTGCAGAGGTTTAAACTATACGCTAAGAGGAACTTCTTGATCTTCAAAATCACTGATGAAATGAAAACCTTTTAGTTATCAAACATCCCCATGCTTGCCACAAGACTGACACATATTGGACCATTGCATGCTCTTACTAACAGGCTATATGTAGTTTGTGGATTGAATGCAGCAGCTAGAGCAGTGATCCCCAACCTGTGGCTCGTGAGCAACATGTTGCTCACCAACCTCTTGGATGTTGCTCTCAGTGCCCCCAAAGCAGGTAGTTATTTTTTAATTCCTGAATTGGTGGCAAGTTTGGTTGAATAAAAACAAGATTTACTACCAAATAAAGCCTCCTGTAAGTGTGCATAGAGGCTGCTAGAGTATCATGCAGCAAAGTTTAGAGACAGGGACAGCTATGTAAACAAGAAGCAGTTGTGATGTGGTAAGTAATGTATTTTGGTATTTAAATGATCAGCTCCCGTGTCTCTCTCCCAATCAGAAGCAGGTGCATGTCTGTTCAATGGCCATAATCCATCACAAATACCAAATAGAAAAATAGCAAACGGCACCTTCTTGTCTCTATTAAAAAAACTTTATTTGATATACATTGCTTTTGGATATAGCAATATCCAAAAGCCATGTATATCAAATAAAGGCTTTTTTAATGGAGCAATGTATATCGTACAGGACTAGATGACAGCCTACATTTGTGGCTGTTCCATCCAGCCTCAGCCACAACTACCAACAGATGAGCAAGATTCATTCTATTTTACAAACCCTAATGATTAACAAGGTACACATCCACAGTTGGAATTAGACTGCAAGCACATATACACTCAGGGCAGTACGCTCCCATTGCGTCAGGAAGGCAAGGTGCTGTCAAGGCGAAGACATACTCAGGAACTAAACCAATAAGGTAGCTCAATAATCCAGGCTTTGTGAGGATGCTGTACCAGCCTTAAATAGCCCCTTTAATTAGAAAATCACCTATAGCTGATGCCAAACATCCTGCAGGTGTCCACAGTATCAGCAGTTTGGCTTCATTAACTCATTCTGCATCATTTCATATTTTGCCTCATAGCAAAGGTTTTCTAAAGGTTACAGAGCATGTAAGTTTCTTACTGTCATTTATTAAATAAACAGTAAAAGTAATAATATAATGTACTATAATGTACTCTGGGCAACAGTTATTTTTTTACAACCAAAACTAATAATAATTAATTCTGTCATCATGTCATGTATTAACTACTACTACTATAATAGTTATTGGTGTTCCCCTCTACATACTGTCAGCACACCAGTCCTTTAAGACAGACTTTCCAACCTTTCCAACTGCTCTTCCTTTGCCATACCACTCTGTCAGTATCTGCACTTGCTTATGCTATCGTTCAGGATAATATCAGAATTACTGACACTGACTACTTCTCACAACCCTTTTCATTACATCCAGACATACACATGTTCAAGATTTTTCTATAGCTGCACCTTATCTCTGGATTCATTTTCACATTTCTATCAACTATCAGCCTTTTATATGGGAGCTATGAAATGTTATTTGTAGTAACGTCTGTTATGGTCCAACCCCTGGTCTGTGTAAAGTGGTGAGATTGGTTCCCAATACGAGTGAAGTGGTACGGTATGCCATATAAGGTGGTAAATCTAATAAATCTATCTCCACTTTTATTTTGTCTCCATATCACCACTTTTTTTAATTCCCCCCATTATGTCACTTAACCCCTTTTACTTTTAGATTGTAGATCTAATGAGCAAGGCCCTCTTTAACTAATGTAAAATCACTTTGCATGTAATCTGTATGTGTTCATAGCTTCACTAGTCTTACATTGCACCGCACTGTAGAATATGTTGGCACTTTATAAAAACTTAACATATAATATTGTGATTAATGTAAACTGCAGAGAAACGGATTTTGATTGATTTTCTCACGTCCTGAAATAATTACTTTTTTGTAGGAGAAATGGTATTTCAGAAGACAAGGTGTAAAAGAGTTGCACAGCACCTTAGTACGTTTGCTAAACGAATTGTTGCCTTGGGAACCAAAGCTGCAGAAAGCTTTTCAGAAACACAGGTACTTTCATCATCTCTAAAATGCCTACCATATTATAAAATACCTATATAAAACCTCCAATAGGCATGAAACACATAAGCCTAATCTGATGTCCTAAATAAATTAGTTTTTTAAGTTAATCTTTTTTTTATAAATTTTATTTTTGGGGAACCCACACTTTTTCTTTTTGACTTTTGTATCATACTTCCACAGACTGGGGTGCTTTGTGGGTATTTTCCCTTAGTATTCACAAATTTCCATTAACTACTGCAGTGTAACCTTCATCGCTTTGAGCATTTATCACCGCTCCTTGTTTCTATAGGGGATATACTATCCAGATTAAAAAATGCAATAACTGGATTCAGCTGCTTTACCCTGCCTTTGACAGCCAAAGGAGAGAGTGCAATACAAAGGGCAGTAAGGGGAAGAAAATATCATTGTGAAAAAAGGGGAGAAAGGGAAATTCTAATGGTGTTACAAAATGGGAAAACAAAAATCAGTGAAAAACTGTAAAGCAGAGCTGTCCAACTTCTGTGGCACTGAGGGCCTGAATATCTGTGGCCTACACAGTTGAGGGCCAATCCTGGAAGACCGTTTTGACTACACCCCTTTTTTAAACCACATCCAAATTAAAAAGAGCTTTTAAGACCATACCCAAGTTTATGGTCATAGCACACATATATCCCTGCAGTACTCGCTGCAGGGATATCATCCATCACTTATATCTGAAAGAAGTGTAAGGCAGGCAGAGTATGGCACACACAGGCGGCATAGGGCAGGCAGAGTATGGCACACACAGGCAGCATGGGGCAGGCAGAGTATGGCACACACAGGCAGCATAGGGCAGGCAGAGTATGGCACACACAGGCAGCATAGGGCAGGCAGAATAAGGCACACACAGACAAGGTAGGGCAGGCAGAGTATGGCACACACACAGGCAGTGTTAGACAGGCCGAGTAAGGCATGCATAGCGCAGGCCAGACTAGGGAAGGACAGGAAACCTATCATGACTACACATGACCCACTCCAGTAACAGTTTCTACTAAAGATACAGTGACATGGTGCCAGTACTGCTCCTATTGTCCGTATGAGGTGTGAACAGGGGAACAATGCGGGGGTAACAATTATAGGTGTGAACTATGCAGGGTCTTACAAGTATAAGCAACACAGGGGCTTGCAGCCTAAATCCGAGGTGTGAACAATGCAAGGGTCAGTTAATATCAGTACAGGTACCATTTAAAGCTTACACAAAAATAAGCAGCCACAGCAGCCAGACAGATGGGGGGGGGGTGTAAAGGATGAAGAAGAAGAAGAACATGAGGTATAAACCTTCTAAATATAAAAGAGGGGAAGAGGAACCAGTGCTAACTAGTTTGTAAAGGGTCTGTATAGAAAGGGAGCATTAGCTATGACACATTTTTTCTTTTAAATTTCCTGCCTTAACTTACAGCAAGATATTTCCTATTTTAGAGCTCGTCTTAAAAAAGACTTTGATGATTTTAAAAAGTTTCCAGAAAATAAAAACTTTACCAGGGGGCATGCTTCTAGTGAAGAATACGAAGCATCCAAATCACCAAGTTCCACGACCAGCACAACTGGAATATGCCATCAGAACATTCTGAGAAACGATGAGCTTGGTAAGATTTCTTGTTTTGTGATTATTAGATCAATAGCACAGATGTTTCATGTAAACACAGTACTGTATCACATAAAGTACTACATTTACTGACACCAGTGTTTTTCTTTAGTATAGCTAACCTTTTCTAAATATATATGCCATTCAGTCTAGTATATAGCAGTAGTCCATATTGTATTTAGGTTAACCATAAACTAGTTTTTAAGTTTGCCAACATTTTGAACACATCCCCAGCCTTTCTAAATATGCCAGAATTACAGTTGTGGGAAATAAAACAATCAAAGAGCAAGATCACTAAACAAAATGTTTAATATTTGTGTAACAAATATAAATCTGTATATAACTGATGGTTAGTACTTAAATGTATATACTGTTTGCTTAGACAAACACAGAATGCCACATCTGTTTGTATGAGCAATGCTAAATCAGGATATTGCCAAAGAACCAATAATTGACATGCACTGCATCCTTAATGCCTCCATATATACATAATGGAAAACTAGTGGTAATAAAGGCATCCGTTCCTCTGTGTAAATTCCTCCAGTATTTATTGTCTTAACAGGATAACCACTCTGAATAATTGGCATGCATGCAGCAGAGATATTGTAACACACATAATAAAGAAAAAAATTAATCCTATAAATATATGGGGAGAAATACTGAACTTACTGTGTATGATCCATGTCTTTAAAGTTGTCCACAGCAACTGCCCAACTTGGATGTTTTTTAGTCATATTTTTCCCTGCACTTATTGTGCTTTGGGCTGCTTTTAAAAGCAATGCTTAGGGGTCATCAAAAAGCATAGACAACTGGCAGAAATCAAGATCACATGCTGTGTACCAGCAGAAAAAGAGATGGAGAGCTAGTGGGGGCATCTTCACAGGTGCATATCTTCAGGGTTTAAAGGAACAGTAACACCAAAAAATGAAAGTGTATTAAAGTAACTAAAAGATAATGTGCTGCTGCCCTGCACTGGTAAAAGTTGTGTGTTTACTTCAGAAAGTCTACTATAATTTATATAAATAAGCTGCTATGTAGCCATGGAGGCAGCCATTCAAAGGAGAAAAGGCACAGGCACATAGCAGATAACAGATAAAACACTATTGTATTCTACAGAACTTATCTGTTATCTGCTATGTAACCTGTGCCTTTTCTCCTTTTTTCCAGCTTGAATGGCTGCCCCCGTGGCTACACAGCAGCTTATAGTAGTGTTACTGTAGCAAACACACCAGTTTTACCAGTGCAGGGCAACAGTGCATTATATTTTTATTACTTTAAAGCTCTTTCATTTTTTGGTGTTACTGTTCCTTTAAGGACTGAAGATTTCTAGACTAATTCTTTGTTTAGCTTTAGTTTCCCTTTAGTGTTAGGAGTTAGGTTATGCTAATTTTATTTAAAAAAACATTTACAGTAATTTTATTCCTTGTGTTTTCTTAGACTCCATGTTCAGCTTTTGAACATGCAACTTTTTTTTTTATCTTGCAGATACCCCTAATTTTAAAGAGATGGATACACATGAAAGGGGCAAAATACCTAAAAAAGAATTATTGGTAAGAGACTTGTGGAAATCACCATCAAAAGCCTGTAAGCGGCAGTGCAGACAATCCACAAGTCCAAGTACTGAAACAAAGGATTTTGTGTCAAAAAAGAAAACAAAGTTAAGTTCACAAGAGGATAGTCTGCATTGCATTGGATTAGCTCAAACATGTTGCAGATTAAAAGACACAAAACATGTTGAATTAGAAGGTCAACATATATCAAAAGACACTATATGTGCTTCAGTAACCGATTCTGTTAAAGGAACCAAACCTATTCAGGCTTTGCTTGCAAAAAATACTGGGAACAAAGTGACCTTAACTAGCCATCAAGTGCAGTCCACAGATGAGACAGTATCTACTGGTGAAACATCAGCAATATCCCTTATGCAGTCAGTTCAGGCAAAGCCTTTGCTGCCTGGCCAGGAAACTTCCAAAAATCCATTACAAATGATTTATAAGTTGCCAGATGGTCAATGTATTCCTATAGACATAAATAATTCCACGGTAAAGATTCATGTTCAGCCCATGACCGAATCTAAAAATAGAGAAAAAATAATGCAGCAGGTTCTATTTTTACCTAAAAATCTGTATATTCAGCACAAAGAAGCAAAGACAAATTCAAAAGGAAGTCAGCAAGTACAATCAGACACAGGAGGACAGCTTTGTATATCAAGTGAAACATCTTCCATACCTCCCAGGAGTCTTGCTTTTCCAGAAAAAACAGTAGAACTGACACCGGTTCACAGCACAAGTATGGTTCATGTTCCAGAGACTGGAATATCCACATCTGATATAAATGTTTCTCAGTCACTGTGTGAAAAGGCCACTACTAAAATCCCTGTTTTGGCTACTGTAACATCTCTTCCTATTCAGTCTGACACAGGGAAAGCAGCCCAAATAAAGGACATTGCCAGTCACACACTACACCTGTCACCCACACTACCTAAGGAATCATCTGAATCAAAGCAAGAACTGAAAACGGTGTGCATTAGAGATTCTCAGTCAATCCTCGTGCGTACACGAGGTGGTAACACTGGTGTTGTAAAAGTACAAACAAGCCAAGATCAGACCACTAATCCTAGCTCAGTTTTCTCATTCACACCACAGCTTCAGTCATTTTTGGTTTCAAAGCCTAAAACATCAGCTTCATCCACATTAACCCCTGTACCACCAGCTTTATCTGTACTGCCATCTTTACCTGGCTTTTACTCATCTTCTGAATACTCACAGATATCTTCAGCATCTGTTCCTGGAGGTTTAAACCAGTTATCTGGAACAAACACTAAGCTGTCTCAAAGACAAATTTCCAACAGTGGTTTTATATGTAAGGTGTCAGATAATCTACAGACGTCTAACCTGCTTTCCACAGTTTCACCAACAAGTTCTTGGCTTCCGTCAAATTCATGGGGTAATATGAATGCTGCAGTTTCTAATAGTAAATTATCTCATGATGATCTATCACATGGAAGAAGTGTTGTTACTGTTGCTACAACAGATATAAAGCAGACTGAACCAAAGATGAGCAAAATATCTGTGGTGCAACCAGATAGTACTACATCAAGAAGTGAACTGGTAAATGGGCCAAACCTTCAAAAGGTTATGTTAGTCACATCTCCCCCTGTTCTTACACCTGGAAATATGAATGTTTCAGCAACACAAACATCTTGTGCAGGTTCCCCCCAAAAGCTTGTATTCATCAATGCACAAGTTCCAACTGTAGCAGTACAGTCCACAAAACAAACCATGCCATCTTACGTTGGAAAGACACATGGTAAAATGTCAGAGCAATCTCAGATTATTTTAATTCCTTCAACATTAGGCTCACCTGTAAAAATTAGTTCTACACCAATAGTGTCTCAAGTTAAAGATGTTACAATTGGACTAACAATTGGTCAGACTATTGTAAATACTGGTCATGCTGCAAATAATATGTTACCAATGAACATTTTCCAAAAAACATTAACCAAAGGTGATGAGAGCATCCTTAAAAGAACTGCAGTCTCAAATGTAACTAATTTGATTCCAGGTACTGAGAATGGTGCCCATACTGCAGACCAGAATCCTAATAATGATTGCATAGTAACTACAGCAAAATGGCCTACTGGATGTGCTGCTGCATCTTCCATTAATTCTGTTGTAGCAAACACCAGTCCTACAGATCAGAATAACCGTCATATGCCGAATATTGTGCCAGCTCTGACAAGTCGATTGTCCACCGCAAATAAAAGCAACACTGTAGCTATATCCACGGTAAAAACAGGACATCTCTCTTCCTCTGTTTTACTGTCAACAACACAAATGGCTGGTCAGGCAAAGAACACATTGTCATCATTTCAGATACCAGTTTCACCAACATTTTCCACTGCTTGTGGGGCTTCAAATGTGACAACTCCAAGTTCTGCATGTAAATCATTATCTAAAGACTTGATGGAAAAGATTCATTTTCCAACACAAATATACTCTAAAACACTGTCAACAAATGTCTGCACATCACAAGGTTTACAAACTCCTTTAACCACAGTGACTAAACCAAGGTCTGATTCATACTTTTCACAAGGTTCCTCTGTTCCTTTACAGATATCCTCAGCACTTCCTACCACCCAACTATGTGGACAATTAAATGACTCTTTAGTTCAGCAGAAAATAATTATCAATACTAGCACACCACTGGCACCTGGAACCCAGATCACAATTAACGGCACACGCTTTATTGTGCCACCTCAAGGTCTTGGTGTTGGAAGTCATGTTCTTCTAATTTCAGCCAGTACAAAACAAGGGGTTTCTTTACTTGGTAATAGTAGCCAAACTGGTCATGGGCTGGGAAGTAACAATACCACAGAACAGCAAATGACCCTGAAACAAAATATGTCTTTAACACAAGACCTTAACAAGCCACTTACTATCTCTAAAAATATGAATTTGTTTAGCACTACAAACCTTGTACCTGCTGCACATGCGTCAACTCTAAATATGACGTCTAAAGATAGTACTCCAGTGGATGGGCCTCCTTTATCATGTCCCCAGTTTACAACTGCACTTAAACCACTACTAATTTCTGCTTTGCAGCAAGGCAGATCACCCCAGCCAAGTAACACCTTACCACTTCCAGCTGATACCACTGTTAAAAACAGTGGGGTTCTTAACACTGTTCTGCCTCCATCAATATTATCAGACAGTAAAAATTCAGATTTGGCCTTTGCAGCACATCAGCCCTCTGTGCCAGATAAATCACATACTATAGCATTATAAGTTAAGTGCAGAACATATCTATAGTGCATGTTGGGAAAATCTTTGTCCACCTGAACATCATCTTCCATTTTTACCAGCCATCCATACTGCCAAAATTGAGGTGATGGCAATGGCAGATAAAGGGGTTGTTCACCTTTAAATTGACTTCTTAGTATGATGTGGACAGTAATATTCTGTGACAATTTGTAATAGCTTTTTATATTCTTTGTGATTTTTAAATTATTTAGCTTTTTTGTTCAGAAACTCTCCTGCTATCTGCTTGCTTGAGTCCAAATTTCCCTAGAATCAGGCAGCTCGTTAATGAAAGACTGGAAGAGACTGAAAGGTGATAAGGAGAGGGCCTGAATCGGAATAAAATTAACAATAAAATGTAGCATGACAAAGCAATAGTTTTTTGGCTGTCATTTGAAGGCTGGAAAGAGGCAGAATAAAAAGGCAAATAAATAAATTTAAAAAAAAAAATAAAAGTGAAGACCAGTTAGAAAGTTGCTAAGAACTGGCCATGCTAAAAGTTACCTTGAATATGCTCTACCCCTTTAAGCTACTGCTGGAAGGCAGTAAGTTGCACACTTACACGTTTGTGGCATTCTTTTTTATGTCAAACTTATTAAACATTGTTTGTTGTTTTATGTACCATACAAAGAATACAGTTTACAGTTGATCTGCAAAGGCTGTATGTTTTTTGTAGTTGTTCGTGTTAACTCAGAGAAGCATTCTGAAAGCACTTAGTTAATACAATGGTTAGAAAGAACAAATAGTTTCTATATAAAATGTCTAGTTTGACATTGGTAGTCTAGATCTTTGCGCACTTTAATTAGACTTTTTTGAAGTTTGTCTAGAACAGTATTTGTCTTTCTACATTTGTAAAATCACCTTTTCCTTCAAAATGATGTAAAATTGTACATATTCTTTACCTTTAACATTCTTTACTAAATCTTATGTATAAAAGAACAGTGTCTTATTTATGTTTTGTTTACATAATGTATAGTTTTTTAAGTATTTTAGTGATTTTTTGAACAGTGTACTGTTTAGCATTGATGCAGACCAATCTGCATGTAATAAATAAACCAAGTTGCTGTATTCATTTCTTTTTGCCACTGTAAATTTCTTTAATGTTGCGAATGAATGGTACAGCTTCACATTTCTTTATCCGTATAATTGCTTTTGTCTTTTATTGTACATGGAGCTTCCATGAAGTTTTTCAGGCACAATAAGTTTTTGCGTTTCAGCACCTACAATTTAAGTACATAAAGTCCTAAGAGCCACTGAAGGAAATGTTTTAGATTTCCACCAGTTCTAGTAGCCCATAGCAGCCAGTAAGATGGCCTATAAATGATACCTTCTGATTAGTTAGGATACTAAATCTGGTGCAAACTTTGCTCCTTTTATTAAATTACCTCCTATGAAGCATTTAATGGTACTACCAAAAATAATTATCTGCTAGATGTTTTTAAAGGATATAAGGATTGATGAACCCAAATGAACAAGGATCTAAAAGAGCAATCAAATACAGGCCTGTAGTCTTCCAATGAAAGACCTAGAATCTGAAAACTGTAGCACGTTACATAGAGGCATCAACTTATGGTCCCCATACACGGGCCAATTCTAGCTGCTGATGTCGGTCCCTTAGACCGATTCGGCAGCTAATCGAGAAGTATATTAGCTAATTAAATAGCAGCTGTACCCCCACAAATCACAAGCCTGCTAATTATTTACTGTAACTGTACAGCTGCTTTATCTTACCAACCCTACTGGCGCAGACAGAGACCTAGACTTTTCCAGTTAGCCTCAAATAATGTGACATAAATGAAGTGAAGGTTGATACATGTAGCCTGGTCTAGAGAATATTTGTGCTAGCTGGAGCCTTGTCTAAAATGGACCACATTTTCATTGAGATATTCTTATATATGTGGCAAGCCTATATACTTAAGTTGGGTTGAAAAAAAAGCCCGAAGTCCATCAAGTTCAACCCTTCCAAGTGAACCTGACACACACAAACCTATACTGACCTATCTATACACTCACATACATAAACTATATATACCAACATCAATAATAACTGTAGATTTTAGTACCACAATAGCCTTGGATACTATGCTTGTTCAAGAAATCATCCAGGCCCCTCTTAAAGGCATTAACAGAATCTGCCATCACAACATTACTCAGAAGGGCAATCCACTACCTCAGGTGAAAAACCACCTACCCTTCTTCAAATGAAAGTTTTGTTCCTCTAAGGCTGATACCACACGAGGCGTAGGGCTGATATTTTCTGCAAGCGGAAAAACGCTTGGCGAAAATTCAGCCCTACGCCTGCTACTTGTGCAGGCACATGTAGCCGATATACGCATGAAAACGCGAGACTTTGTATTCTCACGCGTTTTCATGCGTATATCGGCTACATGTGCCTGAGAATTTCTGCTTTTCCCTGTTCTCATAAACCAACTGACCCCCCTGTGATAATAAGGGCCCCACCTTCTTACTTTTTTTTTTTTTTACTATTTACATATTCAGATTAAAAATAAGCGTTGAGAATTTCTGCTTTTTCCCTGTTCTCATAAACCAACTGACCCCCCTGTGATAATAAGGGCCCCACCTTCTTCTTACTTTTTTTTTTTTTTTACTATTTACATATTCAGATTAAAAATAAGCGTTGAGAATTTCTGCTTTTTCCCTGTTCTCATAAACCAACTGACCCCCCTGTGATAATAAGGGTCACATATTTAAAAAATTATCTTGGATTAATTTTACTCCTAGCTGCAATACCCCTTTCCATCTCTATTTTAGCTTACCCGATAGCTTTTTTGCATGATTTATTTGCTTTCTTATACCTAATGAAAGTTCCTGCTGTCACAGCTAACTTGAATGCTTTAAAAGCATTTTTTTTTTTTTTTTTTACCAATGTCAACACTAACACTTTTATCCAAGCATAAAGGTATTGCTTTGTGATGTTTTTCCTTGCTTACAAGGGGAATATATTGACCTTGTATACTTGATAAGACATTCCAGTTTCCTTCTGTGTTTAACCCTGTAAAAAGCCTTTCCCAGTTGATACATTGCAGAGATGCCCTTATACTGGCAAAGTCTGAATGTCTTAAATGTATTGTTTAAGTTGCTCCCCTATAGACCTGTCTCTGCAACATTATCTCAAAGAGACCACGTTATAATCACTATTCCCTAAATGCTCACAAATGTTAAAGATGAGTTTAGTATTATTAGATATCACCAGGCCCAAAAGAGAGTCATTCCTAGTAGGTTGCTGAACTGCCTGAAATAAAAAGTTGACATTTAGCCTGTTTACAAACCTATTTGTTTCTTGACCTGGTCACCCCATTACTCCAGTCAATGTCTGGATAATTAAGGACTCCCATAATAACAACTTTACCTAGTTGTGAAGCCCCCTCCATTTGCAATAGTATCTGGGCCACATCCTCCCCACTTATATGTGGTGGTTTATAGCATACACAAATGATCATTTGTTTTGTAACCTATAGCCCTGCTGAAATCTCAACCCAAAGGGATTCCACACCCTTCCCATTGCTGTCTCTGGTAATTTCTTTAGCATATGGCTTTAACCCTCCTAAAAAGGATGTAACCATTTAAATTCACTGCCCAGTCCCATGTCATAAATCAGATTGTCCTCTCATTTTTTATAGAAGAGCTACAGCTACACTTTGTACTTTCTCATTTTAATCTAAATTTGTAAATTATATTGCTGTTAAAAGCTGCTGGTTCTCGCTACATGCATCATTGACAACAAGTTAGCTCTCCTCCAGCCATGACTGCAGATCCCATAATGCAGGGCTGTCAACTCCTAATGATTGCAGCACAGGGGAGTGCAGTGCATGTTGCTGAGAATTTACGCCTAAACCCAGAAGTGATGTCACTGGAATAACACAAATGCCCCTCTGATGCTGAAAAATCACTACCCGCTCATGTGCAAATGCTCCGGATGATATCACAACTTGCATACTGCGAATGAGCGCCCAGAATTTGACGCAACCTTCTGAGGATTTCTTAAAAATCTGGAGAATGCTCTTGGATGACGGGAGACGGGGAGAGAAGCCAAATTCGGGTAGCTCCTGAGAAAAATAGGGGGTGGGGGCAGGGTTGACAGCTCTGATAATGACTTACATATTCTATGGCTTACAAGCCTGTAAAGGAGGAGAATTGCCCAAGAAGAATTGCAGAATAGTGCAAGGCACTTTAGAAACTATAATCTTGGCTGGAGAAGAGCAGACTACTGTAAAATTATTTCAATAGTATATGTAGTCAGAACCAGCAGTGAAATAAACAGGACAATCAAAACTAAATTTACAAATAACCATTGACAACAACGTTTCTTGATCAATTGGCAATTTAGTTTCCATCAATGACAAAACAAGTTCAACTACAAATTGAACAAGATACATTGTGCTTGAAAATCTTTGCAGCTGTGTCATGTGTTGCTTAATAATAACGTTGTTACTCTAAAGCTGGCCATACACGGGCAGATCCACTCGCTTGTCAATGTCACCTACGGGTGGCGATATCGGGGAGGCATGTAGGCGAATTCGATCGTTTGGCCCTGGGGCCAAACGATCGAATTCTACACGCGGCAATGGGGCAGTCAGTTCGGGGACCGCATCAACGAGCCGATGCGGTCCCCAATCCGATTGGATTTTCTAACCTGGCCGATTGATATCTGCCCAATTTCAGGCCAGATATCGGTCGCCCAGGCCCCTCGGTTCTGCCCCTACACGGCCGATAAGCTGCCGAATCGGTCCAAGGGACCGATATCGGCAGCTATAATCGGCCCGTGTATGGGGACCTTTAGGGTGAAGACACACAGAGCTACTAGTAGCAGCTACTTGTAGTGACTAATAAAAAAAGATAATACTGATCATTTACTGATAATTGTCTCTACATGAGTAGCAGAAGCAGTTCTTAGTATTGTTTCTAGAGTTAAGTAGCCTTAAAAAAGTAGTTGCCAACTAGTAGCTCTGTGTGTCTTCACCCTTAGGGACGTAAATCGTATCTAAAGTTCAGTGTGTACCTAGTAATGACTGAAGCCAAAGTTGTATAGAAGACAGATTTTCTGGCACAAAAGCCACGGAACGCTTGTCCCTTAATTCGCCGCTTGGTGTCAGCAGAGTCAACCAAGGATTTGACTAAGGCAAAAGCAGAGGAGACTGGAAAATATCGAGCTGTGGCAGCCAGGTACAATCGAACCGACTGATGTATGCGCATCAGATTATCTGTAGCTTTAGTGAGTTAGTGCCTTAGGGGCAGTGGGCTCATTAATGCTGACAGAATGTCAAAGCTTGTACGGACTCTCGCACGAAAGGTGACGGTGTCGCATCACATATGGACTGCATCCAATTGTAGAGTACTGTGTAAATGGCAACATCTGGAGACGGCTGGGAGTTCGAGCAGTCAGTACCGGGGCTTTCAAATATTTAAGGTATCGCTGCTTGTGCAACAGGGGCGGGGCAACGTGTTGTAGTACCCCAAGGTCAGCCACTTGCCCTGCAGTCACATGACACGGGGGAGGGGGAGTCATTCAGTCAAGTGAAGATTAAGTGCAAATAGCCACGAAAGAACTTCCTACCCAGTATTAATGCATGAGGAATTGAACACCCTGGCATCTAGGGTTTGCCTATAAGCTTCATTTTTTTTATAGGCAGTTGCTAGCATTTATGAATATAAACATGTTTGTGGTCGTATTAATAAAGTCCAAGCAAGTACTTTGTTATTATGGAGCAGCTGGAAGAGGAACGGTGTTTTATAACTCTGACTGAGATATGTTACTCACTGAGGTGGGGGAGCAGCTAAAGTAGGAGTTTATGTAATACACTGCTTTTACAGCATCACATTTAAATGTAAATAACAGCCATTACATGAAGTATACACAGTATACACTGCTTTTATAGCATTGCATTTAAACATAAATAACAGCCATTACCTAAAGTATACATAATTATCAATCAAATTATAGAACTTTTCAGCTTATCATATACTGAAACCAGTTTACGGGGTCCCCCCCCCCCAAACAGTTTTGTTTATCATTTACACATGAAAGTTAACAAGAACCATAACTTCAGTTAATATTTCTTTTATATTCTTGTATTTTTCTTAGATCCAAACTCTTCAGTCTTTTAGCCACTTGCTGGACCCAGCTACAAGAAATAGTCTGCTTTTATGTAGAAGAAATGCAGGAACCCTTTCAAATACAAGGTAAAATACAAACACATGCACAGAAAGTATTAGAAACACTGTCATTCAGTGGAGTGAAATTTTGAACTCTTATTTTTCATCTGTCTATACATCTGAGGAGCCAGCTAATGAAGGCTTCCCTTTTAATATGCCCAGTTCTAGTAATATAGCTGCTCGGGAGGGAATTCAAAAGAGACTTGAGCATGTAAAGGTAAATCATCCCAGGGTATTAAACGAACTTAGCGCTGTTATCGCCAAAGGTCTGGCATGGTGCAGAGAGACTGGCTAATTGCTAATGTGGTGCCGTTATTTAAAAAGGGATCCCGTTCTTAGCCTGAAAACTATAAGCCTGTTAGTCTGACATCAGTAGTAGGAAAGCTTCTGGAAGGGCTAATAAGGGATACGGTACTTGAATACATTGCAGTTCACAATACTATAAGTTTGTGCCAGCATGGTTTTATGCGTAACAGATCTTGCCAGACTAATTTAGTCACCTTTTATGAGGAGGTGAGCGGGAACCTCGATGCTGGAATAGCAGTTCATGTCATCTACTTAGACTTTGCTAAAGAGTTTGATACAGTACCTCACAGAAGGTTAATGATAAAAATATTGGCCTAGAACATAATATTTGTAATTGGATAGGGAATGGGCTGAAGGATAGATTACAGAGAGTGGTGGTAACAGCTGGACAGAGTGCAGAGACGTGCAACTAAACTGGTGAGGGGGGTGGAAGATTTAAACTATGAGCTTAGACTGTCAAGGTTGGGGTTGTTTTCTCTGGGAAAAAAGGCGCTTGTGAAGGGACATGATTACTCTGTACAAGTACATTAGAGGGGATTATAGGCAGATAGGGGATGTTCTTTTTTCCATAAAAACGATCAGTGTACCAGAGGCCACACCTTTAGATTAGAGCAGGGGTGTCAAACTCAATCACATAAGGGGGCCGAAATCAAAAACACAGGCTAAGTCGCGGGCCAAATTTTTTATTAATATACTTAGTAAGATACTAAGGGGTATATTTATCACAATGTGTAAAAAGTGGAGTAAGACATTACCGGTGATGTTGCTCATAGCAGCCAATAGATGCTTTGTTACTGTTGAAATCTGATTACTGATTGGATGCCTTGGGCAACATTACTGGTAATGCTTCACTCCACTTTTTACACAGCATGATAAATATACTCCTTAGTCTTAGTTACTGTGTGAGCAAAATGGAAATTTATGAGGCTGGATGGTCAGACACACTCACCAAGGGCCACATAAAACAGCCAGGTGGGCCGGATTTGGCCCCCGGGCCATATATCCATATATGGATTAGAGGAACGGAATTTCCATTTGAAGCAGCGTAGGTGGTTTTAATGGTGAGGGCAGTGAGGTTGTGGAATGCCCTTCCTAGTGATTTTGTGATGGCCGATTCTGTTAATGCCTTTAATTAGGGCCTGCATGGGTTCTTGAACAAGCATAGTATCCAAGGCTATTGTGATACTAAAATCTACAGTTAGTATTGATGTTGGTATATATAGTTTATGCATGTGAGTGTATAGATAGGTCAGTATAGGTTTGTGTATGCTGGGTTTACTTGGAACGGTTGAACTTAACAAGATTTACTGATTTTACTGTATTGCAGCTCACTTGATGAAACAACCTATGAGAAGCTGGCAGAAGAGACTCTTGACTCTTTAGCAGAGTTCTTTGAGGATTTGGCTGACCAACCCTTCACACCAGAAGATTATGATGTTTCTTTTGGGGTATGCTTCCTTAAATATGTCTTTTCAGAAGTTTTATAGAGGATGTTACAGGCACATGATCTTCAAAATTAAGAATTAATTTGTAGCATTTGTTTCTGAAGAATAGAGTGCAATATGACATCTGCTATCCAGATGCTTGACCTGAGGTTTTCTAAATTTTTCTAAAAGTTTTTTTTCCCATAAATAGAATCACCAGGTGAAAAAAAACTTAGAAATCAATATGGCTAGAAATTTCAATTTTTATGTACTGATTTTACTGCATCTACCTAAAGTTTAGTCTCTATAACAGTAATGATTCAGACCTTCAAAGTTGTAACAGGAGCTCACCATCTTGGATTTTTTGTGTCAGTTGCAGATACTCAATGTGCTCTGGGCAGCAGCTGAGAAGCAAAACATGGGGGCCATCTCAAATCATCAAGCAAAAAATAAGGTTCATCTGTCATAGAAGCTGATGCTACAGGGCTGATTATTAAATACTGATGCTAACTGCACAGATTTCTGAGTTGTCATGTAATGAGAACTTACATTAATTACTAATCAGTCTTGTATTTATATTTTATATATACAGTATATTGTGAGTTGGACCCTAAGCTCAGTAACTGACAGCAGCACAGAGCATGTGCAGTGAATCAGCAGAAAAGAAGATGGGGAGCTACTGGGGAATCTTTAGAGGCACAGATCTTCCCTGCTAAAGAACTGTAGTTACCTTTAGCTGGCACCTTACTTCTTTGTTAAGGTTTACTATTGAAAAGTATTCACATATTAAATTAGCTTAAATAGGCTCAAGTAAAATATGTTGTTTTATTATTACAGAAAAAAGAATGCATTGCACTGTGATGTTACTTTTCTTATTTACATCATGTGTGCAGGAAATTGTAGGAATTTTGAGGATGCAGGCTGAAAATAGTCGACTACTGTTATATTTTCTTTTTGAGTCTCAAAGTAGTCAGCCAGATCAGCAGAACACGGATCCATCATCCATAAACCCATTATGGGACCCATTACGGTCTGTAATAATAAAACAGTACCTTGTATTTGATCCTAAGATTTAATTAATCCTAACTGGAGGCAAAACAATCCTATTGGGTTTATATAATGTTTAAATGAGTTTTTATCAGATAAGGGATCTTTATGGAAAGATCCCTTATCTGGAAAACCCCAGGTCCCGAGCATTCTGGATAACATGTCCCATACATGTATTAAATTTACATAAAAAAATTAAAAAATGTCTGCATATTTTTTAATTGATGTGTATTGCAAAGTTGCTTAAAATTTACATTTCAAAAAGCTTGTGTTTGGGTGGAGTTCCCCATTAATATTATTCAAGCATAAATCTAATGTTCCACGTAGAGATTAGTCACCCGCAATAGTTCTCTACTACTGTGGGCGACTAATCTCTCCTAAATGCCTTTTCACTGGCAACAAAGGGAATCGTCGGTGGAAAGGCCTACCCATTGCTTTTGTTTTCCGAAGTTGTGCGAAGTTTAACTTTGCTTGATTTAGTTTCCCAGATAGCAGAGATCTATTGTGAGTGACTTATCTCTGTGTGGAACATCAGCCTAAAAGTATATATTTGTGTTCTCACGCTGTAAATGCTGTAGCAAATGTACTTGCGAAACCAGCATTCAGCATTAATTGTTTTTTTTAATGTGGTACATATATAATTCAGCTACTGTCCTAAAAAAAAAACTTTTTTTAATATATGTATTTTTTTTAATAGAATGGTGTACTCACAGTTAAACTGGGTGGAGACATGGGGACCTATGTGATCAACAAACAAACTCCAAACAAGCAGATATGGCTGTCTTCTCCCACAAGGTGATTTTTTAAAACTGTTTTTAGTCTTCTCATACACACAATACAACATTTACAGCTTTCTGCTTTTTATTTTGCACATACAGCTTACATTTTGCAGACTTGAAAATACTTTTTAAATCTTTACAAAACCTATGTTTCTATCAAAACTAATTAGAATGTGCTCTTTTATGTAACAATTGTGTACTTCAGTAATTGGGTTGCATTCTAGTCTATGTACAGGTTCTATCTACTGCCTGTAGATAGGACCTGGCAGCTTGATTGTTAATGTTAGGATAGGTATGCTTATTTATTTGCTATCTTTTACCAGTTATTGCCATTTCTGTTATTTCTGTTAAGACCAAAAGCATATCATAACGATATGAACTGGGTTTCCCCAAGTTCGGTATTTGAAAGTCTTTGTAGCATTTCCGTGAGGCTTCCCTTAGCTTCCTATTCCCAGTATAAGCAATGAAAAATTGTCTACTTATTAATTAACCTTTTTAAGTACAGTTGCTACTTTCACTTAATATTGTATTACTTTTTTTTTTATCTAAATCCTTCTCTGTTTAGTGGGCCCAAACGATACGACTGGACTGGAAGAACGTGGGTTTATTCTCATGATGGAGTTGCACTTCACGAGCTGTTGGCAAAAGAATTATCTGCAGTACTGAAAAATAAAATAGATCTATCAAATTTGCTTTATTCTCATGGGAATTTGAAATAGCTTCACTCTGTTTAGTCTACTTTTTTTATTGTGCCTATGATTTCAGTAAAATGTATTTTTTCAATTGTGACTCATTCTTCATTTTTGTCTACAACTTTTCAGTTCTATGAATTACATCTACAAGCCTGTAACTTTTCAGACAAGCCTGGGACCATTAACAATGTATTTATAATGTAATATTTACAGGTAATTATATGCAAATACCCCATAATTTTGTAAAAATTGTGTGTCGTTTTTATTAGGATGGGGAAAGGCATATGACTTGTACAGCCAATTACACTTTTTGTGAGTGAAACAAAAGTAGAGTGGGCAGAATTACCATTTCAAAACTTATATTTATTTATGTTCTTTGCACTCAGTATTATATTCAGCCATGCTTTACCCCTTTTATCTATAAACCATTTTTGCTTTGGCAGTCTCTTTCTATATCGAGTGCTAGGTCAGATGGCACAGAGCTTCTATGGTGACCTCCAAACTCTCCTCTTCTTTTACTCCACCTAGCCTGAAAAAACTGTGGAACAGGTTGGTACAGAGAGCACCAGTAGTTGCACTGCTGGCAATAAATTATAAATATAATTGTTCAATAAATGTTTAAGTCCCAGAGATAAAATATGTTATACCAAAATAGCTGTATGAACAGCTTAAAGGACCAGTAACCACAGATAATGAAAGTTTTCTTTGTTTTTAAATATAATGTACTGTTGTTATCCCTCACTGGTATAAACTGTGTGTTTAATTCTGAGGCTATAGTACAGTTTATAGAAATATAATATCTGAGGCTTACTGAGAGGTATAAGCAGGGTTTAAAGGTCATTCATGGCTCTCCACAGATTATTAGATAATAAAAATGATTTATTAGCAACAAAGGCAAACTTTTTTTTTTCAATTTAGTTTGTTACTGGTCCTTTAACTGAGGTTTGTGAATGGGAAATAAAGTAAAATGTAAGTTGAGGATGACAAAGAACAGCAAGCTGTGTAAGGAGCAGCACCACTCTTTTCAATCCATTACTGAGACTTCAGTAAGAACCAAACTGGTACCAAGTGTGATTCTTGCCATAAATGGGAGCATATGTATTTAAGAGTGAAACCATTGATACATACACCTTTATAAATCACACCAAAAGAGCACCAGAATTTCATCAGCGATTTTATTGTCGATATTTTTTGGTGAGCCATGTGCAATATTTTAATTAATTTGCAATATATTTATGCGGTATTTTATAGCACACTATTACCCAGGTAACCATTACTTTCTGAAAACTACCGTTCTGAAAATGGCCATTTCCCTGAAAACTCGAGGATGCATCACTCCAGGGCAAACACATACTTGATTCTCTTCTTCAGATTCCCGAAAAAAATCTGACTGCAAACTCCATCTTGTCACCAAAGACAATCGCGAACTGCAGTGTTGTTTAGTAGCGCCTATTCCTGGGAGGCGTTAAGTTTCACAGTAATTATCACCACATTTTATGCTTTTAACGCTTAATGTCTGTGAATAATGTGTTAGTATTATTTCCATTAGATAATTATTGCAATACAATGGACATAATGCTCTGCGAAATTTGCGCATGCGATATGATGAATCGTTAATTAAAGAACACTTTTTAACGCATAAAACTATGCGTGAAGTGATAACGACCTTTTGTGAATTGGCCCCAAAATATGGTCATTCACTCTACAGCATATGTTGTATTGAAGAAGCAGTGCTACATAGCAGAGAATTTTCACTGACTTCTTGTACACCCCTTCTGATGATAAATGCGCATTCCAGCATGCTGAGCTTAAAGAACAGGGGCTTTTGCCTAAAACCATCTTCAAGGCCAAATATATGATCAGAAGTAAGGGTAGGTGTGATGCAGGATTTTAAACAGTAGGAGTTGGAAAACCATAATCACTTCTAAAGAGGTGCATTTAGGTGCACATACGGTGTTCATATTGAAACAAACATGACTAAAATGCCCATACCCTAAAATATTAATTGGTTACCCAAATTCCTGATATCAGTATACTTGAGACTCATGAACCCCACACCAGTATCTGGACTGGACTATGCTGTTCTCCTAGACATTTATTTCACCCCTCCCCACTACCACCAGATTTTAAATAAGGGATGCACAGAATCCAGGATTCTCAGAGAACAAATGACAATATTTAAGGGCAATGTAGAATCTGCCCACTTGCCACTGTTATGCTTATTATATCATTCTTTATTCCAGCAGGTTCACTTCAACCTGTCACAGGCATGTATGTACTTCTGAGTCACTAACTCTATTCTATGCACACAGGAAGTATATTCAAGGGTAATTTTAGGACTGAATTAACTTGCCTCCATGTTTAGGTTATTTTTTTCTTTTTAAAAGAAGACTGTGTCCTCTTAGTCACCTGTTTGGTTATTTGTTTTTTTATTAGTTATGAAGAAACTGCCTTGAGACTTTCTTTTTGATAAAAGTTTACCAAGGCATTTATTGTGATGAAAAACAGTGAAAAGGCATGCAACTGGCAATGCGAAAAATGTTTAAAGCCTAAATATGAGTATGACTAGAAGTGCTCTATTTTATATAGCAAACTTGCTGAGCTAGCAGTTAAGCAGCTTGATACAAGTAATGATCAGTGCCTTCAAAGTAATCTGTCACAGATCTCCATAGTGTTAAGTCATTTTGAGTGACAGTGACACTACGCATGCTCAGTGTGTCCTGGCTGCTGTTGAGAAGCTTAGCATAGGAGTTGTCAAAACATTGGCAAGGTGATGCCAATGAATTAGTCAGATGATTAATCAATACTAATGCAGAATGCACTGGTTACCATCCTGCCAAATAATGTTAGTCTGAACACATCACTGATCAGCCTTGTATCAAAATGTTTAGGTAAGTGACAGCAGCCCCAATTCAGAAAATACGGGGGAGCTGCTAGGGGCATCTTAGCAGGCACAGATCTTTACCGCTAATGGGCTTTTGTAGCTTTGGGCAGGTACAGAAGCCCAGCACATATTGTTCATTGAGCTTTAGTTTTTCCTTCAAGCTATGACATTCCTGTCCAGTATTCAAAACAAGTCTGTAAGTAAACTAAATAAGTGAAGACATTTTATTCTTTTGAGTTCTGACATTTGTTAGGTCATGATGGCCTAACTGTGTGGCTCATGGGGTATATGGTGGAGGCTGTGACTCTGATGATATTTTCTCGTAGGCTGGTGGGGCACCAGGTACCTGCAATAAAATAAAAGTTTATTATTAAACTTTGCAAAACCAGCAATTCTGTTGTTCCAAAACAGCACTAAAATTAGCCTAACATTCTCACCTTTAACATTTTGCACACATTTGTTGTAACTGGTATCAGAAACACAGCTGCATCACCTACAACCCCATATTAGCTGGAACATTTCTATTTAAAAGGTAAAATATGTCTTCAACGTATTACTCATGGCCACTCTGTAGTTTTAATAAACTACAGGTATGGGATCCTTTATCTAAAAAGCTCTGAACTATTGATTTTTCTTTGTAAAAAAACAGTAGGTTGTACTTTATTCAAACTAATCTGCACAAATCCAAAATGGTGGCAAACAATCAATTGGGTTTATTTAATATTTGGCAGACTTAAGGTATGGTGATCCAATTTACAGAAATACCCCTTATCCAGGAAACCCCAGGTCCCAAGCATTCCACATGTTGGATCCTGTGGTTAGTCATGGACACCTATGTCACCATTCTGAAATTTTACCAAGGGCAATTTAATGGTTTTAGGGAACAAACTGGATTTCTTCAGTCTTGCAGACTGATCTTCCATTTAAAATATATGTTTTTTATGTTTTTGTGGCATAAGCTATTACATGTATGGGATTGCTTATCCAGAAACCCTATATCCAGACAGTGCCCAAATTATGGGAAGGCCATCTCTCCACTTTAAAAGGACATGTCAACTACAAAAAAATTTTTTGCCCAATAAAAAAAAAACGTAATACTAAGCAACTTTCCAATATGAATTTAACATTTTTAGTGCTAAAAGTTTTGTAAATGTAATTGCTACAAAAAGCAGCATTTGCTGAACTTCTGATGGTTACTTTTTAAACAATGTTGCAAAGGTCAGTCTTCTCCAGCAAGGCAGGTCTGTCAGTCTGCTGACTTGCGTTACATTGTTTCAAGAGTCAGAGCCACCAGGGCAGAGAATAGAAAAGGATAGCCAAACTGCTTTTAATAGCAGTTATATCTACAAATAACTCAAAAATCATGGCATGATTCTTAGAGAGCATACCACCAAGTATGGACAAACTTGTAACACTGTTCCTAGATCACTGTGCCATTGGCCCCAAAATATGTTTGTGACTATCCTAACACATGAGCTAGTTGGAGGGTGTCAGAAGTAGTCTGGAAAACATGGGGTCTAGCAACAAAATGGAGGAGGGGTGGTTATCATACTGTACATACATGTATAGACTTACCACAGAGGTTATGGTACTGTAGTCTTGTAATGGCACCTTACATTCTGTATTCTCATTGGATCCCCCAAGAAAGGACCTGATAGCAGCAGAGCCGAAATGTTGGTTCTGCATTAACAGGAAAAATGTATGTTAATGACTTCTGCCCATGCATCTTATTCAGTGAAACATTCTCTATTATGACGGTCAGCAAAGTGGATTAGTATGCCAGAAACTTACCTTAAGGATTTTGTAGCCACTTCGCTTTTTATAATACCAGCAGCCAATGACAAATACAACAGCTATGATGATAGCAAGAATAGCTATTCCAGCTGTCCTAGAAAGAGATAAGAACAGAATCTAATTAGACTAGGTTTTTCTCACCGAAATTCACTGTTTGCATTATTGGCCAAAATCTGTTAGGAAAATAAAGGGATGCTAAGTATTTGCCCTTCTGCTTTTTTTTTTTTTATATATACACGAGAGTATATTTATTTGCAGATTCTATTTAGGCCTTCAGCTAGAGGCAGGGATTTTGCCTAACAATAGCACAACACATTTTATCTACATCATATTTAAGGTTCAATTTTTAACAAAAATATATTGAATATTGAGGAACAAACAGTGGAAGAGCAGGACATTTTTTATTACACTCACAAGTCTTTAAACAGAGGACATATTGTGCAAAGTTGTGCTAAAATCTCATCAGCCCCATATTAGGCGTGTTTTATAAGTCTGCCTGCTTAAATGTAAATAGTGGCAGGTGTGTATTTACACAGTTTAACCAATCCATATACAGGCCACCACAATTCAAATATAATGTTCTGTTTATTTTCTCTCATGTTATGTATTGTAGAAAAATGACAATTTGCTGATTTAAAAAGGATACGGAGTGTATTTCAAAAGTCATGCATATGTCATCACTGGGACTTCTAGGCCCAACCTACTTAAACTATGCAAGCTGGGTTATTTTCTGCATTCCCCTATTTAAGTCAACAGGGACCCATCAAGTAGGTTGGCCTGGACATTCAAGTTGCTGTGCAATGTACAATTCAGAATTTTGGAAAAATTGACATATAATTTTTAATACTATCAGTATCCCCTAAAAATAAGTTGCCACAAACAAGAACCCCTTAAATACACAGCCAAAAATACAAAGCTCTAGTATACTTACTCCTCCACGCTTAGCCCTCTGTATGCATAGCCTTTGCCTGAGCTGCTGTATGCGCCTAGGGTACGTGCTGAGTCAGGGCGTGGCATTGCTAATCGTCCACACTTCCTGGCTGTGTGGAAAGCAAAATAAAATGAATTTCTTGACATTATACATAAAACTGATGTCCTTCAGTTCTCACTTTTATAAATCCCTCCCTCTATGTTTTCTAATTGGTGTGGAAATTGCAATTAACCCATTCATGGATTTTCTGAGATTTATATTGATGTGTATCAAATACTTTCCCTATTACTGGCCTGCTAGCATAATTGGGTGGTGTCAGCAATATTTTTGTTTTAATGTTTATTAAGTTTAAGGATTATTAAGGTTTTTATTTTATTAGGGCTGTAAGTCATTATTACATACATTCCAGCATGCCTTTTGTTAAGAGGAAAATTATGAAAAATACAATATGCAAGACTGTGCTGAAATCTTTGATTCCACATATTAGCTGTATTGTCATCAAATTCTTTCTCTTTAATGGTGAATATTACCATGTATGTACAGAGCATAAACATTTGTATATCATGCACGCATTTATATATTACATGTGGCAATTCTTTTAAGGAGATTTGTCTCCAGTAGATAGCACACAGATTTCCCACAGTGATAGTTCTTCTCATGTGACTTTGCCCTTAAATGGTAAAGTGGCAACCCAAAAGATATATGTAATATTTTTTCTTTCCCTTTTTTTTACCTTATTTTTTAGGTGCCACAATTTTTAAACTAACTTTTTTTTGTTTGTAAAATAGTTGTTTTTTTGTTGCAAAATTTGTGTCAAATTGTACACCCCCTTCTGGTGACACTAGAACAAAAATAAATATCAATGATGTCAAACAATCCCTGTTTTGCTTAAAGAGGAGGGCATTTCTTGATAGATTAATGCACAGAATGTCTTAATAGCCTACACATATTGATACTGGGTGCGTGCAGAGGATCTCTTGTTTCTGTCTATATGAATTTTGTGATCACAGCCTCATTGCACCCCAAATAATGGTTTATAACTTAGTGGTGAGCATAACTTTCCCTTTTGTGCTATAGTTTATACAGGAGCAGTGGCCAGCTCCATGTTGTAGGTCCCACCCTTCCCAGCTGCAATCAGGTGATCCCTGTGGTTTTAACCTTAAACACAAGTTGCAGGCAAAGCTCAGTCCCTTTGTAAAATGTTTATTGAAGCAGTAGAACCCTTAAGGGCTCTGGTACACGGGGAGATTAGTCGCCCGCGGCCATCCCACCGGCGAACATATAAGTCGGCGGCGGGATGGCAGACGCGGCGGCGCGATTTCGCGCAAATCGCCGATAAAGACTCGCAAGGCTTTTTCGGCGATTTCCCGAAATCGCCCCGCCGCGTCTGCCATCCCGCTGGCGACTTACATGTTCGCCGGTGGGATGGCAGGGGGAAGGCAACTCGGGGAGATTAGTCACCCGCGAGCAGGGAGTTTTGCCGCGGGCGACTAATCTCCCCGTGTACCAGAGCCCTAATGAATCAGATAAAAGTGAGTGTAGGACTGGCCAGAGTGGGGATGACTCTGACGTAGTTGGCCAGCTTGAATATATTGCAATACATGGAGAAACAATCTCTGTTTTGCTTAAAGGGGAGGGCATATCTTGGTAGCTTAATGTACAAAATGTCTTAATGTCCTGTATATACTGATAATCGGTGTATGCAGTGTACAGATGACCTCCTGTTTCTATCAATATAAATATAATTTGAAAGGCAGCGCACTCACCCAAAAAAGCCAAGAAAAGCCCAGGTGCTGCTGCAAAAAATAATATCAGCACGTAAGATACAGAGCACTCATGGGACTTAAATTATGTGCAAAAATGTAATGGTGTAATATAAATGTATATACAAAATATATTTTCAGACTGGCACACCCTAATTAAAATTCAATGTCTTTAGTGTAAGCACATTGCACAAAAATCCGTTGTTTCAGTCCTCATTAGGACCTTTTCTCATCCTTGATACTGCTCTTAGCCATAGAATCAGTGCAGCCATAGTTCACTGCTCGAGGGCTCAGAATTGAATGTGCAGATGAATGGGTATTTATATTTTAAGCTCAAAATGCTGTCCCAGCGGCGGCGGCTACGGGCTTTATCTTACATGGCACAAGGTTACTGGACATGGTAATGGACATGTCAACCTACCCACATTTTATTACAGGTGTTATTTTAAGGGTACAGTATATATCACCTCTTATGGGGTTGGATTTTTATTCTTCTAGAAGCAGACCTTACCATTGCTTCTATTTCCCAATCTATTTCATGGTACTATAGAATAAGAGTAAAATATACAGTAATATATTCACATTTAAATTACAGTACACACAAATAAAGACACAAGCAAAAATATTTTAAATCCTGCCCTTTAAAATGTACAGTCTACAAGAAGGGAAGCAAAATGAATGGAGTATTTTTTTTAAAAAAAAAAGTTTTTTAAAAGTAGAATAAAATGTTTTTTTATGCCAGAAAATAACTTCCCACATGTTTTGATGCCAGATTTTTAATTAAACCCCCTTAATCCACAAAAGTTTTATTTAATCTGAAAAAGCTGAATTTTACATTAATAACACCATCAAAAATGAAGTTAATAATGCCCAAAACGCACACTAACGTTAAATTGTCATAAATTGTTTTGCAAATGATAATCCAATTTAAATGTGTAGCAATGAGCAAAAAGCTAAAAACAAATTATACATTTTCAACACATATTTTTCTGTTGAACCCCTAATATAATCAACACAGGCTGCAGAAAAACACATAAGATGTGTCTCTGGTGAATACAAAATATTGTAAATATATAGACATCAGAGCTTTATTAAATAAATTAAATTAGAAATCATCCTTTGCTGGTTATGTTGTGAAAAGCCTATTGATCGACTGCAAAATAGCTTGTTCTGGAGAATTAAGTGGAAAAATTGAAAGCAACACTAGACACAAATAAACCAATATGCAAGAAATCAGTTATGTACACTAAATTGCTAAACACTTTTAACTAAATGCTTGCAGAGAAACGTCTTGTGTACTCACCTCACGTTTAAGGACTGCAGATCTTCTGTAGTGGAACGGTTTGTGGAGTTTCTGCTCCCTTAATCTCTTTGGCTAAATCTTATGACTATCACAAGATGAATTCCTGAGCAACCCTTTCATTTGGGTTAATGAGCATGACAGCAGGATCAGTCAGCCCAAAGCCATTCAGATCAGTCTCTTCAGTAATATTGAAAGGATGTCACAATGAAATAATAGAAAAAAGCTTACAATAAGTGCAAATTTTAAACAGATCTAACTATGATTTTTACCCTTGATGCAGAGATTTTTCACAGAATTCCAGTATAATTGATAGCACCTAAGTAGGGTACATCACTTGTGCATAATACATAAATGAAGGTGTGAATTAGACAATACAGATGCCAATTTGCACCCACATTCCCTCGCTGCACAGTTTTTAAGTTGGGGTGGTGTTACTTCCAGTGTACCTTTATGTGTAGCATCAATATGTGCATTAGTGCCAGATTCACTTGACACAAGTCAGTTGGCTGGTGTAATTTTAGCTTTCTGAATTAATTAAATTAATAGGTTCTCAACAGGGCCGGGACTAGGGGTAGGCAGAAGAGGCAACTGCCTAGGGCGCAACGATTGTGGGAAGCCAGGCAGGAGCCTATCCTGCCTACCCCTAGTCCACTCTTTTTAGTCATCTAGTCCATCGGATCGCGAACCAGCGCCCCCCCCCCCCCCCGTGACTGCGTTAGGTAGGGGATGTTAGGTGCAAGGGCAAAGTGGACGACCGGGTTGCCTAGGGTGCCTGATCGGCTTGGCCCGCCCCTGGTTCTCAAAGATCTTACAAAATGTGTGGCCAGAGAAGATCTATATGCTCACTCCTTGGAGGGTATAAAGCTCAAGATGTGGGGAGAGCCGTTATATAGAAAGCTCTGAATTACAGAAAGGTAATTTCTCATAGACTCCATTTTAAACAAATAATTTGAAATTTCAAAACATATTTCCTTTTTCTCTGTAATAATAAAACAGTACCTTGTACTTGACTCAAACTAGGTTACAATTAATCCTTATTGGAGGCAAAACAATCACACTGGTTTCATTTAATATTTCAATGATTTATCAGCAGACTTAAGGTATGGAGATCCAAATTACAGAAAGACCCCTTATCTGGAAAACCCCAGGCCTCGAGCAGTCTGGATAATAGATCCCATACCTGTACCAACATAAGTGTCTTGTCAGTACCAGTAGGGCCTATGCTATTATACTGTATATTTCCAGTTAGCAAAGGATTATAAAAGAAACTAAAGCCATAAGTATCTTATAGGTGTAAAAGAAAGGAACTAAAAATGTACTTTCCCTTTGCTGAATCTGCATAATACTTCAGCGCCTTTGTATTCATTTTTTGTTTGATCCTGCTTAGGTTAAAATACAGGCCTTTAAGCTCATGGGTACATGATTAGTTTTGTGTTGGTGTTTGACAGAAAACACTATCCTTAGGGAAACACCTGAACCCACATGCTATATCTTATCAAAGTGGTGTAGTTGCTAAAGTGAATTGACACTGGCTACTAGGTATGTGTAGCACTAAATGAGGTGATCTATGACTTTTACTACTACCTCCATCTTCTACTTCCTCTGTCTAAAGGGCCTGCAGGGGGAAAAGTCATGTGTGACCTAGCAATACATGTGAAATCGCAAGTTATCTGTAATTTTTTTTTGCACATCTTGAGTGGCTCGCCATATTGCCCGGGTGGGGACGAGACTGTCAAATCAGGAAAATCTAGTGATTTCGCAAAAAAAGATGTAATAGTTACTTTGGGTTTAGTTCCATACACTAGACTGAATAGCATCAAAACAATAGACATTCCAAAAAAAGCAAACAGAAAGACCAATCATAAACCTCAAACCCTGCTATGCAGAGGATCCCCCATAATTATAATAGCCCCATATTTCTAGATGGTTTCCAATATTTTAGAATATGTTTTTTTCTTTAAACTGTCTATGTCAACCTTGCTTTATGCAAAGAGAAATCATGCACACCAGAACTTGCATTGCTGTGTAGGACTCCTTTAGTTACATGGTATCTGTGCAAGAAGAACCCAGCTGTCATAAAACATGTCCCCTGCAATAGTAGATTATTATTTTTGTCTCTTAATAGTCTGTAAGTATATTATTGGCAATAACTCAATACTCAAATATTTTTCCAGTTTTGTGGTACAGTGGGATAGTGATGCTAAAATCTATGTTTCTTCTGTTAAAAAAAAGTTGTGAGCATTCCAAGTAAATATTTAAGATAAATGATGTTGAATGTGCCATATTTAACAGGATCTATTATCTGGAATGCTTGGGACCTGGGGCAGCAAACACTATTTGTACTAAGCGATAAAAACAGTAGCATCATTTTTTAATAATCCTTTTATTTCAATTTTTTAAGAAGTGGTCCCAGGAAGCATCATACAGTATTTTAGGTCTTTCACTTGTAGTCCATGGCCATACGTAAAACAGGAAAGGGTAACAGAAGGATGGATAAAAATAAAAGCAAATGAGTAAAAAATAATGTGTTTAAATAGAACTTCATTATATGATTCTGGGAAATAGGTCCCATACTGGTATGAATCTGGCCATACATTGGCCAATATTAGCAGACTGAGTCAGTAGCTTATTGACCCATGTATAGAACAAATTGATGACAGGCCTGACCAACATGTAGCTGCAGATTAACCAGATATCTGTTTAGCTTAAAAATCCTGTCATGTAAGGACTGCATCGGCTTGTTGGCGTGACCCAGTGGTCAGCCTGACTTGGTCCACCACATGGGTAGCAAAGCTAGGCACAAATCCAATGGTTTGTTGACGATGTGTATGGCTAGCTTAAACATATCAACATGAAGTTGTCTATAGCCAACTTAAACACATTTTACTTCTACATACTTTTCTACTTAAGTTACTGTTACTGTTTTATTCATATATTAAATTCATATATTTCTTCTCCAGGCGTGTTCTCTTCAGGGATTGACTCCTGCTTCTATGGGAGATATTTCATGCTGTGCTCAGCTGCAACAATTCCACCACATGTTTCCACCAGAATGCCTTTTTCATTCCCATGATAGTCATGGGTTAGGGTTTCACAAAGAAAATCCTTTGAATTATTTGTTAGGACTAATATAAGATTCCTACCCAGTCCCTTCTGCATGCCAGGCTCATTCACTGAAGCATTTATTGCTACAACTAATTATGTTAATTAAATGATCATTAATTACAAATTATGAAGAAATGGAACATAGAAAGAAATAATTTAGGATGTTATCAATGTATCAATGGGTATTTTTTTGTTTTTCTGAGGATAAATTCCTGGCATCTGAAATGGGATTATGTTATTAGTCAGGGGATGCATTTTTTGTTAATATTTTTGAATTTACTACTTTTCAATTGTATAAATATATTTGACAACATTTTTAGGCAGAAGATAGTTGCATTATCTTACAAAAAATGTTGGTATCGGATAGGGAAAATGTTATTTATGTGATCAGCCCACTACATGTAATATAAATTAGAGGATTATATAGCATTCCATCTATAATGCTCTAAAGCAAGACTGTCCAACTGGGGGCCCAGGGGCTGGATGTGGACCTCCAAGTGATTTTAATACCCCCCAGTTTGCTCTAGGGCTCTATAGACTTTATTGTATGAAATCATCATTTTAATACAATCCAGCCCTCAAAAATGCTTTAGGAGAATAAATCAACCCATTAGATGTAATAATTTATCATTGGATACTGTGAAGTAATGTTACAAGCAATATGTCTTTTGTGTATCCATAAAATGTTTTTTATGTACTGTATGTATTGATTACGATTAGGAGATTTCATCCATCTAAGTATAGTAATTGCTACAGTGTGCACAATTCTGTTACAATGATGCAGGCAATGACTGGTGCTTTTATTTTTAGGAATCTTGTGGATTGCAGTTTTGCACAGTTTTACCTAACTTGATTTAATTCCCCATATAATTCCTCATATTCCCCAAATAAGATTCACAATAGTAACAGACAATTAATTTTTTCACATATATGTAAGATTCACACACTCTGCCTGCCCTATGCTGTCTGTGCATGCCATACTCTGCCTGCCCTACCCTGCCTGCGTGTTTCATACTCTGCCTGCCCTATGCTGCCTGTTTCTGCCATACTCTGCCTTCCCTATGCTGCCTGTGTGTGCCATATTCTGCCTGCCCTATGCTGCCTGTGTGTGCCATACTCTGCCTGTCTTATGCTGCATGTTTCGGCCATACTCTGCCTTCCCTATGCTGCCTGTTTCTGCCATACTCTGCCTTCCCTATGCTGCCTGTGTGTGCCATAATCTGCCTGCCCTATGCTGCCTGTGTGTGCCATACACACAGGCAGCATACTGCAGGCAGTACATACAGTGACACAATTCACTGCTCCTACAGTCTGAGGTGTGGGGCCTTACAGTCTGAGCCTGAGGTGAGAACCATGCAGGGGGCCAGTTAATCTCAGTCCTGATACCATTTAAAGTTTACACAAAGGTAAGCAGTCCCATCAGCCATCCCAGATCATTGTGCCTAATCCTGAGCTTTCAGAAGGAGCCAGCACTGCTTATGGAAATGTTTTAAGACAATCTATAGTTTCTCTTACTCCCATATAACTGGAGGAATCATGAGCAGGACTTAAAGGACAATGAAAGGTTAATATAAATTAAAAGTAAGGCTAAAGGCATTCTTTTAAAGTACTTACTGCATATCTAAATTCCCAGATCCCTGCTTGCTTCTCTGAGATATGGTGCTGGCAGCCTACAGCAGTGTGAAGACTCCAGTGACATCACTGAAATCTCTCTGTCCTTCCTGTAGGCTGCCAGCGGCAGCCTTCCTATTCTCTGAGCATGTGTGTAACTTGATCCTGTCTCCTGTTCTGAGCTACACATGCCCACCAGCCAATCAGAAGCTGATCTGGCAGAGGGGAGGGGGGGAATGAAACACATGTGCAGTATGAAGCAAGGAGGGAAAGGAAAGGAGAATACCTTTTTAGGGATGGCTGCCTGTTCTAGAAAATGTGAAGTACGTGTGATATAGGATATAGGAGGACTATTGGGCAGTATGCTTTTTAAATTTTGACTTGCATTCTCCTTTAAGGTTTACAATTGAGTGCTATTCTCATATATACCACTAGGTGGTGCATGGGAGCATTTAGCTTTTTCAGTGGCATGGACATTTGTCTGTAAAAAGAGCTGTTATTTCCTTGAGTCAGAAACAAAACAACCAATATCAAGAAAAGGAAGTGGAATCTGTGCTGTATTACACTCTACAAATGAGAGAAGTGCTAGCTGATTTGTACATCCCACATCCTGGAAGAAAACACACCAGTAAAACATGAGTGTTTGCAGAGTTCTAGGGAAAGAATAGCAGCTACACAGGCTCTGGATGGGAAGCAGCACTGCCAACAGTGAAGAGCTAAGTAGCCTGGGGCACCCATGTAGAAGCCAAGACTGGCAAGTTTTGCAGGTTCTAAATCTCTGAGCTGAAGGTGGTTACTCCAGGTCAGTGTCCTTCCAAGTCCTTCTTCTCTCAAATATTTCTTCAGACTCTTTCCAACTTTCAAATGGGGGTCACTGACTCCAGCAGCCAAAAAGCTATTGCTCTGTAAGGCTACAAATTGTTATTGTCAGTTTTTATTACTTATCTTTCTATTCAGACCCTTTCCTATTCAAATTTCAATCTCTCAGTGCAAAATAATTTGAACCCAAGTAACCAAGTAATGGCTAAAATTCCAAACAATCCCTTTAACAAAGCACTTGTTTTACTTTGCAAAAGTAAGTGCTGCAGCATGTTCCTTTTTTCTGCAAGGCAATAATTTACCTGATAACCCAGGTAGGGTGGACCCAACCCTGCCTGGGTTATCAGGTAAATTATTGCAATCCCTGGCAGTACCTAAGATTTGGCACCCCCAGTGATTGTACCTTTATTTCTCCTTTAATATCAGGTGGACGCTTCAAGCTTTCAGGGGTATTATTCTACAACATCTCAAAAGGCCCCACTTGGTTATCACTGTATTTTAAATAATCTTCTTATATTCTGATAGGTGTTTGCATTGTACTACATATATTTTTTACAGTTATTAAAGTTGCTCAGTATCTTAAAGTGACAATGATATTGACATTTTATTAACATAACCACACATAAAGCACATTGTTTTTAGTATTCCAAATAGGAAAGGGGATGGCCCCCAGGGGAAGCTTTAAAAGTGTCAGGCAACTTCGTGCAACTTTGGAAAATCAAAACAATGCAAAGACTTTTTCACTGGCAACTCCTATTGTTGCTGGTGAAAAGGCGATATCGGGGATCATGTAGGCTAATTTGATCGTTTGGCCCTGGGGCCAAACAATCAAATTATAATGGCAGCAATGGGGCATCGACAAAATCTTTTAACCTGCCCGATCAATATCTGGCCAATTTCAGGCCAGATATTGATCGGGCATGCCCCTCGTTCCTGCCCCTACACGGGCCGATAAGCTGCCGAATCGGCCCAAGGGACCGATATTGCCAGCTACAATTGACCCGTGTATGGCCACCTTAAGTATCTCTGTGTGTCTTCACCCTAACAGGGAACATTTGGTCAGCCTTTGCTCGGCTGGCCCTACCAGAGCCCCAGGAAAACCCTTGCCTTGAGTTAGCATTACAGACCAGCAGTTCATTTAAGCTAAAAGCCTAAGTAAATATGTTCTAAATCTGTTCAATTTGATGGTTTCTTTCCAGTATGTTTTAAAGGATTTTAGGAATATGCACATTTATAATGAAGGCATTATTTGCCATGATTTTGCCCAATCTTTATGGCTTAATTCCTTCTTTATTATAACAGTCTCTTATCATAAATAAAATGTTGCTGAGCCATTTGGTAAAATCTCCGTGTTTGCTTTTCTTCAACTACTAGAGCATTAATGAGGTTGGTCATTGCTATTGGGCAATTAGGCATGGTTCATTGTCAGTAGGGATGCACTGAATCCAGGATTCGGTTCGGGATTCTGCCTTTTTATGCAGGATGCGGATTCGGCCAAATCCATGCTCCTGGTCAAACCGAATCTGAATCCTCAAAATCACGTGACTTTTTGTCACGTAGACATGGAAGTTGAAAATGTAACCCTTCTGCGCAATAATTAGTATATGCTAATGAAGATGTAACCCTTCTGTAGCCTAATTAGCATATGCTAATTTGGATTTGGTATTCGGACAAATCCTTAACAAAGGATTTGGGGGTTCAGCCAAATCAAAAAAAGTGGATAAATTGTCAGCATTCAAATTCATCTCAGCAAATTAATGCTGTAAGGTATGCTTTACTCAGATGCACACATAATAACACAAAATCCCGTAGGAATGAATAGAAAGTGAGTGATACACCGCACATTGCCATCTTAAACCCAGCCATTGTCATGTAAAATCTGGTTTATTAATTTGATTTTTACTTACCTGGTTTAAAATTCCAGTGGTTTTTGCTTCCTGAATTTTCCCATTAACTTGTATAGGCTGTGCAATATTTTTAAGTGATGGAAAATGATGTGGTAAATTATGTTGGGGATCAAAAGGAAATACAAACCTTGAGGAATACTATGAACAGTTGTATTTGATGGATCATTGCAGGGATCTTGATATGCAGCATAAAGTTAATCATAAGGTCTGATTTCTTAGATGTCCTTAATCTCTGCATATCTTGCTAATATGCATCTACTGTACTATTTAATGTGCTAATATGGGTGATTGGTTCTTTACAATGTGGCAATGACCTTTGCTGTGTCATTGCTTTGTTATGTTAGGCAGCAAGGGATACAATTACCAGTAGCTGCTAAGTTACTGCTTTCAATGCTCTGAGCATCCCACTTTCTTCACCTTGACACATTGGGTGTTGGTGTTGGGCTCATTTGTCTATATAAGGCTGTAAGTACCACGATTGTATAACCCTTAAGGAAGATCCCTGCATGAACAGAGTATTAGCCTTTGTCTGTTTGTGGTAATGTATAAAACAGTGAAACCTCAATATTTTTGCCTTGCATCTATATGCAACCACAGTTCAGTGGTGATGTGGCAGACCATGCAAACCTGAAGAAGGATTAATCTTGTTAGTACTTTCTCCTGCCCCTACATTTGAGTATTCTTTACAAATATGTGAAGCTCCCAAGATTGTGTATACCAGATGTGTATACCTAATTCTGTAAGGACTCCAGATGAAAAATAAAAAACTATTTAAAAAATGAGGCCTGGCAAGCATTTTGCAAATATTTAACACCTTTTGTCAAAAGCATACACACCCTATATGCCTATGACAAAGCTAAATAAAGTGGGTATGTGAGGCAGGGCCTGACTTTGCTCTGTAGATGCGGATTAAGGTTAGTATACTTCTGTTATAGAATATG
This sequence comes from Xenopus tropicalis, assembly GCF_000004195.4. Taxonomy (NCBI): domain Eukaryota; kingdom Metazoa; phylum Chordata; class Amphibia; order Anura; family Pipidae; genus Xenopus; species Xenopus tropicalis. Next base: position 126,911,066 of record NC_030677.2, read on the forward strand.
TTAAAAATTCATCATTTTGTACAAAATACAACATTTGTACTCTGTAACCATGTAATCTAACCATAGGTAAAATACTGGCCAGGTGGCAAACCTAGTGGCAACCCTACCCCTAGGTTGTCATATCTGGTACCCAAACTCACTAAAATTTTTGTAGTACTGTGCAGTATTCCAATGTAAATGGGACTTTTCTAAAAGCCTAAAGGAATTTCTTTCCAGAATCCTGTTATGACTTAGTTGCATATGTATGAGGCAGTCTCCTCAACCCTTTTAGCTTGTTCGTGTATCCCCACTCCTGACTCTACCTAAGCTGATCAGAAAACCCTGCACTACACTGATGAGCCCCAAGAAGGGTGAAACCGGCCTGTAGTTGGGAATTTGATCAGCTATTATCCTGGCTTTTGCATTGAAAACCCAGTGGGTGAGCGTTAGCCTATAGGATAAACCCATGTAAATGGGACAAACCCATGTAAATTGGACTTTTCTAAGAGCCTAAAGGAATTTCTTCCCAGAATCCTGTTATGACTTAATATCTAGGAGTAAAGGTGAGCATACATACTACAATTACAATTTTTCATTATTGTAAATTGTGTTTGTTCCCTCCACTAATGTTCATGGCTGAATGGTCAGATATGGAGGTAGAAACAGCCCTAAACACATGCCTTTGCTTAGATGCCTTCAACGGCGCCAGATGAAATTTTTTTGTCCCGCCTGATCGATGACATGACCAGTGTCAGACTGGCACCTCAGGGGCCCACCAGGTTTTGTACGATATTTGTGCGTGTATGGCCAGCTCAGGGTAAGACTGGGCCGCTGGGACAAAACCTGGTGGGCCCCGGCGGCCCAAACCCGACCCTTGCCGGTGCTCCCCCGGCCGACCGTTCCTCCCCTGATGCGTTAAACCTTTACGTGCTCAGTGGAGGATGTCGGGTAAGGGACCCTGCAGGGGGTTAGGGAGGTTCAGCGGGGGCTCCGCGGGGGGTAAGGGAGGCTCTGCGGGTTAGGGGGTGCAAGGGACATGGCGGGGGTACCGGCATGGCACCCGGGGTGGAGGCCCCAGTGGGCCCTGCACCCCGTCCGACCCTGGGCCAGATTTAGCCTTCCCAGAACAGACCTTATTACTGCAGCAAAGGAAGGGGGGCAATTTCATTTTCCCACTGGTCCTTAAATTAGATGACTTACTCAATGATATATAAGACATAAGTACAGTTTAAGTATAATCCAGTTCCACACATTTAGCCACCGCTTAAATTCTGCACTGGCTTAGGTACAAAGTGAAGCTATACCCCTTTGCAGTACCTTTTTTGTATGGGGTGCGTGGGAAGTGTTTCATCTATTTACTAAAATGAATGTCCTTCATATATTCGTTATACAAGCTTTTCTTTCACCACTCTCAATTTCGGTATAACCTTTATCAAAAAATGTCATATATTAAAACAAGACATAAGGAGGGGAACCTTAAACTTTATTAAGGTTGGCGCTCGAAGCGTTAAAGTTCTCACCACCTTATCAGTTCCGAACAATGCATATTGTCCCTCTTAGCTATCCGTAACTCGCCAGCCGGATCGTTTAGTGATTGGTTTATCGGTAGGGTTGCTAACCGAATGAATTCTGTTTGGTCAGAGTTTGACATTGCTTTTTCCGATTGGCCGCGCCTAGTCCTCTGTAGCGTGTGGGCGGGTCTGTTGTGCTTGAAGCATGGAGCGTACAGGGGACGGACTGACTATCCGGAGACCCCGGAATAATGTCGCCGCGGAAAGCGGTTCTGGGCTCCGTAGAGAAGAAAGTGTTAGGGAAAAGAAGAAACCGCGACAACTTGATGGAGGGTTTGGCGCTGCTGTACCAGTCCTGTTGCTGCTCTATGTTCTGGGTGTGCGAGGGCTGGTGCACATCTCTCTGCGGCAGCTTGTCACACCGGGAGGGCATAGTACGGGCTTCAATGCATCTACTGCCAGGTATGTATCCCATGCATTCATATCCTGTCATCAGTTGGCGCTCTCACTGACTGACATTAATCATTTTGGGCTTAAAAATACGAGTGGTCTGACAGAAGTTCTATCTTTAGTAATTTGCGATCTGGATAGATCACATGATTCCTATTGTGCATTCCCAATAAGCTCTTCGGCTGTCAGTGTAGCAGGTTCTGCAAACTACTCGTTGGTTTCTGTGCTATGCAATGCCTAACAACCTGGTTGCAAGTGTAAACAAAGCCCTAGAAACCATAAACCAGTTTAAATTCTATACTGGAGAGCAAGAACGAACAGTTAAATACTTTAGAAAGGCAAATATCATATTTTTTTTAAATACCATTATCTTTAGACCATACTAAATGTTAGAGAGACAATATACACGTCTCTTCAACTCAATGCACTCAATGAATAGAGCTTGTCCTGAACATACTTTTTGCTCATTGTTTTAATTAAGAAGTATTTATGGTTTCTGTTATTTCTGGCACTAAACAAGAAAATGAAACCAGTTTCCTGTTACTTCCTGGCCCCAAAGAGCAGATGAAGAAATGATATAATTGATAACAAGTATGGGACCTTTTATCCAGAATACTTGAAACCTGAGGTTTTCTGGCTAAAGGGTCTTTCTGTAATTTGGATCTCTATTCCTTAAGGACGAAGACAGATGGGGTGATTATTTGCTGGGCTTTTTATAATCGGAGGCAGACTGGGGGGTGCAGGGCCCACCTTGGCTTCTGCCTTGGGGGGCCCCCACCCATCCGAACCCACACCTGAATTAAACTTATGGTCAGCGCGTCTGACCCTGTTCATAATCCAGTTACAGCTACTAATTGCCACCGCTAAAAGTCTTGGCGTGTGGTACCATGCTCTCGCAGTGACTTGTATATTTTACATGGAAGTTAGTTGCCGCGATTGGACTTTCTTAAAAGTCGCGGCGACTTATTTCTCCATCTGTCTTCACTCTAAGCCTACTAAAACATCATTTTAACATTAAGTAAGCACAACAGGATTGTTTTACCACTAATAAATCCAATAAGGATTAATTATATCTCAGTTGGGCTCAAGTACAATGTACTGTTTTGTTATTACAAAGAAAAAGCTAATATTTTTTAAAAATGTGATTATTTGATTAAAATTGACTTTATGGGAGACGACCTTCGGGGCTTTTTGGATAACTGGTTTCTGTTTAAAGCTGGCCATACACGCACTGATAATATCGTATGAAACCCCGTTTCGTACAATATTCGGTGCGTGTATGGCAAGTCGGCGAGTCGACCGATACCGCAGGAGGCTGCTGATATCGGTGAACTCGCCGATCGGCCAGGTTAAAAGATCTGCCGTCAGGACTGAATCAGCAGAAGGAGGTAGAAATCCTATTGTTTCTACCTCCTTATCTGCCGTTTCAGCCCTGAATGGTTAGTGGCTGATTGAACGATCTTTCGTGCGACCGATGGTCGCACGAAAGATCCCAAATCGCCACGTGCGTGGCCACCTTAATGGATCCCATACTGCCCACTGAGAATCCTGCTAATGAGCTGTTCAAAGGTGAAGCTTAGGCTTTGTTTGTTTAAAAGTAGATTAGGAGCTCTGAACAGATCTCCCTGTTTTAAAGGGTGGAAGTTCAATGAAAAAAGTTAAGTTTTGAATTTGTGCAAAAAAAATACTGAATTAGGTAAATAGTAGGTAATTTTTGTAACATAGGTTGTTTTTTTTTTTTTTTTGTTTTTTTTAATAAAAGAAAAGGTAGAATGCATTTTCAACACAAGTCCTATTTATAGTGCTTATTTTTAGCAAAGATGTTTTAGGTGTATGTATGTATGCAGTTTAATTTAAGAATTGTAAGAATGTCATCCCCTTTAACTGAGGCAAGCCTTTTGCCTTGATATTTTTTATATTAACATATAAAAACATTTCTTTCAGCAGCTTTTTTGAAGTGCAGCATATTTTTTTTCATTACACCTGACAAAGGGGCATGCCCCTGAAACATTGTGTTTCCACCTATGACTAATAAACCAGAGGGTAACATCCTCAGGCAAGTGCTTCCATGTGCTGGTCTTGTGTGTCCATAGACATTGTGGGGGGTCATATTCTCTTCAACACATGACCTAGGTCTGCAGTGCAGGCATTTATAGTCCCAAAGCAAAGAGTACTAGTGTAATAGTTCCTTGGACAACACAATATATAGGCCTAAAGAGAGAGGGTTTTGAATAGTGTAGTCAAATGCTTCCTGAAATTCTCTCACTTTCTTTATGTTTATGCTTTTAGGGCCAGCTAAATGTGCTTTTGTACAAAATGTAATGCGATTGTTATCTTTTTCTTGGCACGTCTGTTTGATTGTGCCCTGACTTCCCTGACAGGTTTATAAGTCTGCACACGTTTTGGCGCCTGCACAAACATTCAAAAGTAGTGCCTTAACCTGTTCTTCTGCTCAAGTGTTGCCACTTCACCCCTTTTAAACTTTGTACACATAAAATCCACATGTCTTACCCTGCTGTCTGTGTGCTTCTGACGCACCCCATGAGTACTTTTTCTTTATAAATCCACATACACTGTCTACCTTCTGCAGAATGGCAGATGTCATGTGCACAGTTTATTGGACTCTAAAGACTGGCAAATTTTGGTACCCCAGTAGTTGCAAAAGTATTATTATTATAAACAAGTTCCTTAGCGCTGTTCACTAAAAGGGTTTATACTTTAAACATACCGAATTACGTACAAAATAACCAATACGATCTAAAAGAATGCCAGCAAGAAATACTTTGTTCCATACTGTTTTGGGAGCACAGGCTTACCTGTCTAGGTTGCATAACATTTGTGTAATATTTTCACCTTTAGTTTGTTTATATGCCTGTTTGTTGGCTGTCGTGGGACCATATTTAGTACTATATTGTTTTTGTTTTACAGGGAGTACCTGCAACAGATCACATCCATTGATTCCAGAATAGTGGGAAGCCCTGAAAATGAAATTATTGCAGTTGATTACCTTTTGGGAAAGATTAAAGACATTGAAGAAAAAGTCAACTCGGTCCACAAGATAACAGTGGATGTACAAAGGCCCACAGGCACTTTTAGCATTGACTTTCTAGGGGGCTTCACCAGTTACTATGACAACATTACTAATATTGCTGTGAAATTGGAACCTGAATTTGGAGCAGAGCACGCTGTTCTTGCAAACTGTCACTTTGACTCTGTAGCAAATACGCCAGGTAAACTATAGTATCTTTTAAATATGGGATCAAGGTTCAGATCCACTCCCAAAAAGATATGGACTCCTGGTGTGGCTCACATAGATAGCAAATATTAGTGATGTTAGAGTTCACTGTACTCTGCACACCCACTATATATATATATATATATATATATATATATATATAATTTTTTTTTTCCCTGCAAACAATGAAAACATTGTAAATGTTACATGTACCACAGTTCAACACATTAATAATTTTTAAACCACAATATATAAATATATATTGATGCAGTTATTATATACAGGTTCGGTTAAATGTGTGGTCATATTTAACACATTTCAGCATAATATTTTAATAGTCGGTTAATGGGTTATGGATTTGATTTGACCATACATGGATTAAAACATTTAGGGGCAGATTTTTAAAAATGTGAGATTAGAGCTCACCACAGAATACTCTGCCCCTAAGTTTAAGGATACCTTAACACTAGTTTGGCCAAAGTTGCACTTAATGTCAGTTCAAGCTTATAAATATAGACAGGCTATACTGTCATGCCATATAAATGTAGTTGGACTGTCTCAGCAGAAGATCTGGTTTGTGTATGCTTAGTCATGTGTGTAGAGACCTGTTGGCTGGCATGTTTTTTACTTCCCTCCATCCATTTCATTTTTATTATGTATATTATATATTGCATAAATGGAAATATTTATTTTATAAAGGGTTTGTCTTATTAAATCTACTTTCAAAAAAGGTGTAATAATGGTAACATGGCATTTTTTTCTGTTTGTGTGTTACTAGAAGGGTGGCACTCTACTTTAATTGTATACCCAGGTGCATGGTAAAAACATAAAACATTGTCCAAAAAAGACCAGCAACACTGGGATTTCTTTGCAATTCAAAAAAATATATTTAAATGTGCATATACAGCCAATGTTTCGGTCCTCCCTGGGACCTTTCTCAAGGCAACCACACCAAAAATAAATAGACCTATATTTAATAATGAACCATATCTGTTGTAATTGTGCTTTAGGTGCCAGTGATGATGCAGTGAGCTGTGCGGTCATGCTTGAAATATTGGGCTCTCTATCAGTTTCTTCAAAACCCTTAAGGCATGCAATTATTTTTCTATTCAATGGCGCAGAAGAGAATATCCTGCAGGTAAGTAGCATAATGCTTGCTACAAGGCCTTGACCAAGTCTTTGCAAAGCAGTTAAATGAATCTTTTTCTCTGACAAAAACGCAAGCCATTGTTACATAGCTTTCATCTTTCATTTTTTGTGCAAAAAGCTGTCAAATGTTAAATTGATTCAATGAACTTCTTTGTTTTAACATAGGGTAGTCATGGATTCATCACACAGCACCCATGGGCTAAGATGGTTCGAGCATTCATTAATTTAGAAGCTGCAGGAGTTGGAGGAAAAGAGCTAGTGTTTCAGACAGGTATGCAAATGCAGGGATTTCTATATCTATGTTTTTGGAAGCAAAGATTATTATTAGTATCATTTCACACTTAAAACCACACCTATTTTGTTCATTGCTGTATGTCAGGGATCACCATCTTAGGCTTGTGTTGCCTGTCCATGAGCTTAGAAGACTCCTTAGCATGACATAGCCAATGTTATGAAATTAAACTAACAACCATGTTGTATTTTGAATTAATTTTGTTTTGGCCCAATATGGTGAAGACAGCACTGCATTATATTTTCTCCACATTGTCCCTTTTTTTTCTGCAGATCTTGACTAAAAGATGGTCCCTTTCATCAGCTCCCAGTCATTTATTGTTAACCTGCTATGCTTTTCTTATAGGCCCAGAAAACCCGTGGTTGGTGCAGGCATATGCTTTAGCTGCAGTTCATCCATTTGCATCGGTGGTAGCCCAGGAAGTTTTCCAAAGTGGAATTATCCCTTCAGATACAGACTTCCGTATATATAGAGATTTTGGTAACATTCCAGGTGGGGTGTATGTGTTACACACATTTATGCAGATATGCTTTTGACTCCATAAAGTACAATTATTTAATTATCAGACGATAAATTATAATACCATTGGTTTACTTTTACATTTGATTTTATATTATTAAAAAAAGACTAATGAAACAACAAAAATATGTATATTTCATAATCAGTGATCAGTGCTGTCCAGCATATGTCATGTTGTGGGCTAATTATGTCTCATGAGTATGAGGGCCAGATTATATTAGATTATATTAAATGATGATGTCATACAATCAAGTCTGTGTAGCCCTCAGGCAGACTTATAAAAATTCTTTGGAGGTTCACATCTGACCCACTGGCCTGTAGTTGAACAGCCCTGCTATAGATTATAGGATAGCATAAGATATTGTAAGGATTGCTATTTATTTGTTATTGCACCCTTCCCTAGGTTACATATTATATATAATCCTAAATGTGGTTGTATAAAATGTGCTATCTCTGTAAGTGATGCTGCACAGGTCATGTGGGTGGCCAGTGCATCATAATTGTTTGCTGCAGCCTGTAGTGCTGACCCACATCTCTTTTTTTGGTGTCACTAAGTAAGTACACCCCCATGCTAATTTTGACAAATATTTTTTTTTTTTTAATATTTAAATCTCTGTTTGAATTCAATTTAGGAATTGACTTGGCATTCATTGAGAATGGCTACATTTACCATACAAAATATGACACATGGAACAGAATTCTCACCGAGTCCATACAGAGAGCAGGTTTGTATGGCTTGTAGTCTTATTTCTCAAAAAAATACATGGTTTGTTTACTGGTGCATAACCACTAACTCCTGTGGCAATGTTCCCTGCATTTGAAATATTTTATAGGCTATGTCTGTAGTAGGGAGCTTTATATTGTACTCAACAGGTTTTAACCACAGGTATGTAAATGCCAAATATAATTAAATGTTTTACATCTGTAATAGGTCAGTGTTAGTTTCAAGGTGCTTTCCAAAAGTGTGAACAAGCAGTTATGCTCCTTGAATTTTTCATGTGGTTATCCATATATTACTACATATTATTAAAAGTAATAGTAGTACCTACAAAATACAGATTACTTCTAAATACTTACCAACACAGGAGGTAAATAGGGCCCTGCTGAATATGATCTCATTATGTTTGAATGGTGTAACTGAATTTCCGTAGGCAATACATACCAGGAGGTCCATTTCACATGAACGTCTTTATTCCTCTTGCAGGTGACAATATTCTTGGCGTCTTGCATTACTTAGCTACTTCGTCCCAGCTTGCTGAGTCCTCAAAATTCCGTCATGGGAACATGGTGTTCTTCGATGTGTGTGGATTATTTGTTTTGTCTTACCCAGCCCGTCTTGGAACCATCATAAACTACATTACAGCAGCTGTAACCCTTTTCTATATCGGCAAAAAAATTATTAAATACAAGCAAGGGGGTGAGTGTTACTCTGTACTGTTTAAAAAAAGACATACCTAAACTATATGACAAGGCATATTCAAAGCAGACTTTAAAGTATATGTTTCATACTTGCTTTGCTTATACTGTTAACCACTCTTCTGAGAATTTAAAAGTACTTAGTCATTTGTATATGCATTGTTTTCCCATGTGCTCATGCTCAGATTCCCTCGAAAGCCATCCATACAATTCTTTATACGTGCAGTGGGTCAGGCAGATCCGAGTGTAGGGCACTTTACCAGTGACTGGATTACATTAAATGCGCATGCAGTGCAGTTGTCTTCAACCAATAGGATTGGCCATTCTGTTTGTTATTTGAACAAACCTTTTCAGGTATGATTCAGCAAAGTAGGTTAACAGTAGTAAGGTTATTACATTAATATGTATAATAAGATGATTTCTTTCCAGTCTTCTGCGCTGTCTCTAAGTTGTGAGATTGTTTGCTTTCCTGGGAGAAGCCACTATTCTTACTGACACTAAAAAAATACACTTCAAAATATTAATGTACATTAAAATTTACCTATAGGTAACTTTTATGCTGTAAGGAAATGTTATTTGAGGTTCCTAAACCTGTTTCTTCTCAACCTGTCAGTTATAGCTTCTAATGCTAACAGACTACTGCTGCACAAATATGGCAGCCCCCTCATAGAGGAATATAGAGGATGAGATAGGTGTAAAATAGGATGAGATAGGTGTAAAATTAAAGACAATGTTATAATAGTTGTTAAAGTTAAAGTTTCTCAGTGTCAGTATCCCTTTAAATGACTGCAAAATCATCAGGGCAATTTATGTTATGGAAAGCAGGGTGCAAAGTGCAAAAAACAGATGCAGTCTGCCATGTTTTTGCACTTTGCACCCTGCTTTCCACAGTTAATGAATTGCTGTAGGTCTCTGTGTTCTGCCTCAGAGCTATGGACCTGCAGTACAGTTATGTATGTAAACTGTAGCTCAAGAACAATGCCAAAAGGATCCAAAGTTGGCCTTTGAGTCTTTATATGTTTCTTTGTAATGGCAGTGTGGGAAGGAGGGATGCCATCAGTCTGACTATTATTGTGGAGAGATTAGCCTCTGAAAGTCTGCATAGACATAATATTATAGAAAACTTACTGTAGCCATGCTAGAAAAGTGTTATGTTGAATTGTATAAAGTCTTCTAAAGCCCTTTAAAAGTTGATCAAGAGGAGGGCAAACCACAAGCCCCTGCGGGGGGGGGGCTTAGTTGTCCTAACTCATTTCTGAACAGTACCTAAATATCACCAGTTAATACCTGACTTAATAGAATTAATATGATAATACTTTCCTATTAATTTTGAGACCTGTTTTCTACAATGGATGCATGTGATTTTGCCAACCATCACCTCCTATGGAGTGAAAATATTGTAACCTGGAGATAACATTGATTTACAGTATCTACTGAGAAAGAACAGGATCTGAAAAAAAACTAATACAGCAAACAAATTGTTGCATTTTTTAAAAAATTATTTTCTGTAGCTGTTGGACAATAAGGGGACTATGTTTTTAGCATCAGCTTGATTGGCATTGGTTAAAATTATTTTGCTACTCACTGGATATTGACTGTTTCTGACTTTACTTTACTTTACAGGCACAAACTATGCACGGGACCTTGTGTACGGCTTTTTGATTACATTAGTAAGCTGGGTTTCTGCATTAGTGACTGTCCTCATCATTGCTGTGCTTGTGTCACTCGCTGGAAAAGCCCTATTTTGGTATACACACTTCTATGTTTCTGTTTTCCTCTATGGATCCGCAGCTGTGGCCAAACTTATTCTGGTGCATTCCCTAGCAAAGACTTTCTTCTTTGCAGTAAGTCTTAAACCATTTTTTTTCATACATGTAGTATGAAACATGTGACATGTTTTCCTCGTTTCTGTATGTAAGCTCTGCCTGATCTCCCAACATCAGTGCCCAACCTCACATAATCTTTTATAGCAGAATGGAAGCAATCCCCAATGACTGTGTTCTAGCAGATAGTGGAAAGCATAGCATAGCAAAAGGAGGATGAAAAATGAAAAATTGCCCAAAAGTACTAGACCCCTTCATTTATTTAATTGTAAAACAGGTTAAACAACCCATTTTAAGCAACTGCATTATGTAAAACAAAACATTGTTCAGGTATAGTGCTTAATAAGGTTGCTATTGCTCAGCTGAAGTAAACACTAATTTAAATGTTCTATTAGGCTCACATTTTCCCTCTCTTCAATATAAGCAAATATTGAATGTGCATTAAGGTATTCAACAGATAAATTAGGGGAGAAGCATATAAATGACAGAATGTTAATTAATCTCTATCAGTACATCTCTACCAAATCTATGTGTTATTGTAAGTGTTAATTATCAAGCAGAAATAATGAGTGAGAGAAAAATCATGCTTACCTTTAATAACCTGGAAAATCATTCAATGTTTCTACATTCTTGAGATTCTGAAACACATATTCCTTGTAAGTAGTTTACAATATTTCAACAATAGAATTGAAAAAAAAAGAAAAAAAAAAAAAGAAAGCTAATCAATGTTCTTGAGCAGAGACAAAAAACATCTGAGATTTTGGAATCTAAAATGTAGATATATATATACATATATACAGGTATGCTACTTGCGGGTTACCTGTAGCCTTTACTGTAGTCTACAAGAGTGACTATCTGAACAGCAGGCGAGCACCTTTTCTTTTAAATTCTGCAACACAAGTAGATTACTGGTGGCTAGCACAAAGACCTGTTTTTTTGTTATTTTTAGGCAAGATACAGAGGCCTTATATATATATATATATAAGACCAGCAAAACTTTTATATGAAGTGTTATATTTTTACCGTGCACCTGGGAATTTAATTAATGCGGTGTGCCACCCTTCTGGTAATATATATATATATATATATATATATATATGCACCTTCTCCAAGAAAGCACTCACGGAGCAATATAAAAATAAAATAATTTATTAAACAAAAAAGTCTTTTTTTTGTTTAATAAATTATTTTATTTTTATATTGCTCCGTGAGTGCTTTCTTGGAGAAGGTGCATGAACATAGGGTTAGCACCCGGACAGTGGCTATTATTTTGGTGAGTGCCGATATCTGGACTCTATATGTATATATATGTATATATGTATATATATATATATATGTATATATACATACGCACAAGGACAGCACTCCTAGGATTTAAAGAATTGTGAGCAAAATGTAAATGCAAAAATAGAAATGTTTCGGTCTCACACAGAAACCTTCATCTGGAGTGAAAAAAACAAAAAAAAAATATATATATATATATATCATTTCTCATCTGACAAAATAACCAGTGAAGCTAATAAAAGACACATACCACATCTGTAAGTGCTCAAATGCATGAGGGGAAAATGAGAACAAAAAAATGTACCATGTGCTCCAGGCCAGTGTTTCTGTTCTCATGTCTCGGAATTTAGAATGCTATGAATTGTTCCCATAGTTAAAGCGCATGCCAGACCAAAGTAGTTATGATTTCCTTTTATTAACATTAGATTATTTTTCCGTTTACAGGGAGCAAGCAGCCAGTATCTAGGCGACGTGTTTTTTGACATCTCCTTAATAATTTGGTGCATTCCTTTGGTGCTGCTAACACAAAGTGGCCTGTGCTCTGCTTACTTCTTTGCTGCATGGATAATTTTCCCATTGCTCACAAAGCTGTTACTTCAACCAGATATTATCCATCAAGGTCAGTGTGTACAGGAAAAGGAGGCTCACAATTTGCACACAGTTATCTGAAGGCCCAAAATGTAAAACAGCTTTATATTTTTATATATAACAGTTATATATCCATCTGACAAGCATCTTCAAACAAAATATACGTTGGCAGAAAAATAATTATTTTGTATAAGAATTGTAGATGTATAGAGAATAATGTATATTTGATGCTTTTTTATTAAATCTAATTTAGCTTAAAAGCCTTACCCAAGCTTTAAGCTCCAACCCACACAAAGTTGTAATTTGTAATAATTTTGAAAGGATTATAAAAAGGAATCTAACATAAATCTTAATAATAAATAAACCTCATCTATCTAAGATAGATTGTGATATAATTGTGAGTTTCATACATTTTTTACTTAATTGCATGATTCTGTCTTCCTTAATACAAAGAATGTTTATCTTCCCTTTCTTTCATTATTTTATAGGTTCTCCCTATAAGTTTACTGTGATTTATCTTCTTGGATTATTTCCACCCTATCTGCACACGATGTACCATGTATGGGCAGTCTTTGAAATGTTCACTCCTATTCTTGGCCGCAGTGGCACAGAAATTCCGCCTGACGTTGTGCTAGGTTTCCTGATTATCGCATGTACCATAATGCTGATATCTTACTTTGTGAGTACCACAACAGCCACAAACTATGTTACATTCAGGCTTAAAGCAGAACTAAATTAAAATAGAATTAAGCTAGAAATGTGAGACTTTGGGGGGAATTCACAAAAGTGGTGATATTGAGACAAAATAAAAGTGGAGATAGATTTCAGATTTTGTCATTTTCCCAACATTTTTTTTTATGAATTTGCCTTTAGCAGTTAGTAAATCTGTCGGTGCCATCAAACCCAGTCCCACATCTACACGAGCCTTTGGGTAAGGATTTTACCAGCAGGATTTTGCATTTCATATGCCATTTGTCATTTCAATTTGGGGGCATTTCCTGAGGGGTAATTTTAGTTTGCCCAGGGAAACTATACATAATTTTTTCAGGACAATCTGGGCTTTTAAATGTTTTCTATATTTCTGTGTAATTCCACTTCTGTAACAAGATTTAAGGGTCTAAATACCTTCTTCTCTAGCCCCTACTCATTACTGGTCAGCAGCAATCCGGCCCCCACACCAACATGCCCGGTGAATAGAGCTAGGGCCCAGTGGATTTTAATCTAGTGCCCTGTTGGGGCCAGTCCAACCCTGTACCCCAATATCCCAGTTTGGGTGCCAGTGTGCCTGTGCTGTTTGCTGATCACTAAGATGGTGGATGGGAACAGGTGGGGGCCAATGCTGTCAGGCAGCTCTGTAGTTCTGGGCATGCTATGGGGGCACAGATACGTTGGGGCAGATGTCAGTGAAGTGATTAAAGAGGGGGCTCTGCTGCTTAAACTAAAAATCTGCCTGGGAGGCTTTACTTTTCCTTTTAATAAAAGTGTTTACAATATATTCACACAACATTTATTATTGCCTCATTGATTGAGCTAAAACTAGCATAATCATACAAATGTGAGGTAAAAACTTTTTATATATAAGATATAAATTAAACTTTTTTTTCATCAGTGTTTTACTTGTTTATAAAATGTTAATGAGGCTTTTTGCACCTATTGTTCTAGGGTTAGACAGAAACTTGTCCCCTAACAATAGGCTGCTAATCCTCATTAATATGTTAACGACCCCCCAATGGGGCCCCTACCTTAGGTGTGAAATGGAGACTGGGGGAAACAAAACAAAACAAAAGAGTTTAGAATTGGTCTGACAGAGTTACACTGAGCTTTACTCCATTTTGAAAATGTCGGGAAAAAATGACGTTAAAACGTCGTATAAATGTCGTTTTAACGACAAATTCACAAAAGTGTCTGTAAACTGTCTTTCTTTCACCAAAAACAGAAAAGTGTCGGTTGAGTCGGAATTTAGGCGGCTTTCCACCAGTTTTTCCACCACTTTTACTCCAAAAAAGGGCTACCTCCACTTTGTGAATTCCCCCCTTTGTGTTTTGGAGTTCTGTTCCAGGCCAAGAGTACCATAGCTTTAGCAGGAAATATCAGTGCCTTCACAGATGCCCCCAACAGTTCCCCATTTCTTTTCTGCTAATTTACAGCACATGCTTGCGCTAAAGTCTGTTAATTGAGTTTAGGGGCAGACTCTAAGCACTAACATTTAATGCAATTAATGCTAATGGCACCTGGGTCTTTTTCTCCAAAAGTGTATATACTTTCAACAACATTTTGTATTAACTGTTCCCTTTCACTTTTAAATTGTAATTTTTCAGTGTATACAGTAAATTTTTACAAATTATCTGTATAGCAGAGGGAAAATAAAGTGGCCTAATAGTAAACTAGTACTGATGGGAAGAAGTCATAATCTGTAAACATTGTTGGCAATTAAACATTTTAATTCATGTTTTTCTTGTTTCCTGTAGATTAGCTTTATCTATCTAGTAAAAAACACCAAGAACATTATTGTACCTTTGGCTGTTTTATCAGTTCTTACATTCCTGCTTGTCTGCAGTGGGATGTTCTTCCCATACAGCTCCAGTACTGACAGCCCTAAACCAAAGAGGATCTTCCTGCAGGTAATACTCTTTTATTTTCCTATATTAATCATGTCCATATAGTCTACAGCCCTATTAGAATGTTCAATCAATCTGTGTTCTTGTTCTTTTGTGGATTCCCTCCCACAGGCCAAAAACATACAGGCAGGTTAATGGGCTCCGGATACAACTGACCATAGTGTGTGCGTTAGACACTATAGATTATACATCATTCACATGGAGCTTAGAATCTCTGTAATTGTTGGTGCTATATAAATCAAGGATAGTAAAAACAATCTCTATAATTTTTAGACAATCTAATATGGGCAAAAGTTGTCAGGTCACTGATCCAAGACATTCTGTGAGGGTAATGTTGGCTTCTTTTACAATTCAGTTTGGCATAATGTTTAGTGTTTAGATGTTCTAACATTAAGTTTACCATACAATGGCAGATCTGTTTGCTTGCCAGGCCTTTGATCATATCGCATGGAGGGCCTACAGAGAGACTGCATATGCAGTCTAATGTATTTCTGGCCCCACAAGATTTTTCACTGTCCAAATTAATATTCGATAATGCCCAAATCTGGTACTTGTTGGAAAGGTCATTGTTTTGTTTCCATACATGTACCAATAAACCACCGAATAAGTCATGAGTCAGCAGGCATCATGGGCACATGTACAGTCAGCTTTACACTGGGGCACTATAATTATTATAATAGATGAAAAGTATAATGACTTGGCTTATGTATTTCTCTGATGCTTGTTTTTGTGTGTTTTAAGGAGGGAAATAAATGTAGTGTTTTGTGTACCTAAATTACTGAACATGATATTGTCTATTATATTTATCTCTATTTAATACTACAGCATACAACCCGAACATTTCACAGTTTGACAGGAGAAGTGGTAAAAAAAGATTCTGGCATATGGATTAATGGCTTTGATTACACTGGAATATCTCATGTCACTCCTCATTTTCCTGAATTAAATGATACTGTGCGTGCCCCATGTGATGATGCCCCACTCTGTGGCTTTCCTTGGTATTTTCCTGTTCACAATTTGATCAGGTTGGTTGTGTAATATAAACTACTTAACTGTATTGTTCTGTAATATAAACTGTGTAAATTTTGTACACGTATAGGATCCATTATCCGGAAACCAGTGATCCAGAAAGTTCTCCCATACACCATTTTAATCAAATAATTCAGATTTTTAACAATTATTTCCTTTTTCTGTGTAATAATAAAACAGTGTCTGGTATTTGATCTAAGATAAGATATAATTCATCCTTACTGGAGGCAAAACAATCCTATTAACTAATATTTAAATGATTTTTTTTTTTTAAATTAGACTCAATGTAGGAAGATCTAAATTACAGAAAGATCCCTAATACGGAAAACCCCAGGTCCTGAGCATTCTGGATAACTGGTCCCATACCTGTATTATTATTCCCTCCTGCAGTTTACAACCCAGTTCTGTAAGAACTTTTCCAAAAAGAAAAACATGCTGTTTACCTCTGCCGGACTACGAATAAACAGCATAATTTCCTGGAAATGTTATTTCTGGGTTCTACTGTAGTATAATTAATAGAAATGGCAGTTCTACAGTGCTGCTGAATGCTCTAAATGCTGCAACATTATTACTCAGATAGGAAATCTGTAAAATTTGTGAATGCACCACATAACTGACCTCAATGTCCAAACATAGCCCTAGTAATTGGTTTGCTGTTATTGGTTGCTTTGTATATAACTGTATGTCCAGTTTATAAACCCACTTATTGTACAGCGCTACGGAATATGTTGGCGCTTTATAAATAAATGTTAATAATAATAATAATAATTTAAGTGGATATTGTTTTTGTGCAGTGTCAACTTTTGCCTGCTCAATTGTTTATCATTGTACAGCTTCTGTAAAATTTCATATTGTGTGCTCAGTCTGAGTAGTGTTTGAAATTAGGGTATATTAAGGCATTTAACTTAGCCTTGGCCAATATTTGCTCTTAAAGGACAAGGAAAGCCAAAATGTTAGGCACCCCCAAGTGACTTTAATCGCTTACCTTGTACCCCGGGCTGGTGCCCCTGTTTGGAGAAAACCGCACCAGCCCGGGGTACCTGTAGCTTCCTTCATCCCTATTCGCGCTGCTGGCAAATGTCCGGGACAGGCGCAGTGAGGCGGAGTGAAACGCCGACTTCTCTGTTCAAAGTTCGGCTTTTCACTCTACCGCGCATCCGCACGCAGCGAACAAGGAAGAAGGAAGCGATCGCTGCTACCCCGGGCTGGTGCTGTTCTCTCCGTACAGGGGCACCAGCCCGGGGTACAAGGTAGGCGATTAAAGTCACTTGGGGGTGCCTAACATTTTGGCACCCCTAAGTGACTTTGACTTTCCTTCTCCTTTAAGTTCATGCCCTGAGGTGCAATTTGGATTTTCCATTTTATTTTGTAATTTACATTTTCATGTTAAATTATCATCCAGAAAAAACTGGTACCTCCCAGCCCCACCAGCTCCTATCTACGAACACACAGAATTTAAACTTGTGTCCAGGGAGGAGATGTCTTGGGGTACTACAAGACTGCATTTTGAGGCGAAAGGTGAGTAACCAATACACTGTATAAATCATGTATGGAAGCTTAAAGGCAGAGTTCTAAAATTACATATGCAGGGGTTCATTTACAAACCTAGGTGCTAAATTGCACCAGAGTAGTTACCAGGTACAGCCAATCAGCAGTTGGCTTTGATTTGATTACTTCAAGCAACACAATAAAAAAGATCTATCTGTTTAGTTAGTCAATAATTATAGCTATTATAATATATAAAGGTCACTCAAATGGGTAATTTTAAAGGATATCCTCATGTGATGAAGTTAGCAGTTTTGTGTGCATAAAATAAAGGAATAATAGGTAATGAAAATCTAGCCTCCTAATAAAATAAGAGAAGGCTTATTCATATCAGCCTACTGTCTATTTTTTTCTTCAGTTTGCTGCACTTAGCCCACATAAAGAAACCATGAAAATAGGATATAATATTAACCCTTTCTGTTGTGATGTGTTTCTACCACCAAACTGGAGGCATAAAACACGTTGAGAGTAGAAAGGCTACACCTGGGGTGGGTGCTTAGTGCCCTGAATTTCCGAAGGGGCCAGAGAGGGTGTTGCTAGGCTATCAATAAAAGAGTGTATGTTCCTCACTTTAACAAACTTTTACTACTCACTAAACAGCAGGGATAATAAAGCCCACAGAGCCTAAGCTCATCTCAGTGCTAAAGATACACTGATATCATAATATAGTGCCTTTGAAATGTTGAAATGCTTGTCCTGCTGCTTTTTTATATCCAACGAGTAAACAACATGCTTTGAGACACACAAAATGTTTCTGTACAGGACCAAGTCACATGACTGTATATGTACGCCCACATGCTGACTCTGTATTGTCCAGTTGGTCTCTTGGTGATGGAATTCCTATAGCCAGTGGAGAAAAGGACTATTTTATATTTTACTCTCACGGACTATATGCCCCAGCATGGAAGTTTTGGATAGAAGTTAAGGTAAGATTAGAAGACTTGACCCAGTTTGAGGTTTTTTTTAATGTGAGTAGAGACCTCCCCATGACATGAAATAGCTATTAGGTGCAGTCAGTATTTTTCCCTCGGAAGTAATGCATTTTTTTGCTTGTTCTAGAACTCAGCTGACGAAAGTAAGGGAATAGTGACAGTTGCAGTCGGTTCACATTACTTCTTCGGAGACAGTCGCAATTCTCCTCATCTGAAAACAGTGGAGTTGAAATTTCCAGACTGGAGTTTCCCATCAAGTTGGGTGTGCACCTATGACCTCTATGTCTACTGATATGTTGCAAAGATTTATAGAGGCCAGCTACCCATATGTAATATTCCTTTCCTTTTAACCTTATTGCAAATCAAATCTGTGAGTGCTACTAGTGGACTGTTATTCAAGCACCAGAGAGACATACAATGCAATGCGAGATGACCTCTTCCAGAGTGACAGCAGCATTATGGTGGAATAGAGTCCAACCTACTTTAGCTTTTTCTACAACTGCTTCATTTTTTATCTATGTCGGACTAAATGGTGATAATTTCATTGCACAGAGGGTTAATAATATGAGAAACTGGAATGTCACGATAAGCTGAATATTCTGCAGTGTAATGCCGGATCAAAGAAGAAGTCTTAAGCTCAGGATTGTTAATGGTTCGTGTGATTTTAAAGCACACCTTGTTTTATAAATGGAGATGTAAAATAGTTGAGATGTTTATTTGAAATCATAAAGATTGACAATTTTTTCTATTTATTTTCCAAAGAACTGTTTAGAGTATCAGGCAGCTGCTTCGTTTATCCTGTTTGGTGAATGCTAATACTGTGTGGTGTTTTTCTTTTTAATAATTCCTACACATAAGTTCAGCCAAGCTACTGCATAAAACATTCCCTCCTTTTATGCCTTTAGGGTGAAGACACACACAGCTACTAGTAGCAGCTACTTGTTTTGGCTACTAAAATAGATAATACTGATCATTTACTGATAATTGTCTCCATGTGTGTTTTAGCAGAATCAATTGTCAGTATTGTCTATGGCAGAGTATTTTCTGGCCTTTGGTAGCCGTGATGAGTAGCTGCAACTAAGTAGCTCCATGTGCCTTCAACTGGGTGTGATGAATGCAAGTGTACAAAGTACAAATTTTTTTAACACTGTAACTCTGACCTACAGCACTGAAATGACGCAATATAGGAGGA
Source organism: Xenopus tropicalis (assembly GCF_000004195.4). Lineage (NCBI taxonomy): Eukaryota > Metazoa > Chordata > Amphibia > Anura > Pipidae > Xenopus > Xenopus tropicalis. The sequence goes on from NC_030677.2 coordinate 126,930,628, forward strand.
ACTAGTATAGAAAATAGCCTAACAGCGATACAGGGGTCATAAATCATTAATAATGCTAGTGTTTATAGTTGAGCGATATAGGGGCCTAATCTTATTAACAGCAGACACAAGTTAAATAGAGGTTTTTGCCATTGCTGTTGAATCAAGTGGAAAGCCAAGTAGGCCTCCAGGTATCAGAATTCCATTGGGCAGGGATATGTGGCGCTTTCTAAGTAAAAAGCAAATCGATATATTCTTAACAATCAGCTTTTGTTTAGAATGTTGCACTGCTGATACAGCTTGAAAGACATGTGTTGCCAAATCCCTGCAGGTATTTTATTCGATATCTATTTTCCAGAATTGCTTTCTTTGCAAAACCATATTGAGTATTTTAGAACATCAGACAACAGTACAATACAGTACAATACGACAGTATTCTGTAGTTTTTAATATGTTTTACAGTTGTAGGTGATAACAGTGGTGCTGGTGGGGTTATAGAGTGTAAGAGCTAGTGCTCTTGCCCACTGATCTTATGAATCAAAGATTCATACTCTGTCATCTGTATTTAAGATTAAAGGGATTCTGTCATGATTTTTATGGTATACTTTTTATTTCTAAATGGCACTGTTTACATAACAAATAATTCAGTCTACCATTTAAAATTGTATTCTTGAACCAACAAATGTATTTTTAGTTGTAATATTGGTGAGTAGGCAGCCATCTCAGTGCATTGTGCCTGAGTCTGAGCTTTCAGAAGGAGCCAGCGCTACACATTACAACTGCATTCAGGTAACATATTGTTTCTCCTACTTCCATGTAATTGGAGGAGTCCCAAGTCAGACTTGGATTTCTTATTATTGAGTGCTATTCTGATATCTGCTGGGAGTTGTTATTTTGCTACCTTCCCATTGTTCTGCCAATTGGCTGCTGGGAGGGGGGTGATATCACTCCAACTTGCAGCGCAGCAGTAAAGTGTGACTGAAGTTTATCAGAGCACAGGTCACATGGCTGTGGCACCCTGGGAAATGAAGAATATGGCTAGCCCCATGTGAAATTTCAAAATTAAATATAAAAAAAAATCTGTGTTTTTGAAAAATGGATTTCATTGCAGTATTCTGCTGGAGAAACTCTTAACTGATGTGTTTCTAAAAAAAAAAAAAAACATGTTTTCCTTCACGCTCACTCCTGCCCAATGAAACAATGAACATAAAAAAGTTAATGATAAGCAGTTTTTTTACTGTGCTGAAAAAAATAATATTCTCTTGTGTGCACCAGTTGTGCTACAATAGTTATTACAGGTTGTACATATATTGGGCGATACATTCATTGTCCTGCACATTCTAGACTTATTCATGAGTTTTGCAAATACTGAGCACTACTACATGCCTTCATGTTGTTCTGCCTATCTCATCCATTACTGTAAAGAAGGCAGCTATTGTCTGTTAGCAAATATACAGGTTCCTGAATGTGTATTTGTCTATGTTGCATTGTGTATTTGAGCTGATTTGCTATGTAGAGAATGGCTTTTGATCTAGTTGAATCATATTAGGAACCTGCTGTTCTTTTTTGCTACTGTATTGCTGGTTATATGATTACATAGCAAACACATTGAATTCCTTTTAATATTTCCTGTGGAGCTGCTTTAATTATTTATAGTAAAAGGTGGAAATGGGTTCTTTGCTTTTTTTTTTTTTTGCCCTAACTTGTGTTTTCTATACCCTAAATACCTACAGGTCATTCTAACCAAAATGTAAAGTGAAACCTTTCACCATATCTGTTTTTAATAAATTTTGATGACTTGAACTTGATATATTTTCTACATTAATAACCCCATGTAAGGAAACCCTATGTAACTTGTATCATGAATTAAAAAGTGTATTTGGATAATGTGCTACAGATAACCTATTTGATAGTGATGGGAAAATTCTCAGATGAGACATGTAAGGCATATAAATAATTTCCCAATCAAGGTATAATGGGCAAGAATAGGGCTGCAAAGGATTGTTCCGTGGCTATCTAGAACAATGTAGCAGTTGTCTCAGGAAGACCCATCCCGGCTTAGCTCAGTAGGTGCAGGGAGTAAAAGAAACCTTACAAAAAATGTAGCTCATTACTCACAAGATCTATGATTTAAATAAACATAATTATGAAACATATAAATGTGAGTATATGCACAAGAAACAAACCATTAAAACATACTGTGTATATATATATATATATATATATATATATATATATATATATATATATAAAAATAAATAAATACTGGACTTAAATGGGCAAATTCATAAAAGTGGTGATATAGTTGTTGGATTTTCCACCTTATTCACAAACCTCTATCTCCACTTTTGTGAATTTCTCAATTACACTTGCACCAACTAAACTGTGGCCTCCTGTACATCCAGAACTCTAGAGCCACACCACCATCTGTGGCCATTTAACTTTCCTTCGCCTCTCCCTTTAGCACCAGGAAGCTGCTGTGACTTTTTACCACCCCCTTTATTCAGCAGTTTTCATGTTTTTATCTCCTATCTAACCCTGGTCAAATAATTATTCTCTGCCCGACTGGTTTGATCTGTGTATGGAAGATGTTCCACAATGTTAAGGTGCCCATACACAGCCCGATCTGCTCACTTGTCGATGTCGCCAAGCGAGCGGATCTTCTCCCGATATGCCCACCTACGGGTGGGCGATATCAGGAGAATCCAGGGTAATTTTGATCAAATTATAACAGCGGGTATAGATAAAGTCGGTCCGGGGACCGCATCAACAAGCCGATGCGGTCCCCGATCTGACTAGATTTTTTTAACCTGCCCGATTTCAGCCCAGATATTGGTCGGGCAGGCCCGTCGGGAGTGCCCATACACGGGCCGCTTAGCTGCCGAATCGGTCTAAGGGACCGATATCGGCAGAGAGAATCGGCCCGTGTATGGGGACCTTTATTCTAGTGGAGTTAAGCTGTCTGTGGAGGTCTGCCCATAACAGTGAGTAGTATTGACCCCAGCCAAGGTCAAAGGAAACTATTACTAAAAACAGCTGCTTGAAACGGAACAAGTATCATCTGCTCGCCGTCTGCATAAAGTGGTACGGCCCAGATTTCTGTTTGTGAATATAGAGAAAGTATTTCACACCACGTGAATTTCCCCCTAAGAGTTTGAGATGTTTAGTTTTGAGATAGTTTGACCTACATGTAACCATACTTACCCACAAGGAAAGGAAGGAACAGCTGAATGAAGGAAGGACTGGCAGCAAAGACAGCAGAGCAGAATGCTTTGGGAGACCCTACATGCACCCCCAACCCACCATATACTCTGGTTAAATATTTATTTTTGGTGCAAATGAAGGACTCCCATTAACCAGACATAAAGACAAGCCTGATTTTGTATATTTAATATAATAATTTATTGTACTTATTTGCATTAGTATCTGACAGAATTGTACACATAAAAATAACCAAATAAAACATGTGTCTCATGGTTATAACACGATCAAGCAGAAATACGCCCGGAAGCATGAACTCAATAAAAACAATCTTACCGCAGAAGAAAACCGGGAAAAGCCAGAATTTCCATAAGTATGGTGGTCAGAAGGCCCTGTGTAAAACAGTAATGCTATAAGAACAAACACAAGGAACTTAACTTGCCGGATAAACAAATAATGAATTGGTACGCTCTGCATTCAAGCCCTATTGGGCAGCAAGTTTAGTTGTTTTTGACTAAGTAAGCCCCAAAAAAAAAAAAAAAAAAAAAAAAAGAGTTTAACGGGCATTTTTAAACAGATTTTAGTGTTGCCCAATAAGAATCTTGCCAGCAAATCAGCAGAAGCCAATTAAAAGCCTGAAGGACAAAGTGATCCAGGCACCAGGCTTTAATGGATGTGTTCTTTATATCACCCTCAGATCCATGTCATTTACCTGTGGAATTAAACACCTGGACCTGTATCAATATGGTCAGTAGCTTATAATGCAGGCCACATATCACAATCCCATCTTATGGGTTTAAAGATGGTATTTTCTCAGAAGCCCTAACTGTGGACCTTATTATATGTATCTTGTGTGAGTTCCGAGTCTTGAAGGGTATAGACACTGGTCCCCATTACATTTCAGCAGGGCCCATTCTGTTGCATGCTGGAACACTATGCACCATAGAAGGGACAGCAAGTTGTAACTGAAGGACATTAAGTGAGATCCCAATATACTTTCTGCCATTTTGGGCCATCCAGTCTTAGTGAAAACCACTAAAAGCTGCATTTTATGAAATGGTTTATATTCTATGTACATTTAATAGCTATGACATTTGACATCTATCTAATAACTGCAATAGTTACTGGACTGCTGAAACAAAATGCCTTCGCTTCAATTATAAGTAGCCCATCCCTTATTTGTAGCCTGTAGGGAGATTCCAGAACCTGTAATGGCCTTTGTGCTTCCCTATGGCTTTAACCATGGACTCCTGCCCAGCTTCCCTTTACATTAGTACAAAGTATCCATGTATGTGGCCTAAATGCACACAATCATCTCATGGGGCTTCAGATTCCTTTATGGAACACCTATTAAAAAGCTGAAGACTAAAAACTGAACATTGGAGCTAACTGCTACTGAAGAAAAAATATTTTCTGAGAACAATTGAATGTTAGTGATAGCCCAGTTTGAAAATAAATGGACCCATTGTTGGCTCAGTTTAGAGGTCCTTAAGAGACGTAAAAAACACCCTTGGTGTGACCCAGTTATTTTATACAATACAAGTAATGAAAAGAAAGAAAAGTTAATGCCACGGGCAACTTGGAGTGAACAGCTTGTAATCAAGCTGAAAATACAATCAGCTAGGGGGATAGGTCTCTGCTGCAATTTGTATAGCCAGTGAGATGTACCCAATAGAAAACATTTATTGCAGACTACTACAAGTCACATGATGTAGGTCTAACAGTGCCTTCAGATTCTGCAACATGCCACAGAATGATCCTTGCTGAAGTAAAAACCTGTGCAACTGCCCTTGTTGTTAAATATGCAAAGACTTGGAAGTCAGGAAGAATACATTTAATAAAGCTTGGGCCAGTTTTGCTCCAGAGTTCCACCTCACAAAGCAATGATTGAAATGGGAAAATTGCTTTACACCTGTTGCACCACGAGTGGCCAGCTTTATGGTACTGCAATGAATATCTGTTTAACCACAAAAGCAATAGATATAAATATATAAGCTTATTGTTCTGCATGGCTAACAGTGGTAAGGCATTACTGGGAGAATTATACCCTACCATTTAACTGCTGCACTAAACATGGTGGCTTCTCATGGTTCTGGGCTAATGAAAAATTATTTGAGAGTACAGAAAAGAAGCAAAAAAATATATATATAAAGTTTGGTTAACCTTTTAAATGTCTGTTCCAGAGGTATGGGTTTAACAATCTGTAAATATCAAGAACTGCAGACTGCTATTATTTAAGAGGCCGCTTGTATTATTTCATAGCTCTTCTTCTGCATATTGTCTAGGTTTCCCAACTGGCTCCATGGTGCTACAATGACCAAACCTTTGGTCCACTTAATAGATAAATATATGCTTTATAAAAATAAACATGTATGTCTGGTATAAAATAATACACTGTACTTTGTTCAAATTGCACAGTACAATTCCATTGGTAACCTCTTTTAATACTGTTAAGGGATTCGCTTTGCATTTACATATTGGGTTAGGAAAAGGTAAATAATGGGAGAAGTCGGAAGGCTCCCAAATAAGTCTGTTATAAAATAACAGCATGTGCAATTCATGTAGTCTGTCGGAACAGGCATGTTATATGAAAGTTAAAATAAAGTTTAAGTCAATACACTTTATAAAAATGCTCAAAAATACATTTTTATCATTCAAATTCCCATTGCAAATAGCAAGTTATGGAACACGATTACATATTTATTTACAAGGAATTCTGCTTCCGTGTGTAGTATTGTACAAAGGCAATAAATAAGACCTTATTGTACCATGTTAAAAAAAGGGCTGCCAGCTAGACTGCAGAATGACTGCTCTGGTGCAGTCACAGTAGTTTTAAAATTGCGATCCTGTCGATGCACAGTGCTGCTGATAAACCATTGCAATAAAAGTCTATGTCCACTGCAAGTGCAAAAATGGCTTTCCAGCTAGTCACAGTACTAGCCTCGATGTGCCTGCAAACAATAACCAACAACCAGAATAATGTTTTCAGAGAAGTATTCACAAAAATACAGACTATTTACAGTTTTTTTCTTAAATATCAAACACTTTCAGATCCACAAAAAAAAAAAAAAAAAACAGAGCACCGGGCAATGCAATATGTAGTTAACTGCTTTCCTCTCCTTTGAAATTCTCTAACAGGAAGAACGAGTTCAGTCTGTAAGGGGCAGGCATAATGATGACAAGTTTGTCAGTGGGCATCCCCATCTGTAGCACTGAGGTGCAACAAACACTGCTAACAGCTTGTTAGAAACTGATGTAGTTTGGGGTCAAACAAAAACTTTTTTACCCTCTCCCCTCTTAGTTATATGGCACAAGGCATGATATGGAGCATTTACCATCCAAGTAATTTCCAGCTTGGTGGGAGGCAAAACATTTGCAATTACCCATTCACTGACTTACATGGTTATCACCCTGACCCTGCTTAGGCAAAAGAGAATCAGCTAATAATCCAAAAGCTATAATTGCCATGTTTTTGAGCAATAATTAAATGACTTGCCATTGCAACCACAGAGTCAGGGCAACCAACCATGTAAAGTTGGCCATACACTAAGATCTGCATGTTTGGCAAGGTTGCCAAATGAGCATATCTGTCCCCTAATATGTGTGGCTAAGGTGGACAATATAGGAGTAATACGATTGTCTGGACCTCGGGCCAAATGATCAGATTACAACAACGGGAATAGGAGCTGTCAGAGTAAGGACCTCATCAACAATACAGTCCCCAATCTGATGGGAAAATCAAACCTACTCGATTGATATCCGTTTGATTTTTGCCAAGATATCTGCCAGGGGGGCCCCATACATTGGCAGATAAGCTGGTGATTCGGTCTGAGGGACTCTAATCAGCAGCTTAAATCTGCCTGTGTATGACCAACTTAACGCTGGCCGTACATGTTCTGAATGTAGTCTTCTTCCGACAAACATTCGGATATTGATCGTATGTTTAAGTGCAAAGATCTAAAAGCTAACATTCAGATTGAAATTGTAGGATAAAGTACTAAAAAGAACAAGTGTGTGAATGGCCTGCTTAAGTCCATGGATAGACAGTTGTGAGCAAATAACCTCCTGTCTCGTGTGCTGGAAATTGAATAGATGGGCGCAGCCCTTAATAGTAAAGAATAAGATATGTGTCATCAAAAGCTTTCTTTGTAACACAACACACCACTGGAACAGCAATCTGGGGAAATTCTAGTATACATTTTTACTACTACTAGTACACATTTTTGTGCTTAGTTATTTGAGCCTCCACCAAAAAAGAAGAATGTGGTAAACTGTGAAAATAAAGTGGGGATATAGCAGTGTGTATTGCTGGACACAAGTAGAAAGAAAAAACTAGAAGGCTTATTAACCAGCCAGGTGGTTCTTTCCAGCATAATCTCCACAGCACAGTGACAAACAATGCACACCTTGATGCCATCTACTAATCTTTTTTTGGTAATCATCACATTGGCTTCTTGGATATGAAAGTATTTGCCCAAAAGCTTTTGAACAATAAAAATTAAAAATAAATCTCAAGACACAAGTAGGAATAATAAGGCTTTAAATTTTCTTTAAAGTGATGGTTTCTTGGAAACCAACCAAATGGGTGGTGTGCCCACACCCAATCCAATGTTTGTCACAGTGCAATCACCACTGGCAAAGAAGTCAGTAATACTGCTCCAATTTTCAATTCACATCGTGTCTGTTTGCTAGGAAACAATACAATCATAGTTCCCTTCTTGGGAAGTTTCATCTTTTTCTTGTCTTGAAAAGTCCTCTTCATGCCGGCTGCCACTAACACTGCTGGTGTCACTTTGAGGGCTGATACTGTGACTTGTAGAGATGCGACTTTCTTCAATGCAGGGACTGGATTGCTCTGTAAATTTGATAGGGATAGTTGGTTGGAAGGCTTCAGTCTGTACCTGCTCCACAGTCGTTGCACTGAGTTTTTGCAGTGGAGGCCTAATGATGTTAAGAAATGGTTTGTACCCAGGGCTGAGGGATAATGCAAAACAGAAAATTTGAATAATCACTGAGAACATTTAATGTAATGGAAAACTGATAAAAATAAGATTAAGTATTTACAGTCAACAAAGGTACATTTGGGAAGAGCAGAACATCTTGCCAACAATTAAAGCTATTATGCTTTGGAGTCGTGTGGCAGCCAGTGGCACAGGAAAAGAAGAAAATATTCTATCAACGATCCAAAATCAACAATGTACTGTTAAGATTTTAGAACAGCATTACAGCCCCCAGACTATTATCAAAAACTGGCACATTATGTTGGCCATGTAAATCTCCCCTCATGGGCAGGTGACAGAACGCTGGAAAATATCCTTTAATAGAGTGATCATAATCACACAGACCATACCAAGATTCTGTCAGCTGACCATAAGCAAGAAATCACATGGACAACAAATGTGCTGCGTGCCATTATCCTAAAGACAAAGGGAACAAATAATGGCAAAATAAGCATTTTGTGTTTTCTGCACTGTCTAAAAACCCCCACCCCCAATACCTCCCAGCAGCCCCAGAACTTGGCATGCTCTGCCCTTGCTTATTTGTACTGCCAGCCATCATGATTCATGCTATGCTAATGATTGCTCTGAACTGATTCACTGGTGATGGATGGGAAGTAAGCACTTAAAAAATTAAAGCAAGTAGTACTTCTCCATTTAGAAGAAGGGAGGTTCCGTTTAAATATTCGGAAAGGATTCTATACTGTGAGAGCTGTGAGGTTGTAGAATTCCCTCCCCGAATCAGTTGTGTTGGCTAATACATTATATAACTTTAAGAAGGGTCTGGATGGCTTCTTAGCAAGTTATATGGGAGATAGCTCTTAGTACAAGTTGATCCAGGGACTGGTCCGATAGCCATCTTGGAGTCAGGAAGGTATTTTTTCCCCTCTGCGGCAAATTAGAGAGGCTTCAGATGGGGTTTTTTGCCTTCCTCTGGATCAACTAGTAGTTAGGCAGGTTATATATAGGCATTATAGGTGAACGTCATGGACGTACGTCTTTTTCCAACCTAACTTACTATATGTTACTATGTAAGAAAATGCTTATTTGGCAATGAAACTTGTGGAAAAAAAGTGACAAAAAAGTTAGACATCCGTTTTAGTTACCTGCAGTGGTTGCACTAATTTCTTTTCACTTAGAAAGTCAAGAAAATGTATAACGAGACCAAGGGTGACCAAATTTCAAGCACAACTATATATGGAGATTTACCAAAGAATACAGAGTAAAGCCATCATCAACATTCAGGACAGACTTTACTTATTGTATAGAAGTAAGAGGGTGCAGGCCATGCCTTTTTTAAAGCAAAGAAATGCTATACCCCCTTTTCTTTTAATCAGAAAGTCATTTCTCTTGTTTTGAAGGTCTCAACAGTAGAGCAATTCCATTGCAGATGCAAAAACTCACCAGTGGGTTCAACAGCATTATGATAATGCAATGTTAAGTTAAATGCAGTTGGTTTTCTATATAGGTCACTTGCAGTTGAACCATATTGATTCACCATCAGTGTAAACAATGCTCCAATTCTGTGTTAATTTTATATTAAATATATTTGTATTGAGATTCCACTGTGTCAGCCCAAAGACAAAACAGATCACCTATATAATGATACCAGACTTTACATCTAGATACTTGGCAGCAGAGCTAACAGATGAAGTTTTCACAAGTCACCAGAACTGAAGATAATTATAGAAGGTCTCACTTACCAGTCTGTGGTAGCCCAAACATCCACAGCTTGCAGCCCACTTTGTATTCCTTGCAACATCTCTTCTGCCACCTCTGGACACTGCAGCAGGTTTATTACCTGGTTTATGACTGAAGATTCCCTAAGTATCAGGCCAATTATCACACACCATTCCAGGCAGCCTGCTTCCATAAATACATGTAGCAAGTATCTGTGTAGATATAATAGATTATATAACAGGATAGTAATTCCTCTTTTCAGATGGGCAGTTTAAAAAAAAACAAAAAAAAAACATGTTTACATGTTAACAAATACATGTCTAACAGCCATGTGCTCTACTTTGTTCCAATGCAATGCAAACAATGCTTTTCTTCAGAGATGGAAGACACCACCCTGCACTGGCTCGCTCTTTTCCTTCAGCTTAAAGAAGGAGTAGCTGTGTAAAGCTGTTGCATAAGAATGTACATCAGAAATATTTAGCTGCCCTCTCTGGTCTCAGGTGATGCACTGGTGAAATAGTAGACCTGAGTGTCACTTAAGAATGTCACAAATGGAAAAGATAAAACATATTGAAATACTTAAGCAGTGATATTTCACACTTAACATAAGCATACTATCTACTGGATGTAGGCTGGATGTAGGCTGGCCTACTCATGAAGCTAGAAGGCAAATGAATCCACATAGAGTGTAATACTGAAGAAAATCTGTGAACAGCTTACCGCAGCTGAACTTGTGACTTGTGAGGTCCTTTATTAGCAAGTTCCATTGAAATGTGCTCAAGCTCTGACTGTGTCAAACTCAAGGTAGAGAAATTCTCATCTACCATTGTCCAGTCCCCATCAACCATGGAGCTCGTCTCTGTCAGGTCAGTTGCCGAGCCAATACTGCATTCATCTGCTGCAACAAAACCATGTAGGTTATCATAAAGCACCTCTGAAAGGTAAGCTGGACCAGGAAATAAAACTGCAGTCAACGCAAAACCAAACAGAGGAATCATGCAGACAGATCTTATCCTGATTCTAACTTTGTTTTGCAGGATAACAAAACCTGGACTTTTAGTTTGATGACAAAATTGTTAGCCATTTAAAAGCAGCACTCGTGAGCAACAAGCCCTATACAATCAGGTGCTAAGTATTTGCAGACTATCCAATCACCCAGTGTGTGCGCCATCAGACACCACATACAACTGACAAATATATTTATGTGGCACTCAATGATTTAAAACACTGCTATTTAAAGAGAAAAGATCAAATATAACAAGAAAGACTAACCTTTATTCATTAGAGGGGACAGGAAAGCATCTTGGGTATGGGGACTGTGGGATGAGGTACTGTCCATCTCTCTCTGAGATGTACCCAAGCTGCCCATCCAACTATGACTACGAACAGCACTGGGAATGGGAGTCTCTACATCCATGTTCAGGAAGCCATCAGCTGACTGGGATTTCAAGAACTGTTCACCGACTGCTGGAGCCAAAAGAAATGCATATAAAATGCAATATGCAATAAAAACCCCAAAACAGCTTACTGCACTACGATAAGGTCGGACATTCATGTGTAGTTACACAATGCATTACTGACACTTAAAGGAAGTGCCTATCCACTAGCAGATTGGTTTGTGACCCAAATGTCTAGTTAGTGGGAATCACAGCCTCAGCGATTATCATGGAAGTAGAGTTCTCTAAACCAGTGCTAACCCGCTCTTTCCATGAAGCCAGTTATTTACTATACCATATGTTGTGGGCCCAAATATTAAAATGATTCCATGGGCAATAAAAATCTGTAAGAATGCCAAATCCAGTGGGGACCCAAACAGGGGCTAGGAGTCAGGCTAAGCCTCCCCCAACCAAAAAGCCATTTTGTTTTGGTTAAGGTATGTGTTGCAGTAGTTCACTAGAGGAATAGAGTTTTACAATATAGCTAGTATAAATGTACATAGATGTGGCACAGATCTGATGCCCTTGCTTTTATAGCAGAGATTCTAGCTACCTTTATAAGGGTAAGGACCCACAGAGCGGTTCAGTTGGCTGTGATAGATCTCTGTTATCATATGCGACTAAGTTACTGGTTCTTAAGGGAAAGTGATTCTTTATGTTACTCTAGCACAGCAGAAAATCACTGTGGACAGCCCATAAAATTACCTAAAAGTAGTGGCTGGGCAACAGTATGAATATTTTTTTTTCTTGTTTAATGAGAACATACCTGTCCTGAACTTTCCATTTTTAAAGGGAGAATTAATTGATGCGACTGGAATCACCGGGAAGGGCCAAAGGAAATCCTTATGAAGCTTTTTCAAGGAAGTGACAAAGTCTTCAACACGGGCAGCACGTGTGCGCTCTTTACATAGCCAGCCAATAAGCTCAAACCCTAGCTGTGCAGCAAAACCACCAAGGTCTTTAAGACGGATCTCTTCCAGAAGTCGCCGAGCATGCCTCCACAGCATCATGTCAATGTACATGTTCTCTGCACAGTCACTGTCTTTACTCCACCTAAGAAGCACAACATTAGTTATATTTCCTACATGTCAGACAGGGCCTAGTATAAATAAGGAATGGTCATGCAAACATTATAGTCACCAAGGAACAAGACTGAATGTGCTCACGTGGAAACATACTGAAGTAATTTTTACCTCAGCACACTGAGGTAATCATTATAATCAATGCAGTTATGGGAGCAGTAGGAAAGATGTTCCAGGGTGCAATAAATGAATGCAAATTAACCCCCAATGTTTACCGTTTTCCAGCAGCTCCAGAGGGCATGCTATGGGTTTTTTGGAGGTTAAACTTTCCAGAAGGAAAATTCTCAGCAGACTGAGATAAACTGATACTGCGGTGCCTAAAGAATTCAAAGCCACCAGTGGAACTTGGTTCCTAAGACAGAACAAAATAAGTGTTAATGTTTACAGAAATCCCTGCCTAGCTGAACAGAACAAAGACCAACTAATATCCTATAAATTACATCCTTATAAACAGGGATGTCTTAAGTTTTATCTGATTAATGTTCTTTATGTCACATAAAAATATGTATATAATGAATAATCTGCCATCTGTTTTAAAATGACGATACTATTAGGGGCATATTCGCCACACATCGCCAGGCTTCGCCGTGTGAAAATGGCATAAAATCGGCGCAATTGTTTTACGCATTTTTTCTTCCACCGGAACTTATGGAAAATAATGGCGTAATATCCGGCGTTCAGATGGCGATCTTTTCCATTTATTTTACACAGCTTTTTACTCCGTTTTTTCGGCGAATTAGTTTTACACAGCATAATAAATACGCCCCTAAGTCACCTCAGATTTCCATTACCTGTATGGGCATGCACCCACTGCCACTGCTCTGGTGTCATCCATTATGCCCCCCCATTCCGCCTCTAGTGTGCTATTGCCCACCTCATGTCTCTCCACTTCCAAACTGCCCTTTATGCATCTCATGGCATCCCCTACCGTCCTCATTTTCTTGTCTCTTTCTTACTGCCTGACTCAGTTCTACCTGTTTTGTAGCAAGATCCAACACAATAACAATAAAAAGTAGGGCCGGGTGATGAGAGTTGCTCCACTCAACAAATTGGCTAGTCGGAATGCTGGGAAAAAAGGGGGGGGGCTAAAACTAGTTCTGCTAAGTTGGTCTACTTTCAAAAGTTCTGGGAATGGAGGGGAAAATGGGGTTGTGGCAAACCTAGGGATGGAAGAGCTCTCTATAAAGAGAAACAAAACCACATAAAGCTGTAGAATATAATGAATAATGCACCCTAAAAATGTCAAAGATATTAGATTATAAATTAATGTAGGAGCATTATTAATTATGAAGTTATTAAAAGTAACCCCCAAGGTACACAAAGTAATGGCATTCTTAAGCTACTACTTTACTGAGGACACCTATATGGTTCAACATATCATACATTAGGAGTATTGCAAATGAACACAATTATGTTTACCTGTGTGGTGGGAGTGGCAGGTGGGGTTTCCATTTCCCCAGATCCAATAGCTTTCAGGAACCTGATCATGTGTCTGCAGAGATCCCATTTCCCTTGCTCCAAAGCAGTATTAAACAGAAGGGTAGCATGCTGCCTGCTAACGGCAGCTGCTTCCATGTTCTGTAAAAACAATATAAAGCTAGATTAGTGTAGGCTGATTTTTGATAAGGCAAAACGGACCAAATTTCTTACTGCCTTCTAATCATAAGTACTTATTTCTATAGTGCCAGCAAGTCACGCATTGCTTTGCCTTATAATAAATGAACAAACCAGTTCCCTGGGTACAGGGCACTGATTGTGAGGTTAGAACAGACTAGAAGGTTGTTAACATCATCTACTGCTGTAGGTGAGAAAGGAGTTAAAGGTTCATTTATCTATAAGTCTAATGTTTTCTTAACAAGTAAACATCCTGAAGCACTGGGCTTACAGGCACTTCTCTAAATGATGAATGTTAGAATCATATGTGGTAATACCTGGAGGATGATGAGATAAGAGGCAGCTGTTTCTAGGTCCTGAGCCATTAGGCACTCCTCAAACAAATCCTTGGGATTACCAACAGCAGCAAAAAGATAATTCCACAGGGCATATTCTGTCTTCCGTGCACAATGTACAACCGTTTGCAAGAAAAGTGGAAACTCTGTAATGAACTTAGCCACAGTGGGAAGCAAAGGGTCGGGAATAGGCTCCCGTGAGGTAGCTTCTTCTTCCAGTACTTCATGGAGCATCAGTTCTAGTACATGAGGAAAATAAGGAAGAGCAGCACATGACTGTGCCAGAAGCAGGGCCTGCTCCCCTAAGTTCCTGACTAAAAGCTGACGTAAAATGTGATGGAGGTAGATCTGGGATGTCCTCTCCACAATACAGAAGGGAAAATGGACTTCTAAATGTTCACTGGAAGTGCTGAGGTTATTTAAACAGTCATATGCAACAGTCTCATTGATGGCTCCAAGAACAAGGGCATCTTCAAACAGAACAGCCAGTGGGTAAATATTTATGTGAAAAGGCAGCATGATGCGTTTGGACAGGAAGGAATGTGGTTTACGGTGATCCCTGGGAAACAAAGGAAGCCATACTTTCATGCCTGCTCCGCCACAGCTCAGCCAGAGAGCTTCCAAAAGGTGACGTTTCTGTTTGTTGGCCCGACAGGTGCTCCAAACATTTTCTACAGACTGTGCAAGGACAACGGGAGCACAAAAAGGTAACTGGGAAAAACAAAGAAAGAAATAAACAATAAAATGGAGATTAAAATGTATTTCTTTGTATTGTGCCTTTGCCTGTAAATCTGTCACATTCATATGTAAAGTATACAAGCACCATCTCTTACACGTTCGGATCATCTTCTCGGAGTTTGCTGACACACAGCTTGCTGGAGCGTGCAGGGTTGAAGCCAAGTCTGGGAGTAGCCTCAACTGCGCATGCTCCTGCAGGTTGCAAACAAGCAGAAGATGGTGCCTGTGAACTCCGCATGTATGTGACAGATTTACAAACAGGAACATGTTTCAAAGTAATAATTTGTGCGGAAAGATATCAGAGAGAGGGGCCTATTGAGGGGGGCTGGGGTTTAGTTCTCCTTTAAACAAACACAAACCCTTTAAAGGAACAGTAACACCAAAAAATGAAAGTGTGTAAAAGTAACTACAATATAATGTGCTGCTGCCCTGCACTGGTAAAAGTTGTGTGTTTACTTCATAAAGTCTATTATAATTTATATAAATAAGCTGCTATGTAGCCATGGAGGCAGCCATTCAAAGGGGAAAAGGCACATAGCAGATAACAGATAAAACACTATTGTATTCTACAGAACTTATCTGTTATCTGCTATGTAACCTGTGCCTTTTCTCCTTTTTTCCAGCTTGAATGGCTGCCCTCGTGGCTACACAGCAGCTTATTATATAAATTATAGTAGTGTTACTGTAGCAAACACACCAGTTTTACCAGTGCAGGGCAACAGTACATTATATTTGTATTACTTTAAAGCTCATAACAGACAGTAATGTCATGGCGTTTAGATTTTGTTCAAGTTCAATGGATAATACATTAAAAAATATGGAAAAGATTAAAAATGAAAAGATGCCACTTTGAAAAGATAATGGACTTCGCTACTTACTAGTTTATGCTGATGGGTCTTGGCATCTTTTTCTCGAATCTGAGGGCCAGACCTATCTCTTTGCAGCATGATCAGCTGACCAGCTAGATTCAACAAAATGCTTTCCGCATCACATGCCTGAAACAAATGAAACTATTATGTTATGGTAGTATATTGATATCTTTATAATAATAAAATGCATAGTACCTGTATGAGAAAAAAGTTTCAAAAGAAAAAGTTCCATTAAATATTGTGGCATTCTACATCTCTGAACATGCAGAACAATAGCTTTTGGTATATGGGTTATAGCTGCAACTGTACCTGCTGGGGCATTTTTAGGGAGATACCCGTCTCTGTTCTCACAGACGTTAAAGTAACTGACACTACAAGTGAAGGGTGGGGAATGTAACGTGACATGGACACCTCTTGCAAGACTTGTAAACACACAGAAGGATTAGGGCTGTAAAGAAGAAAAAGATTCAGTCACCTTAAGATTTAGCTACATCATGTTATTTTAAAACACCAGTTGAACCTAATGAAATTGAATGTATGTGTATGTTAAGTAAAAATTGGTTTAATCGAAATGTTAATTAGAACTCTCACAGCATTCAGCATTAATATGTAAATGGTATTGCTGTTATCAGACTTGCATATAAACAGAAAATGTAAAAAAAAGAAAAAAAAAATCTTCTTTAAGGTGCAGTTCACAATTTAGTTCTTTTTTTAGTATTTTATACAATGGCTTATTCTTAGCAACTTTTTCATTTCAAAGTGCTAAGTTGCTTAATTAATGAGGCGAAATTGAATATACTGAATGTGAAGTGCTTGATGCAATTACAAAAAATCATAAATTGCTAATTGAATTATAATGTTGAAATACACACTTAAAACCACCAATGAATTGTTTTAACTAAGAAATGAATTCATATTGGATCCTGATAGGAATAAATGAAATAGTAAAATGACTGGTATATGGTGCCCCCCACAATAAGCTAAAATTGTTAAATTATTACCAAATAATACAAGACTCACCCCTCTTTTTTCCTTTCAATACTATACAGGCAAATTGAGCAGTCTGCTCGAAAGATGATCACCATGTCTCTAAAGATGCTGAGCAACAGAGTTTCCAATTGTACTTTGATGACATGAGCAAAGGCATTGTCCAGATTGGATGTTCGCAGATATACACGTAGCTAAATAGATTGTTCAAAAATATAAGGTGGTATTAATACATATGTAAATTACATGGCAACAAAAGGTAAATTCTTACCCTTACCTCTTCCTGTTGCTCGCTTAAATTAAAACAGGCTAGGACAATAAATTCCTTCCACCAGCTCAGTCCTCCACTCACCACCATGTTCTGCTCCTAAAGTACAAAAACTACAAATATAACCGCTAAACAAGATAAGTATTTGCACTTAAATAATAAGCATGATCTTTCACTTACAGTCCTAAATAAAGGAGAGGACAGTATATAAAGTATCTGTTGAAATGCATGTGAAATAGTGTAGTACAAAAAATGTAATTACAATTTTAAAGGGGTGGCTCATCTTTAGGTTAACTTATAGTATGTCATAGAATGGCTAATTCTAAGCAACTTTTCAGCTGGTATTTATTTTAAGGTTTCTGAATTATTTGCTTTCTCTCTCCAGCTTTCAAATGGGGGTCACTGACCCGAATATCCAAAAATCACATACACTATAAGGCTACAATTTTATTGTCATTGATACTTTTTATTACTGATTTTTATATTAAAGTCCTGTCCTATTTGTATTCCAGCCCCTCATTTAAATCAGTGCCTGGTTGCTGAGGTAATCTGGACCCTAGCAACCAAATAGCTGCTGAAATTCCAAACTGGAGAGCTGCTGAATATAAAGCTAAAACACTCAAAAACCACAAATAATAATAAATAAAAAACAATAGCAAATTATCTCAGCATAGCACTCTCTACATTATGGTTAAAGTTAAGGTTAACAACCCCTTAAACGTAAAGCATCACTTACTTATGGGAATTAATTTTATGGTCAAGAAAGTGGCTAAAAAGAAAAAAAGGAACTGGGTTTTTTTCTATAAATTTTATATATTTTTTTTCCCCATTATATTCTATGCATTTGTTGTAGCTCCCTTGACTACAGATTGCAGCGAGCATATTTACATGGCATGTGATATGGGAAAGAAGGTCAGTATGGATTTCAAGATATTATTTCTCTTGTGAAATTAAAGCGTTAACATGTTTTAGTTTTACCAAATCATCTTAGGTAAGGTATAGTAGGTTTAATGACTTACAGTCAAAGTTTCCAAAGTGGCATACAGAGCTTATAAGATGCATATTTTCTTGAAATATGATCAAAAAGAGCTCTACAGTGCCAGTTTCCACCATATATTGTTTAAATGTCCTTGCCCGATTCACCTTTCTAGTAAAGTTCTTATCCATCCCAAGGGGGTTGGGGTCCCCCCATATACCAGGTGCATAAATTGCCAAAATAGTAAATATATTGCATAATAACTAATGTACTAACTAAGCACACATAAATCTTAGTTTGTTGTCTACAATCGTCAAAAAAACAAGTTGGTATGTCCAATTAGTCGCCAGCACCAAAAAACAATATAGGATTTTCACCACTCAAATCTGTTTTTTAATCAATGTTCCAATCTATAATCATTACATTTATTTTCAATGGGTCTAAAGAAATTTAAAAAAATGTGCTATTAAAAGCAGTATCTTTTTACGTTTATTGCACTCCTGGCTCTGACCCCTGAAACAAAGATGTTCAAAGCCGATTAACAGAGCTGGAGGAGACCTGACTCCTGTTACATTATTAAAGAGTCAGACCTAGAGAACAGAGATGGGATAAAGAAATACTGCTTGCAACTGCATTTACAAATAACTTTAAAACCATTGTAACGTATATTGGAGTTGCTTAAACTTTTATTTTATTATACAAAATACAGTTTTTGGGTGGAGGATCCCTAAAACTTAGCATAAGCCATGCTGATGGCACAACATTAATATTTCAATGTTTTGTGTTATATTTGTGGCACTGTGCTTCACATTACAGAAATAACCTTATTTAGGAAACCCAAAATACAACTTACAATAAGCTCTTGCAATCTATTTAATAAAAATATTTACCTGGGTGATATTACCAAATAACTTCCATTTTTTGGTGAGCAAAGAATAATGCGCAAATCCAAATTTGCCAACAACTGCAACATTCTGCCCAACCTTGTCTATGGCAGTGTACTGTAGGGGGAAAAAAAAAAAAATTATCAAATGCTTCCTGAAAAATTACTTCCTTCTGCACCCCCCGACCAAACATTTATTCATCAGTCTCCACTAGTATCTTTTCTGTGGGTTCCGGAACTAGTGCCGTAACACACCATTGTTGTAAGATCCTAGGTCCTGCTGTAGTAATGTATTGATTATATATAGCTATGCCCTTACTATTTACAAGTAAGTTTTACCTTCCCCATGTCTTCCATTAGGCAATGAAGTAGTGGGATAAACATCTTTGTGTACATAACACTTCGGATTTACAGATGCTACATACCATGGCGTTCTTCATGGCAACAAATTAGTACAAATACTAATTTGTACTAATGCCCAATGCTGTCCTGCTGCTTGTACACTTAAATAAAATATATAGAGTACAGCAGCAACTGGTAGCCACTAGTTTGGGTGATCAGTGACTATGGGTATGCACAGTTGAAGTCAGTATAAAATCAGTTTAAATTGCCCATGCTTCAGTCCACTGGAGTGCTGAGAAAAGGACATCAATCAGCCAGAGATGGATGCAAAGTAACCCAGCTGCACTATTCTATAGAACTGAGTCATTTGGCACAGTTTGCAAGGAGCAAGACCTTTGCAAGGGGCGTAAATGGACTTTAACTTTCATTTCTACACTTCCTTAATGTCACCGCCCTCCTTACAAGCCACCCCCTTTAAAAACTCACCCGAATGGGCCAGTTACTCTGCAGATAGGTACTCTGTATCTGAAAAAATAACAGGGGAAAACATACATGAGTTTTCATTAATAAAATGACAGGAAAATATATAAAGAACACCATTGTTACTTTTATACACTAATGTAAATGTGTGCATATTTAGTCACGAGAAGAGAATTTTTGTGCAGGTTTGTATTTCAGGTTCTTTAAACTATGGTTAAATTACATATTATGTAAATGATCTAGCAAATGTACTAATGTTACTAAATGTAATCTTGCACACGCAATTTATGTGTTTTATTTTTTTTGTCATTTAAGAAATATGCCCCATTTGTAATAAAAGGCACAAAATTTACCCAGGTGCTATGGCAACCAATAAGATGGTTGCTTTTAAACAGGTGACCACTGTAGGGAACCTGCTGATTGGTTACTATGGGTTACTGCATATAGAAAATTTGGTGTATTTTATTACATAACCCCAATGGTTTTTTACCACTTGTAGTGTTTAACTAAGATTTTAAGTCTCTAAACAGAACAATTAAATAGCCCATGTGCTATCAATTATTTACGATGGAAAATGGTTTCTGTTTAGACTGGCAATCAGAGAAGTAGGTTACCATACATAATTTATGCATAATACTGCAATCTGATGGCTGTGGAAATGCAATGCAACAAGTCTGCTAACTAGCAGCAAATTTAGTCACTAAGATTTTCTACTGATAATCAGCAATGTATTATTCTGCCTTAAAACATATCTAGTTACCTGCTATTTTTGGGGAATAAAAACTATTATCTGCAGTTATAATACAGAGTATCATCAAGCATTCTTACTTTGCATTTTCTCAGCATATGTATTTATATACTGTAACCATTGTTATCCACCCACACAGTATGTTTATATCCCTTTGAACTGACACATCTAATGTCAAATATATATTAAGATATTTAAAAAAAATGTAGAAGGAGGAAGTAGCAGTTTTAACAATTGTACAGCTCCTTGCATTTCAGTGTATCAAAGCAGAAATCATCATAAAAACTATAGAAAAAAATAGTGTGACTACCTTGCGATAACAATAGGCAAGTGAGTCTTGTATCATGTTACAGCTATTTTTAATCTACCTGTACTACATGCCAGTGTCTGTGTCCCAGTAAAGTGCTTAATCCTTGAGAATTCCCACTGCTACCAGGGAAAGGACTCCTGTCTCTCAGAGGCTTGTGCTCAGACTGAGATGAACCGTTCCTTGCATTCTGTGTCTGAGTCGCATCCCCGCAGTTCAAGTACAAACGGTCCTCCCCCTGTAAGAGAACCTGCTCCTGGTTACTCTGCAAAGAGAAACATAAGTATTGTAAGTTGTTGCAGATTTTCACCACAAAGTATACTTTCATGGCATATTTGCAGTTAAAAAGCCACTATAGATGTATGGAATCTCTGTAGAGGATATAAATTGGTCCCTTTGCCTTACATATTACTGGACTATTTGACTGACCACAACACCAAGAGAGTCAGTGTTCATGCTAGCTTCATGTAAGAGAATTACAATACAACATATTTGACAAATACTAAGAGATAACAAAAAAATAAAGCTACTAAAGTCATCAAACACAAGTGGGAGCTGCCAGAATAGCTTGACTATATCATCAGAAAGTGCAAGAATAAATAATCTAAATGAATACTGCTCTAATAGTTAAATGACAAACAATATTACTAAAGAAGAGATGTGTACATTAAAAAATGCAGTATACCTCCTTTTTTAAAGTTAGTTCAATAAACAGGAAACATACTTTCCCTATTGTTTATCTATATCTCTCTATACACACACACACACACACACACACACACATATGTGGCCCCTTATCCAGAAACCAGTTATCCAGAAAATTCTGAATTACGGAAAGGCCATCTCCCATAGACTCCATTAGCAAATAATTCCAATTTTTAAAAATGATTTTCTTTTTCTCTGTAATAAT
This sequence comes from Xenopus tropicalis, assembly GCF_000004195.4. Classification (NCBI taxonomy): domain Eukaryota; kingdom Metazoa; phylum Chordata; class Amphibia; order Anura; family Pipidae; genus Xenopus; species Xenopus tropicalis. The sequence goes on from NC_030677.2 coordinate 126,952,460, forward strand.
AAAACAGTACCTTGTACTTGATCAGCTAAAATATAATTAATCCTTATTGGAGGTAAAACAAGCCTACTGGGTTTATTCAATATTTAAAGGACTTTTAGCAGACTTAAAGGAACAGTAACACCAAAAAATTCAAGTGTATAAAAGAAATTCCAATATAATGTACTGTTGCCCTGCACTGGTACAACTGGTGAGTTTGCCTCAGAAACACTACTATAGTTAATATAAAGAATGCAGCTGTGTAGCCATGGGGGCAGCCATTCAAAGGAGACAAGGCACAGGCACTTAGCAGATAACAGATAAAAACCCATTATATTCTACAGAGCTTATCCCTTATCTGCTATGCAACCTGTGCCTTTTCGCCTTTTTTCCAGCTTGAATGGCTGCCCCCATGGCTACACAGCAGGGTATTTATATAAACTATAGTAGGGTTCTTGAAGCAAACACACAACTTTTACCAGTGCAGGGCAACAGTACATTATATTTCATTTAGCTTTAATTTTTTTTGGTGTTACTGTTCCTTTAAGTTATGGAAATCCAAATTACGGAAAGATCCCTTATACAGTACTACATACAGCAAAGGCAGTCCTTTTAACTTCCAACAAGCTGATTAAACTAATTAACAGTTGACTGATAGGCCCAGCATTCCCCCAGCTGTAAACTTTCTTAAGCAGGCCATACACGTGAACATCCACTTCTATGGCGAGGTCAATAAACAAGCACATTTTTCACTGATATCAGGCTGATTAGTTTAGTTCTTGGGCTAATGACTGTATCATAATTGCCTTTATACAAATTGCATATGCGTCCCTTGATCAGACAGGAAAAATCATACCTGCCAATCTGGCTAATTGAATTGTAAGCACAGGCAAATTTTCATGTGATGATAGTCTGAAAATAAAAAATACCTTTTCTGCCAAGAATAATAAATATATATATATATATATATATATATATATATATATATATACTTCCAAGGATTAGGTACCGCTCACACAGGGCTTAAAGTTCATCTTTGAAATTTTATTAATGTGAACTTTGGCAAAGGCTGGTGTTGCAGCCGAAGTGTTAGTTGTTTGCGTGAGCGGTACCTAATCCTTGGAAGTGTTTACTTGATCTCTGCACCCAGGTGAAGTATTCCGGTTTGACGTGAGTGCTGGCTTCCTATGCTAAAATATATATATATATATAATAAATGATGATTTCAATAGGAAGCATAAACTGACAAATGTTAAATCTAAGACAGGCATGCACAATGCACCAATCTGACACAGTTGATTTCTTTTGCACAGAACTAGTTTCTCAGTCACAATCAATTGGGCTAGACTCCGTAAACACAAGTTATAAGTTAGTTAGCACATTTGCAGCACTTACCATGCATGGATTCACAGTAAGGGCGCTTTTGATGAACTGAAACTGCAGGATTCCAGATTGCTGGGGAACAGACTTATCACTCATCTCATAGCCAGTGTTTTGAGAAGAGTCAGCAGTGATTGCCCACAAATGGTAACCCTCAGTACCCCAGCTCTGTATGGACCACAAAAAAAAATACACTGTATGTTAGTATACTAAATTTAATATCTGTTTTTGACTTAAGGTATATTAGATATAACATTTTCAGGTTGTTACATAACTATGAACAAAAAATAAATCCGTCACCAAACAAAACACTGTTGGATCAACAAAGTGTGACGTTGCAATATTCCCGTTATTTGGATCTATGAAGTTGAAAATCAGATAACTACTTTGTTGGAGGTGTGTATCCTTTAAATGGACTACATGAGAAATAGTAGCTGACACTTGATATACTTTTGATATGCCTGCAATATAGTTATTTAATACAGTGCTCAGGACACACGTGATTACATCACGTTTTGCCAGGTCCTAAAAGTTTTAAAATATACACATTCTTTACAATAAACAGTTTTATCAGGAGTTTATTGTAAATGCAGTCTCAAAATAGACATGATAGTCAGTGGCGTAACGACAAGGCTCCCCACAAAAGAATCTTTGGAGGGGCCTGGCGTATACCGACCGAGAGATCTCAAATAATGATCTTACCATAGAGCAAATTCTCAAAGCCTCTTTTTTGGTACCATCAGCTCGGTAACTGTAGAGACAAACAGAAAGAATGTTAAGTGCCTAACTACTATCAAATTTGTCTTTTAAGAAGGCTGCATGCAAAATCATTACTTTAGCTTCAAAACATTAAGTTAATGATATTTATTTTCTCATCTTATGATATTTTAAAAGCTTTTACTTAATCTTACAGCCACACTCTTAAGAATGCTGAAGCAGAATTTAGGATCACCTTCAATAAAAGGATGAAACCATAAGGACTGTGCTTTTGGACCATTGCCATTTTGGCCATAACTTTCTCTACATTTCTTATCCTTTAAAAGGGATCTACACCCAAAATAAAATAACTGATGGAAATGTATCCAGAGTGGCTTTCTAAGCAATGTTGAGGCTTCCATTTATTTTTTATTTTAGTGGTTTCTAAGATACTGAATTACTAATACCAGCGTTTCAGTGTAGCAATATGATGTAACAGATGTAGCCACTAGAGGCAAGCTAGAAACACTTGTTTCTAGGTGCAGATGAAGATGTGCATTAGTTGATACCAGATCCTGTCAGTGTACCTCCCTGAAGCCGCGTACTGTTGTCTCGTAGTCTATGATAACATTTAGCTAAGCAGCTTAAGCAACCCTGTACATGCATTTTGTATGGACATCTTAGAACACACTGACACTCATTTGAGCCAAAGCCTGAAATTGGCAATCAGACAGAAGTGATTCTGTCATGATTTGTATGGTGCACTTTTTTTATTTCAAAATTACATTATAGCAAATAATTCACTCTACCACTTAAAATTTTAATCTTGAACCAACAAATGCATTTTTGGTAGCTGTAATATTGGTGTGTATGCTCCATCTCAGTGCATTGTTCCTGAGCTTTCAGTAGGAGCCAGTGCAACTCATTAGAACTGCTTTCAGATAACCCATTGTTTCTCCCATGTAAAGGAAGGAGTCCAAAGCCTGACTTTGATTTCTTACTATCGAGTGCTATTCTGATATCTACTGGGAGCTGCTATCTTGCTCCCTTCCCATTGTTCTGCTGATCGCCTGCTGGGGGAAAAGGGAGGGGGCGATATTTCTCCAACTTGTAGATCAGCAGTAAAGAATGACTGAAGTTTATCAGAGCACAGGTCACATGGCTGTGGCACCCTGGGAAATGAAGAAAATGGCTAGCCCCATGTGAAATTTCAAAATTGATAACAAAAAAAAAAATCTGTTTGCATTTTTAAAAAATGGATTTCAATGCAGGATTCTGCTGGAAAAGATCTATTAACTGATGTGTGTTGATGAATTTTCCCACAAGAGTATTCCTTAAAATATTTTAGCAGTGGATGAAAAGGCAAGTAGGTGGTGAAGAGGCACAAAACAAAGAAACAAGGAAGAAAAAAAATTAGGGGAATTGAAAGTAAAAAGGGTGAAGTGGAAGAAAATAAGAGAAATAATTTTTACTGCCTCATGCATTTAACTATAAATAAAGTCACTTGAAAATCTATGAGGAAAATAAAATTTTTTTGTTACTTACTCAAAATCCCCTCCTAGAGTACATATAAGATGTGCACCAAATACACTCCATAAGGACAGGCCTCCACACTCCCAGGTCACCATAACAACACTGCAATCAGGAGACCACCTTATCAGCTTCACAGCCCCAGTCTTATTCCACATATCTAGTAAATTAAAAACAAAGTTACAACCATTGCATTCTGGTTATTGAACTTAATCAGCAAGTCCCTTACTTTCCTGCCAGTCCTAAAGGCATTTACTACATACCGTTACACTTACACAGCACAGACCTAGCAGCTCAGCAGTAGTGAGCATTGCTAAATACTATATTAGCTACTACATATACTGTATAAGCGATGGAGTTGCAAGCTTCACTCACATCATGTCCACTTTAAAGTTGGCTACATACAGAAAACACAAGGTAAAATAGAGCTTACACTCTAGCGAAGATATAACTTTTTTTTACCTGGATACTGCTTTGGTGTAAGTTCCAATTTATGGGACAACTGCAAGGCCCCTGTGGTGTTGTCTATAGTGAAGACTAGAACAGATCCACTGAAGTAAGACAAAATAAAAATAAACAGTTTTTTTTACAGAAATATGGAAATGGAATTATTATGTTATATTTAGGGGACACTGAAAACTGCTCAGACCATTGGCTTGCATATCTTAAAACACATAGACATCCAGATATGAATTTAATACTTACCCTACACAACCAAATGCCATTAACCTATATTTGTTGTTCACTGCAACGCAGGTTCCATCAACAACATCCGGTGCCCAAACACCATGGATTTGCTGAGGGTGAAATAAATGATCATTAGTAAATGCTATGTACATAAGTTAAACAGTTTAGAAAAAAAAACAAAAAACTAACAAACACATTTTTATAACCCAACAAAATGTCCCTGACTGAAGACAGCTGCTTAATGTGACCAGCAGGTGGTACTGCTCCTACAAAATTAATTATACTAGCAGTTTTAAATTATCTAAAAAAACTGGAAACAAAGAAGAAAAAATTTATGTAAATTGCCAACATGCCTAGAAGAGCACTCTGGGCAATTATACATTCACTTGGTTTTTGGGTTACAAATCCTTTAACATATACTGCTTTTTTGATAAAAAATGATAAAAGAAAAAATACCTGACGGCTACCAGAAATGCTAGGGGAACAGTGCTCTGGCAGGTGTTATACTTTGGTAAAGAGTAAAGCTTTTCAAACCAGCTTTAGCATGAATGTTTGTACAGTTTAAATTTCCACCACTCTATTTGCTAACAGGAACTATCTATGTTATGTGAGGGTAACAGATGTGCAGAGTTCAGCGACGTGGCACAGGCGATACATTAAACTCAATTTATAGCACAGTTAAACTGAGAAATTCTACATCTTAGAGATATATTATTGTTTAATAATTTATTCTTTTTTTCCCTAAGATATTCCTGTTTTTGTGAAATTATTATATACTTTTTATGTTACATTTGCTGCTTTTGCAGGCTTCTAACGAAAAATGTAATGTTTGACCTCACATTTATAATATAAATTAAATTGGTTTTAAAGGTATAGGTCACCTTAAACTAAAGTAAAAACTCGCAACATATTTGTCTAAAAGGCCATTATTATTACCTTTCTTGCAGTTAAACCCTAAATGCTTTCGCTCCTTGCCATGAAAAGAAATAGCGTACAGAGCAGTGGAAGCAGCAGAACTAGCTGTTACAAAGATGGGGTAAAATACATATATCCATAAAAATCAGGATATTTAAACATAGGAGTTCGATCAGTGTATACTGGAACTACTAATAATGGCGATTACTAAATATCAAAACCATTTTACTTTTTTTTAATAAAATGTATAATTAATCTTCATTTTTTGTTCCACAGTTGTTCCGGTTCTGGAATTTTGACTGCTCTCTATTTGCTAAAGCTTAACAGCCCTACGGATCTGGCAACACCAGTCAGAAAGGAAGATAAATAAAAGGTTGTGAACAGAAAGGCAAGTATGAAAAATAAAGAAACAAAATTAAAATTAAAGTCTCACAGTCACACTTGCTTTTTGGTTGGTGAGGTCATGGGACCCAGCAACCATATTTTTGTTTGCAGGTTGGAATGAAGAATGAAAAAATTTGAAAATTACACAAAATAAAAAAAACTGAAAAGAATTGAAAACTTGCTCAGAACTGGTTCATCTATAACATACATGATTTGTTTGGCTTTAGCATTTGCGAGTGTCTTATGTGTGTTAGTGTGTACTTGTCTATATATTTTAATACACATATATACAAAATCTATAGGTCTATAGGTCAAAATCTATATGTCTATATCAAGAGATTTGTAATACTGATAAATCCTTTTCTCAGAGTCCTGTCACAGCAGCAGAGGGACACAAGAGTTAATGCACACTTCCCTTTAGGAGGCAGGATGGCACTTGATGGCTCTGCTGTGATGGGACTCCAAGAAAAGGATTTATCAGTGAGTATTAAAAATCCCCTTTTCTCAGGGAGACCCTAGGCAGCACAGGGATAAAAGGGTTAGTCCCAGAGCAGAAAAAAAGACGGTGGGAAGAACAAGAAGACAAGACAGTACAGAGGTGATCAAAACATGGAATATAACTGCTGCTAATGTTGAAGTGCAGCTGATTGTAGGACATTCCGCCAAAGAGAAGACGTTGAACTTATAGAACTTTGTGAAGGTGTGTAGAGATGACCGTGTGTGTATAGATGGCCATGCTAAGTTTTTCTGCCCTGGCCTCTTTGAGTAGTACCCAGGAAGTGCTGAGCACTCTGGTGGAATGTGCTGTTATTTTGAAGGTGACCAGGTGATGACTTCGTTGGTATGTGTTGGTGATGAGGAGTTTAATGCATCTGGAGATGGTATGTTTAGAGGCCTGCAGGGTTGTGCACCCCTTCAGCGGTCATTATGGTTTCAAGTCACCCATAAAGTATTAAGTGGACAGTATTAAGGTACCCCTGCATTCCTGAGTACATTTCCAGTGTGGATCTTATCAGTTATAGGGCCCAGCTGCAAGCGCAATCCCCCTGAAACTCACACACACACACACACACACACACACACACACACACACACGGGTACAGGAACTATTATTGGAATCCTTAAGACCTTTTTTGGATAAAGAAACTTTTGGATAAGGGACCTTTTCATAATTTGGTCCACAATACCCCAAGTTATCCCAACACAATGCCACAATATGGATTTATACAGCTTAGTTAAGATCAAGTACAAGCTATCGTTTTGTTATTATAGAAGAAAATAAATAATTTTTTAATCTTAGAGTTATGTGCTTAAAATGCACTTTATAAGAGATAACCTTCCCAAAATGAAGCTTTTTGGATAACAGGGTTTTGAGTTAAGGGATCATATTAATATACTTGTTTTGAAAATTCTTACATCAGCTGTGAGACGATTTGATCCTGGTGTGATGAAGCCAACACGTCCATCATTAAACACAACAGCAAACCCATCAAGTGTAGCACAGTACTCCATGTCTCGTATGTGCACATCCCCAAAATCCAAGAATGAACCTGCTACCAAAACATACACAGCAGAATAAGCGTCGAGGTTTTTGGTTGCCCCCAAAAAACTGTTCAAAAATCAGGATAATTAGATAGCGCTCTCCCACTCATTAAACTCACGTATGAAACAAGGGGAGCGATGGACAAATTTGAGAAAGTGTGGAGTGACTGGTATAAAGCAGACCCGCAAGGCCAGTAACACCAGCATAGACCACCACCAACCAAACCCACACTCCCCCTGAATAAGTATACTGGTCACTAACGACAGGCTACTCCATTATGCATTGAATTAATGACGACACCGCAATATGAAATTCCTGATTTATTATAACAAATTGTATAGCAACATTCATGCTTTTATTTTTGTTGTTTTGTTTGACCTTTGTAAATCAAATAAAATTTACCTTTAAAAAAAAAAAATCAGGATAATTGTGTTAAAGCAATATCTAGTAGCATTAAGTCTATAACAACTGGACTTTCCTAAGTTTTCTTGAAAATGTTTCACCACTAATCACCTTATGCTCACTAAAAATAAAATTCACAGGGGACAATCAGCAATTTTAGGAAAACATGGACCTTTTTGTAAAATGCAATTAAACACTGTGTAAAATAATGAAAGGCACACAATGACATGCATTAGAACTGATGGAATTGTAGGAATGCAAAATTAAAGGAACAGTAACACCAAAAAATGAAAGAGCTTTAAAGTAATAAAAATATAATGCACTGTTGCCCTGCACTGGTAAAACTGGTGTGTTTGCTACAGTAGCACTACTATAATTTATATAATAAGCTGCTGTGTAGCCACGGGGGCAGCCATTCAAGCTGGAAAAAAGGAGAAAAGGCACAGGTTACATAGCAGATAACAGATAAGTTCTGTAGAATACAATAGTGTTTTATCTGTTATCTGCTATGTGCCTGTGCCTTTTCTCCTTTGAATGGCTGCCTCCATGGCTACATAGCAGCTTATTTATATAAATTATAGTGACTTTCTGAAGTAAACACACAACTTTTACCAGTGCAGGGCAGCAGCACATTATATTTTAGTTACTTTTATACACTTTCATTTTTTGGTGTTACTGTTCCTTTAAGGTTTGACTGTATTCATAAGAATTGTACCTAGCGTGTCAGTTACAGGCTAATTCACTTAAAAGAAACTCCAAAAGAACTCCAAAACTTTTTGCGCCCATTTATATTATAATCAATGTATGTATGCATGGTGTCTCTTTTGTATAGTTTACCAGTTACATCTACCCTATGAAACATGGGTGTGGGGAGAGATTTGCTAAAAAAAAAAAAAAAAAGTGTTGTTTTCAAGGTCTATTTTTTCCAACCAAATGTCTATCTGAGAAACATTTACATTGCAAATTTCACATTACCTCTGGAAGGTTGAAAGTCGATAGAGAATGGTATTGTTGTAAGGTTGATCGCTTTCCTGCCATTTGTCATGCCTTCCCAGTGAATAATATGAAGCAAGCCATCCTCTGTGGCCACCAGGAGATCTTCCATCATGGACTGGATACTGCAAATAAGCCAGTTTCACTATTTTGAGGTCAAATATTTTAGCCTCAAGGCCCCAGGATGTAAAAGATGGTGTGATGCTTATTCTGACTTATAAGTAAGCATGCCCCTTCAAACAAGTAATCTAAATATGTGAAACACCTTTCTTAAATTCAAAATGCCCTAAAAAATGTCTGTTTGACACGGGACATACAAGAATAAAAAGGGGTTCAAATGAATTAATCCCAACATCATAAACGGGTGCATAACAGCTATATTTAACAATGTTAAGCATATACTGGTCAACTGGCTCAAAGGTACTTCCTACACTCTAGGTAAATGTGTAGGCTTGTAAACGAAAGATATAGAAAGGAGACACATAGCCTAAAGCCTGTTACAAAGTGGACAGATGCTTTGTCTTTGCATAACCTACAGCCCTATCTATTAGATCTTTCATCCAGCTATTTCTAACGTTTTCATATAGACAATGTATTTTGTCAATAAATGGTCAGAATAATTCTAGTAAAAGTATGACTAATTAAACAAATTCCACAAACAAATGTACAAGCAGAAGGCTGTACAAGCATGTGCAATTGTTTGAACTTTTCCACCGATATTTAGCTTACCTTGTGATGGAAGCTTGCAAATCCATTACTTTTTTGGTTTCTAAATTTAACGCCGGAGCACATTGTTCTTCCTTATAATGGGGGTTGAGCTTTATATGGGGACTACCTCTATAAAACAAAAACAATTCACAGTTTTATTACTACAGCAAAAGTCCTCTAAAACAGGAATGTCCAAATGGCTGATTAAGATCCATCAACTGGATGACATATAGACAACAGCAGCTAAGCATTTGCCACATACAACTCCAATAGATTACTTTTCTTTACACTTCCTATTCAGATTTTTAAAACCTTAGCTTCAGAAACTGGTGGTGTGTTTTAATAAAATAATTAAACAGTGTAATGCAGCTAGCACTGCATTTTTTTCAGATTAATACTTAGGGGCAGATTTATCAAAACAAGAGTTCGAATCCCGAATGGGAAAAATTTGGATTGGAAACAAACATTTCTGAAGATCGCAAATATCACGAAAATGCAAGCGTTGAAAAAGCGCAAGGTACAAAAAAGTCGCAGAAAATATGATTGGACCGATCGAGTGAACAGTCGGAGCATTCGTGGATTAGTAAATGTGCCCCTTAGAGTAATGGCAATCCATTTCAAACCCAAATAATCAGGATTGCAAGAGCAGGTGTAGGCCATAACCATAGGACTGAATGCTCAATTTTAAGCATTTTTTCACCCAACCACCAAGGAGGAAAACGGTGAAACAGTACACACATGCAATTACTCAATTTGTGATTACCCTTTGGTGGACCCCACTGAGCACTCTTGGGAAATCAAACAATCTATGTCTTGCAATAAACCAGAGTCACTGTCTAAAAAGAAGGATATGTATAATTATCTTGGCACACTCACTTACTGCAAGTAAAAGTCTTATGACAAAAGTGCATTAGTGGATCAGATGATATAATGTCAATTACAAACAACCTCTTTATAACACCAACCTCTGGATATTGATGGTTTGGCCTTTGTTCAAAGGAGAACTAAACCCAAAAAATAAATATGGCTAAAAATGCAATTTTTTAAATTTACTGAACTTACTGCACCAGCCTTAAATTTCAGCATCTCAATAGCAGCAGGGGGGGTAACCATCTTGGAAAGTGTCTGCAACACTGCAATTGTTGAGAGGCTAAACCTAAGGGTTGTCGCAAATTATCAAGTAAAAAATGAGGTTGGTCTGTCATATATGCTGACCCAATTCTGATGCAAAGTTGAACTGGTTTTTGAGGTGCCATTTAGTAATTATCTGTATTAATTACTAATGAGCCTTATTATGTGTCATTTATAATATATATATATCTCACCGAAAGTACTGCACACTCCATTAATGTCTAAATACAATCATATGCAGCACCCAACCATGTGAGTAAGAGTTTTGATGTTTAAAGGGAGTGCGGACAATTTGATATAAAATATTATATATACATATATGCTGGTACAGAATTCCAAAACACTAGGCTTGATGAAAAACAGAAGTGCTGTCTTAAGGTCCCCATACACGGGCCAATTCCAGCTGCAGATATCGGTCCCTTAAACCGATTCGGCAGCTAATTGGCCCGTGTATGGGCACTACCAACGGGCGTGCTCGACTGATATCTGGACTGAAATTGACCAGATCTCGATTGGCCAGGTTAGAAAATCTAATTGGATCGGGGACCGCATCGGCTCGTTGATGCGGTCTCCGGACCAACTTTTCCTATGCCCGTTGTTATAATTTGATCGTCTGGCCCCAGGGTCAAACAATCGAATGATCCTGGATTCTACCGATATCGCCCACCCGTAGGTGAGGATATCGGGAGAAGATCTGTTTGCTTGGCGACATCACCAGGCAAGCAGATCTGCCCGTGTATGGGGACCTTTAAGCTGAAATGAAGCCATCAGTGTATACAGTCCCTCCAACAGGTTACACAGTGCTCCTGGCCTACAGCTCCACATACCTTTTTTGTGGCAGAGGAGAGAGTCAGGCAGGGCTTGGGGAGCTTCTAGAATCTCAAATGTTATAATATGATTGGAGTGCCTGAGCTCAATGCTTCTTACTATATAATTTATATTTGATACCAATACCCACTTTGTTTTATTGTATATTGTGCTTGGTGTGCCAGTATTCACTGACTCTTACTGCTTGTGGTGCCGTTATACATCGGTTCTTATTCACTTGGTGTGCCATTGCCCCACAGCCTCTGCATATAATGTACTTTTGGTGCTAGCATTAATTTCTTCTCATAGTATAATGTGCTTGTAGTGCCTGCATTCCCAACTCTCAGTGTTAATTGTACTTGTGGTAACAATACCCCCTGCCAGTGCCTCTCACTATATAATGTGCTTACCGAGCCAGTTTCTGCTGCCATGCACTTACTGCTCCAACTGTCCCACACCTGTACTGGTGCTTTATATTTTATGAGCATAGCACTGTGTGACAATCTGCATGTTAAAGCTTACAACTTTCCTTTCCACATCATCCCTCAATATGTAAGCAATGATAAACAACATATAGCACCTGCTTTCAATTTGGCCTAGGATTATTTCCTCTAAAAATAAAATCTGAAGCTGAATGGTGAATACCTTCTTTTAATAATATTGGAATAAAGGATGGGTCTGGGAAGAGTAAGATAAAAAAAGTTATATTCATACATGCAATAACTTTACTGGATTAAATAAGGTATGGAAGGTTTTTAGAAGATCAAGTTGCGTGGTTTTGTTTTCTAAGCAGACGTTTCCCATGAGTTTTTTTTTTTTTTTTCCAAAGTTTGAATTGCTCTGACCTTTAAACAACAAATATCTCTTGCCAACAGACACAGGGAATAATGCTTGCCCTGCACTGCCACATCAGCAGCAGCTGTGCTACATCTCTAGAGCAGAGATTCATAGCCATCCAGTTCTATTCTGCTAGAAAACCATGGAATATTTAAAGGGGAAGTTAAGGGTTGACAAAATATTTATACAGAAACTAGTTATGTTTATACAGAAACTAGTTATAGCACAGCTGAAACACTTGTGTAAATAATGTTGTTTTTCCGGTTACTCCTATTTATTAGATTTATACTTTCTGTAATATCTACAACATTTAGGCAGTAGTCACAGGGTAATACTGGGGGGCTCTTGTACAGCAACTGATTGATTTACAAGTTCTGTGAAAACAATGTTCCAAAAATAAAGTATACACAAGTTACTTATAGAGAAATAATCTGGCTCACTAAACATGGTATATGATTGTTCATCTACGAAGGTAGCTGCTGGAATGTTTTTATAGTACTGGCTCAAACTTGAAAAGTCTTGATGTACAGAAAGTGCCCCTTATTCTAATACATAAGAGCCAATGTATGTGTTCTAATTTTATCTAAACAAGGTAGCCCAGCTTGATGTACAGAAAGTGCCCGATATCTATTACATAAGAGCCAATGCATGTGTTCTAATTTTAGCTAAACAAGGTAGCCCAGCTCAATACAAAGCAATCGTTTTGCACATAACAATTGATCCTATCATAAAGAAATAACACAGCAGACAGGCAAGGCATTTATAAAATTAAATGCAAACTATCTACAGTGAGGTATAAAATGGAATTGTAATTATGCAATATCACAAAGTAGCAAAAACTTCATATATACAGTGGTGTGAAAAACTATTTGCCCCCTTCCTGATTTCTTATTCTTTTGCATGTTTGTAACACAAAATGTTTCTGATCATCAAACACATTTAACTATTAGTCAAAGATAACACAAGTAAACACAAAATACAGTTTTTAAAGGGAAACGAAAGTCAAAGTCACTTGGGGGTGCCAAAATGTTAGGCACCCCCAAGTGACTTTAACCGCTTACCTCGTACCCCGGGCTGGTGCCCCTGTTAGGAGAAAACAGCACCAGCCCGGGGCACCTGAAGCGCAGCGCTTCCATCTTCCTGGCTTCCTTTTCCTGAGTGCCAGCGGTGGGCGCATGCGCAGTAGAGTGAAAAGCCGACTTTAACATTTAAGTTCGGCTTTTCACTCTACTGCGCATGCGCGCGCAGCGAATCAGGAAAAGGAAGCGCCGGCAGCTACCCCGGGCTGGTGCTGTTCCTTCCTCACAGGGGCACCAGCCCGGGGTAAAAGGTAGGCGGTCAAAGTCACTTGGGGGTGCCTAACATTTTGGCACCCCCAAGTGACTTTGACTTTATTTTTCCTTTAAATGAGGGTTTTTATTATTTAGGGAGGAAAAAAATCCAAACCTACATGGCCCTGTGTGAAAAAGTAATTGCCCCCTGAACCTAATAACTGGTTGGGCCACCCTTAGCAGCAATAACTGCAATCAAGCGTTTGCGATAACTTGCAACGAGTCTTTTACAGCGCTCTGGAGGAATTTTGGCCCACTCATCTTTGCAGAATTGTTGTAATTCAGCTTTATTTGAGGGATTTCTAGCATGAACCGCCTTTTTAAGGTCATGCCACAACATCTCAATAGGATTCAGGTCAGGACTTTGACTAGGCCACTCCAAAGTCTTCATTTTGTTTTTCTTCAGCCATTCAGAGGTGGATTTGCTGGTGTGTTTTGGGTCATTGTCCTGCTGCAGCACCCAAGATCGCTTCAGCTTGAGTTGACGACCAGATGGCCGGACATTCTCCTTCAGGATTTTTTGGTAGACAGTAGAATTCATGGTTCCATCTATCACAGCAAGCCTTCCAGGTCCTGAAGCAGCAAAACAACCCCAGACCATCACACTACCACCACCATATTTTACTGTTGGTATGATGTTCTTTTTCTGAAATGCTGTGTTACTTTTACGCCAGATGTAACGGGACACGCACCTTCCAAAAAGTTCCACTTTTGTCTCGTCGGTCCACAAGGTATTTTCCAAAAGTCTTGGCAATCATTGAGATGTTTTTTAGCAAAATTGAGACAAGCCTTAATGTTCTTTTTGCTTAAAAGTGGTTTGCGCCTTGGAAATCTGCCATGCAGGCCGTTTTTGCCCAGTCTCTTTCTTATGGTGGAGTCGTGAACACTGACCTTAATTGAGGCAAGTGAGGCCTGCAGTTCTTTAGATGTTGTCCTGGGGTCTTTTGTGGCCTCTCGGATGAGTTGTCTCTGCGCTCTTGGGGTAATTTTGGCCGGCCGGCCACTCCTGGGAAGGTTCACCACTGTTCCATGTTTTTGCCATTTGTGGATAATGGCTCTCACTGTGGTTCGCTGGAGTCCCAAAGCTTTAGAAATGGCTTTATAACCTTTACCAGACTGATAGATCTCAATTACTTTTGTTCTCATTTGTTCCTCAATTTCTTTGGATCTTGGCATGATGTCTAGCTTTTGAGGTGCTTTTGGTCTACTTCTCTGTGTCAGGTAGCTCCTATTTAAGTGATTCTTTGATTGAAACAGGTGTGGCAGTAATCAGGCCTGGGGGTGACTACAGAAATTGAACTCAGGTGTGATAAACCACAGTTAAGTTATTTTTTAACAAGGGGGGCAATCACTTTTTCACACAGGGCCATGTAGATCTGGAGTTTTTTTCTTCCTTAATAACGTAAACCTTCATTTAAAAACTGCATTTTGTGTTCAATTATGTTATCTTTGACTAATAGTTAATGGTTTTTGATGAGCAGAAACATTTAAGTGTGACAAACATGCAAAAGAATAAGAAATCAGGAAGGGGGCAAATAGTTTTTCACACCACTGTACTTCATATATCAAACTATCATATATGTTATATATCATATATGTTATATATCATGTGTTGCACACTGTCTAGAATGTTTATACACTCCTTGTCCTATACACTTTTTGATGTCTGTTTTTTATTATTTTTATTTTGTTGTATGGTGAATTTCTGTTGACTCCGATTTGTTCTGAGACACGTCACTCTTTCGTCATGATTGTTTGTTTCCCACCACTTGTTATTAGGCTCACCTCACTGTTAGATTTGTAACTTTGAAAAAGGCTGGGATACCAGCTGAAACGTCAGTCCTTGTTATAGCCTACAAATAAACTACTTTGTCTTCATAAGACCTGTGTGGAGCGGCCTGTTCTTCCTGAGATTCTATGCAGGTCCTGGGGGGGGATGTATTACATAAAGATTGATAAAAACTGCCCATCACCACTTCTTATTGACGGTTTTTAGCCTAAAATAAAATCAAAAATGGAAGTGACAGGTGGATTCATTTTATCTAATTAAAGGAATTTGGTCATGATTTTTATGGTGTACATTTTATTTCTTAATTACAATGTTTACAAATAGTTGACTGTATTTTTTTAGTTGTAATATTGGTGTGTAGGTGCCATCTCAGTGCATTGCGCCCGAGTCTTTCAGAAGGAGCCAGCACTACACATTAGAACTGCTTTCAGGTAACCTATTGTTTCTCCTACTCCCATTTAACTGGAGGAGTCCCAAGCCAGACTTGGATTTATTCCCATTAAGTGCTATTCTAATATCTACTGGGAGCTGCTGTCTTGCTACCTTCCCATTGT
This sequence comes from Xenopus tropicalis, assembly GCF_000004195.4. Lineage (NCBI taxonomy): Eukaryota > Metazoa > Chordata > Amphibia > Anura > Pipidae > Xenopus > Xenopus tropicalis. Next base: position 126,968,123 of record NC_030677.2, read on the forward strand.
TATGCTGATCGGCTGCTGGGGGGGAAAGGGAGGGGGTGATATCACTCCAACTTGCCGAGCAGCAGTTAAGCATGACTGAACAGACTGTGGCACCTTGGGAAACAAAACATGGCTTAACCCAAGTGAAATTTCAAAATTAAACATAAAAAAAAAATCTGTGATTTTAACGCAGGAATCTGCTGGAGAAGCTCTATTTACTGACGCATTTTGAAAAAACTTGTTTGCCCATGACAGTATTACTCTAACACAAAGAGATACATAAAAAAAAAAAACCGTTTGTTGCGTCCAAGTACATTTAAAATGCATTACATGTCAACAAGTGTATTTGATTAAAATTGTTGTTCTACCATCACAGCATTAATATACTAATTTACTAATAGTAAATTTGGTTCTCATGATACTGTTCCACTGTGCAGGGCACAAGACTAATTATACGGTGTGCAGTTTTTGATTTACTGAATTAATGTTGCAGAGTATTATCTATTTTTAATATGCTGCATATTAAAGATCTATCAAAGTGTGAAATTAGAGTTTACCACAGAAAAATGGCCCCACTTTCCATTCCTATGGGATTTTTTAGAAGGGTATTTATCAAACTGTGAACTCCAAATTTCTCCCACTGATAAATATACTTCTACAAATCCCATAGGAATAAAGAGAGACTTGGAGATTTTTTCTGCAGTGAGCTCTAACTGATAAGTCTGCCCCTTAGTGTTCTGATGAACAATAGATATTTGAAAGTTTGTGAACCTTTTTGAAATTTCAATATATCTGCATAGAAATAATATGACCTGTTTTGCATGCAAGTCCTAAAACTAAGTAATGAGAACCCGACATAAGGCTTGTTTATTTATATATTGAGGGAATTTACATATTTGAGTAGAGCAAAATATGGGAACCTTATGGAAATTTTTTTAACAGGGGAATCCCTTAGGCATTAACTTTAACTGCATCTTAACATTTCTGGTAATTGTTGATCAGTCCTCACATCAGTAGTTTAGCCCCCTTAGTGCTTACAGAAATTGGTAGGATCCTCATGAACTCCCTGCTTCCGGTTCTATAGAATTAAGATCAGGGCTGTGGACGCCATTCCAAATCATTACTTTTCTTCTGCTTTAACCCATCCTTTGGTACATTAACTTGTTTTGAATGACCCTTTTTTTCCTGAGCTTCAGCTTATGAAAGAATACCTTAACATTTATTTTCCCGTATCCCTGCAAAATTTGCAGCAAATTAGGCCCAAACCATGATACTGTCACCATCATGATTCACAGATGGGATTAAAGGAGAAGGAAAGGTAAAAACTAAGTAAGCTTTATCAGGTCTATCTAAATACAACCATAAACACTCACAGAAAAGCTGCACTGAGTCCTCTATCAAAAGAAACACAAGATTTCTTGTCTACTTTCTTGTAAATAAGTTCTTCGGTATCTGACTGCCTCTCTCATAAAAATCCCTCATTCCTGGGGCCAGAGTCTGCGCATCTCTCTCCTTTGTCCTGCTCCCCCTCCCATAAGAATTCATAAAACTCACTCCCCCCCTCCCTTAGAAATGTGTAATCTGAGCTACCAAGGCTAGAGCTACAGCGGGAAGCTAGGAACAAAGCTAAAATGGCAGCTTCAATCTTAAACAAACGGAGGGAGCTTCTAGGGCTCTTTACTCGGGTATGGTTATGCTTTCTACAGAATAAATGTAGTGTTCTATGTGGCACTAATGTGGCAAATCTATAGTCCGTAAAATGCCAAAATGACTTTCCTTCTCCTTTAAGGTTTTCACCTTGCAGGAGCGGCCCTGGTAGTAGCTGTGCACACATTACTGCAATGATGAAGGGGGTGGACACCCCGTGGCAACCAAAACAAACACTGTATTGTTTAAAACTTAAAAAATGTGTTACGCACCCGCATTGCTTTAGAATGTGTGCATTTTCTATTCTTATACTAATTTTAAGGCTATGTCAGGGCACAGAGCAAGTAGCACTACAAGAACATTAAGTAACAAATATTGCACATTTCCAAAAAAAAGAATTGATAAGCACTTAGCCAGTCATCAGGTTCAGACCATTCCTCTAGAGCACTGCTGTCCAGCTTATAACATGCAGTGGGCTGATTGTTTCTCAAATAGCATGTTCAAGGGCCAGATTAAACTACATTTACAATGTCATACAGTGAGGTCTATAAAGCTTTTGAGCTGACTGGGGGCTGTAAAAATTCTTGTAAGGGTCACACTCAGCCTGTGAGCCTCAAGGTGGATATCGCTGCTCTAGAGGATGCAGCATTAAATCAAGGGCAGGCAGGCAGGGCAACATGATTTTGAATGCTACTATGCAAGTCCAGTATCTTCTTCATGCCTTTATCAGACAGTAGGATTAATGCTATGCAAACCAAAGAGGACAGGAAGAGCATGTGCAGTTGTGCTTGAAGCCATGCTGCCCTGGTTGTCCCTCACTTGTTTGCATAGCATTGATCCTTCTGGCTGCCAATAATATTCTCCTATACAACGGAGTGAGGGAAAAGAAAATCTGATCTCATGCTGCCAAACTGAGATTTTATGGCATGAGTGAAATCTGTTTATGAAGGTTACTTGCAAAACGGTTTATTTTGGCATGTCCTAACATACTGGTGAGCTAAGGGTGAATACACCTTTTAAAAAAGTTTGGACCATTTGTGTCATAAGCCAAAAATTCTCACCTTTAAAACAGAATCACCACACTAGTTATTGTTGTCACAGCAAATCCTTTCATATAAGGACTATCACAATACTTGTTAAATGGATATAGCGACCCGACAAAAGCATCTGTAATAATCTTAAGTAATGCAAAGTAATAAATGTGTTACACCAGTCTAACGTTAAACAAGTAAACACTTTTCCAAGCAAACCCTAGTTCATTTTGCCGTAAAATCTGTTGAATTTCTTTACAAGTAGGGGGAACATGTTTTCACAAGCAGATGCTTGCCATTACTTACACAGAAAGGAATGTCTGGAGATACAGATGAACAGAGTAAAATGTTCTAACAGCACTCCCAGTACACTGTATAAAAGAACACTACAGTGTTGAGAAGTCAGCATTCAAAATCAATGTGAGAATGGTACTGTAATTTAGCACAATCACCTAACCTGACATATTTAGTGTGCTGCTGCACCTTAAATCATAGGTTAACATCTGGAGTGCTGGCTTCTCCATGCAATAGCATCTGACTCTCATAGCTGCAGATGTGGTGCACCAATGTGCTCAGGAACCAAGACTGCCATGGAAATGTAAAATTATTTTTTTAATTTTGAGATTTTTATAAAACAACACTGAACAAATGAACTGCAGACAGTCATCCCTAGCACATGGCTTGGTGAGTTGGCAAACCTAGCAAAGTAAATGATAGAATGGGAGAGGTTTCTCTAAAAACCATTACATTTTTTTTAGCAGGTGCAATGAGTGAGTAGAAAAGGAACAGAAATATACAGTAAATATTGTAATTTGCCTTTGAATTTGCCCAGTAAAAATCCAAGAGAATATAAAGTATAAACATTCCAGTTAGAACTCTCCCTTGCTTCTATAAGAGGTACATTTGCTTGCACATTGTGCCTTAACACTAGCGATCCACTGATCCTTTTTGTGCTCCATTATCTGACTTTTACATCCCCAAGTACCATAGGCAAATTATTATCATGAGTATATGTTCAGTTTATTTAAATATTTTAATCCAGTCACAAAAATAAGGACATGACCCAAGTATGGGTATGGGTTGATATGAAAGAGGATGTGGGCTAATTCCTTTCTAGAGGCAGAAAAGAACAGCAGGAGGAAGGGAACAAAATTCAGCTTTGATCATGGCAGGTAAAGAGAAGGACCAATACTCTTTAGCATTAGATTTAAAACAACAACATGTATTTATTTCACATACCACTTGTGTCCAATATTTCATTCATACTGGGACCTTCATCAATGATCCAATGTGGACCGAAAAGTTGGACAAAAGTGATATGTATGCAAAATATTTTGCATGCATCTTACATTTAGATTAAGAATTTAACTCACTTAGGATACACAGGCTCGTACAGATACTTGTCTTCTCCCACTGGTATGATGTCAAAAAACAAAATGTATCCATTGGCAGTCTGAAAATGAAAACAAATAAAAACATAAGTTTATGGCTAACACGAAAGACCTTACAAAAGGGCCTCAACAAAATAGAACCTTTAACAGAACAGTTAATTATGTGCTCTGACTGAGTTGAACATTTGTTGATACAAAGAAAGCTATATATCATTTAATTCCTCAAGATGAAGGTATGAGCTTTGTTTCATACATATATACGTGTGTATGTTGTTTTCTCCCCACATGTCTCACTTCTTCAACCAGGCCCCTGAGGAGTCTTTCTTGGTGTGTTTCTCTCTTTCTCATGCTGTACCAATCACTACACTGAATTATATTCAGAGAGACTACCAACTATCAGAATAAAAGTTCACACTTTCCAGGACGCCCATTATGTGGCTATTTATTAAGGGGATTCTAGATACTGTAACAACATTTAGTCTCAAATGTAACCAAGCTTAAATGAAAAACATTTCTTGAAATAGTCATTTCTGCCAGCGGAACATATGGTGTTATGCAGCCATCTGTGGAACACCCAGTCTTTTAGAACAACCAGGCCAGTGATACATGCAGTGATTTGTAACCAAGTTTTACCTTGAGAAACAAAACCAGAATTGGAATAGTGTCTCACACAATCAACTTTCAACTAAGACTAAGATGTACAAGTTTTAAGATTTGTGCCCTGAAAAATGATAGCATTGCCAAAGGAGCCACTAGTCAGCAGTTAAGAAAAGAAAGCTGTGGCAGAGAAAATCATAATCATAAAAGGTCATTTTTTGTTTTAACAGAAATCTGAAGAATAATTTTAGTTAGCACAAGTGAGAAACTAAAGTTATTTAAAATTTTATTCTAAACGATATACTAAGAACACAAAAACCAGAGCTGCAGTACCTTGCCTTGAACCAGTGAGATCACAGCAAGAAACGTCCCAGAACGCTGCGTGTCTACAGTTTTACAAAGTACACGTCAAAACTACATGGTTGTTAAATTTTAAATAAAAGTAGTTTGATATCAATTTCTTCACATAATTTGTATTCTGCCTCTAGGTGATCCAGAGGACAAGTAGAAGGTCTATAAAGCAATATCATTGTCTACAGTTCAACATTTAAGTTCCCTGCACTTACTGAGTTAAACTAAGTGCATAACAATATTTGTTTTCTAAAGGCAGCACACTGGAACATTGTTTGTGGGTTTCTGTCCTATTCAGAAACAAGAGCTTTGGAAAAGAATAAGTAACTCAGGGCAATGATGCTGGGAGATCAGGCCCGGCTTGTAGTCACTATTCCATGTAATCCAACATATGTTGAGCTCAGGGCTCTGTGCAAGTCCGTACCCTGTGGTGTCACTTGCCACTATAAGAGATGCCTGGAGTAAAGCACCACAGTGAGCAGGAAGAAATGCCTTAATACAAAAAAAAAAATCCTATACTCACACACAAACCTCTCCACCTCTTGTGCTGAAGCTGTTCTGAGAGACAGTCTGTATTACAAATGGCAAGATGTGATTTTAGTAGGGGTGTCAGAGGAGCAAGCTAAAAATTGTGTTTAGGAGGCTTTAAGAAATGGCTTACCACTGGATAACCATTAAATATGTAGCATCTGCTCTTTTTTTTGGCGAGACCAGGCCATACATGGCAGATATAAGCTGCGGGAGCTTATTTGCCATGTATGGGGTCCCTTGATGGGCCAATCGATATGTGGCCATGGTGTCAATTAGGCAAGTGTGATTTTCCCATTGGATTGGGGACTGCATTGGATCAATGATGCGGTCCTCTGTCCAACTGCACCTATGCCCGTCACTGTAATTCAGTCATTTCACCCTAGGGCCAAATTATCAAAGAAGCCTGATATCGCCCAATCTAAAGGTGGGCAAAATTAAGTGATTTGGGACTACAAGATCTATGGTTCAGGTTCTTTACAATGACCAAAACAAGCTTTAGTTTTGTAAGTTCCTACCTAACATGTTTGCAAATCATCACATCAGTGCTTATATGACTGGCCCCCTAATGTCCAATTTGGTTAGCAGTGTATATAGCCAATAACCCAAGGCCGCTTTAGGGTACCACTGGGCTCTGGGCAAAATTTCATTGATGGGTCCTCCACTGCCCCAAGAAATTTGTGAAGCATGTAAAGTTCAATATAGTAAGGCAGGCAGCGAAAAAATGGTGCTTACTGTAGTTGACATAATGCCCAGGTGTGTTGCCCTGGACTAAAGCCCTCGGAAGCATAAAAATGACAAAAAGGTGATGCCACAAGAAAAAAGGCAAAGAAATTACAATAACCTTACTGTAGGGCTCTTCCAGCAGATTAAATTGGGGGGTTATCCCCAGATGAGGTGTTAGTCGGTCCCCTATCCAGTTGGGCCTCGGGCAAATGCCCCTTTCGGCCATTTTTTAAGCGGCCCTACAATAACCTGTGTCTAATATTTTATATATATATATATATATATATATATATATATATATATATATATATATATATATATATATATATATATATATATATATATATATATACACCAGGCTTTATTGTGGAGTAATTCATTACTACATTACTGATAACACAAAACCATTTTACCAACAAGATAGCAGTACAAAAAATGTTTGTGTATCAAAAGTGTGCATGAAGCTTGTGCAAATTCAGACTGCATTCCACCGTTACAATTTTTTTTTTTTTGGTATTTGTCTTGGTATTCCCCAGAATTTTTACAAACCATTCAAACAGGGAAGAATAAATACTTAGAGCAAAGCAAAGAAACAGAAATGCATACAAAGGCAATACTAATAATAAGTGTAATAGAATTTGGAATTACCTACCCCATTTAACTACAACAGGTCTTTGCAGGGGTTTCCACATGTATGCCTCCCCACCGGCGATTCAATTTATTGCCGGTTGGAAGGCATTTCAGGAAGGTTAGTCGCCCATGGTAGCCTTTGCCCTAAAGGAGACTTGTCACCTGCATATAATGCTGTATAATAAAAGTCCTTTGCAAATTAAACATGAAACCCAAATTACTGTTTTTATTGAAATATCCATTCAGATTTTTAAAAATCTGAGCTGTCAATGATATATTGCCTGCCCCACCTCAGGCATTATTGTGTAGCCAGTGCATGGACATGGGCATCTGATACCCTATTCTGGTGCATACATAAGATTTTGGAGTGATACAAAGCCTTCCTTATTATAGTGTCCACAAAACGGAGTGATTCCGCTTGCTGTGATTGTGAAATACAAAACTTAACATAACAAAATGTAAATAATTAATATTGATTAAGTAAAGTTTACTTTGCTCAACTAACATGTTAGAGGAGGATTTGGAATTATTTCTTAGGGTGACAGGTCCCCTAAGGGTAATAGCACTGATGATTTGTTGCCCATGGTTCACCTTTGTTACCACGGGTGACCAATGTCTAGAAAAAGACCCTCCATAGCATAGAATGCCGCACATAAAACCTTTTATTTGTAGTAATCTGGCTTCAAGATTGGCGGGAAAAAGCGAAGGAGAGCAATTTCCCACAGTTAAGTCAGTATGATAACTCTTCTCATACATACAACTAAATAAACCCAACAGAATTGTTTTGCCTCTATATTTATTATATTTAGTTAAGATCAAATACAAGGTACTTTCGTAATTCGGAGCTTTCTAGATAACAAGTTTCTGGATAAGAAATCCAATGTCCATATAATATTTGCAAAAGATGCAGCAGAATCAATGCAGTACCAGTTTTATAAGCTATACAGATAAGAACATATAAACTGGGGTATGTCAAGTGCTTATTGTATGGATACTGTATTCAGCATTAAAGGGGACCTGTCACCCTAATAAATAACTCCAAATTATTTTCTATATTCTTAGTTGAGCAAAATAAACTTTACTTACTCTATATAAATAATATAAATCTTGTTTCCTTCTGTCTTGGAATTACTCAATCAATCAAAGCAAGCAGGCAGGCACCATTTTGTGGACACTGTTATGAAGGCAAGCTTTGTATCATGCCAAAATCTTGTTTATGTACCAGAACGGGGGACCAGATGCCCAGGCCCTTGCACTGGCTACATCATTAGGTGATAGGGAGGGAGGGAAAAAGTGAGAAGTGCAGTGACATCTAGGAAGTGCTGAACGGAAAGCTAAAGGTATTGTCTGCCCCGCCTCTATGCCTAAGGCATAGAGGCGGGGCAAGCAATATATGATTGATAGCTGGGATTTTTAAATGCTTTTATAATAAGCTTGAATGTGTTAGTATAAAAATAAATTTGGGTTTCATGTTTAATTTGAAAAGGACTTTTATTATACAGCTTTTTATGTCTGGGTGACAGGTCCTCTTTAATGCTTATCTCACCTGTACCTTTTATTTTGCTGCGCGCACCTATCATCCTACCCCCTTTTCAGCCATCTTGTTTTTACAGCCTGTAACGCCAGAATGAATGCTTGCAGGCATAATAGAAGATGCCTGTCACAGTGACAGAAGATACACTACCCCATAAGACAGGCTTGACACCAGTAACATTCACAAAGGAGTAGTGGTTTTTTCCCTTTTAAAAAAAATGATGTCAAAACAGGTTTGGGGAACCTCCCCTATGCTTAATGAAAATCCACTCATGGTTATAGAATAAGAATCACTGGAAGCAGACCTGAACTTCATTTCCAGCACCCATTCTCCTGTCTTGTAATCCCTGGCAGGGAGTACCAGCACATTAAGTGACTCATGGAAACAGGGCATTTACTAACCCTGCTCCACTGCCCAACATTTGCTGAATATCTATAGTTCCAGCTTTTGGTGCACATGCGCCTTTTCACCAGTCACCGCCAGACAGACTCTGCACCAAATGTGACAAAGCCATATAAGTAATAAGGAAGAAGATTCTGGGTGCCTTGTTGATATATTTCAGGATGTTTTTTGTTATATCCTGAGCTAAACAGGGCAAACAGGTAAACCAAAGCAACTCCAAGTATGGTTCATGTGATGTAAATAAGATTAAGATTAGAATGCTAGTGTGCAGGTAAGACCCCTTGCAAGGACCAAGCATCCTGCATTTACCTCATTTTCATTAAAACAATAAGCAAAACTGAATTAGGTACTAGTCCTACAAACTGAACTCTTGTTAAACAAGGGGTGCACTGCCCTTCAACATTTCTAATTGACAAATATAAAAAAAAAAAAAAAAAAAAAAGGATGAAGGTATCTTCCTTTTAGGTGAACTCTCAGTTGCCTTCCACAGACTGGCTTATGATCCCATGAGCAAATTTCAAAGTACATATAAATTAATAGAAGGGCCCCAACTGCCTTTAAGGAATAAAAAGCCTTCTGTGACTATGAATTGCTAGGTCTGAAAGGGTTTCTTTTTTCTTGCTCCTTTACTAAAAACAGGAAACCAGTGCTGGAAAGAAATATGAAACCTGCCATTTCTTGCCTTCTCCAGTTCAGTTGCTGTAAGCATAAAAGGATCACGTATTTAGCTAATGAAACAAACACAGGAAGGCAAGCATTGTGCAAGGTGCCAGTGGCATCTCCCCTAGACAGGCATTACCCAGAATCAAATAACATTTATACAAACCCTGTGAAATATACTCCACAGCAGAATTTTTAATTATGTATTTTTATATGCAACAGCAAATTTATATAGACTAACCTGTATGCAAAAATATATGATAATTATTAACACATTTCTAAAGCCTCCGTGTATTACTGTGCATTGTCCTGTTGATGGGCTGTGAGGAGGAGGAAAGCATGTAGTTCACATTACTCCAACTTAGCACAAGTTACAGGGTGAGGGGACTTGGGTAAAGTACGAAAAACGTCCCATGTAAAATTTCAAAATTAAATATACAACAACCACTGACACCAGTAGCCAAAAACTTTTGCTCATTGAGGCTACAATTTTATTGTGATCGTTACTTTTTATGACCTCTCTTTTTATTTAGGCCTTCCTCTATTTATACTCCAGTCTCTCTTTTAAACCATTGCCTGGTTTATAAGATTAAATTGGACCCTAGCAACCAGACAGCTGCTGAAATTACAAACTGGAGAGCTTATGAACAAAAAGTTAAATAAGTAAAAAAAAAACGCAAATAAAATATGAAGACCAATCGCAAGTTGCCTCAATACGGCTCTTTACATCAAAGTAAATGTGAATTTGAAGGTGAAGAATGCCTTTAACAGTACATTAAATGTATATGCATATAAAACACTCTTATTTTTCTTTTTTTTAAATGAGAGAAAAAGGCAGTAGGTTTTCATTCTCCCCACGATGGTGCCATTGTGAAGCTGAATAGTAAATAACGAATTTATACGGTGTTTGTAAATCCCTTTTCCCTCAGTCCCAAAGGCAGCACTTACCAAGAGGTCATCTCTCTAAGTAGGAAAAACACCACCCCCCAACTAATTACTCCACCCCTTCCTCTCCTTAAAGACCCCCTTCCCCTCTCTAGATCTCAGTGCAATAAGACACATACACAAAATGCAGATAGAAAATTTACTAGACGGGAGGGATATTGTGCTGTCTTCAGGAGTGAGGGAAAAGCAATTTAAGTATAAATTTGTTATTTCTCTCACGTCCCTTTGCAGCACTTACTTAGAAAGAGTTGATTAGCTGAACATCAAAGGCAGGGTTTCTTGCATGCATAATGAAATACTGTGGTAGCAAAAGCCACTCCCCCAGGTGTACCCATGTTCACATGGTAATGTTCTGCAAACGTTCTGAAACTTGCCCACAAAGCTGTACTACATATCTGGTCCACTGATACGCCTCCAACTTCTGCCTGGGAAGCAGACACTTTTGTAGACTGCGTTTTGTCCAAGTTTTATGACGTAGATTTCTCTCCACCTCATCTTTCAGATTGCCAAAAAAAGCTGGAAGAATAACTTTCTATGAATGTCTATAAAAATTGGATGAGACTTTATGCCTGAACAAAGGATCTGCCTGGATCCTTTCTGTAAAAAAAACTTGGAAGCATGAATCTTTGCAGGACAAAGTCTGAAGTTCGCCAATGTGTCTTGCTGAACAAACTGCGATGAGAAAAACTGTTTTAATGGAAAGGTGATACAGAGAAGCTTCTTCCAAGGGTTCAAATGGCACATCTTGAAAGGCCTTTAGTACAATCTAGATCCATTTGAAAGTAAGAGTATTTGTCTTTGGCCTAATATTCTGAATTGCCTTAACAAATCTTTTGATTAGGGGATGCTCCACTAAAGACATATTCTTGAAGGCTGATAAGACTGCAATATGAACTTTAAGTGTAATTGAAACAATTTTTTTTGTCATATAAGAAATCTAAGATGACTGACACTGAGGCATCTTCTGGGGACAGTTTTTTGGTTAAGCACCACTTCCGGAAACATAACCAAATTCTATTGGTAATTTTCTTCCTGCTATGCAAAAGGACCTCAAAACCGGTGAAGATAATCCTTGTACTCTTATAACATCACTTTCAGTCTATAAGCTGTGAATCCCAGGGCTGCTGGGTTTGGATGGAAAATTGGTGCCTGGGACAAAAGGTTTTCCTTCACTGGAAGATGCCAAGTAGGACTGATAAAGAGTTGGAGGAGATCGGAGTACCAACTCCTTCTGGGCCAGAAGGGAGCAATTAGAATTACTTCTGTCAAACAAAGAGCAATTTTCTTCATTACTCTTGCCAGCATAGGAATTGGAAGACATATGCTAGGATGAAATCCCATGACTGGGCTAGTGTATCCACTGCCTCTTCGCCCTAACCTGCTGTCAGGGGAAAAAAAACTTTTGCAGATCTGCAAAAAAGTCTCTTGGTCTAGGCTCCATTCTCCTGGAAGCACCGACTTGCGGCTTAAAAAATATGCTTGAATATTGCTGCGACCAGAAATGTGGCGTGCTAGCAGACTTTTTAGATTTCTTTCTGCCCGAAAAACAGGATCTTTTTGATTCTTTCCCCCCAGATCCTTACTCCTGGAGCCCCCCTGGTGATTTATATAGTAGGCCACAGTCACATTGTCTGTGTGTATTCAAATATATTGACCTTTTATAATTGTTTTGAAGGCAAGTAGGGCTCTCCACACGGCTTCTAATTTTAGGGAATTTGCTATCAGATGAAAAAATTCTTTCCAGATCCCTTGCTGTACTATATTCCCTAGGTGGGCTCCGCAACCTTTGCAACTTGCATTTGTTGTGATGACTAGGGGAGGATCTGGAAACAAGGGGGAACCTTTTGAGAGATTTCTTGGTTGTAGCCACCAAGTGAGAGATTCTCTTAGTTTAAGGGGAACAAAGCGTTTCTGCCGCAGTGACGCCGCCTTCTGATGGTTCCAAACTGAGTTTATGTATTTTTGTACATCTTTCATATGAGCACGCCCCCACAGAACTGTTTCTATTACTGCTGAAACAGAGACTTTCCAGGCCTTGTTTTACAGACGAAATACTTTTCTGAAATCCGTGACCCCTCTCTCTGATTTTTGTCTTTTTTCTCAAGGAAGGAAGATTTTGCCACCTTCTGTGTTCCACAGCATGCCCAAAATTTTACTTCTATCAAAGGCTGCAGATTGGATTTTTCCCAATTTATTAACCAGCCCAGCGACTGAAATACCTTTAAGGTCTGGGATAAATGTTCCTGCAAAATCATGTGTCTCTGCCTTTAGCAAACAATTGTCCAAATATGGAATGATAGCAATGCCCTGGGTTCTTATATATATGCTGCTACCACCACAAACACCTTGGAAAAAAAACCCTTGGGGCACTTGATATTCCAATAGACAGGGCTGTGAACTGAAGATGTTCTGTTCCTGCTGGTCTTCTTATGGCTATCCTTAAAAGTTTTTGGTGACATTTTCTTATGGGAATGTGAAGGTAAGCATTTTGCAGATCTAGGGTGCAAATCATTTCTCTCTTGCGTAGCGCTAACAAGTTGGATCTTACAGACTCCATTTTAAATAAATTGATTCAGGAACCTTAAGACTATAATGGTTCTATATTTCTCATTTGGTTTTGGAACAAGGAAGATCTAGGAATAAACTCCTATGAACCTTTCTTCTTGAGGTACAGGGATTAGTACTTTCATATCCTTGAATTGCTAATTTCATAGCCTGTTTTACAGAGTCGTCTTTTGGAAGATGAGTCTCTATTGAATAACCTAAGTTTAGAGGACAATATTTTTAAGTGCTGCCGAGGGACTTGAGGGAAAAATCCTTTGGTAAGCAGCCCAATTCCCTTACTCTTGAAAAATCTTCTCACTGGGCCTGCACCCAGAAGCACTGAATCCAACCAAGTGCAGGCATGTGCAGCTGATTTCCCCCACCTAACGCAAAGTCTTGTGTTTGTTGGCGGATATCGGCTGAGTGTGCCTGCTAACGTACGGATTCAGTGCCTCTGGGTGCAGTCACAACTAGAAGATTTTTCTAGAGCATGGGCATATTGTCAGCCTGCGCTTATACAAATAATTCTTTAACATAAATTGGGTGGATATGAAGGATGGGGAGGGGGTAATTGGCAAGCCAGATAGATGTGGGCTGCTGAATGCCACAGGTATGCATATGACAGATTTTATTTGAGCAACAATATATCAGCCCCCACAAGATATATAAATTTGAAATCACATAAGAAGTTTAATTATAGTGAAATGTCACAAATGTTATTGTAAGAATGATATATTTTTAATTTTTAAATTATTATAAAGATAACTGGAAAAACAGTCACAATACATAAAGAGTAAAGGCAAGAACCTTGAATATTGTGTACTGTGCAGATATTAATCCTCATTATGCTGGGCTGTGCGTCATTATATGTGTTCTTGCACACTATTGCCCATTGTTTGATGGACTTCTCTGAGCATACACCAATGTAACAAGAGTTGTGTTTGTGCGGAAAGAGTTATCCTCGCTCATTATGATTGTAAGCTTCTGAATTAACTAGCATCCCCTACAATGTTTACATGTGTGTATTGCTTAACCCATAAGCTGGATCTTTGAAACTCTCAGGGCTGAAGCTCAAGGAGTAGGTGGTTATGCTTCAGTTCTTCAGTTATGCAAACTAAGTCTTAACCCTTTCTGTTGCACTGTTCATGTGCTGAAAGGCAGAATTTACTGGTCTATGAAATACATGGGCAACATTCACAGAGCACTGAAGATATGGCAGTAAAACTGTGGAAAGCCTATCTCGATCAAGAAATGCACCCAAAATGAAAGGCATTCAGCATCACACATTTGCCACTGTTGCAAAAAACATAGAAACAAGGTGAAAACCTGAAAAGGTCATATACACCTGATAGATAAGGCTAAGCAAAACACTTTGCCACAAATCTAAAACCTACTCCTAGCTCTGTCCAAAATGGTTATGGTCAGACCACAATTTCTGAACACACGTCTAATTACTTATCTTATCCAAAGATACTGAGACACCAGGAGATTTTGCAAAAAGGAGATTCCTTTAGACATGTCAGGGCACCACCTACACAAATTGTAACATTCTAATACATTCTAACCTTAATAAGGCTGAGAGACAAGCTTTGAAGCAGCTAAAGGAGGACAAATCGTTGGTAATCAAAAATGCTGATAAGGGAGGGATGGTAGTTGTTATGGATACTGAGACTTATAAGGTTGAAGCCATGCGACAACTGAACGATGTATCTACCTATCAAAAATTACTATCTAATCCATCTGAGGAGTTTATGAAAGCCCTTAAGGAGTTGGTTTTTAATGCACAGATTAATGGTGTCATTAGTTTGAAAATCAGGGATTATTTGATTCCGTTGGAGACAAAGGTCCCTGTTTTCTATCACTAACCTAAGGTACACAAAGCAGAGCGTCCACCTGTAGGTAGGCCAATTGTATCGGGGGTACAGTCTCTCAATGAGAGATTATCTGAGTTTATCGATATTTTATTACAGCCCTTGGTTCTACGTTTGGCCTCATATACACGGGACACAAAACACGTTTTACAGATTTTGGGTGATTGTAGGTGGCACGATTCTTTTTCTTGGGGCACGGTGGACGTGGTTTCTCTTTACTCTTGCATTCCACATGACAAGGGGTTATTGGCCATTTCTTATCACCTGGATAGGTATAGCACCTATGATAGTCTCTTGAAAGATTTTATCTTGGACGCTATTGCTTATTTATTAACACATAATTTTTTGTTTGACGGCGATTTTTACCTCCAAAGGTGTGGGGCGTCTATGGGTGCGAAATTTGCGCCCACTTATGCCAACCTTTACATGGGTTGGTGGGAAGAGTCCCACATCTTTGGGGGTGAATCGCCGCTGTTGGCACATATAGTACTATACAGAAGGTATGAGGATGATCTTATTTTTATTTGGAAGGGCACTGAAGGCACTTTTTCACATTTTGTGGGGAGTCTAAATCACAATGATTTAAATTTGAGGTTTGTAAGCGAACACGATTCGACATGTATCACTTTTTTGGATCTTCAGTTGAGGGGCATTGGAACCCTAATTGAGACCGACACCTTTAGGAAGCCTTGTTCTGGGAATTCCCTTTTGAGGGCTGACTCGTGCCACCCTAGTCACCTTTTCAAAGGGATTCCCTTGGGTCAGTTTTATAGACTTAAGAGGAATTGTAGTACTGAAAAGGCCTTTATCAAACAGGCCTGCGTTCTGAGGGATCGATTCTTGGAACGTGCATACACGATGAAACATTTGATACCAGCCTTTAAGAAATCCTTTCAGAAGGATCGGTTGGATTTATTGGGGAATAAGTTTAAGGATGGAGAAAAAATAAAATCTAAAAAGGAACTTACTATTCCAACCTTTGTAACAACATACAGTAGGCAGTTCCATAGGGTTAAAAATGTTATACAGGAATTTTTACCGGTCTTGTACAATGATCCCCAATTATCCTCTATTTTGGAAAAAGGTTGTAGATTCATTTCACGTAGGGCCCCAACTTTGGGTAATCATTTGTCTCCTACAGCAGTGCTGTCCAACTGGCGGCCCCCTCTGTGTGGCCCCCCACCTGTCTGGCTGCTTTGATGGCTTAAGGTGGCCATACACGCACCGATATTATCGTACGAAACCTCGTTTCGTACGATAATCGGTGCGTGTATGGCATGTCAGCGAGCCGACCGATATCGCAGGAAGCTGCTGAAATCGGTCGGCTCGCCGATCGGCCAAGTTAGAAAATTTTGATCGGGCGCCATAGAAGGCGCCTGACCAAAATTCTCCCTTCAGAGCTGAATCGGCAGAAGGAGGTAGAAATCCTATTGTTTCTACCTCCTTACCTGCCGATTCAGCCCTGAATGGTGTGTGGCGGATCTGACGATGTTTCATGCGACCGACGGTCGTACGAAACATCGTGAGATCGCCACGTGTATGGCCAGCTTTACTCTTGTGTAAGCTTTAAATGGTATCAGTCCTGTGATTAACTGCCCCCCTGCATGGTTAACACCTCAGATTCAGGCTGTAAACCCTCTGTATTGTTTAAACATGTAATCCCCTGTGTTGTTCACACCTTTTAATCTCTGCATTGTTCACCCCCTGCAGTGTTCACACCTCAGGCTCATCACCCACATTGTTCCCCTGTTCACACGTCAGACAGACTGTAAGAGCAGTAGAAACCCACAAATAATCCCTGCACACTACAAAAAGAACATATACTGAGGTGGTCCTGCAATTAAAAAGTTTTTTTATATATAGTTATTGTGCAGATGTATGCTGCCTGTGTGTGCCATACACACAGGCAGGGTAGGGAAGGCAGAGTATGGCACACACAAGCAGGGTAGGGCAAGCAGAGTATGGTACACACAGGCAGGGTAGGGCAAGCAGAGTATGGTACACACAGGCAGGGTAGGGCAAGCAGAGTATGGCACACACAGGCCAAGTATGGTACAAACCAGCCAAGAATGGCACACACAGTCAAAGTATGGCACACGCAGGCAGGGTAGGGAAGGCAGAGTATGGCAGGTTTTTGCTGTACTATAACCATTAATATGGGTATGGTTATGTGATAACACAGGTGTGATTTCAAGTGGGTGTGGTTTCAAAAAGGGGAGTGGTCAAAACTGGCTTCCATTATCGGCCCTCCAGCACGTAGGTCGGAAAAATTCCGGCCCTCGGTACCACCGAAGTTGGACAGCACTGTCCTACAGTATTAAAATAAGAATCAGCCAAGACTACTTGGCTTACAACCAAAGGAACATATCCTTGTGGGGCACGAAGATGTATCACGTGCACCCACATTAATTGTTCTACTGTATTTAATAGCTCCGTAACTCAGAGAGCATTTGAGATGCGCTTCTATGCGAATTGTAATACCCACCATGTGGTCTATTTATTAACTTGCGCTCGTTGCTCTATTCAGTATGTGGGATGTACGATCCGCTCACTTAAATGTAGGATGCGTGAACATATTGGGCTTATAACTGCAAGAAATGGGAATAGTCCGGTTTCAAGACACTTTATTAATTGCTGTAATGGAGATGAGACCATGTTACGAATTCAGGTAATAGATAGAATATTTCCGGATGAGAGAGGCAGTAATATGTGGACTAGACTTTTAAAAGCAGAGGTAAAATGGATTTTTATGTTGGGCACTCGCCATCCGTATGGCTTAAATTCTACCTTTGATGTAAATTGCTACATTCCTTCCAAGTAAGTTTGCTACAGTATCTCTATTAATATGTAAATTGCTAAATTCTCCCCTAGGGGAATTTGTTACAGTGTTTATGTGCTTTATACTCTTTTCGTTTTCTATGTTTTTAAATGATTTCAAGTGTGTGTGATGTCACTGATTAGCTGACTATTTAAACCTTGTATTGTTGATGTTCTGCATGCCTATGACTAAGTGCCCATGCGCACGAAACGCGTCAGGCACAATGCTTTTAAGGAAATGAATAAAGACTGAAGTTTTAGAGACTGTGGCTGTCCGGCGTGCTAAATAGAAGGCTGTGTTTCGTTTGAATTACACAAATTGTGCAAATAAAAGTGACCAGACTGAAACTGTGAAATAAACAAGCAAAAGTAATAACCAAAAAAAAGCCAAAACACAGAATAAAAGCTAAAGAACTAGTATAAAAATAGTGCAGTACAAAAGATGGTAAAGATGCCTGAAGGATGGACTGTATTCATCTCATAAGCAAGTAGTGTGTTTGGTACAGTTATAATTTTGGCTTTGAGTTTTTTATATTTTGCTATGTTAATTTTCAAATCATAGATCATTTCTCAAGCACCATTTATAGCACAGTTCAGCAAGTCTATAGCAGTTCTTGTTAGCAGACTGCTATATATAAACATAAAGCAGTTTCATTTCCCTCAAACATTTTGCTGATTCAGGTCTTAAATTTGTTAAAAAAAAAAAAAAATGCTGGTTTTAGTCATGCTAAAGACATTCTTTGCCTATATCTTGTACCACTTTTTTTTTTTTTTTTATTTCCTCCCCAAATTTCTATATACAATACATAGGGAGCCATTTAGTAATGTTCATATTTTTATTTCTGATTCAGACTTTTTCAGCTCTAAAAGTCACAGAAAAAAAAGTTGCAACTTCGAAACGTTGGGGGTTTCAGAGGTTTTGGTAAGACAATTCTAAAAACTCGTAATTTCGCGACTTTTTCAGTTCAGACTTTAGCAAATGTCAGACATTCATAGAAATAAGCTTATTCAATTTTTTAAAAAAATTGAAAATGTTACAGGTTTAGTAAATCTGCCCCATAGGTCATAAGGAAACTTGTGATATTATTTTAAAGGTTAAGGAAACTTCTAATTTGTACAGACTGACAAGCAAGCAAAGATTTCCTGACAAATCAACAACACTAAAAGAGTATGGGCCTGTTGTACATGCAAAATTCAACCCAATAGCCTAACTAAATATGCTATACTGAATAAACCTAGACAACCAGTGCCCTGGCTAATAGTGAAGACGTGAACAATCAAACCTTAGCAAAGAACATACTGTGCTCTACCTGTGAAAAAAAATAATGCACAACTAAAGCTTCTTATACACGCAATAATTGTAAGTATATAAATCATATTATACAAGGTAATCGGTCGTTTAGTTGATCAGACAGATTACAAAATTTTGGGTGGATAATGATTAAATCTGCGCATGTATAATATAATATTATTAAATAATTATTATTTACCTCTAACTGAATGAAAAACAGAGTCGTTAAAAAAAGCATAAAAATCATTGCACTAGATGTAAATTCAGTCAAAAACTTTCTTAATAACAAAGTTATTTACATGGTTCATGCTACACTTGTACTCACTTTTTAAAGGAACAGTAACACCAAAAAAAATGAAAGTTTTAAAGTAATTCATATATTACATACTGCTGCCCTGCACTAGTAAAAGTTGTGCGTTTATAGTACTATAAGACTATAGCAGTCTTACAGAAACAAATAGACAAAAGTAGAAAAGGCACAGTGATTAAAAGATAAGTTCTGTAGAATAAAATGATGTTTTATAGAACTTCTGTTATCTGCTATGTAACCTATGCCATTTAGCCCTATTTCAACTATAATAGCTACCACCATGGCTACACAGCAGCTTATTTATATTAGGGATGCACCGAATCTAGGATTTGGCAAAGATTCAGCCTTTTTCAGTGATTCAGCTGAATCCATGCTTCCGGACGAACCGAATCATTAAAACGATGTGACTTTTTGACACAAAAACAAGGTAGTTTTTTTTATTGTACATCGCACATGGTTCTTTATCTCTTCCTTGTCCTAATTTGCACATACAAATTTGCATTTGGTTCGTTATTAGGACAAATTCGGACTACAGGGTAGTCGAGGCAGGGCTGCTGCAGCACACAGGCTCCTGATTCTTTGTGCATTCCCAGAAAGCTTCTACCCTGTCAGGCATGCACAGAAGGCTCTCCTCTTCAACTAGCCTTTATTCGAAGAGATGAGGAGAGCTAAAAACGAAGAGGGGATGGGGCTTCACGCTGTACCAGGAAGAAGAGTAAAGGAGCTGGAGATTTCAACTTATAAATTAGAAACCAGATCACACTGAAAACAGGGACTAAAGTATGTTATTCTGAGGGTTGTTTAGAGTAATATTACAGATAGAAAAAAAGGTTCTTTAAGGCTGACAACAGATGGAATTGTGAAGGGAAAACACTGATACAATTAGCAATACAATTGGTCTGAGTATTAGTCTTGAACTACACAAAATGTTCTAGATGTCACTCTGCCACATTAATGCTTAGTGGTGCAGACATAAGACTTATTGAAACATCAGTAATGACACTGCAGGAGCTCACCATTCCTGCCCAGCCCTTGCTTTAATATTATGCACTGAACAAGTTCAAACAATAATTTCTAACATCAGATAAAGATAACCACCAGTTACTGTAGTTACTCTTTCACCATACATATATGTGACCCCAAAAACAGAATAAAAGCATGTACTTACTGCAATGACAATCATGCTGCTGTCTGGTCTCCATTCTGCTTGTTTATAATTTCCAAACTGTGCTGTTGCTTTTGCAGACTCTTTGTAACTGGCTATTAATACGCTGGGCTAAATTTAAAAAAAAAAAAAAAAAAAAAAAAAAGCAAACAGTTTTCACTTACAGTACTACAATAATTGAAAAACAGAATTGCATTTTTAAGTTTACCCTGCACTTACAGCTAATTACTCTTATCATACACAGTGTATATGTGTTGAGTTAAAAATGTAATGAAATGTGTACAGCTATATCTTATTCACAGGAGATAGCGTGTTCTAGTCTGTGCCTTTTTTTGCCATAAAGAGAACCTTGCCTCAGAAAGTATTTTACCAGGGGCCAGGGTTTTCCCTGTGGGTGGCACATTTTGCCTAAACAATGAAGTTTCAGATGGTGCCTGTGGTCCACAGCAGTTTTATAGATTTTAGTTTCATCAATGGCCTAAATGAATAATTGGCAAAGGCAAAAGTAATAAGTTTACCTAGTTGGGTCTTATTGTTACTGGAGAGGGCAGATGGAGATGTGATATAATATACATGAGTAATGTCAGCTGACACAATGCTATAACAAAATTCGGTCCTGCATCAGCTGGAGCAAGAGGCCACTTCTTGTATCCTTTTGCACCATGTCAAAGTCAGTTTTACAAAAAATTTCATTTGGAATAATTGAAGAATTGACAAACAATATATGGGGCACATTGATGAAATATTAAAATTAAATTTCCTTAACACTTTAATTAAATTACTGGATTATGGCATAACCCTTCCTATGCTGACCTCTCTTAAATCTTCCATATATTGTGTTACCAGTAAAGGTGGTGCAACAAAGATCAGAGAAATTTGGTGGCACACCAGACATAGTTAGGCCACTGACAGTTTGATGTGAAATCTTACTATTCAAATGACATTTTTTACAACAGGCTTTTACAACTATAGGATCTATTATGCAGTATGGAGCCTGAGATTTCCTGTAGTTCGGTGCACTACTTAATGATACATAATTATAATGTGCCAACTTTATGTACAAATTTGTGTATTCTGTACAAATGTACAGGATAAAAAAAAAACAAGGCCCGTCTAAAAGAGCTAATCAATTTTCGATTGTTTTAACTTCAACCTGATTTTATGCTAGCCTATTTAATATAAAAGAAAAGAAAGTATAGTTGCATTTATGAGTTGTAACAATGCATAGCCACCTCAAATGCCAAAACTAATCACAAGACATAATTGCCCTGACTTGCCTACTCAACTAATTCCTTTTTAATAAATGTTAATCTATATAATTGGAAACACACCAGGTATTAAGAACATCTGTTGCTAAATGGTACACAGTTGCTGCAGGACTACAAATTCCAACATCTTTTGCTGAGAGGTGATGGGAATTCTAACAGTAGGACAGTCATTTTTTACTCCTGTTTGAGAACAGTGCTGTTAAACTGGAGGCCTTGGGGGCACATGAAGCACCATAGGTTTTTCTTTTTATAGTCCAAATATTTCTGACAATTCTTTTCTAGGGCCAATTATTAAATAGGATCCTGATTTCTAATACTTATCCCTCCAAAAAAATTAATACATAAATAAAAAAAGTACAAAACAAAAGGTGGAAACTTTTAGCTGTTCAGATTACTGGTAAACCACTTTTAAGTTCACCTCAGGTAAAAGGCTCTGTGAAATCATGAAGACATGAAGAGATTGTTCTTCCCACATACAGATCTACTTTGCAACAAATTCTAAGATAACTTGTGAAATAAATCCATTGGTAGTCATAAGATACATATTTGCTTTCAAAGAAATCCAACATCAGTTGTATTCATTTCCATCCCATTTGGAAGCTAGCCAAACCAGAAGTGCCAAGACAGCAAGAACAGCAAACCTGAATCATGTCAGATACAGACACTGCAGATTATTTGTACCTCTGAACTGTAAACTCAAAACATATGGTTTCAACTATATTACCTAACAGCTGTATGAACATGCTGGTTCTGTAACTTCATAAATGAACATTACCTAAGAAATTTTGCATTATTATATGGGTATTTCTGCATCCATATTTTATTTTATATGGAGCTTTTCTTGGGTTTACACATAATACAAAAACTTTACACAATTATGTAACTGTATAAACGTAATCCATCTCACATACTGTTCTTCCATTAACTTGATGCCTTTTTTCTTTACATATAAAAGGCTTGGAACTTTCTTCACAATGTTTACATTTCAAAGTAAAGTCCCATATGCATATTTTTTCTAGCTATTACAATTTGCTTTAAAATGTTTGAGAATATGATATTTAAAAAAGAAGATAGCCTAACAAAACCTCTTTGATTTTCACATTTTATTACAAACTAGTTTTATTTCCCTAGCGTAGCTTTCACTTAAAGTGATACTGACACATTTCAGTTTTTGAAGGAATGTGTCTGTATGTATATGTATGTATATCTTTATTTATAAAGCGCTACTTATGTACGCAGCGCTGTACAGTAGAATACATTAATACAAACAGGGTGTTAATAAGATAATAGATAAATACAAAGTATAATAATAAATACAGATAAATACAGCAGCAATAAGTTAAGAGTCGAGGACACAAGAGGAAGGAGGTCCCTGCCCCGTAGAGCTTACAATCTATATGGGAGGGTAACTAACAGACACAAATAGGCAAATATAAGTGCTGTAGGTCACAGTGGGTGACACTACAATATAAGTGCCAGTTCCCAGATTAGGTGCGGGGCGAGTGCTCCAAAAGGTAGTCTTTAACCTTAGTTTTAAAAAGACTGGGGGAGGATTCTCTCCGGAGGAAATCATGGAGGGCATTCCAAATGTAGGGGGCAGCCAGGCAGAAAGGTTTAAGGCGGGAAACCGCAGTAGTAGTGGGGGGCGCAACCAAACGATTGCTCTGCGAGGAACGAAGGAGTCGGCCAGGAACATACGGAGACACAAGGGACGAGATGTAGTGAGGAGCAGAGGAATGGAGGGCTTTGAAGGTTAGGAGAAGAAGTTTGTAAGAAATTCTTTGTTTGATAGGAAGCCACTTTAGCAGGGGAAGGGCCTGAACTCTCCTGGATGAGAGGAGGAGAATTCTGGCAGCAGTGTTTAATATAGACTGTAGGGGGGAAAGATGGGAGTTAGGGAGGCCGGTTTCACTCTGCCTATAGCCCCCGCATCTCTCGATTTTTAGATTCCTTTTAATGTCTGCATTAAGGCAGTTACACATGGAACTACTTATAGCCAGCAACTATGAAATGGGTATGGAACCCATTATCCAGAATGCTAGGGACCTGGGGTTTTCCAGATAAGGGATCTTTCTGTAATTTGGATCTCCATACCTTAAATCTACTAAAAAATTCCAATAAATAAATAAATAAACAAACCCAATAGGAGTGTTCTTCATCCAATAAGGATTAATTGTTCTTAGCTGGGATCAAGTAAAAGGTATTATTTTATTTTAACAGAGAAAAGGGAAATCATTTTATAAAATTATTATAATAGTAGCAATTAGTCACCACAAGTTATCAGTGAATTGCTATCAGTGCTATCAGTGAATTGCCTATCTATACTGATGAAGAAATTGCATTGTTCCACTTCTTCAAATGGTCTAAACAAGTTGATCTATTAAGAAGTGACGGGTAACTACCCACCCCTCTTAGGCATCATACATGCTAGATAGCACCGCGGGCTGAACTGTCCAACCAAATTTGAGCATGTATGGCCACCTTAAGGTTGCAGCTGTCACCCTGGACTTGAGAGTAGTGTAAAAACCCAAGTAGTATCTCTAAACTCAACTAAAGACAGCATACAAAAAGCCACAAGGCTAGCAAAATTAGGTGACTAAATTCATACAGGCAAGCTTTTGATGACTTGGACTTGATAGAGGCTTTAGATTGTAAGCTCCACTGAGGCAGGGACTCGTAGAAATGCTGTATATTCTCTGTAAAGCACTACACAATATGTTAGTGCTATATAAAGAATAATTCTATACACTAGACTTAGACAGAGGAAAAAGAGGTGGAACAGACCAAGTTTGTAATCAAAAAGTTAATTCACATCTCCTGGCCCAAACATTTATGCTGGCAACCTAAAGGAGTTTTAAACATATAAGAATATGCCTTCAAATAAAGGTGCTAAATCAGCAGTTTACTGTTAGCGCATTCCAATAACATATACAGTATGGTTGCAGTAGAAAAAAAAGGTGTTTGCGCTTTATATCTAAATAAGTTACATAAATGTCGAGCTGCCAAGCAAGTTGTCCGAGACTTTATCTAGGATACTGTAATTCAACACATCTGAAATCCTATAAGGTACTTTCCAAATAAACAATGATCTACACAATAAGACCACTAAACTGCTAATAACAAATCTCAAAGAAAAATAAGAGGTGCAATATTATTCAGTTATGACCCACTACCTGAACAGAACTACAGTATATATTGCCACCGGCTTCATTAAAAAGCATCTCCACAATACTTACCCTGCTGTACCAAATACTGAGTTGTGTCTGGGACAACACCGAGAAAAATATCCTCTGGGAGTCTGGCTGAATGTGAAATGGCTTCTCCACAGTTTTTAGTGGACATAGCAGCCTTTTTGGCCACCCACTTAAAAAATACATGGTGCCTGGCTTTACCAATGAAAACAGTCAGTCTTATGGCTCCAGCACATATGCTAAAGCAAGGCCTGGGGTATCCCCACGTCTCTCAAAACCAACATTTTTTTACTAGTCCACTTTTAACTTTGAGAAGCGGTCTCCTTGTCCTGGTTAAGCAGCAGTAAGTGTTCTCATAGAGGAGTCATGTCTGTAGATACATGAGCAGAACTGCAAATCGCTCCTTATAAGTATCAATTTAGACATAAAGTGCAGCTGTAAGTAGACAGTAACACCGGGGAATGTCGTGCAAGCAATGTTACTTTCGGTCTGCTTTCTATTGAGCGCCCCTATGCCCAGGGGTATGATGAGGGCCGGATTAGCAGCTAGGTGCGGGATGCCACCGGATCAATCAATTCATTCAGCATATGGCAGTACGCAGCGCTCTGGTCCAGGCAGGTAATTAGTAAATCCCGCTGTCTCAATGCCTTTGCGACCTGCCATTTACTTGTTTTGCATCTGATATCTAGCGGCTGCGGCGTCCTGTCTGTCAGGACTATCTACGTTTCTACGTGCGTCTGACGAGTTAGGGGGCGGAGGCGCAGCGGCTAGTGCTGGCAGAGGCAGGCAGAGCACGTAGTGACGCAAACGTTACGTACGGACGGGAAGGGGGGGGGGCGGACTCTTTCATACTGAGTTGGAGGCTCAGTATGAAAGACTCTGGCGTCCCCAACTGTTGCTGAGAGGAAATGCTTAGGCAGTGATTTTGTTTCGGCGGCGTGCAGTATCGTCCTGGTCCACCTAGTTTATATCTAATTCACTTATACAGACGAGAAGGACGGACTCCTTATGGAATTGTATAGTTGTTCGGCTGCTCTTCAGTTTGGAATTTTAGCAGCTATCTGGGGTCCGATTTACCTAAGCAACCAGTTTGATTAAGAAAACTGGCATATGATTAGGAGAGAGAGTGGACAAAACAGATAAGTACAGGTATGGGACACATTATCCAGTATACCCGGGACCTGGGGTTTTCCAGATAAGGGGGTCTTTCTGTAATTTGGAACTTTATGTTTTAAGTCTAGTAAAAAATAATTTAAATGTTAAATAAAGCCAATAGGATTGTTTTGCTTCCAACAAGATCAAGTATATCTTAGTTGGGATCAAGTACAAGGTACTGTTTTATTATGACAGAGAAAAAGGAAATCTTTTGTAAAAATGTGAATTATTTGATTATAATGGAGTCTATGGGAGATGGCCTTCCCATAATGGGTCAAAATATTTCAGCCATGGCCTGACGAAGGGGTACGCCCCCGAAACGTTGCTTTTTGGATAAACACGCAGGGGCTAAGCCCTGCTTGCACTTTACTTGTTGTGCTGGCTGAAATATTTTGACCGGACTGTGTGGAGCATATGGGGAGAACATATGGGGAGACAAGTAAAAAATTGAGTGAGGAGCAGAGGAGTGAAAGGCTTTGAATGTCAGCAAAAAGATTTTGTATGCTATCATTTGCATAAAGGGATTCTGTCGTGATTTTTATGGTGTACTTTTTAGTTCTAAATTACACTATTAACATAGCAAATAATTTAGTCTACCATTTAAAAAATGCATTCTTAAACCAACAAATTATTTTTTAGCTGTAATATTGGTGTGTAGGCACCATCTCAGTGAATTGTGCCTGAGTCAGAGCTTTCAGAAGGAGCCAGCGCTACACATTAGAACTGCTTTCAGATAACCTATTGTTTCTCCTGCTCAGGTGCTATACTCATGTCTACCACTAGGTGGAGATGAGCGGGTTCAGCAAATGCTTTCTGAGTTTATTTGATGAATACTGAAATCTTCTCCAGCCTTCAGGAAACCTTTCTGGAAGGGCAAAGGGTCTGGAATGTCATTGTTTTAATGTATGTAGGGCTAAAGTTCCCACTGCTTCTTACTGTATGTTATATTTTTGTGGTGCCTCAACCCTCTGTCTCTCACTGTATTTAATGTATTTTGGGTGCCACTACTTCTTCCCCTCATTGTATAAGGTTTTCAGGATCTGGAGTTATTGTTCAAAGAAGTCACCATTTGCAATTGCATACTGTGTGTACATATATCTATATATTCTTTTCTGTACAAGCTATTTGAGACTAATGGCATATGGAGCAGTTTTTTACAGTGCATTTTAGCTGGCACAGAAATACCCTAAATATCGGGAGGCAGTTTTGCCTTTTTACCCTACCCACTCACTAAGACTAAGGGCACATGGAGCATTTGCTGTGCTGCTCTTAGCCTGTGTTTTTATTTCTGCAGCTTGAGAGAAGGGGATCCACTCCTTTATGCATCTCAGTAAGACTGCACTGACAAGTACAACTTAGCCTGAATTATTGCTTTTGCGTTTTTAGGTCGGTCCCCACTCAGCTCTGCTTTGTGTAGCCGAGCCGAAGTGGAAGATGTACTTGTCAATGCAGTTCTACTGAAATACTGTAGGGAGCAAATCTGCTTCTCTCAGCCTGCAAAAATAAAATACAGTTTGAAAGCAACTGAGTGAACATTCTGTGTGCCCTCAGCCTTAGTAAGTAGGTAAACAGGCAAAACTGGCTATATTGCCTCCCAATAATTTAGGACAAATTTAGGACCTTGAACAAAGAAAGGTGTCTGAGGACCACACCACCACCATCTGGAGAACACTTAAAATAGAACTTTTTGGCTTAAATGAGGAGTGTAACATTTGGAGAAAGAAAAACACTGCAGCACAAGAGACTTATCCCATCTATAAAACACGGTGGGTGGGAGTGTTCTGGTTTGGGTCTGTTTTGCTGCATATGGGCCTAGATGGCTTACCATCATTGATGGAACAATGAATTCTGAACTAAGCCAGAGAATTTTAAAGGAAAATATCAAGACATCTGTCCGTGAACTGAATCTCAAGAGACAGCGGGTTATGCAGCAATACAATGATCCTAAACACACAAGTCGCTTTACCAAAGAATGGTTTAAGAAGAATAATTCATACCTCCCAACTGTCCTGATTTTTGTGGTACAGTCCTGATTTTAACCTTTGATCTACTGCACTGAAATGCCAAAAAAGATACAAAGTTTCTCAAACTTAATTAGATAAGTAGGCTTTTTGCAGAGAGCCCAGAATACTTAACACCTGCACTTAGATATAATTGTAACTGATAAGATAAACAGGTCTCATGGGGGAACTGAGACTTGCATCTTAAATGGCAATTTCACCTTCATTAGCAACTGTAATAACACATAACAAGACTCCAAAATGCCCAGAAATCGTATGTAACCTGGCAAATTTTGTAAAATGGACATGGTATTTAGAGGGTATTTTTTTTAAATATTGGGAGGTATGGAATAAAGTGAATGTTCTGGAATGGCCAAGTCAAAGTCCTGTCTTTACTCCAATTGAAATGTTGCGGAAAGACCTAAAACAAGCAGTTTATGTGAGGAAACCCACCAACATCCAACAGCTGTAGCTATTCTGAATAGAGCAGTGCTGTCCAACTGGCGGCCCACGGCCCCCCTCTGTGTGCCCCCCCCACCTGTCTGGCTGCTATGACATCTTAACTTTATGTAAGATTTAAATGGTATCAGTGCTTAGATTAACTGGCCCCCTGCATGGTTTACACCTCAAATTCAGGATGTAATTCCCCTGTATTGTTTAAACATGTAATCTCCTCTATTGTTCACACATTTTAATCCCTGCATTGTTCACACCTCAGACTTTAAGACCCCACATTGTTTACCTGCTCACACCTCACACCTGTAGGAGCAGTGCCAGCCTTGTGTCACTGTATGCTGCCTGTATGTGCCATACTCCGCCTGCCCTATGCTGCCTGTGCTTTTCTAAGTGATCCGGCCCCCCGTCTTTTTGTGGCGCCGCTCCGAACACCCTGATTTTCCCATTGACTTTGACAGGGAAGATTTTCAAGTTGCTGCCACTCTTACAGCTTTGAAGCTACACCCCCCAAACTTGAATAACATAATCATGGGGTCACCCTGAATGAAACAGCGACATTTGTTGAATGACTCCAAAGTGGGAGGGGCCAACAACAGCCAATTAAATTTCACTCATTGACTTTTATGGGGAAATTGAAACTGCTGCCAATCTTACAGCTTTGAGGCTACACTCCCCAAACTTGAATCACATAGTCATGGGGTCAGCCTGAATGATGATTGATTGGATGATTGTTGGATGCCCAAAAGTGGGCAGAGCTGTGAACAGCTAATCAGATTTTACCTTGACTTGGTAGATATTTAACCTGCTGCCATTCTCACAGTAATAACACTGGGGCCTCAAACTTTGCAGAGTTAGGCACCAGGTAACTGTGGTTCAAGGTTAGAAAAAGTGGGAAGAGCCACCAACAGCAAATCGGATTTTACCTTTTGGCTTTTAATGGGGAAATCCAACCTGCTGCCAGTCTCACAGTATTAACACCAGGATCCCCAAACTTTTCACAGTTGGTCACTAGGGGACTGCAGTTTTAGTTTTGAAAACTGGACGGAGCCACCAACAGCCAATCAGATTTCACCAATTTAATTTTATTGGTTTGATGCCAGGGTTCCCCAACTTTACTGGGTGACTACGTACTCAAGGTTAGAAAAAGTGGGTTGGGCCACCAAAAGCCAATCACATTTCTTTCATTGTTTTCAGTAGGGAAATTTTAACTGCTGCCATTCTCACATGTTTAATGTCAGGGTCCCCAAACTTTGCACAGTTTGTCACTGGGTAACTATGTTCCAAGTTTAGAAAAATGGGCGGGGCCAACAACAGGCAATCAGATTTCACCTATAGACTTCATATGTTTAAATCTAAATTGCTGCCATTCTTTAAATATTAATACTAAGGTCCCAAAACTTTGCAGAGCTAGTCACCAGGTAACTGAGGTTCACCAAAAGCCAATCAGATTTTAACTATTTATTTTCAATGAGGAAATTCAACCTGCTGCCATTCTCACAGTATTAACACCAGGGTCACAAGGGGACTGCATTTTTAGGGTTTAAAAAAGTGGGTGGAGCCACCAACAGCCAATCAGACTTCACCTATTGAATTTTTTTGTGTTTAAATTTAAAACCTTTCTCAGGCTATTTATGTCAGGGTTCCCAAACTTTGCACAGTCAGTCACTGGCTGACTACATATTCAGGGTTAGAACAAGTGGGTGGAGCCACTAACAGCCAAATTAAATTGGTTTAAATTTAAACTGATGCCATTGTTTAAGTATTAATTCCAGGGTTGTTAAACTTTCCAGAGTTAGTCACTGGGTATTTGCCATTCAAAGTTAGGAAAAAAAAAGTGGGCGGAGCCACCAACAGCCAATCACATTTTACCTATTTACTTTCAATGGTGAAGTGTAAAATGCCGTCAGTCTCCCAAACTTTGCAAAATTGGTCACTGGGGGACTGCAGTTCAAAAATAGTAAAAGTGGGTTGGGCCACTAACAGCCAATCAGATTTCATCCATTGAATTTTATTGGTTTAAATTTAAAATGCTGTCATTCTCACACTATTTATGCCAGGGTGCCCACTGTTTGTCACTGGGTGACTTTGACTCAAGGTTAGAAAAAGGGGGCACACCCACCAACCACCAATCACAATTTACCTATTGACTTTTATTGGTTTAAATTTAAACTGCTGCTGTTCTTTAACTATTAATCCTAGGGTCCCTAAACTTGGTCACTGGGTAACTGCATTTCCAGGTTAGAAAAAGGGGGCGAAGCCACCAACTGCCAATCAGATGTCACTCATTGACTTTCAGTGGGGAAATTTAAATTGCTGCCATTCAGACACAATTAAAACCAGAGTCCCAACAACGGCAGAGCCAACAACGGATCAGATTTCATTCAGTTACGTTTTTCAACCCAACATGAAGTTTGTTCTCAAACTTCCCTTTCTAGTTCACTCTACCATTTAAAATGTTAATCTTGAATCAACAAATGTATTTTTTAGCTGCAATATTGGTGTGTAGGCAGTAATCTTAGTGAATTGTCTGAGCTTTCAGAAGAAGCCAGTGCTACACATTAGAACTGCTTTCTGGTAACCTATTGTTTCTCCTGCTCCCATGTAACCGGAAGAGTTATGAGCTGGACCTGGATATTTTACTATTTAGTGCTATTCTGATATCTACAACTTTTAGCAACACTGTTAGGTGTCAGGGAGCTGCTATCTTGTTACCTTCCCGTTGTTCTGCTGATCGGCTGCTGAGGGTGAAAGATAGGAGGGGGTTGATATCATTCCAAATTCCAGCGCAGCACTAAAGAGAGCAGAGCACAATTCACATGGCTGTAGCACCCTGGGAAATAAAGAAAATGGGTAGCTCAATTTAAAATTTTATAATTATTAAAAAATTCAGTGAAGGATTCTGCTGGAGAAGCGCTATTAACTAATCCATTTTGAAAAAACATGTTTTTCCATGAAAGTATTCCTTTAATCTCTCAAATTCCTGTAATTAGTTGAACAATACATGGGATATCGGATAACTGGTCTGAATAATAAATAGTGGCTGTACAATACAAGTTTTGCAAAGATTTTTTAAAAATTCACAAAATGTTTAACTTTAGCAAAGCAATGCAGCTGAGATTTGAAAGATACACTTACATATTTTGTTAGAATGTGGTTTTGTGAGGGCCAACTTACTTTTATCCAAAACATTGACCTTGCAATCTAAAGTGCAGAGCTTTTAAAAATTTGTGATATCTACTACCCAGTGGCCCATTATCCAAAAATCTCCAAAATTACATGTTTTATTGGGTCTTATTTATGTCTATGAAGATTCTCAATTATCCAGGTCATGATATACAGTATCTGGTAGAATTAACTGGACTTTTCTGAGTTTTTCTTTAAAACGTTTCACCACTCATCCGAGTGGCTTCTTCAGTTCAAATGACTGGTAGGGAATTCCCCGGTATTTAAACCCTTGAAGATAGTACAGTCACAGACATCCAATCACAATGGTTCCATTGAACTTATTCAGTTAGGTGTTGGCTGAACTCTGCTGTCTCTGTGCAAAACATATACCTTACATACAGAAATTATCATTCCTGACGCATACCAAAGAATATTACAAAGACTTTTACTTCCTGAGGGCAATAGTTCTTAAATGGAGACCAGAAAATCCCCTTACCTTCTGTTTAAAATAGATGAATTCTTCCCTTCCCATCTATAAACTCTCCTATATAGGCAGGGGTTGCCAAAATATGTTGGTCACAATCTGAAAGATCTTGAAATTTGGTTGGCAGTAACAGGGTTAAACAGAATGTTAACCCAAAGAAAAACATTTTTTTACAAGATGTAAGAAGATATTCTAGTTAACATTCCAATATAGAAATCCCACAATACATAGAATATTCTGTGATTAACAGACCTGAAAAGGAGACTAGAAGCATGGAAGGTATGGGAAGATACGTTGTTTCTGTAGCTTGGCAAACCAAGAAAAGAAAAGCAAAGGATTGACAGAATTTACAAATAACTTTGAAATCATTGTACATTACAGTGTATTGAAAGCTGCATAGGTTTACAAGTTGCTTCATTATTCAAAAAATGTCATTATTTGGGTGATCAACTGTAAATATAGCTTTTAAACTCTAGAGGTCACTAGAGCTCTACATAAAAGCAAATCCACAAGCAGGTTTGCTTCTAGTTAAAATGTTTATATTGGTGGGGATGTTTTTGTAATGGGGTTGCAATAAAAAAAAATTCAATTAAAGAATAATTATTTACACTACATGCCAATGTTCTGGAACTAGCTACTCATTAATTTACTGGGCTGTTGGAAGTTTTTACTGCAGTCCATTTTAATTCTGTTCACTAATAAACCTAACTTTATGATTGCCCATAGAGCATACTATATAACTAAAATACAACTTAAAGGGGACCTGTCACCCACACATAAAAAGCTGTATAATAAATGTCCTTTAAAAATTAAACACAAAATTCCTTTTTTGATTAAATCATCCATACCTGTTATAAATTTATTTAAAAATCTGAGCTGTCAATCATATACTGCTTGCCCTACCTTTATGCCTGAGGCATTGAGGCGGAGCAGGCAATATATGATTGACAGCGCAGATTTTTTTATTACAATTACTTTAACTTTCTATTCAGCATTTTCTAGATATCACCTAGATAACAAATGCATAAGATTTTGGGGTGATATAAAGCTTGCCTTAATAACAGTGTACACAAAATGGCGCCTGCCTGCTTGCTGTGACAGTAAATTCCAAGACTGAGGGGAAATAAAAAATAAATAATTTATACAGTGTAAGTAGTTTATTTTGCTCTACTAACATGATAGAAAAGGATTTGGAATTATTTGTTAGGGTGACAGGTCCCCTTTAAACTTCCTAATATAGAACATACTATATGATGGTGCTGTGCAGTACAGTGAGATGGTCAATGAATGAGTTGTAGAGCAGTGGGGTGTAAAGATTTTTCATTTTCTCTAGGCCTGTGTGGTATTGGGAGGAGAATTCAAACACATTTTAGAAGTTACTGGGTTTTAGGTACCCCTAAATATTGGAAATAAGATATTTTTTATAAGCTGATACTGAAACTGCTTATTTTAACTGCCCCACAGGCCCCCCTATACCTCTTCAAGGTCTTCTTATTCTAAAGTTATGTCCCAAGCCTTAAAGGACAATGAAAGGTTAATATAAATTAAAAGTAAGTCTAAAGGCATTCTTTTTAAGTACTTACTGCATGTCTAAATTCCCAGATCCCTGCTTGCTTCTCTCAGATATGGTGCTGGCAGCCTACAGCAGTGTGAAGACTACAGTGACATCACTGAAATCTCTCTGTCCTTCCTGTAGGCTGCCAGCGGCAGCCTTCCTATTCTCTGAGCATGAGTGTAACTTGATCCTGTCTCCTGTTCTGAGCTACACATGCCCACCAGCCAATCAGAAGCGGATCTGGCAGAGGGGAGGGGGGGGGGAGGGAATGAAACACATGTGCAGTATGAAGCAAGGAGGGAAAGGAAGGGAGAATACCTTTTTAGAGATGGCTGCCTGTTCTAGAAAATGTGAAGTAAGTGTGACTGAGTAAATATTTGATTAGGTGAGACAAAAGTTTGCCGTTTTTACTAAACAATAGGAGGACTATTGGGCAGTTTGCTTTTGAAATTTTGACTTGCATTCTCCTTTAATACATGCAATGTTCGACTGGCCCACAGGGATACCAGGAAAACTCCCGGTGGGCCCAGGTGTCAGTGGGCCCTCCTGCTTCTAACCATTTGGCCTAATTCATGGAAATTACTTATTTTTCTATGGGAACAAAGCAACTAAATATATAGAAGAATGGATTATAGTAAGTAAAGATAAAAAACAAGGGAAATATAGAGATGGAGTAAGAAGAGGATGAAAAATAGTTTATAAAGTGGGCCCATGGTCTAAGGTTTTCTGGTGGGCCCCTGGCATCCCAGTCCGACACTAAATGCATGTATATGCCACAACTTTTTATTGGGTAACCATGGATCATTTTTAGGAGGTTCTTGTCGGTGTTTTGAAAGGCCTAAACATGTTTCTTGAATTTGTAAATAAATAATTTGTAGTGCATCCATGGCTACAAAGTCCTTGTTTTGATTTTGCTCCAGATAATTACCTCCTTTTCTGCACATGCTGACTCACAGCAAAACCACCGAATGTAAATTTGGAATTTTGTAGAAAAATATTTCAACAGAGCTTGTGGAAGGCACCAATGCTGATATGTCATAAAAGAGATGATTATCAAGGCTGACTTATCTAGAGAACTGTAAAATGTATATTCTTCCTGCTGATTGCAATGGTATAATACATTCAGTGTCCATGAGGTACCGTATATACTCGAGTATAAGCCGATCCAAATATAAGCCGAGGTACCTAATTTTACCTAAGAAAACTGGAAAAACGTATTGACTCGAGTATAAGCCTAGGGTGGGAAATGCAGCAGCTACTGCTAAGTTTCATCAAAATAAATACCAATAAAATTACATTAAATGAGGCATCAGTGGGGTATATGTTTTTAAATATTTATGTCAAATAAAAACTGTAAACTAGCTCTGTAAGTGGAGGGTCAACAAAAACAATTGTTTTATCAACAATGATACCTTAAGTACTTAGCAACCAAGCTAAAACACAAAGAGTTAAAATCCTTCAAAACTATATATAGTTTATATAGAATATAAAGTGAAATGTCTAGTGCAGAATGGGACAGGTGAGGATGGTAGATGAAGATAAATTTGGGAGCGGGCCAGGGCACTGGAGGGTCTGGTTGCGGTGGCCTAATTTGCACACAAAGGACAGAGAGTGCTAGTTTGGAGGGACCCATGCCAGCCAACTCGAGTATAAGCCAAGGGTGACTTTTTGAGCACATTTTGGGTGCTGAAAAACTAGGCTTATACTCGAGTATATACAGAGTACTAAGCCAGACATCTAGTTAACTGAAAGTAATATTGCATGAACCTCACAGGGGGCTTCCACTGATTTAAATCTGAAACTTCATGTGTTGAAAGACAAACACATTCAAAGAGAAGAGATTCAAACAAAGCATTTATGAATAACTCAAACTCTAAATATTACTCAAAATCTGTAACTATGCACAATGTGCCATGTTTCTGATAAGTAGTTAGATTTGGATGTATAGGCAAAGTGGTACAGCATTTTTAGGTTGGAGAGCCGAGGACTAGCTTTTAAAGCAGCTGACTTTGATGTGGTTTGCCTGAGTCTTCTCTCCCCAGCTGCTCTACTACTTGCGAGCAGGGAGGGAAGATTTTACAAATATAGATGAAGCAGACCCTGCGGTCTGGATCCCCTATTCCCGCCCCCCCCACACACACACAACCACCACGACCATAGGGTCTGCTACCTCTAATGTTATGCCACTGGCTTCTTATTTCTATTATGGATATTTGTTTTTGTATTATTGTATTCAAAAACATTTTTTCTCTGTACTGTCTGTGTCCTTGCTGTTTATGTGTAGCTTGGGAGCCCTAAGGTGAGGAGTTAAAGCAGGCATATGGGCATATATGCATAGCCATTGCCTGTCTTTTAGGAGGCTTTGGGCTGCACTGAAAATGCATGTGCATCCATAGATTGTTTTAGATCTTCCAAACAAGAGGATGTGAAGTGTAAGATTGGTTGACACATATACCTTATTCTATAAAAGAGAGTTATATTGTTACACTCTAGCCTTGATGAAACCGGTCAACTCATCAATACATGATGTCAGTGATTTGCATGGGCTATAAATGAATTTATGCTGTTTTAACTTCCAAGTTTAGCAGTGTTTTATTGATTGCCACGGGTGTATACTGTTTTATTTAACACAGCAGAATACAGCGTTATAATGAAAATTAAACATTCCAGTGAGATACAGTTACATCTTTTGGCAGCTAAATGCCAGGAAATCTGCTGTTCTCTCCTTTTAGCCAATGTTAGGGAGCAGGGCAAATATTACAATATGAACCTTTGTTTCTTGTGAAATAGTATTTTTTTATGAAATGATTTTAGTGGAAGCCACATGACATTTCAATTCCTTTGCCGGAACTTTCTATTCTGTGTCAGATAGAAACTAAAAGTAAACTTCTAATGTGATAGGAGAAGGCTAGCTAATCCAATTAACCTCTTTTTCTTTCCATAAACAGATTGTGCAATGTAAGACAGTGGAATGAAAGAAACAAAAATGTCCCCTCAAAAATGCCCCCTCAGCCATGACACCAAAGGAGGAAAAATGCACAAAATTAAAGGACCAGTAACAAAAAAAAAAAGTGAAAATATTTGATTACATTTAAAGTTTGTATCTGTTGACCAACTACCTACAAAATATGTATTGGTAACAAATGTCCTATTTACTCTTAGAAAGGCTTTCATTTTATTGTCCTGTAAAGAGACATGAATGCCATTTTCCCTGCTGTGTGAGAACTGAAATCATTGTGTTTTACATAGCTTACCTGTTATCTGCAGTATAATCATTGGTCTTTTTATCCCATAGAATGACTGTCCCATGGCTACAGAACAGCTTATTTATATAAAATATAGTAGCATTTCTAGCAATGTTACTTTGCTAAATATGCATTTTTTTTATCAGTGCAGGGTAATAGTACATCATATTTAAATATGTATTTATTTTTGGCTGTTTAAAGGAGAAGGAAAGGGTTAAAATCTCGACTCCATTAATGCAAAGTCCTAATGTCCCTGTAGCTGATCGCTATATTTTTTTTACCTTTTATATGCTGTATATTCCCTGCACTGTCCGATTAAACTGAACACTATATATCTCCTATTTTGGCCGCCATTTTTTATATTTAAATTAGTCCAACATGGCACTGCTTAACCTAATGCGCCTGCGCAAATCTTCTTCCTCCCCCTAGACGCGAGCACGACATGCAGTGCTGTGCAGAGGGTCCGTGGGAAGAGGTGCGCTCCTGCTTGTGCTTGTGCCGGTCTTAGGGGCTGATTTACTTACCCACGAACGGGTCGAATGGAGTCCGATTGCGTTTTTTTCGTAATGATCGGTACTTTGCGATTTTTTCGTATGTTTTGCGATTTTTTCGGATTCTTTACGAATTTTTCGGATCCAATACGATTTTTGCGTAAAAACGCGAGTTTTCCTATCCATTACGAAAGTTGCGTAAAAAGTTGCGCATTTTGCGTAGCGTTAAAACTTACGCGTAAAGTTGCGCATTTTGCGTAGCGTTAAAACTTAACGCTACGAAAAATGCGCAACTTTTCGCGTAAGTTTTAACGCTACGCAAAATGCGCAACTTTTTACGCAACTTTCGTAATGGATACGAAAAACTCGCATTTTTACGCAAAAATCGTATTGGTAACGAAAAATTCGTACAGAATCCGAAAAAATCGCAAAACATACGAAAAAGTCGCAAAATGTTCGTTTTCAAGTCGGAACTTTTCCAATTCGGGTCGGATTCGTGGGTTAGTAAATCAGCCCCTTAGTGTCTGTGCAGGAGCGAGGCATTATGGGAATCCTCTTTACCCAGCTCAGCGTATTTTCTTCCTGTTTGGCTTCTGATCTTCTGAACAATTGAAATATGGGGAGACTTAAGGGCACTATTGAGACAACTGAAGGTATGCCTGCAGCTTGAGATTAACTCTTTAGTAGCCTTTCCTTCTCCTTTAATGGCCCTAGTTTCTTTAAAATTGCTGCAATCATTTTGGCACATTACATTTTTGAATCAGATTTTCTAGAATGAGTAATTAACCAGAAAAGATAAAAATGAAAGAATTTAAATGTGAAATTTCGTAAGAGCAGCTTAAGAATAATGGCTCTTGCAGTATTTTGATGGCTGTTATGGTCCAAACTCACAAATCACTCATGCACTTGAATGGAATACTTGATGATAACTAAGCTACTGTTTTTTGTTTATTTTTTCATTTCTTTTGAATGTATTTATTTATGTTTATTTCCACGTGTAGCCACCATTGGGTATATTGCCAGATCACACTAGGTGGAGGTAATGCACCAGGTATCAGGTGCCTGCACGGTTAAATAAAGGCTTTATTTTTATCCTGTGCCAGGCAGTACTACTTAGAAATTCTGTATCAAAATGTGTGCAACATGTTTAAATAATTAAATAGAATATATATATATATATATACTATTTAATATTATTTAATAATTACATTTTATATTTGACTTAAGATCATACTTTATTCACGCCTAGTCATTTTGTGAATT
The DNA here is from genome assembly GCF_000004195.4 of Xenopus tropicalis. Classification (NCBI taxonomy): domain Eukaryota; kingdom Metazoa; phylum Chordata; class Amphibia; order Anura; family Pipidae; genus Xenopus; species Xenopus tropicalis. The sequence continues at coordinate 127,006,815 of NC_030677.2, forward strand.
GCACATGTATATTTATATATTGGTTCATTATCTATATATATTATGAGTGATAGGCGGAAATGTAATTCACAAAGTTTTTTAATCCAACTAGCGTTTCAACGATTGACCTGTAACACAGTCATAAATAACAATCAGCTGACTTGCTTACAGGAAGACTAGGCAGGAATAGCAAAGGATCTGTTCCTTTAAAAAACAAAACAAAACTGGTTATACAAATAGGGAAGAGAAACAGCTGAGTCACTACTGTACACGAGAAAATCTAATTTATCAGATGTTTTCCCAGCAATATATGGCTGGGATTTTATGGGTTTTTTTTAAACTTAGCCACTAACACAGTCATGGACGCTGCTGTGTGTGCAATACGTGCTTTACTTAATTCAGCCGTTTTAGCCATTATACTTTTTTCTGCTAAGGGACAGTCCCAAATGGCAACTTTGTAGTATAGGTCATGCTATACCCATTTTAACTTTTCTTTTTTTAACAGGTTTAGTTTTCATAGAATTTTATGTTTTAAAAGCCCTGAAAGTTTTGTTTTAATTTCTGTGAGCAAAAGTGATCTACCATTAAGCAGATCGTGCAATTAAAAAAATACTTATTATTCCATGTAAAACATTCCTATTAATAATAGCGGCATGCATGATACGTTGCACTACAAATCAATGTTATTTAAGGCAGTCAGTGCCACTATAGGTGTCCAAAGGTGGGGAAAGGAGGGTTACTTGCCAAAGGAGGGCTAGACTAAGGTCACAAACCTTTAGCAGTGACGATTTGTGCCTCCTATAGTTGGCCATACATGTTAAGATCTGCTTGTTTAGTGAGGTCGCCAAACAAACAGATCTGTCCAATTTTGGCAAGATATCAGTTGGGGAGGCCCATCAAGGGTCCTGATACACAGGCAGATAAGCGGTGGAATCAGCAGCTTAAATCTGCCCATGTATTGCCCCTTAACATGTCCCCAGTATCTCCCCATCTTCTTTTCTGCTGATTCACTGCACATGCTCTGTGCTGCTGTCACCTACCTGAGCTTAGACACTCACAATATACTGTATATATAGAATACAAATGGCACAAAACAAGGCTAGTAAATAATACAGCTTATTAATTCATGCCAGCCCTGAAACCAGGCTGCATCAGAAATGAATAATCAGCCCTGTAGCATCAGCATCTATGACAGACAAACCTCATTTTCTGCTTGAAAATTTGTGACAAGCCCCTAAGCTTGGCTTTTCTACAGCTGCTCAGAGCACAGTGAGCATGTGAGTATGTGAGTATCACTGACACTGCTAACAGAATCCAGTATGGTGACCCCCTGTGACAAATTTGAAGTATTGGATTACTACTACTATATAGATGCTGAACCTTTAGGCTGGTGCAACAAGTTCAATATATAAAATATGGAATTTCTAGCCATATTCATTTTTAGGGTTTAGATCTCTTTTGAGAAGTACCACTGAAGTACCACTCCTTCTCAGATTACTCTCTGCCATGCAACATTTCAATGTGTCTTGGAATGCTTAGACAATAAGAGCCTTATTTATTGCTGTGTAAAATAAATGGTGACTTTATCAAGGTGTGTTTTATTTTATGCCATATGAACGCTAGATTTGACTCTGTTATTTTACGCCAATTCCTTGTGTAAGTAAGCTCTGGCAAAAGTGTAGAAAATAATGCTGTTTTTTACACAGTGAAGCCATTTGTACCAAATTGTGTTTATTATACCATATAATAAGCAGGAAGTCAAACAGTTTCTACACATGTTTACAGTTTACATTCATGTTGGAGAAAAACAATATAAATGATCTGAATATAAAAACTAGTTAACAGTGTTTATCCAACATATATGTATGTTTTAATGTGCAATAACAATTTCATTATATTGTAATAAAGTGCTTATATTTTTATTTCATGTACTATAAAACTGATTATATAATAAGTAACTTATACAAAAAAAGTGACTTAATGCAATACTTTTTGGCAAGCAATGATCAAAATGGAAGAACACTGGTCTTCATTTATGGTCTTTTTGTTAAGTAAAGTGCTGTCTGAGGTGAAGTTCTGATCCTGCTCCTCCTTGGTTCATTTATTTATTTTAGTATAGCCCAGTGGGCATGCATTAGAGGAAACATATAGCATAACTAAAAATTCCCCCCAAACTTGCCGGCAATAATGAAAACTGTATGGTGCTGGTTTCTCTCTGGGCTAAACATGATCATTATCTTTAAAAATGCCCTCTATTAGAGCTCCTTATAGATCTGCTATGGTACATGTTTCAAAAGAGGGGTGGATGTGTCCTAAAGGTCCATGCCAGAAGCACAGTAGGAAGGGGATAGCTAATCACAGCCCTACATTTACACAAGCAAAGAAAGGCTTCAGTTCTCTGTCAGGTCAGTGCTGAGTGTCGCTGGCTCCCCTGCACAGCCTGAGAAAGGAGGCATCAAGATCAGTCGAACAGATTGGTGGGACTAGTAGTTTTTGGAGAAATTTTCAATAAATCTGCTCGGAACACAACTTTTGAAAGCACATTCTTACTATATTTAGAAGAGTATCATGTACTAGTAAATTCTTCTTCTTATACAGTATGGGGCACATTTACAAAAGCACGAACGATCCGAGCGTATTTTCGCCGATTTTTTTCGGGCGTCCGCACGACTTTTTTGTACGGCGCATGACTTTTTCGTACGGCGCATGACTTTTTTGGCCGTTTGCGCGAAAAAAACGGAAAGGTTTTACCGCTGTTTACAATTGTTCGGTACGAAAATTTCGGTACTTTCGGATCGCCAATACGATATTATCGTGACTAATACGATTTTTTCGTAAGCATTTTCGTCATATATGCGATCTTCCAAAATTTTCGTTTCCAATACGATTTTTTCCCATTCATGATTCGGATTCATGGATTAGTAAATGTGCCCCTAAGTCTCCATTATGGGAAGGGGTCCCTGGGAAGGTATGGTGCTCAAGTAAAATTCTTTTTTATCCCACCCCATTCTGCATGAGGTAAATCAGTAGTATTGAAATGCTCCCATCCCACTCAAAGTGAAGATGGAGAACCCTTATATTTTTTGAATATGGTAGTTACTGTTTTACCCATTAATACACTATTTCAGACTTTTTTAGATTCAGTGGCAAACAAAATGATTGCAAGATGATCATTTTTTGTTGGGTAGGGTCAAACATTGCTTCTCTCCTACAGTCTCACTTTCATTGCTAGTAATCAACAGGCAAATGATTTTTCAACTAAAACACTGGAGGCTTAAATAATCTGGAACACACTAAAACCAATATGCACTTCAGTTTTAATAAAAATCTTTTTATCACCCATCTTCCTCAAACATTCTCTTGTTGCTATACCAAGTCTATGGGAACCTTGCACAACAAGACCCATCCCCTGCCTGTCATTGCCAGGTACCTTGTTTTCCCATGCCTCTCTGCAGTTGCATAGTCTGCTCCTCCTATAGTAATGCCACTGAGAAGCAATAATTATACTTTACAGAGGCAGCAGTGCAAAGGAGCAAATGCTAAGCTTTGATGGGCAGTAATACATAGTATTTAACCATTAATATAGAGCAGTGGTTTCAATTTTGAACTTTATATGCAACCATTTTAGGAAATAAAACTTTTAAAGAGGACATGTAGGTCCTCAGTAGCAAACATATGAAACAACATTTCAGTTATGCATAGTGCTCTAATAATTTTTCCTTATAAAAATGATGAAATACTGCATAGGCAATTTGTTGATTAATACTTTGGCACCATTATGGTTATTTATGCTAACCATACTGTATCTGTTAAAAGGCACAACGTTCTAGGAATGTTTTGTCAACATAAGGCAGCTGTACAGTTCTTTCACAATACAGTGCAATGTATGCAAAATGCACTTCAAATGCACTCACAAAGCTGGCACTGTCCATAGCAATGCAAGAAAGATGGAACAGCTAACAGATGGGAAACTGTTCCAGTCCTTTACATTGCCATTTTACTGGTATTCCACCAACCTAGCTGGTTAATCACCGGTTAAGTCCAGAGCAGGTATTACACATTTATATATTTAATAGCGGTTACCTTAAACTAGGCACTTACAGTAATTCTCACCATAACCCAGGGAACTTTACAGGTTCCCCTTAAAATAAATTGTATAGCACAATATCCTAGTGCATAACACAAATAAAACAAGTTTATACCTTTGTATATTCTAAATCTGTGGTTCTGTGCAGTTGTATTTTTTTTAGAGGCAGTGACTGAAGCTTTTCTGTCCAGAAGAAATTAAGGGACCTATTAAGAGTAATAAGTTAAAAAATATGCAACTCTTCTTATTCTTCTGGAGATGAATGCCAAGTATTGTACTGAAGCTCCATTTTGCATTTGTATTGGAGGTAACCAGTGCAGGACCCTTTAGTGGCAAAGTATTTACATGGCGCCCACCACTCCCTTTCACAGAGAGCGAAATGCTTAATATATTATAGAAGAGAGTGTGCTGTTGAACGCTATTAGTGGGTATAGGTTTATACATTGAACTCCTGCTTAGACACCAAAACCTATACCTATATACTTAACAATGCACGCTCCAACTGTTTAAATGTGCAACAGGATTCATTTGTATATCTTAGCCCCAGTCCTGAACAGCTTTTTAGATTCTAGAGTAGAGCTGCTGTATGGATATCCTTTTCAACATAGTATTTTTTTTGTGGACCATTGTTCCTGCCCTTTACTGGAAGAGAGCTGAAAATGACAGTTTTAGAGATTTTTTGCTTTGTTTTTTTTTATAACAGCAATATGAAATGTCATTTTTAAAATTAAGTGGGAAACTGTCTCAGAGTTAGTATAGGAAAATTTTAATTAAGCTCAGGAAAAATGTCCTGAGTATTTTGTGATTTGTACTACAGGTAAAAAGCATCTGGTGAATCTGCAACAAGAAAGCAAAATAAATCTAAATGTACATTGTAACATTAAGGCATTTACACAGTGATATACTGTAGCTAGTTTAGTCCTATACAATTACTGGCGGATATCAGGTTTTTGCTCCAAATCTGAAGGCAGACTATGAGTAACAGGATCTCCTGAGGCAACAGATTTGCTGGCATACCCTCCCTATGTGCTTGACTTCATCACATGGACTGAATTGGAGCAAAGGAGAGATGGATTTACAATTGCTTAAGGTAGTTCATATTTGGGGCATGCTATTGTTTCACCCATTTTGTACTTTGATATTGTGAGTGCTAAAAATTATCTCGGGTTAAACAATCAAATCACACAAAAATGCTTTTGTATATATTTTCTCATGAATACCTGATTTGAGTATTTTTACCTGCAGCCATTCTCAGCACTATTAATAGGAATTTTCACATGTCTTGTCATCGCCCTTACGTTAATATATATTATAGAATGTTATAGAGGTTATTCTCAGCAACTTTTCAATTGGTCTTCATTTTAATTCAGTTCTTCATTTGTGTTATTATTTGCCTTCCTCTTCTGCCTCTTTCAAGCTTCCTAATGAGGTTTGCTGACTCTGACAACCAAAAAATGATTGCTCTGTGAGGCTACTTTTTCTTGCTTTTTTTTGTATTCAGGCTCTCTCCTATTCATATTACTCTCTCTTTCAAAAAATTGTTTGGTTTGTTACATTTTTCCTACAACAATATAGCTGCTAAAATTCCAAACTGGGAGCTGCTGAACAAAAAGCTAAATAATTCAAAATACAAATGAAAAATGAAAATTGCAAACTGTCTGTATATAACTAAATATATCATACTAATGTTTAATTCAAAAGCAAACTACCCTTTAAGTTTTGCCTGTTAGGTTCCTATAATACAGTCTTATTTGTTTGCCTGGTTATGGTTTCCACAAGTGCCTGCCTTATATGTATTCCTGTTCCAGCAGTTTCATTCTCCCAACTGTCGCTCGTTCAGTTTCTGTCGCCTTTCTCTCTGTCCTTGTACGCATTGGCTCAGTGAGCAGTTTTTCACAGAAGCATCCCTAGAGAATCTTCACTTTAGGTTGCTACAAGTTGCAATTTACCAAACGGATGCAAAGTTGTGGGTGATTTTGTTAAATAAAAAGACCCCACAGTATATGGTAATTTCTTACACTGGAGGTTGTAGAAAGGTTTCATTAATCACTTTCTTGGATTATCTGGCAGGCTATCTTGCTCGTGCTTTGCATTTCTTCTAGGACACATGGTTTCACACACACTTCCTGTGCTATAATTCCTTTTGCCTAGGATAGAGAAATAAGAAAGTAAGTTGAGTAAAACTTTTTACAAATATTTGAATATCTTAATTTTTTTGCAAATGCAGTATTTTGCAGGTATATATTTTTTGTGGCTGTCTATAAGGTCAAAACAATGGCCTCCTTGATAATATTTTTCAAGGAACTGTCCAGATTTCTATTGTGTAGTTCTTAAAATCCCTTTAGACAAAGACCACATGAGACCATGGATGATTCTTTTCATATCACTATGGTTATGGTACACACTGGTAAATTATTGCCTTAAAGGGCGCCTATCACTGGAGCTCTCAATCCAGCTGAGGAAAACAATATACTTTAAAAAGCAAGGGCAAAGCCTGGATGTGATGATGTAAGCATATAGGAAGTTCCCAGTGTGTCAGGTTCAAAATAGGCCACGCCCATTCAGAAAACTTATCGGAGAGACAGAAGGAGGACTGATTTAACAGATATAAAAAGTAGCTTTTACAGTGGCCTTTTACTTTTTTTTCGGAAAATGGATTATCATTGTTGGTGGTTTAATAAGATTTGGACATTGAAGGTGAACAGCCCCTTAAAATGGTATCAGTACTGAGATTACCTGGCCCTGCATTATTCAAACCTCAATTTCAGGCTGTAAGACCCATGTATTGTTCACACATGTGAGGCCCTGCATCATTCACATCTGTAAGGCCCTGCATTGTTCACCTGTTCACACCTCACACTCAGACTGTAGGTTACCACATTGTTCACCTGTTCACACCTCAGACAGACTGTAGGAGCAGTGCTGGCATTGTGTCACTGTAAGTACTGTAGTACAAACTGTTTCATCAGTGGAAAAGCATACTTTCGGAGGACTGCACCAACAGACAACTTATATAAGGAACCATGTGTATGGACTTTTACTTTCTCCTTTTCTACTCTGCCTGCCCTGCCTGTACCATACTTTGCCTGCCCTACCCTGCCTGTGTGTGTCATACTCTGCCTGCCCTATGATGCCTGTGTGTGCGCCATACTCTGCCTGCCCTATGCTGCCTGTGCCATACTCTCCCTGCCCTACCCTGCCTGTGTGTGCCATACTCTGCCTGCCCTATGTTGCCTGTGTGTGCCATACTCTGCCTGCCCTATGCTGCCTGTGTGTGCCTACTCTGCCTGCCCTATGTTGCCTGTGTGTGTCATACTCTGCCTGCCCTATGCTGCCTGTGTGTGCCTACTCTGCCTGCCCTACCCTGCCTGTGTGTGCCATACTCTACCTGCCCTACCCTGCCTGTGTGCCATACTCTGCCTGCCCTATGCTGCCTGTGTGTATCATACTCTGCTTGCCCTATGTTGCCTGTGTGTGCCTACTCTGCCTGCCCTACCCTGCCTGTGTGCCATACTCTGCCTGTCCTACCCTGCCTGTGTGCCATACTCTGCCTGCCCTATGCTGCCTGTGTGCGCCATACTCTGACTGTCCTACCCTGCCTATGTGTGCCATACTCTGCCTGTCCTATGCTGGCTAAACGTATAATAGACAAGGCTTTATTGTCTCTTTTGGCTTATGGCATTGGTAATATGGTAATATGGTTCCTTCCACAAGAACCAGGTAAGTGGAGAATGAAACCACCTTTATTTTCATTCACTGGACAAGGGGCTGTATTGGGGTGTAGAAAATAATATATCTAAAGATAAGGTAACAAGATTACTTGAAAGTTCAAAAAGACATGTAAAATGTAATTTACATGAAATGTAAAAATCAGAGCTGAACTGATTGTATGCAGACTGCATTTTGCTTCAGGCTGTTAACCTTATCTTTTAGACATCTTATTTGTTAGTGAAGTAAGTTTTTAACAGAAATATGTTGCACACTATCAGAGCTGAATAGCTTGAATAAAAGTACCTAGGCCTACAAAGAAAAAACTAAACACAGAAATCCTATGTTTCACACTCACTGTGTGATATGTGTCATGTCTTTGAAGCTATTTGTTCATCCAGGTCATGAAATACATCAGTGATCCCCCAACCAGTGGTTTATGAGCAACATGTTGCTCCCCACACCATTGGGTGTTTCTCCCAGTGTCCTCAAAGCAGGTGCTTATTTTTGTATTCCTAACTTGGAGGCAAGGTTTGGTTGCATAAAAACCAGGTATAATGTCGAACAGAACCTCATGTAGGCCGCCAATCCACATAAGGGCTACCAAATAGCCAATCACAGCCCTTTTTTGGCACCCCCACGGACATTTTTCATGCTTGTGTTGCTCCCCAAATCTGTTTACATTTGAATGTGGCTCACAGGTTAAAAAGGTTGAAGTTCCCTGATATACAGTATCTAGTAGTTATAAGTGTAAAGCAAGCAACTGGACATGCAATATGACTGACTGTGTCCAGTGCCTTTAAACTTCTCACTGTAATTTGTTACCTTTTTTTCTGAAGCATCTGAAACAGTGCTTTCTTTTTATATATATGACCATCATGGTTACCATTACTGCAAGTATAACTGAAATAATGGTCAGTATTTTTCCAGTATTCATTGGAAATTGGTCCTTGGTCAAACCTGTGGAAGGAAGAAATATAAAATAAATAAATATATAAAATATATAAATATAAAATAAGTTTAGTTGAAGAATAGTTTTCAGTGTTTATACGCCACACACATCTCTAAAGGGGAGGTTGTTGCTATTATAACAAATCCATATTCGGTAGATCTGTTTCAAAAGTAAGGGCTTATTTACGAATACAGTCACAATTGCGGTCGCACAATCATTGTGCATATTGATAACATTAATTTGAGGTACTTGCGGCTAAATATGGTTCTCACCCTTACATGTAATTGCATCAAGGGCCATTGTACCTGTCTTTTCTGTTCTCATGAATCACGGACAAGTACACTTTTTAGGTATACAGTGAATGCCAGATTCATTTTTTGATTCGTCCAAATCAGAGTCCTTTTTTTGTAGAATTCTGATTCAGACAATGCACTTGAGACCTGTTATTCAGAATGCTCAGGACCTGGGGGTTTCTGTAAAAGGAGTCTATTCTTTAGGATGTCCATATCTACTAAAAATGATTTAAACATGAAATAAACCCAGTAGGATTGTTTTGCCACCAAAATCTACATCTAAAGGAAAAGGGGAGGACAGCAATGTGCATATCTTTGGCAGATGGTTTGAAAGAGGTGCCAATGATGCCTTTATGCCCAACCGGATATTCCTGAACAGAAGAGGGGGCCATCTTTGACATCTGTGAGTTTCAGCTAACACCTAACACCTGGATTTAAATGTCATGGAATCTCTACCAGTTAGTTGAACTGAAGAACTAAAGAAGTCCCTCGGATGAGTGGTGAAACCTTTAAAAGGGGATGTAAAGTCATGTATAGTGCATGTATTTGCACTAAATTAAACAACTTTGTAATATATGTCTATTAAAAATTTTGTACCTACTCTGAGATACAGGTGATAGTTTCTGCAGCTTTCCCTCCTCTCCCTTGATTGTGACCCCCTTTAAATTCAGCAGTGGCTGCTGGCACTCTGGTTCTTAAGTGATTTATGGGCTTCCCCGTTGGTATTTAACTGCTAATAACAACTGATAGGAGTCAAAGGTGGCTTAAAGGGCACCTGTCATCCTAAGAAATAATTTCACATTTTTTTCTATCATGTTAGTTGAGCAAAATAAACTTCACTTACTCTATATAAATAATATAAATCTTGCTTCCTTCAGTCTTGGAATTACATAATCACAGCAAGCAGGCAGGCACCATTGTGTGGGCACTGTTATTAAGGCAAGCTTTGTATCACCCCCAAATCTTGTTTATGTGACAGAAAGGGGGGGCCTGATGCCCATTCCCATTCACTGGCTACACAATTAGATGGTGAGGAGGGAGGGGGAGAGTGAGGAGAGCAGTGACATCTAGGAAGTGCTGAATGGAAAGTTAAAGTTATTGTCTGCTCGCTTCTATGCCTAATGCAAAAAATACTCCAATGAATCCCAGCTAATCTGTGTAAATTTGGCTCCATGTTCTTTGTTGCTGCAATTGGAGTTGGGAGCATTAAGCACAGTTTCCCAGCACTGAACAAGTCTGCCCTTTATCCCCATGTCTGATTCCAGTGTCATCTAATGAAGGGGAAAACATGACATAATTATCTCTATATGTAAGATAACAGCAAGATGCCTGGGACAGGGCTGGGAATCAGAATTCCCATTGGTCAATTCTTCTGCATTTATAATAAATTTTTTTATTAGTAAGATTCTCATTGGTGAATTTCTAAGTATGTTTTTGGCAACTTCTATACCAAACCTAGGGGGCGCAGTGTGACGGTATTATGGTTGGGTTTACAACCCCTTTACGTTAAATGAAGTCATTATTGTTGGATTTCTTTTACTTGTTTAGATTTTTAGGTACACTGGCTTTTCAGTTAGAGTAATATTTATGCACATGTGGAGTGTTGGGTGTTTCAGACTTTGTCAGCGGCCATGCTTGAATGCTTCACACGTGATCAGAGAACTTCTCATTACATCCCACACTCTTTCTTAAAAATCAGTCAAATATTTGCCATTTCTGTTTATTTTTCAACATTTACATGTTACAATGTCCCAAATAATCCCAAATTAATCCAAACTGTTTTTTTTTGCAAACTGATGATAACCTTAAGTGCCTTCATTTATTTAAAAAATGAAAATTAAATAATACATTTAGATTTGCAACAACACCTAATGTATAAAATACAAATAAAAAATAAACATTTTAAAAAACACTCATTTGTATTTTTGTTACAACTTCCCATCAGAGTGAATTAATAATTGACTAAATCTATCTCAATTATCTCAATATTTGAGTTCCCACTACTGAAGGAGATACCTTAATAAATTATCAGTAAGTGACAAAATACTTTATCAGTAAAAAAAAAAAGAATGATTACTATTATGCAGGAAGTGACACTGAACAATCACGTTAAGCAATGTGCCGTAAATTATTTTTTTTTGCTATTAGTTTCCTGTAAATGTGATTTATTCTATTTTACTTTCTTAAGCAAGACACACAGGAGGGGTCAGTTACTTTCTGTATCACTGTATTTATGAGGGGTGGGTTGGGAAGGGATGTAGTGCCCCATCCCAGCATCTCTCTACTTGCCCCCTAACTTGTGAATCATTGAGGTGTGCAAGTTAGGAAGCATCTGCGCACACAGGGTGAGCCATGTCCTTACTGCCTGCCTTCTGCTGCATTCTGCTGAGGGCGCTGGCAAGATGCAAAGTGCAGCAATGCCCTAGGCACAAGTCCTGAGCACAAGGGTTACAATTTTGTGGTCCTTAGAGCTTTAGTACTTGCATTTGGGGATTAGCAAATAACCCCAAGGTCACAATTAGTAGTCTTCAACCATTTATAACCTGGGTCGACACACTTTGGTGATCCAATTATGGACCACAGGTTGGCCAATCAGATTGCTAGAGAGATGCAGCCCACCCTATTCCAGTTAGGAGTCTGGTGTCAGGTAGTCCAACACTGTTAAGTAAAGCTGGCCATACATTGAATGGTCCACTCCTTTGGTGAGGTTGCCATATGAGTGGATTTTTCCATAATATGCCCACCTTAAGGCCAAACGATCAGATCACAATGATGGCTATACCGGCAATAGGGGTGAGGACTGTATCAACAAGTTAATGTAGTCCTAGCCTTGATGATATCAGGACAGGCCTGGCAGAGGGATCCATACATGGGCACATAAGCTGCTGATTGAGTCTGAAGGGGCCAAATCAGCAGCTTAAATCTGCACAGAGAGCACAGAACACAGTGCTGCAGAAGGCAAGCAGTTTGTTATACTGGAATCTGTCAGGGGAGAATAAACTCTGCAGTGTCCTGCCCACATTTTCCCCCACACTCCATGCTGCTGGGCCCACTGAAAACCAGGATTTGCCCTTATGGCGACCACTGGTATCAGTACCAATGCTGATTGCCAGCAGAACTGCATAACCACCTGCATGAATGATATAATTTAATATAATGTATTGGCAACCACAATGCAGCCACAAAATATGATTAGCAACAATGAAAATACTGGGCCAGTGACCTAGTTCAGGGCAAGTGATTGGCCAACCCCAATATGGATGCACAGCACTTCCCTCCCAGCGGTCAAACAAAATGTAGACTGGCATTTCGGCTGTCAACATGTGGCCAACTTATGCATGTGTGGTTGGCCAGGATAAGTCAAGATAAGTCACCAAAAAGGTGTACAAATATCATAAGAACAAAGAAATAAATAGAAGGTGGTGTAATATGTCAGCATTTTGATGCTTCGACCCAGACTTCAAATTGAAACAAACCAACCTGAGTCAAAACCCTTGGGGAATACTAGGAAAGTAGTCACATGGCATAAACAGCCAATTCCACATAGAATTTCACCACTATGTAATTCCCCACTGCAACCTAAAACCCAAAATGTCTGTAATGAAAGCCAGTAATGAGTTGTAAACAGTCTTACATAATAAAAGTGCTTGCCATTAATACACGGTAAAGCATCCAGTAATTACCCAGAAAGGCTCAGGGAAGTCTAGCATTCTATTCACTGTGTGTCAGTACACAACGATACAGATGACAAGTGAGCCATTATGAATTTATAAACTGTGGTCCAGGAAAGTCTAATTACTAAACCTAAAGGCATTTAAAGTCTATGGAGTGATATATTTACATTTTATGGTTTAACGAAGGAAATGGGGCAATCTATTCTTTTTATAGTAAAGTTTTCTTCTTTTTCTTAGGAATTTGTGCTTCCTTTTATTTATTCTGCTTAGGGTATTTTTTATTACGCAAGACGCTTCTTCTAAAACTAATTATACACATATAAGAGGAGGGAAACACATTTTAAATTTAGCTAATAGAGAGAACACATTTCAATAAAACGTTTATTTATTCTGAACATTTAAGGTATACTGCCATGATTTTTATGGTGTATTTTTTATTTCTAAATTACACTGTTTACATTGCAAATAATTCACTCTACTATGTAAGTTTTATTTTTAAACCAGCAAATGTATTTTTAAAGTTGTAATACTAGTGTGCAGGAAGCCATCTCAGTGCATTGTGCCTGATTCTGAGCTTCCTGAAAAAAAAAAAAAAAATAGCACTAGAGAATGGAACTGCTTTCAGATAAGCTATTGTTTAACCTACTTAATGTAACTGGAGGAGTCATGATTTGGCTGAGCCTGACTTAGATTTATACTAAGTGCTGTTGTGATATCCACCACTAGGTTGATGGGAGCATTTTTAGCAATGCAGGTGTCAGGGAGCTGCTATCTTGCTACATTTCCACTGTTAAGCTAATCGGCTGCAGGGAGGAAGGGAGGGGTGATATCACTCCAACATGCAGTGCAGCAGTAAAGAGTGATGTCAAATTTTAAAATTAAATATAAAAAATTCTGTTTCCTTTTTTTAAAAAAACAGATTTCAGTGCAGAATTCTGCTGGAGGAGCACTATTAACTGATGCTTTTTGAAAAAATATATTGGTGTAAGCATGTGCTACCATTAATAATAACAGTACGCATCTGCTTAAAGTGTATGTGTAAGTCGACACACATATCATAAAAGTGCCACAAACAATTGTATCAATCAGCACATAGTGCTTTGTGAGAGTACTAGCATGTTATTGTGAAACATTTAAGGTGTATACATACATGGGTGGATGAAGGTTTTTAGAAAAAACTGGTGATTGGGAGCAGGGGTGGGCCGAGCCAACCAGATGCCCTAGGCAACCTGGTCGGCCACCTCGCCCCTGCACCTGCACTATTGCATTGATGCAAATTGATAGTTCATTGGCCCCATCGCATAATGACAAGCGGCGGGGGCAATGAAAATGAAGCACAGACTAAGGGTAGGCAAGAGAGGTTCCTGCCTGTCGCCCCCCAATCGTTGAGCCCTAGGCAGCTGCCTCTTCTGCCTACCCCTAGTTCTGGCCCTGATTGGGAGCATCAGTGTTTTAATGACATAAAGGAAGTGTTGGATTTGTTCACCAGGACTCATGGGTATCTCAGTAGTACACCACATATTTAACACCTAAGCTTACTATATAACTTACTAAGAAACAAGCACTACAGCAGTCTATTTTTTTTCAAGATAGCGTGAAGTGAACTAAGTGATTATAACTATAAACAGTTTCCTGTTACTACCTTTCTAATAGTTTAGTCAAAGAATAATCTTTTTAATTGCACCCACCCTAGTCCTAGTATTGGTAATTTGAGCTGCAGTATTCTGTTACTTCGTCCTAAGGACCGATATCTGTAGCTACAATCGGCCTGTGTATGGGGACCTTTGCTCTGGCTAAAGTCATATCTGATACTGGCCTACGTTAGAGAGCTTGGTACAACTGATTGTAGATACATCCAATTGTGGTTTAATTGTGTTCTGCATCCTCTTCTTGTTGTGGAAACCTGTTGCAAAACCCATGTATCAAGGACTATGTAAAAAGAAACAACTTGAAATTTAAAAATGTCCTTGTGAATATTTATTTAGTCTATTTTAGCATACGTACGTACTAAGTTCTGGACATTAACCTTAGTGATTTTCAGAAACTGACAAAAATCTTGGCTCCTATTCGGCCTTTAAATTTTGACAAGTTGCACATATCTTTTTCTTATATCCTCAGCTAAACCAAATAAATCACTGACCTTTTCCTTCATAATCGCAGTTAGTGCAGGACACTACCTATGTTTGGGTATCTCTACAGCAGTGGTTGCTGTAGGGAAATTAGTGGCTGGGGGCCCAGACTGAAGGCCAGTTATGGAAAGATTTGGGTAGAACTTTTGCTCTACTAGATTGTACTGGAAGACTGGTCAGGTCTTCCAGGTCAAAACTTCCAAGACAGGTCAGTTTTGTTCATATTTGGGGGTGAACTTTTATTTGCTGTCCTATATACAGGTATACTTGGAACTGCTCAACAATATTTTCATATATCTGTACATTGTTGTTAGGGGTCCAGACCAAACTGATATCAAAATGGAACTTGAACCTAAACATACTGAAAACCACTGCTCTGCAGGATATTTCTGCAAATTCCATACCTGAATTCAGACTTCTGCTATTTCCCACTCAGTTATCCCACAATGATGTAATAGAACAAACAGTTCTTCATTAGGCAACACCATCCACTTATACTTGTAAGGGGATTTTAACAAATAGCATGTTAGGAGTTGCTAAGAAAATATGTGACAAGCCAGTATGAGAAAATGACAGCCTAGACTAAAACTACACTGAAATTCTTGGGGGGAAAAAGCCCTGGTGTATTGCACAAATATTTGAGACTTCTGTAATTGTGTTACTTAAATAGAACATAATTGCACATTGGACTTTAGGATATTAAAAAGAACTTTACGAGACACCCATACAATGCAAACAGAGAAAGGAAAGGTGAAATATATAAAAAGATTTCCTTATAGTGTTTGGGGTTTTTTAATTCTCTCTGAAGCATACAAGTTTTGCATTTATGGATCAGTTGGAGTGTTTTGACTGTAACCCATACAAACCATTAAGCTCATATGTTTATGGCTGCACCCAGGAATTACAAAAGTTTTTATCAGCTGGAGTAAAGTTTATGTTAATAACAACCTTATCCTTTATAAACACAAGAAAAACATTCTTGAGGCTAATGCCACACGTAGCGTGTTCTCATCTTGCTGAGAATATGCTCCTTCTGACGTTAGCCTACAAGTGGAAGTCAGTGAGACACTACAATACCCCACAATAATGTTTACCTGTACCCTAAGGCATAATATGCATGTCTATGCTCACTATGCAAACACATACATACTACTCATACCACATTTCAGAAACAATAAGGTGTGTTGCCAAAGTTTGTAAAGACCTGTAACTGAAGTAAATCAGTTTCCTCAAGCTGCGGTAAGGTAACATAACAGTGTAGAGGGGTTAAGGAGAAGGAAATGAGTCCTGTCTATTGACTGGAATACAAAGGTGCTCTGTACTAAACAGACCCCTTTTTTTTTAATGAATGCTGTCTGACTCCAGTTCTAAACTTTATACAGCTGTAATCGCAGATAATGGTGGTTTCCTGCATATATTTACAAAGGGTGAACACCTATGCATTTAAAAAGTTTTTTTCTTAAATACATTTTTAGTACAAAGTTCATTTGAAATACTTCTGTGACTTTGGAAGTGAAGATAGAGAATTTATCAGTATATCTAGTCAGCAACAGTGAAAAATGTGAGGACTTTCATAAAGTACTGTGGAAATGATGAGGAATATGCCAATGCTGCTAAATACAGAAAAAAATACATTTGCAAATATAGCCCAGGCCTCATATTCATGTGAAACATCCTAATACAGCCAGGAATTTACTTCCTACAGCCAAGTATCAAAAATCCTTTATTTGATAATTGGCTGTAGGAAGTAAATTGCACCTGGGAGGCTTATGGCCGCTGTGATTTTCTAAAAATATTTAATGCAGTGAACACAGAGCTTGCAAACAACCAAGGCAGTTATAGGGTACTAGTGCAAAACCCCTGCATGTATCCCATCCTGCAGTGGTCTCTTAGCAAGCAGCCATCATTTGGCCTACCTTTTTCTGGTAGACACCACCATATTTGTTATTGCAGTTGCCTAGCAACCTGATAAACCCCAACGCCTATGTGTGCCAATTCAGCCTGGGATGCACCAGAAGGTAGAAGGGGCCGAATGACCTTAGTTTTGTCCAGTGCCAGAGAATGGTTGGAACTTTGCAATCCAATAATTAATATTATGATGATATTTTCTATAAGACAAAATCTGTACCAAAAATTACCTTGATATGGTTCCAGGTGAAAAGAAGCTTGTGTTTTTTCGTTCAGTTCTTTGTTCCAAAACACACAAGTATAGTTTTGTGTGACATCTCGGCTGATTCTGATGGTACTTGTTATGTTGTAAACTCCATCAGGTCTCAGAAACTGGGAAAAGTTTGAGGGCAAACTCACATTGTCACCATTATTCTGCCAAGATACCTCCGCAATGGGAAATCCCAGTGACTGACATGTCAACAAATCTTCATTTTCAGATCTGTAAATGTCTATTATTTTGTATGATGCTGTAATAAAAATATCCAAAAATTAAAAGTATTCAAACAATCCCCATAACACTCTCAAGTTTTTAATATTATTTGTTTAACGGTATATAATATAACTTAAAAGATCTTAATTTGCTACAAACTCTTGACATTTCACATATAATACATACAAATTACCCTAATGTAAACATTTTTTTTAATTGCTGCATGTATTTGCTGTTTTTTTATATCTAAATCTTAATTCCATGTAATGTATTGTTATTTATTAACTTAAAGGAGACCTGTCACCCAGAAATAAAAAGCTGTATTAACAGATTCATACCCATAAAGCTATTTAAAAATCCAATTATATATTGCCTGCCCTGACTCTATGCCTTAGACATAGATGTGGGGCAGACAATTATTTTCACTTTCCATTCAGCATTTCTTAGATATCACTGCACTCCTCAGTTTCCCCCTCCCTCCTCACCATCTAATTGTGTATCCTGCGCATGGGCATGGGCATCAGGTCCCCTATTCTGGCACATAAACAAGACATTTGGGTGATAAAAAGCTTGCCTTCATAACTGCCTGTTGCCTGTGATTGTTTCAATACAGAATAAAACCAGATATAAATAATATATATAGTGTAAGTGAACACAGTAGTGTAATTTGGAATTATTTCTTAGGGTGACAGGTCACCTGTAATCCATAACCACTATTATTTCATTTAAATGATGTTTAATTTGCTTTTTGTCAGCAAAAAAATCATTTTTTTTCTGCTGTATTTAAGTGAAATTGGCGAAACCTAATTATCCTGAATTGATAATTGACTAATAAATGCCAGACTGAAACAAGTTTTTACAAGTTTACTACAGGTTAAAAATTCAGGTGAATTGTGAATCAAAGGGAAACCACATTTCTGTAGAAAGTAAGTAGAACAAAGAAGGATATTGAAAAATGAATAAAATCTTCACATATAAATGTTGTAAATGTTACAAGGGGTTTAGAAAAAAGTATTAAGTTAAATATATAAGCCCTATTTTACAAAGAAAGCATTGTTATGCAAAACTACTGGAATCGCTAAAAGTAAAACCCTCTGAGCAGGAAGTCGCTGCGATTTCCCTGTTGCACTGAATGTAATTTCTAATTGTGGGCGGGAATATGACACCTGGATTTGTGGGAAATAGAATCGCTCCATTGTGGAAATCTGTAGTAATCGATTATTAGGACAAGATGAGTGACTTGTCACTGGAACTCGCTTTTTAAAAATCGCGACGACTAAATCTCCCCGTGGGACATTAGCCTTAAGCTTTTAAACATGTTTTACAAATATATAAATCACCTATTAGGCTGATGTCAGACGAGGCGTAGGGAGGATATTTTCGGCAAGAGGAAAAATGCTTGCCGAAAATTCCGCCCTACGCCTCCTACTTTTGCCTGCACCCGAATGAATGCAATACGCTTGGGTGCAGGCACATGTAGCCAAAATACGCATAAAAATGCGTTTTTATGCGTATTTCCGCTACATGTGCCTGCACCTGAGCGTATTCCATTCATTCGGGGTGCAGGCACATGTAGGAGGCGTAGGGCGGTAGGGCATCGTCTGGTATTAGCCTCAGACTATTCCAAATATCAGCCCTTATTTGCTTTACCCATTTACATATATGTAGAGGCAGGGCTACTTGCTTTTAAGGGCTGTCCAATAAACAATTACATAAAAAAGCAGATCATAAGTAAATGTTAATAATAATAAAAGATAAAGGTGCATATCTCTGCCAGCTATCAAAGAAGAAGACCATTTATTATTTGAACAAGAAGACACAAGAATACAATTTACTTCATCTTGTCAATAGTTCAGTAATCTGTAAGCAGATTATCACAAAACCTCAGTATCTCTATAGGTAGGACATCCTATATGATTTCAGGTAAAACATTTATTGATTTACACATACACTGACCTTTCACTTTCAGGCTTATGGTTTTATAATCTGACCCATCAAGTTGTAAAACGCAGCGGTATTTGCCTGAATCGGTTAGCTTCACATTTGTGATCTCTAGAACAGCTCTACCATTATTCAGTTCTTCCATCAGCAATGTTGTACGCCCTCTAAAGGTGTCCGACTGTTTTTCTAAAACCAATTTCCCATCAGTAAGCATTAATACATCTTGGCTTTTTCCTTGAAAAGAGTCTATGTGCTCCCAAGATACCTTTAATTTTTTTGAAATATATACATTTTCTTCAGGTGGGAAACTGCAGATCAGCTGTACTGTATCCCCATATTGAGCTGTGTATGATGATCTGGGAGCTGTTACTACAAATAAAGCTAGTTAAAAGAAACACAGCAGCAGTTATTAGACAGAGATTTACAGTTTATATCAGTCATTGTATAGATATAGAGGATCTTGTGCAATGCATTATAAATAAATATATACAGCAATTCACCAACATTCACAAACTACAAAGATGGCTTCTCCTTTGACACTCTTAAAAAGCCTAACCCTGGCTTCTAGGAAGATGGAGGTTGCATGCTGTCAACAGAGGGCAGAAGACTGGATTTAGTTAATCCAGCAGGCAGGGACAATTTTTAATTAATTCTTAATGAGGCTCTGGAGGCTACCAGGCTGGTGATTATCTGCAGCTTTATAGAATAACTATACTAGCAATGTAATTTTGAAGTTAGGCCTAATATAACTGCAAGCTATGTGCTGCAGGGAGTCTAACCTTGATAAACATCCTCTACTTTTTCAAATACTGCTAAGCCTAAATACTAAATAGAGCAAAGCTGGAACTGCACTGCACTAATTCTTTTTCCAAGATTGCAGTACCAATGCATACTCTTTGCATTTAATGCCATTAGTTATTGGACAGGCTGAAAGGAGTTTAAAACCTTTCTTATTCACCGTCCATGTGAAAACCCAGCTTAGAATCAGTGCAGAAGAATAATCAGCAAGCTTCTTTTTGGCACTCTGGCACAAAAGCCAAATGTTAAAAGCAAAGTTTAGGTAATATTTTTGCAGTGCAGGCAGAGTGATTCTGCCCGTAGGTACAACAGCCTGGCATGGACACCAGAGAGTAGCCAACATCAGCAGTATATTCTTATATGACAACTTGATTATACATTATCGCAGGGCTGTAGCAGCCCTTTCTATGTATGCATGGCCAAAGCCACATGGCCATAGGAAGTCTATAAATGTATAAGAGATGTGACATTGTGAAATCAGACAGGCCATGCCACTTTAAAGAGGCAAATTATGTCTTGGATTGTGAAAATAACCACAGTATAGTGTGTTTCATTGCTGTATAGCATACTATATTTAGTTAAACTTTTGCTTCTGGAAACATATCAAGTAACTATGAACAAGAAAGTAACTCTGATCAGTACCCTAGGTAATGAAAACCATAAAAAAATAGGTTCACGTACCTAATACTGAATGTCCATCAAGTATCATTAGTAGTATACACAGTAGGCAGAATATCTTCCTTTCCATCTAAAATAATATACAAAGTTTTATATCTTTTAACAAGGAGAGCATTATAACCAGCATACAAGTGGAAGGGTTTGCCCCCTGCTCTACATATTAGTTTAGATGAAAACAGTACCATATAGCAGCTAAGATTACGGGATAACAACAAAGCAACTGCAGGTCTCTTTTGTTTTAGCTAAAGTAAGTGAGTAATACAAAGTAGGCTAGATGGGAATGTGGCAAGGCAGAAAACATTGCTCCCAAAAATTAAATGAAAGCTCATGTACAGAGAAAACACCTTTATGACTCTCAGGGTCCCTGGAAAAATGTTTTATAGATCAATGAATCAAAAGTAGACAGTGGCGTAACTATCTATACAGCAGAACTCACAGTTACAGGGGTGCCCGGGCAACAGGGGGTCTGCTGTACTGTAACCCCCCTTCCCAGCTCCTCACCTATCTTTAAAAAAAGTAGTGTGGTGTGGGCCAGGTGGTGCAGCTGGGCCCCCTAAAAATAATTTTTGTCAGGGGGGCCTGGCATGAGCAAGTTATGCTACTGAATGCAGACCATTCTTTTGAAAGTAAAAAAAGGGCTTGTGTGCACCATAGGCTACTCACCCCCCGCGGTGCAGGCAAAAGTGCACACAAGTGAGTGTGTACATGTCTGCCTGCACGGGCGCACAATATTTCAGTGGTGACCCCCGCGACCACAGGGTTTGCTTCTTCTATAGTTATGTCACTGCAACTACACTTTGGACACCATAACAGCCCAAGGTCAGAGCAGGCAGCCAAGTTCAGGCAGTGGGCAAGGCAGGCAGTTATCATTTAAATTCTGTTGACACAGTCTTTTTATCTCATCATTTACACAAATGCACTGGACAATATATAAATACACATGGACAATTTTACAAAGGAAAGAAATACATCCCAAGGGGTCAAAACTGTAAGAAATCATTTAGAGCAAATAAGGGTCTAGAACTGTAATAAAACAGATTGATGCCAGTTTGACCACTGAGACCATTGAAACAGCTAACAGATTTATTTTAAAGGTGTCTTGAGGGAATACTTATCATACTGTGTTAAAAGTGGAGTGAAGCATTACCGGTTATGTTGCCCAGGGCAACCAATCAGCAATTAGATTTCAACAGTTATAAAATCAAAGCAAAGCATCTGATTGGCTGCTATACAACATCACCGGTGATGTTTTACTCCACTTTTTACACAGCATGATAAATATACCACTTGGTGTTAAGGAAGTGTTGCCATGCAACTTGCCTGCTCAGGTATAGAAGAGCAGAACTGCACATTTCATTATCATGCCACACAAATGACATTCTATATGAAACTGTATACCAAAGTGCTTTAATGTTGTAAACAAAAAATGAGAACTGGCCATTTGGGTCACAAGCTACAAAGTTGTTCCATAATGTGTAATCAGACTCCTTGTTATGAGCATACAGTTGAAAAAAACAAAAAAATTAACAAAAAAAAACCAAACTATGTTTGCTGAAAAGGTTAAAATAAACTAAAACCAATTTTTTAAAATAACAATAAAATTTAAATTCTTTTGACACAGTCTTTCTATTTCAACATTGCCACAAATGCACTGGACATTATAAAACACATGAGCACTTACAATAGAAAGAATTACATAAAAATTACCTTTTCTTCTTTCATAACTAACATGTTGTAGACACTGTTGTACAATGTTATTGTGTCGCCTTATAAGACTCTATCTATGACAATATGCCCATCTTTCTTGTACAGCACACTATAAAGGATACAAACAGAATACAGAAGATGTTATAAAGTGAGAAGAGTTATAGCTATGGGAAAAAATGTCTAGAGTATATTGGTCATCAAAAAGAATCCAGTAGTACACTGATTATCAAAAGGTGTTTAATTAACCCAATGCATATAGAACCAGGCAACACTTCAAGCCCCTCTGGGCCCTTTACCAAGCACTTGGGGCCCTATATATATATTGACCCCTATGCAAGGTAGGGATCTGTCAGTCAGTATTGGCACCTGACACCTTTCCAGGTAAATTTAAAGTGGGTTGAGCTCTCCTTTTAATGGTCATTCCTAGTGGGTTCCCCTTGGGCATAAGCTGTACCTGGTACTTTGGGACTGTTTGGACTGACTAGAGATTGTGCATGATAATTTGAGTTACTGGATTAAGAGTTCCTACCAGGATTTATAGCAGAATTGCCAAAGAAAGAAACCTTAAAAAGTGATTCTGTTTGGTAAGAAAAACTACAGCACGTTAAAGCTGGTTTGAATCTGTTGATCCCTCTGTTCCCATGAACTCTATAACATGCTTCACCTAATACACAGCTAACTAAGAGCTGCAGGCCAGCACAGAAACCAAAATCTATTCAGAAAGTAAAAGTAAAACAATCTCCTCTAGCAAGCGGAGAGATGCGTTGGGGCTATGATATACTGTAAATAAGCTGTAAAACAAGAACTAAAGCCAAGTTCAGGATTAATTTACCAGGAAAAGTTTTGCAAGCACGGCAGGGAGTTTTCTTAAGGGACTTTCCTCTTAAAGAGTAAGTAGTATTTTGTTTAATATCCATGCTTTTTCAAGCATGGCAAATTGGTTTGGGGCATTTTTCTGTTACTTAATATTTAATTTTTTTGTTATAAAACTGTACTTCATAACTATTCTAGTTTGATTATTAGTTTGATTATCTCTGTTTGACTTCTTAATTTGGTAAATCGACAATTAAGGACTCCCAAAATAGTTCACATACAGAGCTGCCATCTGAAACCTACATTTTCCATTGGGTCCCATTATGAGTGTTCTACACCAAATATTAGCTTCAAGGCCTCAGGAATTTTTTTTTTTTTCTGTAGTTGTACCTCCTGTATCCCCTTGATGTCTGTCATGGTCACAGTCACACAAGCAACTAGGTGGCCCAGTATGGCAGGCAAAGGTGAAGAGCCCCCTGCAAAGTTTCAAGGCAATCCAGAGCCAATGTGGGTTAATGTATGTCAGTGCTGTCCAACTGGCGGCCCGCGACCCCCCTCTGTGTGGCCCCCCACCTGTCTGGCTGCTTAGATGGCTTACCTTTGTGTAAGCTTTAAATGGTATCAGTACTGAGATTAAACCCCCCTATATGGTTTAAACATGTAATGTTTTCACACCTTTTAGTTTCTGCATTGTTCATCCCCTGCAGTGTTCACACCTCAGGCTGTAATCACCTACATTGTTCACCTGTTGACACCTATTGTATGTAGTGCCTGCACTATGCTGCCTGTGTATATGTCACACACAGACAGCATGGGGTAGGCATAATATGGCACATAGGCAGCATAGGGCTGGGAGGGTATGGAACACACAGGCAGCATAGGGCAGGCTGAGTATGGCACACACAGGCAGCATAGGGCAGGCTGAGTATGGCACACACAGGCAGCATAGGGCAGGCAGAGTATGGCACACACAGGTAGGGCAGGCAGAGTATGGCACACACAGGCAGCTAAAGGCAGGCAGAGTATGGCACACACAGGCAGAGTAGGGCAGACAGAGTATGGCACACACAGGCAGCATAGGGTAGGCATAATATGGCACATGGGCAGCATAGGGTAGGCAGAGTATGGCACACATAAGCAGCTAAGGGCAGGCAGAGTATGGCACACACAGGCAGCATAGGGCAGGCAGAGTATGGCACACACAGGTAGGGCAGGCAGAGTATGGCACACACAGGCAGCTAAAGGCAGGCAGAGTATGACACACAGGCAGAGTAGGGCAGACAGAGTATGGCACACACAGGCAGCATAGGGCAGGCAGAGTATGGCACACATAGGCAGCATAAGGGAGGCAGTGTGCTGCCTGTGTGTGCCATACTCTGCCTGCCCTATGCTGCCTGTGAGAGGTGAACCTGGCAGGGGTTTGTTCTGGGAGTTTGTCAGTAGTTGGAAACAGCCATTAAATGGTCCCTAAGGTGTGTAATTATGTTACTGGCTGTTGCTGTGCTATCCACAGGGGAGGAGGAGGCATAAGGATTTAAGGGTGTGTCTTAATATGACATAATATAATTCTTTCATATATGAATAACTGTTGATATCCCCGCAGTGAGGACCAACCATTTGGGTTTTTGCCGCACTACTACCATTGTGATAAAATGGGTGTGGTTTGAAGTGGGTGTGGTTCAGAAAAGGGGAGTGATCAAAACTGGCTTTCATTAGCGGCCCTCCACCATGTATGCTAGAGAAATTCCAGCCCTCGGCACCGCAGAAGTTGGACAGCACTGATGTATGTTATTGATAGGTTGCATGCCTTTTTGCGACATGATCTGGGTGCCACTATCTCCTGTCCAGTCCTCTGTTTCCCACCAACTTAATTATCTTCATGGGGGAAAGACCAGCTTCACTAGGTTTAATGCACATTCCTATGCTTGATTAGCTACCTAAACCTCTTGTAATAAAAAAAACAGTAAGTCCAACCCTTAAACTTACCTGTACTCTTTAGGAGCTGTTCTGCAGGTGTATCCTAGAAATGGTTTTGTGGGATATATTCTAGGCCTTAATATAAATTATAATAATAATAATACTGCCTCAGCCCCAAAACCAATTTCAAGACCAACTACGTAACAGTTTAAGTTAAGATCTACTTCACATAGGAATTTTTCACATAGTCACATCTTTTGTAAAGGGAAGGCACGGGTCTATATACGCAAACCCAAGTATGAATTCCAGCTACAGCCAAAATAGGGAGCAAAATTTATTCCACACAAGGAATTGTATCCTCATTAATCTCTTTTGAGTAACCTGAAAACTGCATACAAATATATTAACCCAGTCATGTGTACCAGAAACTATGCACCAGAGCATGCACTTCTTAAGATCCAGCCCTGAACTGATCTTGAAAAGTCACATACAACTATTACAAATTATAACAAATTACTGTGCTATAAGTCCATGAAACAACAAAGCATGCCAGGACCCAAATAACTGCCACTTTGATATTTAAGAACTATTACTTATATATAAAAAAGTAGCTATTGTATTGTACTGACATATCACAGAAAGTATACACCATTCACTGCCCCAGAGGAATCCATATCATATATACTACAACCCAAGCTAGTTGACCCTAGGAGCCCAGTGCCGTAGGGCGGCAGTTCTAAGCACTGCACCACCATGCTGCCCAGTTCCGTATGCATTCACTTATTCATGTTACTCACCTCCTGCATATTCCTGTGGTGCTTTTGATTAAAGCTGTCCTTTGTGTGCAAGGTTTGATCCTGCCTCAGTCTGAAATTCATAGGAAATATGTGAGTTCCAGTAAAAAGACTGCCACTTAACCTGTTGTTGGAAATTAAAACAGGATGTACTGTCAGCAATTACACAATCTCACACTATGACTGGGATGCTGCTGCTGATCCATTCTTTACAGTGGAACTAAGGGAGTTTCCTGCTTAGTGGAGACTAATGTGTCTGAAATTCAGATGTACCAAGTAGGAAAGCAGATATAGAAATGCAGTCTATGTGCAGATGTGTCATAAAATATCACAATCATACTTACAGAAATAGCATTCACTGGGTTGATTTCAAGGAAATGCAAACCTCTCCCAGAAATCAGCTGCCAATGAAATGCCTTTTCAGGTATACGATCCTTAGATCATTCTATAGATTAAATAGAGTCAATGCAATTATTTTATTAGATAATCATGAATACTAATCACTTAACCATTTTCTACCACAATACAAATTATAGAACTCATTTAAGGGGGCAAGTCAATCACCCTTACCCCCTGCCAATATGTCTATTATTGTCATGTAGACAAGTGGAACTCTTTCAAAATCAAGGTTTTTTATTTATCGTTAACCCCTTTTTTTGCATTTTTGTGTATTCTCTTTTGTGTATACAATAAAAGGCACTAAGTTTGCCCTGTAGCAGTAACCCATAACAACCAATAAGATGTGTACTTATAACCAGATGTGTACAGGTAACCAGTAAATTCTACCTGCTGATTGGTTGCTATGGGTTTCTGCTCCTGGGCATACTTAGTGCATTTTATTACATAACCCCCATTAGTTCTTCTTTAAAGGTCTGTCTGTAATTCTCTGTACATTCACTGATGATCATAGCAATCCAGGTAGGGAGATGGAAGTGGGCACTAACAGCATCTCTGTGTCTTTTGGGCTGGTGCATTTTTCACTGAACAGGAGTGTTATCCAAGGTCCATTGTTAGTAATTCCCTGGGCAGCACCTAAAACAATGGCGCATTCCAGTGCCTAACACTTTTCTTTTTCTACACATAGTCTGGTCACATATTTACAGCTATGTTTTCCATATAAATAGGATTACTTTACATTTTCACTGTAGACTAAAGGTCTTATAACCTTTGCTATAAAAAAGAGAAGCATAATAACTCTTGCGGTGATTCACATAAACCTGACTTGAAAATGTGTGGAAACTTACATTATTATTACATTATTATGCAGTTTATTGATATAAAGAAGAACATACATTTCTAAATATAAAAGTGTAAGAAGAGTTTTGATGCAATTGGCTGTTTTTATTTGTCATATATTCTTGGGTTTGGAAGCCCTAGGCCTGCCCCTCCCCTTTATAAAAGGCAAAAAAAAAAATAATTTGATTCTTTTCTATCTGACAGTAATGGGCAACTTTTCTGCATCTGTTTCAAAATGTGGAAATACAGCTCAATCCATTCCCGGCTACAAAATAAACCCTGCAAAGTACCAAGCCCTAGTGATCAATAGGCAGTGGCAAAAGAAGGCTATATACTTGGGAATACAAACTGCAGACTTGTACAGTTCACTATAGGAAGCAAATCAGCCCCACTGATGGTAAAATTGAAAACTTTAGAAAATTGAGAAGCCATGGCCTTTCCTTTTCCTACTATTCAAGTTTGTCTGAAATCATCTCCTTGGAAAGCAGCAAACCTCCTATAAAAGGCACTCTGGACCTTCACATGGAAATTAAAGGTAAAAAAGCAGAAATAAATTAATGCTCATGGAAAGGGAATTTTGGATGTTTTGTCCCCCACACTGGAGAAGATTACGCATAGGTGAAAAACACCCTGTAGGCCTGTGTTAAAAGTTTGAGAAGTGTAAAACCAATCAGTTGCCACCAACTATATTTTAAAATTGATAACTAACTAACAAAAACAACATGTATTTTACAAAGCAGTTATACCATATACAGTATATTGGTTCATTCTGAAAAATAGGTTAACCAGCTCAATATAGTTTTAACCCCAAGATTGTAGCCACATTTTAACTAGATTAAAATTCAATCTTCTTTTATTACAAAGTATCGGATATAGAATTATAATCAATAACATTATTATATTGGCTACTTCTTTATTTGGTCTTTATTTTGTGATTGTTCTAAATGCTTATGCACTCTCATGTAGTTCTTGCCCTATTAGAACTTAGCAGGCACTTAGGTTCCTACATTTCCGTGTTTATATTTACTGTCTGCTAGGCTTTCATGGTGGGGTATTTTCTTAAGTGTTTTTATGGTTGGGAATTTCATAAACAGCATGTTGTGGTGCTTCTGTTAAGAGTTTCCCTGTTATGAGGTGTTCTTCCTCTTTTGGTTTGGTCTTCGGGTAGTATCAAAATGGATCACATGATTATTTTATAGAATTTTAGCACGCTATTGTAACAGGCGCTACTAGGTACAGTATTTCCTAAGTAAAGCATCCCCCGACCTGGAAAAAGCTTTACACAACATGGAGACTAGCATGGAGGCTTATGAAGTCAAGCAGACTCACATTGGGCAAGTCCTGGAGGCCCTGCTTCTTTAGTGTCTGGAAGTTCCCCGGCCGCAGCAATTTCTCCACCCCCAATGTCAACAGCCAAGGGACCTTGCAATTGCCACCTTCCTCAGGCCTGTAGGGGCTTTGTTGCCCAGTGCCTCATTCAATTCGAATTACAGCCATCTCATTATGCTTCTGAATGTGCCACAGTCGGATACGTCATCTCCATGCTGGAAGGCAAAGGGCTGGAATAGGCATCCCTCTCTGGGAAAAGAACTTTCCCCTTATCAACAATGCCAAAGCCTTCCTCCAAAGTCTCCAAACTACCTTTGATGGCCCTGGCCTTATAGCGGCTGCCTCTTCACACCTCATGCAGGGCCACCAAGAAAACAGCAGTACTAGTGAGTATGCCATGGAATTCCAAACTCTGGCTGCAGAGACCACCTGGAACAATGAGGCATATGTGGCTGCCTATTGGCAGGGGTTGGCTCATTTTGCCAACAACTGCCTCTGAAGCAGGGAAACGCCAACATCTAGGTGAGATTGTGGAGTCTTATCTGGGCAGCACTGAACCTTCTCCCCAAAAGAATTCTCACAGATTCCTGCTTGCAGTGTAGTTCCAGATGGCTTCCAGAGCTGCAGGTATCATAAGTTATAGCAACAATAAGAATCTAGAGTCTTAACAGGCTTGGTGAGCACTGGTCCTTATATGCTTTAATTTTATTATCACTTATCGTCCTGGTTCAAGGAATAGAAAAGCGTACCCTGTCTCTTTCTGCCTGAAACCGTCTCAGTGAAGACAACAGCCCGATTATTTCTTCTAGTTGAATTATCACTTCTCTGCTTCCACAGTTCGCTTCTCAAATTCACTCTGCTCAGTCTACGTTTGTGACTCCTGTACCATCTGTAGCTAGTAGCTCTTTACATTGTGGTCTTCTGCAACCCTTACATGTTCCCTCTCAATCCTGCACGCATTTAGCCATGGAATTTATCATTGAATCATCACACTTTCATGGCAATACTGTAATTTGGATGGTTACAGACCACTTCAGCAAGATATTTCACTTTGTCCCTTTACGCAAATTCCCATCTGCAATGGAACTTTCCCAGCTATATGTTCTACATAAATTTTGTCTGCATGGCTTTCCAGTGGAAATTGTCTCTGACAGAGGTTCTCAATTCTCTAAATCTAAATTTTGGCTCTCTCTGCAAGTCTCTTGGGGTTAATCTTCAATTTTCTTCTGCTTACCATCCTTAATTTAATGGAGCTGCCAAAACAATTTTGAGATGCCATGTTTGCATCTGTCAAGATGACTGGTCTGATCTACTTCCTTGGGCTGAATTTGTTCACAACACTGCCACCCATGCATCTACAGGGAGATCCTCTTTCCATTATGTTTGTGGCCAACATCCCTCTGCTTTCCCCCTGGGTTTTCTTCTGTCTGATGTTCCCGCTGCTGCTGATATAGTAGCCCACATATCTGCTATTTTTGCTAAATAGGCTACTCTCAAGACTTATGCTAATAGGAAACTTAAACCAGCCCCTCTATATTCTCTATGAGACAAGGTCTGGCTCTCTACCAAGAACATGCATCTCGGATTTCGGCCCATTTCCTATCATCAAGATTATCAATCCAGTTGACATTTGTCTTCAGCTTCCGATGCGAATTCCTAATGTGATTTATGTGTCTCTTGTCAAACCAGAGATTTCCAGCCAATTTTCCTCTGGACAACAACCACCTGTTCCTATTATTGTAAATGGACACAAGTCCACAATAGTATGAGGTAAAAAGAATTCTTGACTCAAGAGTTTCCAGAGGTGTCTTACAATTTCTAATCCTTTGGAAAGGCTTTGGTCCAGAGGAGTGTTCTTGGGCAAAGCACAGCAATGTCCATGCTCCTCATCTCATGTGACGGGTTTTTCCGGTGCCACGTCCTCCACGTGGTTTTCCAACAGAATGCTGGTGTGCGCTGACGTGTGCCAATATCACGTGACACTTCAGCACCAAATTCAAAATAAAAGGACTCTCAGTACTTGAGTTTAATGACCAATTATAGGTCTTTTCTTGAAAAGATCCAGGGTGTGCCTCAATTGTTATTACTATTTGATCTGCCAGTTTTGACTCTCTACTCTGCTTGTGACAAACTTCTGTCTGAATTCGACCTGAGACTTGTTTTAACCCCTTGGATACCATGTATTGGACATTCTGAACCCAGCTTCCTCCTTGGTCCTGACCTCAGCCTTGGGAAAGGCTTGACACCTAATATATGTAAAAATACTTGTTGAACTCACAATCTGTATATAAAAGTATCACCACTGAATGATCAGCTTCTTTAGGAACTTATTTTAGGTTTTGTTTTAATCGAAACCAACTGCATTTTTTTTTAGTTTTGACTTGGTTTCAGGCTCCTGCCTGGTATTCAAGTGACATGAAACCTATTGGACCTCATCATGCCAATAATGTTGGACTATTAAGCCCGATCCATGTAATCATTGTATTTTTGGAAATATTTTTATCTGCAATTTGGAACCAATAACCTAAGCCTGTATCCACCCTAATTACACACCTTCCAGCAAGACCCAGCCTTTTCTCCTAACATACCGTCCTGTTTGGGAAAGCCTAGTCGTTATGAGTTGTTTACTTCCTTGTCAAGATAACAGCTTTTATACAACAGTTATTTGCATAAAGTATGTCTGCCATTAGCAAATAGCTTTCACATATCTTGTTAAACTGAACCTTCCTCTAGATTATTTTTTAACTATGCTTCCTGCTTCCTTACTATTCATTTACTCTGTACTTGTGATTTCAGACCCTTCTGTACAATGTAGCATTAATGTTCACTGTTATTTAACACATTCTAACGGATTATTATTCTAAAAAGATATATAGGGTACCTGTAATTAACAATACATGGGATAAACAAAGGACTAGCCAAATAATATATATATCTCAAGAAGTACCATTGACTGATATAGATTCCATCATTTTATTTGAGTATCTTATCAGATGTCAGTAGTATCAGGTTTTGCATCAAGCAGATCTTGTTGTGTAATATGAGAGGCTGTAAATGAAAGTGAAACACTAAGGGGCATTGAAAAAACTGTTCAGCTTGTTTAATGTGTTCTGTTTGCAGCAACCTTAAAGAAGGAACGGTAATAGTCACTAGGGGGGGTTTCAAATGTTAGAACTATTTTCATGAAACCCAGGACCAGTGCTCCTGTTTACTGGAAACTGCAGTGGTCCGGGGTAGAGCTGAATAATGATACTTAAATATAATTTTAAAGGAGAAAGAAAGGTAAAAACTAAGTAAGCTTTATCAGAAAGGTCTATGTAAATACAGCCATGAGCACTCACAGAAACGCTGCACTGAGTCCTCTGTCAAAAGATTTGTTGTGTTTGTTTTCCTCTTCCAGAGACACACAGCTCTCTCCTCTCTCCCCTCTCCTGCTCCCCCCTCCCTCAAGAATGCTAAGAACTCACTCCCCCTCCTTAGGAATGTGGATCAGAGCCAATCAGCAGAAAGCTTCCTCATAGTCTTACAAACTGAGCATGTACACCGGTCTTGCTCTTGGTGCAGGAGCGAGGCATTATGGGAACTTTCTTTACACAGCTCAGTGTTTTTTCTTCCTGTTT
The DNA here is from genome assembly GCF_000004195.4 of Xenopus tropicalis. Classification (NCBI taxonomy): domain Eukaryota; kingdom Metazoa; phylum Chordata; class Amphibia; order Anura; family Pipidae; genus Xenopus; species Xenopus tropicalis. The sequence continues at coordinate 127,038,850 of NC_030677.2, forward strand.
GGCTTCTGATCATCTGAACAGGTGAAATATGGGGAGACTTAAGGGCACTATTGAGACAACTGAAGATATGCCTGCAGCTTGAGATTAACTCTTTATTAGCCTTTCCTTCTCCTAAAATGACTGCCATCAATTACCAAAATGTTAATACACTGGTAAGTTCCTAATATTTACTTTATAGTTATGCAATTTAATACCAAATCATAGCAGCTGTTCAGTAGTGCTGTCTTTTGCAATGGTGGCAAGCAAATCTATAAGGTTTATAGCAGAATATGGAGATGGGCACCAGAAAACTCTCCCCCCTTAAAAATAACATTACAATTAGATGGTAGGCTTCTGTAAATGTCTTGGTATTGTTAGCGTGACCTGATATTATACACTGCACTAGTATGTGTTTGTGTGCGTATACAGGAGGTATTGTACTGTATTACTGTATTATGAAATTATATCTCTGTGGTGGCTAAGCAGAGCATCGATTGCCTCAGTCCCTAAGGGTGAAGACACACAGAGCTACTAGTAGCAGCTACTTGTCACAGCTACTAAATGCCAGAAAATAACCTGCCATAGACAATACTGAGAATTGCCTCTGCTAAAACACATAAAGAGACAATTATCAGTAAATGATCAGCCTTGTCTTTTTTTTTTACTGGCAGCCAGGGCCGGAACTAGGAGTAGGCAGAAGAGGCACCTGCCCAGGGCGCAACAGTGAGGGGGCGCCAGGCAAGTACATCTGTTGCCAACCCCTAGTCCTGGATCTGTTACCCCACTGAGTTCCTTGTTGCTCCCCCCTCAATAGCGTGCACGTGCGCACGGGGGATAATGGGAAAGCAGAGGTGGGGGTGAGGTGGCGACCCATACTAATATGTTTTGCATTTACATAGTTACATAGTTACATAGGGTTGAAAAAAGATCATTGTCCATCAAGTTCAACCCATCCGAGTAAACCCAGCACACAACCTATACTAACCAATCTATACACTCACATACATAAACTATATATATATACAACCAGTAATACTAACTGTAGATATTAGTATCACAATAGCCTTGGATATTCTGCTTGTTCAAAAACTCATCCAGGCCCCTCTTAAAGGCATTAACAGAATCTGCCATTACCACATCACTAGGAAGGGCATTCCACAACCTCACTGCCCTCACCGTGAAAAACCACCTACGCTGCTTCAAATGGAAGCTCTGTTCCTCTAATCTATAGGGGTGACCTCTGGTGCGTTGATTGTTTTTATGGGAAAAAAGAACATCCCCCAACTGCCTATAATCCCCCCTAATGTACTTGTACAGAGTAATCATGTCCCCTCGCAAGCGCCTCTTTTCCAGAGAAAACAACCCCAACCTCGACAGTCTCACCTCATTTGCCTTTTGAACTCAAGACATATTGGTAAGAGCTGATGTTTCATTTTCTATTTCTCCACAAAAACCTGGTCCAGTTTCATTATTGTGCATTCCCAGGACTGATAACTTTCCATTCAAACAAATAAAAAAGCAACTAAAGCATGTGAAGCTCTTTGTAAAAGATACTATTGGAAAATAAAATTCATTAACGAATAAATATAGCATTAACTTGAACAATAATTTACATTTCACAATATAATATTCTTCATTAAAGAGCTATTACAGTTAAATTTTTATTGTACATAGCATATTTAGTAGGATTTTTATATAAACCACTTATAGATGCAAACTATAAAATTCAGTGTCTTGTTTCTACTGGCCTATGGAGCAGCGAAAACTTTCTCTGATTTGCAAAAGCTATGTTACATTTGCATAATAATAAAATTGTCCTAACTAAGAAATACTTTTTTTTACATTGCACATATTTTCTCTGTCACCACCTTTATTACAATAGGACAAATAGATAGATAGATAGATAGATGATTAGATAGATAGATAGATGATAGATAGATATATAGATGATAGATAGATGATAGATAGATGATAGATAGATAGATAGATGATAGATAGATGATAGATAGATGATAGATAGATATATAGATGATAGATAGATGATAGATAGATGATAGATAGATAGATGATAGATAGATGATAGATAGATGATAGATAGATAGATAGATAGATGATAGATAGATAGATAGATAGATAGATAGATAGATGATAGATAGATATATAGATGATAGATAGATGATAGATAGATGATAGATAGATAGATGATAGATAGATGATAGATAGATAGATAGATAGATGATAGATAGATGATAGATAGATGATAGATAGATAGATAGATAGATAGATGATAGATAGATAGATAGATAGATAGATGATAGATAGATGATAGATGATAGATAGATAGATAGATAGATAGATGATAGATAGATAGATAGATAGATAGATGATAGATAGATGATAGATGATAGATAGATGATAGATAGATAGATGATAGATAGATAGATAGATGATAGATATATAGATGATAGATAGATAGATGATAGATAGATGATAGATAGATAGATAGATGATAGATAGATGATAGATAGATGATAGATAGATGATAGATAGATAGATGATAGATAGATAGATAGATAGATAGATGATAGATAGATATATAGATGATAGATAGATGATAGATAGATAGATAGATAGATAGATGATAGATAGATGATAGATAGATAGATGATAGATAGATATATAGATAGATAGATAAATGATAGATAGATAGATGATAGATAGATGATAGATAGATGATAGATAGATAGATGATAGATAGATGATAGATAGATAGATAGATAGATAGATAGATAAATGATAGATAGATAAATGATAGATAGATAGATGATACATAGATGATAGATAGATGATAGATAGATAGATAGATAGATGATAGATAGATAGATAGATAGATAGATGATAGATAGATAGATAGATAGATAGATAGTTATGCAGCTCATGAGATTTGAGTAGAGCTAGAGGGTGTTTCCTTCAGTACAGCAGCTTTTTAATCATAACACATGATTGTCTGGTAAGAACTGAGATTAACTAGTTATGTTTCCACAGGGCTACAGCCATTTTGCCCTCGCACAGCACTCTGAAAAGTTTTTTTGCAAGTAAAAAGTAGAAAATCAAATACCTGTTTAAATCCAGAGCTGGCAATCAGAAAATACTTCTTTATCTCACGCAGTAAAGAAAGCGATCCCTACATACAGTCACTGTGGCTTTCACTTTCCTCTCTACCCTCCCAGGATTTGCATTAAAGTGATACTGACACGAAAAAACTACTTTTCAAAATATGAATATACATAAAAAGTTACCTATAGGTTGTGTTGATGGTTTTTGCTGACAGGTTTGGTTTTGTAAGTAATTGTTACTTGAAGTTCCTAAACCTGACTGTTTTGCCAACCTGACTGTCCCTTCCCAAGTTATAGCTTCTAATGCTAACAGACAAATATGGTAGCCCCCTCATAGAGGAACACAGGGCATCAGACAGATAATGTAAACGCATCAGGCAAATATTTTTATGGCAAAATTATAAAGTTCTTGCAAAGACAATGTTATGATAGATGTAAAAAAAAAAAGATTTACTTTCTGGTGTCAGATTCACTTTAAAGACACTTCCCATTTATTATATTCATTAACTACTATACTCTTTTAGCAAAAGGATAAAGGGACAAGTTCTTTAACTATTTGGCAAAAACAAAACCTTTAATCCAAGGACTCTCACTTATTGGATACAAAGGATATTGACAACTACCGGTAATTTACACATTACATATTTGAACTTTACAATGCCAATACAAAATCTACTCAAAATCTACATTTTAATCAAATATCTTACATAAAACAAAGGCCAAATGAAGAACCTTAATAACATGTCCTACAAGTGGGTGTGTCTCATCATCACTCCCCTCATGAATAACATAGCAACTGGTCCATAAGTGGAGTAACTACCCCCCAAAAAATTTGGGGGGGTCTGGCATGGTCCCTCAACAGTTTGCATGCCCTAGCCCCTCCCTAGTCCTGTTTGGCAAATCGCTTACTTGTAGTGGGCACCAAACTTTCGTGAACTGGAGAAAGGCTTACTTTGAAGGTGGGTGTTCTATGAGGCACACTTGTAGGTGACACATGACCTGTGCCCCAACACCTGTACCCAACAAGCAACTTTGCAATATTTATCAATTAAAATTTGCAGCCTTTTCATGATCTTAATAATATAGTTTGGAACAGTCAATAAGTTGGGTGGAGGTGAAGTTTTTTCTGACCAGCTCATCACTAAAGGACCCTGCCCAAGGTGTCCCCCACAATTTAACTTGATTACATGATTACAGCCATATTACAGCCATATTTAGCCCCAAAGGCTGCCTGTGTCAAATTCTCAGCCTCATACAACCCCATGTATCTTGTGCAATAAAATAACTTGTATTATTTTTATATATAAAAATGAGAGACTAGCACTCAAAGAGATTCTCTGCGATTTGTTACGATGTACTGCGCACACTGTCATAAGCAGCAACTTTGGTGTTAGTTGTAACTCACCCTGAAAAACAATATATTTTTGGAAATACATAATATATAATATATATAATAAATCCCATATCGGTTAATATGTAATTCTATTCTAAACTACCATACTGCAAACTTTAGCAAGGTTGTGAATATGACTGGGACCTCATATTGTAAGCTTTACTGAGCCAGAGACTGATTTAAAGATTTACAGGGGTGCTCCACCCCACCATTAACACATTGCTAGTTGAGAGAGTACAAAGAGTCACAAACTGCTACGTGAAGTGACGGTATATGTCACAGTTCCAGCGTATCCAAAACATGTCACAAACTGCCAAGCACATCCACATTGTGTATTACAGTTCACAAGTGCACCCATAATAAAGTGGTTACTATACGTTTGTTACACCTTACTAATATACCAATTATAATTTAAGTACCTAGTGCATCTACAGTATTAATCAATACACATATATGTCACACAGTGCCTAGTACACCCACAGTATGTTACACAGTGGCCCATGACTTAGTTAGTGTATTGTATAGGTCCATTACACCTGTATTGGTGTATTGCCCATTATACATCCAGGCTCTTTCACATAGTGCTTCGTGCACCCACAGTGTGTCATACAATCCAGTCATGCTTCATGGCATTTCATATTGTGCCCAGTATACAATGTACAGTATATAATTTAGTCTCCAGTCTACCCAATATATGCCACATATTGTCCAGTGAACCTACTTTATACCACCAGTTGCAATGCACCCACAGTATGCTACACAGTCCTCGGTGCACTCACTGCATGTTGTGCCATGCCTGGCACATCAACTGTATGTCATGCAATACCCAGCATACCCATATGTGTAAGGTATTACATCAGTACATAAGCTAGATACATAACACATTACATAAACTTAGTACACCTGCAATTCCCCTCATTACTTGCTGCACCAGTACTTGCTGCACCAGTATGCAACAGTGTTATAGAGACACACAAACAGTAAAATACTGTACATGTCAATTTACACTTCTACAGGCTGAAAGTCCCTATTGACCCCATCCATCATCACTAAACACTTCTTGCATTCATAGTATAAAACATGGTCTTTAGTGTAGCCACCCAGAGACAAACATTCTACAGGTTACACATACAGGGAAACATTCTACAGTTACACACACCCCTTAACAGACATAGATTTATATGAGTCATATTTATCACTGCAGTCACTTTTTTTTCCTGCACTGTGCCAATAAATTTGCCTTTTTTGTTTTTATTCCATTGTGAATCTTTGGTTGTATCTCCTCAGCACACTGTTTTTATTTAGCCATATATCATGTTTTGTACCAACCACTTTTCAATTCCTAACCATGGGCAATGAAAAGGGCGTATGACATGATTAAGATGACCTATCAAGTCAATAGTATTAGATATGAGTTGGCCTGATTAGACTTTCCAAGAAGTAAGTGAATTTGGGACACATAACTGGGCCAACAGTTGTCAATTAAAGGAGAAGTAAAGGAAAGTTACACTCACAAAGGGGGTGACAAAATGTTAGGAACCCTTGTAATTGTAATAACTTATCTGATACCCTGAGCTGGTGCTCCTGTTACTGTGACTGAGTGATCCTCTTCCATCTTTGTGCCGCTTGCACATGCGCAGTAGAGTGCAAAGCAAAATGTTTTCACTCTACTACACTGGCCTGAAGGAAGAGGATTGCCCCCTTGCACATACCCCACATTGGTGCAGTTTTCTGCTAACAGGAGCACTGGGCCAGGGTATCAGGTAAGTGATTACTAGGGGGTGCCTAACATTTGTTACTGCCCAGTGATTGTACCTTTCCTTTTCCTTTAATAGGGATATTCTTGTGGGATGAGATTTATTGAGGCTGTGACAATATCCTGCCCCCAATGGTTATGTTCCTATCATAGTTAGAACATATAAACAAGTTAGCCTTCTTAAAGAGACATAAAAATTATGACCCTTGTGTCTTACCATTTTATTTTCATAATGTTGCTTTATAGTCCAGGTATGGGATCCGTTATCTGGAAACCCATTATCCAGAAAGCTCCAAATTACAGGAAGGCCATCACCAATAGACTCCATTTTAATGCATTTTTAAGCTTTTTCCCTGTAATAATAAAACTGTTCCTGTACCAGGTACCCAGTCTTTCCCCACACCACCAATGGTTGGTGACTTAACCAGAAAGAAAAGGTTTGCATATCCACCTCAACTTCTTCAGTCTGTCTCTCTTTAAACCCTCATTCATCTCTAGCCAACTTTAGTGAGGGTATGAAGCAGTAAAAAAAAAACAAAAACAAATAATGATGATAACATGTATTTGCTAATGATACAAAAACACCAAATATACTATTTTATTCACTATATTTTATATAGTAACCTGCACAAAGTTTACTCTGGTCAGCCAACAGTTACTTGCTTAGTACAGTAGGAAAAGTTAAAGCAAAAATCTGCTTGACTGCTGTATGTATTAAGATTGGGGGAACCTACTGTATGTCCCTGTTATTAAATAACACTAAATCTCTATGATGTCTTGTGTTTTACCAATAACAACAATAGGCACAGTAAGTATTCTTAGTATTCACTACCTTGGATTGGGTTTAAAATGTTATTTCTTTGGATAAGTAACAAATCTTACTGCTGTATATAGCTGTATGCCACAGCAGCTTAGGCCATAGCCTAACACAGAAGCTCAAACAGAATGAAATCCTGTTGGTTAAAGGAACAGTAACACCAAAAAATGAAAGTGTATAAAAGTAACTAAAATATAATGTGCTGCTGCCCTGCACTGGTAAAAGTTGTGTGTTTACTTCAGAAAGTCTACTATAATTTATATAAATAAGATGCTGTGTAGTATGGGGGCAGCCATTCAAAGGAGAAAAGGCACAGGTTACATAGCAGATAACAGATAAAACACCATTGTATTCTACAGAACTTGTCTGTTATCTGCTATGTAACCTGTGCCTTTTCTCCTTTTTTCCAGCTGCCCCCATGGCTACACAGCAGCCTATTATATAAATTATAGTAGTGTTACTGTAGCAAACACACCAGTTTTACCAGTGCAGGGCAACAGTGCATTATATTTTTATTACTTTAAAGCTCTTTTATTTTTTGGTGTTACTGTTCCTTTAAAGGAGAAGGAAAAGCATTTTGGCATTTTACTGCCAATAGATTCGCCACATTAGTGCAAGCTAGAGCGCTGTATATATTCTGCAGAAAGCTTTACCATACCCGAGTAAACAGCCCTAGAAGCTAACTCCTTTTGTTTAAGATAGCAGCTGCCATTTTAGCTCGGTCTCAGTAACTCCCTGCTGTAGCTCTAGCCGTTGGAAGCTCAGATCACACATTCTTTTGGAAGGGGTAGAATTTCTTATGGGAGGGGGAGCAAAAAGAGTGAGGGGGAGAGGGAGAGAGCTCTGCAGACTTGGGCCCCAAACCTTAAGGAGCCCTAAGGGAGAGGAAGTCAGATACCGAAGAACATGTTTACCTAAAAGAAGACAATAAGTCCTGTGTTTCTTTTGATGGACTCAAAAGAGTGCTTATGGCTGTATTTACATAGACCTTTCTGATAAAGCTTACTTAGTTTTTACCTTTCCTTCTCCTTTAAGTTTTATCGGGTCAATGTTTCTTCTGGTGGCAAAAGTCAGTAGATGTCATTTAGAAACCCCTCGTGACACAGGTGTGGGAGCTTCCCTACCATCACAATGGCACGGGTGGGGGGAGGGGGGGTTGCTGCATATGCCTTGCTGAATATCTCTGCTTTAAGTTCATCAAGTGCACAGTACAGAATGGGCTACACTGTATCTAGGGCTGAATTAGTTATACAATCAGGTCAAAAAATGCATATTAGGAAACTATACCAGGTATTATTATCAAAAAGGAATTGATATAAATACAATGAAGGTTGTTTAATTAATTTCTGGAACATTTGCACACTTTACTGCTGAGCTGCAAGTTGGAGTGATATCACCCCCTCCCTTTCCCCACAGCAGCCGATCAGCAGAACAATGGGAAGGTAGTAAGATAGCAGTTCCCTGACACCATTATTGCTAAAAGTGGTAGATATAAGAAGTAGTAAAAAATCCAAGTCCGGCTTGGAACTCCTCCAGTTACATGGGAGTAGGAGAAACAATAGGTTACCTGAAAGCAGTTATAATGTGTAGTACTGGCTCCTTCTGAAAGCTCAGACTCAGGCACAATGCACTAAGATGGTGCCTACACACCAATATTACAGCTAAAAAAATACATTTGTTGGTTCAAGAATAACATTTTAAATGGTAGAGTGAATTATTTGCTATGTAAACAGTGTAATTTATAAATAAAATGTACACCATAAAAATCACAACAGAATCCCTTTAAATAACAAACTTGTAAAGTTTAAATAGCAAAAGAAAAAGAATCAATAAATAAAAACTAAAGGTAATAGTTGCCCTAAAATATAAAAATGTAATATATAATATATATATAAAAACAAAATGAAATACTGGCACTCACGTATAATCCACAGCTTGGCCTGGGTGCAATCCTCAAAATTAGAATGAACACGAATTGGGAAAAGAAGCCGCACTCACAGGACTTAACTTAAGTACAAAAATAAAAAACTTTTAATGGTAAATCAGTGAACTGACGTTTCGGCTGAACACCTCAGACTTTGAGAAAGGCTGAGGTGTTCAGCCGAAACGTCAGTTCACTGATTTACCATTAAAAGTTTTTTATTTTTGTACTTAAGTCCTGTGAGTGCGGCTTCTTTTCCCAATTCGTATATATATATATATATATATATATATATATATATATATATATAATTTTGATGTTGGGAGCTGGGGGTATAATTAAGTCCCACTCAGCAAGCCTAAATGCATATTCTGCCATGCATATATAATTAAACACGTGTGGTTTGGTATGAGATGATATTGTGTAGTGCTACACCACCTTCTATGACCATTTTTCGATTAATGTGGGGAAATGTAGAAAAGAATTTACAGTTACACATGACTGAGGTAAAATTTCTGGTCCCAGAGGAGGAAGCCTGATATTAACCAGTCATGCAGTGCTTGTGGTTTGGTTAGAAATGACATGTTTATTGGAGAAGAAGTCAGTACTTACAAGTATCTTACTTACTCTCAGTACAAATTTACATTCTAGTGAAATGGAGAATACTGACGGATTAGTAAAAGGGCAGATTTATTCATCTTTGTGGTTGTGATTTTGCCAGTATTCACAAAAACGAGGTGAAAAATCTCTACTTTTCTGTGATTTATCAAATCAGGATTAACACCAAGGGGCACATTTACTAAAACTTTTCTCATTTTTTTATTTTTAAAAATTTGAATAAACTATAATAAACTTTGTCACACAAAAACCAGCATCAAAAATTCTAAAGTTTCAAGACAAAAGAAGGACCTTCAAGGAAAGGGAAGGTACCTCTGCCATTGACTTTCTACATGATGAAAGCAAGTTTTAGCTGGCGAATTGTCAGATTCAGATTTTTACCGTTTTGGATGCATAGTAAATCTCAAGACTTAAAAAAAGACAGAAAAAACAAATCGGCCCCCAAATGTAAAAATCCAGCCAGATGCAGTTTTTAGAAATCGTTGAATAAAAATCATACAATGAAATTGCTAATGGGAGAAAAATCCCCCCTTTATAATTCCCCAGGTCACACATCAGTAATTCTGAGATTCAGCAATTTATAGGGTCCTGGCATTTCAAAAACCTTCTCTTTATAATAACTTGGACCTTATTTATAGAGTGCTGAAGTGGTAGTATTTCTTACTACTTTGAACTTGGTGAGGGTGATTATGTTATGATTATAATTATCCTTAATGTAGTGCCAACTTATTCCACAGAACTTTACAGAGATTATACATCATTCATATCAGTGCCTGCCCAAGTGGAGTTTACTGTCTTCCCAACACACATATTATGGTCAGTTGTCTCATGAACCAATTAAATCTCTGCATGTTTTTGGAGTATGGGCGGAAACAACCCAGAGGAACTCACACAGACATGGAGAGAACATAATGGCTATTTGGAAAGCCTCAAAGGGCCCGATTCACTAAAGTCCGAAATAAGGAGTGCTATTTATAGCATGCGTTAAAAATCTTATCACTTCTTATTTTTCACTCGATTCACTAAAAGGACACTTGTGATAATTAAGAAGCGATGTTCTTGGCGTTATTTATCTTACGATGACATATTTTCAAGCAATATATTACGCAGCGCACAAGCTATTACGCAGCGTGCGATATTTTACGCAGAGCGCAATATATTAGGCAGAGCGCAATATATTACGCAAGTAACCATTACTTTCTGAAAACCACCATTTCCCTGAAAACTGGAGGCTGCATCACTCTAGGGCCAACATATACTTGAAAAAATACGACTGCAAACTCCAGGTTGTGTTGCCAATAGCTCACGAACCGCAATTTTCTTTAAGTACCGCCTGCCCCAAGTAGGGTTAATATTCACACAGATTAACACGATATTTTGCACGTTTAACGCTTCATATGTGTTTGTGAATCATGCGTTAGTACTATTTCTATTCGCTAATTAACGCAATGCGTTTTTTTTGTGCATGCGATATGCGGATTAACCCATGCGAAATGACTTTGATGAATCGGTACTTAATTATCGCATGCTTTATTGACCTTTAGTGAATCGGCCCCTATAACGCTTATCGCATAGTTTTTTTCATTAAAATATGTCATCGTAAGATAAATAACGCCAAGAACATCGCTTCTTAATTATGACAAGTGTCCTTTTAGTGAATCGAGCGAAAAATAAGAAGTGATAAGATTTTTAACGCATGCTATAAATAGCACTCCTTATTTCAGACTTTAGTGAATCGGGCCCAAAATGTTTTCACCAAAGATGAAGGGATGTTTGGTCAAAACAGTAATATGTTACTGAAACTTCATCTCTCGGTCCCAAACAGATTTCCTAATCTTACCATATAACATGTTGAAGCTCTTTACATGGCTTAGGGGAAAAAGGCATCTTTGCTACAAAGTCTCTGCCAAAGATGAAGTTTTATATTTGAAGATAATTTAAGACACATTAGGGACTAAAGGCTCGCCACATACTGTATAAAGTAAATAATATACACACATCTGCAACGGTTTATATATATATATATATATATATTGAACAAAGCTTGTCCAAATATTTATCATGTAGCTATTTAAATGTCCCCTATTTTTCTTTCTAATTCCTACAGAATGATGATCCTTTCAATCAATCATTGCAGCGTATCAGCCACAAAAATATGCTTAATCCTTAGGTAAGGGATCCCTTATCCGGAAACCTGATATCCAGAAAGCTCCGAATTATGGAAAGCCTGTCTCCCATAGACTCCATTTTAATCAAATAATTCAGATTTTTAAAATTGATTTCCTTTTTCTCTGTAAAAATTAGACAGTGCTTTGTATTTGATCCCAACTAAGATATAATTAATCCTTATTGGATGCAAAATAATCCTATTGGGTTTAATTGTTTTATTTTTTTTTAGTAGACTTAAGGTATAAAGGTCCAAATTACAGAAATACCCCGGAATCCGGAATACCCTTGGTCCCAAGCATTCTGGATAACGGGTCCTATACCTGTATATATATTTGCTAAATATCTATATTTAAAAGACAGTGTTATTAACAGACTGTACATCACAGCAATTACAAAAATAAACCTTTATTACTATATTAAATATTAAAATGTCTGGACAGCAAATATTCTAAAATTGCACTCAATTTGTTTAAAAAAATATAAAGAACCGTCTCAAATAAATTTGCTCCAAAGACAGCAGCCTTTCTTACATATACAACAATATGTGCACTATATAGCATATACAACTGGAGTAATAATGCACATCTTTTATGGGAAGCGAATGAAAAGTAAAATTTACTGGAGGTTTTATTTACCCTTTAAAGGCACTGAAACTTCTCAGTTCACAATTCAAGTACATTTATAAAAATGGCCCCAGCAACCAGCATTCTTTGCACAGGGGTTATTTTATGCTTCTGTTCAAAAGTAACCCTGCCACCATTAAACCAATGTGATGAAGGAAGACATCAGAGCTTGTAGAAACGGTGTTCCAAAGAGGCCCAACCATATTGTTAAAATCTTGTGAGAGCGAAACTTCATTCAGAGTGAAACATTCATAGGAATGACACAATGAAAAGATATAGCTTAACTGGTTTCTGATAATCCAAAGGTATTGTTTGTTACAGCGATGCTCTCTGGTGCTGCTGGAGTGCCACCTGTTGAATAGGACTGGGTATGGGAATGCACAATAAAAGTCCAAAAGTCCTCAAAGTTTCATTAGAAGTGCAAATGCTTGTAAAGTGCTTGATTTCTGGACAAGTTTTCTTTAGCTTTGCCATTACTGTGCTTTATGCATTGGATGCCATGCAAACTGTCTCTCCAGCTGCTACACTGGTTATTAGGTTTATGTTATGTATTTTCTAAATCTGAAACAACAACGAAAAAAAAATCACATTTAGTTACTGAACTTAAGAATAAGAAATAGCACAACCAATGAAACTCTGTTACAACTACATACTTGTAATGATCTGCATTAAAGTGGACCTGTCACCCAGACATAAAAAGCTGTATAATAAAAGTCCTGTTTAAATTAAATATGAAATCCAAATTACTTTTTTTCTTAACACATCCATACCCATTATATTAGCATTTAAAAATCCCAGATGTCAATTGAATATTGCCTGCTCTGCCTCTATGCCTTAGGCATACAATTTCCATTCAGCACTTTGTAGATGTCACTGCCCTCCTTACTTTCCCCCTCATCTAAAATTATGTGCTTAGTGTGTATGTAAGACAGCAGCCTTGAGCAGGAAGAACTGAGTTGTATATAGTAGATTTTCTCCCAGAAGCATCTATTGTACCTAATATTAAACCATGAAAACTAAATGGTACGTTAGGAACGATAATATCATATTTTATCTCTAAAATGAGTACATTTAATATAACTGCTTTTGTCTGTAGTGAAATATATAGAAAATAAAAATTGAAATCCTGAATTTCAATTCTGATTAAAACTTTGACAGCCTTTAGCATTAATGCATCTTAATATTTTTATCTCCCCCCTTACTTTATATCTTATTATTTTATAAAGTTTTATAGTATATAACTATTTTGGATTTTTTTGTACAAGGCATAGACACAATATCTTATATGACAAGGAACAGATCATATATTGGTGGTATCTGATGGTACAAAGTATAGTAAAATCACAGAATAGTCAAAATTTAAATCTGAATTTAAGGCTTGCGTTGCACCTCATCTCTCGGTGGGGGGGAGTCATTTATAGCAATCAGCGGTAGTTTTTGGGTAGGCAGGTTAGATCTGTATTTTTGCTCTGTTTGGGCTTCATATGTAATTTTATGTGACGTTGGCTAACAAATATATCTCCTTTACATTCCATAATCATTTCTGTATTGCTCCATTTCAGTGAGTTGGCCAGAACTTTATGCCACTTTATATACATATAATATATCTTACTATATATAGTACATTATATGTATATATCTTGTTTTTACTTGTGTTAAACCCCATGTGCAGCCCAGTTCCTTAAAAAGTGGAATTGCTGCATTTAGCTTCACTCTATTTATGTTTTGGAGAAATGTGAGACTTACTGAATCTCTGCAGGGGGATTTCTATTGTGCTTAGGTAGGCAAAATCCATATCAGTTTAAAGGGCATGCCCAATTTTTCAGCTTCAAGGGAGCCTTTGGAAATACTGAGCAGGAGTACAGGTGTAGGTTAATAAGGTTGTGATTTAATATACAATTTAAATACACAAGGGGAGCACCACCCAGTGTATTAAGCTTTTCCTTTAAGGGCTCTGGCACATGGGGAGATTAGTCGCCCGCGGCAAAACTCCCTGTTCGCGGGTGACTAATCTCCCCGAGTTGCCTTCCCCTGCCATCCCATCGGCGACAATGTAAGTCGCTGGTGGGATGGCAGACGCGGCGGCGCGATTTCGGGAAATCGCCGAAAAAGACTCGCTAGTCTTTTTCGGTGATTTGCGCAAAATCGCGCCGCCGCATGTGCCATCCCGCCGGCGACTTACATGTTCGCCGGTGGGATGGCGGGTCATGGCAACTCGGGGAGATTAGTCGCCCGTGACAAGGGAGATTTGTCGCAGGCGACTAATCTCCCCGTGTGCCAGAGCCCTAAAGGACATGTCAACCCCCAAAATAATTTTTTGCCTTATAAGAGAAAACTTAATTATAAGCAACTTTGCAATATACATTCATTACACATTTGTAATGGTTTTTCCGTTATTTGTATATATAACTGCTCTTAAAAGCAGTGTCTGCCTGTCTATTCAGTGTCTTTCTATTCTCTGCTCTGATGGCTCTGACTCTTCAAACAATGTAACAAACGCCAGCAGACTGACAGACCTGCCTTGCTGGAGGAGCCAGGCACTTGCAACATTTTTTAAAAAGTAACAACCAGGAGTTCAGCAAATGCTGCTTTCTATAGCAATTACATTTACACATAACTTTTAAAGTACTAATAATTTGTAATAAATTGATATTGGAGAGTTGCTTAGAATTATGTTTTCTTTTATTAGGCAAAAAATTATTTTTGGGGTTGACATATACTCTAAGGCCACTAAAACGTTTTCCTACACTCAAAAGCCCACTGTTCTTTAAAACATATACTCTCCAATTTTAGAATTTAACATAAAGTGACTGATCCTCTTAATAAATCTAAATATCAAGATTAAGATAAGGTAATGTTATAATTTTATCAACTTACCATGTTTCTTTATATAAACACAAACAAATATGCATAGTGCAGCAGCAACAGCAATAGCAGTGAGAGACAGCTGGAAGCTCCGTTTATTGGTGCTCTGACTTTTACCTGAAACTGAAATCCAGATAAGAAGTAAGTACACACTATAAGAGAAATATATATATATATATAAAGTTGGTAAACATGTCCTCCTCAAGCTTGAGAAAAGGCCAGATGTAGGCCTGAAACGTTGCTATATTCAAAAAACATGTATATCAAATAAAGGCTTTTTTACTGGAGACAAGAAGGTGCTGTTTGCTATTTTTCTGTATGGTATTTGTGATGGATTATGGCCACTGAACAGATGTGCACCTGCTTCTGATTGGGAGAGAGACGCGGGAGCTGAACATTAAAATACCTATTACTCCTGGGATGTATCACCAAGAAGTGTGATGTGGCAAGAAGCAAGACCTTTAGGGCCGCAGTAGATGGGGAGATTAGTCGCCCGCGACAAATCTCCTTTGTTTCGGGCGCCCGCAAGCGACTAATCTCACCGGCTTGAATGTAAATCACCAGTAGGATGCCTTGCAAGGAAACTTCTGCAATTTCGGAAAATCGCGGTGCCGCATATGCCATCCCACCGGCGATCTACATTCAAGCCGGTGGGATGGCATATTGGGGAGATTAGTCGCTTGCGGGCGACTAATCTACCCCTCTACCACGGCCCTTAAATGCCAAATCTTATGATTCTAATTAGCACAGTAGATTAAAATCTTAAAAGCCCTTCAGGCAGTGATGAGTGAATCCCCTAAGCCACTGCAAGCTAATCTGCACCTGACCCAGCCCAGTGCACCAATTTATATACCCGTGCCCAAACTGACCCCCTTATCAGACATCATCAGAAGGGGTGAGGCGAGTGCAGTTATTTAAACCCATGCCGCCCTGTCACTTAGGGGCTGATACAGCAAAGAGGGATTGTGCGTCCACAACCTGCCTCTGCCGTTGGTTTTGGCCTGACTTGCACATAATTAATTATCAGATGTACAGAAAATCCAACTGTATGTAGCCATGGAGTCTTTTCACGATTTGCTTTTCAACAATAGCTGATTACACAAATCTAACCTGAACAAACTACAGAGAATCTCCTGATATGATGTAACTGCCACTGGCTGAGAAAGGAGTCCCAGTAAATACCTGGTATGGTGAAAGTCAGAACTGTTGCTTCTTGCAAGGCTTCATTCCAAAACATGCAGGTGAATGTGTTATTTGATATAGAGGAAACCCTAACTACACTGGTGACATTGAAGAGTTTAGCAGCAGTCACTGTGTAGCTGGTATTAACCAATGAACTCAGGTTCTTTTCTCCATGGACCCATGTGACCTCAGCTTCTGGATACCCTATAGACTGGCATTCAATCTGTTTCACAATGTCTCCTGAGGATGCCATAATGTCTGTGACACGGATATTTATCTCTTTGTAATGAGCTAAAAGGGAAAACACAGTAATAAACACAAGGAAATGACAGACTGGGACAAACTGACACAAACACTAAGCAACAAAGTTGTTTCCTTATTTACCATATGCATTCCATCAACTTATTAATTACATGAAGCATTGGCTGTTGTCATACACAAACAGAGCAGCAGCCAGAAAAGTAGATACACGTGCTCTATAAATAAAAAGGCAATCATCTCTCTGCACTTTTTCAAGATAAAGGACCATATTTAACCCAGTGAGAAAAAGTTTTGTCACATGAAACTCATGGATGAGATTCAATTTGAGATACAATTAAATTCAGAAAAACTTATCTCAAAGTTTATCACATAAAAACTCTACTGAAGTATATGGGGGAAAAAACGAAACTGAATTTAGAAAAAAGTTTTGTCTCCTTGAATTGAATTTCATCCATATGTTTTCATGTGATAAACCATGAGAACTTTTTTTCACTGAACTGAATCTGGCTCAAAGTCTGGTAATATATTTTGCATAATTGTGACTTCAAGATCATGAGAACAAAAAATGTTGCTTCTCCCATGTATAAAGTTATTCTGCGAGTTTTCAATTTCCCCTTTTTTCTCCAGCTCTTCCCCTAAACATCTCAGGAGCACAGACATGCGAAAAACCATTCCATCCAATGAGGCACACCAGCATTTATTTAAGGGAAATCAGTAAACCAAGTTGGGTTCTCTATCCATTTAAGAGAAGTATATGGTACTGTCAAGCAACACAAAAATATTTTAACTTGTGAAATAGTACATGAGAAGTCTTGTCATTTCACATACATCTGCCCCTAAGCAATTGCATTTTTATTTCATGGCCCTTTATGAGAATTGTGACCGATAACAGAACAGACCTTACCTTGCACAGTCAGACCCATAGATTTGTAGTCAGATCCTTGAGCTGATATAATGCAAATATAGCGCCCTGAGTCAGTAAGCTCTACATTGCTGATCTGCAGGACTGCATGTCCCTTATGCAGTTCTTCCTTTAGAATTCTAACACGCCCTCTGTAGTCTTCATGCTGGGCTGAAAGGTTCTCTGTCCCTCTAATTAATTTGATGACTTCTTTCCTTCCACCTTCTGCCGCAATGTACTCCCAATAGACCTCCACATCATCTGCCTTTGTACCTTTCCCCACCTGGAAATGACACTCCATGTTTACTTTACCTCCATATTCTGCAGTGTAGTGGGATTTGCCAGCTTTTACAGTAAAAAGTGCTGTGAAAACAAATATATTAGGGAGAGTTGTTAACACTTCTAAACACCAGTACCTACATTTGCATGGGAGCCACAGACAACACACACACAGCACAAAAATTATAATGAAAACAAGTAACACAAGCTTGTTGGAGAAAGGCTGCAGCTGTTTTATTATATAAACACTACAACATTGATTTTATCATTATAAAAATATCTTTTGCCATTCACATACAGAAACATTTTTACCAGCCAGCCCCTGCATACATTTCTACAAAGGGCTGTCTTGAATCAAAAATGCTTACTTAAGCGTTTCCACACTGAAATTCATATAAACGTCAACAGAGAAAACTACCCATGTGCTGTTAGCCTAAAGGTGTAGGTAGAGTTTGCCTCTCAGGTAGGGCCGTTCTAAAACAGTACCATTATTCTGCGCAATAAGCTGCAGGTACTTGGGTTGCTTGGGGTTTAAGTCAACCAAGCATTACAATATAATTGCCTTCTGCATGGTCTGCCTAGTTTCCCTAACCTTGTGTATAATATTCTATCTTCCCTCCTGCTGGTCTAAAATATGGAATAGAGGCAGCAGGGATGTAACCTAACCTTCTTGTGCATCCAAATAATATATATTTTAGGCCCTCCCTCATAGGTTTGGAGTGTGCTGCTGCTAATGTAAGAAAATAAAAATGTCCTTACCACTAAGTACCCCACAATGGCACAAAAATAATACTGCTATAATGAGTCTTCTGTGCATGGCCATTTCAACCCTGAAATTGATCAGAGAAACAATATGTTTGTTAGTGCAGATCAACATTAGACGACACAGATCAACATTATACTTAAGGAATTGCACATCTGAAAAACTGGAAAGGTACATGCTCTTCAGTCAGGTTTATATTATCAAAGGTGTAACTTTGCCAGTGCAGAGAATAAAACTGTTTATTTTCACATTTTCATTTTTTATACAGTATTTGATGCACCTTAATGTTCTGGATACTTCATGAATGACTAGGTTTTTAAGACTCCAGATACTCCCTCTGTAAGATTCTATCAGAGAATTCTAGTCCAGGCTCTCTCTTTGAATCTTTTGGCTTCTTTGCTCAAATAATATCTCGTATGGCAACAAATTGTGTTAGACTGCTGTGTTACAAATGAAGGGTGGTGGGGACTGGGAGTCATCTTGGTTCCATGGTCACCTCCTCAGATTTGGAGACAGGTGTTTGGGGAAGTTTTCACAGGTGGAACACCTGGGGAAAGTCCCAATTCACTTTCTGTTCACAGAAGCTCTATAGCAGTACCCCAGCATTCTGCATTGTTTCTTTTCTGGACTTCGATGTTGATATCACGCTGAAGACAAGGGTTGGTCGTACTGTGAACTCAGGAGCACTATCATCTATGTATCTATGTAGGTCTCAACTCAAATCTCAGGGGTTGTATCACTATCTATCTTTTTATCTATCTCTGTCTGTATGTCTGTCTATCTGTCTGTTATTGTGCTAAAGCATGAATTAACAGTATATATTGTGATCACAGAAATAATCCAATGGAAAGAGTTTATAGGTATATTTATGTCAGGCTAACAGATAAAATTAAGTATTTTACATAATTCAAGCTAAATAAAAAGAAAAAAGTTCTTGCATTCAATTCAACTTTTTTCTAAATTTACATTTGCATAAAAAATAAAAAAATTACCTTGCTTTAGAAAAACATAATTTTACAACATGCACAATTCAGTTAAAATTGCAAAGCAAAATGTAATTAATTAAAATACAATTTTTTACTGTTTTGAATGACCTGGAGCACATTCAGCTGCCAAGTACAGCTATATATACAGTATAATATTCCTACAGTGAAAAAATCTACCCACAAATATACATCTACCCACACCGGTACTAGAGGTGAAACATCCTATTTGGATACTGTCAGCATTTGTAAAACAAAGCACCAGAAGTGGATGGCAGCCTACACAACTCCTAAACTGAGTAACTATATCTGTCAGTGGGCTGTAATGGTTCTGATGTTGACGAAGACAACATTTTTTGACACATAGTGGAAAGTTCTCAGTTACTTGTAGAGAGCATGGGGGGGGGGGGGTGCAGGGCTGGAACTAGGGGTAGGCAGAAGAGGCACATTTCTAGGGTGCAATGCTGTGGGTGGTGGGGCGTTATGCTTCAAGGCAATTGGCTTATTGAACTAAAGCTCAATAGTTTCCCTTAAGTGCTTTGTCTCTGCTGCTTTCTTACTCTGTAAATTGGCAAAAGATTCCTGTTTCCTTGGATTAATGTCACATGTTTTCTCTGTGGGTGCAAAAATGCACACTTCAAAGCTGCCAACTCCCTCCATACTCTCTGGGGTTACCCTTTTCCAAGCCTCTCCCTCCAGCTTCCTGTCACTATTACCACCACCTGCCATTCCCTCCATTTTTCTGATTTCGCCATCTCATCTAGAACCGCATGCATGGAGTATTCAGTTCCTTGTAACACCCTGAGGTCATTTATCATATAGATAAATGTAAGATCATCACCTGGGATGTAAAAATACACAAGTCACTTATACCCTTAATGGGACTGCACTAGGCAAATCCATAATGGAGAAGGACCTTGGAGTCCTTGTAGATAATAAACTTGGCTGTAGCAAGCAATGCCAGGCAGCAGCTGCAAGGGCAAACAAGGTTTTGAGCTGTATTAAAAGGGGCATAGATTCATGGGAGGTAAGGCCCCATCTAGAATATTCCTTGCAATTTTAGTCTCCAGTACTCAAACAGGACATTACAGAAAAAAGCAACTAAGCTGGTAGAGGGTATGGAAAGCCTCAGTTATGAAGAAAGACTGGCCAAGTTAGGGTTGTTTACACTGGAGAACATGAGTTTAAAGGGTGGTATGTTAACTATGTATAAATGTATAAGGGAATCATATAATAAACTCTCATGCTTTATTTACCATTAGGTCCTTCCAACTGACACAGGGGCACCCATTCTGATTAGAAAAAAGGAGGTTCCGTTTAAATATTCGGAAAGGTTCCAGCCCTGCACCCCCCCCCCCCCCCCCCATGCTCTCTACAAGTAACTGAGAACTTTCCACTATGTGTCAAAAAATGTTGTCTTCGTCAACATCAGAACCATTACAGCCCACTGACAGATATAGTTACTCAGATTAGGAGTTGTGTAGGCTGCCATCCACTTCTGGTGCTTTGTTTTACAAATGCTGACAGTATCCAAATAGGATGTTTCACCTCTAGTACCGGTGTGGGTAGATGTATATTTGTGGGTAGATTTTTTCACTGTAGGAATATTATACTGTATATACTAAAGATTTTTTACTGTGAGAGCTGTGAAGTTGTAGAATTCCCTCCCTGGACCAGTCATACTGGCTAATACATTATATAGCTTCAAAAAGGGGTTAGATGGCTTTTTAGCAAGTGAGGGAATACAGAGTTATGGGAGATAGCTCTTACTACAAGTTGATCCAGGGACTGGTCCGATTGCAATCTTGAAGCCAGGAAGGAATTTTTTCCCCTTTTGAGGCAAATTAAAGAGGCTTCAGATGTTTTTTTTTGCCTTTCTCTAAATCAACTAGCAGTTAGGCACGTTATATTATTATGAGACAGCAATGGCTATAGTCTTATTTCACTTTCAAATTGGTCTCAGATAGAACTGATGGAGGCTCATTATTTACTGGCATAAAGCACTCTGAAACTGCACTTTTTTCATGGTTCTACTACAGACAGATATGTCTCTGAGCATAAGGGCACAGGGACACCATTTCAAGATTTTGCCTCCTGTAGGGGAGGGCTTGTGCACAGGTTAGCCCTAAGGTTACAAGTGAATGGCACAAAAATAGTACCATCATGCCAATATTTGTATAGGCAACAACCATTTGGAATCTCAGGATGCAGCCAAAAAGAGGTAGAAAGAAAAATGTACAGTAACTCTCTGTAAATCTGCATCACCAGGTTGCACCACAACTCTGCTACTCCAAAAGAAAAAAAATACAAAACATTTTTTGAGGGCCAGGGCAGGATTCAGCAAGTTTCCAGAACCTTTTCTTTTCTAGCATGAGGACAAATCTAGAAGTGTGACCGTTAAGTTAGTTGTGTTAATTTGACTACCTTTTATATAGTAGGCCTCTACTGTAATACTCAAGTCACATAAGGAGTAACAGCGTGACTAAACAGAACATCAAGAGTTAATTTCAGATTCAGTACAAATTATACTTCTGCTTTTTTTAATCAGCTGTTTTGCCTTTCCCAAGCACCACATGCTTATACATCTGTGGTACAGAGGACAGCAAACCCTTAAAACAATATAAGTTAAAAGACAACAGCTTTCGTTTCTTATTATGAATAATAGCTAGGCACAGCTGCAATTGAAAGGAACACTAAAGGCTTAGAGGCATATTTACAAAAAGGTGAAAGTGAATTGAAAATTTAAATATTTTCACCAAAATGAAAATGAAAATTAGATATTGCAGCTTGCTTTCTGGTTCTGCAGACATGAACCAAACAGGCCAAGTGATTTAGGGCAGTCATAACATAACTGCACCCTTTCCAGTAACAAGCCAGGAGTAGATCATGGGAAATCCCACAGGGATCTCTTCTCAGAGACAAAGGGGTTATTCAGCATTCTTACTAAGAAGCAACTGACCCTATGAGCTGTTATGTTATATAGCCCTTTCAGCATTCACATTTTGGGGTTTATCATCATAAACTAGAATTAGGTCTGTAAATATATTATGTATTAATACAGTGGTGTGAAAAACTATTTGCCCCCTTCCTGATTTCTTATTCTTTTGCATGTTTGTCACACTTAAATGTTTCTGCTCATCAAAAACCGTTAACTATTAGTCAAAGATAACATAATTGAACACAAAATGTAGTTTTTAAATGAAGGTTTACGTTATTAAGGGAGAAAAAAAAACTCCAAATCTACATGGCCCTGTGTGAAAAAGTGATTGCCCCCCTTGTTAAAAAATAACTTAACTGTGGTTTATCAATTTCAATTTTCAATTTCAATATCAATTTCTGTAGTCACCCCCAGGCCTGATTACTGCCACACCTGTTTCAATCAAGAAATCACTTAAATAGGAGCTACCTGACACAGAGAAGTAGACCAAAAGCACCTCAAAAGCTAGACATCATGCCAAGATCCAAAGAAATTCAGGAACAAATGAGAACAAAAGTAATTGAGATCTATCAGTCTGGTAAAGGCTATAAAGCCATTTCTAAAGCTTTGGGACTCCAGCGAACCACAGTGAGAGCCATTATCCACAAATGGCAAAAACATGGAACAGTGGTGAACCTTCCCAGGAGTGGCCGGCCGACCAAAATTACCCCAAGAGCGCAGAGACAACTCATCCGAGAGGCCACAAAAGACCCCAGGACAACATCTAAAGAACTGCAGGCCTCACTTGCCTCAATTAAGGTCAGTGTTCATGACTCCACCATAAGAAAGAGACTGGGCAAACGGCCTGCATGGCAGATTTCCAAGGCGCAAACCACTTTTAAGCAAAAAGAACATTATGGCTCATCTCAATTTTGCTAAAAAACATCTCAATGATTGCCAAGACTTTTGAGAAAATACCTTGTGGACCGACGAGACAAAAGTTGAACTTTTTGGAAGGTGCGTGTCCCGTTACATCTGGCGTAAAAGTAACACAGCATTTCAGAAAAAGAACATCATACCAACAGTAAAATATGGTGGTGGTAGTGTGATGGTCTGGGGTTGTTTTGCTGCTTCAGGACCTGGAAGGCTTGCTGTGATAGATGGAACCATGAATTCTACTGTCTACCAAAAAATCCTGAAGGAGAATGTCCGGCCATCTGTTCGTCAACTCAAGCTGAAGCGATCTTGGGTGCTGCAGCAGGACAATGACCCAAAACACACCAGCAAATCCACCTCTGAATGGCTGAAGAAAAACAAAATGAAGACTTTGGAGTGGCCTAGTCAAAGTCCTGACCTGAATCCTATTGAGATGTTGTGGCATGACCTTAAAAAGGCGGTTCATGCTAGAAAACCCTCAAATAAAGCTGAATTACAACAATTCTGCAAAGATGAGTGGGCCAAAATTCCTCCAGAGCGCTGTAAAAGACTCGTTGCAAGTTATCGCAAACGCTTGATTGCAGTTATTGCTGCTAAGGGTGGCCAAACCAGTTATTAGGTTCAGGGGGCAATTACTTTTTCACACAGGGCCATGTAGGTTTGGATTTTTTTTCTCCCTAAATAATAAAAACCCTAATTTAAAAACTGCATTTTGTGTTTACTTGTGTTATCTTTGACTAATAGTTAAATGTGTTTGATGATCAGAAACATTTTGTGTGACAAACATGCAAAAGAATAAGAAATCAGGAAGGGGGCAAATAGTTTTTCACACCACTGTATATACAGCCTTTTTTACATAAAAGAAATGTATAAAAATAAAGGAAATAAGGGGCAGATTTATCAAAATATTAAATTAGAGCCCACAATAGAAAAATTCACCCACTTTCTATTCATTGCTATGTGATGTTTAGAAGTGTATTTATCAAATGGTAAACTCTAACCTTCACCCCCTGATACATACACTTCTAAAACTCCCATAGAAATGAATAGAAAGTGAGCATATTTTTCTGTGGTAAACACTAATCTCGCATTTTGATTAATCTGCCCTAAGTATTTTATAGACATATATGAAGGTGAGGGGAAAAGATTGACTCAGATGTTTTTTTAAGGTGGAGGTGCTAAATCTATAAAAGTACATGTGAGAGGCAAAATATTCCCTGCTGAGCTGCACATTTTCTGCTAACCACATGCCTACAATGTGTTGTAAAAACATGTAACTTACTCCGACACATTTCCCACATTCTCCTGAAAAACAAGTCTTTGATGACGTTGTCACTGAGATTTTACTTTTCCTTTTATTGAAAAATACATGCCAGGACTCTGTATGGCTTAAACTACTCAGCCAAGATACGCAATGAAGAAAGTTCCAGGCAGTGCATTCCCTGAAACACACTATGGGGCATGTCCATTATTCAATAAAATTAAAATCTGGAATATTTTCGCTAAAAAGGAAATTCACATTGCTTTGAAGAGCATTTGCATCTTTTAGCCACATTAAATGCTTTATGACATAAATTTATTAGTCACTTTTCCAGTGCAATTTCGGCACATTATGCATGTGCGGTATACTTACAACTTTAAGTAGATATCACCATGATATTACAACTGAAATACTGATGCAAAGTTAGAAAAGGAAAACATTTTCTCACTTTAGTAAACATGCCCCTATATCTCTTGGGAAACACCAAGCTTCCCATTTGGATTGCCTGCCCAGGGATAGTGCTATAACAGGCAGGAAAAGCAAATGTGAAAGCCCCATTGCAAGGATAGGCTTGGGTTCTCCTTCCCGCAACAAAAAAAACACAAACATTAAATGTGCCACCCTTTGTCCCAAAGAGCCCTCTGTGATGTGTATGCCTTCCTTTTCTGCCTCTTGCCAGCCTTCAAATGGAAGTGACTTGCTCTAAATAAAGGTCTTGCTCAAGGAAAAATGCTGGTTTTACAAAAGATGAACTTGATTTTACCAAATACGATTTGACTGTGATAAAACCTGACAGAAGATGCCTGAGCCAATGTGAATATAATGATCATTTTTGTTAGGTCTCATACCTTACCCTTCCTTTCCAATCTGCAGTTCAAATGCATGCGTGAGATAAGTGTAACACATTATATATATTCTGCCTCTAACATGGGAATTCCAGAGAGGTTTGTTTCTGCTGCTGGGGATCTTTAACTAAAAACCTGAGGAGGAAGAAGGTGAAACACAAACTTGTCAGGTCAGACTTTCATGCAACACAAGCATGAAAAATGTTCCTGGAGGTGCCCATGAGAGCTATAATTGGCTTACTGATAGCCCCTATGTTGACTGGCAGCCTACAGAAGGCTGTTTGGCAATTACACAGGGTTTTTATCAATCAAAGCCTCCTAACTAGAAATTCAAACAAAAGCACCTGTTTTGAGGCCACTGGGAGCAACATCCAAGGGGTTGGCAAGCAACATGACGCTCCTTAACCACTGGTTGGGGATCACTGGTCTAGTGCTACCACACTGTGTGAGTGCAGCAGTCATACAATGTTTTAGTTTTGCTACACAATATACAGGTCATAACAGACCAGGTTAATGTACAACTATCCAGCAATGCAAAGCCAACATGTAGATGTACACTGTACCTTTCCTTTTAGTCCCGCTTCACTATATATCAGCTCCTCCAGTAAGTGGCATATGCTTCTATGCAAATCTGGTGCCTATACTGCAAGCTGGGAGTGCCTATTGGTACTAAGAAAAGTTTGTGATGACACGGGATGATTGAAATACAGAAGCAACACAGGTATTAGGTACTATAACCTTATGTTACCTGTATTCATAATGATATGTCTATTATATACACTGCATGTCCTTCAACAGCAGCAGCTGGGACAGCTCCATTATCAGGTATTAGAGAAACTGTCTTGCCTTGATACAAACACTGTGCCAAAGCTGCAGCCCTTTCAAGAAGAAAAATATACCATACTGGGCCCCCCACAAAAAACATTTTTCGGAGGGGCCCAGTATGCACAGCAGCCTGTACCAGGACCTTCCTCAACCCACTTGCATCCCCTGCCCCCTCCGAGATATGTAAAAGAGCGGCTGGGAAGGGGAGATTTCCAAAAACTATAGTGGAAGCAGACCCTGTGCTGTTGGCCCTTGGTGCCCCCCTACAGTGTGTCATAGCACTGCCCCCAAAATATAATTCTGGTTCAACCCACGGATTTCCAGCTATTAAACTAGAATTTCCGCAGCCACTGCGACTTAGGGGTTATTGGGAATTGTGGTTAAGGAACAGCTGAAGAGCCACAGGTTTAACAGCTGGTCTGTACAACTATACAAGGTACAATGATATTACAGCATGATCCTTACATCACACTGTAATCCAGCCAGAAATTCTGCTTACTTTCTCCTGTCACTTTGTCACCTAAAGAAAACTTTGCAAAATATACAGAACAATTTATCATCTGAACTGATTTCACATGAAAGGGAATTCCACACCTCGTAAATCATAAATCTCAGGTATTTCAGAGCAAGGCTTTGTAAAAACACTGACCTGGAGTAACAGCCTTCAGCTTAGAGACATATAACTTGCAAACTTGCCAGTCTTGGGATGCCTACAGGGGTGCCCCAGGCTACTTAGCTCTTCCCTGTCGGCAGTGCTGCCTCCCATCCAGAGTTCATGCTGCTGTTCTTCTTGTAGGTTTCACATAAAAACACGTGTTTTTTTTGTAGCATTTTCTTTTTCAGGAAGTAGGATGTGCATGACATGCAAATGAGCAAATGAGCAAATATAGAATGTAATAATGACAATAATGACTTCCCCTTTCTATGAATATTCTGTTTTGTTTCCTGACTCAAGGAAATATCAGCCTCCTTAAAGACAAAGATGACAGAATTTACAGACATTACTTGGGAACCTTTAAAGTTTGACATGCCAAAATTCCTCCCACAGATTATGTCAGTTCCTGGACATTACTGGCACCCAGCAGGAAAAGCTGGAAAGAGGAAAGAACCAGCAAACCCCACTTGTACATCTCTGGCATTTCTTCAAGCTGTAGAAAATGTTCTATTCTAAGGGGCTGATTTACTAATCCACGAATCCGAATGAGAAAAATTTGGATTGGAAAACGAACATTTTGTGACTTTTTCATATTTGTTGCGATTTTTTCGTCGCCGTTACAACGTTTTCGTAAATTGTCGCAACTTTTTCGTAACCATTACGACTTGCGCGAATTGTCGCGACTTTTTCGTAGCCATTACAAATTTCGTAAATTGTCGCGACTTTTTCATAGCCATTATGACTTTTGTGAATTGTCGCACTTTTTCATAGCCATTACGACTTTCGCGAATTGTCGCGACTTTTTCGTATTGAGTGCATTGTGAGTCTTTCAGAAGGAGAAAGCACTGCACATTAGAACTGCTTTTAGGTAACCTATTGTTTTCCTACTCCCATGTAACTTGAGTACCAAGCCAGACTTGGATTTCTTACTATTGAGTGCAATTCTGATATCTACTGGAAGCTGCTATCTTGCTACCTTCCTATTGTTCTGCTGATTGGCTGCTGGGAGGGGGTGATATTACTTCAACTTGCAGTGCAGCAGTGAAGTGTGACTGAAGTTTATTGAAGCACAGGTCACATGGTTGTGACACCCTGAGAAATTAAGAATATGGCTAGCCCCATGTTGAATTTTAAAATTAAATATAGAAAAATCTGTGTTTTTAAAAAACAGGTTTTCAATGCAGGATTCTACTGGAGAAGCTCTATTAACTGATGTGTTTTTTTCAAAAAAACCAAATAGTATTTCTTTAATTATTTGCTTAAAATTGACTCTTCCCATAATTCAGAGTTTTTTGGATATCAGCTTATATCTGGTTAATGGGTCCTATATCTGTACAGGTATGGGACCCCTTATCTGGAAACCCATTATCCAAAAAGTTCCAAATTACGGAAAGGCCATCTCCCATAGACTCCATTTTAATCAAATAAATCTCATTTTTAAAAATGATTTCCTTTTTCTCTATAATAATAAAACAGTACCTTGTACTTGATCCCAAGTAATATATAATTAATCCTTATTGGAGCCAAAACAAGTCTATTGGGTTTAATTACTGTTTAAATAAAGGTAGGAGATCCAAATTACAGAAAGACCCCTTATTGGGAAAACCTCAGGTCCCGAGCATTCTGGAAAATGGGTCCCATACCTGTACTAAAAAGCAAAAATTGAAAAGGAAAAAAAATGTTTGTAGGGGTGAATGTGGTTGTTCAGGTGTGTCAATTTTGTACTAATATAAGGGGCTGATTTACTAAGACACGATTTCGAATCCGAATTGGAAAAATTCCGATTGGAAATGAAAATTTTGCGATTTTTTCGTATTTTTTGCGATTTTTTCGGCATCTTTACGATTTTTGCGTAAAAACGTGAGTTTTTCGGCGTCTTTACGATTTTTGCGTAAAAACGCGAGTTTTTCGTAGCCATTACGAAAGTTGCGCAAAGTCGCGATTTTTTCGTAGCGTTAAAACTTGCGCGAAACGGCGCGCCTTTTAAGTTTTAACACTACGAAAAAGGCGCGACTTTGCGCGCAAGTGTTAACGCTACGAAAAAATCGCGACTTTGCGCAACTTTCGTAATGGCTACGAAAAACTCGCGTTTTTACGCAAAAATCGTAAAGACGCCGAAAAACTTGCATTTTTACGCAAAAATCGTAAAGACGCCGAAAAAAATCGCAAAATTACCGATCATTACGAAAAAAACGCAATCCGCCGCATTCGGCCCGTTCGTGGGTTAGTAAATGTGCCCCTAAGTGTAATGTGCTGTTTAAAGGGAACCTGTCTCCCTAAAAAATAATTCCAAATTCTATTTTATTCTCTTAGTCGAGCAAACTAAAAACGTTACTTACACTATATGTATTATTTAAATCTTGTTTCTTTACTCTTTTTAATTCACAGGCAGGTGCCATTTTGTGAAAACTGTTATCAGAACAAGATTTGCATCATCCCCAAATGTATGCCCCAGAAAAGAGGGGCTGATTCTCATGCCCATGCATAGGCTACACATTTACATACAGTGGTTGGGGGGGCAGTGACATCATGTATTTTCTTACTGCATCTACAGTACAGTTGATTAATTATGTTTAGTATCCTTTTTGTTGGCTTCATAGAAATGCTGATTGTTGGATTACATAGGATTACTGACATTGATAAACTCAAAAGTATTTACATATTTACTTGACTGGTATTTGACAATTTAAAACAAGTTAATGATGGTGAAAGAACGACATTACAGTATAGGATTTTTAGCACTGGACAAAATTAATTTCCCTGAAACAATATTATGTCCAAAATAACCCATATGACTACAGCAAAAACAAACTACTATTTAGGCAATGAAGACCGAGAAAAAATCTTCAGACATTTTCCTCAACTGAAAAAAAACTTTTTCTGTAAAACCCACATACTTCTACCTCCTTATACATACAAGCACATAAATAAAAGCAACATTCCAAGATGGTAAATTTTGTCATGAAAATAACAAGCAGTGACGTAGAGAGTGGACACAGCTGAAAGTGAAGGCATACAGACAAGCTTCCTTAGTATTGTGCTAAACACAGTCACGTGTAGGTAGAATGAGTCAAATAGGAAAAGCCAGAAATTATGCAGTAATTTACTGGAACTGTAAGAATGAATCCCCAAAATATGTCACAATTTCACAGTACTCATTTCTTAAAATCATTCCCCAAATATAAGTAAACTGAAAGACATTTTAAACATACTTTAATTAAAAAAAGTATGGTTTTCATAAATTACTAAATATGTACCCTAGTATAGCCATGAATTATGTGTTGCTGGTCCTGACTGCCCGCTACAGAATAATATTGTAACTGTAGTTAGCTACTGTAGACTGCTGATCTCTGGAGGATCTTGCTGGAGCAGCTCTATTAACTGATGCATTTTGAAAAAAACATGTTTTCCAATAACAGTATTACTTTAGAGCAAGGGCACAACTATAAGATTTTTTTAGGGCAAAGACACAGAGAGCTACTTAGTAGCAGCTACTTGTCACAGCTACAAAACCCAAACTGCAGAGGAGAGGTCAGATAAGAAAGGCACTTATTGTGTGGGCCATTAAAAAAGAACCCTGTGCTTATAATGTGATTGGTGTGGTTATATTGTGATTGATGTGGTTTTAAGCACGTTTGAGATATTATTCTGGCACATTTGATATCACTATTAGATATACTGATCCAGTGTTGGACCTGCCTGTTTTGGAGTTCTAGGCAAACAAGACACAGTGAAAGGTGCAGACTGCAGCCAGACCAGGAAAAGAAATGAATGCTTGCTGAATGAGTACTAAGAGGCACACTCTTGCATGTATTATCTAGCCTGTAGTTAGTAACCCCTATAATATAAAGTAACCTGAAGTATAATATATTTTTTTAATAAACTTATTACAATCTATTGTTTTGGTGCATATATGTAATTAACATGAATGTGGAGTTCTGTAATTATATTTGTTTGACTGGCCAGCCTAAGATTTAGGATTTCAGAATAAGCAATATCATATTTCCCTGATTATATACTGAAAAATCAAGTAATTTCCAGGAAATATGTCCTTGGGTGACATAAAGATTTCTGCATGTGTTAGTATAACTTTAAGGACTTTCAGTTGTCTGCTACTGAATGTGCTTTCTTGAGTTTTGTAATCATTCTGCTGAGTTTTGGGAGTACTGTATACGGGGCAGTTCTTTATTTTGTGTATGTGATCATCAAAATTTTGAAAGAAAGACTTTTTGCAACACTCTGGAAAACCCTTATATAACTGTGAGAAAACGATTACTATAGTGAGTCTGGTTTTTGGGGAAAAAAAGATATCGGATCTATTAAATTAGGGTGACCAGGTCACTTGAAAATTCAAGGACATATCTAATAAATACATGTTGCAGGGCTGCACTGATTGTATTTATATTTAATTATATTACATTTAATTGCAATGAGTAAAGCCCTGCTAGCTAAATTTTCAAGTGATCTGGTCACCCTGATCTTTTGTCTAAAAACACTGTACCCAGTAAGCTCTGGAATATGGCAATGACGTTTCCCACAGCATCATTTACTCGTACTTGATGGTAACTAAGCTGCATGAATTTATGTTGGATGCAAAACAACTTTGTTAAATTGTTTTAAATATCCTAATGGCATAGAGCCAACTACTGAAATATCCCTAATCCAGGAAACTTCAGGTCAGAAGGATTTCAAATAACAAATGTGACAACTAAAAAAGGAAATTTACAAGGCCTATCAGAAGTGTATGCACTAACCCGGGAATTACAGTCCAGCTTTTTCCCAACAGTTTCTCTGTGACCACCTTCCAAAGATTTTCTCAATAAACAATTCCTCTCGTGCCTGCTATGATTTGCTGCTTTGGTTTGACACCCTGAGACACATTTCCCCATTAATAAATATTATTATTTAAAGGAACAGTAACACCAAAAAAATTAAAGAGTTTTAAAGTAAATGAAATATAATGCACTGTTGCCCTGCACTGGTAAAAGTTGTGTGTTTGCTACAGTAACTCTACTATCGTTTATATATAATAAGCTGCTGTTCAGCCCTGGAGGCAGCCATTCAAGCTGGAAAAAAGGAGAAAAGGCACAGGTTACATAGCAGATAACTAATAAGCTCTGTAGAATACAATAGTGTTTTATCTGTTATCTGCTAAGTGCCTGTGCCTTTTCTCCTTTGAATGGCTGCCCCCATGGCTACATAGCTGCATTCTTTATATAAACCATAGTAGTGTTTCTGAGGCAAACACACCAGTTGTACCAGTGTAGGGCAGCAGTACATTATATTGGAATTTCTTTCATACACTTGAATTTTTTGGTGTTACTGTTCCTTTAAGTTTATTTCTAAAATGCCAACATATTCTGTAGCACTGTATAATGAACTAAGAAGAATACAGACAGAAAAAAACAATTACAAACAATGGAACAACAGTAAAAAAGACATTAGGTCAGAAGGCACTGGCCATGAAAGAATATCTTGTCAAGATTGTAAAACTCTGCTTTATATTTAATAATACAACTGTCATGAAAATGACCTAACAACTGTCTGCTCAAACACTGGAGAGAAACCTTGTGGCAATGACATCACACAGCAACAAATTCTGCTAAGGCAGTAACATAGCAAAAAGGCAGTTCCAAATGTTGTACTGGTGTTCAGAAGTGTTACCATTTCTCCCTAATATATTTGTTTTCACAGCAGTTTTTACTGTAGAAGCTGGCAACTCCCACTACACTGCAGAATATGGTGGTGAAGTGAACATGGAGTGTCATTTCCAGGTGGGGAAAGATACAAAGGTAGATGATGCGGAGGTCTATTGGGAGTACATTTCAATTTGCAGCACAAGGTGAAAGGAAATAAGTTAAATAGAAGTACACAGAAGTATATCCACAGTCTGAAGAAAATAATGGCAGAAGAGTAATTGAAGCCGTTAATCCGAAGTGCAGGAATCCTTTTCTCTCTCTCTAAAGACTGACTCCCAAGCTCTTTTTGGGGTTCTTTTTTATATCCCTGTTAGTCCATCCTCCCAGCAAGTCTCTATTGTTATTATGAAGGGGTGGGGAGATGTATAGGTGCCAGGGTAACTGGATTATCTACCTTTGGGTATCAATCCCTAATCTCATCAGAGAGAAATCAAATCAACTCTGCCATTGTTTATCACAAACCCATCACAACAACAATAATTAACAACAACAGAGTATTAGGGCTCATACTCACAAGCATCTGTTCATGCGTACCCCTGTGGTGGATCCTTCCTGTGTTCCACTGCAGGGTATCGTAGGGGTCATACTGTGCTCTGCACCTTGCACCATATTAAAAATCCTACACACCTACATACTGGCCTCTTCGCCCTAGCATTCAGCAGTGCTGTAGTCATTGCGAAAATGCAGGTTCTTGCACTCCAGACAGGCAGCCACAAGCACTGACACCAGTGCAGACTTGCACCTGTATTGATTCCTGCATTTCCCACAATTTGCCTATTTCCAGGCAGACATCTGGTGACATTTAGTGGCTTACAGTGCATGCATATAGTTTAACTGTTGTCAGTGCTTACAAAAAAACCTTATTTAAGTCATTTTACTTTTATTATTATTAGAAAATACATTATGAAAATCCAATTTTTGCCGTTAAGAAGGGATCTTAACCTTTAAGCCTGTGCCAAAAAAAGTTCAAACACAGATTTATATGGGGCAGTCCCTTTATGCAGCCTTCTTAATCTACACTTGTCTTTGGTGATTACCCTTCCTAGTACTCTTTGTAGCTCCCAGTAGACACTAAAGGCCTCCAGTCTTCTCTATTTTCTAATCAACTGCACTGCCGCCTGTCCAGTTTATATGCAGCAGGATATGCTTTCTGGGCAGATATTCACAACAACTCAGGATTTGCCAGTGACAGTGGTAGTGACAGATTATAAGTGGAGTACGTGCCAGTATGTACCACAAACTACACATATTGTTGTGGAATTATGTGTCTTTTAATATAAAGGGCTGGTAGCATAACCATAAACCCTTGCAAGTTTGCTACTAAAATGAGGTACAGGCCCCTACCCACATATTTTATATGTGGTTTACATAATATGGGAGCCTTCCAAGGCCCTACATACTGTCTCTATTGGCATTCCATACTATATTACATATTACTTTCTCTTCTTCTTCTTATGTCTTTCTCTTCTAAGTTATTTTCCCAAGAGAAGAACTTGCGCTATTCTTTGTGCTCTTTTCCTAGGTCCTTCCATTTCTGTTTCTCTTCACGCCAAATATTCTTCACCTTTATAAGTATAAATATTCTTCACCAACAATTAAACAACATGCACATTTCACTCTTCACCCTGCAGCCTTTCTTTGTTCTATGGGAGATTGCCACGTAGCAACAGCTAATGGGTTTGGCGGCAGCCTTCCGAAGATACGCTGGAAAAATTAATTTTAATACTGCAGCCACGTTTCTGCTTTCTCCTTGTGATGTGCTTGTGCCTTTAAAGGAAAAGTAACACTAAAATTTTTTAAGTAAAAAACCTATTCTACCCTGCTCCAAAAATTGCCCTATCCTGCACACCATTTATTATTTTGAATGCTTTATTAGAAAATACCTGCTAAAACTTGGCTTCCGGTCATTCGAAATAAGACGATACGGCGATGCAGGGCTGAATCCACTATGTGACGATCGATTGATCGATCCTAGCCTTCCTTCTGTATAGGAAGGAGTCAGGCCTCTAATAAACTCAGAGGACACTTACCATTTGGTCCCTTGGTTACACTTCCCACAGGGAGCTACTAAGCTTCCTTTGGATTACATTTCTTTACAGATGGTATGTCATAGTATTTGGCATCTTAAGTGCCATATGCTTTCTCAAGAATTATGAAAGCAGTAGTGAATCACCTACACCACTGGGCATTTCTTGTCTGTGTTATTTGGATGATCTTTCAATAGTAGATCACACTAGATGGTTCTTGATAACTGTACAAGATCAGATGCTTTGCCCATTAGCAGATGTAGTGTTTTAATAAACTCAAATCAAATCAGTACTGGAAAATCAAAAATAGAAAAGGCAGGCACTCCGGATTTTGTCAAAAATGTTGAAAAATGCAGCAACAAAAGTAGTTTACATTAAAAACGTATAAATTTTATTGGATCCATATATAAAAACAAGAAGCCTTACGCGTTTCGTACCATGAGGTACTTAATCATAGGCTGGAAACATTATGCACAGTACACATTATTTAAAGGCAAATTGACCAATGGAAAGAATTAATCAATTAACCAATCAGACCAATAGGTCTAATGGCTAGGGATAGTGAATAAAAAGTCACAAATTCACATAGGGATACAATAAGCATTATATATGTTAAATTAAAGTATAAATATAGATACAAAGGCTAGAACTGTTCATACATAACAAGTAACATCATAGTCAAAGTTTAAGCCATATGGTTGTCGAGTTTTTAAGAAGAAAATCCATTTGGTTTCTTTTCTAATTAGAATTGAAGAGATGTTTTAAATGTGGAACTAGACAATGCATCACCTGTAACTACATACACAAAACGAATTGTTTCATTTCATCTACAACTCTGAAAAAATACCAGATAAAACATTTCATTAATTGCAACACCAGAAATGTTATATATCTCCTTACTTGTACCAAATGTATGATGCAATATGTTGGTCAAACAGGTAGAAAATTAAAAGACAGGATAAGAGAACATGTGCTAAACATCACTAATACTAATAGTCATACAACTGTTGCTAAACATTTCCAGGAATGCTCTAATAGATCTCTATCATTTCTACAGGTTACAGGGATAGACAGAGTAATCCCCAACCCTAGAGGGGGTAACATCTCTTCAATTCTAATTAGAAAAGAAACCAAATGGATTTTCTTCTTAAAAACTCGACAACCATATGGCTTAAACTTTGACTATGATGTTACTTGTTATGTATGAACAGTTCTAGCCTTTGTATCTATATTTATACTTTAATTTAACATATATAATGCTTATTGTATCCCTATGTGAATTTGTGACTTTTTATTCACTATCCCTAGCCATAAGACCTATTGGTCTGATTGGTTAATTGATTAATTCTTTCCATTGGTCAATTTGCCTTTAAATAATGTGTACTGTGCATAATGTTTCCAGCCTATGATTAAGTACCTCATGGTACGAAACGCGTAAGGCTTCTTGTTTTTATATATGGATCCAATAAAATTTATACGTTTTTAATGTAAACTACTTTTGTTGCTGCATTTTTCAACATTTTTGACAAAATCCGGAGTGCCTGCCTTTTCTATTTTTGATTTTCCCATGATGGCTCCCTACGCTGAGAGGTCTGGGGCATGAGCACCTGGACCCACCTTGACTGTGGGTAAGATATCTGTACACCCAACCTTGTGTGATTATTTCTTGATTTGTTTTTGATTCAAATCAGTACTGGACCCAGACCAACAACGGCCATTTACGAGGTGTAATTGTAACATGTTCACCTTAACTCTCAAGATACCCACGTTCTTCAAAAGAATTTGGATTATCAATCTAAGCCCAAGTAGAACTAGAAAGGATGCTGCTTTTATCATTCTGAAAGTACCTAATTTCTCTTCTTTCAATGTGCTTTGGTTAATTTTATAGTGAATGTTATGCTATGGGTAGTTAAATGCTATACATATCTATTTTAAGTGACTATAGCCTCATCTGTTACTTTTTTTTATTCTTAGTCCATTTATAAGACAATTACAACTTGAACTGCAGCTTCATCTTTTCAGATTTATTTTAAATCTCTGCTTCTTTCAAGGACATTCCCTTATTTTTAGGATTGTCATCCAGCAGACTCTTGGTAAAAAATGTAACTTCCCCGTTCAGCTACTCCCCTTCCTGCTCTATACTGTCCAATCAGCACTAAGCAGACCTGTGCTTGCTTCCACATATTAAAGGCACAAGCACGTCATAAAGGGAAAACAGAAACATGGCTGTAGCGGTAGTATAACTTTTTCCAGTGTATCTTTGGGAGGCTGCCGCCAACAATCATTGGCTGTTGCTAG
The DNA here is from genome assembly GCF_000004195.4 of Xenopus tropicalis. Lineage (NCBI taxonomy): Eukaryota > Metazoa > Chordata > Amphibia > Anura > Pipidae > Xenopus > Xenopus tropicalis. Next base: position 127,075,939 of record NC_030677.2, read on the forward strand.
GTGGCAATCCTATCCCTAGAACAAATGCTGTTTGCAGGTTATAGATTCCTGCAAACGCTTCTGTAGCTTCTGCTCTCTCCAGCCCACCTTCTTCTTTCTCCCCAGTTTTATACTCTCCCCTTTTACTTATTATGCTCTCCCTTCCTCTTTCCTTTCCATTATCTCTTAGCTATGCTTCTCTCTTCCTACAGTTTTGCTTTTGTGCCTTACTGTTTATCTTCCTTCATTTCAGGCACTTCCTGTTATAGTCAGTTCAGGCCAATACTACTACTTTTAGAGGTTTACATTACATTCAGTAGAAGGCAGCAGGGACAGTAGTTTTAAGTTTGTTTGTTCAGCTGAGGCCCTCCAGGTGAGCACAAACTGGCTAGCCTAGGTATATGCCTGATCACCAACAGGCAGAAGAGATTGTTTGATTTGGCCATCCAAGGAGAGGGCGCAGTTACACTGTTCTCAATACGCAAACCAATCAAAAGAATGAATGGAACTGACCAGGAAGTCTGTTATTGTTGTAGAACAGGTGGGACCCCTAAGTGCAGATATAGCTATACGTAACAGTTACATAATATAGACCAGGCCTGCTCCTTAGGTGCGATTCCTGGCAGTCACGCTAATGTCTGTCATCACTCAGTATATAGCAGGCCTGGCTCTACCATAAGCAACCACAGTGGAAAGAATTCTCTTTATATCTGTGTCTCCCTCGTCCTACCCAGAACTCCCCGCGCCGCTCTGCCTTTCCGCCCCTGTACGGTCACGTGATCGCTATACTCTAAACTCAGTCCTGCTCGTTCCTCTGCGCGGAGATTTGTAGTCGGTGTCACTCGTGTCGCAGGTTGTGACTGGAAAAGCCAGACGGTAAATTGGGGGCATGACCTGCCTTTTCTCCCTCATTTGCGCCCGTACAGGGCAATCATTTAGAGGTTCCCTGCAAGGTCAAAGCAGTTGAAGTGAAAGCTGGGGTCGCCTGGGCAAATTATAATAACTTGCATCGCTTCTCACGTACCGCTGCATTCTGTGTTTGATATTCAATAGAGTTAATAAAGTGTAGCGCCACAGGTTGGACGTCTCTACATTATATGTGCCATGGGAGACTCCATGCAGGCTGATCAGAGCCACAGTACAATGAATAAAATGTAAGTTGACTGCAAAAGGGGGTGTGAAGTTACATGGCCTGAAAGAGATTAATAAGCAATGAGAATGATATTAAATCATTTTACCAACACTTGTAATAGGATCACTACAAGAATTATCTGCCAGTACCCCCTGCTGGTAGTACTAAAGCCGCTTCCATTCTGTCATCTGCAATGCTCATGTTTTGCTGGCAGGGAAGAGAATAATTCCGGGACAAAATGAATCTGAAGATACAGTGGGACCCATGCCTATAACTGAACCCTGGCATTTCTACAGCATGAATAGTGGGTCCTGATTTAGATGGATCTCAATTTTCCCTTCTGATACGGCAACCCACCATACATCACTATTGGTGGGAGACCTGCATTTAGTCCAAAAAGTGTTTTATATAAAGCCTTTAATGGTTTTATCACACAGTGATCGGACTGTGACTTATTGGGGAGCTGGTAAAAAGTTCAGTGATTAGTCAAAGGTGCATGGTTATATTAAATAAAAATAATATACTGGTGTCATATAAAATAGGCACGTTGTTTTCTCCCAGTACAAGCTATGGTCAACTGAAGAAAATAGTTTTTTAGTGTTTTCACATTAGAAAAAAACATTTTGTCTGCTAATAAAGTGTGAAAAGGTTGAGAAATGTTACTGATTTTTAACAAATTTGCCCCAGAGTGTACATAGTTGCAATGCTTGTAAAACTTTTTTTTGATATTTATTTCTGCCCTGCGCAGCTTTAAACTGTTTCAAAGCATTTCCACCCAAGACTGCACAAACTCCTCACTCTAGGTAAAGAAGTTGTGCTAAAGAAGTGCATAGGCCAGGTGTTTGTGGAAGGTGTATGAGCACATATATAACTTAACTAAAGATTGCAACTGCTGGCCCTGGAAGCAGTACAGCAGCCCTAACATATTCAGAGGGCCTCCTGTTGGGCTTCATGGGATATTAGCCTAAAAGTGACTGATCTTTTAATTTTTTTTTAGGAAAAAATGGGATCCTTAATCTCCAAAGCTACAGAAACACAAATGAAGAAGCAGCAGGAATTAATGCAGATGAATGCACAGATTCAGGTATATTTTCAGCAGTTATGAGTTGGTATAGTGTTGGCATTCCAAGAACACTACTGTGCAACAAAACCAAATGCTTCTCCTGCTGTAGTATGTGTACATGTTTATCTTTGTTACCACTAGGCACTTGTATTTGAGTGAGGGAATACTGGACGATTTGATCACTGTATGCAGTGACGGTGAAAGCACCCATTATCCACTGTAGGTCACTTCTCACTGACATTGATGGCCAGTAACCCAGTATTATTACCCTGTGAAACTCACAGGATGCTAATTGTTTATGCAGGACAACTTGCGGTGCTTGACCAGTATGTGAATGTGAGAAGGCTTATTTTAAACGCTGCAGTTAATAATGTAGATCAGAATTCTGCATGTGACATTAGCAGTTCTTACTTAAGTTATTAAAATTGCTGCTTAAGATATTTTTTTATCACAATAACCAACCACACAAGTAAATTATCACAACAGCAAAGCCAGATGGTGTGCAGGTGAGCAGATATATACTCACATTATGGATACGATAAAGTAAAAAATTTTTTCAATACAGTTAGCCAAAAATCTGACCTGCATGCTCACTGCTCACAAACTAACTGAACAGTTATGTCCCATGTGTCCCCCCAAAAGTCACTGACTAACTAACAGGTTAGAGAGCTGAAAGAAGGAAGTAGAGTTCTGGCCATTATGTTAGACATCTGGTCACTCCAGCCTTTATAGATTACATGTTTGCCTAACTAACTATATTAGAAACATTTTTTATTTTGCGCAGTATGTATGTATGGATATCTTTATTTATAAAGCTCTACTTATGTACGCAGCGCTGTACAGTAGAATACATTAATACAAACGGGGTATTAAGATAATAGATAAATACAAAGTATTACAATAAACACAAATAAATAAAAGATACAGTTGCAATAAGAGAAGAGTCAAAGACACAAGAGGATGGAGGTCCCTGCCCCGTAGAGCTTACAATCTACAGTCTATCTATTTTACCCAGTTTCATGTTAACACTGAACTGTTCCTTTAAATACATTTCTATAATAATCTATAGTTGTAATCTGTTCACAGTATAATATGTAGTAATCTGTTATATACAGGTCCTTCTCAAAAAATTAGCATATTGTGATAAAGTTCATTATTTTCTGTAATGTACTGATAAACATTAGAATTTCATATATTTTAGATTCATTACACACAACTGAAGTAGTTCAAGCCTTTTATTGTTTTAATATTGATGATTGTGGCATACAGCTCATGAAAACCCAAAATTCCTATCTCAAAAAATTAGCATATCATGAAAAGGTTCTCTAAACGAGCTATTAACCTAATCATCTGAATCAACTAATTAACTCTAAACACCTGCAAAAGATTCCTGAGGCTTTTAAAAACTCCCAGCCTAGTTCATTACTCAAAACCGCAATCATGGGTAAGACTGCTGACCTGACTGCTGTCCAGAAGGCCATCATTGACACCCTCAAGCAAGAGGGTAAGACACAGAAAGAAATTTCTGAACGAATAGGCTGTTCCCAGAGTATTCCCTGTATCAAGGCACCTCAGTGGGAAGTCTGTGGGAAGGAAAAAGTGTGGCAGAAAACGCTGCACAACGAGAAGAGGTGACCGGGCCCTGAGGAAGATTGTGGAAAAGGACCTATTCCAGACCTTGGGGGACCTGCGGAAGCAGTGGACTGAGTCTGGAGTAGAAACATCCAGAGCCACCGTGTACAGGCGTGTGCAGGAAATGGGCTACAGGTGCCGCATTCCCCAGGTCAAGCCACTTTTGAACCAGAAACAGCGGCAGAAGCGCCTGACCTGGGCTACAGAGAAGCAGCACTGGACTGTTGCTCAGTGGTCCAAATTACTTTTTTCGGATGAAAGCAAATTTTGCATGTCATTCGGAAATCAAGGTGCCAGAGTCTGGAGGAAGACTGGGGAGAGGGAAATGCCAAAATGCCTGAAGTCCAGTGTTAAGTACCCACAGTCAGTGATGGTCTGGGGTGCCATGTCAGCTGCTGGTGTTGGTCCACTGTGTTTTATCAAGGGCAGGGTCAATGCAGCTAGCTATCAGGAGATTTTGGAGCACTTCATGCTTCCATCTGCTGAAAAGCTTTATGGAGATGAAGATTTCATTTTTCAGCACGACCTGGCACCTGCTCACAGTGCCAAAACCACTGGTAAATGGTTTACTGACCATGGTATTACTGTGTTCAATTGGCCTGCCAACTCTCCTGAACCCCATAGAGAATCTGTGGGATATTGTGAAGAGAAAGTTGAGAGACACAGGACCCAACACTCTGGATGAGCTTAAGGCCGCTATTGAAGCATCCTGGGCCTCCATAACACCTGAGCAGTGCCACAGGCTGATTGCCTCCATGCCACGCCGCATTGAAGCAGTCATTTCTGCAAAACGATTCCCGACCAAGTATTGAGTGCATAACTGAACATAATTATTTGAAGGTTGATTTTTTTTGTATTAAAAACACTTTTCTTTTATTGGTCGGATGAAATATGCTAATTTTTTGAGATAGGAATTTTGGGTTTTCATGAGCTGTATGCCACAATCATCAATATTAACACAATAAAAGGCTTGAACTACTTCAGTTGTGTGTAATGAATCTAAAATATATAAAAGTCTAATGTTTATCAGTACATTACAGAAAATAATGAACTTTATCACAATATGCTAATTTTTTGAGAAGGACCTGTAGAGGATAACAATCTAGAAAGAAAAAATAAAGTATTATAAATACTTGGTACATGCTTACACCCATGAAGATGTATAAATGTAAAAACAAAGTAACACCACTAGGTGGCATCACCGATCCACGTCTTTTATTTATTTATTTTTTTGTAAACATCCATTGAACAGAGCTTTACTTGCTGGTAAATATTATTATGATTCTTTTATATAAAGCAATAACATATTTCGCAGCACATTACAGACAGTGTTTACCATTTGCATAAGTCCCTGACCCAGTGGAGCTTACAATCTAAGATCTCCATCATATACATATTACTGTCAGTTTCATCAGGAGCCAATTCTAACTCGGTTTTTATTTTAAAAATACGATTATATACAAAACCAGAATTACAATTTGCAATCAAATGATTATACTTCTTTGATTATTAAAATGAATTATTTATAGTCTAAATCAATTCATTTTTTACCTCACTGTTAAATATTTCTAATTGATCTTCATATGAATGGGAGTGTTGCTGAGTGGGGTTAAGGGGTGAAACAAGTGAGAGGCTGAGAGGAGATTTGGTGAGGGGCGAAGGTGGCGGTGGGTAGAGGAGAAGGTGGAAAACACAAGGGGCTTGCTTTGAGCACCCTTCTGTGTACATTACTTTTTGGGCCTGACTTTGTCTTAAAGTTTTTTAACAAAACTAGAACATCACCAAAGTAAAATGCAGTTGTGCAACATGTGGAATAGGGAGGATATGCGCTAACAAATGAATTTTCAGAAATCCCTAAATGAATAAAACCATCACAGCTGTACCCACATGTTCCAGTGACCAGAAACAGCAGTGCTCATCAACCCTGGCACCCTCCACAGGCAGAACCACTAAGTGCAGACTGGCTACCATTGAAACTCTGAGAAAACTGGTCAAGCTGAAGCTATAAAGAACCGTGTCCCTAAAGGAGTTGTGTGTGTGCTATGTCCACGTCCATGCACGGCCTGGCACCGTTACACCAACAGCTGAATATAGTACAAAAAGTAAAGTATATCTGTAGTAATAAGTCAAATAAACTGGACTTCCTGTGTTTTTCTTGAAGACGTTTCGCCAGTCTTTCGACTAGCTTTCTCAATTCAGAATGACTTGTACAAAGATCTGGCACCTGCACTTCAACCTCAGCCACATGGGCTCCTACCATGCAGCATACGCCTGAATTCCACCGTAAAGGGCCACAAAGCCAAGCAGATTCTACAGAAGGCCAAAAACAACTGCTAAACAAAGTACAGTATACGGCAGACCCATTTTACAGTAGATGCCATAAAACACAACATCACTTACAACAGTTATAATTAGGTATATATATATAATAAAGAAAATTCACTGTTACCTACTGCAATCTGGGAGAGGGTGATGGGTTTCATGAAACAAGCACAACTATTGCAGCACAATAAGGGCAAGGAAAGGCAACAGAACAAGTTCTCAGTTTTGGTATCCCATTCTAGGAACAACCAAAAAGAGGAGAAATTAACCTGGAGGAAAAAGGAGAAATAGGGACACAGGAAAACAAAGACAAGTGGAAGAATCTGTCTGACAGGGCATCCAGAGATGGAGGTCCTAGTCAAAGGTTTAAACTTTGCAATTGCTCCAAAAACCATTGCAGGCACTGAAGCCTCAATCCACAACAACAAAGTACCACATGCTATGGGATCGCCCGTTTAGCCCATTGTGGCAAACCTGCACATGGAGGAAGTGGAAACAAAGGCCCTGGATAGCTTCAAAGGAATCACTCCCAGTCATAGGTTCTGATATGTGGATGACACCTGGGTTAAAGGACATGTCAACCCCACTGCCTAATAAAACCAAACTTAATTTTAAGCAACTTTGCAATATACATTAATTACATATTTGTAATGTTTTTATTTTAGTTATTTCCATATATAATTGCTATTAAAAGCAGTTTCTGCCTGTCCTTTCTATTGCTTGCTCTGGTGTTTAAAACAATGTAACAAACGCCAGCAGATTTTACAGACCTGCCTTGCTGGAGGAGCCTGGCACTTGCAACATTGTTTAAAAAGTTACAACCAGGAGTTCAGCAAATGCTGCTTTCTGTAGCAATTACATTTACAAATAACTTTTAAAACACTAATAATTTGTAATAAATTGATATTGGAAAGTTGCTTAGAATTATGTTTTGTTTTATTAGGCAAAAAATTATTTTTGGGGTTGACATGTCATTTAAAATACACACACACAAGAGCACATCAACACAATGGACCACAACATCAAATTTACATGGGAAGGTGTGCAAGATAACACACTGGCTTTTTTGGACTGCTTGGTAAAAAGAGGATAGAAAGCTGGAAATAGAAGTCTACAGGAAACCAACCCACACAGACCAGTATCTGCTGTTTAAATGCCACCATCCACTAGATCACAAACTGGGGGTTATCGGAACCCTACATCACCAAGCAGACGATACCCACCAGCACAGGCTAAGGTGAAAGAGTTGGAACATCTCCGAGGGGCTCTTAAAGGAGAAGGAAAGGCAAAATCTATTAAGCACACTATTAAAAAGTACTACTATTGCTGTGTAAAATCGCTATATTCCTGGCTTGCCTAATGAAAGATTTACAGAGATACACATACTAGAACTTACATGCTTGTTTCAGTGAACGGCGCCGCCATCTTATCCAGTGTGTCTGTATGGGCTGAAAAGCACAAGCTGGCTCCCTGCTCCTGTTACAAAGTTTCTGCAGCTCCACAAACCCCCCCGCTCCTCCCCGCTCCTGCCACAAACCCCCCAAGCTCCACAAACCCCCGCTCCTGCCACAAACAATCTCCCTCGCAGCACCAGCCCGCCCCCCCTTCTCCCTCCTGCTTGTGAGAGAACTCGGCAACGCTGCGTCGCCATGGCAACCGGACGCTTATGCTCTCTGCCCATGTGCTGCCTGTAGAAACGAGTCCTCAAGTCTTGGAAAAAGCGAGGCATTATGGGAATCTTCTCTACCCAGCTCAGTGTTTTTTTTCTCTGTTTGGCTTCTGATCTTCTGAACGGGTGAAGTATGGGGAGACTTAAGGGCACTATTGAGACAACTGAAGGTATGCCTGCAGCTTGGGATTAACTCTTTATGTGCCTTTCCTTCTCCTTTAAGATGTGTGGGTATCCAGACTGGGCTTTTGTTAAAACTGGTAGAAAGAGAAGCAATAACACATGCAAAATGTCTTCAAGAAAAACACAAGTCCAGTTGATTTGACTTATTACTACAGATTTACCATAATCTGGATGAATGAGAGTCTTCACAAACAAAAACTAAAGTATAAATTAAGAGAGCTGAAGCATACATTCTCAAAAAAAGGGGTACCCAAATGGTGGCACTGGGAACCAAGTTATGGATGGGAAAATCAGTTTTTATTAAAGGAGCTGTTCACCTTTAAGCTAACTTAAAGTTAGTATGTTAAAGAATGTCCTACTCTCAACTACTTTTCAATTCATTTCATTTTCAATTCATTTTTTTAATAGTTTTTAATTATATGTCTTCTTTTATTGCCTCTTTCTAACTTTCAGATGGGGGTTGCAAACAAAAACTATTGCTCTTCGAGGCTAAACTTGTTATTTTTACTTTCTTTCTGTTACAGCCATACTCATCCTCCAGTCTCTCATCCAAATCAGTTTCTGGTTGCTAGGGTAAACTGGATAGCTGCTGACATTTCACACTGGGGAGCGGCTGAACAAAAAGAAAATTCAAAACTCATAAAAATAATTTGCAAATAGTCTTATATTATGAATGTCTGCATCATTTAAAGGTGAACTGCCCCTTTTAATTTGGGGGCTAAACATAGTGCAGTTACTTAAAGCAATCAGTCTTTTGTTTTTTTTTTTGTTCAGTTAGCAAATATCTCAGTTCTTGCTATTGGAAACAGTGCTTATCATTTGTGATTTTTAGTAAATCTTGTGTATGACAAATATATGATTTTTAATGCAATTGCTCTTTTTTCATATTTATTTGGCCTCTGGGACACATTTGACTAGATTTTCTAGAATACATTTTTATACTGCTATTACCCTACTGCGACCAACAGAAGCAATGCCTTCTACTGATCACAGAAGCAGTTCTCTCACCTAAAAGTCAAGGCATCCCTAAGTCAGTTTTTGGGCAGTTTTCCATAATTTGATTAGGGCCCCTTTTCCTTGTAATGCTGACCAGTTTTTATCAATTTTCCTACAAATGTGTCAGTATCACTTGAAGAATGTAGTCAAATTAAGCTTTTTGTGCAGGTAACGTCACATGAACATATGAAATTAGCTTTAAGTAGAGGTAATGGCAAGAGGGGTGGCCAATGCATTCTGGGTCAATTACTTAGATGTTATTGAGCTTCTAACTATAAATGTTTGTTCTTGCTAAAAAGTCATGACAAAGGCCAAATCCTCGAAAAAATGTATTCAGCCAAACACATGGACAAATGAGAACATTTGTAAATTGTGTTACCTGTAAACAAAACATTTTCACACTCAATTCTACAGAGTTATAAAGTCCCATGATTCGTTGGGCTGAACCCTTAGGATTTAGAAGAATCAGTGCATTCCTACATTAAAGGTTAAACTGATATTATTTACTTGTAGCCAGTACTTAGCCTGGCTTTTTTCATATCTGAGCAAGATGTACTGTAAATCATTTACCCCAATTTAATTCAAGAGTTTGATCTAACAAAGGCGTATGTTGTTAGGATTAGTAGTTTGTTATGCATTTTGTTTCTTTGTTTAGAACAGCTTGGAAGCAGTAAGACGACCACAACAGTAGATTTAAAAGTCATTGAACATATATATATATTTTCACATTAGCTGTAAAGGTCACAGGTTGATGCAACAATGACGAACACTAGAGAGCCTGGAACCAAAAGTGACATTCTTAGGTTATTAGTGCTAGAAGCCTTATTCTTAACATGAAAGTCTGGAAGTTCGCAAATTCCCATCTGTGGGAGGAATGTTCACTTCTTGTCAACTTTCTGTAAAACAAAAAAAATAATTGCTTGTTCGTGAAAGAACACTGAAAGCACACTGCTAATTTGGTCCTACCTAGAAATAATTGTCCACATTTTGTCTTCATTATAACCCTAAATCAAGTGTCCAACCTGTGTACTCATTTGGACCAGCCATCATTACTCTAATACGAAAGTGGAAAAACCCAGACTCTATAACAAAAATAAATAGTTGGTGTCCAGGGAGGTACCATCAGCATCTTTATCCAAGAAGTGTCTGTTTTATATGATTAAAAAGTTTAAACCTTTTGCTAAACATCTTCTAAGAGAACAAAGAAACATAAGTAATTGTATCTTGGTGGGGATAAATAACCGCATTTAATATTTTAAGTGTAATGAATATCTTTAATAGTATATTAATATAGAACAGTGCTGTCCAACTGGTGGCCCGCGACCCCCCTCTGTGTGGCCCCCCACCTGTCTGGCTGCTTTGATGACTTACCTTTGAGTAAGCTTTAAATGGTATCAGTACTGAGATTAACTGGCCCCCTGCATGGTTCTCACCTCAGATTCAGGCTGTAATCCCTCTGTATTGTTTAAAAATGTAATCCCCTGTGTTTTTCACACCTTTTAATACCTGCATTGTTCACCCCCTGCATTGTTCACTTCTTCACACCTCAGACATAGGTACTGTAGGCAGAGTATGGCACATACAGCCAGCATAGGGCAGGTAGAGTATGGCACACACAGGCAGCATATGTCAGGGAGGGTATGGCACACACAGGAAGGGTAGGGCAGGCAGAGTATGGCACACACAGGCAGGGTAGGGCAGGCAGAGTATGACACACAGAGGCAGCATAGGGAAGGCAGAGTATGGCACACACAGGCAGGGTAGGGCAGGCAGAGTATGGTACAGGCAGGGCAGAGCAGAGCAGGGCAGGCAGAGTAGAAAAGGAGAAAGTAAAAGTCCATACACATGGTTCCTTATATAAGTTGTCTGTTGGTGCAGTCCTGTGTGTGCCATACTCTACTTGCCCTATGCTGCTTGTGGGAGGTGAACCTGGCAGGGGTTTGTTGTGGGAGTTTGTTAGCAGTTGGATGGTCCCTAAGGTGTGTAATTATGTACTGGGGATTGCTCTGCTATCCACAGGGGAGGAGGAGGCATATGGAATTATATATGTATATCTTAATATGACATAATTCTTTCACATATGAATTATGGTTGATATCCCCACAGTAAGGACCAAGCATTTGGGATTTTGCTGTGCTACCACCATTGTGATAAAATAGGTGTGGTTTGAAGTGGGTGTGGTTTCAAAAAGGGGAGTGGTCAAAACTGGCTTCCATTAGCGGCCCTCCACCATGTACGCTAGAGAAATTCCGGCCCTCGGCACCGTAGAAGTTGGACAGCACTGATATAGAATATAAAAGTAATTTAAACACAATACAGTGATGTGATGGTTTGCATCAAATAGTGTAGTGAAAACACTCTAAATCACAGATTTTTTTAAATAGACTTTTGGGATTTGACCCCCCCCCAGTATTTTTGTTGTGCATGTTCTGTTAAAAAATGTTTTTGTTAAAATCTTTAGCTTATAATAATGTTACAAAATATATAAATGCATTATTGTTACAGCCATGTTACAATGTGAATGGGATTCCTTATCAGGAAGTTTAGTGTTACTGAAGGCTATCTCAGCAAATAATTCTCACTTTTAAACATATTTCCTTTTTCTCTGTAATAATAGAACAGCAACATGTAAGCTACTGAATCCATATTGGTGGCAAAACAATTCTGTTGGGTTTATTCAACGTTTAAATTATTTTTAGCAGACTTGAGGTGCAGTTATCCAAATTACAGAAAAATCCCTTATCTGGAAAACCCCTGGCCCAAAGCATTCCAATTATAGATCCTTTACCTGTTTAAGCCATCTGCTTGGAAAACTTGAAAAATACTGCTATAGCACAATTTTCAGCCTAGGCATTCCCATTTACTAAATATACGTTAGCTAGAAAATATTAGTGTTTATAACATTTACAAGAAGGGTCATAAACCATGCTTTGTAATTGTACGTGTTTGAATCTGGTTTGATGTTAATGTGGCTGTAAATGTTCCGATTTTAGTTATCTTCCTATGAACATTCGTATATCGATTGTGCGTTTCAATACCACAATCTAAGAATAACATTCAGATTTAAAGTGTAGGATAAAGTCCTAAAAATAACAAATCAGAGGATGTTCTAACCATAAAATAGTTAGCTGACAACAGTCATACGAAAGTGACATCCAAGAAATGCATTGTAGGTCCCCCAGGATGACCAATAATCATCGGATACACGCATAGATACAATAAATGCATAGATTTTATCATTATCTGACATAAATTTTTTAACCTGTCCGATCAACTAAACGACCAATCACCATGGTATGAAAATTTTGAATGAAATATGAAATTATGAATGGAGAGGGCCTAAACGAAAAAAAAGAAAAGCAATAATAAATACTAAGAGCTTCTAATAAATTTACATTTTGGTTGCTTGGTGTTGATGACCTCAGTGAACAGATGGCTTTTTATACCTTCTAGATCAGAGAGAAGCAGAATAGAAAAACAGTGGAAAAATAAGAAAATAAAATATTTGCAGTCTGTTTCAGAATATCAGTGTCTATATCATCAAAATAGTTAATCCCAATATGAACTTCCCCTTTAATCCTACATATACCGATTTTGCTTTTGATTCTTCTCCTCATTTCTTTTTTGTATCCTGTATGGGTGTTTCTTAAGTTTCCGAGAAATTAAAATCTACTTTGAATTCCTATCCGTATAAAATTTAAAATGTCTTTGGTATCTGGAATCCTTGAAATGGAATAACAATGCTTGCATTTTTGTTAAGCTGTGCGTCATCTGTTTGTCAAGGTTGCATTAACTGTGCATGTGTTGATTTTATTCTATTTTAATGTTATCTATGTGAGGAGTGGAATACACAGGTTAATTTAATGTTACACTTTACCTGGGAAATTAATTTTTGAAGGTTTTGTGGAATATTATAACAGTTAGTGCTTGGTAATTGAGAGGCATTTCCCTAAACTTATCTAAACCTTGTTATTTCCGTGATTAATTTTTGTACATCTGTCTTAGAGACTGGTAAAGGCTCTTTGTTGCTGTAAAATGCTGAAAGCATGCAGTCTATATTATCAAATAGTTGACTGATGCATATATCTTTAAAGGAAAACAAAAGCGCAGGGCCCTGAGGTGGAAAAGCATAATTTGCTATTTGCAAAAGATGTGGGGCTTGTGGGGGAGTAGGTGGGGCGGGGGGGAGGGTTGTGGGTGGACTTTGGGCAAAACTGGGAAGTGGACAGGCGTGTGGCCATGTATGCAAGGGGCGTTTTTTTGGGGGGGCCTCATTATCTTCTTGCCATGACCCAACATCCACAGGGCCCAGGTGACATGGGTTAGGACATACCTGAGCTATTGTTGTTTCTTCTTTTTAACCATTATTCAGTTTTTGAGCATTTAAAAGTTATTAGGATTGTGGTGTGTAGGCATTTTACTGAGTTGAAACATGTCTAAAGAAAGGAAGCACTTTTTTTGTGAGACTTATATACCAACATGACTAAACTTCATCTAGTCCAAAAACACCTGCAGGCCACATGGTTTAAAGCACACCAGAAATAAATCGCCTCCAAGATGACCACCATCAGGATCACCCCTCCCTGGGAGGTAACATGCTGTAACAACTAAGGAAACCATTAACCAGACGAAACAGGATTTACCCCAGCAAAAATCCTTTTCTTTGCATTCCTTCTATGCCTCTTCACTTAATTTTTCAGGATTCATTGAGGTCTGGCATGGTGCCGAGAGACTGGCGGATTGCTAATGTGGTGCCGTTATTTAAAAAGGGATTCCGTTCTCAGCCTGAAAACTATAGGCCTGTTAGTCTGACATCAGTAGTAGGAAAAATTTTGGAAGGGGTAATAAGGCATAGGGTACTTGAATACATTGCAGTTCACAATACTATTAGTTTGTGCCAGCATGGTTTTATGCGTAACAGATCTTGCCAGACTAATCTAGTTGCCTTTTATGATGAGATGAGTAGGAACCTCGATGCTGGAATGGCAGTTGATGTCATCTACTTGGACTTTGCTAAAGCGTTTGATACAGTACCTCACAGAAGGTTAATGATCAAATTAAGGAATATTGGCCTAGAACATAATATTTGTAATTGGATAGAGAACTGGCTGAAGGATAGATTACAAAGAGTGGTGGTAAATGAAACATTTTCTAATTGGACCAGTGTGGTTAGTGGAGTACCGCAGGGGTCAGTCCTTGGTCCTTTGCTTTTTAACTTGTTTATTAATGACCTGGAGGGGGGCATAGACAGTACTGTTTCTATTTTTGCTGATGACACAAAATTGTGCAAAACTATAAGTTCCATGCAGGATGCTGCCGCTTTGCAGAGCGATTTGACAAATTTGGAAAACTGTGCAGCAAACTGGAAAATGAGGTTCAATGTTGATAAGTGCAAAGTTATGCATTTTGGTAGGAATAATATAAACGCAAACTATCTACTGAATGGTAGTGTGTTGGGGGTATCCTTAATGGAGAAGGACCTAGGGGTTTTTGTTGATAACAAGTTGTCTAATTTCAGGCAGTGTCATTGTGTGGCTACTAAAGCAGATAAAGTGCTGTCTTGTATAAAAAAGGGCATTGACTCAAGGGATGAGAACATAATTTTGCCCCTTTATAGGTCCCTGGTAAGGCCTCACCTTGAGTATGCAGTGCAGTTTTGGGCTCCAGTCCTTAAGAGGGATATTAATGAGCTGGAGAGAGTGCAGAGACGTGCAACTAAACTGGTTAAGGGGATGGAAGATTTAAACTATGAGGTGAGACTGTCGAGTTTGAGGTTGTTTTCTCTGGAAAAGAGGTGCTTGCGAGGGGACATGATTACTCTGTACAAGTACATTAGAGGGGATTATAGGCAGATGGGGGATGTTCTTTTTTCCCATAAAAACAATCAACGCACCAGAGGTCACCCCTTTAGATTAGAGGAACGGAGCTTCCATTTGAAGCAGCGTAGGGGGTTTTTCACGGTGAGGGCAGTGAGGTTGTGGAATGCCCTTCCTAGTGATGTGGTAATGGCAGATTCTGTTAATGCCTTTAAGAGGGGCCTGGATGAGTTCTTGAACAAGCAGAATATCCAAGGCTATTGTGATACTAATATCTACAGTTAGTACTAGTGGTTGTATTTATAGTTTATGTATGTGAGTGTATAGATTGGTAGGTGTGGGTTAGGTGTGCTGGGTTTACTTGGATGGGTTGAACTTGATGGACACTGGTCTTTTTTCAACCCTATGTAACTATGCAAAGTGAATCAAAATACTGCTTCAGGTTAGACAGTGATTTAAATATTTGGGGAGCATCCTTCTATAGAGCTTTAGGCCAGGGGCCATACATAGCATTAGGCCAAACATAGCTGACTTGAAGTGACTGGCCAGGGTAAATACAATTATCGATACTTGAGACATTTTATTCTTTTTCTTTTCTTATTTTTTTCCCCTATCATATGAAACATGTCAAGTAGAGAAATAGTTAACATAAGTGGCAGTAATACTGATACATGTGCCATCCTGCAGAAGTGTCAGTTAAATGAATTGATATGATATGATGTAGATTTTTGAAAATATGTTCTTTGTTAAATATCTGTTAAGGTCTGTACTCCTGACAAATTTATTCAAACTATAGCTTTCATAGCCACTGACCTTTTCTGTTTCCCATCTGTCACTTCTTATTAAACTCTTGACTTCCCCTTGATATGCAATGATTTAGGTTTATGATATCCTGTCACTTTTGAAATGGGTATTTCAATAAGTCTGTGAAGAAGCAGTAAAAGAAGTCTGGACAAATTTGCACCTGGGCAGTAAACCATAGCAACTGGTTAGTGGTTAACTTTTTTTTTAGCAAGCTGCAGGTAGAACAGTGAATACAGACATCTAATTGGTTGCCATGGTTTACTGCTGAGGTGCAGATTTAAAGGGGTGGTTCACCTAAAGGTGAACTTTTTACTATTTTTATTGTTACTTATCATTACTTATCTTTATATTCAGACCCACTTTTTTCATATTCCAGTTTTTCATTCCACTGCCTGGTTGCTAGAGTAATTTGCACCCTGAACCACATACCTGCTAATTCCAAACTGAAGAGTTGCTAAATATAAAGTTAAATAATTAAAAAAACCCGAATAATAACATAGGAAGGCCAAATGCAAATTGTTTCAGAATAGAACTCTCTTTAACATACAAAAAGTTAATTTAGAGGTAAACAACCCCTTTAGTTAATTACCTAAAAGGAGTACTGTGCCCAAAGCTGTAAAGTGAGGGCTGTGACCTTCAAGGTGATGCCAAATATACGTTATTTGTTTTATTTAGTTTTGTTTCTATAACAACCTCCATTGACACTGTAAATTGCTTTCTATTCACATGCATGGGAAAAGGCAAGAGATGGCCTCCATGAGGGAGAATCCATGTGAGTCAGCACCATGTTAGTAACTGCCAGAAGCAGAGGCAATCAAAAGTATAGGTGTGCCCCACCCCTTAGCAAGTGTTCTGCAATATCTCATGACAGACTGACAAAATGTAGCGGGGCAGGTCTGTATAAGTGTATTAACTCTTAGCAACCATTTAGAAATTTGCATTAACCCATCAACTGCCAGTTACACACTAAAAGTAAATGTGTGATCACTTGCTGTAGTTACAACAGCAATGCAATTTTGCTTGTTGCTAGTTGAGACTGCTGCTGTTTCACTGGAATATATTGATGATGTTTAACTAGCTGGTCTACAAATCATAGCTGTATTTTGACTGCTTAAGGGGTTTAGTTAGGCATAGCTGTCAACAAGCCATAGTCTCCATCATGTGAGATTGACCGTAAGCCTACGTCTAAGGCTAATGTCATACTCATGAACAACAGGGTTGAAAACACACATATTGTTCAATACTGATGGACTGCTTTTGTCAACATTCTCAATTTCTGCACATTTGGACTTAAATCCACCTCTTGCAAAGTGGTAGGGGGTTGCCATTAAAAGAAAGTGGATTCAAGGGGTTCATCTGAATACGAACTGAATCTGAATTAGCATATGCTAATTACGATCCAGAAAGGGTAAAAAAAAATTCACTAGGCCAAATACCAAGCCAAATCCTGGATTCGCTGCATCCCTATTCCAAAGTAAAAACATTTTCAGAAAAATGTTTTCTCTTCAGGGCCAGACTGGGCAACTGGGGCACCAGGAAAAAACCCGGCAGGCCCCGGCCCAGACCCGGTCCCCACTGAGCACTCTCTCTCTCTCGAGCTACCGGTCTCCCTCCCCCAATGCGCTGAAGGTTAGTTTCATTTACGCACGCTCGGGAGGGGGTTGAACGAGTGGTGGAGGACCCCTCAGAAGGGGTTGTGAAGGCCGTGGCAGGGGGCCCAGTAATGCTTTATTTATTCAGCAGTACAGCACTCTTTGCTTCTATAGCACAGCACTATACTATTTTAGCAGCAAACAATGTAAATAAGCAACTCTTCTGCAAATACGATTGATGTAAGTAAGCCTTCTTAGCCTTAGCCAAGCTGCCTTAGCCATGCCAAGAAGTCTTGCTTTTCAGCTCCCTTTTAGGTCCGGCTGTTCCATCTGGAGCTATTTGCGGTTCTCACTAGGGCTCCTGGTTCCAGAGAAAGCAAACTGTAACACTACATTGAACTTGGCAAACAAATGAATTCATATGGCTTTCAATACCACCTCTATGCTGATGATACTCAGATCTATATCTCCTCCCCTAATCTCAACCCAGAGCTCCTACCTCATGTCTCTTCCTCCTTGCCCTCTATATCTACTTGGATCTCCCAACATTACCTTAAATTAAACCTCTCTAAGACAGAATTGGTTCTTCCCCCCCCATCCAACACCCACATTCCTCCCAAGGTATATCACAGTTAACAATTCTACTATCACCTCATCATCCCAGGCCAGGTGCCTTGGGGTTATCCTTGATTCTGCCCTGTCCTTCACTCCTTATATCCAGTCACTAATCAAATCATGTCACTTTCACCTAAGCAATATTTAAAAACATGATTTATCACCCAAGATGCTGCCAAAATTCTTATTCACTCTTATCATATGTCGCCTGGACTACTGTAACTTTCTATTAATAGGCCTTCCCCTCCAAAGACTGTCCCCACTCCAGTCCATAATGAATACGGCTGCCAGGCTCATACACCTCTCCAACTGCTCCTCCTCTGCCATGCCACTCTGCCAATCCCAGCACTGGCTTCTGCTACCATCCAGGATAAAATTCAAACTATTGACTCTTACATTCAAAGTAGTCCATAACTCTGCCTACTTCTTAACTCCTCTCTCATTACCTCCTCACACACTCATATTCAAGACTTTGCAAGGCTTGCCCCCCTTCTCTGGAATTCACTCCTACAATCTTTCAGACTTTCTCCCAATCTCTCTGCCTTCAAAAGATCTCTAAAAACTCATTTATTTTAAAGAAGCTTACCCTCATTTAGTTTAAAATATCCTCAGTGTGCTGCTAAAAGCAATAACCACACCTCTCACGTTGCTTCATTCTGATTTTGCCCATTCCCACACCTTGTGTCTCAACCCTTTCTCCTTGTAGATTGTAAGCTCTTTTGGGCAGGGCCTTCTTCATCTCTTATATTGGTTATTTGTTGCTTTGTTACTCTGTATGTTCAAAGTGTAAAACCCACTTATTGTACAGCACTGCGGAATATGTTGCCGATTTATAAATAAATGTTTTATATAAATAACTGACATTCTTGACAAATAGTTGCTTTCTGCATTCCATTGTTGCATTAGATTGGAGAAAGACCATTCAGTACAATAATGCCTGCAGAAAGGGAGGTCTGTACAGAAGTGGTTTCCTGAATTGTAAATGGTAGAACCTGACTACCCTGCACAGATCCCTGACATGAATGAATGTAACTGTGAGTGTGATGTAGGTATGATCACCCAACATTAGAGGCCACCTTACTAATGCTTTAGTGGCTAAATGGAAGCAGATTCCCAAACATATTTTAACAGGTAGCACAAAGCCTTCCCAGGCAAATAGATTTATAGCAGCATGAAGGGAGAACCAACTTCATGTTAATACCCTGGTTTCGAAATGAGATATTGAACATCCAGGTGTTAGGATACCTTGATCATATGCATACATGCTTAAAGAAGTAGGAAGATTAATTGTCTCCAGCTACACAGATACATGGCCAGAAAGTGACCCAGTGCCTGCACCTCTATAATTTGTATGTATGTATATCTTTATTTATAAAGCGCTACTTATGTATGCAGTGCTGTACAGTAGAATAGATTAATACAAACAGGGGGTTATTAAGATAATAATAGATAAATACAAAATATAACAATAAATACAAGGTACAGTTGCAATAGGTTATGTGTTAAAGAGACAAGAGGATGGAGATCCCTGCCTTGTATAGCTTACAATCTAGATGGGGGATGGTAACTTACAGACACAAATAGGAGAATATAAGTGCTGTAGGTTACAGTGGGTGACACTGCAATATAAGTGCTAGTTCCTAGATCAGGTGCTGTGCAAGTGCTCCAAGAGGTAGTCTTTAAGTTTTGTTTTAAAAAGACTGAGGGAGGATTCTCTCTGGAGGAAATCAGGGAGGGCATTCTCAATGTAAGGAGCAGAAAGGTTTAAGGCGGTAAACAGCAGTAGTAGTGGGGGGCACAACCAATCAGTTGCTCTGTTAGGAATGTAGGAGTCGGCCAGGAACGTATGGAGACACAACAGAAGAGATGTAGTAAGGAGCAGAGGAATGGAGAGTTTTGAAGGTTAAGAGAAGGAGTTTGTAAGATATTCTTTGTTTAATGGGAAGCCACGATAAGGAATTTAGCCGTGGAAGGGCCTGAACTCTCCTGGATGAGAGGAAGAGAATTCTGGCAGCAGTATTTAATACAGACTGTGGGGGGGAGAGATGGAAGTTAGGGAGGCCGATTAGTAGCAGGTTATAGTAGTCAAGTCGGGATAGGATGAGAGCATGCATGCACAGAATAGCTGTTGAAGTAGAAAGAATGCGATGGATTTTGGCAATATTGCGTAAAAAGTGGCAGGTTTTGACAGTGGGATTAGTAGTGATCAGAGAAGGAGAGAGGAGTCAAAGATCACCCCCAAACAACGCGCCGAATCGATGGGGTTGATGACCGTGCCATTAATAGAGATAGTAAAGGGGGAAGGCGGGGGTAGGACCAGGCTTAGGCTTAGGCGGATCATTAGGTTTTTGTTAGGTTCAGTTTGAGGTGGCATTGGTTCATCCAATTGGAGATAGCTTGGAGGCAGTTAGAGATTTGAGTCTCAGTTTCAACTGTTAATGAAGGGGTCAAAATATAAATTTGGATATCATGAGTATACAGATGATATTTAAAGCCAAATGATCGGACAAGATCTCCCAAAGACAGTGTGTAGAGGGAGAACAACAACGGCCCTAGTACAGAGCCTTGCGGTAGCACCACATTAGGTGGAATTGGTGATGAGATTTTGTTTGCATGGGAGACAGTGAATGATCGGTTAAGAGAGGTAAGAAGAGATCCAGCCTGACTACGGATACCAGTCGAATGCAGAATTTGCATCAGGAGGGAGTGGTCAACCATATCAAATGCAGCCAATAGATCGTGGAGGATTAGTATAGAAAAGTGACCTTTGGCTTTGGCAACCTGAAGATCATTTGTAACTCTGCACAACGCCGTCTCAGTAGATTGCGCAGGCCAAAAACCATATTGCAGCGGGTCCAACAGATTAGGGGCGTTACGAGAGTTAGTAATACAGGAGAAGACAATACGTTCTAAGATTTTGGAGGCAAGCAGTAGAAGCGAGACAGGACGGTAATTAGAGAGACAGGACACGTCCGGCGTGGCCTTTTTAAGGATAGGCTTGACACAGGCCTGTTTGAACAAGTAGGGGAAACTTCCAAAAGCCAAAGAAGATGTGCGTAAGAACTGGGGTGAGCTCAGCAGCACAATGTTTAAGCAGAGAAAAAGGCATAGGGTCAAGAGAGCAAGTGGTGAGTGGAGCTGACAAGAGAAGCCGGGAGATTTCAGAGACAGTTACAGGACTGAAAGAGCTAAGACAAGCAGAAGGGGGCTGAGGAAGGAGGAGCTGGTTTGTATTCGTAGAGGGGGGAATCTGATTGCGGATGGACTCCACTTTGTTCTTGAAGAAATCAGCCAAGTCCTGGGGAGAGTGCATAAAGTGTATTTCAAATTAATACAGTGGGGGAAGGAGCAGGTTGGGAAGGAGAGTGAGACACAGAAAGTGTAACCCGTTGATAGTCAGAGAAGGGGACACTGTTAAAATCAGAAAGGGACAGATTTTTGGTAAAAACAAAATCAATTCTTATGAAAATGAAGTATTTGTCCACTGCTGGAGTTCAAAGGAGGAGGTTAGGCGGAGAAAACATGAGGGCCAGGGTTGCGAGGGATCATCAATGTGGGAGTTGAAATCCCCAAGGATGATTGCAGGGCCGTCAGTACAGAGGAAAAGAGAGAGCCAGGTTTCAAAGTCAGAAAGGAAGGTAGCAGAGGAGGAGGCTGACAGAGGCCTGTAAATGTCATCCACCCATACATAGAGGGGATGGAAGATTTGAAGGGCATGCACCTCAAAAGAGTTAAATGAAAAAGCTGGAAGGATCGGAATAGGCGCAAACTGAAACCGGGAGGAGAGGAGAATTCCAACTCCCCCACCGTGTCCAGTGGTCTGGGGGGGGGGTAGTGAGAGAAGGAGAGACCACCATGAGAGAGCGCAGCTTCAGTGGCCATATCATTCTGCAAAAGCCAGGTTTCCGTTAGTGTGAGGAGATGAAATGATTTAGAGCAGAATAGATCATGGATGAACATGGCTTTGTTAGTTAAGGAGCAGACATTAATAAGTGCACAAGAAAACGGAAGGCAGGAAGAGGGAAGAGTGGGAACCTTAATAAGGTTAGAAACAGCGGACGAATAAAAGGCTTTAAGCATCAGGGCAGAAGGACAATACAAGTAGGTATGGAGCAGGGCCCATGGTTTGTAGAGACATCCCCTGCAGCCAGCAATAGTAGAAAAAAGAGTGAGAAGATGTCAGCGGAGGATTTAAAATGACTGCGCCTCCGCGTACGGACAGTAACTGGGGGACAAAGATGTTGCAAGTAGTTATAAAGCGTGAAAGAGCTGGAGTATGTAGATTGGAGCAGGGAGGAGGATATGAGAATGGAATATGGACAGACAACAGGAGGGTTAAAGGAAGAAGACTAATGGTCCCCATACATGGGCCGACTATAGCTGCCGATATCGGTCCCTTGGACTGATTCAGCAGCTAATCGGCCCGTGTATGGGTAGAGCAGAGCGGCCTGGCCGACCGATATTTGGCCTGAAATTGGCCAGATCTCGATTGGCCAGGTTAGAAAATCCGGTCGGATCGGGGACCGCATCGGCTCGTTGATGTGGTCCCTGATCCGACTGCCCCATTGCCGCCCACATAATCCGATCGTATGGCCCCAGGGCCAAACGATCGTATTATTATTTTTTTTACCTAAATGCTCCCCGATATCGCCCACCCGTAGGTGGGGATATCGGGGGAAGATCCGCTCGCTTGGCGACATCGCCAAGCGAGCAGATCTGCTCGTGTATGGCCAACTTCACTTAAGGAGCTCCATGCATACAATCAGTAGAAATGAAATTAGTTTTGCCATTAGCAGGTGGGTTGTAGTCTTGTAGATTCAGAGAATGGCAGTAGCAGGTGGGTAGGTTCCTCAGTGCATCAGTGAATTTTTCTGCATTTCACACAGTTCATAAATTTCAATAAGCAGTCTATATTGGCACTCCTTGTGGTTCACCTTGTTAAACTCATTCAGATCACTTGTAAACGAATCAATTTGGAACGCATCATCCTTGCAAATGCTCACCCCCCAGCAAATGCTCTCCCCTAAGAAAGTCTTAACAAATAGGGAGAGAAAAAGCTGGGCAGTACTACACACAGGTCTAGGGAATCACAAGTGATTCTAATTGATCAAGCAACAGACTGATCACCCAGCTGTGTCAGAGTTGGGAGTACAGCTAGAGTGAAGATGAACCCTGAGATAAAGTGACTTACAGAGTTTATTTATGGAAGAGTTTTATGGGGGGGGGGGCATAAAATGTACTAAACTACAGAGAGAGCTAATATTCTATATATATATTGACTAGTGCAAAAAGTAAAAAAATTAGTTATATTGGAATTGAGTGCATATATAGCAGATTTACAAATAAAAATGTACAAATGCAGACAACAGGGCCACAGCAGAGATGGAATATCCCACTGAACACTGAATGTGCAGATGTTTGACAAAACAATATTTTCTCTATAGAATGTATCGCTGTCTTGGTTTAGCCTTAAAATTGGACTGGAAAGACTATACTTTTATCAAGACAAGGAGGACAAATAGTAACATAATGATGAGGATTTCTGCCAATTAGTGGAAACATAAAACATTTGTGGACTGACAGTATTGATTAGGGCATAAAGGTCCCTAGTGCTTGTTTTCTAGGACTTGACTTGAGATGAGCAACTCTGTTTCATTCCACAACCCCCCAACATTTATATCATTTACAGAACCACAAAAAATGATCAAATTATGTCCTCTGAGGTAAGCTGTACAGATATTAGTCACTGCAAAGCCTCATTATGACGATATTCCATGATCCATTCACTCCTGATGTATCAATTACTGTGGGTTGCCTGTTTTATTGTCCGTAATTGGTTAACTGCACTTGACGGGTTTGTATTGAGGATTGCTATAATATGAATTAACAGGTGTACCTTTTTATGTCTAAAATTGAAAGGTGATAATTTGATAATACATAAAATTAAATTCACAGATACGAAAAAGAAGTTTCAATATATCACAGTGCTAATTGGTAGGTGCTGTCAGATGCCTCTGGACCTGCGGGGCCCCTGTGCCAGTTGAACATATTGGTTCCCTGTTGCTTACATAACAAAACTAAATGTTGCACTGTTAGCACATATTTTATTATAGTTGTAGTTCTCTTTTCAGGAGATCACTACCACTTGTTTGTATGTGTGCTTGTCATTGCCTTTTTTTGGTGCCAAACATAAAATCTAAGGCACCAGTACGATTGTGCTGATCATGCAGATTTTACATTTCAGGGTTTCCTTATCTATGTCAGTAAGTGGCACAAAACAGCTCTCAATGTGATTTTTTTTTTCATTTTCCCCTCTCATGTTTCCCAGTTGCAGCTCAGTAAGCCAGGTTACCAACTTCATAAACGGTAACATTTTAATATATTAGTTGATACATTGTTCAGAAACAGTTTCAGCAGTTTTATTTAGAATGTTATTGCTACAGCATATATTTTTGATGCTGCTGGGAAAGGTATCATCTTTGTTTTCTGTTTTACAAGCTGATGCCACTGTGAAACACGAGAGTGGGGACCATGCAGTAATTTATTTTTTACATTTTAGGTAAGGTTTATAAAGTTTTTTACATTACCTTTAAGTGCCAACGCCTGCAGACTGCTAAGAACTATAGATGTTACAATTCTGGGTTAAGGGTTTATCTAAGCCCCTCTGTGTGCCCCCCACCTGTCTGGCTGCTGTGACTGCTTAACATTGTGTAAACCTTAAATGGTATTGGTACTGAGATTAACCCCTGTATTGTTTCTACATTTAATCTCCTGTACTGTGTACACCTTTTAGTGCCTGCATTGTTCACACCTCAGGCTCAGATTGTAAGCACCCACATTTTTCACCTGTTCACATTTTAGACAGACTTTAGGAGCAGTGCCAGCATTTTGTCACTGTATGTACTGCCTGCCCTATGCTGTGTGTTTGTATGGCACACACAGGCAACATAGGGCAGGCAGAGTATGGCACACACAGGCATCATAAGGCAGGCAGAGTATGGCACGCACAGGCAGGGTAGGGCAGGTAGAGTATGGCACACAGGCAGCATAGGGCACAGTATTGCCTGTGTGTGCCATACTCTGCCTGCCCTATGCTGCCTGTGTGTGCCATACAAACACACAGCATAGGGCAGGCATTATATGGTCCCTAAGGTGTGTAATTATATGCTGTGCTATCTACAGGGGAAGTGACTGTGGAGCAGTCAAGCAACATGTTGCCCTCCAACCCCTTTGATGTTGCCCAAAAGTAGGTGTTTATTTTTTGAATTTCTGACTTTGAGGCAAGTTCTGGAGGAATAAAGACCAAGTGTACTGCCAAACAAAGCCTTCTGTAGGCTGCCAGTCCACATTGAGCTACCAAATAACCAATCACAGCCCTTATTGGTCAACCAATGTTTTTCATGCTTGCATTGCTCCCCAACTTTTTATATTTAAATGTTGCTCAAGGGTAAAAAAGGTTGGGGACCCATGTCTTAACATGACATAATATAATTCTTTCATATATGAATGAAGGGTGATATCCCTACAGTGAGCACCAATCATTAATGTGGGTACGGGTTTTAAAGCTCTTGTGATAACGTGTGTGGTTTGAAGTGGGTGCAGTTTTAAAAAGGGGAGTGTTCAAAACCATTATTGGTCCTCCACCATGTAGGCCAGAAAAATTCAATCTCTTGGTACCACAGAAGTTGGACAGCACCTGATCTAAGCTAGCAAAAGCAGTCTTTAATATGTCTTGCATTTTCTATGATTAACTGACCTGAGAAATCACAGAAGTACATAAGGCATTGTTTCTGTAGTCTGGCAGGCAGTGAAGTCAACATCAAAGGACAGACAGATACTGGTTAATGAATAATTACATTTACAAATAACTTTGAACTGGACATTTGTAAATAACGTATATTAGAAAGTTTATTGAAATTCCATTTTTCTTTCATTTTTCCAATTTGTTTTATTTTAATATGGGTATATATACTGGATAATGTCATCTTATTGGAGCTGTTCCATGTGTATATTATTGAGATTGGATGAAGTTTCTTATTGCATATAGTGGCTCTTTAAAGTTTCACTTTTAATTTAACAGTATTATAGCAATGAGAAACCTGGCCCCACACATACACAAAACTAAAGACCGAGCTTTCCAAATGAACCAAGAGATGATTTTTGGTAGTAGAGCCATATTAAAATAACACATAATAGTGACAAACTGCGTGCCACTGCGGTAATTTTCCTCCATGTAAACATGACAAACAGCAGTGTTCTCATATAAAACTGTACTGATTTACAGAAACCGTTATTAGAGGTATCAAATATAGCCATGCGTCTTTGCCCCTCATTATAATTAAATAATTTGTCTTCTGTATAGTCATATACTTTGTAAAATGCTTGTCCCTCAGACAGCGGTGCCAAATAAAAATGATTGAGCTTCTTCGTATTTTCCTGCTTTGTTTTTGTTATTAGATATATGTCATTCCACCTGCTCCATCATGATGCACAATGAAAATTGCTCATCTGTGTTTTGAATTTAATTCAGTCACAAATAGGGTATGATCATCAATAAAAAGGGCCTCTATAATTTACAAAACTTTACTTTTGCAAATATAAATGCCTCAGTGTGTTAGAAGTCTCATCCCCAATGAGCAGAATATAATGAACAGCACAGTCTCAATCCAGGAAATGAACTTATATTTATTTTTCACACTGCAGCAGAAAACAAACACGAGGGTACAGCAGCTTTTAAATTCAATTGAGCATTCTGCACATTGTCTCTATATGGATTGTAATTAACACCAAAGCACAAATTTTGCTTCCCCCCCACATAATATACTGTGTAAGCAATGCCAGTCAGGGAATCTTACTAATATACAAAGTACTTTGTTTTATATCACGCCTAACTACGTGAAATTTCTTGAGTGCTGTTTTGTGTTTCAGGTATAGAATGCTGTTGGGCATAGGGAGTTTATATAATGTCTTAACCTAGATAGAACATTTCCTTCAGATTTCATCACGCCGTAATAGGTAACAAAAATTTGCCATTACCATTTGGCAATTGTATTCTAATTTTAATAACCTGTGTAACTTATAAAAATTGGTGATAGATAATTAAATATATTACAATAGCTTGCGCATCATGCCTAGAGGGATGCTATTCCATTAATGGGTTTTTAAACAGTTTTCGAATCACAAAATGTTGGTAAAACTTTCAAGCTTATTTTGCCCATAAATTAATGGTTACCTCGATTTTGTAGTTTGTTTATGAAGTGGTATAAAATCAATATTTTTCTGCAAAACCCCCAGAACTTACTTGCGTAGGTTAATACCATAGAAGGATTTGTGTGCTAATTATTATGAGTAGCATATTTGTCTTTCCTGATATTTTGCATTGAAGAGGCTATGAAGATTACTGATGCCCTTTAATTATAAATATCATACGCACATACTGGATAATTTGAGCAGTGTATGTCCAAATTCTGAACACGCAGCAATTAGTAATTATTATATTATTAGCCTGGATGCAGGCAAATAAGGAACAGCCTTATGGCAGCCTTAAGTATCCATATCTGTGTTTGACATTATATACAGGTGGATGACAGAATAATGCAAACATGCAGAATCAGTGACGGGCTGAACGTTTTAATTCCTAAGGGTTATAGCACATTGCAAGATTTGTTGCTGACAGCAAAATCCACGCTACCGCAGTTGAAAGATCTCCCAAAAATTATTTACTATAGCATAACATTAAGATTGCTGCAAGTAATGCGAAAGTAGGCATTAATGTAATACTATGGCAAGTAATTTAGATAAATAAAATAAATCTTATACACACCTACTGGTAGCCCTGAGTATCCATTGGGAGTAACTGTATGAGGACTACTCTCAAAATATTATAAACCTGAGGGTAACCATATTTTTTAATGAGAAATGGTTTGGTACCTATGATTATTAAAGGAGAAGGAAAGGCTAATAAAGAGTTAATCTCAAGCTGCAGGCATATCTTCAGTTCTCTCAATAGTGCCCTTAAGTCTCCCCATATTTCTCCTGTTCAGATGATCAGAAGCCTCATAGGAAAAAAAACTGCACCAAGACCAGTGTACATGCCCAGTTTGTAAGACTATGAGGAAGCTTTCTGCTGATTGGCTCCGATCACACTTTCCTAAGGGCGGGGGGAGTTTCATTTGACAGAGAAGTCAGTGCAGCGTTTCTGTGAGTGCTTATGGCTGTATTTACATAGACCTTTCTGATAAAGCTTACTTAGTTTTGCTAAGTGTAGCCCTATATTTTTTTTTTTTTAATAAATTCCAATAGGGTTGCTTATTAAAAGGCACTAAGTTTTTGCCCTGGAGCAGTAGCCCATAGCAAAATCATTGTATTTGTTAGGTTTCATTATAACCCATAACCATAGATTGTTGACACTTTATGCAACTAGGTGTAATCAGTAGTGCGAATTTGCAAGATGGCAGCACCCTATAGGCACATTGAGATATGTTTAGTTTGGTGTGAAGAAATTTGCCTTCACTGCCATACAAACAACTGGAAGCTAACCTAGAAGAACAGGGGGGACATTGTTTACAACTGTTAAGTATTTGTGGATTTTTTAAAGAATATGAGCTTAATGAAGGAAAAATGGCAAGCTTATGCCAGAAACAAAAGAAAAGTTGCTTAGAATAGGTCAATCTATAACATACTAAAATATAATTAAATGTGATCCCCACTTTGATTCCAAGACTAAAACACATGCAGGCTATACAAATTTACTGTGCTATGAAGAGGTATATATTGACTACTTGCAGCACTATGGTTTAACAGCTTTATCATTTTGCAATTTAAGGTTTTTTGGGTTTTTTTTAGCAAACCAAAATAAACCTGAGAGTGACATGACAAATCCATGGGCCAGAGAGGTACAAACAGGGTAAAGACTTGAAAATTCTCTTTTCACAGTCGTCCATTTGCTGTCTTTTAGTGTAGACTAGACATTTACCCTCATCCACACAAATACAATTTAGCTGTATCCCCAACCTAACCCCTCCCACTGGTATATCATTTTTACCATCACACAATATTTAATAAATATATTAAAATGGTCACATCTGTTTTCGTTGCTTCTACCACCTAGTAATGTTTTTCCTTCTTTTTGAAATTATAGTCTTAAATCAATCAGCTTTAACTGAAACCTGATAATAAGTATTAAAATTTATGAATTTTTAGGTGACCCAAAAAAAGCAGTTTTTTATTAGAGTATAGGAAATGTAATTATATACAAATGATGTCAGTAAAATGTTCATGTTTAAGAATTTGTGATAATAATGGAACATTCATTTCTAGGGAACTGGTTTTCAGATGTTAAAATTGCATTGTGTTTTTACCTTATTGAATTTGTCTTTATTGTTTCCCCCTGCAGCTGGAGAGACAGATCATTATGCAGAATATGATGCGAGAAAGGCAAATGGCAATGCAGATTGCTTGGTCTCGAGAATTCCTTAAATATTATGGGTCATTCTTCAGCTTGGCAGTCATTGGCTTAACAGTTGGGTAGGTTACTAAAAATGTTGTTTAAAAATGATCTGGCTCTAACTAGATTTATATATTATAGCATGTTGTATATATCATTCTTGTGAAACTGCTAAAGGTGCAACATCATATATACTATGGGAATAATACACTTAATTTTTATTTCCCCTTGTGCTTAATATAGGGCAAATGTCTGTGGTGACACTGTACCTCTCTCTGCAGGCCTGTTAGAGTTCTCCTTGCTACAGTATGAAGAGTTACCTTTATGACTTTCTCTGGTTCACCCTCCTTACTTAATCAGAACCTAGGGCTCATGTTTGAAATGAGTGGAAATTGTTTTAAGCCATAAGTCAGGGTTTTTACCTAGAAATACAGTGTCATTGAAGGAACCAGCAAAGCAGGGTTTGTCACAAACTGCAACCAATATGGTGCCTGTTTTGGCAAATCATGCAAGTTCCGACACACATTTTTCTTTCTGCATCTAGGTATGAATGGCATTAAAGGCAAACTATTACAAAAATGAAAAATTAATATAAGCTTTATCTCATGGAAATATATTTTGTACGGGTATAGGACCCGTTATCCAGAATGCTCGGGACCAAGGGTATTCCCTTGGTTAAGTTTCTACTCTTTATCTGTCTCTCTTAATTTTATCTTTATGCAGAAGGATGCAATAAACTGTATAGTCAAATTCTGATTCCAACTCCTGAATGAAGAATAATAGATGCTAAGAGGGAGATAGTGAAAGAGTAACTTAATTTCAGAAACAGTACATCATTTTAAGGTTTTTTAAAATAGTTCCTTTTTAATGACAGCCCTTAAAATAGCAATCTTCTTTTAAGGATTGCCCAATGGCACATAATACTAAAAACATATGTTTTTATGAAAATGGTTTATTTAGAATGAAGCAGAGTTTTAAATATGAGCTGTTATAAATATAGCTGTAAGCAATATATTTATACTGTTATAAATATAGCTGTAAGCAATATATTTTTATACAGACCTACATTGTTTGGGGGGGGTATAGTTTTGTTTTAACATCTTTATTAAGCCACAGCATTTAAACTAATCTGGAGCACCCTTTTAGTGTTAATTCCATATGTAAAGATTCTGGGTGCTCTAAAAGTATGCTAGAGTTATGCCATAATTTATTCAAAGTAAACTATATACTATGCAAAGTGATGGAATATGTAAAAAGTAGGGTAGAAAACAAATTTGAGTTATAATTTAGAAATTGCTTGGATCTACCAATGGCTCTGTGCACAAAGCTTTTAAAAAGTGAAAAAAAAATGACTGAGCTCAAACACGTTAAAGGAACAGCAACACCAAGCGCCTAACGTCAACACATCTGTTCCCAAATGATTTTATGTTTAAAATATTTTTTTTGTTAAAATATCAGTATAAAGGTTTGCTCTTAATCAGGTGAAGCATAGGCGGGCCAAATAATTGGCCTGTTGTTGAATTTGCATTACTTTATACTTAATGGCAACAGCAGAATCTGATATTTGAAAAATGATTTTCTATACTTTCTGCTTTTTCATTATTCAGACATAGACTAATCTGGTTGTGAATCATGGCTGCTACAGGAAGCACTTATGTGCATCATATAAGACAGCTATTCACTCCTAAAAAGCTATGTCTTTTGCACAGCTGCTATTACACTACTTTATTGAAACCCTTATTGACTAACATCAGCAGCCAAATAACTACTTTATAAAAGGTGACAAGTCAATGCCAATGCAATGGTGACAACATAGTATATAATCTCTCTTCATTTTTATTCATTTTCTTACTTAGGTGTGCCTTTTGGTTTTAGGCAAGCATTATGTACTGAAGAGGCAGTCATAGTGAAACAGAACAAAGAACTCTAACAGCAATGAACCAGTCACAACACAAAAATCTCTAAAAAGGGGTTGAAATATAAGACTGCAAAGGGTTTTAAACTCTTACTATGCCAGTTTTAGATTAGACCAAACATTACAGTCAGATTGGATTTAGACACTCTGTTTCAGTTTTTGAATCCACATATACTTATGTCTCTATCCCTTGTGTTATCAATTTACCTATACCCTTGCCTCATGTTAAAGAACAAATTATACTGCAGGACAGGGTTTAAGTACAATGCTCTATCATGACATGTATCTGTAGTCACTCCCTAACTTGCTTGTCTAAATGACAAATTAGGGGGCGGTAGAGGTGGCCACAGCTCACTGCACTCCAGAGTCATCACAGAGGCCGATGTCAGTTCGTTTACGCAACATGGCACGTTGCAAAAAAAATGGCAAATTTCGCCTTTTTGACATTTTACATAATGTTTTCCCAGTCATAAATAAACCCTATTCTCTTTAGAGTTCAATAAAGCAGCAATCCAAGTGGACAAAAATTGTGATGATTTATTTAACTCTGAAGCGTGTTTGATATAAGGGAAGCAATGTGTTATTAATGTACATATGCAGAAAAAGAAGGGCTACTTTAGTATCATTCATGCACAATATTATTGTAACTGCATTATTATTGCTACAGTAGCAGACTTTAGTCCTAGAAATAATCTCTATCATATATTTCACTGCACTTTTTAAGGTAAATAAAGTAGAAGAAAAACTAGCTGAATTTATCAATTTTGCTTTTGCCTGAAAACAATAAACGAAAAAAATGGCATACTCCAGAAACAATTTTTGCCACTTTATACATGGAGGAATTCATTTTGTTGTATTCTTGTGACTATTCCTGTCTTGTTTTGTGACAGGGATTTATATTTATTGTTGGGATAAGACTCGTTGTCCCACTTGACAAAATAGGACTTGTAACCCTTAAGCCTGAGTGATAACCTCCAGTGATGTATTTCAGCAGGAGGAACACTCCATACCTCTCTGTGCCACTGCCTGTGATTGCTAGTGACAAGAGCATCCATCTGAATGTCAGGCAGCATGTTATGTGGGCCATATGCTCATTAACATTGACTGCACTCATACTTTAGCTAGTATTAGTGCAATCTGGCATCTACCTGAACACACATGTGGATTTTGGCATGAAAATGTTTACTTGTGTTTTTGGCAAAAATCCGCCCCATATGTATTGGAATGAATTGCCTGCCAATGCACTGTAAGGACAGGGCGGGAGGCAGAAGATTGTGTTTTCTCTACCAGCATATTTGTCTGGGGAAAAAAACTTCAGTGTGTGATTCCCTGGGGTCCTGTAAGTTTTTTTTTTTTTTTTTTTAAATTAATATATTATTTGTGTTTCTGCATAGGGCTGTTAAAAACAAGAAGCCTGCTTTGTTCACTCCAGTAATACCGTTAACCTTCGTTTTTGCCTACCAGTTTGACATGGGTTATGGAACTCTAGTCACAAGGATGAAAGGTAAAGAAAATTTTATACATATATATGTGTGTGTGTGTTTA
This sequence comes from Xenopus tropicalis, assembly GCF_000004195.4. NCBI lineage: Eukaryota > Metazoa > Chordata > Amphibia > Anura > Pipidae > Xenopus > Xenopus tropicalis. The sequence goes on from NC_030677.2 coordinate 127,108,648, forward strand.
ATTGCCTAAACAAAACTGCACTGGTCTGATTTTGTTTAAAGAGGATGGAGATGATTTCAATCTTGGAAATAAAATTAAAATATCAGCCTTCAGAAAAAAATTGTATAAACATTCCTTTTTGTGAAACATGCAGTTGAGCACAGTTGCATTCTGTGAGAAATTGTAATGGTATTTATTGTTTATGTACATGACGTTCCTTTTCTAATGTCAAGTGTAGCAAACAACACAAAAAATGAACATGCCTTATATTCATTATTTTCACATAGTTGGCCCCAAAACATTCCATATCATTTTTTGATTTTTGATTCTTATTTTTAAAAATATTTTTACTTTGATGCCATTAATATGTACAGGTATAGGACCCATTATCCAGAATGCTCGGGACCAAGGGTATTCCGGATAAGGGGTCTTTCCGTAATTTGGATCTCAATCCCTTAAGACTACTAAAAAATCAATAAAACATTAATTAAACCCAATAGGATTGTTTTGCATCCAATAAGGATTAATTATATCTTAGTTGGGATCAATTACAAGGTTCTGTTTTATTTCTACTTAGAAAAAGGAAATCAGTTTTAAAATTCTGAATTATTTGATTAAAATGGAGTCTATGGGAGACGGGCTTTCTGTAATTCGGAGCTTTCTGGATAACGGGTTTCCGGATAAGGGGTCCGATACCTGTATTAGCTAAAACTAAAACACAAGGGCTCTTACAGTAAATGAGGCTTCAATACCTAACAAAATCCTCATATTTTATATACAGAGAGGAAATGATCACAGAGTCATTATATTAGACATTAGATCTTTTGGAAGGAGATGCAATTCTGTCCAAAGAGATATGTAGCTGAAGGGCCATCAGAACATCATTACAAAACTTATGTCTGGACAGAGGGGGAATCTGTGCAAAATCATTAAAGCAAATATATTAGTCATATGTTTATTTTTGTGTGGAGAATCCAAAAATTTAGTTTTTTTTACTATAGATGTCCTTCATTGTATCTTATATCTGGGTTTTCAGAAATTCATTAATTGTACTACTATTACTAATTGTACTAATATTTGACCCTGTGCACCCTAAACTTTAACCTTTAATTTTTTGGTGCACTGGTTTATTTTTACATTAGAATCTAACTCTAGTTATACAGTTGACCCAAGACTGATATTGGTGTTTACAGGTAATAAAGTTATCATCTGTTGGAGGATAATTGATACTTAGCTTATGTAGTTGCCATTGGGCATTCCTGGTTTGGTTTATTTTTTCTCTAAGTTACTGTCCCACATTTAGAGGCAGATTTACTAAAACTCTAAAAAAAACTAATAAACTCATTTCCACAAATGTCTGACATTTACTAAAAGAAGGGGAAAAGTGCGAGAAAAAGTTGCAGAAAAGTTGCAAAAACTTTTTGGACTTGTTACACAATACCTGTGACTTTGAAAAGCCAGTGTCAAAAATCAAAAACTTCTTCGAAGAAAAGAAAGATCTTCCAGGAAATGGTTATCTAACATTGACTGCTGCATGATCTCGACAAGTTTTAGATAGTGTTTTCAGATTGCAATCTGTCACAGTTTTGTTGCATAGTAAATCTCAAAAAGTAGCCTTTTTTCACAAAAAAATCTGAATCGGAAAATAAAAATCTGACCATTGGTAAATGGCCCCCTTAAGGTGGCCATACACGCACCGATATTATCGTACGAAACCATCGGTCGGCTCGTCGATCGGCCAGGTTAGAAAATTTTGATCGGGCGCCATAGAAGGCGCCTGACCAAAATTCTCCCTTCAGAGCTGAATCGGCAGAAGGAGGTAGAAATCCTATTGTTTCTACCTCCTTACCTGCCGATTCAGCCCTGAATGGTGTGTGGCGGATCTGACGATGTTTCGTGCGACCGATGGTCGTACGAAACATCGTCGGATCGCCACGTGTATGGCCAGCTTAAGTCTGAGGCAAGGTGCTTACCAGATTTTTTATTGAGGACCCTCAGTGTAACATTGTGCAGACCAGATACATGGTCAGATTGTTTATATTAGGAGTCGGGCAGGAATATACGTTGCCACTACCAAACAGTACAAGTCGCAGTTATGGTTCCTGGTAACGATTAGTCACCGCAACTGGATTTTACAAATAGCAACTAATTTCCCGTGGAGCTGTGGTGGTAGTGTGTTAGTTAACATTTGTGTCAAGCTTTAGTTTCCCACAGTTAGCAGGAGCTCACAGATCATGTATCTCCTTTGCATGGTTTCTGAGAACATTCCTCTGTAATATAGTCTCCGCCTAGTTCCAGCCTACAAAGTGTAGCTGCTGTTCAGCATGTTGTCATGCACTCAGCCAGATTGGATTGCTTGTTAAATGCAACTCATTGGGCCCTTCAGCTCAGTTCTTACAGGGATACTACTTTTACATGTTTGGCTGAGTGCAGCAATGCAAACAGCGTCAGTCTGGGACGCCGGGGCACCGGGAAAAAACCTGGTGGGCCCCAGCGGCCCCGACCCAAACCCCCCTTCGGTCCTTGTACCGCAAGTAAGTTTTATTTAGAGAGAGGGGGAGAGGGGGTCGGAGAGTGTTGGGGGGCCTTGCGGGGGGTGGGGGGACTGTGAAGGCGACAGGTGAGATTGGGGGTGCAGGGGTCCTTGAGGCAGAAGCCCCAGTGGGCCCTGCACACCCAGTCCGACCCTGAATGCAAATATAATGGTACTCACACCCTGAAACAGGGCTCTGGGCTGGAGAATAAATATCATTGTTTCTAGACCCCACAGCAAGTTCCTTGCCTTTTAAACTGAATGCAGTTGCTACAACATATTTTATTGGGTAAAATTCCCAATAGTTTAAACTGTTTCACCATAACTACATTTCTTTTTATTTTTAGGGGAAGCTGAAAATATTCTTGAAAAAGAACATATTCTACTAGAAATGCCACAAGGATTACCAACATTTGAGGGCATTGAAAAGACAAGAAAAGCACATAGAAGTTTACTTTTAAAATAGAGTGGCTATACTTTGCCATAACAATAGAGAGCCAAAGAGGCCAAATTATTAAAACATCATGGTGCCGATCTGTTAATTGGTCTTCCGTCCTTGAATGTTTGTAAAATAAAGGAAACAAACTTCTAAAATGTAATTATTTTAAAATGTCAAATGTTCAACATTGTTAACTATTTACATATGTGACACTAGCTGTACTGCATGAGGGGATGTAATCTAATCTTTTACTCTATTCTACTTTTTTTTTTACTCAGGAAGTGAGCAGGTTATAGAACTGATTTTGTATCGTTCTGTCAATGCTCACATTGCAATATTAACAGAAATAACAGAATACATAGACTGAATATTGTGTATTTTATTCAGTGGAGTGGGATGATTTTTTAATACAGGTATGGTACCTGTCATCCAGAATTGGGATGTTTCTGTAATTTGGATCACCATACCTTAAGTCTGCTAAAAGTAATTTAAACATTAAATAAACCCAATAGGATTGTAATAATATAATAAATTATATTTTAGTTGGCATCAAGTACTGTTTATTATTACAGAAAAAAGGAAATTGTTTTTCAAAATTATTTTATTAAAATGGAAGATAGCCTTCCTGATTTCTGGATGTGGGTTTTGTTTTTTTTTTGCTACCATGGCATTTCTCTAATAAAACATGTTCCATTGACCTAAGGGTACTGGAACATGATTTTATATAGAAAATGATATGGAACTACAAAGAGACATGTTTCTATTATAACAAATGCTAATAATGCTGCCACTGACCAATTCAACATTAAGTACTGTAAGAAATCATGGACCATATTTGATTCCTGTGATTCCTTGATTTTTTGGCAGTCAAAATTACTTGGTTCTTCTACAGGTTCCTTCCCATTAGTGGTGTGTGATTTAAACCTTTGGCAGGGGGTAGACCTAACTTTACGCCACCCCACCCCAGCATGCTTCCTGGCTGAATCCTCTGAGTAGCTAATATAAGTGGGAATTTTTTTTTTATTTCTCTGATTGTTTATCACAAAAAAATAAACCTATGGTACTAGACTGATTACACGTTAGGCATGTTGATCAATCAAAGCTCTTAATCAAAATTCACTATAATATATATAGTGGTTCAATTTAAGGCACACATTCTCATGGGTCATTACCAAAGATTATTAGATTTTTGTAGAAGGAAAACTAAAAAATAAATATGTAACTGTTTTTCCCTACCATAGGCTCTTGGAAGGTGTCTTGCAGTCTGACCCTTGATTATGACATCATTGTTTCAAGCTGTCTGAGGTCAGACATCCCTACCTCAGTCAATAATCCTCTTATAGTGTTATAATCTATTTTACAGCGGGTGTGGACTGTCTGCATTGGGTATAATTTATATAATCGGCCTTAAAAGGTGGCTAATGGTAGACTTGAATCATACCGTAAGCAGGAAGCACTAAACACAATTAAAGTGGTACTGTCATAATAGCACTTAATCTTTTTATAACAATACCACATTTTTTTAATACAATGAAACCAGTTATAAGTTTTCCCTATATTTATACCCTTTTCTTGTCTTACCAATATATAATACATAATGAATTTACATTTTTCTGGATTTTACACCATTTTTTCTGGTCCCCTAAAAAACATAACATAGGGGTTCTACTGTGCGAGTTAATAAGACTTTGTTAATGTTAAAGGTTCAACATTCCTAAATTTGCATTTGATTCATGTAATTTTGCACCCCTATATAAACTTTCCCAATGTCTCATTGTTACAGGAATGCCAATCACCAGAGTATTAAATTCTAATGATTGTTTCATCTGTACGCAATCGATCCTTCTTTGTACTGATGGACACTGGCTCTGATCCTGAACGCGTATCTGAAATCCCTGCTAAAAACTGAGACATAATTTCTCTTGTATGCTAGGAAGTAAATTGTTAGTCACATAATTAATTGCAAATGGATTCCTCTTAACCATAAAGAGTGGCAAAAACTATTCACTTTCCCCAAATTATCCATTTTTACATTTAACACAAGAAAAAGTAAGCTCATATTCTGATGACAGGATCCCTTTGACACTATAGTGCAACACCTATATGCTCTTGAATTAACTAAAATACATGCCAACCAGTATTTTTTTTTACAAGAAGCAGTTCTAACAGTTTTATAAAATTGTAATTATTGCATTTTAAAGACACAAGTGACATATAATAAAGGTTTATATTAGAAACTATGAGCATTCCTGTGATCTTTAATGATATTGCAGCAACCATGACAGGATCTTTCACACATAAAATGTATTTTAGCTTAGCTTTTGCTAATTTTCACTTTAACAGTATGGAAACTAAATTGGAAACACTGAAACAGATTCTTATTTAATGTTCAACTATTACATATATCAGATGAACGTTTATACTTATTTATTTTGGGGTAAATTATAAGGGCACCTCATGATGTTAGTAAAAATATGAAAAACAATTTTTTTTTTATGTGGAAAATGTAACTACTACCTTTGTCACTAAAATTAGAATCAGCTGCAAATCAGTAGAACATCACTAGATGAGGAACCTGTTTTATTTAGGGCTAATGCCACACCATGCATATGGCATATATTTTCATCAAGCCGAAAATACGCGCCGTACGCTCCTACCTGTGCCTGCACCCCAATGAATGCAATATGCTCGGGTGCAGGCACATGTAGAAATAAAAAAGCGAGAGAATGTGAAGTCTTGTGTTTTTAAGCGGATTTCGGCTACATGTGCCTGCACTCGAGCGTATTCAACCCATTGGGGTGCAGGCACAAGTAGGAGCATATGGCGCGTATTTTAGGCAAGTGTTTTTCAGCTTGCCGAAAATCTACGCCATACGCATTGTGTGGCATCAGCCTAAGCCTTAGGACAAAATTTGCCACCTGTGGGAAATCTGTACTACCTCAAGCAAAGAATCTCATGAAAATGCCTTTCTTTCACTAAAATTTGGATAATTGTATATTAAATATGTGGTGATTTGGCTTAGATGCAGAAAAAGGCATGTTTCCGCGTTTAAGCCAGATTACTACATGTAATGTGTTTTACATGCCGCCATCTGAATGTTAGTGAAGGAGCAGGTATTTTTATAAGATTTTTTTTATCTGCAGTACCGCAGATTTCCTGTGGGGGACAAATTTTCCTCTTTCCTCATTACTCTTTGTTGTTGAACAACGACACCATTTAGATTAAAAGACCGGTCTGAGGCCTTTAGAAACAAATGTATCCACGAATCTGGGAAAAGATTAAAAAAGATTGCCTAACAACTGTACAACAAACGCTCCACTATTCAGCAGACCTTTTACAAGTGGAAAGGATTTCTAACAGCTGCCAACTTAGCCAGGTTGTCTCTGCAAGTTCAGCCTGAGAGCAGACTGCAAAATCTGAAAGTAGTTTCTAAAAACCCCAGAATTGCATCAAAGAACCTACAAGTAGTTCTCGCTACTATTGATGTCAAAATGCCCGAGTCTACCATTAGGAAGTGGCTCCTTAAATATACATGGGAGGTGTGCCAGGAGGAAACCACTGATGTCCAGAAAGAACATCAAGGCAAGACTAAAGCTTGCCCATGAATCCTCAGGCCAGGCTTCTGGAACAATGTGCTCTGTATATATGAGACAAAGATAATTATTTGGCCACAGTACCAGAAGACAGCATTTCATCATTAGAACCTTATAACCACTGTAAAGCATGCTAGTGGAAATGTTGTAGTTTGGGGCTGCGTTGCTGCATCAGGGCCTGGGCAACTTATCATAAAATCCACTTTGAATGCTTCATTGTACTAGAGCAGGGATTCCCAACCTTTTATACCTGTGAGCCACATTCAAATGGAAAAAGTGTGGGGGAGCAACGTAAGCATGAAAAAGGTTTCTGTGGTGCCAATAAAAGCAATAATTGGCGATTTAATAGCCCCAATGTGGACTGGCAGCCTATAGAAGGCTCTGTTTGGCATTATACTTGGTTTTTATGCAGCCAAAACTTGCCTCCAAGCCAGAAATTCAAAAATAAGCACCTGTTTTGAGGCCATGGGGAGCAACATCCAAGGGGTTGGGGAGCAACATGTTGCTCACGAGCCACTGGTTGGGGATCACTGTACTAGAGGGTACTTAAAGATAATGCGTGATAATCTGTCGATTGTAGCTTTACAGACAGTGGACCTTACAACATGACGATGGCCTTAACCATTCCAGTAAATCCACCATGGAGTGGCTGAAAAAATTATATAAATGGTTCTGGAATAGCCAAGTCAATACCTGGATCTAAATCCCATTAAAATGCTGTGGTGGGTTTTGAAATGAGCTGTGCCTGTAAGAAATCCCTCAAACATAGCACAGCTGAAAAACTTTTGCATGGAGGAGTGGGGAAAAACTTATGAAAGTTAAAACATGCACAGCTTGTAAAGACTCAAAATGTATCTAGGTCAGATTCTTTATCGCCCTTTTAAGAATATTTTAGTGGAGAAAATATGACATTATTTTCATTAGTCAGATCAGTGTAATAGATTAGATGCATATCATATGGGGGTCCTCTTACATGCTTGTACCTGTTTTTTTTTTAAATGTAAACTCAAAAACAAAGAATAGAACTAGTTTGTACAAATGTTCTTTGATAATGCGAACATATTCATTAAATTAATGCACAGTAAATTTTAACATTAGAGTAACTATGTAACTATGAATCAAATCACAGCATGTGGTATATTGTCTGCTTGATTTTTATACAGAATAAATAATTACACACATTGCTATGTAAAGAATTTTACTGCCTCATACAGCTTACATCTTAGAAACTTAGAAACTAAATATGAATATAAGGACACCTGCCATTGATTCCTACATGAATTTTTGTGGGGTAAAAAAAAAACAAAACACTGGTGTACCAAAACCATATGAAACTCTGGCTGCTGCAATATAAGCACCCGTATGTGTATTATGTCCCCCTAACAGTATGGAGACTGTAGAAAAGCATATAAATCAACAACACCTATGCAGAACTGAAAATACAATAAAATGGCTAACAATGCAATTAAACCTCTAAAAATGCACAAAAATCACCAAAAATGTAATATAATTACCGTATATACTCGAGTATAAGCCGATCCGAATATAAGCCGAGGTACCTAATTTTACCTAAGAAAACTGTAAAAACGTATTGACTCGAGTATAAGCCTAGGGTGGGAAATGCAGCCGCTACTGCTAAGTTTCAATAATCAAATTATTTAATAAAAGGACACTCAGCGTGACCCCTGTGAATTCTACATAAATATATAATGTTGGCAGCTGCAGATTAATTCCTCTGTGCCCTTCCCTTTGCATGATGGGTAATGTCCCTTGCTCTGATGGATCCTTCCAGCTTTGTGTCTGCTTGTCAGGTACATTAAAGCTGGTCACAGAGAGCAGTCCTGTGTGTTAGGTCCCGATTTAGTCACAAGGGAACCACATGCAGACCCATCAGATGAGGATATCATCTGTGGCCTAATGAGGCCTTCACCAACACCAATCTCTTTGTGGCTTGCCCACCTAATGTATGCTGTAAATTTGTTACTATTTATGCTGACTAGCGATGTGGAGATGCAAGCAAGTAAGAAATGCAAATGGTGACTGATAGATTTATCTGACTCTAAGCAAAGGTTTCTCACAGAAAGTATATACTTAGCTGATTACCTGTCCCACCGGCGCATTTGATCTTTTGCAGAGATTATGACTTGGATTCATTCTCAGGACGTTGCTTTTATTAATGTTCCCCCCTTTGCTTTACTCTCCGTGACTTGTACCAGCAATTAGAAGCTCGAAGCTCCATCAGATTCACTGCTTGTTCGACATAATAATAAAAGGTAATAGGTACCGGCGCATCCCTTACAGGTAATAGGTACCGGCGCATTCGTAGCGCGAGCACGCATATACGTCGTGCCCGCGCGACATGTGTGCGTGCTCCCGCTACGGATGCGCCGGTTACGTATACCTGTAAGGGATGCGCCGGTACCTATTACCTGTAAGGGATGCGCTGGTACCTATTATTATGTCGAACAAGCAGTGAATCTGATGGAGCTTCGAGCTTCTAATTGCTGGTACAAGTCACGGAGAGAAAAGCTAAGGGGGGGAAGATTAATAAAAGCAACGTCCTGAGAAGGAATCCAAGTCGGAATCACTGCAAAAGATCAAATGCGCCGGTCGGACAGGTAATCAGCCACTGCACTTACTATTTGACTCGAGTATAAGCCGAGGATTCCTTTTTTAGCACATTTTGAGTGCTGGAAAACTCGGCTTATACTCGAGTATATACGGTACTGAAATAACATACAAAGGTATTGCACAGTGCAGTTAGCGAATATGCTATTTGCAACGGCAATAAAATCATCTTTTCAGCCAGAAAAAATCCACAATGCAATAAAAAAACAGCCACAAAATTGTGTGTGTGTACACTTGGCAAATTATGCGTTGTGTGCAAGTATGTGTGAGTGTTGTGAATGTGTAAAAGCCCCCCGATCCGCAAAAATGTATGTGTGTGTGGGTAAGTGTAAATGTAAGTGTATATTAGTGTGTGTTTGTGTGTGTAACACAAACCTGGGGTAGCAGACAGGCAGATCTGTCTGGAGGAGGAGGAAGGTCCAGGGAATGAAGAAGAAGGCATCTGCAGGGAGAATCCAGTGAGTGGGCAGCGCTGGGGGGGTCCAGATAGTGCAGGCAACAGCCCCGTGGACGCCCCCATTCGTGACCCCCTTCCCCCGTGCATTCATTTAAACTTACATATGGAGTAACGGGAAGAGGTCCCCATTGCTCTGTATGTGAGCAAAGTTTTAGTGAGGCATGCTGCCCTAGGCCCAGGCTAACTTGCAATGTCGAGATATACTGCACATGTGATTGGGGGTTGGAAATAATATTAATGAAGAACTCAACCCTAAATATGAATATAACAATATTGTAATGATCTCTATTATATACTAAACTCAGAGCTGTCAACCTGACAGCACTGGTACTTGGGGGGAATGCAGCTTGCCAAAATTTACCTCACTGGTACAGATTTGTCTAGCCCTCATATATTGTCCCTTAAGGATCCCATTCTTTACTTATGGGTGTTGGAAACTATCCATTCTTATTAAGTTATTTCTATCTGTGGGTTTACGGTATAATTTAGTACATAGCTTCCCTCCTTGCTTGTATATGGTAGTGTCCAAGAAATGAATAGAGCATCCAGATAGTTCTCTCGTGGCTTTTATTGTTACAGGAGAAAATTAAGTTCAGAGATTTGCTTTGGTTTGCTTCCTTTCTGATAGGAATGTATATTGCAGTTTCAGGTTCTAGAATAGGAAAGGCTTTGAGCAATTGTCCAAATATCATGACATGAATGGACATTTGTGAAGTATGGACTTGGTGTTCGAATTCTGCAAAGTGGAATTTGGTGTTGCATTTGTATAAATTGTATGTTCTTATACCCAATCTACACTAAGGGGAGGGGCTTGAGTGGGCCCTTGTAAACTGATCACTATATTGTTTGATGTCCCTTGATAAAGGCCAGGTGATCCTGAAACATGTTGTGATTCACATAATAAAGGTATTCGCAGGTTTATAATCACATGGTGTCAGCAGTTTTTGTCATTTGAATTTTGGGTTAGAAGCACACTGAAGGGAACTACAGAACCAGACTAAGTCCCAAGTTTTAAATATCTAATTGCACTGGTTTCTGAGCTGAAATGTACTAATAATCTGTATTACTTACTAATCAGCCTTATAATGTGACATTTATACTGTGTGTATATATATATATATATATATCTATTTATATACACTGCTCAAAAAAACAAGGGACCACAAAAATAAGACATTGTAGATCTGAATGAATGAAATATTCTTATTAAATACTTCATTCTTTACATAGTTGAATGTGCTGACAACAAAATCACACAAAAATTCAAATCAATGGAAACCAAATTTATCAACCCATGGAGGTCTGGATTTGGAGTCACACTCAAAATTAAAGTGGAAAAAACACTACAGGCTGATCCAACTTTGATGTAATGTCCTTAACAAGTCAAAATGAGGCTCAGTAGTGTGTGTGGCCTCCACGTGCCTGTATGACCTCCCAACAATGCCTGGGCATGCTCCTGATGAGGTGGCGGATGGTCTCCTGAGGGATCTCCTCCCAGACCTGGACTAAAGCAACCACCAACTCCTGGACAGTCTGTGGTGCAACGTGGCATTGATGGATGGAGCGAGACATGATGTCCCAGATGTGCTCAATTGGATTCAGGTCTGGGGGATGGGCGGGCCAGTCCATAGCATCAATGCCTTTGTCTTGCAGGAACTGCTGACACACTCCAGCCAAATGAAGTCTAGCATTATCTTGCATAAGGATGAACCCTGGGCCAACCGCACCAGCATATGGTCTCACAAGGAGTCTGAGGATCTCATCTCGGTACCTAATGGCAGTCTGGCGAGCACATGGAGGGCTGTGCAGCGCCCCAAAGAAATTCCACCCCACACCATTACTGACCCACTGCCAAACTGGTCATGCTGGAGGATGTTGCAGGCAGCAGAACGTTCTCCACAGCATCTCCAGACTCTGTCACTTCTGTCACATGTGATCAGTGTGAAACTGCTTTCATCTGTGAAGAGCACAGGGTGCCAGTGGCGAATTTGCCGATCTTGGTGTTCTCTGGCAAATGCCAAACATCCTGCACAGTGTTGGGCTGTAAGCACAACCCCCACCTGTGGACGTCGGGCCCTCATACCACCCTCATGGAGTCTGTTTCTGACCATTTGAGCAGACACATGCACATTTGTGGCCCGCTGGAGGTCATTTTGCAGGGCTCTGGCAGTGCTCCTCTTGTTCCTCCTTGCACAAAGGCGGAGATAGCGGTCCTGCTGCTGGGTTGTTGCCCTCGTACGGCCTCCTCCACGTCTCCTGATGTACTGACCTGTCTCCTGGTAACGCCTCCATGCTCTGGACACTACGCTGACAGACATAGCAAACCTTCTTGCCACAGCTCGCCTTGATGTGCCATCCTGGATGAGCTGCACTACCTGAGCCATTGGTGTGGGTTGTAGACTCCGTCTCATGCTACCACTAGAGTGAAAGCACCGCCAGCATTCAAAAGTGACCAAAACATCAGCCAGAAAGCATAGGAACTGAGAAGTGGTCTGTGGTCACCACCTGCAGAACCACTCCTTTATTGGGGATGTCTTGCTAATTGCCTATAATTTCCACCTATTGTCTATTCCATTTGCACAACAGCATGTGAAATTGATAGTCAATCAGTGTTGCTACCTAAGTGGACAGTTTGATTTCACAGAAGTGTGACTGACTTGAAGTTACATTGTGGTGTTGAAGTGCTCCCTTTACTTTTTTGAGCAGTATATATATATATATATATATATATATATATATACAGTATACTGTGAGTTGGTCAGTAAGTGACAGCAGCACAGAGCATATGCAAGGAATCAGCAAAAAAGAAGATGGGGAGCTTCTGGGGGCATCTTTAGAGGCACAGATCTTCCCTGCTTAAGGGCTGTGGTTGCCTTGGGTTATGTACAAGATTTCTACCCTCCTCCTTTAGTTAAAGTAGAATGCAAGTCAAAATTTAAAAAGCATACTGCCCAATAGTCCTCCTATTGTTTAGTAAAAACACCACACTTTTGGCTCACCTAATCAAATATTTACTCAGTCACACTTACTTCACATTTTCTAGAACAGGCAGCCATCTCTAAAAAGGTATTCTCCCTTCCTTTCCCTCCTTGCTTCATACTGCACATGTGTTTCATTCCCTCCCCCCCCCCCCCTCTGCCAGATCTGCTTCTGATTGGCTGGTGGGCATGTGTAGCTCAGAACAGGAGACAGAATCAAGTTACACACATGCTCAGAGAATAGGAAGGCTGCCGCTGGCACCTACAGGAAGGACAGAGAGATTTCAGTGATGTCACTGTAGTCTTCACACTGCTGTAGGCTGCCAGCACCATATCTCAGAGAAGCAAGCAGGGATCTGGGAATTTAGATATGCAGTAAGTACTTAAAAAGAATGCCTTTAGACTTACTTTTAATTTATATTAACCTTTCATTGTCCTTTAAGCTTTAGTTCTCCTTTAACTGAACCTCAGATTTATCTTATCTATTCTAATTAATTGAAGTTACAATTAATATCAATTAATTTTGTTCCATTCAGGATTGATAAATAACCATGATTTTATATCTAGATGTTTTCCTAAACAATTTCATTTTTCTACCGATATAATAATAATAATTATTGTCATGGAAGAAAGTTAAGTATAAATCTATAAATACAAACACACGTCAGAAAACCACACATGTCATCTTTCTCAGTTTGTAACCAGTTAAAATGTACATCATTGCCACACATATACTGCGTCATGGATTTACCATTCAGTTTAATATACGTTGTAATTAATTTAGATACTGTTAGACTTCCTATATTAGTGAGTAAACACAGTTATTCTATTAATTATCAGATCATTATTTTCCCACATGAGACTTGTTATCAGCACCTGAAAACCATCTTCATTTCTAACAAGGCAAGAAAATATAAAGTACTTAGAAAGAAATGCAATCATATCTTTATTTAAAGGTAACGCCTGGCTACATCCATTGTATTTTCGAAGCATAAATCAAAGATTTAATTTTGTAGAATTTTTGGAAATTCAAATGTTGGGATAATTCAAGCACCATTTGATCTGGGGTAAATCTGGTTCTACTAATGGCAAAAGACAACTTACCAGGAAGCAAGGGCACTCTCCACACTAAAATATGGCTTTTAAAGGAGACACATAGGATAAAAAACTCTAATCTTGTAGGCAATTATAATTAATATATGGTGCTGGTTTCACTTTGGGCTAAAAATTAATACTATCTGTAAAAATGGCCCCTTTATTGGAGCTCCCTATAGATCCTTTGAGGTCCCTGTCCTTTTTTCAAATAAGGGATAGGCATGTCCTAAGAAACACAGTAGGAGGGGGATAGCCAATCACAGATCTGCAGTCATACAAGCAAAGACAGGTTTTAGTTCCCTGTCAGGTCAGCTTAGCTGTGTGCAGTGTGCAGTGTGCTGAGTACCGCCAGCCCCCCTGCAACACCCTTGGATAGGAGGCAACAGGAAGTGGAAAATATGAGCGAAGAAACATTCCTTCTATTGTTAGATGAGTACAATTCATTGGCACAATATTGATTTTTATGCAATATGTCATTATCATCAATATAAGGACCAGGAGGGGTAGCATTTGCCATCTTTGATAAATGCTGTTTAAAGATGTAGGTGGAGTGGTTGAATATAAGAAGTGAAGGACAGAGCAGAGCAGAATGAAAGATAGCTCCAAGGCACCAGGCCTGGAGTTGGAGTGATAATAGAGTCATTAATGACAATAGACTTTCTTGGATGCTATGGGTGTTGAATGGGGAAAAGACAAGCAAGAAGAAATCCAAGTTAAGAGATTTTGATCAGAAAACGAGAGATATATTTAAGTATTGTCAGCATAGAGGTGGTATTAAAAGCCATATGCATTGATTATTTTGCCAAAGGAGGTAGTATACAGGGAAAATAATATGGGGTCTAGGTCATAGATTGTGGAACCCCAACAGAAAGACATTAAAAGAGTTAACACAGGACAGGACAGTATCATGAAGCCAAAGAAAAGGATCGACTGGAGGAGGAGGAGAGGGTAATCAACAGTGTAAAAAGCTGCTTAGAAATGGTGTTTTTCTGATATAAGGTCATTAGTTAGATGTGTTAGGGCAATGTCAGTGGAATGTTGTGGGCTAAAGTCAGTAAAATAACTACAGTATCTATACAGCAGAACTCACGACCATAGGCGGATGCCAGGGACAGGGGGCCTGAATCATTGTGGGGTCTGCTGTATGGTTCACCATTCCTGGCCACTTCTGTCACTTTAAATTACCCGCCAATCACAAAGAAGCCAGCAGGAAGGCAGACAGGGGAAAGACAGAAAAGGGGGTCTGAAGATTTTTATTGTGAGAGTGGTGGCTCTGTCAGGTTATACTTCTGCCTAAAGTCAGATTGTAAATGGGTCAAGCAAGTCATGGTTAGAAAAGAAAAATGTCAGATGGTAGTATATTAAGTGCTTGAGTAGTTTAACCATAAAGGAAAGAGGGCTGTCTTGTGCTAGCTTCACACACAATGGCACTACCTTACATCCTAGAGAAACAGTATCATGACAAGTAGATTCACAAATAATATAAAGGAGACACTAGTGTTTAACAAATTTATATATATTTAAATATATAAATTAGTCCTAGTATGCCAGCATTCAATCCTCAATATTCTGTGCGGTGCACAACCAAAATAAATGTAGTTAATAGCGATGGATCAGCACTCTCTTAATTCAAAAAAATCATTTTATTACAACATAGTGAAAAAAATATATACCGGTATATACATGTACATTTTCCATTAATATCTAGGGTTGATAGGGCTGTTTTAATAAATAAACATAAATAAACTTTTGACAGAAACAACCGGCTGAGGTGGCAGACCCTTCATTTTAATCAACTGGAAGAGCAGTGCAGCTGCATCAGGCACAACATAACCTTGCAACCACAATGACACAAGAGTTCTGAGGAAAAATGCTGCATTATGTGAAAAATATTGCTTAAAATTGCACATTGCTTACTGCACTTGCAGTCATAGATTACCCCTCATGCCAAATTCAGTAAGTGCATAATTTTCTTCACATATTGAAGTCCACATGCTTGAGAGTTTTTCTATCACAAATTTCTTGAGGTAGTCAATGTTTTTCCCAGAAAGAAAGGTAGGTTGAGAAAAGTAAATTAATATGAACCCCCACCTCCCCTGCCCCCCAAAAAATAGTTTTTACGGAAGTCAATAGGTTTGTGCACTTCTGCAAATACAGTGCACAGTCCTACTGGTTTCTGTAAGAAAAATTCTACTACAGCACACAAGGTGATGATGGAGAAATACTGCCATATGATACACCTGGCAAAAAGGTCCTGGGGGATAGCACTGGGCAGCGGGGGAGCCCACAATTAAATGCTGTTACCTAAAAAGCAGCCCTGAGTGTTAAATCAAATATACCAAAGCACTCTTAATTTGGTAGTAGATATATAAACTGCCAATTCAAGGAACAAGGAATGCAAGCAGAGGCTTATCCTATCCTGCATTGTTACCATTCTATCAAATATAATTTTTCCCATCCATGTCTGTAAATTGTGTTCCAAGTGGCAGCCACAATGCCTAGGTTATTTTATATACAGCTATGGGATCCATTATCCAGAATGTTTGGGACCTGGGGTTTTCCGGATAAGGGGTCTTTCTGTAATTTGGATCTCCTACCTTACGTCTGCTAAAAACATCATTTAAACAGTAATTAAACCCAATAGGATTGTTTTGGCTCCAATAAGGATTAATTATATCTTAGTTGGGATCAGTTGGGATTACAAGGTACTGTTTTATTATTGCAGAGAAAAAGGAAATCATTTTTAAAAACGTGTATCATTTGATTACAATGGAGTATATGGGAGATGATCTTTCCGTAATTTGCAACTTTCTGGATAAGGAGTCTGATACCTGTACTACAAAAAAGCTGTAATTTGTATACTATTTCTTATAACAGTAGACAGTTTAAAAGCTCCGTGCACCTTGATATAAGAGATATTACAACAACATTTCTGTGCCCATAAAAAAAAAAACAAAAGAAGGTGACTGCATATAAGTGCCTATATTCCCTGCAAATATGTTTAATTTCTTGTGATAGTATTTCTCTAAACTGCAGCTTTTCTAATATGATGTTGCTGTAATTGTGTATTTAATGCTGTGTTTAATGCTGTGTCTAGTGTAAGGTCTAATCTGCATTAAGCCACTTTCAAAAAGACAATAGCATGCTATACAGCCATCATTTTATTCTGATTGTTATAAAGATTTAAAATGGCATATAGCGTTTTCATGTGAACAAATAAATGAACATTTTTAGGTACAGCATAGATAACACATTACCATTTGTAAAATGTATCTGATTATTGTGCATCAGTTAAAACATTATTTCAAGCATCTATGTGGAAGATTTGTTGCTTTATCTTACAAAATAAATTCTAAATTCTGTCACTATGGTGGTAAGTCTGGTGTACTTAGTGAGAATGCCCATTAATAGTTTCATTCCTAACTAATAATATATATACACTTTTCCATTTCAAATGAAGTACCACAAATTTCCCAGTGAATAGTGACTTTCTTTAGGTAATGGCTATCAAGAAGCTGAAAAAAAATAATAAGTACTGTCATTAATACACGACTGTCTCATCTGTTGATTGGTCAGTCTGGTGTACTTTGTGAGTGAGAATGCCCATTAATAGTTTCATTACTAATAAATTATACACTTTATGTACACACTTCTTTAGGTAAGGGCTATCAAGAAGCTGAAAAAAAAATAATAAGTACCGTCATTAATACACGAATGTCTGTTGATAGGTACAAGTTTTATGTGAGTGAAGGGCTGCAGATAAATAGGAGTGGGGATGGCAGAAGGGAGGGGGGTCGGCTCGTTGAGTCACAGAGAGAGAGCAGTAAGGGGGTATATAAGGAAAGGAAAACTAGAAAGCAGACACACTACATGGGCAACAAGTGTCTAACTCTCAGGGCAGAGAAGAACACAGCACCAAACCGAGCCCAGCACTTACTCGCTGCAGTAGCAGGCACAGAACTCTCCTAAAGGCAGAGAGAGAGCCGAATACTCTCCCTTCCAGCACAGACACCAACAGGAAAAGCGCGGGAAGTTGGCAGCTGCTGTAGGTGTGAGGGCGGTGGAGAGAGACCGCACAAGTAAGTAGAGACTCAATCCTATATTATATAAGTGCCAGCACCGAGAGATGGCGCAGTTGCGAGGAGCCGCTATGTGCGCAACGTTGCTGCTGGTCGCTCACCTGCTCGGGGAGATGAGTGCCCAAAGAAGCCCGGGAGCCGCCGGGGAGTATGGAGTAAAGCTGTGCGGCAGGGAGTTTATCCGAGCTGTGATTTTCACTTGCGGCGGATCCAGATGGAAGAGACTGTCGGTGGCGAAGGAGGAGAGCGGAGAGAGGAGGCGGGACGTTCCAACGCACTGGGGCAGGGGAGCAGGTGAGTGGCAACATCTGGTTAGTAATATTGTGCTTATTGGATTTCTGTCATTTTTAAGGAGAGGTATTTATTAATGAAATTACTACTGAAAGCTGTATCTGTCACTTTTCTGCACTACTGGTTCTGACTTTTGAAACAATTTAGCAGAAGCTAGCTTTCCTTTATCCAAGACTGCACTCTTCACAATCCTTTGCATGCCTACTCACAGCTCTCATAATCAGCTGGATTCCACCACAACTGTATGAGAATAGAAGGGGGCAAACCATCCTACTTAAATATTTACACTTTTATCATGCAGACAGTAATAGTTTGAGACATTTCAGGGTTGGTCTTCATCTTCTGGATTTTTGAATGATTTAGTGTATGGTTTAGCAGCTCTCCAGGTTGGAATTTTAGCAGCTATCTGGTTGCTAGAGCCCAATTTTTGCTAGCAACCAGGTAGTGGTTTGAATGAGAGTCTGCAAGATAAAGGAGAAGGGTCTAAATAGAAAGATAAGAAATACAAAGTAACAATACATAGTTTGGCTGATGTGGTTGGTAAAACACATTTGAAGCTGCAAAAAGGCAGAAGAGGAGGTTTATAAAAAAAACCCAATAAAATAAAAATGATGGCCAACTGAAAAGTTGATAAGAATAGGAAAATTTATAACATACTAAATAAGGTAAAGGTAAACTAACCCTTTAACATGTTTTTTTATGTAAAAAAACAAATTGAAGTTCCTCTTCAATGTTGAGGTTGGTACATGCTATAATGATACAAACATGTACAAAATGTTATATTGTATATATATCTGAGCTCCAAGTGTAGAAGCTGCAGCAGGACAGGAACAGGAAGCTGCATCTTGAACATTAAAGAGGGCATAAAGTGTCAAAAACAATGCTTTGCCTTTGTGTTAAGCATCTAATAAAAAGGACAAGAAGGTGCTGAATGTCAGTAGGTGCCAGTAACAGGTGCTGTGGTCTCATGGTTCAGCTTTCTTCTTCTTCTTGGTCCTTCTGCATACAGGGGAACTAGGGTGGGGACACTGTAATTACAAGTATGGAAACTCTTTGTATCCTGCATGTCAGTTAGAAGAGAAGACACATCTACTGCCCATTTCAGCTCAGACACAGAAGAAGCCATTTTTTCTCCTGTGCTGATCAAAGAATACTGTGAGAATACTGTGTTAAGCCAGCATTACATTAAAGTATATTATTGTATTGAACAGGGTGATACAATGTGTTCTATGACTGCTATGACAGGTGTACCTATAGTGAAAGCAGACCCTGTGACTGCTGGGGCCCAGGAGGTATAGGATGCCAATAAGGGCACTAACTGACAGGCAAATTCACTAACTAGTTACAAAAATTGTCTTATTTTAACAGTTTTGCAGGCCATACAGTTATTTTGTACTGGGGATCAATAGCTATTAATCATGACCCTGATGAAGAAATCCCCTGGGCCCAACACCTCAGTCATCTATAGTAAAATAGGTTCATGGAGGAAAAGAGGACGAGATCATTGTTTACCATCATTCATTATCATCATTCCTTTGCTCCATCTATGCTGTACATCGTGTGTGTTGCTTGTGACTTCAGAGGAACTGCTAAGGGCTGAGGGATTCTCTTGGCTGCTTAAAAACTTGCTGCAGTTGTTTAGAATGCTATTTTTCTTGTTTGCATTCTTTTTAGACTAATTTTCATATACATCTTTTATCATCATAAAGCTAGAAATATGTTTTATATGATTAAAAAAGAAAATTAAGTTAAATTGCAAAAGTACTCAAAGGCCAATTGCCTTTTTTGGGGGGTGGGGGGGGGTGGGGTTATGTCTCCTATCAGTTATATTATTCTTCCATGGTTTTTTAATGAATTCCTTTAAAAAACAGCTGGCAACTTTGTATAGAGTGTTGTTCCAGTTTGTGGCCGGCTTTAGAACATAGGCACTAAACTGTTACCAATAGCAACCAATTGTTGGGCTTCAATAAATTCAAAGTAAAAGCAAAGATCTCATATAAAGAACTGCAGTGGAACCCTTTGGCATCAATAGTAGCAGCCCTTTTGCCAAAGATTCTAAGTATATTTAGGTTTCACAGTTAGGAGGGTTTTATTCATTGCCAGGAACTTTTCAATCCAATCAGCAAGTTTGCTGTTTATATATGACAGATGTAGACAATTTTTAATACTTCAGCAGTAGTGCTTTTTTTTTTTGTCCAGACATATTGGGCTGAAATTGCCATAGTACCCTGAGACTTTGTAGCGATTCACTTTTCATGTCTACCTGAAATTCGCCTGGAAAAAACATAACTTTTACCATTGGGATATATGTTAAAAAAAGGGCCCTACAATTCCTTCTCAGCCATTGGGAGAATTCTTTTGAAGTTATTTTAGATTTAAAAGTATGCCTGGTGTATTTCTCAGTCATGCTCAGTGGCAGAACTGCCAGGGATGCAATTGCACTCCAGCCGACACCCAAGTCTTCTTGTTGTTTACCCTTTCCCCATTCTGCCCATATTGTTGTGCATTTGATAATTAAACTGCATCTGGTTTTGTTTTTGAACAGACACCATGCAGGACTCACTAAATGAAGAAATGAATCAATTAAAGTTACTGCCATTGTCAGGATCTCGCGTGGAACAGCTTCAGAATGCTGACTTCCCCTTGAAGGATTCTTTGAACGCATATGATGACTACCAAGATTATTTACCCATGACTGATGACTTTAGTAATTATGTTAGACAAGTGGAAGAAGCTACTCGAAAAGCTCAAGGTGCATCAGAAATCCAGGCTCGCTCAGAGTCAGACGGATACCCTTGGATCAAAGTCCCTAGACGAAGGAGGGAAATGAATATTGGCGTGGCAGGCATATGCTGTAAATGGGGCTGCACCAAAGCAGAAATCAGCACCTTATGCTAAGGTGAAAAGCAGAATAATATTTATGCACTTCTGTATCTTGTCTACAGTGTTCACAGACTCCATGCCATTAATATGGATTATCCAAATTAGTATTTTACATAGAGTGATGAAACAAAACACTGGGTTGGTCTTGTATTTTTATGAAGTCATCACAGAGCTTAGTTGTTAATATTTAGTTTTCATTGTCAATAAAAGTATTTCTTGATGCTCTAATTATGCTAATGGCATATTATTCAACAAAAAAATTTTTGTTTAAATTGCAGTGTGTGGGTTTACAAAAATGTATGACTTAGGTCAACAGTTAGTACAGCTAAGTAAACGATGTGTTGGTGTAAGTACGGGATTGGGCTCTGGGGACGACAGTAGTGCAATTGACAGTATTCATTTATAATACCAAACTGAGCTGTTGAAATTTGCCTGAGAATAGTTTACTATTACATTATGCTTCCAAAAATAAGGGAACAAAATGGCTTTGTGAAGTGTCAACCGTTTAGGTGAGATCACGGGCTCCAGTTACATCAGTTTCACTAAGGGAGGATTGCTGGGCGTTCTATGGTGCTGAGCGCTGACGACATTACTGTATAGCCTCAGAAAGCAGCCAGTTTGGCTGAATGGTTCTAGAAAGATATAAAGAAGTGTTAACATTAAAGGTAATGTCCCACGGAGAGATTAGTCACCTGCTATAGATATGTGTTACCGCTGGCAACTAATCTCTCCATAATGTCCTTTCACCCGCAACAAAGGGAATTGCCAGTGGAAAGGCCTAAGCATCACTTCGGATGTTGCCTGTAGGAGGAAACTTTGTGCAACTTCGGAAAAAAACTCTTTATTGCAAGGAAAGGTATTTTGGAGAGATTAGTTGCCCGCGGTAGCAGAATATATAGCGGCTGACTAATCCCACCGTGGGACATTACCCTTAAAGTAATATTACCTCTATTATTACCTCTATTTTTACATATGTATGATACAATGACAACAACCTGTTCGTCCCACTATACTCTGTATAGCAAAAACCCAATATAATTATTGAAATTGGCTTTTTGAACCACACCAGTTACATGACTGGCACTGGGAAGGCCCTTTCCCGTTCCTGCCCCATAATGCCTGCCATTACAGAATTTCTTAGAGAGATGGGAGTGGAAGCTGACATGGAACTTGACAGGCTGGCTGTGCACCTCACTCTGGATAAAGAATCCAGTGCAAGGTGCACAGCACAGCATTAGAGGGTGCAGGCCAGCCCTGTCCTTACCACCTGCCATAGACAAAGATCCTTTATAATTTACACCACTACAACCCAGTGTTGTGAGAGCTATATAAACATCCTAAAACACCCAAAATGCTGTGAAATACTCCATGAAAGCAACCAGACACCAGGAAGATGGCTAAAGGTCAGCTACAATTTTTTGTTGGGACTTTGCAGGAACAGTGACACTGGCCTGTTGCTTGGGGGGACATTGAAATACTAATGCCCATTGATGGTCTATGGCTTGAGATGGAAACCAGTAAGAGCCATGGAAGTACAGCCAATAGCTATGACCTTTATTTTCATATTAGAAATTATGTTGCCTCAACTTATGACCTTAAAAGAAACTATACCCACAAACAATTTAGGTCTCTATATTGCATAAAGAAGCTCATTTGTGAAACCCTGCTTCATCTAAATAAGCCATTTTCATAAAAATATACTTTTCTTTTAGTAGTACGTGCCATTGGGTAATTCTAAAAACTAAGGGCCGCCCCATGGGATCATACGATTCATGGAGCACACAAACAAGCCAAGGCACACATACATTTTAGGTCACATCAGCCAATTAATGGGCATAGTTCTGTCTTTTACTCTTTTTTTCCTGTTACAGTTAGAGCTGCATTATTTCTGGTCATGTGATCTTTAATAGGGCAATTAATATGTTTAACTATCTATGATAAAACTATCTGTTGATTAAGTATTAAATATGGGGGGGGGGGCATATAGTTTTCAGTTAATCAGACCTAGCAGCAAATCTTGGTTTCACATTTGGCAGATAAAGTTAGTACCTAACTGGTTTTAGGTATTGTATAACAATTAGGAGGATGCTGGGGGACGGTTGTCCCAAGAAGCTGGCGTTAAAAAATAAAAACCAGCACACTGGAAACATTAGAATGGGCAAAACAGTTCAGCGATGTTGATTTGTTTCAATATATGTGATTACTAAAATGAGATACACAGAGACCTTGAGACAAGGTATGGTGCCAGCCAATGACCTCTGCCTTGCATATGAGAGATACAAGAATGATTTTCTAAAATAAGAAGTATGTTATTTGTGGATTTCTTCTTTATGTGTTTGGACACACTATAACAGAATGCAAGGAAACTTCTCAGTGTCCATTCTCCTATTCTGGAGAGGTCGGTTACCACACAGAGGTGTAACTATAGAGGAAGCAGATCTCACAGTTGTGGGGGTCGGCCCAGACCTTGAGGTCTGCTTCCTCTATAGTTTTAGAAACTATAGTACCTGGCCACCTGTCCTGCTTGTGTCTCCTGATCCTCAGCTGCTCTCCTACCTAAAAACAAGTGGGCAATATTGATGGGTAAATCTGTCCCGTCACTGGGCAGAACAAGCTGGGGGGGAGCAGAGGACACAAACGGGGTGGGTTAATATCGCTGTTAACCATATCACCCCTCTGCAGATTTTTTGGCAGGGGGCCTGGCACGTCTTAGTTATGCCACTGCTACCATTTTTTTTTTTTTTTAAATGCACCAGACCTTCACATGCAATCTCCCTGGGCCCCATACCACATAGCATTTATCTGGACTCTGAAAGCCACAAATATTTCAAGGAACATCCTCTTATCTGTGAGATGGCTGAAAACAATTTATTTTGTCGACTATAGACAAGCACTCAAATCTGTCTAAACAGTGAGGCAGTTTGGTTATTGGCCAAGCCAATCACAACATTTGGGCCCGGTGCTGTGAAGGTATGCTGCTGACCTGGCTGCTAATGCCATAGATTTTGGTCGTTTTAGGGTTTGGAAGTGATTGCTCAGTAGGAAAAAGAAAAAAAACAACTTTAGCACTGAAATGAAAAGAAGTCAATATGGTCCTCATGTTGGTTTGGTTTTCTGTACAGCTGTGCAGAACTGCATGGTAACCCCAAACAAATTATTTCTAGTAACTATGTTTTTACATTTTTAAAAAATGAATTTTTTTTTTATTAATGCTTTTCTTAATGCTAAAACATGGAACAGCAATAACAGCCTTGTAGAGAACAAAATGAATGTACGTATGGCATTAATTTTAAATTTAAAAGAACTAACACCCCCAACATGCAAAAGCCCCCATCCACTGCCCTCCATTGGCCCCCTCTCTGTAAAGTCTACTACATGGAAAAGTGTCCATCTGTAAACCTGAGATACAGTATAGACGCAGAGTAGCTCAACAGACACAATCATCTGCATCTTTGGATTTTCTTCTGTTGAATCACAGACACTGAGATTTCTGGCCTATTCGCAGAAGTAACCCTGAACACCCAAAAGCTCAGCGAACCGAGAGAAGGGCAGTGGAGGAGACTTTTGTTTGTGTGTGTGTGTGGGGGGGGGGGGGGGGGGGTTAGTTTTCCTTTAATAGAGAAAATAGGATTGTGCTAAAATTGGGACAGTTGGGAGGTATGGCTTAGGGCTCATTTGTAAAATGAACAAAACCGGAAAGTGGCATGGTTAAAACTTGATAGACATATTCAAATAGCAATGTGCTTAATATATACAGTTTGTAAAATTCTTTATAGCATCACCAGCAAGGTTGTCTGTGCCAATTGAAGGGAAGCAGATAAAGCCAGGCTGCACTTAGCCTTGTGAAGGCAAATATATTTTGGATTGTGCACGTTCTGCCACCTTGTGGTTATTTAGAGAGGAAACCTCAGATAATGAAATTGGCTTCTAATTTCCTGCTTAACTCTGATGAAAAAAATGAGTTTAAATGATTACATGCTAACTTATTGCATCTTAATCAATATAATGACTTTGCCCAGGGCATCATATAGAGATTAACATCAAGCAGTATAGAATTCCAGTATCATTTACTTTTTACTTTTAAGGCCTGGTTTGCGGGCAGTCATCATTTGATTCACGATTTTACTTTATATGTGACATCATTCTAAAAATCGAAAAACAGCATATAATTAAGTTCTGGGTAAGCATGAAACGCATTAAGATAAATGTAGGGTCAGTGAAGTTTTTAATGGATAATAATGGAGGAGTAATGATTAAAATTGTACTTACCCATTTTGGCTGCTATGGGTTTTCTGGGCACAACTGTATCAATTCAAATATCTGTGTTGCCTTCTGGTTGGTATCTAAGTAGGATATTACTGAATATACATTGGCAGCATTATTATATGAAGCAAAAAGTATATGCATCTATTTTTACCACG
Source organism: Xenopus tropicalis (assembly GCF_000004195.4). NCBI lineage: Eukaryota > Metazoa > Chordata > Amphibia > Anura > Pipidae > Xenopus > Xenopus tropicalis. The sequence goes on from NC_030677.2 coordinate 127,134,024, forward strand.
GTCAGTATAGAATAAGTAAAGTAAGGCTCTGCTAAAGAATATGGGGCACATTCATTCTTCTGTGTATGATTTTGGAAGCCTCCCATAGGACTCAATGGCACTCTGCAGCTCCAACCTGGCCCAAGGAAAGTCACAGTACCGAAGCTTGAATGAATCCGAAACTCGGCGCGACAATACGATTTTGTCGCGCAAATTTTGTCGCAAAGTACGAAAAAGTTGCGAAAAATACAAAAAAGTCATGCAAGGTACGAAATTGTCGCAAAAAAAATACGGTCATTACAAAAAAAACGCGTTCGGACGCATTCGGAGCGTTCGTGGATTAGTAAATGTGCCCCTATGTATTGTGATGAACCATTTAACAGAACACCACAAGAGATAAAGAGACACAGATAAAACATTTATTTTGGTTATAGGTCTACTGATAGTTTCTAAAACCGTTATCACTCTCTCATGTTGTCTGCCTTTTCATTGGTTATAAAATGCTCTTTCAATGTTGGCTGGGGACTTGGTGCATGGAAGACCTCACCTGAATATTTATATTCACATAATACATAGGGGCATATACAGTATATTATAGTGTGTATCCCAACATCACTGATGATGTTGCTCATAGCAACTAAATTTCAATGGAAACCTACAAGTTAAGAAACAAAAGCGAAGATCAGATTGCTATAGGCAACATCACCGGCAATATTGGCTTACAATATCTCCGGTTATACACTATAATAAATATGCCCCTTAGCATATAATATATACAGCTTGGGAAATAACCAGATTTGCTAGTCAGGAGGAAACACTTGCCATTTATATTTTTGTTCTGGAGCTGACATGGTTGGAATTTTAACAGTGACCTGGTTGCTAGACTAGCTAGATTTAACTAATCTAATGACCAGAGAGCTGTTTGGAAGACAGAATTGAAGAAAAGTGGAGGACCTTAATAGAAATATTATTTCATAAAGGGATCTCGTTCTCAGCCTGAAAATTATAGGCCTGTTAGTCTGACATCAACAGTAGGAAAGCTTTTGGAAGGGGTAATAAGGGATAGGATACTTGAATACATTGCAGTTCACAATACTATAAGTTTGTGCCAGCATGGTTTTATGCGTAACAGATCTTGCCAGACTAATTTAGTCGCCTTTTATGATGAGGTGAGTAGGAACCTCGATGCTGGAATGGCAGTTGATGTCATCTACTTGGACTTTGCTAAAGCGTTTGATACAGTACCTCACAGAAGGTTAATGATCAAATTAAGGAATATTGGCCTAGAACATAATATTTGTAATTGGATAGAGAACTGGCTGAAGGATAGATTACAAAGAGTGGTGGTAAATGAAACATTTTCTAATTGGACCAGTGTTATTAGTGGAGTACCTCAGGGGTCAGTCCTTGGTCCTTGGGCATAGAGAGTACTGTTTCTATTTTTGTTGACGACACTAAATTGTGCAAAACTATAAGTTCCAGGCAGGATGCTGCCGCTTTGCAGAGCGATTTGACAAAACTGGAAAACTGGGCAGCAAACTGGAAAATAAGGTTCAATGTTGACAAGTGCAAAGTTATGCATTTTGGTAGAAATAATATAAGTAAAGTAAGGCTCTGCTAAAGAATATGTGTTATGATGAACCATTTAACAGAACACCACAAGAGAAAAATAATGTTTTCTCACTGATAAAGAGACACAGATAAAACATTTGGGTTATAGGTCTACTGACAGTTTCTAAAGCCGTTATCACTCTCTCATGTTGTCTGCCTTTTCATTGGTTATAAAATGCTCTTTCAATGTTGGCTGGGGACTTGGTGCATGGAAGACCTCCCCTGAATATTTATATTCACATAATACATAGGGGCATATACAGTATATTGTAGTGTGTGTCCCAACATCTTACATATTGCAGCTTTCATTGTGGCTGTTACTGAGACAGCTTCACAAAGCTCTTTTTGTTTGCCTACTAAATTACTTAGTTAATCTGAAAAACCTTGTCTCTATAACAAGACACTTTGGGTTACAAATAAACTAACACCTTTTTGTGTTTTTACCTTTAATTAATCCCAGCTATCTGAGGTTTCAGAAAATACTCCTGCAATTATTTGTGATTGTGGGGAGGGGGGGTTAAACCGAGGAAAAAAGCACAAACTAGACTTTTAATTAATTACCCCCTAAGTTTAGCAAAGACAGTTTGGAGTAGTAATACTATACTATATGAACATTAAATATAACGTTTCCCAAGAAATTGGACACAGAATGAATACATTCAGGTGAAAAAATAGTCTGCTCTTTTGGTTTATTTGTATATTATATTGTATAGATATTCTTTAACATGCAGACTAAACCTGTACAGATAATCAAGCTATAGATTCCCAACCAGAAAACTGATATTTTTCGCTATGCACTCAATTTATCCAAAATTACTCCACCCACTTTATGGCTAATCACAACCCCTATTAAATTCATAAAGTGTTCTGGTCAAATTGGATTAGTTGTCAGCTATGACTTTAGGAGGATCTAAAATTTTTGAGATATTTTGTTACATACTTTATTTTACATAAGTTTTAATGGTCTTTCAAGTGTGTGCTTTGATATTAAATAATATTTAGCTATTTTTAATGCAGTAAATGATGCCAACCTGGACAAAACCTCCTGCAGGAAGTACCTCTAGGTCCCACTCAAGATAAGAATACTTTAAACATCAAAAAAATGTTTACACTTCTGTGTTTGTTATTGTGTGTGAAGAAAAAGGTAAATCAACATAATTCAAAATGTTTTTAGCTTAACATTTGTAGACATTGCCATGCCTGTAAATCCAAAGTGATGGTTCTTAAATCTTCTCTCAGATTTTGCTCCAAAGGTGCAATTTTTCCAGATACATACACCTACTCTTCAGTGAGGATAGCATTGTTAGATAAAGGGTAAGAAAACATATGACATACTATCATTTTACAAATTACACTATATGGCCAAAAGTTTTGAACCACCTGCCTGTCCAACCTCGCTTTAAAAAAACAATTGTTGGCATAATGAATGCAGACAGGTATTGTCCTCCTGCCATCTGTCACAACTAGACTTTTTAGTTAGACAGCCAAATGGTACAATTGCATTTATCGCTCTACAGCAGGGACCCCCAACCTTTTCTTTTATCCATGAGCCACATTCAAATGTCAAAAGTGATGAAAAAAGTTGGCAGGTGGTGCCAAAAAAGGGCTGTAATTGGCTATTTTGCAGGCCCTATGTGGACTGGCAGCCTACAGGAGGCTCTGTTAGGCAGTACACCTTATGCAACCAAAACTTAACTCTAAGACAGGAATTCAAAAATAAGCACACGTTGCTCGCGAGCCACATGGTCCAATAGTGGACATGCAAAAATCCAAAAAGTAGGAAAAAAGCTTCAGCAGATTTACCGCAAACCATGTATTGTGGGTAGTGGTAACACAACATGTTTCGGGTCAATACCCTTTATCACTTGATAAAGGGTATTGACCCGAAACATGTCGTGTTACCACTACCCATAATAAATGGTTTGCGGTAAATCTGCTGAAGCTTTTTTCCTACTTTTTGGATTTTTGCAGTTGTATTTGGTTGCAGCACAGAGCAACAACTAGGAGCTAAAGCTTTTTTCATAAGTACTTTATACAAAGTTCACCAATAATTTTTTATTTTTGAATCAATAGTGGACATTGTGGTCTTGGTTTACATGACTCCAGATGTCACTTTTATGATCACCCATAAAACCCTGCAAATATGGAAAGCAGCAGTGAGTTTTCCAGTCGTGGACATGTCCTTTTAATTTGTCTAGATACTCTGGCCATATAATGTAACTGTGATGTGATGACTAAACGATAACACTGTTTAGTGCCTGCCATCTTTGGCTGTTACCACAGTGTTGAAAGACTTCCACGAAATGATGCCACTCTTTCCCTCATTACAATGTTCTTTTTAATGTTTTAACAAACCCTTAAACAAAAAAAGGTGATGGGAGGGGATGGGGTTGAAGACATGCCCTTGATCCAGAAACACTCTGGGCAACCAGTGACAAAGCTCTGCAGTAAAGATTACAGAAAGCGCACATAACAGTAATTTTGTGGAATGTTGCATTAACATACTTATTAGTAGAAAGTAATCACCATAAAGTATAACTGCAAACATTACTATCCGATATTGTGTAAACCTGCATTGCAGCTCCAGTGCTATTTTAACAAATAAAACATACTAAATAACACAGCATGCACATGTAATAGTTATTTAATTGCAAAACAACGTTCCCTCTAATTTCTTGTAGGCTGTGTGCTCCACAATTAAGGGCGTCTGCATATACAGATGGCTAAACAGCTTCTTAGTAAAAAAAATTTCCTTTGCACTCAATTTTCTGTGGGCACCGGTGTCATGTGTGTGTTGTGTGGCAACACAAAACTTAGAGAAAACGTTGCTCTCAAATAAGATGCTGCTGCTATGTACACATCTTAAAAGGGCACACAGGTAACAAACGTCCTTCTGGAGTTTTAACCCATGGCAAACAAAAATGACTGTTTTCTTTAGTTTCACGGTCACACTTTTTGTTGGCTGATTGCAATGGGTTAGTCCTCGGATAAAAGCACTACTTTTGCGACCACCTCTCTCCCATCTCCAGTGATTAGAATGTAGCAGCTGCGATAGCCAAACATCTACGTGAGAAACTTGTATATGAACAACAGTAATAGTTCATTAAAAACTGTTATAATGCCTTGTTATAAGATTAAGTAATAAAAGAAAACAAAAACATGTCAGTGGAGGCAAAAAAGAGGAATGAGGGAGAACAGTAAAGCTGGAAAAATGCACCCGTATTTGGGAACATGTGGCTGGTAAACAATTCTCCTTCCAACAGGCAACGTCTGCAAAGGCTTTATGGATGCACCATTTCCAGGAGTTTGGGATTAGACCGAATGCCAGCACTTTTTGCAGGATCCAGATTAGCCAAATTTTAAGGGGTTTGGAAACAATTCAAATCATTAATTTAATCTTCTGGAAACGGAATGTGACATATTTTGTTCACAGATAATACAATTTTTTTTTATTTCTTTCAAATTAGAATTTGCAATTTAGGTTTGGAATCCGTATGTGGATAATTAGGTATTTAGCTAACCCAAAAATTATGGATTTGGTGCATTTCTAAAAGTCTTTAAAAAAACAATTCTGCTGGGATTTCTACAGCATACTCACAAATCTGTTCAACTGAACAAATATTGGAAAAGTGACCCTGTGCATATGTGTTATGAATCCATCCCCTGCCAGAAGGCCATTTCTAATGCCATTATAATGATAGAGAGTATGGTACATATACTGGGAAAAAGTTGTAGGACATGAAGAAAAAGAAACAAAAATAAACAGGCTTAAAGATGTTACTTATTTCTTCCAATTTAAAAATCCCTCCCCCTCGATCCTTTGAGAAAATATGAAAGTAGAGGTCAATATTTGATCCCTTTATCCCATAGCATTTTTTACATGACAAAGTTAGAAGCATAGTTTACAGATTTCCTTAAGTTACTGACTTAATACAAAATATTTGACAGAGTTTTGTTAATAAAAGTACCAAAATTGCTCTTGTTCCGTTGCACATTTACACAGAATGAAAAATATATTTAAATTTATGTATGTTCAATATATACTATGTTCAACAAAAGCCCTTAAAACACAAAATTGGTGGCAAGTAATCCATACTTTCACATTAACTGTACAAATTCTGTATGCATTGCTAAGAAAACGTTCAGGACTGATTTTCCCAAACAAGAGGCTTTCAGTCTATGCTGTCTGGCCATGGCAAAATGTATTTTACAATGACAGAAAAAGAAAAGAAGGAAAATAGAATGCTCAGTCTTCTGCGTAGCTTCTGTTTCCTTGTTATAACAAACAATTAGCTCTCCAAGAAGGCTTAGTTTATAAAATCTGCCCATTTACAGTCTTAAAAGCCAATAAGACTTGCATATACATTAAGTTTTTTTATGTCTGTAATCCAAAGTAAATTCAAGTTTCCTTTATTGTACAATAGCTTTTGCAGTCTTTAAGTCGTAGCAAATACTGTACAATGCATTTAGGATTTCTCCCCTGGAGGCACCTGAAACCTGACACTCCACATGCCTTTGGCACAGAAGGGGTTGTGACCATAAGCTGACTCTTCCATGGAAATGACATCTCACAAGGCTCATGCTCCCATGATTTCCTTTGCCTTCTCAACTTGAATGGTGAGCTCTTTAAATGAGGGACGCTGACTGATGCTGTTGTTCCAGCATTCATTCATTATCCTATAAATCTGTTAATTAGGAAAAGAGAAATTTTAATAAACAAGGAGGTTATGTTGTAATGCAGGCCTATTTTCCCTGGCACAGAAACAAGCATGAATCAGCAGTTATCCTGTTAGTCTAGTTCAAATTAAGATAATCAAAAAATTAATTGAGATACTACTAAGAAGAACAAAAGATGCACACTAGCATTAACATTATGGTGCAATAAAGCCTCTGGATCTGGTGCAATAAACCATCTGGAGACCCTGCAACATAAGTTTGGCCCTACCATTTTTTTTTTTTTTTTTTTTGCATTTATGTATGTTACTGTGTTCAGGACCAAGTGGCAATTTAGGACTGCTACAGGACACAAAATGATTGGTAACCTGTATACACAGGACTGTCATGTATTGGATCCTTTTCTATTTTCAGATTATGAATTACTGGACTGGGGCAAATAGTAACAAACAACATAGCTGTATAATAACAGTTATGCTGTACAGACTTGGTTACAAGTTAAAATAGAAGTATGTAGCACTGCTGCCTTGCAATGCTAGTTGAAATATATCCGTGTAAGATTTGTTATCTAGTAAAATGAGAGCATCGGTGAAGGGTCTGACACTTGGAAATGTGTATGTGCGCATATGTACATATACTTATATATTATATACCTGTCATGCCCTGCCCCCTCTGTTAACATAACGTTGTATAATGCAGAGACTGCCAAATACAGGTTTACAGTCTTCACACTAATCGTAACTGAATGTAGCTATCCCCAAGTGCAGCCTTTCTTTTCTTATGAATACCAAGGTCAGGAGCAGAGAAACTCAAAGTAAGAATCTGTAGCAGAGCTGCATCTCCCATAGTTCCAAAGGATCATTATCTCTGCCCTAGGGAATAATTATTTAGCACAGCTATACTGGCTGCAAGCTGTTCAGCTGCCACTAAATAACAAGGTATTTACTTTTTAGTGACAGCAAAAAAAACGCAGAAACAGATTTTTAGCACTATGAAAAAGTTAATTGTATAAAAAAACATAATTATACCCTCTAAAAACCTAAATATGTCCTGTGTTGTAATTTTACTTTATACAACCGTCCCTGATTTAACTACATGAATGCCACAGATATGTTTTACTCATAATTTCTTTGTATAAACATATAACATATTGGCAGCAGTAGTAGAGAAATGCTAAATGTCATTGCGTCATTTGCACAGTAATGATACAGTATGCTGCTTTCAATTAGGTCTTCCCTATGTTAGACTTATAGTTAATAATGTTCCCTTTAAACTACAAAGGCTACCTGTAAGAAAAGTAAAATGTTTCTAAATACAAACACAGATGGTTTGCCAAATTTATATTCTAAAACTGGATGGCAGTGTAGTGACATCAGATACTATTGAAAATGCTACTATAGTTTAGTGCTAATTGCAAAATGTCATATGTCATGTCTTTTCCACAATGCACACAATTAGCTAATGCAAATGCTAATTGGCATTCATATTGTGTTTATGTTTTGCTGATTCATCAGGTGCAAGTGAATTGTGTTTTTTTAGGGGCATCATGCAAAAAAAAAAAAAAATAAAGACCTGGACCTTGCACCTTTTCAACTCTTGTTTCACTGCTCCCAGCTGTCTGTACCTTACTAAGAAATCTAGCATTTTGGCCGAAGGATAGAGGTGTGTTTATAGAAACTAGACACAAGGACAATTTTGCACTTTACTCTTGTGCTTGTACATGAATCCATACCTCATCAGGGCAGCCTTCAGGTTGTGGCAGTCTTCCTTTATTTTTTAGCAGTTCTATCAAATGAAATACAATCATCTGTCCTTGTTTATCATTTCCAATCATTCTCATGAACTCCTACAAAAGAATCAAAATGGGTTAACAGAGAAAGATCTCCTAAACTCATCTATTACGTTATACTCATAACCCACTCATAGTATCTTCTTAGACAGCCAAACCTTTCAGTTGCATCCTTTCCCCAACCCTCCAAGTACTCAGTAAGACTTCCCCCACCACCTCTTCTGCTTTGTAATGCGAATACATATAGGTTATCTGTCTAAATGCAGTCCTTCTTGTCTTGGCACCCCAGTCAATAGACTGGACATGACATAGGGGTTTAGGTGCATGGTTTTAGATTTCTAGAGATGGAAATTTAGTCCCTCTGCTTTCTGTGGTAAGCAGTGCAAAGGTTTTCATCATTTCAGTATGTATGTTTAAGTTCCTCAACCGCTAATGGTTTTGTTCCTGTGTGAATAAGCATGCACACTGTAATGAGACACTAGCATGCATGTCACTGCAGAGATAAAATGCGATTATTCTGTTATCAATTTTATGGCTTTTTGATTTAATCATTTTTCTCTCTTGATCCAAGCTAACCACCAAAGAAAATGATATACAGTTGACTGTAGAACAAGTCACAAGAGGTCATTTACCAAGACCCTACAAGTGTCAGAACACTACGGGGAGCAAAACTGCACCCTTTAGTGCACATTTAGTAAGTACTTGTGCTTGAGGTCTTGCTGCATTATGCACCTTACATTGCATTAAAAATCAAGCATGAGGTGCGGACTGCAGTGCTAGCTGGGAGGGGGGGTATGAATGAAATTAGAGGGCATGTGCCTTCCCTCACAACAAAATAGGCAGCACTCACTCAGCTATTAAACTGACCATTGGGTGCTCAGTCCAACAGGGTCCCTCCACTGCCGTACATGCAAATCCAAATGATTATAGGCAGCACTCTGTCTTAATTCATTAAAATGCCTGTATTGTCACAATGCAGGCAGCATTGTGCCTATGCATGTGCCTTGACTACCTCCCCCTCATGAATATAGCGCTGCTAAACACAGGAATTACTATAGGCTAAGGGGGAATCAAGGTCCTTTTCTCGCGATCTGCACCCACAGGAGCGGATAGCAAGGCAAATACAAAAAATATGATGGCCTGTTTTTTCACTCTGCACCCCATCAATAATTAAACCTATAATATGTATGTATATGTAGATTGTTACAGGTCATCATCAAGAACAAAGTAAATAAAAAAACAACTGAATAAACAGTATACACACACCAAAAGGATTATTAGGAACACCATACTAATACAGTGTTTGACCCCCTTTCGCCTTCAGAACTGCCTTAATTCTACGTGGCACTGATTCAACAAGGTGCTGAAAGCATTCTTTAGAAATGTTGGCCCATATTGATGGCTATTGATGGCATGATGGATCCATGTTCTCATTCTGTTTACGCCAAATTCTGCCTCTACCATTTGAATGTCTCAACAGAAATCGAGACTAATCAAACCAGGCAACATTTTTCCAGTCTTCAACTGTCCAATTTTGGTGAGCTTGTGCAAATTGTAGCCTCTTTTTCCTATTTGTAGTGAAGATGAGTGGTACCCGGTGGGGTCTTCTGCTGTTGTAGCCCATCCGCCTCAAGGTTGTGTGTGTTGTGGCTTCACAAATGCTTTGCTGCATACCTCGGTTGTAACGAGTGGTTATTTCAGTCAAAGTTGCTCTTCTATCAGATTGAATCAGTCGGCCCATTCTCCTCTGACCTCTAGCATCAACAAGGCATTTTCGCCCACAGGACTGCCGCATACTGGATGTTTTTCCCTTTTCACAACCATTCTTTGAAAACCCTAGAAATGGTTGTGCGTGAAAATCCCAGTAACTGAGCAGATTGTGAAATACTCAGACCGGCCGTCTGGCACCAACAACCATGCCACGCTCAAAATTGCTTAAATCACCTTTCTATCCCATTCTGACATTCAGTTTGGAGTTCAGGAGATTGTCTTGACCAGGACCACACCCCCTAAATGAATTGAGGCAACTGCCATGTGATTGGTTGATTAGATAATTGCATTAATGAGAAATAGAACAGGTGTTCCTAATAATCCTTTTGGTGAGTCACTTGTTCAAGTGATCATGTATAGGCTTGAGACTGGTATTCCTGCAGTGTTTACTCCTTCCTAGAAGGGAGTGTAGTATTCGTTAAACTGTTCAATTATTAAGCATAAAAGATACAATATGTTCCATTGCAAGAACTTTTTAAAGAGATCTTTTTCTGAATAACGAATGTGCAAACATGTACTGATGTACTGATGTACTGACCGAAGGTGGGCTTTTGCTCTTCTCACTGTAGGTGAACAACTCATAGAGAACAACTCCAAAACTCCACACATCTGATGCTACAGAAAATTTGCTTTCTGTCAGAGATTCAGGAGCATACCTGCAAAGACAAAATGTAGCAAAAAATTATTACAAACAATAAATGTATCTTTGACAGCAAAATTAGTACTCTGCAACACACTGAAAACTGGCTAAGCCAGTATGTGTAAGGGGTGGTGGCACACAGTCCACTACTCTCAGCCTTCATTTTGTACAAAGGCAAAAAAGAAGCAGATCCACTCCCATCCTCTTGCGTGTGTAATTGCACTGACAGGCACAGTGTTGGCCTAAGTGAAGCGGCCTGCAAAATCAAAATACTTTTGCGTTATTTAATACAATCTCTTCTCTGTATAACTACACTCAGGATCAATGCTGTTCCTGTCAGTAAAGCTACACACAGGAGGAGATCTGCTCTCTCCACCTGTATATAAAACATAGGCGAAGAGGACCTTACACCTTTTGTGTGCCCTCAGCCTAAGGTTCTTTATCACAGACCACCTCTCTAAGGTTTACCTAGAATACAATGCAATGTATTTAGTAACAGGAAAACACATGGCCGAAGGCTGAGTGGTTTTATACAGGTCATGGAACCCAAGGTGACTTCTAATATCCTCATATTTTACAACAGGGGGTTCATTATGTATTAAAATACACAAATTTCATTGAGTCACGAGACAGAAATGACATCACTAAGCACTGATAATATATATATTATATATATATATATATATATATATATATATATATATATATATATATATATATCATGAAATAATCCATGGCCGGCACACCCTTAAAATTCAAAAAAAATTTTTATTGAAAACTCATTGTTTAAACAATGAGTTTTCAATAAAAATTTTTTTTGAATTTTAAGGGTGTGCCGGCCATGGATTATTTCATGCTAAATACTCAGATTTTGGCTGTGCACCCCACAGAATACTAAAAGCCTTGGAGTGCAGACACCATCAGGACTGATATATATATATATATATATATATATATACATACAGCATGTAAACAGGCACTTACTTAAAAGAAGATATATTTATAAGCTTTCGAGAGCCTCAAAACGTTGTACTAAACCTGCATGGAGAAGCAAAGCTTTCTTTTTTGCTACATATAGTCTGAACATATATATAATCATTCAAACCAATTCTTTTAATTCTGCAACTTAACTAACTCATGAAGTAAAAGGATGGTACAAAGTGTATAAAATGAGTGCAAGCCAACTTTTTTTTTTTTTTAAATTTGCACCCTTTTCTGTAGATTAACTGCTTGACCTTTGGCCACACCTATTAATACAGAAGTGGTAGGTGTCCCCACTCCCTAACTTGTACCTTAGAATGAAATAAATACGTTTGGAGCTGGAGAAAAAACTACACTGTCTAAGTAACTCACAAATTAAACATTTAATTTCTAGATACAGGAATAAATAAAGACTTTGTGAAAGAGATTTTTGGCCTATTTACTATAATGGTCAAATGGGTTTACCATAAATTTTACATTTGGAATGAGGTAGAGAATGGCATTCTAGAAAAATGTCAAATTACTCTAAATATTTTTGGTAGTTTTTGAATTATTTACGTTTTTGCTCTCTGTGTGTAATATTACACTGGTAACTTGTTGCCACAGCTTTATTACCCTAAAAACCTGCTAACAGTTTAAAAGTCAAAATAGAAAATCAGTAGGAAGAGTCCAGAAAAGAAGTCAAGTAATTAAATCAGAACACTAATGCTAAGCCATCATATACTGATTTTCTGCTGCTGGGGTCAGTGACCACAACAATTAGATTTTCAGTTGAACGCTGCAAAAAGTAAAAAAAAAAAAAAAGAAGAAAGGCAAGTAATTCAATATAATTCAAACTAAATTATAAAGACAAGTTAAAAAGTTGCTTAAAATAGGTCCATGCTAAAAATTTATATTAAGGTGAACGTCCCCTTTAAAGTTACACCTGCTGTCATCCTGAAAAATATAGAAGGAAAACAGAGGGGGTCTTTCCTCTAAAGTTTAAAAGAGCTACATTACAATTCAAATATATGGGATGTGCACCATAATTATACAACAGGATTGCGGATTATAGCTGAAATCTAAATAATGTTTATGTATTAAAGAAAATGTGGTTGGTGGTTACAATCCTAACCCTAAGGAATATACTACAATTTCGGTAAGGTATGAAGAAAGCCCACTTCTGTATCCCTGAATAAGATATGTCATCCATGCCAAATGTTTTCAATAAAGCACAGCATCTGAGTGATACAAAGGAATAAAGAATAATAATAATAATGTCAACAGCTTGTGATCACAGTAGCAGAAGAGAGGCTTTTAAACAACAGCATTTTGACACACTGGGATATTTGTCTTTTATCCTTACCACCCCTTTCACAAGTTTAAAAATCGAACATATCTTACCAGAATATTGGACTTTCACCAGGTTCTTTGACTTTGTAATATTCTTTGTCTTGCGGCAGTACTTTAGTCAATCCAAAATCCCCTATTTTTACCCTGTTTTCATTCTCGACTAAAATATTTCTCGTTGCCAAATCTCTGTGAATGTACCTTTTAATGGTAAGATATTCCATTCCCTAGAAAACAAATGAATATTCTGTAGCTGTGAGTTACACAAAACACATGATCTTAACAGTAATTTTAACCTCTAATTGGTGCTTGTTTCCAAATGAACATCAACGAATTACAAATAACAAAAGGTGCTTACTGACTGACTTACATCAAAGCCAGATAATTATCACATTGCTATATATTTGAGTCTCCACTGGAGTAATCTGGAATATGATTCATGTATATTTTGTTACCCAATCTCTTGCAGTGGGTTGGGTTTTTAGCATGCTATATAGATCATAATGTGTTTCTACTTGCATGCTTTAATGGACAAGGAAACAGTTTTTGGTGTAAGATATGAATTGGATACCTGAGCTCCAACCCACATCACTTACCCAAACTATCATTCTTCTGTTTATAAAAATTATGAGGAACTAATAAAAGAAACCATTTTAGTTAGTTAAGTTTTCCTCCTAGTAAAGTGCCTGTGCCTTTATTAAATGTAACCCTCAGGTGTACAAGACAGTAATCCAATGAGATTCTACCGTTAAAATCACTTTTTCACCTCCTTTAAAATCAGGTATGTGTTTGGGAACATACTGCATCAAAAGCTGGCTCCATTACACAAGTTTAAATTGAAGGGAAACTCCAAAGGGTAATGTCCCAGTTGTGGTAAGACGTATTCTAAACCCCTATTTCAGTTACTGAACCAATTGCCTGACATGGATGCAGTTCCTCTTTAGTTCTACAACTGATGATGTCCTGTAGACAAATGTTAGCACCCAGTTTGGTCAAAATTACAATCCAAAAGGGAAAATTGAAGGAAGGTCTGTTGAAGGTATTCCCAAAGACCAATACTTTCCCAAATGTTTAAGAATTATGAACAAACTCTAAACATGAATGCCCACCTTAAATAACCATAGTTGTTTTTTAATAGCTCTCTCTCTTTGTTTAACAAACTGCATTCACATTGTAAACACTAACGTGAAAACCATAGACAATAAAAAAAGGTTACCTTGCATATTTGGCTTGAATATTGTAAAAGCTTTTTGAAGTCCAATCGGTCTTTATGCTTTTGTAAATAGTCTCGTAAGCTTCCATAGGGCAAGTATTCCATAATCAATCTAAGATTTCGACGACCTTTTAAACATAAGTATGCATTGTAATTTGTGTGGGAATTGTATGCAATCAGAACATCTACACTAAACTGCTAAATAACAGATCACTAAGCAGTAAAAAATAAAATTCATTATCACTGCTAATTTTATAATTCAATAGAAAAACTTACTGTTATAGCCTGCACAGTACTCCTAGAGGTGACACCCACCATGTGGGTGCAACGACTTCTATAATTATTACAGCTTAGTATACTATCACAATGCCTATATAATGAAAAGACCGGGGCTAGTGTTTAATAGGAGCACTGTAGCAGAAATAAAGGATATATATAAGATTATCCATGCTGTTTGCAGAGTATGGCACACACAGTCTACCCTGCCTGTGTGTGCCATAATCTGTCTGCCCTGTGCTGCCTGTGGGAGGTGAACCTGGCAGTGGTTTGTTCTGGGAGTTTGTTAGCAGTTGGAAATAGTCAATATATGGTCCCTAAGGTGTGTAATTATATGCTGGAGGTTGCTGTGATATCCACGGGGGAAGAAAGAAAAGCGGACAATGTACTGTTAACCCTATACATCCAGGCAGCTAGTTTATTTAGGAATCCAAGAAATCTCTAAGCAGGGGAGTGACACCTGGTAACCCCATGGCAAGTATATATCTGTGCCCCGTCCTCCCCATGTTTAGCAAATTCATGGCAGGTTCTCCTATCCCACCCATAGGTGCAAGAGGGAGAGGAGATCACATGACCTTATTGTGCTCCATTCTCACCAGGCATTTTGGAGCTGCGGGGCCTGTTCCCCAATAATAAGAGCCCTGCAAACGTATGAAGGGTGGTCCAGATAGTTCCAGCTTACAAACACTTACCTGCGCTGTAACACACTCCCTTGTATCTCACTATGTTATCATGTTGGAGTGATTTAAGGATTTCAATTTCTCGTTCAAAGTCCCTCAGGTACTCCTCAGTGGTATGCTGCAGCTTTTTTACTGCCACAACTTCACCAGTATTGTCTTGTAGTGGGTCATAGCGGCACAATTCAACACTTCCAAAATTACCCTTTTAGGAAAGTTGAGAACAAATTTTATCAGTGGCACATCAGTCTATTAATAAAATTAAATCTTTATATAAATATACACATAATTTTGTTTCTAACAACAACAATAAAAAAGCAAAGTAGGGAAAAAAACATCAGATAATCATTGTGGTAATAATGTTTTCCTTTTTTAACATCCTCCAAAACCCTATTCAAACTGTGTTTTGAATACCTTGTGTTTTTTTTTAGTTTGCCAAAAAATCATGGCTCTATAAATTCTAACTTCTGATTGGCTGTTATAGGAGACTAGACCTATAGCAAAATTTGTACCTATTACAAAACCCCATATCCGTTTTATGGCCCTTACCCTATTTGGTTTTTAATGTTTAGTGACCTAAGCAACCAGGAAGATCTTTAAATTACAAACATGGATTTTTTTTTTTTTTTTAAAAGTCTGAAAAGAAAAACACACACACACAGGTCATAACAAAAAACTATTCAAGAGTGTATCATTTTTTGCAATTATAGTATGCATTTAAAAGACACAATTGATAAATACAGCTATTAGATGCATTCGTTAAAGTAACTCTGCATTTATAACAAATCATGACTGAACCAAAATTTGCCACAGCCAATTATTTACCTACTACAAGATTATTTAACAGAGCTACTTAGTTAAAAAGTTTAGCAAGAAAAAACTCTAATTTTATAAAACTAGATTAATTTAGTAACACAAAAAAGTTCTATACTGATGAGGATTTAAAAAAAATTGCATAGAAATAAAGAACAATTATGATGGTTTCCCTTTAACCTAGATTTTGTTAACTCTCTACAATAATTAAGGGTGTCACAAATGGATTTATGGATTTGGCTGAATATCACATACTTTGCAATAGATTTGTCTAAATACTGAATTTAACCCAAACCCTATTACTAATGTTCTAAAAGCTTTCTAGTTGGATAGAAAGGTTGCCTATTCTCTATATTTATAGCCATTACTACGTTTATGTGTACTGCACAGTGAATAAACA
Organism: Xenopus tropicalis; assembly: GCF_000004195.4. Taxonomy (NCBI): domain Eukaryota; kingdom Metazoa; phylum Chordata; class Amphibia; order Anura; family Pipidae; genus Xenopus; species Xenopus tropicalis. The sequence goes on from NC_030677.2 coordinate 127,150,176, forward strand.
ACAAAACGTACAAGAAGAACAAGCAATAAAAGCGTACCTTGCCAAGTTGCTGCAAGAATTTAAGATGTCTTTCTTCAAAAGGAGGATCTCGGTCTTCAAAGCCTCCAGAGAAACCAAAAGCCCCAATTCTCATATTTTGGAGAAAGTCAGTTTCTGCCAGTAACTCATAGTCTGTAAAAGATTGACAAAATAATACAGCAATTTTTAGACATAACAGGGAAAAATCAGTCATTATATATTAAATTATAACCTGATTAATGTCATGGACTTGAAAGTCTACAATGCTGCTTTTAAAGCTCCATTTTTACCAGCACTGTGGATTCCATGTTTGTGGTCTTTGATCTATGCCACCTCAATGTTTATTTGCCAACATGTGCAGATGCATAGCTTCCATCACTTAAAGGCATAATCTTTAGGCAAATAACATATATACCTGGAGTAAACAAGCTATTAAGGTCCCTTATTATCGCCCTGAATGAAGGCCGAAAATCTGGTTCATAGTCCATACAGCTGTTAATTAAATTTGCGAGTTCTATCCATTTTGGTGCTGGAAGTTGATGTCTATCTTCATAAAACTGTAATTTCTAAAAGATAAAAAGTCATGTAAGTTTATGACAGCATCAGCTTAACAGATAAAGAAAACTTGAAAACATATTTTAGCAGTAGAATTCTAACCTATTAAAGATCCTTTATTGGGACAGTAATAATGAAGCCCAGCAAGTAAAGGTAAGTAAAGGTTTAAACTGGTGGCACGTAAGTATTGTTTAAAGGTTTGACAGAAAAGGGAGGATTAGCAAGGAATTCCAGAGACAAGCAAAAGAAGTTTCAGAGAATTCTTGCAGTTAGGGATGGGAAAGTTGCAGTTAGGGACGACCTATGCTTGTGTAGGTCAGTTTTACTATCAGAGACGCTGTTCACTGAAATAGACTCTGGCAGTGGATGGGGGCATTTGTCTGGGGGGGGGGTTAGTTCTTGAAAAATTACACACTTTTGTACCTATATGCTAGCCACACTTTTCCAGTGGTGAAATTAACAAAGCTTTAAGGATAAGAATGCAAATACTGGATAAATCAGTGACAACAGTACTCACTCTTTGGCTATCAAGAGCAGTAAGTGGTTTATCACCACCACTGTATATTTCCCATAAGGTGGTGCCAAAACTCCACTTATCTGATGCTTGAGTGAGGTGCTTTGAATTATCAATGCACTCAGGTGGAACCCAAGGAATTCTCTCCAAAAGAACTAAAAAATAAAAATATTCATTATTTAATTCATTATAACATTAAGTTGTCCATTTTCATTGGAATAATAGAAATAAGGATTCTTTTTTATTTTACATTGCATACCTTTACACTTGCTCCCTCCTTCAGCAGGAAAAACTGGGTTAATTTAGCCCTCTACTTTATTTAACTTTATTACTAATTAAAATAAACTTCCTGTATGTATTATGTGTCTGTTCTGGCAGCAAGAGGCAAGGAAATGCTCATTATCTCCCCTTGAACTGGCAAGGGGAAAGGCAATAAATTACCCTATTCTTGCCATAATGATGCTAGAGTTTCTGAGGAATGTCACTGTAGAAAAAAACTACAACCATTTGCATAGTGCAATAGCACACTTTTAGCACAAGTCTGATTTATTTATGTAGTTTTAACACAGGCCTAGATTAGACCTATAGCCACTGACTGATTAGTTTTGCTTATGGAAATCATAAAAATAATGATAATAAAGACTCAGGAAAATTAGGAACTTTCTAAATAAAGTCAATGAAACAATATGTACTGTTTCTGAAATAATCAAATTACTCTTCAGTATTCCCACTCTTCGCAATCTATCACTCTTTATGCAGTGAGAGTCTTGATGGGCGGTCAAATTCACTGATGTGTGATACCTTTGCCAAGGCAATGAATTCAATTGTACTGTCTTTTGCAAAAAATTGTGAAGTGAAGGATTCTGATACATAAAGTCCCTCTGCTTTCTATAGTGGGTGGTACACAGATTCTCCAGAAAGCAGAGGTACTTCAAGTCCCAATATTCAACAGTTTACAATGCAACATGGTGAGGGCGAGGTTACATTATGCTGTAACAAAGTTAGTATGGCTATGTAAAAAATGTATATTCATTTCTAGAATTTCAGATAATGTTTAAGCAACATTTCTGCATATGTCCAACTGAATGAGCTCCTGTTAAAAAGGGAGTATAAGACCAACAGAACATGTGGAATTTGAAAGGCAGTACTCTTATTCCTCATCTGATAACAGTGATACAACATGTAGACTTACTTTCTTTAGGTAAGACCGTAATGCTTATTCCAGGATCACTAAGTTTAATAAAGGGTGGGTTACCAGTCTTCCTATCTTCTTCTCTGATCAGCAGGATGTTTTTTGAACACACATTTCCATGCACAAGATTTCTATCTTCCTACATCAAGAAACCATAAAGAAAAAGCTATGCTTCAGTAAATTTCTTACATCTGTAGATGAAAATTATTCTTTGTATCCAGCTCAACAGATAATGACCCCCCCCCAAGCCCAAATTACCAAGCTATAACAACAAAATTTTTTTATTTTTTATTTTTAAAAAAAAAAAAAAAAAGGACTAATTGATCATTGCAATATTAGATATTCTTTTTCATAAATAAATACGTTCTTTATATTTACAGCTAAATCAGTCTGCATTCCCACTTATATTACATAGATAAGATGCTGATAAGATGCATATAAATGGAGGCAGAAAAAGTGTTTGTGTAGATTCTAATTCATCCAAGTCATGGTATTTCTGTAGTAATAAGTCAAATCAACTGGACTTGTCGTGTTTTTCTTGATGATTTGCCAGTCATCCAACAGGCTTTCTCAATTCAGAATGACTTGTACAAAGATCTTCCTGGAATAAATACTCTGGAATGCTGCTTCAATCATCATAATCTGTACCAGCATAACCAGCATGGGGTCAGGAATCTCATGAAGGTAAATTTGTTGATTGTATTAGCATGATTAGATCTTTGAGGTGTTATTAAACTGTCCAGGAAGAGGTGCCAAAACAGCATTGTATGTGGCAGACAAAAAATCTTGCCCCCCCCCCCCTTTTTTTTTTCAAACTTGGATTTTCTGTTTTCACATATATGGCTTCTTTAACACCTCTTTTAAACCAGCCCCCTCTTTTAAACCAGACCAATTATCAGCAGCATTAACTCTGTGACCTACAATGTGGCAAAATACCTAGCCAAGATCCTAGCCATTTTGGTTGAGCACCACATCCAGAACTCCAAGGATTTTACAAACAAAATCCAAGGGTTGGTACTGGGTACATAAGAAACCATGGTCTCCTATGATGTTACTTCTCTTTTTAAGTGCATTCCAATTTCAGAAACAGTTGAAAGAAAGGCCCTAGATAGCTTCAAAAGAATCACTTACAGTCACTGACTCTGATATGTTTATGACACCTGGACTTTCAGTGAACACATCAACAAAGCGGACCACAACATCAAGTTTACATGGGAAGATGTGCAAGATAACACACTAGCTTTCTGGACTGCTTGGTAAGAGTCAGAGTGGATGGAAAGCTGGAAATAGAGGTGTACAGGAAACCAAGCCACATGGGTCCATTACCTGCTGTTTGACTCCCACCATCCACCAGATTGCAAACTGGGGGGTTATAAGAAGCCTACACAGGGTTGGACTGGGGGGTGCAGGGCCCGCTGGGGCTGCCGCCTGAGCAATATTGGAGCAACATTCCAGGGTATTTATTCCAGGAAGATCTTTGTATAAGTCATTCTGAATTGGGAAAGCCAGTCGGATCATTGGCAAAAAGCCTTCAAGCAAATCACCATAAGTCCAGTTGATTTGACTTATTACTATAGAGAAAGAGAAACAGTGGGTCCACAGGCCTCGGTGCCAGGGCCAGAACTAGGGGTAGGCAGAGGGGGCACCTGTCTAGGGCGCAAGTATGAGGGGGATGCCAGGAAGGTACCTCTCCTGCTTACCCCTAGTCTGTACTTGCGGGCGCAAGGAGAATGCAGGGGCGAAGTGGCTGAACAGGTTGTCTAGAGCGCCTGGTCGGCATGACCTGTCCATACTCTGTGCAGACACACAGACTGGATTTTGCAGCAAAAATACATACTCACATGTGTTAGCACCCAGGCCGATGCGCGTCTTGGTGCAGACACAAGAGGGAGTAGAGACCAGTGAACTGGCTGATTCTTGGCCTGCATATAATCAGCCCCATCTGGCAGTAACCTTAGCACCTCACATCTAAGTTAGACTGCATATACAGGTATGGGACCTGTTATCCAGAATGCTCGGAACCTGGAGTATTCCGGATAAGGGATCTTTCCGTAATTTGGATCTCCATAACTTAAGTCTGCTAAAAATCATTTAAATATTCAATAAACCCAATAGGATTATTCTGCCTCCAATAAGGATTAATTGTATCTTAGTTGGGATCAAGTACAAGGTACATTTTTTTAAAAATTGGAATTATTTGCTTATAATGGAGTCTATGGTAGATGGCCTTTCCGTAATTAGGAACTTTATGGATAATGGGTTTCCAGATAAGGTATCCTATATCTGTATATATCTTTACAATAAGCCAAATACTATTCTTCATCTACAGTCACTAGCCTATTAACAGCACTGCACATGAGAATATGACTACAATGAACCACATACCACCCCTCTCCACTAATCTCTTGTCTTTAAAGGCTGCTAAGGGCAAACCTAAAACCACCAACATATTAACAAAACAGATACAATATAAATAAAAACAATGTTTTCTTTGGAGCCATTCTCACTTAGCTAAACCATTTTATTGCAATCCATGGGACAGACACATTTATATACAGGAGTATTTTGGAACACTTGTTATACTCACGAGAAAGTGCATTGCCCATGCCAACTGTTTTGAAACTTCTAGTTTCCACATGATATTTATTGCATTTTTGTTTCTCTTCAAGTATGTGTCAAGTGACCCATATTTTGCATATTCTTGAACCAGAATGCCTGTGTTAAAAAGTCAGAAATAGGGCATAAGAACTTGCATAGCATGGCTGTTTTAATAAAGCGACATTTGCTATAGCTTTTGCAAGAAGCATCTAGAAATGGCATACCCCTCAATTTACTCAACTCAAAAAGCTCTCTATATAGCCATGTTAAAAGTATCCTGCTCCCAAAAACATTGGGTTTTTTTGCAGTAAAAGAAAAATTCTAAGAAACTTTTTAATAATTATATATTTAAAGGTTTAAAACTTACAATAACAACCAGGGTGATGTTACAGGGCTGATTATTACATTCTGATGCTAACTGCACGGGTTTCAGAGCTGCCATGCACTAATAATTTGTATTATTTACGAATTAGCCTTAAATTGTGACATTTGTATTCTATATATACAGTATATTGTAAGTTGGCTCCTAAACTCAGTAACTGACAGCAGCACAGAGCATGTGCAGTGAATCAGTAAAAAGAAGATGGGGTGCTACAGGTAGGCTGGTTTTTCAGTAGGGTTGCTTAGACAATTGATGCAGTGATTGGCCAATCATGGATCACCGCATCCTAGCCCTGCTCCCATGACGTCACTGCCCTGCCCAGTGATATTAAGCCCTGCCTCCTTCCCCCGAGTTCCCAAGCAGGAGAGGTGGAAACCCTAGCTACAGCAGGTATATTTTGAGGCACAGATCTTCACTGCTAAAGGGATATGCTTGCCTTGGGCTGGTACAGAAGCCCAAAACGGGGAGGCATTTAGAGGTTTTAGAAACCAGGATTAAACTCATTTACACTGAAACCACTAATGTCTGGTCATTTATTAAAGTTCTGCATGAAATGAAAAAAAACTAAAACCGTAAAGACTGCAGTTTTTTTCATATTGTCACACAAAAGCAAGGGTTAAAAAAAAACCCCCAAAAACTCCAAACCTTTAAAACCAAGAAACAAAAAAACTTCTTCCAGTTGTAAAAAAGACATTTGCCAGCTTTTATATGGCATATATTTGCTTATGGATTTGTCATGGTTTTTTCGCCCAATAAATCAAGTTTTTTTTTCTGTGGCAAAATCGTATTTTGGAGTTAAAAATATAAATCATGAAAAATAAAAATATTACTAAATGCCCCCATAGTGTACAGCAGTTCTACTCTACTACTTTAGTCAAGTTTTACTTTCACTTCAAAAAACTTGCTGAAGTTAAGCCATGTTCCCTGTATTGTATTGTTCTTTTTGTATATTTATTACTGTGCCAGACTTAGTGGTAAGATGTAAAAAATATACTTACTCTCATCCCCACACACACAGACCCCATAATTTAAAATCAAATGCTTGTAAGACAGTTGACTCATCATACTTGCTGCCTCAAAAAAGGACTGCAAAAGAAAGTAATTGTAAAAAAGATCAGAAAATCTTTAAATTGAATGTTCTGGTGAACTTATGATAATGCAGAAGAAAACGTTTACTTACAGACTTAAATTATTTAGATTTTAAGCTCTATGGGGCAGGGGCCTCTATCCTCTTGACTCTGATTCTTAACTTCTTGCAACTGTACCTTGTATTTATTATTATACTTTGTATTTATCTATTATTATTTTAATAAACCCGTTTGTATTAATCTATTCTACTGTACAGCACTGCGTACATAAGTAGCGCTTTATAAATAATATATACATACATAAATGCACTAGACGCATATCGCTCATGAAAAGAAGATACTGAGAAACAAAGATACTGCTGATTTGCACTGGTTAATGTTTAGTATGTTATAAAATGTCCTATTCCCAGCAACTTTGCAATTGGTCTTTATTGCTTTTTTTCCCCCTCTGTTGCATCTTTCCAGCTTTTACATGGGGGTTACGGATCCCAGCAGCCAAAAACAAGTGCTCTGTAATGCTACAGTTTGTTATTGTTACTTCTTTTCCTTATCTTTCTATTCAGTCCCTCTTCTATTCATACTCCAGTCTCTGGTCTCAATCCACTGCCTAGCTGCTTAGCTAGACAAGAACCTAGCCAACATATAGCTGTTGAAAGTATAAACTGCATAACTAATGAACAAAAAGTTATAACTGGAAAACCATTAAAACATTTTTTTAAAATGAATTGCGAATTGTCTCAACAGTTTGTTCACAGATTTGGTTTATTAATAATAATACTAATGTATGATTTAATACTTATGGGATTAGTGCAACCCTAATTAATTAAAGTATACCTAGATTTGTATATTACATAACAATGTTGTTTTCTTATTTAAAAAATACAACCTTGCAATATATTAAAGTGTTGATGGAAAAAAAACGAACACAATTAACAGACTAATGCATTAGTATTTCAGACTAAATGATTTAGACTAATTTACACTGAATATATATAAATATTTGTATTGTAATCTAATGTTAAAATACAAACCTCTGAAAAACTTCTGTGCGTTTTGTCCAAAACCTTGAGAAGGACTTCAGTTACATGAATCTTATTATAGTCTCCCAGTTCTTCACGTTTACCTTTAAATATCTTGGTAAATGTGCCCTGGCCAAGATTCTCCAGCTGGTGAAAAGATATTGAACACAAAAATTTTTTACTGAAATTGTATACAAATGCACAACTAAATGGTTTCTATCTTAAATTTTCAGTAAGGTGACTGATCCTCTTCACTCCACTTTTTTTATGCCTTAAGCTAGTTAAACATTTATTCCCATATGTAATAAAAGGCACTAAGTTTGCCAAGGAGCAGTAACCCACAGCAACCAAAAATTTTAACCAGTGAATTTTAAAAAGGTGACCAGAAAATTCTACCTGCTGATTGGTTGCTGCTCCTGGGTAAAATCATATGGACACTAAAAGACTACTTTTTAATAATTTAAAAATATTAATGTACACGAAAAGTTACCAGGAAGTCATGCTGATAATTGTAACTTAAAGTTCTTAAACTTGTATTAACCTGTCTGTCTCCTCTCATTTTAAATTTCTAACAGTAACAGATTATTGCAGCAAAAATATGAAAGCCCCCTCACAAAGGAACATGGGGACGGGATAGATAACGTAAAAGTATTAGGTAAATAATTTTATGGGGGTGCGTGTATACTGATTAAAAATAGACTGTTACAACAGCAATGTGCTTACAGTTGTTCCAGATACAATACACAGCATTTTGACAGCAACAGGATTTTAACAATCATCTTTTTAAGTTTGGTCTTAATGTTTATAGACAGCATCCCAGTTGTCCACACCAATAAGGAATACATTCCACCTGTTGATGGGGCATTTTTTCTGTATGCATCATTGTACCCCCCGCCTAATGGTTTAACATTTGTGGTTGAGCAAATATCCACTTTTTTTGAGCTATAGTTAAAACCGAAGCAGTGGCCAACTCCATGTTGTAGTTCTCACCTTTACCAGCTACAGTCAGGTGATCCCAGTGAAGCCAATAAAAGGACAACCATTTGGGGGTTTTAACCTTCAAAGCAAGCAAGTAGCAGGTAAAACTCAGTCCCTTTGTTATATGTATAATGAAGCAGCAGAATTCTTAATGAATCAGATAATAGTGAGTGTAGGACTGGCTAGACCCAGGATGACTCTAACACAGCTGGACAGCTTGAAGTATATTGCAATACATGGACAAACAATCCCTGTTTTGCTTAAAGGGGAGGGCATATCTTGGTAGCTTAATGCACAGCAAGTCTTAATGTCCTAAATATATTGATGATGGGTGAGTACAGAGAATCTCTTGTTGTTGTCGATACGACGTTGTGTTACAAGGGGCAATACACTCATGCAGTCACTCATGTTGAAAACTTACAAAATGCAAATCTTCACTTCTGATTTTGTGGAACACCATCTGATTTACATTATTGTTCCTCTGCAACGTGGGCGAGGAGGAGACCTCTGAATCTTCATTGCTCCTGAAGATGATCAGGTTTGATTTTTCTGAAACATACATAAGACTTATTTTTACAGAAAAATAAACTGCAAAAACATATATAGTTTTAGGTTTCTAACTCTGGGTTACTAATTAAACAAAAGCAACATTTACACTAATGGATAATTCTGTCTTTCCTTCTATCTTCAGTTCTTCAGCCTGGTCTTTAAACCCCCACACAGTTGTACAATATAAAGATCCTTTAGAACCTGGCACAAATAAACACAAAGCTAAAGTGTTCTAATCATAAAGTATATTCATATTATTATTAATACTTTAAATGTGTTTAAACACACAAAAGCAATAATACCACAAGGTGAACCTTTGTACATGAAGTACATAAAATACAGAAATTCACTGTTCTCGGAATTCAGATATAGCAATGTAAATGAAACTGCAGAATGCTGCTTTTGTAAACTTATAAAAATATATGTGTTTATTGTAAAACTAATCCCCTATGATTTATAAGTTAACCTTTGGGCCTTGGCGGGCAGCATCGGCGGAACTGAAATATTATTCCATCAGAGCGGACGGTTTCTTTCTGATAACAGTTTAATAAGTCTTTAAGAGTGGCAAAACTTTTCTTGGCTCCACTTAAGTTGTAGTCTCCATTGTCATTTTTTGTAATTAAGCAATGCTTGTATTGTGTTACACCATCACGCTGCAAGGCAAATAAAACAAGGAAGTTAGTTTTATTTTCCATGCCTAATATTAATTCCTCAGTTATATAACAATGCTGAATGCATATGCAAATGAATGTGCCATGGGAACATTAGAGAATGTAAAGTAAGAGGGAGAGAACAATACAGTTACAATACTACACAACTCAATACTTGGTGATCCTTTCCCTACTCGCACATGCTGAGAGATACAATTTAGCAAAAAATAAAGATTATAAGACTATAAAGATTATAAGATTATAAGTCACATACAATTCAGGCATATATTAAATACATAGCTCCACTAAGCCCTAAATTTAATTTTGGGCATGACCCTCCATGAATGTGCCAAATTGTGGCTCCTGAGCATCTCTCTTGAGCTGTCCCGAAAGTAAGAAATAAAAGGTTGGATGATATACAGAAATTCCCATAGAAGGCAGTTTCTAATATTAATCCTATAACTGCCAAATGGCTGGATCATGACCTAGTGAAACTGCATAAATAAACCTGTGGGCTTCAAATTAAGAAGGAAGTATAGGAGAAAACCAGAAGGAACACTAAGGTCTCAGAACACTTCAGCATCAGGGATACACAAGATGATAGGTGAGGCAAAATAAAACATTCATGGGTTTTGTATCCATATTTTTAAATGCTGATATAAATAAATGTAGTATTCTCAAAGTGATTTTGAGTTGGGATACTGTTTAAATTGAATTTGCAAGCCTGTTGGTTTCCGAGGGTGTTAACCTACACTCATAGTATTTTTACAATACTTTGTAAACCCTTTAAATGTACAAACTATAGGATATATATGATATATATGAGTTAAACATTTTACTATGAAGTTTCAACTATGAACAGTAATAATTTGTAATATATGGTAAATTGCTTAAGGAATTAAAAAAGAAGAAATAACTCTCATCATGAACTCCTGGTAAATTTCAGACTGCTAGGTTTCTATACTATAGAGCCCTTCACCTATTAATCCTAAGGAAATATTAAATTCAGAATTTAATATACATTATTTAACAGCCCACTATAAACAAAAAAAACAAAACAAGAAAAATGCTAAATTGCATTTCTCATTACCTCTATGGAAAATGTAAGGAAATATTTGTTAAACTCTTTTGGACTGCATCGAAGAATGAAAAGGCCTCTCTGGTTCCCTGCTTTTTTTAGCTTATTAATGGCGAATTCCATCCTTGATTTAAAAAAAAAAAAAAAGGAATTTAAAACAAATGACAAAAATGTTAAGTACTGGCTGAACTAAACATTGCATATAATACATGTGAAATACTGTAGAAGACGTATAGGACTTTGGATACGGTATGCATTGCTATAATAGAGGCACTTAAGGTTAAAAAAATTGTAGGGTGAGAATAAATATAGGCTTAACTGGGGAACCCAGAAGAATTGCCAGCAATCCGATCCATTTAGTGATTTTGAGTCAAACCAACTCACCAACTGCAACCCAGTTTTCAAAAATGTAAAATGTAAATAAAAATGGGATGATGGGCAACAATAAACTGAAAAAGTTGTGCTAAATAGAGCATCTCACAGATGTAAATATGGGGGCAGGAGGTACACTACTCTGTAACAAACTGCAAAGGCATATTATAGCAACAATTTAAAAATAACATTCCTCAGAACAAATTTGCAGAGAAGTTGGAGATTTCATCATCTACATTACATAATATCATAAAACAATTCAGAGAATCCAGAGAAATCTCTGTATGCAAGGTACAAGGCTGAAAGCCTATATTGGATGGCAGCAATCTTCAGGCCCTCAGGCAGCAACACATTCAAAACAAGCCCAATTTTGTAGTGAAGATCATTACATGGGCTCAGGAATACTTCTGAAAAACCATAGTCTGGGAACACAGTTTTTGTCATTGAATCCATAAATGCAAGTTTAAATCTACCATGCAAAGAAGAAATCATATATAAACAAAATTAAGTGCTGCCTTTTCTAGGCCCAAGGTCATTTACGATAGACTGAAGTAAAGTGTCCATTGGTCTAAAAAAGCTAAATTTGAATATCTTTTTGAAAATAATGGAAATTTGGGCTAAAGAGGAGAAGGAGCACCCAGCTTGTTATCAGCGCACAGTTTACAAGCCAGTGTCCATGAAGATATGAGGGTGCATTAGTGCACATCTGAGAAGACACCACATACTAGATAACATAGTGGGAAACACGCCCCCGTCCCAAATTTTTACGTGCTGCTGGCATTTAATTTAAAATGATCGTATATTTAAAAAAAATAAATAAATAATAATAATAATTATTGTAATATAATTACAATTAATTGTTATATTTGCAAATTGCAATATAGGGTTTAAATATTTGCAATTCAACCCATTCTGATTTTACTCAAAACTTAGTTTTCCTACTTTTTTGAAAACAGGGTTTCAACCAAGTTTCAACCGTGATTTTAAGGATTCGGATTTGGTTGGGCCAAGCACATGGATTTGGATGAATCCAAATACTGCCCTAAAAGGCAGAGATATAGATATGTATTCCTCGTTGGATGATATTTGTTGGACTGCACCCAGGCACATGTACCTACTTTTTCGTGAGTGCCGGCATTTTGTATCTATATATATCGAACCCAGGGTGGCACTCTGCTTCAGCTCTTACCTCTGGTGCAAGGTAAATGATTTAAATATCCAAAAAGACCAGCAACACCGAGTTTTATTTAAAAAAAGATCAATCGTATATTCAAAACGCATGAAAGTGCTCTCTTGAGAAAGGTCCCGACAGGGACCGAAACTTAACGTTGGCTGTTCATGCGTTTTTAATACACAATTGCTCTTTTTTTTTTTTTAATAAAACTCGGTGTTGCTGGTCTTTTTTGTATATGTATGTATGTATATATATATATATATATATATATATATATATATATATATATATATATATATATATATATATATATATATATTGATAGACCTCACTTGTCAGTTCAGTTTCACATTTTTGTTATAGCATAACATCTAATGAGTTCAGGGTGAGAACACTTTGTACGAGCATTTCTTTACCATGGTAACCTACATCTAAACATGTACAGGATTTGGCCAGACTAATTAGCAGTTTCATTTTTGGCTTTCTAATAACAATGTTCTCTACTCTAGAGACATTTCAAATTAAGAGATCAGAAATAGAAATGTAACATGACCCGTCAGCTATAGTCATATGAAATTGGTTGGACTGCATAAAAAAACATTTGTAATATATTAATAATGCGGTTTCACAATACGTTATTTATTTTTTGAAATGTGATTGTTAGAGAAAAAGTTGGCTTAAAGGAAAACTATTCTCCCAGACAATATAGGTCTTATACTGTATAAAACAGCTCATACATAAAACCCTGCTTTATCTAACAATATTCATATTTCATATTCAAAGAATACTGTTAAAGTAGTATGGGAAATCCTAAATAGAAAACTGCCATTTTAAGAACTAGGGGCCATAAATCATGGTGCACACAAACACACCAAGCACACACACGTTAGGTAACATCAGCCAATTAATGGACAAAATTCTTTAACTCCCACACTGCTTCCTGTTACAGTTAGAGCTGCATTATTTCTGCTCATGTGATCTCTGAGGGAGCACACAGCCCATCACTAAATGGAGGCTCAAGTTTAAAGATGTAAAAGGGAAATATTTACTGATTTATTTTTATATTATATACACAATCTGCTGGTTAAAGGAACAGTAACACCGAAAAATGAAAGTGTATAAAAGTAATTAAAATATAATGTGCTGCTGCCCTGCACTGGTAAAAGTTGTGTGTTTACTTCAGAAAGTCTACTATAATTTATATAAATAAGCTGCTATGTAGCCATGGAGGCAGCCATTCAAAGGAGAAAAGGCACAGGCACATAGTAGATAACAGATAAAACACTATTGTATTCTACAGAACTTATCTGTTAACTGCTATGTAACCTGTGCCTTTTCTCCTTTTTTCCAGCTTGAATGGCTGCCCCCGGGGCTACACAGCAGCTTATTATATAAATTATAGTAGTGTTACTGTAGCAAACACACCAGTTTTACCAGTGCAGAGCAACAGTGCATTATATTTTTATTACTTTAAAGCTCTTTCATTTTTTGGTGTAACTGTTCCTTTAAGTATTTATTTTGGGGGTATAGCTTTCCTTTGACATGCCTACACTTTTGAATAAACTATTTAACAATATTTATGTTTTATGGATGTTTTAAGAAGTCTATGGTAGAATTTACATTGTCTACTTAATACAACACTTATGTGATATAAGAAGTAAAGTTTGCTAGTTTGTAATACATACAACAATCAGCAGGCAGCATTTACTGGTTTATTGTTTAAAAGCTAACACCTCCTTGGTTGCTATAGACTACTGAACCTGGGCAAACTTTGTGCCTTTTATTTTATAATGGAAATCTATAGAAATGTAGAACTCCACCTAATAACTAAATGGTCTTAGTCACAAGCCAAACTGACTCTGTTGGTGGTCGATAAATAAGCCATACTGGCTAGCACCTCTTGATTTAGCTCTAATTCTACTCTTTGTAGTTGAATTTTATTTTACTTCCCAAAGTACCTCTTAAACTATGATGTTATATAGTGTAACATTATTGTATATTATGTAATTATAAAAGAAAAAATAAGCCACTTACGAAACTGGTCCATGACAATAGCTCTGAATTCCTTCCAATACCCTTGGAGGCACAACTTCTTTGCAAAGATAATGGTGTGCATCTGTTGTTAGCCTACAGTATCCATCAATAAGTGACCCAAATGAAAGAGCTTCTTTTAAGGTGGAAAATTCTACCTCCTGCAACATGTGACAGAAAAAATAAGTAATTGTTTCACTCCTGTAACACTGATTTTTGCACAATAAACCTTTTTGAACTTGACTGTTATGTGCATTGGTGGTTACTTTCCCTCCCTCCTATCTACCATGTGCAATAGTCTCCTGGAAATCCAGTTTTACAGTCCCATCAAATATCAGACTTATCTTGGGCAAAGTCATATATACTTACTGCCAATTATACTGTTATAGTGATGAGAAGTATTCTAAAAATATTAAACAAGTTTCTTTAAGCCTTGCTTTTATAGTTTTTTTTATAGTTATTACTATCATGTTTTGAAAACCTAATGCAACGAAACAATTTAAAAAGTGGCTGTTCGAGCATGTTAACTTGTTGCACAACATTTACACCGCATGAAACCCTTCTATTGTAAATCACAGGTTTCAAATTTTTTTAAAGGAACAGTTCAGTGTAAAAATAGATAGACTGTGCAAAAAAAAAATATGTTTTCAGTATAGTTAGGCAAAAATGTAATCTATAAAGGCTGGAGTGGACAGATGTCTACATAATAGCCAGAACACTACTTCCTACGTGCGCACAAACTAACTGAACAGTTATGTCCCATGTGGCTCCCCCTGAAGTCACTAACAGGTTAGAGAGCTGAAAGGAGGAAGTAGAGTTCTGGCCATTATGTTAGATATCTGTCCACTCCAGCCTTTATAGATTACATTTTTACCTAACTAACTATAATGAAAACATTTTTTACTTTGTGCAGTCTATCCATTTTACCCAGTTTCATTTTTACACTGTACGGTTCTTTTAAAGGGGCACTGGAAGGGGGGCTGCTGAATGTTGCATTTTGTGAATTTTGCAAAGAATCTAGTAGGGTAGCTGCCACAATACACATTTTCAGGAATTGAAAACCTTACTCGTATTGGGAACGTGGGATGGGGAGGGATCAGTCCATACATCATAGTGCAGTAATGGGGGGGGGGGGTGAGGGGTGAGGGGAAGGGCATTATTTCTTTTCTTAAAAAGTACAGCATACACACAACTTTTAAAGATGATGATTGAAAATTAACCAAGCTACCTGTCTCTCTTAATGATGAATTTGACTTCATTAATTTATGTTCTCTTTATCACTCTATTTATCTTTACTAGAGATGCAAATATTGTGAAATAGGATTTTCAGCTACTTTGTATACTTTGAGTATGCTGGTTATTTTTATATCATAATATATGTATATGTGCAACTCATCCCCTTATTTATATATTTGTTTATAGATCAGTCCACATTTTGACTGGGTGCACTTACAGGTCTTACTGTATTTTATATAAAGGTGATTTAGCTGGATCCCCAATAAAGGTGACCGACAAACAGATATTTGCACAAACACCATAATAGGTAACTGTAAGTACACTATAAAAAAAGCGAAAAGGAAGCGAAAAACGTCTTTGTTTGCCAAGAAGGAATAGCGGGCTGCTATGCAGAATCATGGTCGACAGAATACAGCATACTGATTGGTAATGTTGTGTGTCTGGCACAGGAAACCTGAAGAGAGTAAGATTGGTGGGAACCGGAGTAGAGCATTACACCACAAGATTATCTGTGCACTAAATTATATTGTTAAAGGATGTTTTTTTAATGTATATCATATTGCTAACTGTCAAGGAAAAACATAGGTTTTGTGACAATGATGACTACCATTACTTACATTTACACATTTAAAACATTCCTTCTTTGGTCATGGTTTCTGAGCTTTTAAATCAACTAGAACTCATTTAAACAAAATTATTACAGAGAATTGATTTTGTTTGTTAAATTACACCAGAATTGATTTTGTTTGTTAAAAAGGTTTCTCAAAGAAACCTTAATTTTTCTTTATGTGACCTGTTACCCAGAATGCTTTGGACCTGGGGTTTTCCGGATAAGGGATCTTTATGTAATTTGGATCACCATAATTTTTATACCGAACATAATTGTTTTGCCTTCAATAAGGATTAATTATATTTTAATTGGGATCAAGTGCAAGGTACAGGTATCGGACCCCTTATCTGGAAACCCATTATCCAGAAAGTTCTGAATTATGGAAAAGGCCATCTCACATAGACTCCATGTTATTTAAATAATTCACATTTTTAAAAATGATTACCTTTTTCTCTGTAATAATATAAGAGTACCTTGTACTTGATCCCAACAAAGATATAATTAATCATTATTGGAGCCAAAATAATCCCTTTGGGTTTAATTACTGTTTAAATAATTTTTTTTGTAGGCTTAAGGTAGGAGATCTGAATTACGGAAAGACCCCTTATCTGGAAAACCCCAGGTCCCGAGCATTCAAGATAATGGGTCCCATTCCTGTATTGTTTAATTATTACAGATGACAAAGGCAATCATTAAAATTATTTCATTAAAATTGGGTCTATAGGAAATGGCCTTCCTGCAATTTGGAGATTTCAGGATAATGGGTTTCCAGATAACAGATTCTATACCCGTAGCTGCTATTAGATTTTTCATTAAAGGAAATGGTCATTAATATAAACATGCACTCAAACCTTAGCGGAAACTTTTTTTAATTTTTAGATATAAATGTGTTATTGGTATGCTAACATTTTTTACTAACACAAACAACTTAGCCATCCTGTTTGCAGAAGAAAAATATTGCTGACTTCTGCTACAAACAACTCAGCCATGCTGTATGTAGCAAAAGTCAGCGATTTGCACTCCACTGCTGACAATCAGATGAAATATGTCAGCTACTCACGGCAGAAGCGCATTGTTTGCAGCCAGTCAGGAAAAAACACATTAGGTTAATGAACTCAGCAAAAACATATAATATAATCTGGACTGGAAGAAAAAAATAATAGTAGACTAGCTGTGAAAGAGATATATTAACCACTACTGTACCAAAATACGTTATGAGCAAGAAAATAAAGGCAGACAATAAAAGAAACCTTGGTCATGCAAACAAAATTAAACAAGTTAATAAACAAAATGTTGCGTAGATTAATCTGGTGATTTTTCACAGAAAAGGAAGCCAAGAATACAGCCCATTTATTTTTCCCCAAATCACAGCCTATGCCAGGGATCCCCAATCTTTTATAACTGTAAGCCACATTTAAATGGAAAAAGTGTTGGGGAGCAACACAAGCATGAAAAAGGTTCCTAAGGGTAGAAATAAGAGCTTAATAGCCCCTATATGGACTGGCAGCCTACAGAAGACTCTAATTGGCATTATACTTGGTTTTTATGCAACCAACACTTGCCTCCTTACCAGAAGTTCAAAAATGAGCACACTTTCTTTGAAGGCCACTGGGAGCAACATCCAAGGGGGTGGAGAGCAACATGTTGCTCATGAGCCATTGGTTGGGGAACACTGGCCTACACCAACCCCCAGTAGATGCAAATGGGGATATTTCTTAAGTGCACATATAAAATGTTTACCAGCTAACATTTAACTGGCTGCAATTGGTCACTGCACCCGGGAAACTTTGATTACAGCTTGTGTAAATAATAAAATATTTCTTATATAAAGAGCCACACCTAGGCAAAATAATCAGGCACAATTTTATTGGCTACAAAAGTCTTTAAGGGCTCTGGCACACGGGGAGATTTCCCTGAAATCGCGAAAGTTTCCTCCCAAGGCAACTTACATGGTTTCAGGGAAATCGCACCACCGCGTATATCATCCCACCAGCGATTTACATTTTCGCCGGTGGGATGGCCTTTCGGGGAGATTAGTCGTTTGCGAACAGGGAGATTTGTCGTGGGCGACTAATCTCCACGTGTGCCAGAGACAAACATTTCATAAAACCACTTAAAATTAGAACCCAGCACCACAGCGTCTACCACTTACCCAAAACTCTGGATACATACTATTAAATGACATTAGCCTAAAGTGGCTTACTTAAGAGTAGTTCATCCCCAGTCTGATCCAAACAGTAACAGGTGTCAATAAAGTGCTAACGTAACCATAAATATAGCAACAGTCCCTCTAACTTAATTACACTGATGTTATATACATTGCAATCGTTACAAAACTCTGGTTGATACATGTACTGTTGCTATATTTGTGGTCACTTTGCTCTTTATCGACACTTTGTTACCGTTTGGAGCCGACTGGGGATGCAGGCAGTTACTCTTAAGTAAGCTAATGTCATTTAATATTATGCATCTGTAGTATTGGGGTAGTGGTAGACGCTATGGTGCTGGGTTCTAATTTGTTAAGTGGTTTTATGAAATTTTGTCAGTTTAAAGGCTTTTTTTAACCAATAAAATTGTGCCTTATTATTATGCCTAGGTGTGGCTCTATTCCATTATTTTAACGAGGAGTTATAGTATTTCCCCCCCACATTAATTACACTAATAAGCTGCAGATGAACATTGTTAAAGATGTGGCAATATAGGGATGTGCTTTCATGTTATGTATAAACTTTGATTACATATTGATTACATATTGATTAGATATGGGGGGTAGTTTAATCTTGGAGTATATCAAAACATAATTTTATGTGGCCAAATAATTTTCAAGCAGTTCACAGTTCTCCATAAAATGAAATCTATTAGTTTTGCAAGTTGTGGTGATTACAGGGAGGCAAGGACAGATGGGATACACTTAACATTAACAGCTTTTTTGTGGTGAGCAGGATGTGTTGAAACATCTAACTGGTGTGTACCAACTTGTTCTGTATCCGTCATCTCAAAATTCACTATAAATAGCAAGCATTCTTGAGCAAGACATCAAGTTTCACAAACATTATTTAAAGGAGTAGTTAACACTGGAATTAACATTCAGTATGATGTACTTCATTTATTTTTTGTGGTTTAAGTTTTTTTATCCTTTTGTTCAGCAGCTCTCCAGTTCGACATTCTGGTTGCTAGGGTCTTTTTTAACTTAGCAACCAGGCAGTGATTTTAATAACAGACTGGAATATAAATAGGTAAGGGGCTGAATAGGAAGATAAGCAATAAAAAGTAACAATAACAATTAAATTGTAGCCTTTCAGTGTGTGTAAAACTATAGAGTGTAAAAGTATAAAAAATAAATAATAGAGACCAATTTCTAAGTTGCAAGGGATAGGACATTCTATAACATACTAAAAATTACCTTAAAAGTGAAGGAGTGCTTTAACAGGAAAGTATAAAACTGATCTTACCAGAATTTTGTTGTCTTGTTTGTTGATTGTGACAACCCTGCTCTCTGTAGAATCATCTTTATTTGCTTGTTTAATACTGATGTCAATTATTTCAGTAAAATCACAGTACGTCTGTAAATCCTGCAACCAGCCAATATTATAACAGGGATTTATTTATGTATGCTTGATGCAAAAATATTATTCAATTATCATTCATTTTTTTTTGAAGAGCACCCATATTTATATTTATTTATGCTGTTACATTTAATTGTTTAACCATATGTTACCATGTGGTTAAAGCAAAATAGGGGTTTATGTAATAAAGTGTCATTTACGATGGAAAATGCAGTGAATACAGTACACTTTCAAGCTCAATCACCATATTTTTTCATTATTATGCATTATTTTCCTATAATGCAGCAGTTTTTCCTAGCATTACAGCGTTGTTGCCGTCACCAAGGGGAGTTTCACCGGACAAAACTTTGCGAATGCATTAAAATTAGCATCATTTTGCTTGCACCTCAGTGGGAATTGGATGTGATTATTTTAAGTATGGTTGGCATCAATTTTGGCATTCAGCGTGCAAGTGATGTGTGTACTCTATTATTCTGGCGCAAATTGCAGCAACTGTTCCAGGCCACTGTAAAAACCCTGAAGCAAACCCCTTATTCAGAGATAGCAGTAGATCCAAGGTTCCCCTGTGCCAATAGGCACAAACGTATTTGATTACAAACAGTAAGAAAGAAGGACAGAGTGGCGGCTAGCATAACTATATAGTATAGTACTACAAGGAGCACCTTTTGATGCAATGAATCTATAAAGGCTGGAGTAAGTAGATGTCTAACGTAACAGGCAGAATGTTACTTCCTCCTTTCAGCTGAACAATTCCTATTACAAGTACTGTAAGTGCCAATTAGCAGGTTAATTACTGCTAAAAAAAATATATAAATATATACATATATATATATATATATATATATATATATATACTGTCAAAACCTGTCACTTTTTCTTACGCAATATTGCCAAAATCCGTCCCTTTCTTTCTACTGTAACAGCTAGCAGGCCCGGATTTGTGGAGAGGCCACAAAGGCCCGGGCCTAGGGCGGCAGAAGTTTAGGGGCGGCATGCCCCGCCGCAAAAAAACATTTAAATTTGGCTCCCATACGGAGCAGTCGGGACCTCTCCCCACTGCTCCGTATGGGCGTTTTAAGGAACGCATGCGCACTGATGGGGTCGCTTTCGCGCATGCGCACGGGGGGGGGGGGGCGCTGCGCTTTTGCGCATGCACACTGGGGGTCGCGCTTTTCCGCATGCGCACTGGGGGCGCTTTCGCGCATGCGCATGGGTGGGGAGGGGGCGACCGACAGGGGCGGCCTCGGGGCGCCCAAAACTGAAATCCGGCCCTGACAGCTAGGCTGCTCATGCACGCGCTCATCCTATCCTGACTTGACTACTGTAACCTGCTGCTAACCGGCCTCCCTAACTCCCATCTTTCCCCCCTACAGTCTATATTAAACACCGCTGCCAGAATTCTCCTCCTCTCATCCAGGAGAGTTCAGGCCCTTCCCCTGCTAAAGGCCTTATCGTGGCTTCCTATTAAACAAAGAATAGTTTACAAACTCCTTCTCTTAACCTTCAAAGCCCTCCTTTCCTCTGCTCCTCACTACATCTCTTCCCTTGTGTCTCCGTACGTTCCTGGCCGACTCCTTCATTCCTCGCAGAGCAACCGTTTGGTTGCGCCCCCAACTACTACAGCTGTTTCCCACCTTAAACCCTTCTGCCTTGCTGCCCCTTACATTTGGAATTCCCTCCCTGATTTCCTCCGGAGAGAATCCTCCCTCAGTCTTTTTAAAACTAAACTTAAAGACTACCTTTTGGAGCACTCGCCCAGCACCTGATCTGGGAACTGGCACTTATACTGTAAGGTCACCCACTGTGACCTACAGCACCTACATTTGCCCATTTGTGTCTGTTAGTTACCCCTCCCATATAGATTGTAAGCTCTACGGGGCAGGGACCTCCTTCATCTTGTGTTTCTGACTCTTATTGCAAATACACCTTGTATTTATGTATGTATGTATGTATGTATCTATGTATAACTTTATTTATAAAGCGCCACAAGGGTACGCAGCGCTGTACAGTCTTACAGAATACAAAATTACCCACAGGGAGGACAAGTGATATAATAAATAAATACATTTAAAATACAATTAATAATGTATTAATAAATTTATTTGTATTTATTGTTGTACTTTGTATTTATCCATTATCTTTAACCCCCTGTCTGTATTAATGAATTCTACTGTACAGCGCTGCGTACATAAGTAGCGCTTTATAAATAAAGATATACATACATACATACATATATATATATATATATATCTAGATACAGGTTGTCAGCAAGCTGCACACCATGAGAAGATTTGATACCCGGGTGCCAGTGCAGTAAATGTAGATATACAGGGTTGGAAATGACAGCACACGCGGGTTTTTCACAAAGGAGTCTTGTAGTTTAAAAGATGTAAGGCTTTATTCAGTCCGACATTTCAGCTCCTAGCTGGAGCTTTCATCTATCTATCTTTTCATATCTATATATATATATATATATATATATATATATAATTTTTTTTTTTTTTGCTGAAGCATGCTTATATCTTATGGAAAGGCACTATTAGCCCTTAAGAGATTTAAGTCAGTACTCACCATGTCAGCTAATGATTCTCTTTCTTTAGGCTTTCCTTTTGAAAATTGAATGCCACTATTTCCAGTAACCACGATGGTTGCAAAATTTTCTCCTCCTGAATTATCCCTGCTTGGCTCCCTTACTTCAAAGCATTCAGAGTAGAAAGCTGACTGTAGGGTCTCGAGATTTATCAAGTACTTAAGTTTTAAGTCTCTGGCAGTAGCTTTACACTGGCCAAACTGTTGAATAAATTTGCGAAATCTGTATCTTATTCTCTTTCTTGTCAAAATGTGGTAGTCTTGAATTTTTGCTCGAATACACTTTGGCAAAAATTTCTTGTAGCTGTAGAAGGTAAAGAAAAAAAATGTGAGGCACACAAATAGTGAAACCTAGTTGAGTTGTATACTATTTAATGTGGATGACTTAAATGCATTAGCCCTAGGTACAAATCTTTTAGTTGTTTAACAGATTTGAAATATCCTCTTGTACACTGGGCTGGCATAGCCTCAGTAACAACAGCTACATTAAAAGCAAGGTTTTTTTTATTTGAGGCAAGGAAAGTTTGCTCTGGTCATTTAATTATTACAGCTATTGCGGTTACTTAAACATATAGTAATTGGTTGGTTTTGATTAATATAATTAAATACAAAATATGTAGATTCTGAAATCTTAAAAGGAAAAACAAAATCTGCATAATGCCTTAAAAAGCTAATCCTTAACAATATTATTATTTTTATATATACAGCACAAATATATTCTGCAGGCCTTTATATATGACAACATTCATCAGTATCTGTCCAAGTAGAGCTTAGACATTACAGTTCCTATTACTTTTACACACTATGGTGAATTGTAATGTCCTGTGCAACAACTGACATAGTAAATTTGTATATCTCAATTTTAAAGGGGTTGTTCACCTTCACAAAAAAAAAAGCCTTCCATTTAGTTAACAATATAAATGAATCCATATTTCAAATGTATATGCTCTACCAGTCTTCTTTAGATTATGCAATAATCACCTTGAAAGATACTGATCCACTCAAGGAGAGGTATGTGTTTATGCCCAGAAGTACCCCTTTCAACGCTTAACTGCAACAGAGTGCAACTAGTTATTGTAATGTAGCGCATGAGCATTCTGTGGATGTGGGTCACTTTTGCCTTAAAGGAGAAGGAAATGTTAGGCACCCCCAAATGACTGTAATCGCTTACCTTTTACCCCGGGCTAGCGCCCTGTTAGGACTAAACCGCACCAGCCCGGGGTAGCTGCAGTGAGTACTTCCTTCTGTGTCAAAATCTCTGGGCCAGCACATGCGCAGTAGAGAGAAAAGCCAACTTTTTTTGTTAAAGTTCGGTTTTTCACTCTACTGTGCATGCGCAAGCACACTAAGAAGAACAGGGGCACCAGCCCGGGGTAAAAGGTAAGCGATTAAAGTCACTTGGAGGTGCCTAACATTTTGGCACCCCCAAGTGACTTAGCCTTTCCTTCTCCTTTAATTTGCATATTTATTTCTCCATTGGCTTTTCTGTGTTAAGCCTCTCTACATCTGTGCTGCTAATGATCATTGGTGGTCAGAGAGGCTTAGGGACAAGGGTCACAGTTCCAGACTAACTAAATTGTGCCTCTGTTTCTGCCTAACGTGCCAGTAATAGAAAACTTTTAAATGCAACATTAAGTGCACTACTTTCTAAATGAGCTAAACTGTATGGTGCTGCTTTAAGAAAATTGTGCGATGTGAGCTGCAGTAAAAAATTCTCTATTACGGGCAGGTTAGGCAGGCAGAAACTGTGGCACAATCAATGTATAAAAGAATCTGATCCAGGCACAGGTAAATAATCATTACGGGTCTGGGTGGCTGCAAGACAAATGTGAGACTGCCAATCATGTCTGCAATAAAAATTCCAATTTACAAGTTACAATCGCAGTTTGAATTGCATAGTTATTCTAATTGCATTGTGTCAGTGTATGCCCACCTAACAAAAATAAAAAATGATTTGTATAAAATTTGTATAAAATACTTGCAAAAAAAAAGCTTTAGTTCCTAGTTGTTGCTCTGTGCTGCAACCAAATACAATTGTAGAAATCCAAAAAATAGGAAAAAAGATTCAGCAGGTTTACTGCAAAACATTTATTGTGGGTAGTGGTAACACAACATGTTTCGGGTCAATACCCTTTATCAAGTGTACTGCTGAAGCTTTTTTCCTATTTTTGGGATGCCCACCTAACCTGCCTGTAACAAAAGCTTTTGTTACAGGCAGGTCAGGTGGGCAGAAAATGACACAATGCAGTTAGAATAACTATACAATCCAAACTGCAGTAGTCGTATGCTTTGCTCATTTGTGATTTTCGCCCATTCTACCACACAAACTGTCTCTTGAAGGTTCCAAGTGGCCTCTTCTATGAACTCTGATTTTCAGTTCTTTCCATAGATTTTTAATTGGATTTGTCATATCAGCATAATATTGCCCTGGTATGTGCAGAGTTAAACCTGGCAACATCTGGCTTTGTGTCCACAAGACACCCTTTATTAATTCAATACACAACAAGGGACTGTGGAAGGTGACACATTCATCAAACTCATCAGACAATGTGGGACCTTTGGTCTCTTTGATCTGTTGATCAAAGCAAGGCAAAGTGTGGACCTAGGAACAGCAGGGGGTTCAGCTAGGAGAAAATATGGATTATAGAAAGGGATCCATATCTCCTTTGTTTTAGGGTTCACATCCTCATAAATCACATATTGGTTATGAGGAGGCCCCATACTTCCCAATGATACCAAACAGGGACGGCATATACCCACCAATTAGGAGGGATAGTTTTTGGGGGACTGGGACATGAGACATCCCTCATGTTTGGTATCATTTTGATCACCCACATACAAGTTAAAACAAGCCCCTATTTTCATAATAATATTAGGTACTGGCAAGTACCAATATTATATGACAAGAAACTGGCATGAGAAGTGCAGCTCTCTACAGGGGAGGTCATGCAACAAGTTCCTGGGCACTCCCTCCTCATGCATACCGTAATGAGGGAGGGGCCCAGCGGGACATAAAAAGCACACAGGCCCAGGTATTCTTCAGCTCATTCTTGAGGTCCCAATCTGTTGGGAGATGGGCTCAGCATTTCCAAACTCTTGCCTCAGGACACAAAAGATAACTCGGTAACGTACATAGGGTTTTCTCTGTGTTTTATTTCCTTTTATTTACTGTTTGTATGTATATGTCTCTTTTTGTAAAACCTTTTTAAATGCACTGTTTTCTTCAGCAGTGGAGTCTTGCGTGGTGAGCGTGCATAAAGGCCACGTCGGTTGATGCACTCAAGAGCTTCAAGCGGGACTAGCCCTTAAAATTCTTTATTGCGGAAAAAACATGCATGTTTTTCAATCATAGCATGTTTTTTCCGCAATAAAGAATTTTAAGGGCTAGTCCCGCTTGAAGCTCTTGAGTGCCACTGCTATTTGTTTGGAGTCTGTGGAGGGGGTGCCGATCCCCCTGGGCATTGTGCACCGAGCGGTGAGTGTTTTTTTGGAGAGCTAAGGGTGTGCGGGTTAAGGTTCAATTTGTACATGTCGGTTGAGTGCATTACTTATTGTTTTCTTTGAAACAACTGTACCTGCTAATTCAAGGTCTTTCTTAAAGGACAATGAAAGGTTAATATAAATTAAAAGTAAGTCTAAAGGCATTCTTTTTAAGTACTTACTGCATATCTAAATTCCCAGATCCCTGCTTGCTTCTCTGAGATATGGAGCTGGCAGCCTACAGCAGTGTGAAGACTACAGTGACATCACTGAAATCTCTCTGTCCTTCCTGTAGGCTGCCAGCGGCAGCCTTCCTATTCTCTGAGCATGTGTATAACCTGATCCTATCTCCTGTTTTGAGCTACACATGCCCACCAGCCAATCAGAAGCAGATCTGGCAGAGGGGAGGGAATGAAACACATGTGCAGTATAAAGCAAGGAGGGAAAGGAAGGGAGAATACCTTTTTAGAGATGGCTGCCTGTTAAAGAAAATGTGAAGTAAGTGTGACTAATTAAATATTTGATTAGGTGACCCAAAAGTGTGGCGTTTTTACTAAATAAGAGGAGGACTATTGGGCAGTATGCTTTTTAAATTTTGACTTGCATTCTCCTTTAAGGCTCTCCTCAAGTGATCCAACTCTTCTGATTATTCTTTTGACTCCTCTTGTGTGGTCATGGCCGGTTTAGGGTGAAATGATGATCTTTCCACTTCCGGATTATGGCCACAACGGTGCTCACTGGAACATTTAGAAGCTTATAAATATGTCTGCAACCAATGCCATTAGTAAGGTTTGCAACAAAAAGGTTGCGAAGGTCTTGAGAAAGCTCTTTGCTTTTACCCATCATGAGATGCTTTTTGTGTGATACCTTGGTAATGAGAAGCCTTTTTATAGGCCATCAGTTAGGACTAAACCAGCTGATATTAATTTGAACTGATAGGGGTCAGGATTGCTTTCTAAATACTGACAGATTTCAGCAGGTTTCTTGGCTTTTCATGCCTTTTTGCACCTCCTTTTCTTCATGTGTTCAGTACTTATTTCCACTTTATTACACATAACCTAATTTATGGACTTAAATGTCTTAAATATCTTTGTATGTTTGGATTACTTGGGTTAATGACATCTGGTGTAAATTTCATGTCACTAGCCCCATTAGAAATATATTTACTTAGAAAAACGTTGGCGTGTTATACTTTCTGTAGGGTAAAGTATAGGATGGGTTTTGGAGGTTCTAATGTTGCAGTTTTTAATGGGATCACAGACAAACAGGTATACATGTACAGAGCCATACAGTCATATAAAAACTTGATGCACAAACAACCCCTTTAAGATGGAAAGATTTATACATAAAGTAAATGCACAAAATGCTATGGAGTTGAATATGAATATGCTATATCCTATAAGGAGTTGAATATGAATATGCTATATCCTATAAGGAGTTGAATATGAATATGCTATATCCTATCCCACATAAATACATTCTCAACACATTTAATACAAGCTTATTTTGTAATTCAAGAGATTATCACAGAAAAAACAATACAGACCATGAGGAAAAATCTGTACCTAACTTTTATAACAGTAAAACAATTAATTTAAATGAGTACCTAACAGAATTGTAAACAGCCAGTGGACTTTGCCCCTTTTCACTGGCCATACGCATCATGTCAAGAACTGCCATCCCCAGGCATTCTTCTTGGGCTTCATGTGTAATAGGTACGGTAATTCGTCCATTAACAAAATCATCTCGCCACTAAAACAAAATGATAATAACATATAATATTAGCATGTTTGTGAAATTGACTTTACTCAAAACAATCTAGATCTAATTAGAAACAAACTACATTTTGATTAGAGATATTTTGAGTTTTTCAGGGGACCAGGAAAAAAATATTGGAAATTCTATGAAAAAGTAAAATCAGTGAAATGCATTATTCATTATGTATTGGTGACCACAAAAAAAGCAGGAAAACATAAAATATTAAAGAAAATCGGTGTACACTGGCTTGATCGGTTAAACTTTGCATCTGCTTTTCCTAATGCACTGTTTAAGATACTGCTACTATCTGAGAGTTTGCCAGTTTATAGCTCCATAAATACAAAGATTTGTATTGGTACCATTCTTTAATGCACAATCTGCCGGGGCAGTAATCCATAGCAACAAATCAGATCTGACCAGGAAATATTGTCTGATTATTGACTATATATTGGCTATAGGTGATGAGAATTGTAGCAACCTGGTGTGATCACAATGGAAGGCAAACATCAGCTCATATTAGAAAAAAGGCAAGTGGTTATAACATTGTGGAATGAATGATACCTTACAGAGAAACTGCAAAAAAACATAATTTTTTCTTGATCGCAGTGGCTTGCAGCATCATCCAGCATGGGGAAACAGGGGAGAACTCTGTAAAAGGTCTGACAAACCAGATTAACTACAAGATCAGTTGACAGTTATATTAGTCTTTATAATAGAACACTGATGACACCAGATATCAAGGCACACCAGAAAGAGTGCAAAGTATCCACTTTAAGGCACAGAAGACTTTGTAAAATGGGACTGAAGGGAACTTGCAAGGCAACAAAACAAGGTTAAGTTTAGAAACCCAAAAACTGGACTGGGGTTTTAAAAGTCAAGTATCAAAAAAACCCCAAAAAAACGAAAGTCAGCAGAAGAATATTAAATAGGCAAAATGCTTATTTTATTGTTAACATCTATTGTTCTCTTAACGTAACTTAAAATTAGATAAGAAAGATCTACACACTTGTCATTCCACTAGCTGAGAACATGTTTTAGCAAACTGTGTAGCTATTGCTTTCCAAGCCTGGATTTGTAGCTAAGCACAAATTTAGGGGTGGCATCCCACCCGGCCGCACCTAAATTTGCTTGCATACAGAGCACTGGGAACAGGACGCTCAGAAAACTTCAGTGCGTCTTGTCCTGTGCTCTAACATGCATGATCCTTAGGGGGAAGGGAAGGGGGGGGGGGAAGAGGGCGGCCTCTGGGCACCTTCGCAAGAAGTCCGGCGCTGTTGCTTTCTGTGTATGAGCCAGTGACACAATGTGTAGATAAGTGACATTAACAAGGCATAGCTGTACAGTGCCATGGAAGTGACCAAGTTCAGAAAGAACTGCATTCATCTCTACATGGCTTCCAACTCTGCATAAAAGATTAAAAGAAAAATTGGGAACATGCTGTCCTTTCTGTAAAAAAGCAATCAACTCAGAGGAACAAAACTGCAGCTTATGAAATCAAAGGTTAAAAGTGCATTCAAATGATAAAGGTTTATATGTTAAATATAAAACAGAAAACAAATTCTAACATTCTCAGTGATCTCTGTTCTACATGTAATACTGCAGCAGATATTTTCATTGCAGAACATAAATACAAACTTTTCACAATATTTCGGGAGCCTGAAGCCTCCTATAATGTTGGGTATGCAGATACAGGTATGGGACATGGGGTTTTCTGGATAATGGATTTCTTGTTAACCAACCCTATACTGGTAACATCAAAATTAAATTAAGTAAAATCCTTTTTTTTAATCTACCGCTGCTGTTGGAGAGCCTGTCTCAAGAAAATTAGAAAAAATAAAAGATTAGGATGGCCATGAACATTCCCAGAACATTCTATTTCACTACCTTAAAGGAGAAGGAAAGTCATTCTGCCATTTTACTGCCAATAGAACGCTATATTTATTTAGCAGAAAGATTTACCATACCTGCATAAAGAGCCCTAGAAGTTTTCTCTATTTACTTAAGATTGCAGCTGCCATTTTAGCTTGATCTTTATAGCTTTCTACTTCCTGATAGCTTTATAGCTCTAGCCCTTTTAGCTTAGATTACACATTTCTAAGGGAGGAAGGAGTGAGTTCTTAGCATTCTTGAAGAAAGGGGGAGAAAGACAGGAGAGAACTGCACCCCAGAATGAAGGATTTTTCTGAGAGAGGAAGTCAGATAGCAAAGAACATGTTTACAAAAAAAGGAGGGAAGAAATCCCATGTTTCTTTTGATAGAGGACAGTACAGCTTTTCTGTGAGTGCTAATGGCTGTATTTACATAGACCTTTCTGATAAAGCTTACTTAGTTTTTACCTTTCCTTCTTCTTTAAGAAATGGTTGCATAACAGAGGAAAAGTAATGAAAATCAAATGAGCGAACAGGAATTATAATTAATATCTGAAATTACTAGCATTTTTAAAATTAACTTCAAGGTTTATTATAATTTAATAGAGAAAAAAAACTATTTTTAAATAGCTACATAAGGAGGATAAAAAGTGACAGATTTGTGCACCACACAAACATTTGATAACTATAACACTTAAGCCTCAATCTGTTATTGGTTGTTGAGGGTCACTGACTGTGACAACCAGAAAACATTTACAGTTGCAGGCCAGAAAATAGTAAATCCTTTTTGTTTTTTGGAGTACAGAAGTAGTTTTCTTGCAGAGGCTACACCAGTACCTAATGGTTTACTCCAGGAGGCAGGATGACAGAAAAAACAGTAAGTCCTTAGGCATAGAGGCGGGGCAGGCAATATATGATTAGCTCAGACTTTTAAATATATTTAGAGGTATGGATGCTTTAATTAAAAAAAGAATTTGGGTTTCATGTTTCAATTTATAAACAACTTTTATTCTACAGCTTCGTATGTGTGGGTGACAGGTCCCCTTTAAGGGTTATGTCCACTGTGTGACCGAAAATAGTTTGTGCTTTTCGGTACACAATATTATAACGGTTTTCCAGACTCAGTTGTAAGAATGGCTAGTAGATTTCTTCATGGCTTATAGCAGAGTATTAACTATGTTTTCTGTGATGTAGCCATAGACCTTGGGTGAGTGTAGGTCTGTTTGCAAAGGAAGTTTACATGTCTCTTCCACAGACACCTTGTGGAAATCTGAAAACCAAGCCCTTAAAGGAGAAGAATATACTAAATCACTGGGGGGGGGGGGGGGGGGGGGGGGTGCCAAATCCTGACACAGGATATATGCGAGCAAGCGTTCCTCTTTCTTCTGTCTTTTTTTCTTCAGAATCCCAGGGCCAACAAGTGCAGTTGACCAAAAAAGCTGGCTTCTTTCAGGTGGCTTTTCACTACTGCGCATGTGAAAATATTGAAGAAGGAACACTCACCTGCATACACCCCTGCCAGTGCAGTTTTCTCCTAGCACTAGTCAGGAGATTCAGGTAAGAGATTAAAGTCACTGGGGGGTGCCTAACATTTTACGGATTTCTGAATACTGATTTCTTTAAAACATGTAAAGGTAAGCCATAATTTTATAAATCTTAAATAAACATGAGACTTAATGACCCCAGAGGTAAGTCACATTAAAAGTCACACATAATATGATAATCTTTATTCGCCAATACAGTCAGCAAGTGTTAAAAACCCTAACCCATAAAACAATTAACAGATGCCACTCATGGAGGGGTCCCTCCCTCCCACCTAAGCACACTTATTAGCAGAATTGTTATGAACACCAATATGTTATAATGTTGGATCAGAAGTTCAGTCAAAAAGTCAGGAGAGCATATCCAGTAATAGTATCAGCAGACCCACCCAGGTCAGAAAATCAGAATGATCCGCACGCTTGAGTCCAGAACCTTTAAGTTCCGTATTTTAAAACATTTGTGCGCTATGTAGTATGAGCGGGGGGGGGGGGGGGGGCACCACCTTATGGCAACTGTTTAAAACTCGATAATTGTTTTGCCATTAGAAAAGGCTTTTTCAAACATGCAGATCGTTCTGGATTTCTGATCCGGGCGGGTCTGCCGTTACTATTACTTGATATGCTCTCCTGTGTCAACCGAGGTGATAGATAAGTATTTTGCCTTGTAACATGGTTTTAAAAAACGTTTTTTCTATCCAAGATCTGTATATTCACATATATATATCTTTTACTGACTTGACTTTTGAAATAAAGCCATCATTTTCTATTGAAGGTAAGGTAGAAGAACAAATACATTAATTACATAGTTATATTTGTGTTCTAGGACACAATTTGTGTTCTGGTCTTTTTTCAACCCTATGTAACTATGTAACAATATAAAGCTACTAAAGATTTTAAAAAAAAATACATAGTGGTATTTCCCTCTGTCCTTAACACACACAACTCTACACAATAATGCAGCAGGAAATGCAAGACAGAAATCAATTACATATTGTTCACTGCATTTTTTCCCTATCTTAAACCATATCTCCATGGCATGGAAACCTGTTTCACATCCTATCTCTCACAATTAATCCATTGTTTAAATGCATGTTCAGTAAAAGAACATTGTCCCTTCTTGTTTGTTATCCTTTATTGTTGATTTAGGGCAGAGATCCCCAACCTTTTTTACCTGTGAGCCACACTCAAAGTGAGTTGGGGAGCAACACAAACATTAAAATTGTTTCTGGGAGTGCCAAATAAGGGCTATGGTTGGCTATGAACTGGCAGCCTAAAAGAGGTTAAGTTTGCGAGTACACCTGTTTTTTTATGCAACCAAAATGTGCCTCCAAGCCAGCAATCTAAAAATAAGAACCTGCTTTAAAGCCACTGGGAGCAACATCCAAGGGGTTAGTGAGCAACATGTTGCTCATGAGGCACTGGTTGGGAATCACTTCTTTAGTGCACACATCAATTTCCAGGCATTTTGCGGCTCCACTGGTGACTAAAAAAACGCTAAGAATCACTTCCCATTCATCTTACTGGCATTCACCTGCACCCATGCTTACTCTTACTTTTATTGCATTTTACGATCTTAAAATTATTAAGAGAAAAGATTTAAAAAAAAAAAAAAAAAAAAAAAAGTGACATGATGTCTGGCTAGTGCTTAGGTGTAATATGATTTTGTCCACCTACGGTTTGCAAGTTATTATGGCTCCCTTGTCTCATTGTACTTTAGCAGGCACAGTGATGGAACTATCTATTTACAGGTACAATTTGTTAGTCTGTACAATATAATGAGCTTTCAAAATAGATTGCATGGCAGTTTTCCAGAAAATCTTGTTTTCTATTTGCCAATAAAACACAGCTAGATTTTTTCTCTACTGGCAGAAACAAAATCTTGTTTTTTTTTGTACTCTGCTTCAGCAACTTGCAAAAAGTTAACTACTAAATAACCAAAATAGGAATGTTATGTCTATAGCAGACTTTTAGCATGACATGCGTCTTTTTTTTCTACTAGCAGCCACCTTACCTTGGAGTAACTAAAAGTCACCACTTATTTTCAATAATAGCATTTCCATATTTCACAGCTTTCTGAATATTAGATCCAATGCCTGTCTTATTTGTTTGCTAAATGGGGAAAGTTATTTTGAACATAAGACACTTATTTGGTTTTAGGAGGGAAGAAATACTAAATTTAACATATATCTGTAGTTGCAAAACACACATTACACAGAATTCAACTGTGATACAATTTTATTGATATTGATTTCATTATGTGCAAATCATGTGCTTATAATTAGAATTTAAAGAATTCATTTGACTCATATCTAGGTCATTAACACCCTATCTACCTGTATAACTTACTTAATAAATTAGGCAAGGTTTCTAAGCTCCCTATTAACCGTGCTACAACAAAAAAAAACTTAGTATAAAAAAAACTGTTATTATCCCTAAATGTTTTACTGACAGGCATCTTCTATTACTCTACTTATAATATTTGTAATTGGATAGAGAACTGGCTGAAGGATAAATTACAAAGAATGGTGGTAAATGGAACATTTTCTAATTGGACCAGTGTTGCTAGTGGAGTACCGCAGGGGTCAGTCCTTAGTCCTTTGCTTTTTAACTTGTTTATTAATGACCTGGAGGAGGGCATAGAGAGTACTGTTTCTATTTTTGCTGACGACACTAAATTGTGCAAAACTATAAGTTCCAGGCAGGATGCTGCCGCTTTGCAGAGCGATTTGACAAAATTGGAAAACTGGGCAGCAAACTGGAAAATGAGGTTCAATGTTGACAAGTGCAAAGTTATGCACTTTAGTAGGAATAATATAAACGCAAACTATCTACTGAATGGTAGTGTGTTGGGGGTATCCTTAATGGAGAAGGATCTAGACTTTTGGAGGATTGGGACAAATACCATATTCAAAATATGAGGAGGATCTGGGCTATCATTTTTCATAAAAACGCCAGTGTAAAAACTACTTTTTATACCTATTAAATCAGTCCTTCCGTCTCTCTGATCAGTTGTCTGGGGATGGGAGTGGCCTATTTTGAACCTCACACACTGAGACAATCCTATATGCTTTCATCATCACGTCCAGGCTTTGCCATTACTTTTTTCCTATTGGCTTGTTCGCTCTAACCAGATGCATAAATTGAAAAGTCATAGGTTAATTCCTCCTATGCAATGACATAGGCAAACAGACTCAGCATATCACAAATATAACATACTGTTATGTAAGATTAGCAGTGCTCTGTCACAGGCACAGGAAGCAATGTCAGACTGACAGGAGACACAGCCAATAGTAGTAAAGTCTGCTGTCCGTACTATGCATGACATCATATAAGGAAGTAAAAAAGCAACTGTAGTGTTTATAGGGGTCACCGACACCCCACCCCAGATGATTCTGTGGTGAAAATCTCTTCAGCTGCACATTTTTTGTTAACTATGTTGATTTGCGATTATGTTGTACATAGATGAACAACCCTTGTATTATTATGTAAAAGATTTTTCAACAAAACTCAAAACCTTATAGAATCAAAACAAAAAAATAGCAAGAAAAAACCCATACATAAATAAACACTACAGATGGTTCATCAATAATATGGGAAAGGATGGGAGGGGGAAAAGCATGCAGCATTTCATTTAGGTTTGGCTAAATTTAAATAACACATCACAAAGGAATAGGCAAAAATAAAAACTCCTTATATGCCAATTACGCACAGACAAAAGTAAGTTAGATCTGTACAAATTGTTAGGCTATAGAGTTACTTTTACAAACATATTTATGGCACAGATTTAAAAAAAAAAAAAAAAAAAAAAAAAAAAGAAACACTTACTTGAGCAAACAAATATGCCATTACAACGTCATCAAGGACAGGACTCTCTGCACCTTTTGCAACTCCATATCGAAATGCTCTGTTGGTTCCATTGCAATACCAATGAGGTAAATAAAACCTGTTGATAGACAACTCTTGTTAACAGAACAAAGTGGTCAGCCTTTTAACCAATTAGATAAAACAGCAAAAAAACAAGCAGAACCAAACATTTAATGCTTTGCATGAGTACTCTCAAGATACAAGGGTGCAACATTTAAAAAGTTGGCTCCTGTGAGTGTTCTTAATAAATGGTCATAAAGGCAGTGTCTGTTTCAGAGCATGTAATGATTCAAAGTACCAACAAATATGAACAAGCTTCCTATTCTTATTTCACATAGACGTTTCTTACAATTATACCAAAAATATATAAATGGCATTTCAATAATCTGCTTTCTCCATCCATTACTTTTTTTTTTTTTTATTTATGTTAAGGACAGTTCCAATTCAACCTACCTTTTTATTCTATATTTTTATGTTTAGAAACAAAACTACTATAAGCTATAGACTAAAGGTCGCCAAACGAGCAATCTTTCCCCCCATTTAGCCACCTAGGGTGGGCAATATCGTGCTAAGGCGATAGGACAAGTCTGATCAAACGAAAAATCAAGCCTGTCCAATCGACATCTAGAAAATTTTTGGCTAGATATCGGTCTGGTAGGTTTGTCGGAGGGCTCCATACAGGGGCAGATAAGCTGCCAAGTCAGTCTTAAGGACACAAGTGGAGAGAATTGCCTTTGACTTGTTAAAAGTGTGATCCAACTTTATTACAGTTTTATAAAATAAGGAGATATAGTAAGTTATATTATATTTGCAATTTGGTTTAATGAAAAAAAATAATCTATTGTTTTTAATATATCTACCTGCACTAGTAGTGCTGCAATAGTTTCTTCGCTCTGCCAGCCAGATATTGCAGGGAGGCACAGGCATCGCTCACTACTGCACAAGCCCATTCTCTTGCTGTTTCAGCTATTCATTGATCCGACTGGCTGAATTGCACCAGCCAATCAGATCACGGATATGCAAATGAATGGCACATGCTCAGTAGCAATCAATGCCTGAGCTTCCTCCACTATGCTGGCAACATTAGAATGACGTAGACAGGACCTTACACAGCCAGGGTGTCTCTGATTCCGCTGGCTCAGGCAGAGAGCAAAGACCTAGGGGCACATTTACTAACCCACGAACGGGCCGAATGCGTCCGATTG
Organism: Xenopus tropicalis; assembly: GCF_000004195.4. Classification (NCBI taxonomy): domain Eukaryota; kingdom Metazoa; phylum Chordata; class Amphibia; order Anura; family Pipidae; genus Xenopus; species Xenopus tropicalis. The sequence continues at coordinate 127,186,091 of NC_030677.2, forward strand.
CGTTTTTTTCGTAATGATCGGTATTTTGCGATTTTTTCGGAAATTATCGCGACTTTTTCGTTACCAATACGATTTTTGCGAAAAAACGCGAGTTTTTCGTAGCCATTCCGAAAGTTGCGCAAAATCTGGCGATTTTTTTCGTAGCGTTAAAACTTGCGCGAAACGTTGCGCCTTTTAAGTTTTAACGCTACGAAAAAGGCGCGACTTTTTGCGCAAGTTTTAGCGCTACGAAAAAAATCGCCAGATTTTGCGCAACTTTCGGAATGGCTACGAAAAACTCGCGTTTTTTCGCGCAAGTCGTAATGGCTACAAAAAACTCGCTTTTTTTGCGCAAATCGTATTGGTAACGAAAAAGTCGCGATAATTTCCGAAAAGTCGTAAAGGCGCCGAAAAAAATCGCAAAAAATACGAAAAAGTCACAAAATGTTCGTTTTCCAATCGGAATTTTTTCAATTCGGATTCGAATTCGTGTCTTAGTAAATCAGCCCCCTAATGTATGCAGCATTACCTTTGCAGGTAGATATTTTGAAAATGATCACATTTATTTTAATTAAACCAAATTGCAATGGTGTAAATGACCGTAATTCTTTATTTTTCCAAAACTGTTCTGGTTGAAGTACCTTATATTTATAATGTACCAATTATGTACCATATGATGTACTTATAATGTACCAATACATTATATTGACACTATCAATAAACAGTTGTGTTCCTGAGAACAGCAGTGGCGTGTGTACCTTCTATTTATACATACCTCCCAACATTTTGAAAATGGAAAGAGGGACCAAAAAAAATGGTGTGGCCAACCCATTCTTGCAACCACACCCCTAAATACAGAGTTAAGCCCCGCCCCCACTTCACGTTCAGGTCTCTCATTACTTCGACTACTGTAGTTGAAGTGTAAAGCCTTCTGCACTTGCCTGGAGGCAGCAGGAGCCAGTCTGTGCATTAGCAGGGTTTTTGTTTGTTTTTTTTATGAGAGACCTAAACAGGAAGTGGGGGCGTGGTTACAAGAATGGGTTGGCCACACCATTTTTTGGTCCCTCTTTCCATTTTCAAAATGTTGGGAGGTATGTATAAATAGAAGGTACACACACCACTGCTGTTCTCAGCAGGAACACAACTGTTTATTCAATATAATGTATTGGTACATTATAAGTACATCATATGGTACATAATTGGTACATTATAAATATAAGGTACTTCAACCAGAACAGTTTTGGAAAAATAAAGAAGTAAGCAAAGGAAACGATCAACTTGTAACTGAGGAGCCAGGTCACTCTCAATGCTGGGACAAAGGTAGGTAATTCTGGAGGCTGTTTAGAGTAATTTTACTGATAGAAAAAAAAAAAGGTTCACTTATTCTTTAAAGGAGAAGGAAAGGCAAAGTCACTTGGGGGTGCCAAAATGTTAGGCACTGCGCATGCGCACTAGAGCAAAGAAGCCGAACTTTAGAAGTCGGCATGCGCCGGTCCTGGGAATTTACCAGCAAAATGAAGAGGAAGCTCTCGCTACAGGTACCCCAGGGCTGGTGCTGCTTTCTCCTAACAGGAGCACCAGCCCGGGGTATAAGGTAAGCGATTAAAGTCACTTGGGGGTACCTAACATTTTGGCACCCCCAAGTGACTTAGCCTTTCCTTGTCCTTTAAGCTGCAAGTCTCAGTTCCCCCAAGAGACCTGTTTAGCTTATTAGTTACAATTGTATCCAAGAGCAGGCGTGGCTTTTTAAACTTTCTGGGCTCTCTGCCAAAAGCTACTTTTTAATTAAATTTGTATTTTCTTAACTTCAGTGCAGGAGATCAAAGGGAAATGAGGGACTTTTCAGTAAGAATCCAGGACTGCGGGTTGAGCTGCCAAAAGAGGGACTGTCCTGCAAAAATCGGGACAGTTTGGAACTATGCTTATATTGTTGATACAAATCTATTGGCATGTTTTGTTGGCATTTTGCTTCTAAGTTTGGCATGCACATTGTCTGTGAGGCAAACCCAGGAGAGAGAAGATGACAATGTGGTGCTTCTACTGTAGTACTTAGGGCTTGTGCAGTTTTTAGAAAACAGGAGTACCGTCCCGAGGTCTCTAATATATGATTATATTCACCGGGGGTGCCTAATAAATTGGCATTTCCCAGTATGATTTTCCTTCTACTTTAAAGCTAGAGCAAAATATGCCCAATGTATGCCAAATCATCAAAGAACTAAAGGTGGCCACGCAGCAAAAGATCTACTCATTTGGTGAGGTTGCCAAACAAGTGGATCTTTGCCCACCAAGGTGGGTGATATTGGAATAATCTGATTGTTTGACCCTTGGGCCATTCACTGAGCCAATGCGGTCCCCCATTTGACGGGAAAATCAAACGTAGCTGATCGACATCTGGCCAATTTTAGGTCAGAAAAGCTGCCGAATCATTCTAAAGGACTTGAATAGGCACCTTAAATCTGCCCCTGTATGGTTGCCTTAATCCCATGACAGATATGGGCTATATTTTAAGCCTAAGAAAGTCTGAGATAGACAAACCAAGGGGCAGATTTACTAATCCACGAATCCGAATCATGAATTGGAAAAAATCGTATTGGAAACGAAAATTTCGGAAGATCGCAAATATCACGAAAATGCTTACGAAAAAATCGTACTAGGCACGATAATATTGTATTGGCGATCCGAAAGTCACACAATTGTAAACAGTGGTAAAACCTTTCCGATTTTTTCGTGCAAACGTCCGAAAAAGTTGTGCGGCGTACAAAAAAGTCGTGCGGATGCCCGAAAAAAACGGCGAAAATACGCTCGGAGCGTTCGTGCTTTTGTAAATGTGCCCTCAAGATGTCTGTTTTTTATTTAAAATACCTAAATCTGCCAGTCAAAAGCAGCTTCACCATAATAAGATAATAAAGGGCCACATGAACTACATCCGCAATACTGCCTGATCAATAATCTCTTTTCTCTACTTGATATCATAAAGAGAAACCACTAAATGTTTGCTTTTATAATGTGAATGATCATAAGTATCTGTTTAATAAATAAATAATTTACAACAAAAAATTCTAAATTGAAGCATTTTTATTTAAAAAAATTAAAACACTTCAAAACAACAATTTAATGGTGCTTTCTAAAAAAAATATAACACACCTCCCAATGTCCCCAAATATAGGCAGGTCGGTCCAGGCCTAATATGGAAGTGGGCATAGTTTCAGTGATTTGGGTTCACAACATGGTATATGTCCTGCTGATCTGGGGTGTGATCAAAATTTCCCAAATTTCGATTCATACATTTTTTCAAGGTGTGCTATTATCAGTGTTTGCACATATATGCAGCATCAGGCATCACTTTGCAATCATATAAAAATAAGATAAGATATAAAATAAGATGTTTTTTTTTGAAATTACAGTATGTTTTGCTTTTACTGCAACATAATTAAATTTAATGGCAGCATACACACAATGTGGCAGACCCTGATGCAATAACTAACAGTTGACCCTCTATTGCTAAAACATGGGCACTCCTGTAGTAAAATAACAACTGCTAAACTCAGAATCCTATACTTGCCTAAATTTCCATAAAGCATTTGAATTCCATCTGCAGATTTTAAATAATTTAAAGCAGAAACAATATTCAGTCAAACAGATAAAGCTCTGTGTGAAGGCAGCATTAGTAGAAGATTTCTATCAACTCCTGTGCATGGTTCACTCACTGGACCTTTACATAAGTAAGAAACATTGACTAGATGAATAGAACATCTAAAAGAGTACTATACCTTATTCGAAAAATTAATTTTTGCCTTGTTGTTTCCTCAACATGGAAAGTATGATTTGGGGGATACCATATTCTGTCCTGCTCATCCATTAATGCAAATAAGCTGTAGTAAACAGGTGTCACCCCTGAAAATTAAAGAAATCCATGTTACAATATTAACAATAAAGCATCAGTCTTTTGGTGAGGTAGTTGAGATAGTGTATGGCATCCTTAACACCAAAAAATGTTTTTGCCCCTTGGAACTTCACATATTGAATAAATCTTTATATAAGGTTTAACAAAAGTCAGATTATTTTTTCAAAATATGTGGGGGGGGGGGGGACTGCTGTGAACACAGAGTAGACTTAGAACAGGCAAGAAAATAACGTCAAGTACTTCAAGTAGGTGTTTGGGCAGGTAAAAATGCACTAAACTAGACATGTGAAGTACTTAAAGACAGGTGAGGTGTGGTTTAAAAGGTTCTCTCTGTCTTTCTGCCCATTCAATCTTTGAAGGCTGTTGCGTCCTCCAAGAACACAGTGGTGAATTTTTCTAAGCAAGCTATGGGTACGTCTACTTTGGGAACACGGTCCTATTTGTCTTTCTTGGTCAAAAGGGTAGACAATTTGAATTTTCTTACCTTTGGAAAGAAGTCTGTCTGTTGTTTTCCAATAAAAGGAAAAGTCAGGATGCTAAGCTCCCTAGACTCCTATTTCTAGGAAGCAGGATAGCAAAAAACTGTTGGAGGATGGATTCATTCCGGGAAAGGGGCAACTATTACTTTTTTTTTTTTGCCATTTTAACTTCTAAAGGAAATAGCAAATTAACCATTTATTACCTGTGCTGCCAAGGGACGCACAGAGTAATACAATAAAAAGTAAAGGCTCAGTTAACATTTCTGCACAAACTCCCTGCATCTGTTAATACAAACATATATGTAGCTCCAATATAATTAAATTTTTAAGGGGGTTAAATACTTTCAAAACAGGTGTTTTAATTCATCATTACATATTATAAGGAAGGGTGCATAATAAAACTGATGATGAGTATTACATAAAATGTCTCCCTTAAGGTAACTGCTAATATTCCTTTGGTTCCACTTGATTTTTGTGATTTATTTTTTATAGTTTTTAAATGATTTGCCTTTCTCTTCTGACTCTTTCCAGCTTTCAAATGGGGGTCACTGTTCCCAGCAGCCTCTGTTTTGTAAGGCTAGAATTTCAAGGCTATTGTTATTTTTATTACTTATCTTTCTGTTCAAACAATCTATTTATATTCCTGTTTCAATCAAACTACTGCCTGTTTGCTAAGGGAAATAAGGCTGCCCCTTCCTTTGATTTCCATCAGTTTGGCCTGAAAGCTGATCTTTCGGATGATGTACTGGTTTAGGCCATATACAGATGTTCTTACACACATACAAAGTTTGAAGTTCTGTCCCAAAAAAATGCAAACACAAAACATTTGTGCAAGGAACATGATAAAATGAATGAAACACATTAATGTATGACTGCAAAGTAATAGGTTAATTCTTAGTAAATTCCCAAGAACATAATTTTGACAAGCTGACTCACCCTAAAGGAAACATCTTACTCCTGTCTGCTTATTTGGAAATCCCCTCTCTTAGTATATTACTAACAATTTATTTAGTAATATGTTATTATTAACTCTGAGCGTGTAACTATAGATATGCAATATGAATTAAGGAGCTATGAACATAAGGTTCTGGATACTATTGATCTATAGTAGCCTGGCATGCCTTCTGGATATGAAATGAATTGTTTGACTTCTTTGCTAAAAATACACCAAATACTTTCTTAACTACATAACAAATAAAATCAGTGATCTTTCTGGAATGTCTGTGCTTACTGTGCACATAATCCATTTCTGCAGTGCTGCTACTGGCATGTCTGGAGTTAATGTACTCATAATCCGATTCTACAGCATGCTTAAGGTTAAAGGAGTACTCATTGCTCATTTCTTTACTGCTCCTTTTGGCACATCTGCTAATTATCTGTTTGCTGAAGTGCTCATACTGGCATAGCTGGGTAATTATTGCTAATGATGGAGTAACCTAGAATTTCAGCACTGTGGTGCATTTTTTGGGACACCAAGCTTCACTTTTGCCTCAGGCCACATATTCTTTGAGACAAGCCTGTACATATAACAAAGGCTGGAGACAGCTGCAGCTTGGTGTGCTTAGGTGTTCTGTGGGCCCCTAGGGTATGGTTCCCTGGTGGGCACCAGGTACCCCAGTTCAATACTGGCTACAAATAAATAGTATTTTGTACAATATAAATATTTATCTTAACATTCAAGCTATGCATGAATGTTTCATTCAAGACAAATTCCTATGCGACCCAAACATACATCTGCAATTAGAGTAACAAGACACAAACCGCAAAACCCTATTTCTCTAATTTTAGTGTTTTAATGTGTTATTTCCAAATAATAATAATAACAATAAGCAATCTATGTGCCTTGACATGTTTGTTAAGTTAAGTGACATTTATCATCAGTGTAATAATCAGATGTTCACTGGAAAAGGGTCCCATGCACTACTACAATTCAAATATGAAATAAGAGTATGGCGTTAGAAGCTGCTACAGCATGTACTTTAAAATGCTGGAAAGTCTTAAATAATTGACAAATTCCAAAATATCTGGGAACATGGATGGCCAAATTTGCAACCAATGACACTGTCTAAGAAGATGTAACGCACCTTTAATCTGGTAGACAATGTGTGATGTAATAATGTTTTCCCTATGGCCTTCTTTCCTTCCACTTTACCCCTATTCTTTCGGTCTATGAAGATTCTCATTCATCCAGGTCATGATATATAGTATCTAGTAGAATTAAATCTAAAAACAACTGGACTTTTCTGAGTTTTTCTTGAAAGCGTTTCATTGCTCATCTAAGTGGCTTCTTCAGTTCAAATGACTGGTAGGCAATTCCCCCGGTATTTAAACCCTTAATGGTAGTACAAAAACTGGTACACCCTAAAGACCCTACACCAAAGCACATGAAAAGTGGTCTATGCTGTCCAGTGTAGTAAAGAGTGCTCTGACTTATACATTGGGGAGACAAAACAACCTCTCTGCAAGAGAATGGCTCAACATAGGCGGGCAAACTCCTAAGGCCAAGACTCAGCAGTCTATCTACTCCTCAAAGAAAAAGGACATTCTTTTGAGGACAGTAACGTGCATATTTTGGACCGAGAGGACAGATGGTTTGAAAGAGGTGTGAAAGAGGCCATTTATGCCAGCCTGGAAAAACCATCCCTGAACAGAGCAGGGGGCCCGCGACACCGCTTGTCATCAACATAGAATGCCGCTTTGACATCCTTACCCCAGCGGTTTCACAACAGTTCACACTTCCACTCACGTACTTTGAAGGATTAACACCTGCATCAATGAGAATCATGGTACCATTGTGACTGGATCATACCTTCGTACACCTGTCAGTTGCAGCTAACACCTAACATGCAGCTAACACCTAACATAATAAGTTCAATAGAACCATTGTGATTGGATGTCTGTGACTGTACTACCATCAAGGGTTTAAATACCGGGGAATTCCCTACCAGTCATTTGAACTGAAGAAGCCACTTGGATGAGTGGTAAAATGTTTTCAAGAAAAACTCAGAAAAGTCCAATTGTTTTTAGACCCTACTCTCTCTGCTTCTTATATTGTCCAGTCACTTGTCAGTGTAATTTTATTATCTTGTTATGCCATATTTTGAGTGTCATCAACACCGCACATGCTCAGTGTGCTCTGGTCAGTGTTGAGAAGTCAATTTTAGGGGATGTAAGAAATCACTGAACAATTAGCTAAGAGTAAGGTTACAACTGTCAAAGAAGGTAACACTACAGGGATGATTATAAATTCTCATGAAGAGTGCACTGGTTGCTATGCTACAATGTAATGAGAATCTGAATTACCTACTGCTCAAAAAAATTTTTGTGAATCTTATACTATATATATATATATATATATATATATATATGCCGTATAAAATGAATTGGTCCTTAAACTCAGGTAACTAACAGCAGCCTAGAGGACATGAGGACTGAAAGTTACTTCAGGAATAACCAGACCTACAGATCTTCACTGCTAAAGTGTAGCATGCCTACACCAAATATTTATAAAGTCACGTAGTTAAATTGGGGTGAAAAAAGACAAAAGTCCATTAAGTTTAACCACTCATATACACACTAACAGATACCTATCAATACACTTTAATATATTAATGATATACACCAATATCTATACTAACTATATCTTATGATCACAATAGCCTTGGATATTGTACTTGTTCAAGAAATCATCGAAGCCACTCTCTAAAAGCCATTAACAGAATGTGACATCAAATCATCACCTGGCTAGGTAACCCACAGCCTCACTGTCCTGCTGCTTCAGCTGAAATTTCTGCCCCTGTAGTCTAAAGTGGTGGGCCTCTGGTGTGTTACTCTTACTATTGGAAAAAGGTCCCTGGCTATCCATCTAAAATGTCCTCTAATGTACTTGTCAAGAATAATCATGTTCTCTAGAGAAAACAACCGCAACTTTGACAGTCCTGCCTCAGAGTTTAGATCAGTGACAACATGTTGCTACCCAACCCCTTGGATGTTGCTCTAAATGCCCCCAAACCAGGTAGAGATTTTTGAATTCCTGACTTGGTGGCAGGTTTTGGTTGAATAAAAAGATTTACTACCAAATAAAGCCACCTGTAAGCTGATAGTGTGCATAGAGGCTACCTAATAGCCAATCTTAGCCCTTATTTGGCACCTCCGTAAACTTTTATGATGAGGTGTTGCTCTCCAAGACTTTATATATTTGACTGTGGCTCACGAGTTAGAAAGGTTGGGGGACCCCTGGTTTAGATCCTCCGTCCTTTTTACCATGTCTCTGAATTCTCTCCAGCTCAATAATATCCCTCTTAAGCACTAAAGCCCAAAACTGCACTGAATACTCAAGGTGAGGCCTTACAAATTAAAATGAAAATGGTCAAGGGCAGATTCTAGTATTACTTCACTCACAACAGTTGTCCAACAATAAAACGCATCATTTATCACTACTCTTTATAGTCTATCCTTTAGCCAGTCCTCTATCAAAGTACATTATGTTTCAGGCCAATATTTATTAATTTAACCAGTGACCTTCTGTATGGTATTGTATCAAAAGCTTTAGCAAAATCTATTTGGATCACATCCACTGTCATCCCAGAGTCTAGGTTCCTGATCTCTTCATAGAAGACAAATACATTATTCGGATTGTGAATAAAACTATGCTGACAATGTGATGCATTGTGATTGCAATGTATTCAAGTATCTTAGCCCTTATTAACCCTTCCAAAAGCCTTCTTACCACTGACAGGCCTATAGCTATCATGCCGAAAACAGGATCCCTTTGAATAGTGGAAGTGTCACTGGCAATTCATCAAACCCTTGGCACAATGACAGAACGCAAGGGGTCCTTCATTAGCTGGTTCCTCAGTTGTGTAGACAGATGAAAAACAGCAGCTCAGAATCTCTGCTTTTTACCTGTTTTAATCCCCAACTCACTTCCCTCTGTTAAGGGCCCCAATCCCTTCTTGCTTCATTTTTTTTTTTTTACTATTGACTATTTAAAAAAAATAATTTTGGATTAATTTTACTCCACCCTGCAACACCCTTCTCTATCTCTAGTTTAGCTTTTTTTTATACTTTATTCGCATCCTTATACCTGATTAAAGTTTTAGTTGTTCCAGCTAACTTGAATGCCTTAAAAACACTTATTTTCTTAGCAACCTCACACCAACACTTCTTTCAAGCCATAAAGTTTTTGTTTTGAGACAGTCTTTTTAAGCAGTAACATGAAGAATGGCATCAAAAAGGAAGGAAAACGAGGTATAAAAAGAGTATAGAATTTAGAGAGCAGCAAAGATATGGGAGCTTGGCAGAGCCAATCCAGGAAAATAACTATGCAATAATGTATATGATTACCTATAGGGCAGAAAATATAAATGTTAAACGTAGGTATAAGAAAAGAGACCTTACCACAAGCTTTTGAAGCCATGATACATATCTCTTCAGCGACATACTTTTCTGGTGGTAATACCAAGTAATCCCCATCAGTCTCCTCTGAAATATGGTACAAGTATATGTGTAATCCTTGCTCACTTCGTTTTGGGAAATCTGAATTTAAATTCACATCCCGAATTGAGTGAATAGGAGGAGTTGTGGTTCCATCGATTTCAGTCATCATGAGGCAAGCCATTACATTATTTCACGGACACAAATTACCTGGAAAGCAAAAGACATTAGTCTTAAACCAATTTTATAACAAACAATTTTTACACAAAATAAAATAGCGATTGCATTATTTTATACCACACATCACAAGATATGTGTTATATAAAGTGGTTTAGATTAGGTTTTTACCCATCTAACCTGTAACATCTTATTCACTTTTCAGTTTCTAGCTCCTTCAGGAAAATTGTCATAATAGTTGTAATACTGTCACACAAGAAACATACATAGTAATACAGTAACATAAATTGAAAAAAAAGTTGATGCAGAGGGCAAAAAAAAAAAAAATCTTCTGAAATATCTCCGATTTGTCTCAATTTGTCTCCTTCCTGACCCTCAAGGCAACTCAATGGCAACTGGACCAGTCCCTACTAAGAACCATCTTTAATAACCTTGTATTTTCTCACTTGCTTAAAACCCATCCAACCTCTTCTTGAAGTTATATGATGTTTCTACCAGTACAACGGATTCTGCACAGCTATCAGTGAAAAAATCCTGCATAGTTTTGTGTCATCTGAAAACACTGATACATTATTTAAGATACCCTGCCCTAAGTATAATGAACAAATTAAATAAAAGTGGACACCACTAAGAATCTTACTCCAAGCAATCAAATTTGTCCGTGACATATCCATTATAAAGCTATGCAGATTATTGATAATAATGCCTTTCTCCAGAACATACATTTTGAATGTGACCCTGTAACAAGCCTTTAAATAACTTGCCCACTACAGATGTCAAACTTAACCGCCTATAATTATAAGATGTGGAAGCTATCCATTCCATGTACAATAATGCACCTCCATACTATTATGCATGCTGACTCTTGACCTGTGTACTGTATGGTCCTTCTCCTCTTTAGCCTGGAGGACCTGGTGCCTATGATTTCCAAAAATGAATTCCATATTTTGATTTGTGAGACCACAGGACAGTTTTCCACTTTGCCTCAGTCCGTCTTTAATGAGCTTGGGCCCGGAAAAGGCGGCAGTGTTTCTGAATTATGTTTATACATGGTTTCTTCTTTGCATGGTAGAGTTTAGCTTACATTTGTGGATGGAGCGGTGAACTGTGCTCACAGACAATGGTTTTCACTACAGAATCTGTTTTTTATGCAGTGTTAAAAGCAATAACCACCAACTTTATTCAGTTTTAGCTGTATATGGGTAACACTGATACATGGTTTTTATTACATTGAACTAGTGCTGGGCGGTATGACCAAAAATTTATATCACTCTCAGCCCCGCTGCCATGGGCTGGCACCCAGACCCCACAATGCTCCTGTGTCACTAATCCCTCGGCAACTTGTTCTCAGGCAAATCCAAACCCCTTGTATTTAAATGATCATGCCCCAAAGCTCAAGCTTTCATAAATCAGGCCCCAAGATCTAAAGAGGGAGACCTGGGGAGTATAGGTAAGATGGCAAAACTACATTAGAAATTCCCCAGGGTAGTCCTTTTTTTCAGGAGTGCCAGCCCAGCGAATAAATAATAGTTCCAAAAATTCACTTAGGAGTGCCATATAAGCAGGTGTATGAAATATGAAAAATAAGACTGGAGCAAGAATATCTTCACTGCTTTTAATAAAAAAAAAAAGCATACTTTCTGTCAACACTAAAAACCCCACACTTAAAATTTGCAGAAATGAGTTCCCAGAATTTAGCTTTTCTGACAAGAAAATTAAGCATCAGAGATTGTCATATTAACAAGCATTGAAAATTTTACTTTTGAAATAATTTTGAAAATAACTTATTTTTTTTCTTTTACAAATAGGTATGTTTTAGGCTTTATCTAAGTACTGCGGCTACTGATGCCTTTTTAATTCTTTATTGGAATAAGATACAAAATTTTAGAAAGTTCATTAGTTTACATTTCCACTGAGCTTCTGTCATGAGGTTGCAGCATGCAAAAACAAAGTGACTACAAAGTTAAACCTAAAAACAAAAACAGTTCTCAACAAGATTTCTTTAAGAAACTGCTAACTATACAAGGATTTCCCCACATTTTATTTTTCTGAGGTTGCTTCTAAGCACTAGAACATTACAGATTTCTAATTGTGATTAAAGAGGGTGGAAAGAAAAACAAGTTTCTAAATAGCCTTGGGGGGAGGTAGAACGTATATCGCTATTTAAATGAATATCTTCCATAGGCTTAAATGCAAATATTTAACTTTATACAGCAACTTTATGTTGCTGATCAGTATCTATAACATTACAAAAACAAGCTTTTTGATATAAGTTAAAGACATAAAAACTGCAGCAACTGACACCTATTCAGATGATTATCATGAAAGCAAAATTACTTAATGCTTTTCTGTTGTATACTAAAAAGGATATTAGAGGTTACGTGGAGTTCCATGGACATCAAGTATCAGGAAAGCTCCACAACTAAAGATGGCCATACATGCACCAATAATATCTTGGGAAACCTCATTTCGTACAATATTCGGTGCGACCGATATCGCAGAAGGCTGCTGATATCGGTCGACTCGCTGATCGGGCGGGTTAAAAGATTTTGATCAGGCGTCTGAGCAAAATCTGCCTTCAGTGCTGAATCGACAGAAGGAGGTAGAAATCCTATTGTTTCTACCTCCATATCTGACGATTCAGCCCTGAATATCAGTGGAGTGTTGGAAAGATCGAAAATTACCCCGTGTGTGGCCAGCTTAACTCTAATTCTTAGGGAAATGTTAGACAGAATGTTTTGTGGTCCATGATTAATTGTGGCTGCAGTGGCCATAAAGCATCCCTTGGCTGGTGGAGAGGAAGCAAGGGATGTTTTATCTCCCGCTGTAGCCAAGATTAATCGCAGGATGAAAAAACTTCCTGTCAATCTTTGCCTTTAGGCTGATGGCACACTAGTTGCTCGTGATTAATCTCTACCACAGGTGACTAATCTCCTGCAAATGCTTTCCAACTGGCGATAAGGGTAGTGGCACGGGGGGGGGAGATTAGTCGCCCACAATAAATCTTCACTACCGGAGGCGACTAATCTCCCAGATATACCATCCCACCGGCAAGAATGTAAATCGCCGGTGGGATGGCATATGCATCGCTTCAGTTTCCTGAAGTCGCCCGAAGTTTCCTTGCGAGGCACCTTGGGTGAGCGAAACGATGCGTATGCCATCCCCACTGCCGATTTACATTCTTATCGGTGGGATGGAATTTCGGGGAGAACAGTCGCCGGTGTAGTCAAGATTTATGGTGGGCAACTAATCTCCCCGTGTGCCACTGCCCTAATACAAATCGGCAGTGGGAAAACATGCACGTTGCTTCAGTATTTTTAAAGTAACCTGAAGTTGCCTTGCAAAGAATTTTGGGAGACCAAAGCAACACATATATTTTTCCACTGATTATTGCCGGTGGGAAAGCATTTGCATGAGATTAGTCACTCATGGCAGAGGAGAATAATCGCAGGGAATAAACTCCTAGGGGCAGATTTATCAAAACACGAGTTAGAATCCCTAATGGGAAAAATTCGGATTGGAAACGAAAATTTCTGAAGATCGCAAATATCACGAAAATGCTTAAGAAAAAATCGTATTGGCAATCCAAAATTTTCGCACCGAACGATTGCAAACAGCAGCAAAACTAAGTCGATTTTTTTTCGCACTAAAAATACGAAGTCGCAAAGCGCCGGAAAAGTCATAAAAGCGTCAAAAAGTGATTTAAGGTACGAAAAAGTTGCAGAAAATACAATTGGACCGATTGAACAAACTAGTGTGCAAATGTATTTATAGTCCTAGAGCTTAAGTATTTATTCTGACTGTATAATTTAGATTTCTAAAGCACTGCATTCATTTGTGGTGCTTTATAAAAAAAATAAATAAATTACATACATATAAATATCAATTCTGAGGTAATTTCTAACATAATATTGGGGCATATTATTTGCTTTCAGTTTGACACAAATAATATTATTAACACTATTTGATGAGCTTTTTAGGAGAGGAGATACAAATCTTTATCTTTAAGTCTGGCTAGTTCTTAAGGGGGAGGGGGGTGGTGCTAGCATAATGCATTTCGTATAGCAATGAAGGTAAAAGGAATCCAGAGTAAAGCTGGCCATACACGTGGCGATCTCACGATGTTTCGTACGACCGTCGGTCGCACGAAACATCGTCAGATCCGCCACACACCATTCAGGGCTGAATCGGCAGGTAAGGAGGTAGAAACAATAGGATTTCTACCTCCTTCTGCCGATTCAGCTCTGAAGGGAGAATTTTGGTCAGGCGCCTTCTATGGCGCCCGATCAAAATTTTCTAACCTGGCCGATCGGCGAGTCGACCGATATCAGCAGCTTCCTGCGATATCGGTCGGCTCGCTGACATGCCATACACGCACCGATTATCGTACAAAACGAGGTTTCGTACGATAATATCGGTGCGTGTATGGCCACCTTAAGAGTTGAAAAAGAGGGATTTTAGGGAGAATTTCTTCCTTTAAAGAAAATTTTATAGATTTTTTTTCTTTATATATTATGTTTTTTCTTTTTTTGTTTTTTATTTTTCTTGTAAAGAACTAGAAATTGTAATAAAGAATTAAAAAAAAAAGTCAAAATACGCAAGCAAAATTACATGCATGCATGCTTATCTTTTACACATGTTTTATATCCTAGCTGTATCTGTTGGAATGAATTACTGTAATGTATAATCAGTATCACCAGTGACTGAATCTAGTAATGGAAAGGAGAAGGAATCAATGTAGGGTGGAAATATAAAAGGGAAAGGAAGCAGGACAAATAAAGCAAGGAAAAAAGAGGCAAATATAGCAGAAAGTACATCATTTTGAAGGCACTTGGCACAACAGTGTGAAATGGATATTAAAGCCATTTATAGAACCAGTAAAACTTTGTGGTTGTAGCTATGTCAGCACTTACTCTTAAGAATGTATTTAGTAAAGTTTGACAAATGTAAACTTCTCAAAAAAACATACAATTACAGTATCAACACAACTGAAAGTCACAATTTCCTTAATAGGTATTAAAGTTGATGAAATAAAATGTAACTGTTAATTAACATTTGCAAATATGTTAGTTTTTAGCAAAAGGATTTTTGCAGTTAGTACTTTTCACTTGCAAAATTAACTAAACATGTCATTTGGTCAAGCTTGCACAAACTTTTGCTTTCAACTATATTTGGCAAAATACTAGTAAATATTAAGATTGGCGCAGATTTAATTTTCAAATCCAGCATTAAGCTACAAAAAAATATTAAAGAACAAACATCAAAAATGTCGGTATCCTTTAACAGAGCACCTTAAAACACATTTTAAAAAATCCCCAACCACTTTAGCATTAATTACACAAGAGCTTTTATGTGCAAAAAGTCACTAAATTTGAAGGAGAAGAAACAAATACTACTGATATTTTGTTCCATGACATGTATATAAGTATTATATGGACCAGGAACTCTTCAGAGATGCGTCATATATTAATATTTTACATACGAGGGTGTAGAATTTCCTTTTAAAAAAAACCCAATATGGACAACAGAGAAGCATTGTGGCAGAGATACAAATATTTATAAGAAATTTAAAAACTGAAGATAGCCCTGTATTTACTTCTACAATAGCTGGACAAACACACAACGCTAACATTATATCTTTTAGTTTAAATAAAGGGAACTAGTGAGGGGTGACCATCTGCAACATACTAAAAGAAATTGTGATTTTATTTCCTGTTTTGAATTATAAGTACAACTGCTTGTCTATGGCATCAATGTATGGAACATAGAAAATACAGTACAACCCAGACCTACTAAGCTAAACTAATCAGTAAGCGACAACACCAAACACATATAAACACATGATGGACAGGAAGCAGTGGCCATTTTACATTTACACTGTAAAAGTGAAATCGGGTAGGTCAGCAGTTTCACACTTCCAAAACTGGCAATCCAGGAACTTTAAGATAATACACATCTGTACACTCACAATATGCTTATCTTCAGGGCTCAACTGCCTACATGTACTACTTAAACTTATTATACTGAATTCATAATTATCACTTACAGGTGACAATCCTTAAAAACAAGCCATGTTATGTAAATATGCTCGGGAGAAGACTGTGGGCCTGTAAAAACAGTGTTTACCCAACTCTTTGTGCAATGTATCCATGTCCTTAAATTCTAAGCAACTGCCCAATTTACATTGAACAATTTTAATGCTGCTGAAAGCAGCTTCTGTCTGTTTCTCACAGTTATATCATACCACTGCGCTACCAGCTCTCTTCCAAACTAGACTTAAAAGGGAAACTATACCCCTGAATATAAAAATATATTCCATTAAACAATTCATATGTAAAACACTGGTTCACATAAAAATACTGCATGTTAAATGTCATTGTATAAAAATATTTTATTATTGAGAAACTGGAGATGGAAGGGTAGGTTAGATTAGTGCATAGTAGGTATACAGGGAAACCAGGATAGGAGTGACTGGAGAAAAAATACTGAGAATACTCATTGAAAATTAAAGGAACGTGATACTTGACAGCATGCAACCTTTTTTTTCCTTAAACTAGCTAGCATTCCAGAAGAAAGTCACACAAATTTTGTTGCAGTTATTTTCTTTTACAAATCTGCCCCTAAATATAACAAATCTAGGTTGAACCTTGTTCCCTTCTCAACCCAAGTTCAGACCAAGGGGAGCTCATTGTCACTAAATGCATAAGAAAGAAGAAAAAAAGAAAAGAAAAAGGGAATCCTACATACATAACACGCAATGTGCCTACATGACAATGGGAGGTCACTTGCTTTACAATCAGTATTTGGGTTTAGTCTTTAATTTTGCACAGATAATGAAGGCTTCCCTTTTAATTTACCCAGTGCTAGTAATTTAGCTACTGACACGTGGGTCACTCAGGAGGAAATTCAAAAGAGACTTGAACATATAAAGGTAAACAAAGGTCCAGGACCGGATGGGATTCATCCCAGGGTATTAAATGAGCTGAGCGCTGTGATTGCCAAGCCTCTTCACATAATTTTTCAGGATTCGTTGAGGTTTGGCATGGTGCCGAGAGACTGGCGGATTGCTAATGTGGTGCCATTATTTAAAAAGGGATCTCGTTCTCAGCCTGAAAACTATAGGCCTGTTAGTCTGACATCAGTAGTAGGAAAGCTTCTGGAAGGGGTAATAAGGGATAGGATAGTTGAATACATTGCAGTTCACAATACTATTAGTTTGTGCCAGCATGGTTTTATGCGTAACAGATCTTGCCAGACTAATTTAGTTGCCTTTTATGAGGAGGTGAGCAGGAACCTTGATGCTGGAATGGCAGTTGATGTCATCTACTTAGATTTTGCTAAAGCTTTTGATACAGTACCTCACAGAAGGTTAATGATCAAATTGAGGAATATTGGCCTAGAACATCATATTTGTAATTGGATAGAGAACTGGCTGAAGGATAGAGTACAAAGAGTGGTGGTAAATGGAACATTTTCTAATTGGGCCAGTGTGGTTAGTGGAGTACCGCAGGGGTCAGTCCTTGGTCCTTTGCTTTTTAACTTGTTTATTAATGACCTGGAGGTGGGCATAGACAGTACTGTTTCTATTTTTGCTGATGACACTAAATTGTGCAAAACTATAAGTTCCATGCAGGATGCTGCCGCTTTGCAGAGCGATTTGACAAAATTGGAAAACTGGGCAGCAAACTGGAAAATGAGGTTCAATGTTGATAAGTGCAAAGTTATGCACTTTGGTAGGAATAATATAAACGCAAACTATCTACTGAATGGTAGTGTGTTGGGGGTTTCCTTAATGGAGAAGGATCTAGGGGTTTTTGTAGATCACAAGTTGTCCAATTCCAGGCAGTGTCATTCTGTGGCTACTACAGCAAATAAAGTGCTGTCTTGTATAAAAAAGGGAATTGACTCAAGGGATGAGAACATATTTTTGCCGCTTTATAGGTCCCTGGTAAGGCCTCACCTTGAGTATGCAGTGCAGTTTTGGGCTCCAGTCCTTAAGAAGGATATTAATGAGCTGGAGAGAGTGCAGAGACGTGCAACTAAACTGGTTAAGGGGATGGAAGATTTAAGCTATGAGGTTAGACTGTCGAGGTTGGGGTTGTTTTCTCTGGAAAAGAGGCGTTTGCGAGGGGACATGATTACTCTGTACAAGTACATTAGAGGGGATTATAGGCAGATGGGGGATGTTCTTTTTTCCCATAAAAACAATCAACGCACCAGAGGTCACCCCTTTAGATTAGAGGAAAGGAGCTTCCATTTGAAGCAGCGTAGGTGGTTTTTCACGGTGAGGGCAGTGAGGTTATGGAATGCCCTTCCTAGTGATGTGGTAATGGCAGACTCTGTTAATGCCTTTAAGAGGGGCCTGGATGAGTTTTTGAACAAGCAGAATATCCAGGGCTATTGTGATACTAATATCTACACTTAGTATTACTGGTTGTATATATATAGTTTATGTATGTGAGTGTATAGATTGGTTAGTATAGGTTGTGTGCTGGGTTTACTCGGATGGGTTGAACTTGATGGACAATGGTCTTTTTTCAACCCTATGTAACTATGTAACTATGTAGTAGACTAGAGAACCCATGTGAAAGGAGTTGTTCACCTTTGAGTAAAGTTTTAGTATGATGTAGAGAGCAATATTCTGAGACAATTTGCATTTGGTCTTCATATTTTATTATTTGAAGTCTTATAGTTATTTCACTTTTTGTCAGCAGCTTTGCAGTTTGGACTTTGAGCAGATATCTGGCCGATAGGGTCCAAATTACCTTAGCGACCAGGGAGCAGTTTGAATGAGAGGATGGTGAATGTATCGAAGAAAACTGGAATAGAAGTTATAAAAAGTAACAATTTGTCATTAATGGCATTTAAATTGCAGGCACCAAATATCTAAATTTTCTTGCTATTGCATTATATATCGTAATAATATTTTGCAAGCTATAGCAAGAAATTTTGGATGTTTGGTGCCCTCAATTTAACTATGCAAAATGATATACAGTTATATATCATTTTGCAGATATAGTAATGGTGTTGTGTAATAAAAGGAGCAAAGCCCAGATATTGTGCTGGGTAAAAATTATATATCAAATAATTCTGAAAAATTGGCCGAACAACGCGTAAATCCATCTGTGTAAAAAAAATCACATGATACTTAAAAGGTTTAATAGTCAACACCACTAATTACAAAGGGTTAAGTAATACTTATGACCATACGAGATGTATGGACTTTTAACAAAGTAAACAGAAATAAAAGTTTTGAAATGCACAAAGGGCGCAACACACAAGGGCTTGAAGTCGAGACAGCACAAAGAACTAAACTGCTGACCTATAAACTGATATAAGAGGTAATCTTTAAACTCCAGAAGGTAAAATAAATCTTGGATAGTGTTATACAAATATTTAATACATTTTAAACCACAAGGTTTTTAACAAAGGCCATAGCACCAGAATTCCACAGCACCACAAACATCAATAAACATGCACATGTGGTTTCCCATGTTTTTGATTATTTTTATTATTTCTATACTGTAATTTTTATAGCATAAAATATTTGTTTTTTATGGCAAGTGGTTTAAATTTTTCCATATGTGAACATTGGTTGATTCTGTTATTGAAGTTTATTATTGATATAAAACACTGTTAAAATTTAAAATGGGGAGGGCAGCATAAATTTTTGGAACTCAATTCCAACCCCCAATGCAGCTCAATAAGATCCCTATCATAAGAGTAGGGGGCTGCCATCCTTGTGTGCGGCATGTAGACAGCTCCTGGACTATTTTTAGCTTATAAATTATGCAACAAAATGCAAGCTTGGGCATTTTTCTTTTTAAATTTATATATATTTATT
Organism: Xenopus tropicalis; assembly: GCF_000004195.4. Classification (NCBI taxonomy): domain Eukaryota; kingdom Metazoa; phylum Chordata; class Amphibia; order Anura; family Pipidae; genus Xenopus; species Xenopus tropicalis. The sequence continues at coordinate 127,205,910 of NC_030677.2, forward strand.
ATGAATGTTACTACTGATTAGTAATTTAGATTTCCATTACATGGCCGCTCTGAAACCAGTACAATTAGCATCACAACTGAATTATCAGCCCTGTAGCATCAGCTTCTATGACAGAGGAACCTTACTTTCTGCTTGTTGTTTTACAACAGCCCTTAAGTTTAGCTTGTCAGCAACTGCCCAAAGCACACTGAGCCATGTGCAGTGGTGAAGCCACAAAGGCCCGGGCCAAGGATGGCACAAATTTGGGGGCAGCATGCCGCACCAAAATTTTGATCACATACGGAACAATGGGGACCTCCTGAAGGGCTTCAGGTTGTCACAAATGCGCATGCGCAGAATGGTGGGGGGATGGGTTTGAATGGGGGTGGCCTCGGCGCTCCCTAACAGCAAATTCAGCGCTGGCAGGGTCACTGACAACTAAATCAAAGATGGGGAGCTCCTGTGATGAGGCCTGAATCATTACTGTCAGAGATGCTGAACCGAACCTAGCGCAATAAGTCCCATATGTAAAATATGGCATTTCTAGTCATTCGTTTTTAGGGTTCAATTCTCCTTGAATTAAAGAGACATGGTCAGACATTTTTGCTTGTATTACTGGTAAATGAGCCCCTGTGGGTAGCATTTTTCACAGGTTGATTTGGGGATCCCTGAAAATTTGTTAACTTTTTACCAACAGTTCAATTATTTTTTTTCATTTTTAATTTAATTTTTTAGCAGAAAGATCTTTATTGGTGAAAACAATTCTATTGTTTCATATGGCAATCTTGGAAAAATGAAGTCAGGAAAATCATATGCATAGTTTCTAAAGAAAATAATTAGTACTGCAGACCACTTTAAGAACAACTTTAGGAATTAGTTAAAAAAACAAAAAAAAAACAACAATATTATTTCAATAACTTAAACAATGCAGGAAAAAGATTCCTAAATCTGAATCCATGGTTCCATTATATCCAAAAGTAATCACTGTAAATGCTTTGAAAATTATTATATACATATGGGCTTATTTACCAGTTTTCAAGTTTGTGAATTCAAGAGTTTGTTTCTAATTCAAAAAAACTTTTTTTTAAAAATGAAATGCTTACTAATTTATTAATATGGAAAACCTGTTCAAATAAAAAAACTTATAACTTGAGTGCGAGTTTACAAACTTGAAAATCTTGAATCAAAAATATGGCTTGACTTTGCCTAGACGATCCTGACAAAAGGGAGGGAGTGCCCCCCGAAACATTGATTTTTTTTTGTGGTACATTGGCATAATAAATGGGGTAAGCTCCCCAGCTGAAATTTTGCTTTAGTGCAGTCTCTATTTCTGCTTTGACATTGCCTAGAACAGCTTCCTTTACCTTCTACATAAACTAGCAAGCTTTTAAATGCCGAAACATTATATTCAAGTTTTTTGGTGAGGGAAGTTTGCACATAACAAATATCAGACATTGTTTTTGAAATCCAACTTAAGAAAAGTTCACAGGGTCCTTGCAGTTCTCTCCCTTAGCAGGTTCACACAAACCGTAATTAATAATAGGGTACAGTATTTTTGTTTAAACACACCTTCTATAATGTCATGCTACTTGTAAAGATTAGTTATGTGTTAATACCACATCCAACTGGATAGAGTTACCAGAGGTCAGTGTATACCGGGGTTAGGTTTAACCTTTAAACTCCCGAAAAGGTGATACACACCTTAACAAAGAATTAGATAATTACTTACAGCTGTTTAAATATATTCTCTCTTGGTAGTATCAGCTCCCAATTCAAGATATTTTAGAACAGATGCACTTCATATCATGTAAATGTGCCTCATTTATCAATAGTTACACTCACATGTAAGGGCCGTGGCAGACGGGGAGATTAGTTGCCCGCGACAAATCTCCCCGAAATGCCATCCCACCGGCGAGAATGCAAATCGCCGGTGGGATTGCATACGCGGCGCGAAATCACTGAAGTTTCCTTTCAAGGCTGATTTCAGCGCTGCATATGCAATCCCACCAGCGGTTTACATTCTCGCCGGTGGGATGGCATTTCGGGGAGATTTTCGTGCGGCGACAAATCTCCCTGTCTGCCACAGCCCTAAAAGAAGTTAAAATTGCTTGTCAGTCAATCTGATTCAGTACCTGCTCCAGACCCGCTGCCTTGTAAATTAGTAAGTTATGCAGGTTTCTTTTCTTTCACAGCGTACTCTTCTCCTGGGCACACTCAGATGAGTTTGTCGTGAAAGCACTGGCTCACACTATTTAGGAATTAGAGTTTTTGAACTGTTTTCTGAATCATAATTCGAATTTTGTGAGTTTTAGTGCAAAAAAACTTTAATTGTTAAAAAAAAATTTGAATTTGAACGTTGCTAAATAACCCCCCCCATAGTGTTTAAAGTAGAACTAAAGCAATTATAATAGAATAAGCACATGAATCATCACCCTCTGTATGCTGTAGCACCAGTGTCAGCAGCTACAATGACCTTTTTAACAAGTTTCTTTTAACAGAGAGGTCTTAATTACATGCTACACAGTCTACACAGTTTCGAATCTTAAATTTCAAGCGACCCAGGGGCAGAAAGCAAAAACAATGGATAATTATTAAACAGGGCACATGGGATACTCTTTAGAAATGTACAAATAAATTATTAGTGGGCTCTATTAGCCCACACCTCAGGTGGGGAACCATTTTTATGACAATAGGTGCCCTTTAAGTAGGCTTATATATAGTTGTTTTAATACTGTGGGTATAGATATATGCAGATCTGTATTAGTAGATTCTGTAAAGTATCTTACCAATAAGGCCAAGGTAAGAAATACAATACAAGTAGCCATACATTGTATGACTACCTGTTCGTTGCTCTGTTAATTTGGGCCATCAGCCCAAATGTTTGTAACACCAGAAGTGAACTTTGACCATAAAGTTACACAGATTTTAGTAAAAAGATTAGCTGCTCTTCCACTTCCCCAGACCCACTATGACTATGCGCAGGCTGAAATTTCAAGCCTGTCTGATCAACGAAAAAAACAATATCTACAGTACATAGATTTTGAATTGGATTTTTCAGGTCCAGATTCCCTTGGTGAAAAGGAAACACCATGTGAGCGAGGCATCAGATAGAATACCATGGAAGCCGACGCAGTAATAATTTATTTGTACTTTTGCATTTTAGATTTCATGCCTCGGAACAGAAGCTGCTGTGAGCTGCACCTGCCAAAGTTATCTCAGCCTTGGATGCACTTGGAAAGAAATGCAGACAAAAGTAAACAGAAGAGCAGACAATTACACTGTTGAACTTGTTAAATGCGAGAGCAGTGAACTTTATTCTACTTTTTTTTCCTTTTATTTTAATACCATCTCCTTTTATGTACATTGATATTATTATTATTACCTGAAAGATAAAATAAAGTCAATCTATAGCAAAAAAGAAGTGGGATGTTTATTAGGTTGTATCCTTGAGGTTTTTAATGTAATAATACTAGTCATCCCAGAATTACCTCATTTACTAAGCTTGAATCATTCACAAGCTTTAAAGTAGGTTTCGTTACACTAGTGGTTCAGATCTTATATAGTTACACCGCATATATTACATGCCTTAACAAAATGTATGTATCCATGCTACAAGAATGCCTGTACCATGCTCATTCTTTGGACACGTTCTAAATATCTAACAATATTTGTATGTGTACGGTCAGCATAAGCCACTGGCATTCCAAGTAGTGGTGTGCCAAATGTTTATGAGCCTCTCAGATAATGGATACTTGATCCTGTTTATCCTTAAACCTGATGTTGATGTTGGATGCTATTGAAAACTATGGGTAAAATGGTCTTATTTCCAGCAAATGTGATCAGTTCCAATATGTAAATGTGCTTTCCCAGCCAATCAACCTGAATTATATCAATTCAGAATAATGATGAATTGAATCCAATTGAAATTAATCATCATTATTTTCCTTTATTAACTCTAAAAATTGAGTCATAACGTCTGTCCTTTTGTATTCTAATAACAGTAATAGCCACGTACACACAAAGTAAAATTTGTTAGCAATCAAAAATGAAGGTATTGGGGACAGTTTTAATCAGAATAAGGGCAAAAACACATGGAGAAAATTGTCACAGCGTTAATAAATCTGCCCAAAAATGCCTTGCCCTTTTTTTACATTCAATAGCAAGTAAACTACAATAATTGCAGTGATTCAGCTTAATAACGGGAAATGTCAACTTTCACATTTTACAGAAATTAAGCTACGGCTGCAAACTTTTAATGCGGGCGACAAATCTCCCCTTGTGTTGAGCCCTCTTTACAAACTTGTGTTAGTTCTCAACACAGCATCAAAAGGTGACTTTTGGGATAAAGGCAGGACAAAGTCCAAACAGGCTGGGGAGCAGTTTACCTTTGTCCTGCAGCCTGTTGGGAACAGGGCAAAATCCTAACATTGCTCCTAAAGCAGAGCTGTTGGTCATAAAAGGGGGCAAAAATGGGTCGCTTGAAATTTAAGATTCGAAACTGGGTAGGCATTTAAAGGCATATTAACATGTTACATTAAAACCCTGGAACATCTCACTATCCCTTTCACGTTGTTGATATTGTTGTGTTTTTTCTTTTAACCAAACAAATTTACCTACAGGTTATCAAAGCCAATAAACTTCTATTTTCTATTTAATGAGAAATTAGGCTGATGTTCCAATGTACTGGATTTTATTAATGCTGAGAGACCATCTCATAAATAGGACACACAAATACAATTCTTTAATCTTAATATTTCAAATATTTTTGAAACTTCCCAGGCCTTGTCCTGTTAAGATATAGTAGAATCCAAAGATAAAGCTGGTAATGCAAAAGGAAGACTGCTCCATTGCAGTGCTATTTGTGTATCATAAAGCATGTGAATACCTTCTATTTGAAGATGGCTCTTGGTGCATGTCTTGCACATATGTCAGTTGGTGCCTTCCTTTATGGTAACATATCACTGGAGTGCATCAAAACTGCAAGCGTGAGAAACCCCCCTAATATTTTTTTTAATAGATCACTGAAACAGAAAAACCAACCTGTTTAATTAAGCATTATGCTGCACAAATATAAATTAGTTTAAAAAAATGCATTACTCAACGCCTGATCTGAGTTTTTACTATGGAAAGAACATTTTCAATTTCCCAGCAAATATGCAGCTGATGAAATACTAAAAATAAACACGGTTATATAATAACTCACCGCCCTTGCAAAGGCACACACTAAACAAAATACTCAGTCATTCTATGGGTGCCTCTCACAAGCAGAGAGGTTAGTTAATACCCACTCTGTAACCAGTAGCTAGTGGTTATTCTTCTTATCTTTGCTTCTGCAGAAGCACAATCTCTTCTGTCCTTGCCTTCCCAACACCATAAACAGGCCAAAATGTCTCAAGCCATTTGAAAAACACATTCTTAAAGCAAACAAAATGCATGTCTCACTTGCTTATATACTGTAGCTAAAGGCAAAAAAGAAACTTAAATAATAAAAATTATAATGATTATTTGTTTTACAAGGATGCCTATGAAGAAAAAACACCTGAATAAACTACAGTTTTGGGATGTATATCCCAAAAAGCATTTTGGCTAATGCAGGTGTGGGATCTATTATTCCAGATTAATTTTGATTTGTGTATATTTATACAAACTGGAGAGGAGCCCATAACTTGGTCTGAAAACCTAGTTCGAAATCATGGACAATTATATAGAAAAACAAAGGCCCAGACTAGTTACAACTTTTTGAGGCTCCCGCCTCTTTATCAAGTAACAAGATAATGAGCATAACACACACAGAGTATAAATAGGTTGTTACCACACCCCCAAAGGACTACTGGGTGCAGAAAGGAACATTACACATCTCAAATTATAAAGTATACACGATCATGGGTTTCCTCAATAGTCATATAATAAATACACTCCAAAAATCCTTACTTAAACATAAAGCAACCTGTGTGCATGTCACCAAAACCTTCCCTTCTAGAAAAAGAGAAATAAAGGCATTTAAAGGACAAGGAAAGGCTAAGTCACTTGGGGGTGCCAAAATGTTAGACACCCCCAAGTGACTTTAATCGCTTACCTTGTACCCCGGGCTGGTGCCCCTGTTAGGAGAAAACAGCACCAGCCCGGGGTAGCTGTAGCAAGCGCTTCCTCCTTTCTGCTTCGTTTTGCCAGCAAATTCCCGGGACGGGCGCATGTGCATTAGAGTAAAAAGCAGACTTCTGCAGCTGCAGCTACCTCGGGCTGGTGCTGTTCTCTCCGAACAGGGGCACCAGCCCTGGGTAAAAGGTAGGCGATTTAAGTCACTTGGGGGTGCCTAAAATTTTGGCACCCCCAGGTGACTTTGCCTTTCCTTCTCCTTTAAATCATATGCTTTATTGAGCCCCTGTGGATGCAATGTCTGCAGATTGTAAATTCAAAATGTTTCTCTCCTCTGGAGCTGTAAGAAACTGTTGCTCCCCTATTACACCTGTCGCAGCTAGTGTAATAGTGTATAGTGGATTTGTGTTGACTAATCCCATCACGTATTGGTTGAATCGTTTCCCCCCACATAAATATATATTTATTACACATACATACAGGTTTATCAGTTATGTGGATACCCATTATCCAGAAAGCTCTGAATTCTGGGAAGGCCATCTCCCATAGACTCCATTTTAAGCAAATAATTTAAGATTTTTAAAAAATATTTCCTTTTTCTCTGTAATAATAGAACAGTACCTTGTACTCAATCCTAACTAAGATAAAATTAATCCTTACTGGTGGCAAATGTAATGTTATATAAGAAATAAAAAAGCTTAAGTTGTAATTATGTTAAACTAATTTTAACTACCAGTTCTTCTCTGAAGTGGCAGAGACACCACCCAGTTACATTTAGCAAGTCTGAGTGAATACAATCCCTGTGCTTGGCATAGATCTTTTAGTTTGTGGGTTTAGCATTATATTATACTGTGTTTACAATAAAGAGATGCTTAAATGATCTATGCTAAAAAAATATGGTACAGTAGCATTTAAAACCAACCAGGTGACTATGCAAACTGCTAGTGCTACACAGAACACAGGGAAAATGGTTTGTAACTAGTGAGTAGGAATCTTTCAGCTAATGTAGTTTTTTGTTGCTTTCTAAAAAGTCAGCAATTACTTGCTTTATTCTGAGGCCTAACTGATCCAAACAAAGGAGTTCCCTCAGAGAGGAGACCCTGACAAAGAAACCTATCTACCTATATACTGTAAAGTATATGTTTAATAAAAGTAATTCAGGTGTTCTATTAGAACAAAAAGCTTCCTGGCCACAGAAGAAGGGCTATTAAATCACAGCCAAATCATGGAGCATATTTTCATAGTGCAAATACTGAATGCCACAGTTGACAAACCTATTTTCTCAAAAGATTTTTTCAATTACCTGCAACTGCAAGACAGAAATAAGTAGACATCCCTGGAAAGGTAAGTAAAATTGTGATGCTGGTAACCACATCTATTTAAGCACGTCATAGTAGAAGTAGCTGAAAATCAAAGTTTAAAATATGGGATTGAATTTGAAGATGGAAGTTAAGAGGAATAGATATGCTAATTTAAAAGAGAACTAAAAGCTTTACCAAAACAGGCTAGACGTGTTGTACATTATGTTGCCAGCCCAAGGCAACCACAATCCTTTAGTAGAAAGCCTCTGTGCCACTGAAGATGCCCAAGTAGATTCCCATCTTCTTTTCTGCTGACTCGCAGCACATGCTCTGTGGTGCTGTCAGTTACTGAGCGTAGGGTCCCATTCACAATATACTGAATACATTTATATTCTATATATGCAGTATAAGGCTGATTAGTAATTCATTCAAATCCCATTACATGACAGCTCTCAAACCAGTGCAATTAGCATCAGAATTTAATAATCAGACCTGTAGCATCAAACCTCATTTTCTGCTTGATAATTTGCAACAACTCCTAAGCTTAGTTTCTCAACAGCTGCTCAAAAACCCTGAGCATGTGCAATGTCCCGGACAGTTCCAGAATCCAAGACAGGATTCTCCTGTGACAACTGTAAAAACCTATATCATTATTACTAATGAGATGCTGAAACTTTAAGCTAGTGCGGTCAGTGTATTATATAAAATGTGGCATTTCTAACCATATGCATCTTTAGGGTTTAGTCTTTAGTCTAGACCAGGGGTGGCAAACTCAATTGCACAGGGGGCCAAAATTCAAATCACACTTATATCATTTTATCAAAACAGACCTGAGCCAGCAGCTATATTATTGCCCCATGTACATAATTACATGCCGGGCCGGATGTGGCCAGCGGCCCGTGAGTTTGACACATATGGTCTAGACTTTAAATGCTACATGCAAAGTATAAGTAAATCAAACCCTCTTCACAATCCTTTGTGAATTCAATTCTTGCTAATGCTTCTGTTTTCAATGCCTGCAAATGGTTACAGTCCTAAGTATGGTAATAATTTTAAGTTATGTCCTTTTTATTCTTATTTTGATTGTGAAATTATAAAACAGTCAAACCAAAGTCGTTACTCATTTAGATATACTTTATGAATTTAGCTTTTGTGATCAAAGGTCACTATGGGGAAATAAATAAATAAAAAACAGCCTTATATATCGCACACTTGCTGTGATTAATTCCATGATTTCTGTCTTAAAAAAACAAAAAGTTTTAAATCATTTGAAAAATCAGTGTAAATGATAAAACTGACTTAGAAGAGCCTTTAACCATGTATCTATAGTACGTTTCCATCTCAGTTGTCAAACACATCGAGAGAGAGAGAGAGAGAGAGAATAGCATTCCCTATGCTATATACACAAATCAAATGTAAAATTTGAGGATATTATATAAGTCAAAAGTTCCTTGACCATATAGAAGGCCAAAAACAGAATACTTTTATACAGGTCATGTTAATCCAAGGTGACTTATATTCTCATATTTTATAACAAGGGGTATAGTATGTGACATATTGCATCACTAAACACTGATGATAACATTACAAAGCACAGTTTCTAAGGATATATTTAAACAGGATAATTATGGCGCTTGTGAATTATATGTTTGATTATGTGTAGGTGTGCAGAAAACCGGGCTGTCCGGGTCAAAACCGGACACGTGGCTACCCTACTTAGGCTACAATATCAGAGGTAAAATCCATGTACCGTCATAAGCCCCACTAGTTTAACACAGGGCTCAAGAAAAAAGATTTTATTATCTTGAAAGATCCCTCAAGCAAAGGAGGATGAGAAGATTTAATTTATAAGAGCATGTGGAAGAGCAGTGCAAGATTATATCAAGACTTCTTAGTCCACCCTACAAAGCATCATGACTAATCAAAAGGACTGCTTGCTACACTGCTATGGGTTCATACCATTTAAAGGGGGTCTCTAGCTTCTGAATAAAAATTTGTTAAAGAGCCCTAAGTGTTACTTTCTTTATTGACATCACGTGTGCAAGGAATTGTGGGATATGGAGGATGCAGGCTGAAGGCAGTAAACTACTGTTACATTTTCTCAAAGTAGTTAGACAGATCAGCAGGAGAAACGGGGGGTTGGCTTACGTAACTGTTCCAATCTACATTATTACATTAAAGGAGAATGCAAGTCAAAATTTAAAAAGCATACTGCCCAATAGTCCTCCTATTGTTTAGTAAAAACGCCACACTTTTGTCTCACCTAATCAAATATTTACAGTCACACTTACTTCACATTTTCTAGAACAGGCAGCCATCTCTAAAAAGGTATTCTCCCTTCCTTTCCCTCCTTGCTTCATACTGCACATGTGTTTCATTCCCTCCCCCGCCCCCTCCCCTCTGCCAGATCCGCTTCTGATTGGCTGGTGGGCATGTGTAGCTCAGAACAGGAGACAGGATCAAGTTACACACATGCTCAGAGAATAGGAAGGCTGCCGCTGGCAGCCTACAGGAAGAACAGAGAGATTTCAGTGATGTCACTGTAGTCTTCACACTGCTGTAGGCTGTAGGAATTTAGATATGCAGTAAGTACTTAAAAAGAATGCCTTTAGACTTACTTTTAATTTATATTAACCTTTCATTGTCCTTTAAAATCAGAAAATGGCTGCATATTTTTTAACTGATTTATATTGCAAAGATGCTTGAAATTATGTTTACTTTTCAAAAAGCTGTATATAATTTATTACACATTTCATAAGAACAACTGTCTGGATATAGGCACCCCTAGTGACTCTAGTCACTTATCTACTACCCTAAGCTATTGCTTTTCTTTAAGGGCTTGTACTCACAAGCGTTCCTTCCTGTGTTGGGCGTTTATATGCACCTGTGTGAGTACAGGCACATTGGGAAAAACAGAATGCGTTCCTCATTGCCATCCACTGCTGTGGAACACGCAGAGGAGGAATGCAGGAAGGAACGCTTATGAATACAAGCCCTAAAAAAAATGCAAAAGCCCGGAGTATTCCATCATTGTTTTCTCTTCTCTCACTTGTCCCCTGTACCAATTCTATGAGGGAACATGTGGACTACAAAAAAAGCTAGGGAAAAGGGTAGCTCTGCGCATGTGTTTGCCCAAGCCCAACACGGGACACGTGGAAGACTGGAACCAGAGCATTTATTAAAAATTAAATGCAGTTCCATAAAAGGGAGACTGTTATATGAAGAAGTATCCCTTTTAAGGGGATGTTTAAAGTCCGACCAAAGTAGTAAAACTGCAAAAGAAGAAGTTTTTTTTTTTTTTTCATTATAAATGAAGTCTTTGAATTTTATAAACAATTAAACCATGCTTTGGGCTTCCACCTACAACATGTAAATTTAGAAATCTTCTATAAAGAGAGCATGGCAGCAAAAACTACTGTGCATGTCTGGTCTTTATGTTACTGTCTGGCTGCCAAAAGGATCAATGATGTGCAAGCAAATGAGGGCATAAACAGTAGCACATAATGCTGTGCTGTCCTTACAGAGGATTGTTACCTGCTGCCAATCTCTACATCTGCATTTAGGGTAAGAACAAATTTAAACTGCTGATACAATTGGAGAAGGTGCTTCTTTTGCAAAGCAGTACATACTTTTGTAAACTTTGCAAAAGGTGAACATCACCATTAAGGCAAACTAAAGTATAAGGTTCATTGTATGCAAGAAACACCCCTGCCCTACATGGGTACCTGTATTTAGTACATGAGTAACAGTTCAAAACTGAATGGCAAAGCAGCCACACCCCAAGATATCAGAATAAATTATACTTATCAACTAAGAAGAAAGCTTTCCCAGGTAAACAATATGAGAGCTCTGTTTCCCTATAGATTGCTAAATATTAAGACATATCAATGAAGGAAACAAAAAAAAGGATATGATATGTAGCAAAAAGAAATGTAATTCTTTACTACCTAATCAGAATATATGCGTAAGCAAAATCCAAAAGACAATAGAGTAGGTTTGGCCAATGAACACAATTTAGTTATGTGAAAATGTGGATGATAGAGTATCCAATTTAAAGCTAAATAGAGAGAAGCATGCAAAAGATAATTTTTTCAATTCAGCAAGCAGTCCCAGCCCAGATAGTGTCAGGCAAGAGAGAGGTTTTGGCAAATAAATGTTTTTAAAAAAAAAAAAAAAAACACAACTGCGTCACAAACCAAACCACAGCCCCCCCTCCCCTGAGATACTTCCTTCTTCCACATGTTACTACACTGAATGTTGCTAATCTTATCAGGCAGACAAGGAACTACAAACCAAACAACTCTAAGAAGAAATAGTGAGAATCATTAATCTATGAATAAATATAACTTTAACACTGTTACATGGGTACATATATTTAACAAATAAAAAAAAAGGCAAAGCTGTTACAATGGCACAGCTCTGAAAGATGTCCTTTTAACATCCACAGATAGAAAGAAATCTATTATTTCAAGAGCATACCTCTCAGACTGATCTCTTTTTCTGAAACACTTGTAAAGCTCCGACACTTATTCGAGATAGTTATAATGGAAAGGGGCGATCAAATGTTAAATGAAATCAATGTATGCATTATTCTGCTACACAACAAAAAAAACATAAAGGGCAATATTTAAAACTATGTTACCAAACACAGATCCCCTTCAAGAGCAAATCCCTTATCTGGAACAGTGGATAAAGGTGTACTGTAGGCCAAGTGAGGACAAGACAGTGCACAGGAGCAGCTCAGTCACCACTCAATAAAAGGGACTGCATGTAGGCATGGGCTTCCAGCCAATGGCTTCCCAGCTGTTGCTGTATAACAGTTCTGCAAAGCCCTGAGGACTTGCTGTTCAACAATAACTGTTGATCATTGATTATGGGCATGGCAGCTGAAAATGGTACATGATGTTCACTGCTTTAAAAAGACAGCATCATTTTATTATTGACAATGTTCTAGACATTTTTGCATTTTCTCAGACAAATCACTGACAAATATAATTATATACTTCTTTCATAAAAGTGTATCTTTTAATACTTTTTAGCAGTAGTGCAGCAACTTTTTATGGTTTTCTAGTAGGAGAAGTAAACAAAAGGCCCAGAGAGCACTATTCACATGCAAATGGTACAATGCTGCATCTTCATAACATGCCACAAGACATTCTGCTATAGTGGGAAATCTGTAAAAATGGGTTCAGTGTACTCATCAAAACTCAAACCGATTCCAATAGAGCAACACACCACACTATTGTGCTGAATAACTTTTTGTTTAATAAATGTATGAAGGCATTTGATTGTATTAAAGAAAATCAGGTTTTGATGTAACCAGATTGTACTGGCCAGGAAAAGAGCAGAATGAAACATGATTATGCATCTTTCATATTCAAGAGGAAAAATACTATGCACAGACACTATCTCCCAGCATTATTAATAAAAGTGGTTTGCTGGGGATGCAGATAACATTATTATATTTGCTGAAAAGAAAGGGTGTCCAGAATAAATGACTTCTGGACTCTTGTTCTATACCTTTTTGTTTAAATTTGTTTATGTGTGCATTCAGCAACATGATTTCAGAACAGGCTCATACAAAGTAAATATTTACATGTATAATTAGCCAAATCATGATCTGCAAAATCAATATCTTCAGCTAGACACTATAGATCTTTTCACTGTTATCAAGAAAACAAACATGATTTACAAATGTAGTGTTGCCCAAAAGCCCATGCTACCTATGTAAAGTATAACCTCCTGCCCCAGCCACCCTCTAAGAACTGGTAGCTGATGCAAATACAACAAAATGTTTATGCATTTCGAGAAAGCTCAAAAATATATTTCTATCATTTTTCCCACCTCCCAAATTAACAAAAAAATGATTGGATATTATATGGTGTTCACAAGAGCTCTTAAAATAAGAATGTGTAAGGAAAAATACATTGTGGGAGATATTTACATACTGTGTTTAGCACTCTGGCACTTAGAAACTGCAAACAACAATAGGCAAGACTTCAACTAAAAGCATGAGAAAAGATGATCTAGTAGTCTAGACAGTCCCCAACACATTTTTATTTTCTAAATATCTGTAATAAAATACTATAAAAACATAGCAGCCAATTATTGTGATTTATATTTAAATCAAAAACAATGCCTTTATAAAACAAAAAAAAAATCTACATCTCAAATAAAATAAAGTCAACTGAAAAGTACAGTATGTTCAAGCTAATACTAACTTAAAAAGAAACAAGTTCTGTGAGAAGAAGTTCTCTGCAGGACACACTTCAACACTGCCAGGTTTCCCTCTCAATACACTAGACCAGTGTTTCTTAACCTTTTTTGGACGAGACCCTAATTAAGTCTGCACAACTGCTTCGCGATCCAAAATGTTATGCTTGGGGCTTTAGCATATTGTTTCCTGCTTATTTCTCTTCAACAGTTCATAGCAATGGTCAGGCTGGCAGATATTTTCACCATAAAGTTAGGCTTTATTATGTATACACGTGCCGTGCTTACCATACGAAAACAATGTAACAGAGTGTATAATTTTAAGAACAATGTTTGTTCCTTGTTGAAATTCGCTCAAACTGCACACAATAAATATCCCTCAGAGGAAATGGTAAACTTTTGTGTATTGCAACCAGTAAATTTCATAAAAAGTGGGATAAAACAAGTCAGAACACCCTCTTTCACACATTAATAAAACCCATCACCAGCACCCTCAAAAATAATAGCACTATATCAGCATTAGACAGCAAGCTACTATAAAAATGCATATTTAAGAAATGGACTACATTTTATAATTGTACTTGCTTTCCAATTGTGCAATCATAATGGGACAATAAAATGCTGAATATCCCTCAGGCATGTGCACCTCTGCATTATGTACCACTTACACCACCCAGAATGCAAGTCTTAGTCTTTTTTCTTTCTATGTTCGCCTTTGAGTAAAAGCATTGAATTCTGGATTTCCTATGGAAAGCACCTGGTTGCATTCTGACCTTCCCCTCGCTTGCAATGTCCATGTTCCTGACTAAGCCACCTGTGTCTGATTGTGGGAGTGGGGCTGTCTAAGATCAGTGATCTTCTTCAGTGATCTTAAGGGTGAATTCTTTAATCTACATGCTACACACATACAATAGGCAAGTGATCCTCTAGCTATCCTAGTAGGGGGTGCTGATGCTGTGGTTCATGTGGGGGGGGGGGGGGGGTAGCTGATGAAGCCTTGCCTGATCAGAACACAGTGCTGGTGCAGTAAGAGTTCAGAATGGGTGTGGAATCCTTAGTGCAATAAGGGGAGTTACATAGAGAGAGTTAGACTGGTTTAGAGGAGCTGGTTTCACAGAGGGACAGGTGAGCGGGGGTTCACACAAAGGAGCCTAGGGGTGGTATTGGGTAGGGGCTGGTTTCATAGAGGGAGCCTTGTTTAGTTTTCGGGGTGTGTGGGGTGACATGTCATACTATCATGTTTTCCTCTCAAATTGGAAGAACTAATTATTTTTGGCAGTTTAGAAATTTTCAATTTTTAAATAAACATAGAGAATTATCTTATATCAAAAGGGGGAGGGTTCCCTTTAAAAGATAAACAAATGCTCCTGTTTAATATTCTGTGATTCTGTTCATGAGCATATGTATTTATATGGACTCGAAGATTACTAAAGCTCACACTGAGGGAGAAAACTTGTTATGAATATTTGCACAGTTAAAAATAAAATACTAAAGACTTAAACATTCCAAGAAATTCATTGCAGCATCCCTTACATAATATTCTTTGAAATGAAACATGGGGTCATGATTTCAGGCACTTTTTTTTTAGCATGAAACAAGCAAAGCTGCTGCTAAGGCAAACAATATAGAAACTTGCATTATCAGCACAAAGAGAAAGCACAAAATGAAAAAGCTTATCATTAATCAACATCTTTAAGAAGAACTTTTGGTACCTCATTATATTTAAAGAAATACTAAAATACTGAATTCTTAAGAGGAAGCAGGAAATGGTAGCTCTGACTGCAAAACATAAACCTATACAACCAAAAAAACCATATGCAACTTAAGGTGGTCATACACAAGCTGATAAAAGCTTCCAACTTTTCGGATTCAGCCGCAGCTTAATGGCCCATGTATGACGCAGCTGATGGGCCAATGAACCATATTTGTCCATAAAATATGCACATATCAATTTGGCAGGTTTGATTTTCCAGTCAGATTGAGGACCGCAGCTGCATGTTGATGCGGTCCTTAAAATGATAAAGACACAAAAAAACTACTTTTTAAAATATGAATCTACATAAAAAGTTAGCTATAGGTCAGTTGACCAACCTTTACGAATAGGGCTGCTTCTGTAAGTAATTGTTATAGCGTCTAAAGCTAACTGAATACTACTGCACAAATGGCAGCCACCTCATAGTGGAACATGGGGGGGACTAGAGAAGTAATGTCAAAGCATTGGGCAAATACTTTTATAGCAAAATTATAAGCAGCATGCAAAGACATTGTTATGATAGATGTAAAAAAAAAAAAAAAAAAAAAGGTTTAATTTCTGGGATCTTTTTAAACTGACACCCTTCATAGTGGCAGTTAAAATGCGATAACTGGCTCAAGGGCAAAATGATCAGATCAGTCTGATAATGCCCACATCCAGTATCTTGCCAAACAAAGAGATCTTTTTATTATGGCCAGCTTAAGAGAATTATGCCATCTTTGGGCAATTAACAAGACATCAGTAAAATGTTACTAATATGCATCTGGGCTGTGTGGGACAAGTATAAATGTTGAAGAACAAAATACAATCAAAAGGTTAGGCACTAGGTAAAACACTCCATTCAAAACCCCTGAGATAATAAAATTAGAAATGCTTTTCCTTTTCAAACAAATATATTAATAATTAAAGAATACAATAACTATACAACACAACTTTCAAGAAATGGAAACAGAAAAGGAAAATACAAAAAAAATGGAGTATGACAAGTAAATTCAGTTAGGGTGAATAAAATAAAACAGAAAAAAAAAGAGCTAAGAATGAAGTTATTTTAATACAAAAGTAGAATCAACAGACTTTATTGGTGAAATGATTTTATCTGCTGTCACAATCTGTTTCCATATGTGAACTGATGACAAACCACATCGGGAGGAATGTACTTTATTGTGACATCAGGTTCAGTGTGATCTCTGTTCACTTCCTCTGAGGTTTCAATCACATTTATTTTAACTGAGCTTAAAGAAGTTGTAAACCCCCCAAAAAAAGTCTACTTACTATTTTCCCCATATACATTACGTAAAAATTTTCAATTGCTTTACAATTATTTCTAACAGTATCTCCTGTTGAGATCCTTTTTTTTTTTTATTCTCTGACCAGTGAAGAAGCATGCAAGGCTGATATCTGCTACACTGTTTCAAGGGACCAAAAAATACTGATTTTGACTGCAATTACATTAATAATGTTAAAACAACAAAAATATTTAATGAATGTATGCTGGTAAGTTGCTTAAAGGTATATCTTCTCATATAAGCAAAATTTTATTTTTGGGTTTACATCCCCTTTAAACCTCTGCCAGCAAAGCAAAATATATTGCAGCTCCAACACTCAAATATATTCCTCTATGTTAGAAGAATGCAATACAAAGCTTATCATTTATTGCTAGATAATAAATAATTAAGCATTACATGGGAACATTTTTGTATACCAATGACAATATTAACCATCATCTGATATAAACATATTACACAAAGAGTCAGTAAAAAGACATATGAAATAAAGGTTCACTTAAAAACACAGAAAAACAAATAGCAAACTAATGTTTAACAGTAACAACAATAAAAGGCTAACAAGCAAGATAGTACACTGCAGTCTAAAGCAGCTATTTGTGTGTCTCAAGCAGCCAAAAACTGTTTTTGCATAATGAAAAAAAAAATGTAATCCTAAGCAGCTTTCCAATAAAAAAGGTATGAAACCTATTATCCAGAATCTTTCTGTATTACCTTAAATCTGCTAAAAAATCATTTAAAATCATTTAAACATTAAATAACCCCAATAGGATTGTTTTGCCACCAATAAGGATTAATTATATCTTAGTTGGTATCAAGTATAAGGTATTATTTTATAATTACAGAGGAAAAATGAAATATTTTTTAAAAATGTGAATTTATTCCTTAAAATGGAATCTATGGGAAATGGTCTTGCCATAATTCGGGAACTTTCCGGATAATGGGTCCCATACCTGTACTTTCAAAATAGCTTTAAAGTTATTTGTAAAGCAGTATCATCAAAGCTTTATAGTCATGGTCTGTGCTACTGTCTATGGCTAGTGAAATAATGCAGCACAAGTTGTTAATTAGCCCTGAGGAGGAGAAACTTTTGCTACACTGTATCAAGAGTCAGAACTAGAAAACAGGAAGGGCTAGTCAAATACTGCTTTCAAGTGCAACCATATTTTCAAGTAACTTTAAAACAACTGAAAATGTGTAATTAAAATATAATTGCAAACAGTTTTTGCCAATGTGTGCCAATGTTTTGGACTATTGCCATGTGCACACTGCCAAGCAAATTATGAATCAATAAAGCAAATGTTAGTCCCACACAGCATATACAATACAGGGATCTGCAACCTGTGGCATTCCAGCTGTTGTGAACTTGAACCCCCAGCATCTTCTGCTACTTCCAGCTGTCAATCAAAGTAAGTGTAGTTCAACCGCAGCTGGGGGGTGGGGGTCACAAGTCACACATACCCACAGATAATACAAGTTTACAATGTTGATACTATAGAATGAAGTTCATTAAAAAGTGTAAAAGACTGGATTTTTTCTTTTCCCCTTTCCTTCCCCAGTTATAAACTTGCCCACGTTAAATCTACTTTTTATCCCTTCCTTCTTTCCCACTTTCTATAATTTTACTTACCCAAAGATTACATATACTACCAGACAACTGTAAGGATTATATGAAATGACTATTCAGAGAAACAAAATATATGGTAAAGGTGAATCTGTAATACTGTTATTAATGTTGTATAGGTGGAATTGTATATGTAACTGACGTCTTTCTATTTTTCCTTTTGTATATACCCAAAAATGAAAACTTTAATAAAAAACTATTGAAAATAAAAAAAAAAAAGTGTAAAAGAGCCTAATGTTAGTAACACATAAATAACAAAGGACCAAAGCTCGTTGGTTGCTATGCGTTAGGTGCACTTGACAACAACTCTAGCAGTGTTAGTAAAGGAGTCATCTAGACGCATTAAGGTTGCTTGCCAGCAATGGAAGGACCTTACTCACCGTGGGCAAACCCCGGGGAACTTTGCCAGGACGCTTCTTCAACGAGTAAGCATTGGAAACTTGCTGCACTTCCCTGGCTGGCTTTCCAAGTGCGAGACACTTTTAGGAAGAGATTATTTTGATCCCGACCCCTGGCAGCCTCCTTGTAAGCTGTCAAGCCTCCTTCGTACAATATCCCTCAGCCCCTGTACCGGGGATTCTCCCTTCTGCCTCACGTAAATATCCCAACACAACCGGTAGCTTACATTTAGTTACAGGGACACAGGGGGGGGAGAGGCAGTCGTGCCGGGCCCGGTGGGTTTTGGGTCTTAAACGGGGCCCGGTTGTGCTGCACTTACTTGGATTACCGGGTCCCCTGCTGTCAGTGACAAAATGAGCAGTACAGAAAGCTGTAGGGGAAGGGATATACAGGAACCCAGCTCACGCCCTCCCTTCCAAAGTCTGCAGCTCACTGACAGCAAAGGGCCTAGCTAAACCAAGTAAGAGCACACTACACTAAAGTCCCGATTTTTCGAACAGAGCCCGTAGTCCCGGTTGCGACTTACACCTCCCGCAAAGCTAACACCGAGCTTCTTGCCTCCTGTCTTACAGAAAATCCCGACGCCACAAGTCTCATCACGCGAGATTGTGGCGTCACGACTACACGTAGTGACGCAACAAGAATCCGCCTGGTGGGTGTAGCGGGTAGAGCCGGCGTATCTCATTATACAATCGAAAGCTGCTACTGTGGCTGTAGGTTCGCTCCCTCCTACTTTTGTTAGAGAACAAAAAATAGAAAAACATACTCTTCTTTCTTCTTGGTTGCTCGCCATGACTTCTGCCACCTCAGCACCCAATATTTTTTGAGAGGTCGTTTAAATTTTGTGCTCAGAGTTCTGCATTATGCTTGGGAACTGAAAAAAATTTTTTTTCTGGTTACTGACAGTACCTGGCTGCAATCAGAGCCTTTGCTTCTAATGTGAGCAGAAGAAAGGGTTGTTTTTTTTTGCAAACTAGGACCAAGTAAAAGCCTTTTTAGAGTTTTTTTTAAATTTCTTTGAGGGTCACAGTATTTTTCTCCAAACAAGTGCTAATTTAAGAGTAGATGGGTGAAATTAACCTCTTGCCCAAAATTTTATGTGTGGAGGTTCCTAGTCTGTGTCAACAGAAAGTTCCAGCATTGTTGAAGACATTGTTGTTGGTTTCCCCTGCTTCATGGAGGAGTTAGACCACACTGGCTGTTTCCCTACTTGTGTTAAATATCTCTTAATGGAGAAGGAAAGGCTAATAAAGAGTTCAGTTGTCTCAATAGTGCGCTTAAAGTGGACCTGTCACCCAGACATGAAAATCTGTATAATAAAAATCCTGTTCAAATTAAACATGAAACCCAAATTCATTTTTATATTAACACATCCAAACCCATTATAAAGGCATTTAAAAATCACAGCTGTCAATCATATATTGCTTGCCCCGCCTCTATGCCTTAGGCATAGAGGCGGGGCAGACAATAACTTTAGCTTTCCATTCAGCACTTCCTAGATATCACTGCACATCTAACGTTCCCCCTCCCTCCTCCTCATCTGATTGTTTAGCCAGTACAAGGGCATGGGTATCAGGCCCCCCATTCTGGCACAGAAACAAGATTTTGGCATGATACACAGCTTGCCTTCATAACAGTGTCCACAAAATGGTGCCTTCCTGCTTGCTTTGATTGAGCAATTCCAAGACGGAAGGAAACAAGATTTATATTATTTATATAGCGTAAGTAAAGTTTATTTTGCTCAACTAACAATATAGAAAATAATTTGGACTTATTTTTTAGGGTGACAGGTCCGCTTTAAATTAAGTCTCCCCATATTTCACCTGTTCAGATGAACAGAAGCCAAACAGGTAGAAAAAACGCTGAGCTCTGTAAAGAGAGTTCCCATAATGCCTCGCTCCTGCACCGAGACCCAGACCAGTGTACATTCTCAGTTAGTAAGACTATGAGGAAGTTTCCTGCTGATTGGCTCAGATTCACATTCCTAAGTGGGGGAGGGAGTTGTTAGCATTCTTGAGGGAGGGGGCAGCAGGAAAGAGGAGAGAGCTGCATGTCTCAGGCACAGAAAAACAGACACAACAAATCTTTTGACAGAGAACTCAGTGCAGCGTTTCTGTGAGTGCGTATGGCTGTATTTACATAGACCTTTCTGATAAAGTTTATTTAGTTTTTACCTTTCTTTCTCCTTTAACGTAATACTGGAAGTGCTCCAACGATCCTTTTCTACTGCACTGAAGGGGCTGTGGCATTCACCCTGGCATGCAATTGCTTTCGCAAACCTCCTGCCTCTTCCTTTCCAGAGCTAAGGGCACTCAGGCCCACCAATATATACTGCTGCATATACAGCTGTCTGTGTGACCGTCAAAATTGTCTGGCTACTCCCACTAGCTCTTTTATTTTCATTTCCAGGGTGGAATGCCGGTACCTATTGACCAGTACACAATGTGATTTAGGGAGGAAGTTGGGTGGGCTGATCAAGTAAGGTCTGTGTACAGTGCAGCCTGTTCTTTGTTTCCTTGGAGATGTAAAGTGCATCACAAAATATAAGTCAATGGAGGGCACTCAAACACCTCTATCACAAATTGAAGCATTCAGACTTGGTGCAATTAAAGCCCCAAAACAATACCCCCATATAGAGTATTAAAGACAGCGTACTTTATGCAAATAAGGGCTTGCACACAAATAATCACTAGCACTGTGATAATATAAAAATAATTGTCTTTTATGTAAGATTTGCAAAAAAGATAACATAAATGTATTTTAATACAATTCCATCAATTTCACATAGTTATAAAAAGACAGTACATACCACACAAATGTGCAAACAGAAAAAAGAACACACAAGTTAGCGGATACACTTGCCAGAGATGAGAATTACCCCAGCATTTCAGCAAATAAAGCCTTTCTCAAGGAGAATAATCTTTTTTGCAAATCTTACATGAAAGACAATTATTTTTATACAGTATTACCACAGTGCTAGTGATTATTTGTGTGCAAGGCCTTATTTGCATGATGTAAAGTGCATCAGTGACAATGGCGACAACTGCTGAAGCAGTTAGAAAATTAGCACGCAGGTGTTGGGACCGTGGGTACCATGTACCCCCAAAATTTTATCTTTATTTTACTGGAATGTTTCTGCTTGTGTTCCTCAGATGGTAATATCCCAGTACTGCCCACTGTTACTGATGCTTGCTATATATGTGCTGCACTAGGACTTTCCAAGAGTGAGTTATAGTCTGCTGCAGCACAAGTATTGAACTGAAGGAAAACACTCAGGGGAGTCCACATATAATATCTAGCAAGGGTCATTTCCTGCAAGTTGGTACACCTGGAAACTCATATAATACCATCTGCAGCAAATGTTGACTTGTAAATACTGCTAAAGACTCACATTACAGTCAAAAATACTGTACCAGAATGATCTAAGAAATTGGGGATGGGGAATTGAGGAATGCAAAAGATGGAGATTATAGGGGTCATTTATGATTGCAAGTGTAGTGAGCAAAGTGCAAGTATTATTGCCATGATTTTCTCCCATGTGAGCTGATCTTACAGTGTATGGCCACTTTTAGACACTTCTGTCAGAACAGAGCTACTACTAGCTTGGCATGTCATAAGGCCACAGCCCTCAGCAGCAAACATGTGCAGAGGGGAAATAAGGGAATGGAGTCAGGCTGGGCTGGGTGCTGATGAAGCAGAATTTGCACATATAACAGTAAAGCAGCATTATTGTAAAGCAGTATTGTTTATATCCACATATACACAGCACTTCAGCCTCTCTTGCATTTGGGTTTTATGCTGCTCACCAGCAGACTTAGAACAGCTTCCAGTCACCCTCCTGCAATTTACACACGCAGATACAAATCTTAATTCAATAGACAGATACAGGTATAACCAAAGAGTCTATAAAGAGACGTGCTCCATACCAGTGACACATCAGTTGCAGCAATATTACAGACCTCTGCACAGGCAACTGTGTGTGTACAGGCACATAGATTTCTGTATGTTGGAGAGAAACCTCTCTATGTCTTTTTTTTTTATATATATATTCTTTATTTTCATTTTTCAAATAGTAACACATAAACAGGGTGATACACATAAAGGGAAAGAGGGATAGGGATATCAGTGGTCCGTTACAGTTACATTGTTTTGCTAATTTACTGTAGTTAGGACCATGTACACTAATAAGTAGTAATATATTGACTGTTATGCTGTTATTTAGTTCAGCATTATATTCTAGCAAAGATGCATACAGTATATTGTGTTATGGCATGTGAAAATACAGACTGTTTTTGTGTTCCCATTATCTTTTCAGGTCAGGCCTGAGTCTGGATTGGGCTGCTGGTTGCTAGTAATTAACTGTATTCTGGGGATTCTTTATAAAGAATCCCTGTTGTCCATACTTTGGCAAAATTTTCACGTGCTTTAGTGGTATGTGCCAGCATTTCTTCCGTTCTCATTATGTAGTTGAGCTCAATCGCCAAGTCTCCAATTGTTGGGGGCCTGGTGTTTTTCCAGAGTCTGGGTATAACTGTTCTTGCTGCCGTTAGCGAAAAGGCAAGGAGCCCCTTTTGCTTAATAGAGATTTGCATGTTGGCTGGGGGTAGTGTTAGGGCTGGGTCGGGTTGGAGATCAAGGCATATAATTGGAGATGGTTTGGACTACCAAAACCCAGAATGGTTGTAAGTTGGGACACTCCCACCATATGTGTTTCATATCGCCCCTTTGAGTGTTACATCGCTAGCACTTGTCTGACACATTTGGAAACATGGTATGTAAGGTGGCCGGGCATTTGTACCATCTAGATAAAATTTTGTAATTCGTTTCCTGCACTTTGCAGGCTGTTACCATTGTTTGTGTTAAAGCGAAGCAGTCTTCCCATTCCTTTTCTGGGAAGGTATAGTTAAGATCGCCTTCCCAGTGTTGTATAAAATGAGGCAGCTGTTTGTACTTTAGTTCTAGTAAGATAGCATAGATTTGGGAGATGGTATGAAGTGGGGTATCCCTGGCCAAGCATCAGTCATCAAAGGGGGTTGTGTCCCCGAGCAGCTTTTCTCTCTCCAGGTGGGTTTGTAACCAGTGCGTTAATTGGTGGTAAGCAAGTTTTTGTGAGAAACTCTGTGTTGGGGTTTGCAGGATTTTATCTAATGGGAGTAGTCCCGTGGGGGTCGGTACCTGCAGAAAGGGTAGATTCTCAGTCTTCCTTCTAGAAAGGAAGCCTTGGCTGAGGAGTCCTGGGGGGAAAGCAGGGTTTCCTCTTAGAGGTGTCATGGGTCCATATCTATAAGAAAGTGGGTAGTGTCTGATCAGATTATCCCAGGTCATGAGTGTATATTTTAATATTATTGGATGGGTATTGGTATGTTGTCTCTCTCGTGGGTTTATCCAAGGTGTAGCTGAGATGGGTGTACGGGTCAGGTATTGTTCTATTTGGATCCAATCTTTTTGGTGCGTGTGGTGGAAGGTATCTATGACCCGATTGCAAACGGCCAGTATGTTTGTAAGTCAGGCAGGCCAGTGCCTCCTATGTTCTAAATAATATTTGTTTCCTTAGGTGGGGATGTTTATGTCCTCAAACAAATTGGGTGAGTATTTGATTAACTATTTGGAAGAAACTTGGCTTAGGTGGTGTGGGGATGGTTTGAAAGAGATATAGAAATTTTGGTAAGATTGCCATTTTTTTTTTTTTTAAAGGTTTTTATTTTGCATTTTCAAACAAACAAAAATAAAACAAAGGAAAAACAGATAAAATAAAGTAACTTGGCACTTACATCATCATTAAGTACAATCATTTACGTTATATACTTAGTGACAGTTTTAAGATCGATCTCCATGTGGTATCAACTTGTCAAAGTACACCAGGGGTTATGTGTGGATTAATCGTCCGGTATAGATATACTGGGGTTGGCATCTAGCCAGGGTTCTCATATTTTCTCAAATTTCCCAGGTGTGCCCCGGGCATTGTATGTGTCAGGAATCGGCGACGCTCCCTACCTGGCGTGCGGCGGCTTCCTTCCTCCCGGCGCGGCGAATCCAAGATGGCGGCGCCCAGGGCTCCACGTGGGCGCAAGGACGCCGGCGCGATGACGTCACGCGCTATGGCGCCAAATTCAAACTTAAAAGAACGCCAGTGACCCAGGTTCAATGCCCGAGTATAGCTCAATATTCCTATTGTGTTCCTGGGTTCCTAATTGTCTGCTTGCTTTCCTGTTGCTGTTCCTTTGCCTGTTCCTGACCTTGAACCTTGCTGCCTGCCTCAAGTGACCTTTGCCTGGACCCGACCTCTCTATTGGATTATCCCGCATCTGTACTTCGCTTGGACTCGCTGGAAGCGGACTTCCTCCTTGATCCTGACTTCACCCTCCCCGTGGGTGCCGAAGGCCCCCGCTGACATTATACTCGGGCCATGGATCCCGAGGAAGCGGTACTGGACGTCGGAAGAGCCCTTCGCGGGCTGGCGTCCCGTATGGAGGCGTATGAATCCCAGCAAGTCAGAATTGGGCAAGTACTTGATTCCATCTTGTCCCGTTTGCCCGCTACTCCCGCTGTCGCGGAAATTCCTCCTGCTGCGGTGGTTCCTCTGCCAGCGATGCCGCCAGCTCGTGAGCCACGAATACCTCCTCCTCCGCGCTACAGTGGCAATCCGCAGGCCTGCAGGGGATTCGTGACTCAATGCCAGATTCAGTTTGAATTCCAACCTTCCCAATTCTCCTGTGAGCGAGCGAAGGTGGGTTACGTTATGTCTCGTCTGGAGGGCAAACCACTGGAATGGGCAACTTCTCTCTGGGAGAGTCAGTCACCCCTGACATTTGATGTGAAGGAATTTCTACAGATGTTCAGAACCATCTTTGATGCCCCTGGTCGGGTCGCTACTGCCTCTTCACGCCTGCTGCAGATCCGCCAGGGCAGTCTCGGTGCCAGTGAGTATGCCATAGACTTTAGAACCCTCATGGCGGAAACTTCATGGAATGAGGAGGCTTATAAGGCAGTCTTCTACCAAGGCCTATCGTCCCGTCTGAAGGATGACCTGGTATCCAGAGATCTACCTGACTCCCTTGAAGATTTGATTGCTCTCGCTATTAAGGTGGACACTCGCCTGAAAGAACATCAGGCTGATAAAGAGCGGAATAAAAAGTCTCATCCAGTCCTGGCTCCGCGCTTCCAGAACCCTATGATACCCCCATCTTCTCCGCAGTTTACCACTTCCCCTTCGGAGGAACCCATGCAACTTGGGAAAGCTCGACTGTCTGCACAAGAGAAGCTTCGGAGACGCCTTTCCGGCCTATGTCTATACTGCGGCGGACAATCCCACTTAGCGGTTTCCTGCCCTGTCAAGCCGGGGAATACTCCTGCCTCAAGTAAGACTGTTGTTTCTTTTGCTGGTAGTATTGTTCCTAAGTCAGCGGAACAATCTCACCAATTTCATGTTCCTGTGCAGATCCGGCTGTCCTCCCAGACAATTCCAGTCTCAGCCTTCCTTGATTCCGGAGCTGCAGGAAACTTTATGGACTGGGCATTCGCAAAAAAGGTTGGCATTCCTCTCTTTCCAGTGACTCCTCCTATTCGGGTCTTTGCCATTGATGACAGACCCCTCTCCACGGACACCATCACTTTAACCACCAGTGAACTATCTGTCCAGATTGGAGCACTACATCTGGAAAAGATGTCATTCCTGATCATCCCATGTCCTTCGTCTCCTGTTGTGCTGGGGTTGCCATGGTTACGACTCCATAACCCCTCCATTGACTGGTCATCTGGTCAGATCTCCCGTTGGAGTCAGTACTGCCAAAGACATTGTTTAATTCCTCAGCCACTCCAGCGGGTTATAGTCTCCTCTACGAGTCTTTCAGCTCTGCCCTCCGTCTACAGGGACTTCTCTGATGTTTTTTGCAAAAAGTCAGCAGAGTTTCTTCCCCCGCATCGGCGGTATGACTGCCCTATCGATCTCCTTCCTGGAACTATGCCACCCCGTGGGCGGACCTATCCCTTATCCCCTGCAGAGACGGCTGCCATGAAGGAGTATATCTCCGAGAACCTCCAGCGTGGATTTATCCGTCCTTCTACCTCCCCAGCAGGAGCTGGCTTTTTCTTTGTCGAAAAGAAGGACGGTGGACTCCGCCCCTGTATTGACTACCGGGGTCTCAATAAAATAACTGTTAAGAACAGATACCCGTTACCCCTTATTTCAGAACTTTTTGACCAACTTAAAGGGGCCAAGATTTTCTCTAAGTTGGATCTCCGCGGGGCTTATAATCTCATCAGAATCCGAGAGGGCGATGAGTGGAAGACGGCTTTCAATACCCGTGATGGGCATTACGAGTACCTCGTGATGCCCTTCGGCCTCTGCAACGCTCCAGCCGTCTTCCAAGAGTTCGTTAACGATATTTTTCGGGACCTCCTGGGGAAGTCTGTTGTCTTGTACCTGGATGACATCCTTATCTTCTCTCAAGATTTGGAGACCCATCGCTCCCAAGTCAAAGAAGCCCTTTCTCGCCTTAGAGAAAACTCTCTTTTCGCCAAGTTGGAGAAATGCACCTTCGAAGTACCAAAGATCTCCTTCCTGGGTTACATTATCTCGTCTAAGGGCTTCGAAATGGATCCTGCCAAGGTGTCTGCTATCCAGAAGTGGCCACTTCCCCAGAGTACCAAAGCAATCCAGAGGTTTATAGGATTTGCGAACTATTACCGTCAATTCATTAAAGGCTTTTCTTCCCGCATTTCTCCTATCCTTTCCCTCATCCGCAAAGGAGGGAGACCCAGTTGTTGGCCTCCTGCGGCCCTTGAAGCCTTCCAGTCCCTGAAGGATGCCTTCATTTCGGCCTCAGTTCTTCGACACCCAGAGCCTCACCTACCCTTCTTTATTGAAGTCGACGCCTCTGATGTAGGAGCAGGTGCTATCCTTTCCCAGAGACATTCTGCAGATGGTAAGCTCCATCCATGTGCATACTTCTCCAAGAAGTTTTCCTCTGCCGAGCAGAATTACGACATTGGGAATCGTGAACTCCTGGCTGTCAAACTCGCCCTCGAGGAATGGCGACACCTCTTAGAGGGAGCATCTCATCCGGTCACGATCTACACTGATCATAAGAACCTAGAATTTCTACAGTCTCTCAAAAGACAAAATCCCCGTCAGGCAAGATGGTCTCTTTTCTTCTCCCGCTTCAATTTTGTCCTGACGTATCGTCCTGGGACCAAGAACCGGAAGGCAGATGCCCTGTCTCGAAGTTTCTCCCCAGAGGATCGTCTGCCTATAGAGCCAGAGCCTATCATTTCCCCTTCCAGGATCATTGCCGCTGTGTTGCCCCAATTCGCTGAACAAATTCTGCTTTGCCAGTCGGCTGCTCCTCCAGATACTCCCATAGGGATGGCATTCGTACCTTCTGAGTTACGCCTTCCCATTCTCCAGCAGACTCATAGCTCCAAACAAGCCGGCCATCCTGGTTTTGAAAAAACTCTTGAACTTCTCCGACGCCTAGTTTGGTGGCCGACCATCCGCAAGGATGTCCGAGACTTTGTCGCAGCTTGTACTGTATGTGCCACCACTAAAGCCAGCCACTCTCGACCCTGCGGTCTTCTGCATCCATTGCCAATACCCTCTCGCCCATGGACGCATTTGGGTATGGACTTTATTGTGGAGTTGCCACCCTCCTGTGGTAACACTGTCATTTGGGTAGTGATAGACCGCTTCAGCAAGATGGCACACTTCGTACCCTTGAGGAAACTCCCCTCGTCTGTAGAACTGGCTCATCTCTTCGTACAGCATATCTTTCGTTTGCATGGTTTCCCTGTGGAAATTGTCTCCGATAGGGGGTCTCAGTTTGTGTCCAGATTTTGGCGCTCCTTGTGCAAGTCTCTGGGAGTATCTCTTCAGTTCTCCTCGGCCTATCACCCTCAGACCAATGGGGCAGCAGAGCGTGTAAACCAAGCTCTTGAACAATTTCTGCGAAACCATGTTTCCCTTTGCCAAGACGACTGGTCAGATTTACTCCCTTGGGCAGAATTCGCTCACAACAATGCCAGTCACTCCTCCACTGGAAGATCTCCTTTCTTGTCGGTGTATGGTCAACATCCTTTGGCCTTCCCTCAAGATTTTCTCCTCTCCGAAGTTCCCGCTGCAGATGACCTGGCGGCTCACATGTCTGTTATCTGGGCTGCCACCAAGTCTAATTTGGAGAAAAGTTCCCTGGTACACAAGACCTTCGCTGATCGTCGGAGAAAGCCTTCCCCTCCATACAAGGTTGGTGAAAAAGTCTGGCTTTCTTCCAAGAACATCCGCTTGAAGGTACCATCTCCGAAACTGGGTCCCAAGTTCCTGGGTCCCTTCTCCATCTCTGAGGTGATCAATCCCGTGGCAGTCCGGCTACAACTTCCCCCAGAGATGCGGATTCCTAGCGTGTTCCACGTCTCCTTGTTGAAACCAGTGGTGCTCAATCACTTCTCTTCTGCTCAGTCCCCTCCTTCTGCCGTCCTCGTGGATGGTCAGCAAGAGTACGAAGTTGAGAAGATTCTAGATTCTAGGCTTTCCAGGGGATCGCTTCAATACCTCGTCCAATGGAAGGGATTCGGCCCTGAGGAATGCTCCTGGGAGAAAGACTCTGATGTACATGCTCCTCGTCTTGTGAAGGCGTTCCATGGTCAATTTCCTCAGAAGCCTCGGTCTAGTGGTCCAGTGGCCCCCCGTGGGGGGGGGGGGTACTGTCAGGAATCGGCGACGCTCCCTACCTGGCGTGCGGCGGCTTCCTTCCTCCCGGCGCGGCGAATCCAAGATGGCGGCGCCCAGGGCTCCACGTGGGCGCAAGGACGCCGGCGCGATGACGTCACGCGCTATGGCGCCAAATTCAAACTTAAAAGAACGCCAGTGACCCAGGTTCAATGCCCGAGTATAGCTCAATATTCCTATTGTGTTCCTGGGTTCCTAATTGTCTGCTTGCTTTCCTGTTGCTGTTCCTTTGCCTGTTCCTGACCTTGAACCTTGCTGCCTGCCTCAAGTGACCTTTGCCTGGACCCGACCTCTCTATTGGATTATCCCGCATCTGTACTTCGCTCGGACTCGCTGGAAGCGGCCTTCCTCCTTGATCCTGACTTCACCCTCCCCGTGGGTGCCGAAGGCCCCCGCTGACAGTATGTCAGTTTGATCAGCGGTAGTGTCCCATTTATTAGTTCTATCCATTGTTGAATTGTGGGAAGAATGGGGCTCATCCACTTCATTATTACTACCTTTTTTGCATAGAACACAAGGGAGCGTAGTAATGCTCTAGATTTTTGAAGGGGTACTAATTCGTCTATTATTCCTAACAAACATACTTCGGGGGACCTGATGCCAGGAAGGGACAGGTGTTCCTCTATATAGTGAGTGACTTCTGTCCAGTATGTTAATACTTTGGGACAGTCCCAGATTAAGTGGAGGAAACCTACTTCTGCAATATTACATTTCACACATTTGGATCTTTTTAATTTCCCCATGGCCTTGAGTTTCAGAGGGGTAATGTATATTTGGTGAATCATCTTAAATTGGATCATTCTATCTCTGAGTGATATTAGGAAGTTGTATAAGTTATCAGTTGTTTCATCCCATTGATTCTCATCCAGGGATGCGAACATTTTCCAGCCATTTACGTTTGGCCTTATCAAATGCAGCCGGGTGTGAGGTCTGGATTATGCTATACAGTTGAGAGACTAGTTTGGTGGGGTCTAAAGCCCAGAGTCTAGCTTCCCATGACAGTAATGTGGGTGAGAAATGGTAGGTCCCAAACTGGGAAAGAAAGGCATGTCTCAGTTGAAGATAACGGAAAAACTGAATATTTGGCCCATTGAGTTTGACTTTCAGTTGATCATCTAGATGTCTGATTCCTAACTGAGGCCAATATTGGAAATTGACTAAGCATCTCATATGTGGTAGGTTAAGTTTCTCCATAGGGCGCTTTGCCTGATAATTGAGAAAGAGGGGTACGGACCTTAGCTTGCAGCTTTACCCAGACTTTCCTAGGAGTGGTAAGTACCTCGGGCAAAAGGGTAAGATCAGCCTGTCGTCTATATGGCAGGTTGCGTATTGGCCTCTAAGGAGCCCATAATTGCCGCATGCAGTGCAGTCAATGAGTTGCTGCAGTCAGGATTAAACCAGTTATGTATATAGGATAGTTGGGCTGCAAAGTAGTAATTTTGTAAGTGGGGTAGAGCAAGCCCCCCTTTTTCTTTTGAAGCCGTGAGTGTAAGCCATGATATTATTGGGGCTTTGTTGGCCCAAATGAACAAAATTAATTCACTGTTTAGTTTTTTAAAGAACTGGTAAGATCACCATTTTAATTAGATTTATTCTTCCAAACCATGAAAGTCTGGGTTGGTCTATGTTTTTAGGTCATTCTTGATCTGTGGGAGTAATTTTTGGTAGTTGATTTGGGAAGCTGAGGAGATGTCTTTTGGTATGAGAATCCCTAGGTATTTGAGTATGTTAGGCTGCCATATGAATGGGAAATTATCTTGTATTCTCTGAGCTTCTGTGTCTGTTAGGGAGAGATTTATAAAGACCCAAACGCTCCGAGCGTATTCTCGACGACTTTTTCACGCTCGCGTGAAAAAATCGGAAAGGCTCTGCTGCTGTTTGCAATGGTTTGGTACGAAAATGTATTGATTTTCGGAACGCCAATATGATATTATCGTGGCAGTCGGGGAGCTATATAGTGCCATTATTTTTGATACAATGGTGTCCCCTAAATTTAGTCGGAGGAACGTTTTTCTTAAAAAGTTCCAATTTACTCGGTCAAACGCTTTTTCCGCGTCAATGGAAAGTAGCAGAAGTGCTATTTTTGTTTTCTTTACGTGGTGTAGAATTGTAAATGTTTTGAGTATATTATCCTTAGCTTTCCTCCCAGGTACAAAACCCACCTGATCTGTATGGATGATTGTGGTTAGTAATGGTTTTAGTCTGTTGGCTAGTATCTTGGCATATAGTTTGGTGTCAATATTCAGTAATGAAATTGGCCTGTAGCTGGCGCAGTTTGCTGGATCTTTTCCAGGTTTCGGTATTACTGTTATGGTAGCCTCTAGAAAGGAACGGGATGGTGGGTTTTCTAATGAGAGGTAGTTGAATGCTGTCAGCATTTCTGGCAAGAGGGCTTCTCCGAGTATTTTATAGAAACCAATGGAATAGCCATCTGGGCCCAGGCATTTGCCAGTTGGGGTAGTTTTTATTGCCTGTGTGAGTTCTTCTAGTGAGAAGGGTTGGTTTAGGGCTTGTTTGGTTAGGGGGTTTGTAATTTTGGGCAATGGGGTGTCTTTAATGTAATCTCATAGGGATTCTTGCGTATTTTGTGTAGTGTTTGGTTTAAGGTTATAGAGGTTGTAGTAGTATTGTTTGAAGGTATCTGCAATTTTGTAGGTTAGGTGGGTGTTATGTCCTGTAACGGTTTGGATATTGTGTATGTAGGTTGCATTTTGTTTTTGTTTGGTCACTCTAGCAAGCATTTTTCCGCATTTATTTCCCCATTTGTATAATTTCCCCTTGAACCTTTCTGTGTATTTTTGAAAGTGTCTGTATTAGGTCTCGTAGTTCCAGTCTGGCCTTTTGTAGGTTCCCATATATATCGTTGGCTAATGTGGTTTTGTGGGATAGTTCAAGGTTATGTTTTGTTTCTATCTCTCTATGTCTTTTTATAGTGTACTTTTTTTTCTAAATTATACTGTTTACTTTGCAAATTTACTCTACCAGTTCTCTTTTATTCTTGGGGAGGAAAGGAGGGGGGGATATCTCTCCAACTTGCAGCTCAGCAGTAAAGTGTGACTGAAGTTTATCAGAGCACAGGTCACATAGCTGTAGCACCCGGGGAAATGAAGAACATGACTTTGTGAAATTTCAAAATTAAATATAAACAAAAAATTCATTTGCATTTTGAAAAACAGATGTTATTGCAGGAATCTGCTGGAGAAGCTCTATTAACTGATGTGTTTTGAAGAAATGGCTATATATTCTGTTATTGATTAGCTTGCATACATATAGAGAGTGACTACAATGTTATTTCACAAACAGTAACGCAAGTTATTGTTCCTACAAATTGCTGAGTGTTTGTGCCAAATAACTTGATTGCTGCTGCTCAGCAAAGACAAAGCAAGTGATATATGGCTTCTTTCAACTTTTTCTCATAAATAACGAAGAAATAAAGTTCTATATGTTAGTGACTCAGGTGAGTGAGACGGAAAGTGTCAGATAATGTAAAGGTGAATAGGGTTGAATTTTTAGACTTTTTTCAAAATAATTTCCAGGTTTTCAATCAGATGGGCAGGTGGGGGTTGAACTTTAGATGTCAGTCAAAAATGGTTGGACCCACTCCTCTCTAATCAGAAGACAAGATGTCTGTTAGTACTGAGCTAAGTTAAGCAGATTACCATTAGATTCCCATTCATGATAGTTCCCCTTTAACTACTGAACATAAGTAATCTTCACAGACTCCAACACTGGATGGTTGGATAGCCCTTGTAAACCAGACACTCCCTGCTTTGGGTGAAGACACATGGAGCTACTAGTAGCAGCTACTTGTTGTGGCTACAAAAAGAGACAATACTGATCATTTAGCGCTAATTGTCTCTAAGTGTGTTTTAGCAGAGGCAGGTTTCAGTATTGTCTATGGCAGGGTATTTTCTGGCATTTAGTAGCCATAAAAAAGTAGCTGCTACTAGTAGCTCCATGTGTCTTCACCCTTAGAGAAATCACTTATACATATAGACTGCCCAGACAAATATGACAAAGCGTCCCTGCATCTACTTATTGATATTGTAATTGTGTTGAAACTCAGCTGTAAGTTTTTTTTAAACCAAATAAATTGTTGATTAAAATTGTCCTGTCTTCCTTTTGGACAGTACTAATTTTTATCAATGAGTTCCCCTTCATGGTGTTCTTAATAAAATCTGACAGTGGCTCCATTCACATTCTGTTCTTATAGAGGTGCTTTATAATTCTCTTAAAAACACACTTGCTCTCTCTTGCTTGTTCTATCACACCTTCTTCTCTTATCATTCTGCTAAGTTTCCTGGCATCATTTACCTCTGGTCCAGTAATAAAGTGTAAACAGGTACATAGACTTCTGTGCGCTTGGTTCACAGACCTCTTTCTTGCTCTCTGTCTCACAGATTTGAGAAAAAAACATGTATTTATGTCTTTACTCACATTTTATTACAGTTGTGTAAAACCCACTACAACCCAACCCAACTACAACCAGGATCCTGCCCATTTTACATTTTTAAGAAAAAATTCAAGTGTAGAAAAGAAAAATAGTAATTTTTGATTGCCCTTCATTTACACACACACTTTTAAATATTTGAATATGTCCTTTTTTCTCATGTCTTTGTACCGCTTGTATATTTTTCCTTGTGTTGCTTAGATATAAGTAAATTCTCTGTTATTTATACAGGTCCAGCAGTCAGGATTCCACTCTGAACCTCTTGTCAGCATATCAAATCCCCGGTCACTGCTGACAAAAGGGGAAAGGAAATGACTGACTCTGCAAAACAAATATGCAAGAAAACAAGAGTATGATTTTTTTCTAGAAAAACAATAATTTAATTGACTCAGCAGTGTGTTATTCTAACCTGCCACCTGTAAAAATGAATCCATGCACTTTATCTAACAATGCCACTGAAGACAGGTCTTATCTGTAAAAATCATGTTGTTAAATTCCTTGCTCAGCTCCTGTTATATATGTCTTTTTCGAACTCCAGCCTCGTCTTGTTGGTAACATTTGTCTTTGTCTCCCATCCAGTTGGTCGCTCATGGAATCCTTCTCTACAGACCTTTCATCAAGGGGTACAATTTGGTAGTGTGAAAGATAATTCTGAGAAGGAATAATGCACCCCTTTAAAATTGGTAGTTGTGGCTTATGCTATTGGGGGCTCGAAAATAAAGGGAAAATAACATTATACACAATGTGAACATTTTAAAATCCAGATTATGAGATTCTGTAACATGTGGCTCCCTTGCTGATACAGAACTACTATATATACCATTCGCTCACAGCCAGTGGTTACTATTTCTTAGAAGTTGTAGTTTTGCAACAGCTAGAGAGTGGCAAATTACAGATCCTACACCCCATGCAGTTCAAAAAGCTGGACCAAGTAAGAAAATATTCTGTGCATTGTATTTTCCCCAAACATGCCATCAGTGCAATTTAGGGAATGCATAAACATGCCAACAAAACTGCTGAAAGAAATGTGCATTCCATACCTCCCAACTGTCCTGATTTTGTCTACTGAGCCCGCAGTGTAAATACACATAAAACAAGACCCCAAATCCGCCAGAAATGTGTTCAAACTTTAAATACTTCTATATAATTTTATAGAAGTGCATTTATCAAATGTTGATCTCTAACTTTCACCATTTGATAAATATCCTTCTAAACATCCCTTAGAAATGAATAGTGAGTGGGTGATTTTTTTCTGTGGTGAACTTTAATGTCACACTTTGATAAATCTGCCCCTATAATAGAAGATTCTCCTGCAGATTGGCATTTTTCAGTTTTGCCAAGGTACAACACATTTAGCCTCCTCTGAGCAGCTGTCAATTACCCGAGCTTAAAGGAGAAATAAACCCTAAAAATAAATATGGCTAAAAATGCTATATAATGTACAGAAGCACAAAACATAATTTACAACATTTCTGCCCTACTTCTTTAGTTAGGCTTTAGTTTTCCTTTAATAGCAAAATGCAATATACTAAGCAGAAAGTGAAGTATTGTTTGTAACATTTATATTATAAATTTAACTAATGGATCAGTATTTAAACCAGTACTGAACTGCAGCCCATCAAGTTCAACACTTCAGCAGTGTTCTTGATGTGGTTAAAAATATAAAAGGGTTAATTTATCAACAGAAGGCAATGTGCAAGAAAACAGGTACAAAGCTCTATATTTTTATTTCCTGCAATTCACCCAAGCTCCAGAGAGTTGCAGCTCCAGTGGGCAAAACGAATGGACAACATGCAGGCTGGACTTGGTGTAATTTTGGCCACCTTCATGTTTCAAATTATTACTTATCTGCAGAAGGCAGAAAGAAGAACCAGATATCGCAGATGCCTACAGAGGTTTAGTACAGAACTACCTTGCACTGGTGAGCTTTCTGTATTGTGCTATTACAGGAATAACTTGTAGAGTCCTGCAGGGGGTCAGGTACCCAACATGTAAAATGTTTAATTGGTTACAGGCCTGGGCTTTTACAGTTGAATCTTTTTTTTTATTTTTTGTAAAATCACAAAATTGTATTTTTCTTAAATAAATCTTGATGAGTCATCTACTGGAACAGCAGACCAAATTGCTAGTTGTTAACACATACATTGTATGCTTGTGGGTGTTCATGATAATGAACATTTCCAAGTGAAATTATTCACTGTTCTAATTTCTATAAAATTAAAAGAAACAAGTGCAATCAGAGTATATGTGGTTAGGCATCTTGTATTTAAGAGAGATTTTACTGTATGAATGGCACAATGGCACCTTTCAGAAAGTAGTGTAAGGTGTGTTGTGTATTTTCTTATTTTGTAATACAATGTGCCACAGAACATCTGACAGATTCTATTTATTTTGTATGGATGGATACATGTCTACATTAAAGGACATTTAAACCCCACACACAAAAATGTAATCAGTGAACAGCCTCTTTGAAATCTTTCAATACCTGCCACTCTGGTTGTCCAGAAGTTAATAGTAAGGCTGCAGCATCTCCTTAATCACTTAGATTTCCTTCTCCTCCTGTAACCCACTCGCCCCTCTCCCTCGGGAATTTGCTTTGGCTGTTGGCTTGTGGGCATGCTCAGTTGTTCTAAGCTCAGATTACTAAACACGCCCCCCAGTCTAGCAGTCAGTAAAGAGATGGCATTGCTGGTTCCCATAGAAACTTAGCTCTAGCTGTCTGCTTCAATTTTTTTCTCCTGAGCTCAGCTTTACCCTTACAGTGCTCAAACAAAGCAGAACTTTTATCTGTCTGTTTACAGACAGTTCTGCCTGTGTTAGCCTATATACTTGATGAAATGTATGCTGAATAAGCGTCTGTGTGTATGCTGTTTGCAGATTTAAATGTAACTGATTATGTATCTGAGGAAAAATGGCTACCTGGTGAAAGCTGCTATTTGCTTTAGGAAAATGTGATGGGAGGGGATATATGCAGTACAAATAATGCCATTTGGGTGGGGGAGACATGCCCAACTGATATACATTGTAGGCAAATGTAGGCTTTACATGTCCTTTAAGTTACATTGACCATTTTCATGCAAGTGGAGATTCTTTTGGTGTATAATTGAGGTGTGGTACATGTAAATATATAAAAACATGGGTTATTGGATATTGGGTTATTAGGTATTGGGGTTCTTCATAAAAAAGACATTTATGTTTATTTACAGTATATTTTTATATTTAGAGAGAAAATAGATACAGAGATAAATAATTAGATAATTAAAAAGTAGAAAAGGATGCCTGAATTGTTTCCTACTGTATTTTTGAGCCTTTAAATCGCTCTAAGCAATTTAAATTAATTCTTCTTAATATTTTAGACATTGTGCCAGAACACTGCATTTAGGGCACAGATCTAAAACTCCATGACAATGCCTTGCCAGTCAGGCTTGGCTATCAAGAAAATTTGTTTAGAATAAATCTATCTCTGATTGATATTGTCAATCTAGGCATCATTCTAAGGGCATGTCCCCAGCAGCGTAACTTGGTTGGGCCAGGCCTCCCTGCAGATATGTCTTTTGAGAGAGTCTGGCACTTTTTCTGAAAGAATTTGCAAAGTGTAAATGGGAGAGCAAAAACTAATAAATTTCCCAAACAACCGTATAATCTGTGCCATAAACAGCACAAGGATAAAAATGTCCAGTCTGCACACTGTCTGTCTGTGTAATCCTCTGCAGAGTGCCGCTGGCCTCATGGAATTAGTCCTACATGTACCTCTTTGGAAGTTTCGGTTTCCCGAAGTCGGCCGAAGTTCCCTTGAGAGGCAAGCGACTCGTATGCCATCCCACCGGCAATTTACATTCTTGCTGGTGGGATGGCAAAATAATTATGAAATATTTTGTGTAGATCAGTGACATAAAATTACAATTAACCTATTTATCTTATTCAGGGCATAGTAAAGTAGTTTGCTTGTTTATTTATTAATTTATTTATTCAGTAAATGGAAGGGGGGATATTAAATTCAAAGCTTTCTCCCTTTTTTGTTTTTGGACCCACTCCATGTCCTACTGCTGTATATCCTTTCCTTGACATGCTATATAAATTAGATCACCATAGGGTTCTACTGGCTGTAGCCTTTACATTACAACAGAACTTTTTGGTGTATTAGTTCCTTTATATTTCTTTATTGTATTATACCCAGAAATGACAGCTTAAAATTTGTGGGAAAACATAACATTTTGCAAACACTTACATATAGTACACCATGACCTAAAATGACATACGCCCTTTAATTTTTGTTACATGCCACAAGAGCAGCAGTTCCCTTGTATTCACTGCCAAAGTACCAGAAAAGCAAAGAATATTCACCTAGCACCTAGCTGTTTCAAGGGCAAAGTGCTTTCTATGTACTATGGTATTTACCCATCCCAAGGTGGCAAGGAACAAATAACAGTAACCTACCATTAGTTGCCAAAATATTTGATGTGACTGCTGTGATAACAAGCAATTCTTATTTATACTCAGGTAAGGAGAAAGAAAGTGATGCTACTACAAAGTCCTTTGAAAGTTATTCACAGGAGCTCCCCATCTTGAAGCTGATGCTACAGGGCTTATTTTTACATTTTGTAGCAAATTGCACTAGTTTCTGAACTGCCATGTTATGAGATCAGTAATCAGCCTTATATTGTGACCTGTACATTCTGTAAAGAGATTATATTGTAAGTCCCTAAACTCAGGTAATTGTCAACAGCACAGAGCCAGAACAGTGCATGTGCAGTGAATCAGTAGAAAACAAGATGGGGAGCTACTAGTGGTATATTTAAAGGCACAGATCTTCACAGCTAAAGGGCTGTGGTTGCCTTGTACGAAACCCCAAAGCGTAATGTGCTGCATTTCTAGCCTACTTCTTTGTTAAACTTTACAAAATAAATTGGTGTAAACTTATTCAGAATGTTTCTCTGACCACTGATTTGTCTTTGTATTTCTGAGATAGTAGCATAGTTGTACACAGTTTTATACTTCTAGGCTGGCTTCAGCTTCAGCTTTTTTAAGACCCAGAGTGTAAGTGACTAACTGTGCTGTCTATGTGCTTCCTGGATTAGTTAACCCTACAGTGTTGACTTTGAGTTGAGCCAAAAAGAAGCCACTAAATATAGAAATTAATGAAAATTGCTAAGTGCTTAGAGATGCACCCTGAGCAAGTTGGTATCATCATTTTTTGGGGGTTTAGATCCCCTTTAAGGGTTGCAGTGCCTAGTACCAAATTTGACCTTGAGTATAGAGGCTATCCCAATGGCATATTGACCAATATTTGACTTTCTTATGAGGTATAAGCTCATGTGCCAGACATATAGCCAGAAGAATCATATGCAGTGCTGGACTGGGCCTCCTGGTTTAAAGAAATTATCACACTTCTCATTTTATTTTGTCATCTTGCCTTTGTTATGCCCTAAAATTAATATATTTTTTAATTGATTGCAGAAAGGTATAAAAGTATATCACTTTTTTGCACAAAGGGTGTTTCAGTAATGGTTGGGTGTGATGAACTGTTTGGCTACATTAGGCATTG
The DNA here is from genome assembly GCF_000004195.4 of Xenopus tropicalis. Lineage (NCBI taxonomy): Eukaryota > Metazoa > Chordata > Amphibia > Anura > Pipidae > Xenopus > Xenopus tropicalis. The sequence goes on from NC_030677.2 coordinate 127,245,273, forward strand.
TTCCCTATAAACGTATTGTACATGAACAGTATGATTAGGTTTGTGTATAGCATGTTATTGTGAAATACTAGTTTGTTGTGGAGTCTCTGTAGGAACAGCGCTTGGGGTGCTTCTGGCCCTTCTGTCACCTGAGGTGAAATAACTATCCATTGTATTTGTCTGATTTTTTTGAAGAGCACAGTACTGCATTCCCTTGGCAAATCGGTGGTCTCTCACTGCTCACAAGTGTCTGTAGCTAGAAGGCTTTGGGCACTGTTCCCTTCCCTCACAGGTTTAAGCTACATGCGAGTTGGATAGGTTATTAACTTTAACTACTCTAGTTTAATTAAAATAAAAGCAAACATTTGACTGATTGCTATGGGTTACTTGCCTAGAGTGAACTTTCAATATTTTGCAACATTAATGCCTCTCTAAACCATATTGTGTCTGGAGAAAAATATTAAGACTCCTGACTAATACTTTCAATATACAGAATAACAAATCCTACTAAGAATTATTGTTTCTTTGATAGATTTATTTCAAACCAGACCTCAACTTCATATTGTGCCACAGATTCATAGCTAGATTGGTATCAGGGCTTCAGAGGGCTTTTGTACATTCACATTTTTGTTCTTGAGCCTCTCCAGTGTTTCACTGACCTTTTCTTTGGAATCAAAATCCTACTGAAAGATAAACTTCCTCAAGCTTTCATTTTTAGCAAACTTTGATTTTCTTACAGTATTTCCTAGATATCCAGTCCCTGCTAATGAAAAGCACCCAACAGCATGAGGCTACTGGCACAATGGCCAGGTAAACTAAAAATCTTCTGGGAGAAACTGAGAAATTTCCATTCCTGTTTATAAATGCAAGTATTTGTCTTGAGTTTTCTATGTATTAACAATTATAATAGAGATTATTTGCCTATACCTTTCCCACACAGCATCAGTGCTGGCAAGGGCTAAGGAGTTTGTTTGCTTTCTTTTGTGTACAAAGTAAATTATTGCACAGTCACTAAAATGTCAGATTAGGTGCCAGGATACAGGTGGGGATTTTTTACATTTATGTTAGGTAGATTGGGTTTATTTACGTGCAATGATAGAAAACCATGCTGCATGTTTTTGCAGAAAGACTCTGCGGGTTTCTCTTCCTATATATAATTATATATATATATATTATATATACAGTGGCTTGCAAAAGTATTCGGCCCCCTTGAACTTTTCCACATTTTGTCACATTACAGCCACAAACATGAATCAATTTTATTGGAATTCCACGTGAAAGACCAATACAAAGTGGTGTACACGTGAGAAGTGGAACGAAAATCATACATGATTCCAAACATTTTTTACAAATAAATAACTGCAAAGTGGGGTGTGCGTAATTATTCAGCCCGAGTCAATACTTTGTAGAACCACCTTTTGCTGCAATTACAGCTGCCAGTCTTTTAGGGTATGTCTCTACCAGCTTTGCACATCTAGAGACTGAAATCCTTGCCCATTCTTCTTTGCAAAACAGCTCCAGCTCAGTCAGATTAGATGGACAGCGTTTGTGAACAGCAGTTTTCAGATCTTGCCACAGATTCTCGATTGGATTTAGATCTGGACTTTGACTGGTCCATTCTAACACATGGATATGTTTTGTTTTAAACCATTCCATCGTTGCCCTGGCTTTATGTTTAGGGTCGTTGTCCTGCCGGAAGGTGAACCTCCGCCCCAGTCTCAAGTCTTTTGCAGACTCCAAGAGGTTTTCTTCCAAGATTGCCCTGTATTTGGCTCCATCCATCTTCCCATCAACTCTGATCAGTTTCCCTGCTGGACTAATAGTTGTCCTATGGACAAATTCCCCCACCTGAGCTGTAGATCTCTGCAGCTCGTCCAGAGTCACCATGGGCCTCTTGGCTGCATTTCTGATCAGCGCTCTCCTTGTTCGGCCTGTGAGTTTAGGTGGACGGCCTTGTCTTGGTAGGTTTACAGTTGTGCCATACTCCTTCCATTTCTGAATGATCGCTTGAACAGTGCTCCGTGGGATGTTCAAGGCTTTGAAAATCTTTTTGTAGCCTAAGCCTGCTTTAAATTTCTCAATAACTTTATCCCTGACCTGTCTGGTGTGTTCTTTGGACTTCATGGTGTTGTTGCTCCCAATATTCTCTTAGACAACCTCTGAGGTCGTCACAGAGCAGCTGTATTTGTACTGACATTAGATTACACACAGGTGCACTCTATTTAGTCATTAGCACTCATCAGGCAATGTCTATGGGCAACTGACTGCACTCAGACCAAAGGGGGCTGAATAATTACGCACACCCCACTTTGCAGTTATTTATTTGTAAAAAATGTTTGGAATCATGTATGATTTTCGTTCCACTTCTCACGTGTACACGTGTAGTTTTCTGTAAAAGTCATATAAACTCAAAATGGTATAAATTTGAATTAAACTCAATCATTGCTGTATTTATACAATGTCACAATAATGCTTCAATCAATTTTACATTCGAAAATCCTGAATTTTTCGATTTGAAAGCATTGTTAATACTCAAAAACTTTGAGTTTAAATGGACGATCATTTCCATTACAGCTTCTTTTGCTTTCTCTGGATACTTTATTTACTACATTTAAAATAGCTACTTTTTATGGTTACACTTCAGAATCTCTACTCTGACTTTATTGTTAATGTGTTTCCACTTGACCTTTAGGGCTCTGGCACACGGGGAGATTAGTTGCCCGTGACAAATCTCCCTGTTCGTGGGCGACTAATCTCCCCGAAATGCCATCCCACCGGCGAAAATGTAAATCACCGGTGGGATGGCATACGTGGCAGCGCGATTTCAGTGAAATCACGGAAGTTGCCTTTTCGCCGGTGGGATGGCATTTCAGGGAGATTAGTCGCCAGCGAACAGGGAGATTTGTCACGGGCAACTAATCTCCCCATGTGCCAGAGCCCTTATACTTCACACTTCACTCCGTTCCTTTGTTTAATCCCTTAGGTTTTAGTTTTTTGACATTTGTATGTTCCTGTATTTTTGTTATTTGTTTTGCTCTCTATGGGTGGGAGTAAGTGACGTCATAGTAACGCACCAAATTCACTCACAGGGTATTTAGTGGGGGTTTGGACAGCATGAGGCATTTTGAGAAAGGTCCTAACATGTGACCGAAACACTGATCTTGCACAGACTTCGCATTCTCTCGTGTTTTCATGCGTATATCGGCTACATGTGCCTGCACCCGAGTGTATGCCATTGATTCGGGTGCAGGCACAAGTAGCAGGTGTAGGGCTGAATTTTCGGCAAGCGTTTTTCCGCTTGCCGAAAAAAATCAGCCCTACGCCACGTGTGGCATCAGCCTAAAGGCAGTGAACAAAATCACCCTGTGTACCCTTTTCCTAAGGGCAGAGTGACACACTGACAGGACCAGCCTAAATGCAGCTACACAGAAGGGGGCAGAGATCAGCCTCAAAAATGCAAAAGCATGCATTTACAGGGTAATTTCCACTCTGTGTAGCTGCACAATGTTGTGCCTGTCAGTGCAGGTAGGTGAATATGCTTCCCTTAGCCTGCTTAGGAAATGCAGGCTGAGAAAAGGGGATGATCCGCTGTGTGTGACTTTGCCCTTAGAGGCAAGAGATACACTATGGTAAACTTTTTAATTCTAAATTACACTGTTTACATAGCAAATAATTCACCCTACTATTTAAAATTTTATTCTTGAACAACATAGCTGTAATGTTGGTGTGTAGGCAGCCATCTCAGTGCATTGTACCCGAGTCTGAGCTTTCAGAAAGAGCCAGCGCTACACATTAGAACTGCTATCAGCAAACCTATTGTTTCTTGTACTCCCATGTAATTGAAGGAGTTGCAAGCTGGACTTGGATTTCTTACTATTGAGTGCTATTCTGATATCTACTTGGAGCTGCTATCTTGCTACCTTCCCATTGTTCTGCTGATCGGTTTCTGGGGTTGGGGGGGTGATATCACTCCAACTTGCAACTCAGCAGTAAACTGTGACTGAAGTTTATCAGATCATACAGTAGGTCACATGGTTGTGGCACCTTGGGAAATTAATAATATGGCTAGTCCCATGAGAAATTTCAAAATGAAATAGAAAAAGACCTGTTCGTGTTTTTAAAAAATAGATTTCATTGCAGGATTCTGCTGAAGAAGCTCTATTAACTGATGCATTTTGAAAAAAAAAAAATGTTTTCCTTGACAGTATCCCTTCAAAAACTATAGCACCACAACCTACATTGACTTGCATATTGATTATGTGCAAGTTCTTGTATAGGTTCTTATAAGTTGATATTTGCCTGGAAACTCTGGGCAGCTATCACCAGGCAGGCAGGTAATTTACATGTCATTGGGATGGTTTTGTGTTCTTTAAAAACAGGGTTCTTAAAGCATTTGAAATGGCTGTCTGCAATTGTCCTAAGGGTACTGGCAAACATTATCCAGAATGATCTAGTTTAAGCAAATAATTGTAATTTGTAAAAATTGTTTCCTTTTTCTCTGTATTAATAAAACAGCACCTTGTACTTGATTCTAACTAAGATGTTAAAAATCCTTATTGATGACAATACAATCCTATTAGTTTGGAAACTAAAAAAAGTAAACTTAAAGAAGAAAGAAAGCTACCCTTCCCACACTTTGTTTTGATATGAGGAACGAGACAGGGATTCCCCCTGTCTCCATTGCTATTTGCAATTGCTATTGAACCACTAGCAGCCATTATTAGAAGTGACCCAGAGATAGTTGGATGAAAAATATGGCCCTTACAGGAGATATACAGCTATACAGCTATACACTGACAACTCCTTAATTTACCTAGCAGACTGCAATACATCTTTGAATAAATTGGCTTGTACACTACAGAGATTTGGGGATCATTCTGGCCTGAGGGTAGACCTCTCTAAATCTACCCTATTCCTGGTTGACAAACAAAAGGATAACCCAAACCTCAACCAACACACACTGGTGGTAACTTCAGAATTTAATTATCTAGGCATTAGGTATCTTTGCTCATCTTCTCCTACTGGACAATGAATATCCACTACTGGGACTGGTGGAGACTAAGTTTAAACAATGGGCAGGTTTACCTCTTAGGGCTCTGGCACACGAGGGTGTTTAGTTGCCCGCAACAAATCTCCCTTGTTGCGAGCGACTAAATTCCCCGATATGACATCCCACTGCTGAAAATGTAAATCGCCGGTGGGATGACATACGCGGTGGTGTGATTTGCGGAAATCGAGAGACAACTACAGCGATCGCGACGCCGTGTATGCCATCCCATCGGCGATTTACATTTTCGATACATGTCATATCAGGGAGATTAGTCGCCCGCAACAAGGGAGATTTGTTGCGGGCGACTAATCTCCCCGTGTACCAGAGCCCTTAGCCCACAAAGATGCATTAGCCTAATTAAAATGACAATACTCCCCAAAGTCCTATTGGTAGTTATTCATCCGCCCATAATGATTCCCAAATCCTTTTTCCAAAAACTGGACAAATTAATGAGCCCTTTCATATGGGGCATGGGAAGGAAAAGACTAAAATTAGATACCCTTAAAAAAAGCCATGGATGGAACTATACTATTTGGCAGCTCAACTAACACACATCAAACCCTGGCTCACCCCCAGGCCACATTTCCCCTCCTCTGAGATACTAATGGCATTGAATAACTCAAAGAGCCCATTACTGCAAGGGGTATGAAAAACTGTAACTGGTAAGGTACGGAGAACAACCCACCCCCCTACTTCACCTACTTAGCGAATTTGCCCACATAGAAGCAGGGCGGCCATGGAATAATAGAGGGGTAAAATTACTACAACATCTAATACAAGACAACTCCCTCAAACCCTTTAATGGGCTTCAAAGGGAGTTTGGAATTTCTGGCACTCAATGGCCAGAAATTCGCCCGCGACAAATCTCCCGTGTCTCGGGCGACTAAGCTCCCCGGATTGCCATCCCACCGGCGAAAATGTAAATCTCCGGAGGGATGGCATACGCAGCGGCGCTATTTCAGAGAGATCGCGCAAGTTTCCTCTCGAGGCAACTTGCGTGATCTCACTGAAATCGCACCGCCGCGTGTGCCATCCCACCGGTGACTTACACTTTCGCCGGTGGGATGGCAGGTGATGGCAACTTGGGCGACTAATCTCCCCGTGTGCCAGAGCCCTAAAAGGTGGGAAACCACCCTGCTGTAGGATACGGGAGTTACAAGCGAGTCAACACCTGATATCTAACCTTTACGGTATATTGAGATTCTGTAGATATATGAAGACCAATGCTAGCCTTTTCAGTGTATGGCAAACTGATATCCGCACACTCACTCTTGATGAATGGTTGGATGCTCTAGAGGCACCCGGGTTTGTCTCCCCCAATGCCAATCACAAAATGATCCAGAGGCTTATCCTCCACAGGGCACATCTCACCCCAGCACAGGATGAACCCACCAAGATATCTTCCACTGTAATAGATGTGGGTTAGCCCTAGGCACCAAGTTCCCAAGCATTCGGGATAATAAATCCAATACCTGTAGATACAGTTGCATAAGTACCAGGAATAAACTTCCCCATGCAAGTACAAAAATTGGCTGTATCCACTTCATATTCCTACCTAAATAAACTACTGCTAAGGTGAGAAGTAATCAAAAGCATGTTATCTCAATGGAGCAATTCCTTTTGCAATACAAATGTTTGCAAGGTTTGGTTAATCAGGGAGATAAATTCTGTGTTATACTGTTTAACTGTGTGTTTGCACAAGGATTAATGAACACTCGCATAAAGTAGTAAAGGCAAACAACACAGCCTATGGCACACTGGCAGTGACAGGGGAACACTTCCTATAGCAGCTACATGTCATGGCTACTAAACGCCAGAAAATACCCTGCCATAGACAATACTGAGAATTGCCTCTGCTAAAACACATGTAGAGTTAATTAGCAGTAAATGATCAGTACTGTGTTTTTGTAGCCTTACTAAATGCCAGAAAATACCCTGCCATAGACAATAATGAGAATTGCCTCTGCTAAAACACACGTAAAGACAATTATCAGTAAATGATCAGCACTGTCTATTTTAGTAGCTGTGACAAGTAGCTGCTACTAGTATCTCTGTGCGTCTTCATCCTAAGGGCTGTTGTGGGTTTTGGGAGTGGAAATACAACACTTAAAGGACCAAAGGCTAGACAATCCTGCTTTATATAAATAACGGGACCACATTAATTATGCCCCAGACCCCATTTAAAAAATAAAAATGGTCCTTTGTGAACATAATGAAAGCATAGCTACCTTATATACTTTGATGTGAGTTAAAGCTGTATTTTATTTATTTTGATATATTTTCCTTCATTGTTCAAGGAAGGTTCTTGCTCCCTTGGGAGCAGGAAAATAATTGCTCCTATTGTTGATCAATATTGTCATTAAAATGATTGCATAAGGTGGTTTCTTCACTCTTAACTCTGAACAAACTTGCATTTCAGACTGCATAGCCGTGACTCAACATTAAATTGCCCGACTTGAGGCGGATTGGAATATTTGTGGCTTTAAATCATCCAATTAACATTGGGGTTTAAATAATTATTTGCTTGTTCCACACCCTGAAAAAGAAAAATAGTTTAGTTGGAAGTATTAACCATTAGATGTGCCCCTGATGTAAACTTAAAGCATTTCAGTCAGACTAAAGTCAATTCTCCACAAACTCCCAACAAAAACTGACTAAAGGGATCATTTACATACAGCACAAGTGCAAAAATGCACACAAAATTGTGTACATCCCGGTGCTAATCACAAAGGTGTTTGTGTTAGTGTTGTTCAGGTTGACCAGCAACCCGTGATACCTGCGGGTTTACCCATAGGTCAGACAGAGTAGAGTTGAAATTTGGACAACCATTGCGGGTGTGGGTCAAACTATGGAAGTGCAGTCTTCCTTGTCTCCCCAAAGTTTTCCTGTCTTGGAACCTAAGGCGCACGCAGAAAAAGTGTACAGAGCCTAAAGACATGGGTCCTACAATGGCAACATTTTGCGGATTAGGGTTGGGTGTGGGTTGAGTTTTTCCTGACCCGCATACCACTAATTTGTGTCAATACATTCTCCTCTGTACTTCCAGGGTTCCTTTGGCATGTTGTGTCTAGATGTTCTGAAAGCCAGATTTCAGGTTTAAGAATTTCTGCTCTTAGAGTTACCAGCAGACACTTTTTCTGCCCCTGGTAAAAGGCAGAGTGCTGCTTTCTCTGCTTTCTGAGACAAGATTCTTACCTTGCCTTATGGCAATAAGCAATTAGCAGCACCTCTGCCTCTTCACTTACATTCTCTTCAATGGTCTGCCTATTTTCAGCTCTCAAGCAATCTCTTTAACTAAGCTCTCTTTCTACTCCTTCATATGTACATAAAGCCACTACCACCTGCTAAAGTATAGTGCTCAAAGTCACATCCCTCACTTTCCTGACTCATGGTTTTGCTGAACCCAAACACTTTGTTTCTCATATACATACACCTGACTATTTTAGACTGTAAGGCTCAAGTCAACACATGATGTTTTCCATTGGTGGAGAAAATGCCAATATTCCCCAAGGAGGTCGATTATGCATTAAATATGTGCAGTCTGTATTTTCAGGCAGATTGCTCTGCTATGTGGGCCTAAGTCATTTTTTTGAGCAATTAGGCGATTTGCGTTTTTTAGCAGAAACAATTCCCAGTATTGTCTACAGTGGGGTATTTCCTGGCATTTTTTAGCCGTGACAAAATGCTGGCTACAAATAGCACCTACTATATGAGTCTGTATGTTTTGTGGTTTACACCCTTCTGATGTAGTACATAAGTACTGATAGTCTGAATAAAGTACAAATGCTGATAAAGAAGACTGTCTTAAGACTTCTTCCTGTCAGCAGAATGTTACAGAAATTGCTGATATGAGGGCTTGTCAGACTGTCACCATAACAACAGAATTTATGGTGAGAGAAAAAGGTGAATATTATAAAGGTGATAAGACCATGAGATATGTTCTAACATATTAAAGTTCTGGGAAGTGGATATAAAAGCTAATATACCCCCCCTTTTATGGAATATAATGATATTGGGAGAAACTGTGGGAGTTTTGTGACTCTAAACTCTAAATGTAGGTATCCACATTTTAATGGACTAATAAAGATGGGATTTTATCTTTTGGAATCCGGAGTGTTTGGAGCTTCTTTCGTTTGAATCTAAACCCTGAGGGACTTTTAATATGCATCAATTGTTATGTATATATATATATTTTTTTTTTACTTTGTTGTTGCCTTCTATTAATTGTTTGGTTTGCTATTCAGGGAGAAGCATTCCTTTATCAGAAATAGATAGTTGGGGGTAGAGCCATTATATGTTAGTCTCTGATGTCAGCAAAAATAAGGCTACTGCCAGATGTGGAGGAATCTCGGCCTGCAGATAAACACAGACTGAGAATCTGGCCCTATGTTCCAAAAAGCTTCTTGATGTTCCAGCACTCGATGCTCATGTTCATTGTTCTAATGAGGATGGGTGGCACATGCATACAATATGTTGCATTATAAAACACTCTCCTTGCATTCTGTTTTCCAGAATTCTGCCCATAGTTGCCTAGGCACTGCCAGGTGTCAATGCCATTGTTTTTTCAGTTTAGTAAAGGTTATTATAACATTGCTACATACTGGCACAAAATTCTCAAGGTACTAGCTGAGAATCTGGACTTCTCCCACATTATTTCTCCTTCCATATGCCTTTTGGGAACACTATACTAAGCAGCTACTCCATAAACTAAGACTGAACTCTGCTTTTTAGCGGGAGCTCGATCCATCAAAATATGGAAGCACTTGCTAAACCAGGCAATCCCATTAATTAAACTTACTTCAGAAGTGAGAGGAACACAAACTAAATTTGACCAGATTTGAACCCTGTGGATTGAGGCAGGACTGGACTGATCCTGCACAATATGCTTCAACAGTAATGCGACATACCTACCCTTCACAGAGACTAACCTGTTTATCTGACTAGATAACCTAGAACTGAGTGGGAAATATATTTTGTAAAATGTTTGACACACCTGTCTGCCTGATGTTAATAAAAAATACCTTTGAAAAAAAAAAAAGGTTACTATAATACTATGAAATGATAAAAATCAATCCTGCTATACAGGGCATTTGGTCCCAATTTATTTTCTAAGTCATGGATGGCCAATCTGTGTCCCTCTTGCTATTGTTGTGTTTACAATGATTACTGTTTCTTTACCAGGGAAACATGTCAGCTCATGTGCATTAGGAAGCTACTAAGGGCTGCCATGTGGGAACCAGATTCTCAGGTTGGGTAGATAACTGAAGCTCATTACTTATCCAATTTGTTAACTTGAAAAAAAAAACCCAGCAGGTCTTGCATCAGAACTGCAGCTGGCATTTGGTGTTGCTTCCCCAAATTCTAAAATGGCTAGCAGAAACAAAGTGCAGTGCATTTCAGGCACGTCCTTGATAGCCAGCACAATAGATTCTATGTTCTGTGTAGACAAGTGATAAATAATGTGGTTGGGAGACATGTTTATACTCTGGCACACACAGTCATGTTTCATGAGTGCAATCTATAAATATATTGCTAAAATATTGCAAAAGTCCTGCTTGTTATACAGGAATTTAAAGTTCTGCGTAACTTGCTGGTACTATATAAATGTATACAGAGCTGTCAACCTGACAGCATTTTCCCCGGGTGGCATAGCTGACAGGCGGTGCTAAAAATTTTCCCCGAAGAAACAGGGGGGGGGGGGTTAACAGCTCTGTGTATATGATGGTGATGATAATAAAGCATCACAGTACTGTTCAACAGAATTCATGAAAAGCACTGACTGCATACAAATAGTGAAAGATACAGTAGGTAAAGATAAACATTAAGTCTAGGGTTGCCACCTCTCCTGCCCGGGAACTGCGAGTTGGGAAAACTGGGCAGGTAGTTTTGACCTGGACAGCCCTACCGAAAACGCTTGATGCTTTTCATGGTATCACACCACTTTCTCATGCAGCTTTTGAGAATGTGGTGTGATACCACGAAAAGCATCAAGCGTGTGGTCCTTTTCTGTATATGCACAACATGTTTTTAAAGAGACTGAATAAATAAATAATGATTTTTTAACAGCAGTGTTTTATCTACAGATAGTTTTACCATCTGGGTTCCGGCCGTGCGTTGAGCACACACTGACTGCCCGGTAAGTGCTCCCGTGATTTCAAATTTTTTCAGCCCTACCTAAAACCAGGCTGTCTGGGTCAAAACCAACCCTAATTAAGGCTAATGTCACACAGGCCAAGAATCTACCCTACGCTGACATCAGCCACACCATGTGTGGCATTTGCCTAAGTGAGCCCCATTTACTAAGGGCAATGACAAATGGGGCACTTCATTGCCTGTGGCAAATCTCTCCTGCAGGAGATTAAGTAGCCAAAAATACCTGCTCCCCTGCATTCACTTAAATCACTGCATGTACACTTTATGTGCAGCATTCCCTGGTAGTTGCCTGAGCATACAGAATATGGAAGGGCATGCTTGCATGCTGCATTTTCTTGCACTTGATGCTCATTCAAAAGACTTTAAAGTCAAATAACAAATAAAAGACAAATAAACAAAATATGTGGTTTTTCTAACTCAGTATGAAATTATAAATCCATAAAAAGCTGCCCATGTGTTAGAACCCTTATACCTATAGTGACAGTGTGTAGAAAACACATCCGTCTGGCCTAAAATGTACAGAACAGTGTGTATTTAAGGTGCGTGATATTTACTGCAGGAGGATGCCTAGTGCAGATAGGGTTAATATTACCTTTCAGTCCTGTAATTAAGTGGCAGTTGAGAGATGAGCTATCTATAGAAATAAAAGGGGTGCACTCTAATAGCTGCGGGTTCTGGCTTTGAGAGGAAGCCTGTAAGCCTGAGAACCAAGGGGTCTGTGGAGCCTGAGACAAGGAAGAGTGTCTGAGATTGACAGACAGAGAACCAAGGCTCCTGAGTCTGATTAGTAAGGAAGACTATAATCTTATCTGTGACAGACTGTTTTGTATGTGTTTTTGATGCCATATGAAGATAAACATGCTGTTGATGTGGTTTTTTTTTTTGTTTGTTTTTAGTTGAATAAAGTAAAGGCTAGTCTTCCCACACTATTATAAGGTAATATTGTAGTTAGTTATGCCTGTTTGGTGAATACTGTGCAAAGATCCTTTGACTTAGAGTGACACCTAGTGGCTATAGATAATGCATAGCTGCGTGCAGCATTTACGTGCCCTCCCATTGCTACAGCTTGCATAGAGAAGACTGGGGTCACTTAGCCCCTGCATTGTTGGGCAGTGGAACTCATAACAAAGACACCACAAAGGAATACAGTTACAAATACTGTGTAAAATCACTACCCAACATTGTGGTATTTAAATACAGTAGTCATTAGTGGGTATCCTTTTACTGAGCAAATGAACTTTACTATGCTGGTGATATGAAAAGTAGAAATCATAAACCAATGCATAAGCCAAAGTCACGAATCCAAAATCAAACCGTTGAATTTTGTCATTAATAGAAATAGCTTCTTCTGTATTGGAGTAATCCAACAAAAATCCATTTAAAATAAAAAAAAAGGGGGGGGGGTGGTTTATCCCCTTGATTGGGTACCAGCTGAAAGTGGGCTTCAGTATTGTACCTATAGTGTAATAATGGGCCCAGAATTAAGGAGCGATATTTGGTAGCCACAACCCATAGAATTCCAAAAGCACAAGTAAAGCAGTTTACACACCACTCTTGCTTATCCCAGATCAGACACTTGCTCAGCCCTGTACTGCTTCCAAAGTATACGGCCAAGCAAAAGATTTAGTCCAGGAAAACAATAGATTAAAAACAGTTTTTAGACACTGTGTGGGGACACATCATGTAAACCAAAACGTTTGCTTTACAACCCACAGAATTACAGGCAGAATTACAGACATGGGTAGAGCATCTATGCAACTCCAATAAATCCCGATGCCCTAGGTTACTTTCAGGTAAGACTCTAACCCAGTGATCCCCAACCAGTGTTGTGAGCAACATGTATATATATGTAAACTATAGGCCTGTTAGTCTGACATCAGTAGTAGGAAAACTTTTGGAAGGGGTAATAAGGGATAGGGTACTTGAATACATTGCAGTTCACAATACTATTAGTTTGTGCCAGCATGGTTTTATGCGTAACAGATCTTGCCAGACTAATTTAGTCGCCTTTTATGAGGAGGTGAGCAGGAACCTTGATGCTGGAATGGCAGTTGATGTCATCTACTTGGACTTTGCTAAAGCGTTTGATACAGTACCTCACAGAAGGTTAATGATCAAATTAAGGAATATTGGCCTAGAACATAATATTTGTAATTGGATAGAGAACTGGCTGAAGGATAGATTACAAAGAGTGGTGGTAAATGGAACATTTTCTAATTGGGCCAGTGTGGTTAGTGGTGTACCGCAGGGGTCAGTCCTTGGGCCTTTGCTTTTTAACTTGTTTATTAATGACTTGGAGGTGGGCATAGAAAGTACTGTTTCTATTTTTGCTGATGACACTAAATTGTGCAAAACTGTAAGTTCCATGCAGGATGCTGCCGCTTTGCAGAGCGATTTGACAAAATTGGAAAACTGGGCAGCAAACTGGAAAATGAGGTTCAATGTTGATAAGTGCAAAGTTATGCACTTTGGTAGAAATAATATAAACGCAAACTATCTACTGAATGGTAGTGTGTTGGGGGTTTCCTTAATGGAGAAGGATCTAGGGGTTTTTGTTGATAACAAGTTGTCTAATGCCAGGCAGTGTCATTGTGTGGCTACTAAAGCAAACAAAGTGCTGTCTTGTATAAAAAAGGGCATTGACTCAAGGGATGAGAACATAATTTTGCCCCTTTATAGGTCCCTGGTAAGGCCTCACCTTGAGTATGCAGTGCAGTTTTGGGCTCCAGTCCTTAAGAGGGATATTAATGAGCTGGAGAGAGTGCAGAGACGGGGATGGAAGATTTAAACTATGAGGTGAGACTGTCGAGGTTGGGGTTGTTTTCTCTGGAAAAGAGGCGCTTGCGAGGGGACATGATTACTATGTACAAGTACATTAGAGGGGATTATAGGCAGTTGGGGGATGTTCTTTTTTCCCATAAAAACAATCAACGCACCAGAGGTCACCCCTTTAGATTAGAGGAACGGAGCTTCCATTTGAAGGAGCGTAGGGGGTTTTTCACGGTGAGGGCAGTGAGGTTGTGGAATGCCCTTCCTAGTGATGTGGTAATGGCAGATTCTGTTAATGCCTTTAAGAGGGGCCTGGATGAGTTCTTGATCAATCAGAATATCCAAGGCTATTGTGATACTAATATCTACAGTTAGTACTAGTTGTTGTATTTATAGTTTATGTATGCGAGTGTATAGATTGGTAGGTGTGGGTTAGGTGTGCTGGGTTTACTTGGATGGGTTGAACTTGATGGACACTGGTCTTTTTTCAACCCTATGTAACTCACCACCACCTTTGATGTTGCCCCCAATGGCCTCAAAGCTGGTCTTCATTCTTGAATTTCTAACTTGGAGGCAAGTTTTGGAGGTATAAAGACCAAACAGAGCCTTCTGTAGTCTGCCAACCCACATAGGGGGCTAAAAAAAGAACCTTTTTTTGGTCACCCCCAGAAACCTTTTCTTCATGTTTTGTTGCTCCCCAACTTTTAATACCACATGGGCGTATTCTCAACAAGCTAAATAAACACTTGCTGTGTATACGCCCCACTACTTGTGCCTGTACCCAAATGAATGGAACACGCTTGGGTGCAGGCACATGTAGCCGATATCCACCAAAAAAATTGAGACTTCTTATTTTCGAGAGATATCGGCTACATGTGCCTGCACCTGAGCGTCTTCCATTCATTCGGGTACAGGCACAGGCAGGAGCGTATTGGGCTATTTTCAGCAAGCGTTTTTCAGCTTGACGAAAATATACACCATACGCTAAGGGCTACATTCATGAATTCACAAGTTCGAATCCAGAATAGGTAAAATTCGGATTGGATACAATAATTTCTGCTGATCGCAGATATCACGAAAATGCTTACGAAAAAATCGTATTAGTCACAATAATATCGTATTAGCGATCTGAAATTTTCATACGGAACGATTGTAAACAGCGGGAAAACCTTTCCGACTTTGATCCTTCAGTGCATGATTTTGGAAGCCTCCCATAGGAATCAATGGCACTCTGCAGCTCCAACCTGGCCCAAGGAAAGTCTCCCATAGGACTCAATGGCACTCTGCAGCTCCAACCAGGCCCAAGGAAAGCCTCCCATAGGACTCAATGGCACTCTGCAGCTCCAACCTGGCCCAAGGAAAGTCTCCCATAGGACTCAATGGCACTCTGCAGCTCCAACCAGGCCCAAGGAAAGCCTCCCATAGGACTCAATGGCACTCTGCAGCTCCAACCTGGCCCAAGGAAAGTCTCCCATAGGACTCAATGGCACTCTGCAGCTCCAACCTGCCCCAAGGAAAGTCTCCCATAGGAATCAATGGCACTCTGCAGCTCCAACCTGGCCCAAGGAAAGTCACAATACCGAAGCTTGAATGAATCCGAAACTTTCGTACTCTGCGCAACAATGCGATTTTGTCGCAAGCTACGGAATTGCAAAATACGCTCGGAGCATTCGTGGATTAATAAATGTGCCCCTAAGTATGGCATTAGCCTAAGTTTGAAAAACATGGTATCTTTTTTAGCTGTCAGTGCAGGAGATCAAAGGGAAATTTCAGTAAGAATCCGGGACTGCGGGCTTAGCTGTCAAATTCGGCACAGTTGGGAGGTATGCTCTTACCTGCCTTGTGTATTAATCAATATATATGATTAGCATATATCTACACTGCTACTTACTTGGGTACCCTATTCCCTCTTATTTCATAGAATCAGAAAAAGGGATGCAATAAGAGAAGGGGAAGTCTATGTCATTAATGATGTCCTTTTTTTGTTTGTTTCTTTATCACGGTGGGGGCAAGGCACTGGAACTTCCTTTTTACTATAATCCATTACTGCAGTAACATTTCTAACCACTCCTGTCAACACTGTGGTTTCTGGACAAAGCAACTCTACCACATGTGCATCACACCATTCAAATAAAAAAAAAAAAAATTGCAGAGAAGATAAGCAGGGATATCCACTATTGCCAAACTCACACATTCCCTTTCTTATTTAGAACCCAGCACAGGATCTTATTCTAATAAAATGGAACACCCAACATGCATAGAGGGAAAATACTTTTTTTTTTTTTTAAACATTAAAAAAAAAAATATATATATTTATTCTTTTTTACATAACCCCAACTGAATGTGCTCATATCAGATATGAAAGTGGAAAACAAAAGTACACAGGTTCTGTATCTCCCCATCTTTTAAAAGACAAAGGTGGTGTATCTGACCCATGCGCTGCTTCAAAGGGAAGAAAGCAGTATACGAGACAAAAAAAAAGTGATTAATGTAGGGATTTGCCGATTGCAAGATAGCGGTTATCAGGCTGTCAGGTAACCAGGAGCGTGCCTCTGTGTTAAGGTGGCCACACACGTGACGATTTGCGATCTTTCGTGCGACCGATCGTTAACTCCGCCACTAACCTTCAGGGCTGAAATGGCAGATAAGGAGGTAGAAACAACAGGATTTCTACCTCCTTCTGCCTATTCAGCCCCAACGGCAGATTTTGCTCAGACGCCTTCTATGGCGCCCGATCAAAATCTTTTAACCATCCTGATCGGCGAGTCGACCGATATCAGCAGCCTCCTGCGATATCGGTCGACTCGCCGACTTGCCATACACGCACCGAATATCGTACGAACCAAGGTTTACACAACAGCCTAGATTCCTTCCTTAGATTCTTTTTCCCTACTAATTCAAACAGTTCTGATGGCCATGCTGTCTCTCAGTAGTTCAGGGAAAACTGCAAAAGGCCGATGCCAGCAATGGGGCTGATTCTTGGCCAGCATTTAGCTGCAGGCCCCCTTTGCTATTAGCCTTAGAGCACAACTAATATCTCACAGACTCTCAGCATCAGTGTGTTGGTTAAAGATGCAGTGGCGTCAGGTAAAAAAGACCTATTAAGTGCCAGCTGGAAAATATTTATTTTTCAAAAACACAAGTTTTTTGTTTTTTTTAATTTGCCTGTGTTTTTGTGTATTTTCACTTATGAAACAAGATTTAGAGCTCTAAATAATGAAAAATGCATATGCATATTAAGTCATCCAACACCCTACCAGTACATAGACCGTAGAAAACCCTAAAATCCAAAATGGGTAAATATGTCTTTTTTACTCTAAACAATGAAACTTTTTATGAAATATTTGAAAATCGTTGAAGTTTGCATTTTACCCCTTTCATATTCCCATTTCATAACGAACCAGCATAAAATGTACACTTAGCAAAATGAGGCTGTATGGAAGATATGTCTATAATTTTATATAATAAACGTATATTTTCAAGAGCTCCCCTATCTTGGATTTTGTTAGGAGAGTCAGTGACACTGCACATGCTCAGATTGCTCTGGGCAGCTGTTGCAAATCATCAAGCAAATAATTAGGTTTACATGTCACATAAGCGAATGCTGCAGGGCGGATGCTAACTGCTTTGATTTTGGAGCTGCCGTGTAAGGAGAATATAAAAAAAAAATAATAATCAGCCTTGTATTGTAACATATAGATAGATAGGTGATATATATATTGTCCCTGATGAAAGCTCCAGATAGGAGCTGAAACGTCGGACTAAATAAAGCCTCACATTTTTTCATCTAGTCCTATGTGACGCTTTGTGTAAAACTCCTGTGTGTGCTGTTAATCCAACCCTGTATATATAGATATATCTATCTATCTATAGAGATATAGATATATATAGATATATATATATATATATAGATATATAGATATAGATATATAGATATATATATATATAGATATATATCTATATCTATATATATCTATAGATATATATATATATCATTGCGGAATTTACAAGGTAGAGTAAACTGAAACTGGAGAAAAAAATATATTGAAATTAAACTGCAGTAAAGATCCTGACTCCTAAAACAAACCTACCTTTGATAAGTTAGTTTCATAAGTGCCCCATAAACCATTAGTCCCACCAAGGCTGTGATTCTGCATACTAGACAGGATGAGTAACTGGAACATGCACAATAAATCTAGGTGAGACTGCGCATTCCCATGAGGCACTTCTCCAGTCCCACTCTCCCTCCCCCCCAAATGCCTGCCTTCTTTCTGGGTCAGCGGGCACTCCCACCTGATCATGGTAGATATAGTTTCGGGGCCAACAGGCGGGCAACCTCTTTGTACATGTGCACAACAAGCAAAGTGGGCAGCTTTCTGATATGGAGAAAGGCAATACAGTGTGACCACAAGTGTTCAGGAGAATAAATATTTGCAGAAGCCAACGTAATAAGAGGAAATAAGTCGTGAAAATAAGTTAATGATTAAGCACATGAATGTGACCTATCAGATAATGAAAAAATTGGGGGAAAGTATTTCCTTGTCCTTTAAAAAAACATCAAAACAACCATAGTCTAAGGGCCCAAGTACATGGGCGTTTATGTATGCGTCCCACTGCACAGCAACACGAGTTGACAAAGCCCATTCTTTACAACTGCGGCAGTCCCCAAGGCACCGTGCTAAAAACAGATGAACGTAACTAAGCACATGTTCAAGGGCTCAGGGCAGTGCAATGGGTACAGGAATGAGAACACAGACCTGTATGGAAGGGCCCTTATTCCATTTTGTGAAGTTCCATACACTTTGGCATAAAACTTAACCAATCAAATTATTTCGAAAAAGCAAATTACTCTAGACCATATGTGTCAAACTGGTGGCCCGCGGGCCACATCCGGCATGTAATTATATTCAGGGTTGGCACACGCATTCGCCGTCATTCAAGAGAGACAATAGTATGGCTGCTGGCACAGGTACACGGGGCAATAATATGGCTGCTGGCACAGGTACACGGGGCAATAATATGGCTGCTGGCACTCCAGCTCTGATAAAATGATAAAAGAGCAAAGACAACTGAATTTTAGTGTGTTCAATAAATGTTTATCCTGTTCGGCCCGCGACCTAAAGTGTGTTTTGAATTTTGGCCCCCTGTGCAATTGAGTTTGACACCTCTGCTCTAGACAAATCAATCAGAACAACTTGCTAATTTAAAGGACATGTAAAGCCTACATTTGCCTACAATGTATATCAGTTGGGCATGTCTCCCCCACCCAAATGGCATTTTTTGTACTGCATATATCCCCCCCGCTTGCCAGCACCATCACATTTTCCTAAAGCATAATAGCAGCTTTCCTCTGATACATAATTGGATACACTTAAATCTGCAAATGGCCTACACGCACAAAAACTCTTATTCAGCATACATTTCATCAAGAATGCAGGCTCACACAGGCACAACTGTCTCTGATAAAAGTTCTGCTTTGTTTGAGCACTGTAATGGTAAAGCTGAGCTCAGGAGAAAAAAAACTGAAGCAGACAGCTAGAGCTGAGTTTCTATGGGAACCAGCAATGCCATCTCTACTGGCTGCTAGACTGGGGGTGTGTTTAGTAATCTGAGCTTAGAACAACTGAGCATGCCCACAAGCCAACAACCAAAGCAAATTCCTGAGGGAGAGGGGCGAGTGGGTTACAGGAGGAGAAGGAAATCTAAGTGATTAAGGGGATACTGCAGCCTTACTATTAACCTCTGGACAACCAGTGTGGCAGGTATTGAAAGATTTCAAAGAGGCTGCCACTGATTACATTTTTGTGTGTGGGGTTTACATGTCCTTTAAAGTTGGGTTTAGTTTCTTGGCTCAGTGGGTACATTTCCGCCTTGCAGCGCTTGGATCTTAAGCTCAACTGCAGCCAGGGCACTACCTGCAAAGAGTCTGTATACTCTCTGCAAGTTAGTTAATTGGTTTCTGATTAAAATTGATCCTATTAGATCTGAAATTGGGACCATAGATTGTAAGGTACCCTGGGGCAGAAACTGATGTAAAAAGCAGCAGAAATATGTCTGTGCTATGTAAAATAAACAATGTAAAATACAATTTACATACAAAATACACTTATAACATCCAATGTAGAAAGATGGAGTTAAAGGAAAACTAAACAACCCCCACCACAGACAAAAGCCCTCATAGACTGCAGTCATTTGACCCCTACCTGCTTTCTCCTCACAGAGTCTATTAGGTGCAAAAGTGTCCCTGTTTGAAAAGTCAACCTATAAATGCAGAGTAGCGTGGGAGAGTTCATATGCGCGATCTTCTTTCCTTCACAAACAAATGGAGCTTTTTTTTTTTTTTTTTTTTTTTTTTTTTTAACAGCTCAGTGCTGGCGAACTTGCCAAACAAAATCTGAAGAAAAAGAAGCTGGCGCCTGGGAACTACACTGTGCTACTCTGCATCTATAGGTCAGCTTTCCGAACAAGGACACGTTTTTTTTTATTTACCGTATTTTTCGCTGTATAAGACACTCCGGAATATAAGACGCACCCAATTTTAAAGGAGGAAAATCTAGAAAAAAAAAAAAGATTCTGAACCAAATACTGTAGTAAAATATTTTAATCTTTTCAAACACCACTGTTTAGAAAAAAAACCGCTGACTTGGACAAAAAAAAATCCCATAATGCAGCAAAAGCAAGACAACAACTCTACTATGGGAAGCAGTGATGGCATTATTCAGGAGAAAGCTACATCAAGCATTAAACAGTACCTTTACAAGTCCTTACCTTGAACTCGGTTCCCACGATGCCCCATGCAAAAAAAGCTGCTTCAATGGAGAAACACCCTCTCCCTGTCACCATGTGGACTTGCATACATCCCCCCCCGTGTACCAGCTATTTACATTACCCCCCTTCCAGAGGTCCAAATATATAAGCCCCCTGAATGATTTCTCCGGTGAATGGCTCTTTAATAATGAAAGGAGGGAGCCTCAGGACACTGGCGCTGCTGTCTCCCAGTGACAGTGATGCAGAACAGAGCAGTGACATGTGCCGCGGCTCTGTATTTGGGCTGCACGCTGGATGTGCTCTGTGTACCACAAGGCTCATTAGGCAGCTTGCACGTCGCGCCCACGCACTACCCGTGCAACTTGCGCGCTCGCTCGGGCGATGCACGGACACACGGGGGTTGGCGCGGTATTCGTCGTATAAGACGTACCAACTTTCCCCCCCAGTTTTGGTGAAGAAAAAGTGCGTCTTATACGGCGAAAAATACGGTATTTATTTTGGGGTAGTGCGGAGTACATAAAAAATGCCTTTTACATGATAGTAATCCTGTGATTTCCCCCCAGGACTGAGTTTTGTAGTTTTTTTGTTTTTTTTTAGCTTCCACCTAAAAAATCCTGGGAGAAAACACTGAATACACTGTGTAAAGTTAGAACTTGGAATTTTTAGTAGCACTGCCAGATTACTTGGTCTAGAAAGAAATCCTCAACTTAAATCTGTCTTAGCGCTCATTTGAGGAACTCTGGTCATATTTGGGAATAGGGGATAAATACATAAGAACACATTTTCCAGGAGGGGGAATTTTTTTTTAATTGTAGTATTTTGCAATATAAAATAGTTTTAAAAAACATACAAAAAAAAGTATCTGAGTTTTTATGGTGTTTAAATTAGCGTTGTTCCCCAAAAATCCTAAAGACTTGTAACAGTGACTGGTCTTAAATCCAATTTAAGAAAAGGCTAAAACGCATTTCCTTATGTTCTGTAAAGTTCACTTCATAAGGCAGTAACTGGTGCAGCCTCATCCCCCAAGTTACAGTAGTCTCTATAGGCCAGTGTGTAGTTTAGCAATACAAAGCCTCTAGTGTGGTGTGAGCGACGGGATCCAGCCATCACACTGCCAAACTTACACTGACTATGTATATTTACTATAAAACCAGCTGCCTAGCAAGTTTTATTTCACAGGCTTGCTGAGATTGGAATATCCAACGCCAACACAAGTCAGCAGCACCTTCTCTGCCCCTTTTCGCTCTTCAAAGGTTTTGCTTTCCATTTTAAACATTATCTGGAAGAAACTCCGCAAATGGCGCAGAAACTCAATCCTGTCAATGATAGAATAAGAGAAACACATTACCTTCTGACATAGACTTCTAGTTCTGTACATACACAGATTATACCAAAGCCAGATTCATGTTTTAGAAAGAGCAACAATTGAATTAGGAATTTAGAATTTTCTGTACGGCAAACACACATAAGCACAAGCAGCATTTTATTATTCACTAAAAGGGGTTGTTCACCTTTGAGTTAAATTTTAGTATGATGTAGAGAATAATATTCTGGAACAATTTGCAATTGGTCATCATTTTTTTTTTTATTACTTGCAGTTTTTTTGTTATTTATCAGTTCAGGAGCTCTCCAGTCTGGAGTTTCAGCAGTTATTTGGTTGCTAGGCTCCAAGTTACAATAGCAACCAGGAAGAGGTTTTGTTGAGAGACCATTATATGAATAAAAGAGGGCCTAAATAGAAAACAAAGTTACAAAAAGTAACAACAAAATTTTAGCTTCACAGAGCAATAGTTTTTAGGCTCCTGGGGGTCAGTGACCCCCTTTAAAAACTGCAAAGAGTTGGAAGGCGGCGGCAAATCATTAAAAAACTAGAATAATGAAGACCAATTGAAAATTTGCTTAGATTCATTCTATAACATACTAAAAGTTAGCTTAAAGGGGATCCACCCCTTTAATACTTGTATTTAAAAGTAGTGAACTTGAGCACATGCAATAATTTTGTATATTCTTCACCAGCAATAATGCTTATTCCCTGAAGGTTAACCAAGATATCACATCTCAGAAAAAAAGCTCAGCAAAAGCCATTGCAGAAGAAGGAATTTAAAGTCAGAACAAATAGTTACTGTGCTCTACAAAACTAGCATGTGTGTGACCCATTTAGCATGTTCATACATTACGCCAGTGATACATGGAGCAAACCCCCTCTTGAAATCTATTACCAAATAAGTCACTTTTGTCATAAAAAAAAAACTTGAGTCTGGGCAACCATGCAACTAAGAAAGAAATTCTAGGTTACACACTAATGACTAATGGGGCAATAAAAGAATCAAAGTTTGTCACTTATGACAACCAATCAGCAGGCAGCATTTACTGGCCCTGTTTTAAAACAAAAATGATTGGTTGCTATGGGTTACGATTCCTGGGCAAATTGTGTCATTTATTAAATATGGGGCTATGGGGATATCATTCAGTTTTAGTAACCCATAGCAACCAATGAGCAAGAAGCGGTTAGTAGGCATCTGTTTAAAAGCAAACACTGTTGGTTGTTGTGGGCTACATTTATTTTACTACCCCTAAAATGGGGTAGTTAATGTGCCATAAAACATGTTTGTGTGTCAGAGGGGTAAAAGTTGCCGTTTGTTTTAGAGAAATGTGACGGTGCTAGCTAGTGGGTATATGCAGTACAAATGATGCAGTGTGGGTGGGGGAGATGTGCCCGGTCTTTATACATGGTAGGAAAATGTTTTGTGTTTTGTGTTGACCCTGATAGCAGAAAAACTATTGCTCTGTGAGGCTACAATTGTATTACTGTTACTTTTCATTACTTTTCTTTCTATTTAGGCCTCTATTATTCATATTCCCATCTCCCCCCCCCCTTTAAATTAACTTTCAGTATCATGTAGGCAGTGATATTCTAAAATAATTTGCAACTGATCTTAATTTTGTATGGTTTTTAAATGAATGTACTTTTTATTCAGCAGCATTCTAACTTGGAATTTCAGCAGCTATGATCAAATTATGATCAAATGAAAAATTGAATTATTATTAGTGGAGCTGAATAAAAAAAAAAAAATACGAAGTAACAATAAAGCAAGAGTACGACTATTTGGCGGCTTGTGTCAGTGACCCCCCACTTGAAAGCTAGAAAGAGGCAGAAGAGGAACGAATAATTCAAAAATTGTAATAAAAAATGAAGACCAACTGGCAAGTTGCCAAGAATAGCCAAGTCTAGAACATGCTAAAATTTAACTCATATGTGAACTACATATGCTCAATATTTTACTGGCATTATTATTTATCAGCTTCCATTTAGGCCAGGCACTTTTTCTGTACTCACAACCTTTGAAACCGCAGGCCTTCAGTCTCTTGATGGCACCACCATTCTTCAGTTATCACAGTACTGTACCTTTCATATACACAGCACCGGTACCATGATAACCGAAAAAGGACAGTTCACGCTCAAACTCCATGATGGACATGGTGTTTCATAGGACCCTTATACTAAAAACATACACATATTTTATTACATAACTCTCTCTCTCTAGAGAAACACAAAGATGAACAATATCCTCATATTCTACAATAGGGGATACATTATTTCTTATAAAACACAAGTTTATAGATGTGTGACAGAAATGACATCACTAAGTCACATGGGTAATATTTAAAGGATATTCATGGCTCTTGTGTATTATGTACACATAGGTAGAAACATACCCTCCCTGCTTATGAAAGATATACAACTTTAACCTTATTCTCCCCAGTTAGTAGTAAAGTGACATTGGTTACAATATAACCTAGGTGGTGGGTGGAATATATTGTTTGAGCAAAGGGGCAGCTAGTATTACTGAGGACAATCAAGCTGATCTATGTTCTATGTTAAACATTCTGGAAATGGCTTACGTGTAGGGGGACAAAGGTCCAAGCAGGACTTTGGAAACATCCTGCTGTCCAAGGGTCATAAGCAGCAAGACCAGGCTCTGATTGACCGAGTCCACGCAGCCACCCTGTAAACAAAGACGTGAACGATTAAACAGCAGATTGGCTTGAGGGGACAGGCCTACAATGAGCAACAAGTTGCGTAACTATAAGAGCAACCACTGACACCAGGAAGGTAAGTAAAAAGTTTGCATTATCATGGCTGAGAAGCAAACAGCTTGTAAAAAATATGGGAAATATCATTAATATCATTCTATTAGCAATACTGGAAAAAACTTTGCCCCTAATAATTATGAATATAATATTGTACAGTTTACACAAAATGCTTAATTTCTGAATGCTATGAACGGGGGGGGGGGGGGGGGGGGGGGGGTGTTAGTGTTTCTTTTTCCTTTAAGAGGATATGTGCCTCAACGTCCAAGCCACAACAGCACTGTTGAAGAAAAGGTTAATAGAAATCACACAGGCTCATTAACCCTAGGGCAAATTTGTAACTGGGAAGTAACCCATCAGTGATAAGCTTTGATTAGGCAGATCATGCAAGAACAATGAAAGCAGAACTGTTATTGGTTGTCATGGGTTACTGCAAATTTGGTCATTGCCAGTTGTTCTAGCTCCCCTTAGTAATCAATCACCAGTACATCATTTTCATCTTGTAACTCAAGCTGCAGAGCAAAGTTGCCAAAGATTTCAGGGTAGTATCTTATCATACTAGCTGACCTTCTCAGCAACCAGAAATAGATCCACAAGACCTGTGCAACCAGTTGCCTGGCTATAATGAGACAAAGAAAAGGAGCTCCTCCTGACATCCTGATAAATATTAAATTCACTGCAAATACCAGTAGTCACCATTGGTTTTCTGAGGAAGTGTGGGGGGCATATGAAGTGTAACACAGCCTGTGTTACGCAAAACAAAGAACCGAGACCTGGAAATACGGATTATATTTTGCATTAAATCATAATTCTATTGGTGCAGATTCGGCACATTTCTACAGACTGGACCAACATTGGGTGTGTGCCCAAAATTACCAGACTTTTCATAATACATTTTTGTTAAAGATTAAAAAAACAAAAAACAAGAAACATCAGTTTAGTCTATGTTTGTGGTCACTGGCTGAAAAGGTTTTTAGGTCTGCCCTTTGATCGTGCCAGTTACTCAAATTTTAAGGATAAGATGAATTATCATTGACCAATCTTGTACCTGGCATGTGTCCAAACTGGCCAAATTGTTACTGAGCCACCTCTTTGGATGTCTAAATCTGCCAGTGTGTGTAAAGAGCAAATCGACAGCCAAGTTGCCCAATTTTGGAAGATACATCTGTTTATTCTGTCTGCTATGTGTAACCCTTGGACTTATTTGTTTCAGGTTGCTTGTGTTAACTTGCCCTGCTGTGGTGCTGTGCGCTTTGTATAGCACAGCTTTAAAGCATGTAGCAATCCATGCCCACTTTCTAATTAGCTCCACCCTTATCAAGGAACCAAGAGTAGGACTCTTTGAAGCCAATGGGTTTGTATGCAAATGTACCCAGAATTTTAACAGGTGGAATACTGAGATATGGGGACACTGAAGGTTGGAACACACAACTGTTTTATTTACTAACGGGTGTTAACTCCACTACACTTGTTCAGTACTAATTGGTGTTTAGTTTGTGTGCCTTAAAGGGGAACACAAGTTTTCTGAAAAGTAAACATAACTTTAAGCAACTTTGCAACATATGGTACATCTATTAAAAAAATATGCAGCCTTTTCATGATCTGTAATGTAATAATATGGTTTGGAACAGTTACCTAAGCCTAGCCCCCTGTTCCTCTCCTGCTGATCTGGCTAACTAGTTTGAAAAAAAAAAATAAAAAAAAAATAAAAAAAGTAACAATTGTTGTCATCATCCTGCATCCTCCATATCCCACAATTCCCTGCACACGTGATGTCAATATGTATAGGAACATCACCTTGCAATGCATTGTGGGTTATGTAGTTCCTGTTAGTTTGCTGACTGTAAACTGTAGAGAAGTTGTTACAAATTGTAATATCAATATTTTAGTCCCAACTCTCCTGCCAGAATTTGAAATGATGCAGAAAGAGTAGAACTGTTTTTGCCGCTGGATTTCAGCATTTAAAAATGGTATTTATTCATACTTTTTAAACAAACAAACTACAGTGATGGGTATATTAGGGGTTTCTATGTTGTGTGGTTTGAAAGCCAGAGTCCCACTTAAACCACGCACATACAAACAATAGCAATTGCCGTCATCTACAGATGTGATGGTAAAGCACAATATGACCAACTATTTTGGAGAGGGTGGAATCAGCACACTGTAAACATTCTTTTGAGTATTCTTATAGTACAAGCCAACATGGAGGAAAACACTGAAATATTGGGGAAAACACACTTGTTTTCTTATCTTCAATAAGATCTTAAAATAAGTTTTTCTGCACAAAGGCACTTATCTGCATGTTTGATCTACATTTATCTGTAACCATGCAAAGTTAACAAAATCCCCCTTGATTCAGATCTGCAAAATAAATCATTGTAGGCTAAGGTTTCCTAAAGCGTAACATAAGTAATTAAGTAAAAGCCAAGAATCTGGTAGTTTGAACGACAGCATCTGAATTTTGTGCAACACCAAGAAAGCTTACCGTTGGCAGCATGAGATGAAAGGCATTTCTCCCAACCTCATCCCCTACATTGGTCAGTGTGTCATACTGGGGTTAGTTTGCTATGCTTTGGGCAGGCTGCCTTGCTGGTATTTATTAACCAAAACCAAATACAAGCGTGGGCAATAGACCACAACAACAAAAAACTTAATCTGGAATTATTCAAACACCTTTTAATGCACTAAAACTTCAAATGAATATATTTTATTGCCTCTTTGCTTATAAAAATGGGGAAAAACGTTCCTGGGGTTGTCATTTCTGGTATATCAGTGTGTAACTGCGCATACAGACATGACCCTGCCAAGGCACAATCTGAACAGCTGCACTGAGTGCAGAGCTAATCCAGCAGGGCATCCTGCCCTACATACAACACTCCAGCAGAAATTTGATCAATTTTCATTGCCAACTTGGAAACGTATTCTAATCCCATAATGTCCTTGCTCCTCAAACACTAAGCAAGAGATTGTAAGATTCATGTGCAGCACTAGCTTTATGATATGATTGACAAGCACCAACATATGCTGCATCACAGTACAAAAGGAGTGTGTATATATAGGTATAGGACTTGTTATCCAGAATGCTCAGGACCTGGGGTTTTCCGTAATTTGAAACTTTATATTTTAAGTAAAAAATAATTTAAATATTAAATAAACCCAATAGGATTGTTTTGCTTCCAACAAAGTTAAGTATATCTTAGTTGGGATCAAGTACAAGGTACTGTTTTATTATTACAGAGAAAATAGGAAATCTTTTAAAAATGTGAATTGATTAAAATGGAGTCTATGGGAGATGGCCTTCCCGTAATTTGGAACTTTCTGGATAATGGGTCTCCGGGTAATTGATCCCATACCTGTACAAGAAACATGTAAATTACAAATACAGACATCTAATAAAGGGGACTAGAGGATACTGTCACACCTATATAAAAAATGTTATGTCTACGTTTTCCTTAATGGAGTATGCATGTTCCCCTTGCCCTTGCTTCAAATCGCCATGTCATTTACAACACTCTCCCTCAGCAAAAACAACCTAAGATGTCAGGCCACTTATAGATGCAACACTGTGCTTTCATTAGTGGTGGCCTTAGCCTATATGCTGAAGGATGAGTCCACTCATTACAAGACTAAACAGAAAGCAATCCCAAGTTAAAAGCAATGCAATACTCAGCATTTTTGTAATTAAATCAGATGTAAAATCCCTAGAAGCCCTCGAAACAGCAACATGCAGGGACTGGGCATTGGCAAAAAAAAAAAACCCTAGTGGGCCCCACCAACCCAGACCACCCCCCACCCCCACCTGATCACAACCACAACAGAGAATGCAAGGTACACACAGAGGGGGTTGAGGTGTTGTGTGAACCTCATGACTAGGAAGGAAGGGGGTGGGGGGGCCGACGTGGCAGCTGGTGCTTATGTTTGAATTCCTTTTGGTTGCATAAAAACCAGGTATACTGCCAAACAGAACTTTCTGTAGGCTGCCAGTCCATATAAGGGCTAACAAATAGCCAATCACAGACCTTATGTGGTACCCCAGAAACTTTGTTTCTGCTTGGGTTGCTCCCCATGAATGTGGCTCATGGGTAAAAAAGGTTGGGGAACCCTACATCTAAAATAAAAAGTTTCTGTATGCTCTAATACACAGGATACCTCCCTTTCTGTTCTTTCAGCCTACTGCTACTTGAGGATGCTGGCCCTTTTATACCACAGCTACTTGATGCACATCAAGTTGCTGCTCATTATATCCTATGTGAGTATCTGGAAACCTGATATCCAGAAAGTATGGAGATCCATATTAAGGAGAAACCCCCCGTAGTTACAAAATGGCTATGTAAACGTTTACATTTTGTAGTTCTATATACATTCTCTGTGCAGAAGGCTTTCGGCAAACGTTTCCTACCTATCCGTTTGGGCATACTGCAGTGTCCCTCTCCTACTTCCATTTAAAGTATTTACTCAGAAGAAACGGTACCCTCAGGCTTATGAATCTTCACACAACTGCTATAGACCAGAAAAGGAAAATGTTTCTCGCATTCTTACCCTAAAATCCCATAGATGGCACATTAGTATGCTATAAACCCAACTCCAGCAAACTATAAGGGTAGTGGTACTGTACTTGTGTACCTGTTAAAGGAACACGCTGATGGAAAAATATGTTTTTTTCAAAACACATCAGGTAATAGAACTTCTGAAGCAGAATCCTGCATTGAAATCAATTTTTCAAAAATGTAAACAGATTTATTTTTTTTAATTTGATTTTGAAATTTCACACGGGGGTAAGCCATATTCTTAATTTCCCAGGGTGCCAAAGCCATGATAAACTTTAGTCACACTTTACTGCTGCACTGCAAGTTGGAGTGATATCACCCCCCTGCCAGAAGCCGATCAGCAGAACAATGGGAGGGTAGCAAGATAACTAAAAGCAGTTCTAATGTGTAGCGCTGGCTCTTTCTGAAAGCCCAGACTCAAGCACAATGCACTGGGATGGCTGCCTACACCTACCAATATTACAACTAAAAAAATACATTTGTTGTTTCGAGAATAATATTTTAAATGGTAAAGTGAATTATTTGCTATATAATATATATTATATATGTAATTTAGAAATAAAAAATATACCATAAAAACCACGACAGTATCCTTTTACGTTTCCTCTTCACCTACACCCTCAACCAGAGAGACCGACTATTTTTGTTACTAAGACGCATAGGATATTAATGTTATTCATGGGGCACAGAAACCCTTTTAATGTAAGGTTTGTGAACATGAAGCTCCTAGTCCACCAAAATCAAGACTGTGCCACCACTAGTAATAATTTACTAAAGACACCACCTTCAAGCTCTTGAAAAATACACGGGGAATATACAATCTGACTGTTCTCTTGATTCTTATTTTACAAAATTTTTATTCTGTTTCAAAGTTATTATATCCCTCCCAAATCATAGTTTTCAGCTTTTCTTTTATTTACCTTACAACACTGAATAATAATCTCCTGAAATGCTTATAAACAGACTTTTGACATATAAGCCCCAAGGGTCTGCATTGCAGACTAGATTTAGAGCTGTGCCAGTAAAAGGCGGCTCTATGCAAACATAGACAAGATCAAGGGCTGGTAAGCGTGCATTAACACAGGTAACAACTATCAGGTTGTGAAACGCACAGAAATTGAGAGTGCATTTTTTCACAGCAGGAGGCACAAACATGAGATCAGAAGTACTGGTTTTTACCTGCTGGATGCTCAGGGTAAGATATATGAAGCTATTTCCATTGACCTGCACATTATAAATACATCCTGCATGCTCACTTTTGAAAACAAGTCATAAGTAGATTGAACTGCTCAATTTATACAAAGCAAAGTTTATGCAACGATGTGTATTTGCAGCTGCTCACTGCTAGTCTACTGTGCTAGATACTCAAATACTAAACAAACCTCTGTAACGAAGTTTAAAATAGGCACAATGATGCAGTAATTTATTATAATAAAATGCCAAGTGCAGCAAACTGTATTTTTAATTTCATAAAAATGTTTAGAAAGGTGCTGTGCTAAAGACCCCTCAGATAAGTTAAGGTGGCCATACACGGGCAGATTTTAGCTGTCAGCATCTTATCAGCCCGAGTATGGGGCACTCTGAAAGGACTACCCGACCGATATTTGGCCAAAAATTGCCCACATATCTATTGGACAGGTTTAAATATCTTGTCAGAACTATGACCGCATCACTTTGTTGATGTGGTCCTTGCCTTGATGGCCTGTATCCCTGTTGTTGTGATCTGATCGTTTGTACCTCGGTCAAAGTGGGCATATTGGGGAAAGATCCACTTGATGGTCGACATCAC
Organism: Xenopus tropicalis; assembly: GCF_000004195.4. Classification (NCBI taxonomy): domain Eukaryota; kingdom Metazoa; phylum Chordata; class Amphibia; order Anura; family Pipidae; genus Xenopus; species Xenopus tropicalis. Next base: position 127,276,420 of record NC_030677.2, read on the forward strand.
CAAGCGATGTGTAGCCAGCATTAGAACACTGTGTAAGGTCAGACAACCAATGGTAAAACTGCCTACTCACCAAAACCCTAAAAGTAAGCACACTTAAACCAAGTTTATGCTCCATATGCTTTAAGTATTCACACAATATTCATGACCATGAAAAGAAAAAAACATAATAGTGCTGATAAAAGTACTTAGAAAAACAATTTGCCCCCACAGCTTGGTATACTTACAAGATAACAAAAGGAAGATCCTCAGAGTGAGGGAGAGGATAAACCTTCAGAAGAAGTGTGACAGTCCACATGAAGCATGTTAATTATTAGGGTCAGTGGCAATATAAGTGGTTTAATTGTACAACGTCCTCAATTTCATGTTATTAAGAGAGCATACCCGGTTGTGGGAGCACATTACTTTTAAATAAATATACGACTTAGCTATTATCTGTTCAGCCCATGCCTAGTCCACTGCAGAGTATCCCCGTGAAATCATGGGCACTGGGCAGCCACCCTGGTTACCCATTTGCAAAATCGGGCACCTGAAGTCACCTACCCTGTAAATTTCCTCCAGCAGCAGTACCGCACAGTTACGTCCCAGATCCTCAGGAAGCACTGTGCTACCTTGCCCCTGTGGGTTAGAGGCAAGCTCAGTGCTAAGAAAGCAACCCTCTGTTGTTTCTGCCACAAGTGACAAGCCAAATCCTGGGGACCTACACAAAGGATACCAAAACACATTTTAGGAGGTGGGGCAAGAAGGGTTTGTATAACTGCTCAGTTAACCAAATAATTCCTAATATGAATTTCCACTCAAACATTTATTTTTAAAACAATTATTTAACTGTACAGCTTGCCATGTTTATGATAAGGCTTAAGGCTCAAGTAATGTATACTGGTGTCAATTAGCGGTTCTCAGTTTTTTAATTTCCATTTAACTTTATGCAAGCACTAAAGATCACACATTTGCAGTGTAAATCTACACAGACTGGCACCACCCTTCTTCTTAGTCTCACATGTGACATTGTTAAGCTATATAAAGATCAGTTAGTTACCTGTGGTATCATTTTAAGGCTCTGGGTCAGCCAAGTGATACAAGAAAGTGCTTAAGTGTGCAGTTACAATGGAGATTGAATAAAAGCAGTTTGACATATCAATGAATAACAAATGGTGTATAGTCAGAAAGAAATGTGTGCTGGTTTAACTACTATAGAGCAAAGCAATACATACTGCGATATACATTTTTAAAATTCATGCTCTCATGGCAGGTTAAAAATGAGAAAGCACTCTTTTGCTCCTCCTACGGTGGCAGCCAATGGGAAGGAAATAGACTGCAGTACAGTGACAGATAAGCCTATGGTCAGTGTGCCCTGCAATGGCAGAGAAACATACCACCCTAACCCAAATTAAAAAGCCATCAAGGTAGTGCAGAACGGTTTCCTGCTTATAAATGCAGCGTGCAGACGAATCCCTAATACTTACTTTCCTGAATTGGCTCCCTTCATGTGATCAGTGTAAATATAAATGTCTGGGAGGAATCTGTTCAGAACACTTCTTGCTGCATCCACTATTCTGTTCCCAATTTGTGGAGAGACTCTGACGGAGTATCTATCAGCCATAGATCAAGGAAAGTATGATTGTATTTTAGTTCACTGAACTAATAACTATGAATGAGTTCCGCACTCAGTATGGGTCATCTACTATCACAAGGGCAGTGTGCTTGCACTGTGCTGAAACGTTTTTTTTTTTTTTAAACCTGGTTGGCACCACTTAGCTATTTAGCATCAAAATGAAGTATGTGTCAGATTCTTTAGGCACAACAGACATACTTGTGCTTGACACGGAAAAGAAGTCAAAAGGAAGGCTTTAACACCATACGCAATTACATGTAAGTGCAAGAAGCTCTGTAATAAATAGGAATTTTGAGAAACTGATTTAGGGCAATAGTTCTAGTGCCTAAGTTCACAACCCTGTGCATTCTTAAAGTAATATTAACACTAAAAAAAACAACTATTTTTCAAAATATTAATGTACAATAAAAGCTACCTATAGGTCATGTCAAGAGTTTTCACCGATAGACCTACTCCTGTAAGTAATTGATACTTTGGTTCCCAAACCTGACTGTCCCTTCTCAGTTACAGCTTCTAATGCTATTGGACTACTGCTACACAAATATGGCATTCCACCCAGAGGAACATGGGGTGGGGAAATCATAAAAGTAAATAAATGTTATGCATTCCCAAGACAATGTTATAATAGACAAAAAAAACAAAGGTTTAATTTCTGGTGTCAGTATCTCTTTAACAGTGCTGATGGCAGAGTGGGCATATTTGCCATTAGCTGACATCAAAGCACCCTAAACCACCACTGAATGGGAAGTGCCTGTGTTAATGATTTGGTAAGTATAACAAAAAACAGTAAACAAGCACGGAGAACAAGGCATGTTTTGCAAGTATAAAACAGTAGTTGCTTGTTGTATTTTAAGGAACTGCATATATTACATCAGGCCAACAAAACAATGCAAACCACATGCTGACAGCTTTTGTAAAACATTCTGTCAATGTTAATTGCTCAACTGCTTATTGCAGCATCCAAAAACAGCCTAAACCCACCTGCTACCATAACCACTATATGAAAGGATACGCTACTCCTCTAATGCGTTTTATTTTTCCAGGATCAGTCAGTTGAACAGGTCTTAAAAGCTTTCTTACTGGACATGAGAAGATAACCTCTCCCCCTCCACCTGGGGGCATTCCTCTCTTTACTATCTGAAAAGAGACCATAAAGAAAACTTGAGTGAAGAAAAAAAGTATTACCAATACACAAAATGGAACCTTGATTGTAAAGAACAGGGGATCACCAATCACAGTGCATATAGTAAATATGTTTAAGAAATCATAAGCAGAAAAAGTCATGGGTTTGTGGAAATAGATCTAGAAAAAGGGAAAGTATACAGTTAGAGCATAAAGAGAAATAAGGATGGCTATAAAAATTATCCAGTAGGATAAGAAAAACAAAGTACTGTACAGCTATCTTTAGAGCACCAGCTACGCTGGGACAGCAGGCAGCAACTATGTGACCCTAGCCAAATCACAAAATAGCAATGAGATTTAAACATGAGTTTCTAGTTATATATCCAGAGTCCCAGGATTATCACTTAAAGGGGAGATGCATGTTTTAAAAACACCTTTGTCATGGAGGCAATATATATCAGGCTGTATTTAGATAAGACTAAAACAGTTATTTGATTTAAAAAAAAAACAAATGTACTTTATCTCACCCCTTTCATGAGGGCTACTGGAAAGTGTTAAACTGTTGTATTTGTAAATATGTTAACCCTTCTTGTTAAATATTTGTTCCCATTTTGCTTTACAAGGGCAAAATCCAGTACAGGTATAGGACCCATTATCCAGAATGCTCTGGACCAAGGGTATTCCGGATAAGGGGTCTTCCCATAATGTGGATCTCTATACCTTAAGTCTACTAAAAAAAAAATCAATAAACCATTAATCAAACCCAATAGGATTGTTTTGCCTTCAATAAGGATTAATTATTTCTTAGTTGGGATCAAATACAAGGTACTTTTTTTTTTTATTATTACAGAGAAAAAAAAAATCAATTTTAATAATCTGAATTATTTGATTAAAATGGAGTCTATGGGAGACAGGCTTTCCGTAATTCGAATCTTTCTGGATAATGGGTTTCCGAATAAGGGATCCTATAACTGTATAATCAAAATTAGGTCAGGTTTATCTGCACTGCAGTTACCACTGAGCAAATGTACTTTGGAGCCTGAATTAGTTAAGTCTAATTACAGAGTTAAGAAAATAGTAGTTTTACAAATTTTAACTTTCCCTTTTAGACTTATTAACTAATAATATGAAATAAATAAATAAATATATATATATATATATATATATATATAAATATATATATATATATATACACACACACACACACACACACACACACACATTTTTAGACTTACAGAAAGGCAGAGAAAATGAAACAAGAATAATGCATGATATACATATATCTATATAGGTCTAAGTCTTGGTTTTTTTTTTAAGCCATTAAGCCCCAGCAACCTACCTTAAGCTCAAAATGCTCACCATCTATGCCAAATTTTTTCATTAACGGAATAGCTGTAGCCTTTAGGGTATCAACCTAAATAAAAAAAAAAAAAAAATTGTTAGACATGTTCACGTCCCTTTCCCCCAATCTGTAAATATAACTCACTTACGCAGACGTTAGTCAAGAAGAAGACACACATGGTCCATGTGTATGCAGCATCCACAAAAAAACTACCTTTGACAGTACAGATATTGGAGCAAAGAGATGCTTAGCATATGCACAGTACTTTGAATCCTGAAACTAGTGTTGGTTTTACTTCGCTCAAATCTATACTTAACTGGTTCCTTAGCCACTTGTGTAAAATTTACTTGTGGCTGAACGACCTTTCTGTACATTTCTAGATTTTATCTGGGGTGCTGACAACATCTTTATACAATACAAACTATTTAATGGATATTCATAAAAGCACTAAAACAATGCACAACAAGGAGGTTAGTTGGCATGTACAATACAACATTTTCAAGAAAGAGGGTAATGTGTTAAAAATAGCTCCAGCTTGCTTCAAGCAAAGTGCCAACCTGCAGGCAGTTGATCCAAGACGAGATCAGATGTAAAACTGGAAGCCGTTTCAGTTATATTATTGGTATATAAAAAGCTAAGTGCAAATGCATCTTCAGTTCAGAAGAGTCAAAATTTCCATGTTTGTGGTTAATGATTTTCTCTCAAACATTTTGAATAAAAACCTTGATTATATATTTATTTATTTACAGACTACAACACCTTTATTATATAGAATATTCTATGCTAACAAAACTAAAACCCTGCTGATTTCTGTATACAAGGAGCGATAGCAAAGACTTGGTAGCTTGACAAGAATTTAGCAAGGCATTAAACCCAGACATAGTAACTTACAGAGGGGTCCGCTTGATCATTAGTGACTCCACGCAGGGTGATTTTTATTGGGTGCTTCATAAAAGGAGCAAGGCATAAGAGGCTTTCTAAATAATAGCCAATAGAGCGCTGTATATTGCAGTCATGCTCCAAGGTTCCTCCAGAAAGAAGGCCAGGCAGATAGTACAAAGAGGTACCTGCAAATGAAGACAAAATTAATCAAGTACTCTGAACAGAGGTCCCAATAGTCCATAAATGATCTAAAGAACCAATCATTTACGCAATATATTTTAAATAGTTGGGTTCAAGAGTTAATATTTTTAAACCAAATGTTATGCTATGATTAGGGCAATATCATATTTTTTCCCTATTTTTCTCAGGATAAAAAAAAATAAATTCTAAAATGCAGTAAATGATCTGGACCTCTATCAGGTTATGTGCAAGCCAGGAAAAACTCAACCCACAACGACTGTAACCGTAGCCAACATGCAGCATCTGGCTCCATATGCTACTCCTTTTCATTCTCCTAGTTCCAAGACGGGAAAGCTTTGGGAGAAGAGAAGTATACTTTCCAGTCTGACAAGCACCCTAACCCCAACTCTCAATGGTCACCCAAAATTCAACGTGAACCTGCCAAACCAGGTTAACCTGCACATTACTAACCTCTATGAAAACTTGTTATTCACATTTTAATCTTTCTAATGAACCCAAGACACATCAATGGGAGTGGCTGACATAATTGTGTATTTCTCTGGTGGCTTTGCGGCCCCTTAAACATTCAGTGTTTTTGCTAGGAGAGAAAAAAAAAATCACTGGGCAGGAAAGAATTGAGCTAAGTTCTAAAATAATTGGTTTTACAAAGACAGATAGGACTATGCTTTTGTAAACAAAGTGTGCAGTCCTACAAGCTTCTTTAAGAAGATTTATTTATAGGACCAATGTGATCATTGGTCAAACTAGGAAGCCAAAATCGGTAAATTCAAGTCAATAAACATCAGGGGATGACAGTATGCACATACATACTAATGGATAAGCTATTAGCTTATCTGGTGGGAAAAGGCACATTTAGCACCATTAAACTACAGTAGATGCTGACCAGTTTCAGCTACATACACAGTAACCAACCATAACCAAGAGAAAAATCCACGACTATAGAAAAAAAATTTCCACCATCATTCAGAAACAGTAAATCTTGTCATATCATTTTAATAAGAGTCTCTCTTTTTCCCCCCTACCCTGAATCTCTTCCTTAAGAAGGCCATACATGAGCCGATTTCACTTGTTCTGCATTGAACAATCTAACCGGTACACAATCGTTTGACGATCGGTTTGCCATACGATATACCATCCACGGACAAGATGAAAAGATGGCATCATACTGTTGACGTAAAATACAGAAAAATCATACATCTATGTTCGATCAGAAATAGTTCGTTGACTTCCAATCATGACATGCTTAGGGAACAATCGTTCAACGACAAAGGTCTGGCACTCACACCAACTACCAGATTTTATCGCTGAATGACCAAAATTTTTAAACCCAGCCGATCAATCTTTTGCCCAGTAATGTTGGCCCGACGATCGTTCATACACCATCAACTATACGACAAGTTAACAATTCTTTACTTGTATTTTAGTTTCAAAACATGCAATTAAGAACCAAGAGCAAAGAATCCGTAAAATACAGGAGGGTTTGGAAGATTTATTGGTTTATTTTGGGATGGGTGGGGGATAACAAAACATTTTGTGCATTCCACTATTGTAGGAACACTATTTGAATGAATTTGTTCTCACAAGCCTAGCATGTATTATAAAGCAGAGATTACTGCCAAAAGTAATAAATTATAGTGGGAAAAAGTCAGTAGGAGAATGCAATTGCAGGAGCAGTAAAATGCAATTAAACTCATGCCAGTTGTACAGCAATACATAATTAAGTAGGCATTACGCTAACCAAATCACAACCAGCTATATTATTTTTGTTTTCCTTATGTGTCATGTCTATAGGTCAGTGTGTGAGAAACCATCTTACAGTGATAGCAGAGACAAATTTTAAAGGAAAGGCTAAGTCACTTGGGGGTGCCAAAATGTTAGGCACCCCCAAGTGACTTTAATCGCTTACCTTGTGCCCCTGTTAGCTGAAAACAGCACCAGCCCGGGGTACCTTTAACAAGCGCTTCCTCCTTCCTGCTTCAGTTTCCGGCAAACTCCCGTGGCCGGCGCACGTGCAGTAGAGTGAAAATCCGACTTTTCTGTTAAAGCCTGGCTTTTCACTCTACTGCGCATGCTTGCGCGAGCGAAGCAGGATGGAGGAAGCGCTACAGGCTGGTGCTGTTCTCTCCAAACAGGGGCACCAGCCCGGGCTACAAGGTCAAGGTGATTTAAGTCACTTGGGGGTGCCTAACATTTTGGCCCCCAAGTGACTTTGCCTTTCCCTCTCCTTTAAGGGGATGTAAAGTCATTTTTAAAAAATGCATATATAGAGTCTTAGCACTAAATGATAAAACTGTGTGTTTAGAATCTATAAATGCATTTAAAAAATGACTTTACATCCTCTTTAAGATCTCCTAGGCAAGCAGGCGTTTTGCTTCTTTGCTCTGTGCAGAACATTATCTGTCTATTTAGTGGCAATATTTCAAGCCTGAATTTTAATAACATTTCCCAAGTGTGTGCTCTACATTTGAAGACTTGAATAATAATGACATTTGAGCACTTTTAGGTTGAAATCCAACTTTCACTACTGATGACGTTTGGTTGCCATTTACTTCAATGGCAGGCAACCTGGTTAAGATCATTTGTCCAAGCGTTTCTGCACTAGATACTGCACAAGATACTGATCTTTAAGTTAAAGGTGAACTTGTAAAAAAAATTTAAAAAAAAATACATTATTATTACAATACATTATTTTTTTTTTTCAAATGTGAATTGCAAAGGGGGGAAGTTAGGAAGCAATGCAGTATTTGTTTATTCCTTCCGCATTCTCTGGCATTGACTTGAAACAATGAAGCAGAATTCAGTTCCCTTTCAGGTATAAGCCTTTAGTAGTATCTGGGGATGTTGTAATATGTAGTTTATAAACGGAGTCAAAATAAAATCAGTGGTTAAATGATATGCATTTTTCATGCCAAATCTGAAAGGGAATATGAGGTCTTCCCTCTGGCTCAACAACAAGAGACCTAGGAATTCTGGGTGTGTTACCAGTTCCCAAGCCATCTGGAACAAAATTGTGGGGTGTAGACAAGTCACACAATACATAAATAAAATGTTTGAGACCAACTACATTCATCCATCTTCAGGTCTAATAAATAGTAAAAAGACACAGAAAAACAAGTTGCATACAGTATTACACTTGTTTAAAGAGAGAAGGAAAAACAAAAAGATAATTACCAGTTTCGTTGATCTCGATCCTTGTGCCATTTGTTATTTTATCCATAAGTCTGATGAAACTTGCTTCAAAATCTATCGGGAGGTTCACAGGAAAAAGAAGATTGAAGAAAATTAACACATTTCCAATCAACCAAAAAAAATTAAAATGAGATAAATGCTTAAAAACATAGGGTGTACGGAATCCATTTTTTTATTTGGCCAAAATTGAAAAAAAAAAAAAATATATATTGCTGCATAGAGCCTTAAAGTTATACAATTTGACTGGGGTTTAATTCAGTTTAGCTGAACACATACAATTTGAACAAAAATCCTGCAAAAAGTGATGGGATTCATCTGAATTCTAAACTAAATAATAGGTTCGACACCCTGCTAAGAAGTTTGTGAAAACAAACTCCTTGTATAACTTGTAATCTGAATAAAATATCCCTCATTAGTAGGGTTACATAAAGGCCAAGTAAGAATTCATATTTTCTGATGCTTTCGGAGTCGAAAAAATGCTTACAGGTAATTCTATTTCATTCTATTTGCATAAGCTCTTTTTCGTTTAGAATTTAGATCAACCACAAACTTGTTTGGCAGCCACTGCAGTGTCTGTGTTCTAGTCAATGGCAGGGACAGCCCTGTGGAAACTGTTGAGCCTTGACCAACAGAAGGCATTGCTGTCTCCCGAAAGCAAAAACCTTTTTGCTGCATACTTTCTCATAGTCTTTAGATCTTATTTCATACCTCCCCTTTCAATCACCTTCATCACCAAAACATGATAACTATGCACTAACTTATTACTGCCTCTCCCAGCTTAACTTGCTATGGAATACAAATACATTCCTATGCATTTGTAACTGCTGAGATTCAGGGTGTGCACTCTAATGGCACAAGGTTCTCACAGACCTGAATACGTGCCTACAACAATCAGAGAAGCCAATACATGCAATAAAAGGCAATATAAATATGGTCCCCAAGCACTTATAGCTGCTTCCCTTTTGCATGGGAATGGGATTTCCAAAGTATCAAAGTAGAAGTTAACTTTCTTTCATAGTACCTAGTCGATGGCTTTATAGTGATGCCTAAACAGTGCAAATCCCTCAGAATAAAGAGAAGCTGCTGCTTGCAGGATAGAATATTTTGACCAACAGTAACCAACAGCCCACAGTAACCAATGTACCAGTGTCCCAAGACACAGGATGCCTTGACAGTATCTCAAAAACAGAAATTCTTATTCACCTCCTGTAGTTTATACACAAAAGTAGCAAGCCTTTCTTTTTAGGTTTACCAAGGGAATAGGATTTCTGTGTTAATATAACTGGTGATATACTAGAACCATATTATTTTATTTTATTTATAATATTAGGACTGTCTAAGAACTGTCTAAATAATTTATATTATTTGTGGTGACTAGTGGTGACAAGCATTTCCACGGTGGCATATTTCTTCCTGGTGCTCCAAAAGCCTTGCTCGCATTCTAGATTTCAGAGAAAAAAAGCACACCATGGCTTTGCATCAATACCATCCCTAATGCTATTCACAAATGCTTATTTTTTTTTTATTCCAATTAGGGCTATGCACATTTGTTGTTCTCTCCAGCTTTAGCTATATACTAATGCCTTCCCCAAAACAGTGCAAAGGCACATTATATATTAAGAAGTGCTCAACAGCTATGAAGAACTAAAAATGCATACTATTTAATTTCTAGACTAATTCAGAAGCATCAAAATCAGCTTTGCAGATAAATCGATATAAACTTAACAGTAATATAGTCTAAAACAGTTAAACCCATAAGGCCATTAAAGGGGACCTGCCACCCAGACATAAATAGCTGTATAAGAAGAGTCCTGTTCAAATTAAAGATGAAATCCAAATTCCTTTTTATGTTAACACAGCCATACCCATTCTACAGGCATTTAATCAATGTCAATCAAATATTGTCTGCCCCGCCTTTATGCCTTCGGCACAGAGGCGGGGCAGCAATTAATTTCACTTTCCATTCAGCACTTTGTATTTGTCACTTTACCCCTCCCTTCCTTTCCGTCTTAGTGTGTAGCCTGTGCATGGGCATCAGGGTCCACCTTGCCATACTAACAAAGTGGCCCCCCTACCTGCTTGCTGTAGTTGTGTAATTCCAAGACTAAGGGGAACAAGATTTAAATAATTTATATAGTGTAAGTGAATTTAATTATGCTAGACTAACCCAACAAAAAAGAATTTGGAATAATTTCTTTGGGTGACAGGTCCACTTTAAATGAAAATAGAGAGAATGGATTTGTTTGCAACACACTAATATCAGACAGAATGCCTTCCTCACACCCCACGTTCTCTTGCAACATCAGTTAGACTAAAAAGAGTCTGAATCTTTTTAAAAAGAATTGTGCAGTGGGGTTGGCAGGTGCCATTTCACACTGCTTTGGTCCTTCTGTTTGAATGGTGACATGGAGCAAATGCAGTTGAAGCCATGTTCGGCTTGAACTTTGCCCGATCCTGTGGTAATGTGCAACAGAAGAGGCATGAAAAGGCCCCTGCCATACCTGTATATTTTAAGAAAGTACACTAAGGGGCATATTTATTATATTATTATATATTGGTACCAATCTATACACTCACATACATAAACTATAAATACAACCACTAGTACTAACTGTAGATATTAGTATCACAATAGCCTTGGATATTCTGCTTGTTCAAGAACTCATCCAGGCCCCTCTTAAAGGCATTAACAGAATCTGCCATTACCACATCTCTAGGAAGGGCATTCCACAACCTCACTGCCCTCACTGTGATCATCATACCTAGTATGAGTAAACAGCCCTAGAAGCTTTCTCTGTTTGTTTAAGATTGCAGCTGCCATTTTAGCTTGGTGTTTATAGCTTCCTGCTTGCAGCTTAGCCATTATAGCTCAGATTACACATTCCTAAGGGTGGGGCGAGTGAGTTATATAAATTGTTCTGGGAGGGGGGAGCAGACTCTGGCCCCAGGAATGAAGAATTTTTCTGAGACAGGAAGTCAGGTATCCTAAGAACATGTTTACAAAAAAAAAAAAAGGAGACAAGAAATCCTGTGTTTATTTTGATAGAGGATACAGCATTACTGTAAGTGCTTATGGCTGTATTTACATAGACCTTTCTGATAAAGCTTACTTAGTTTTTACCTTTCCTTCTCCTTTAAGGCAATCACTGCATAGCCCCTATGAAGCAAAAGATCATACGGCTATCTCATCATTCCTATTAGGAGCTGACCCTTCTCATGTCCCTCTTGAACAATAATGGAATGAATAGCCAATAGACAAATGGTTTCATTAAAAAAAAACTAAATTCACGTGAACGGATATATACTTATATCAGCTGCCAAACAGTCTTATGACACCACAGCTTCATTTTCCAAATTGCTATGCTCTGTACTTAGCCGTACTGTCTATTTCCTGAAATCTGCCTAAAGTAAAATCAATACTAATCAGTGCGATGGAAATCATTAAGTGAAAAACTGATGTCAGATGAACAGTACAAATCAATATATGAATACAATATTTTCATAATTTATAATAAGAACACAACTTCCAGCAGAATGTTACCAAAAGTAAGTCCACATAAAACTCTATACAATGCTATAAGTATACACTACTTAAAACCATAGGGTCTAAATATATCCAAAGCTTCATACATTATGCACAGATAAGGATCACTTCTCCCCAATCTGATTTGCACATCAATAGGTATATTTGGGCTCTTCATGTGCACTTCAGTCTGGCATTAAAACACTTTTAATAAATCATCTGCTTAAAACTCTTTAGATCTTCAAATACCAATAGATTTGGAAGCCACTTATGTAACGATCAGTCAAGCAAAGACTTATTTCTGGAAAGCTCCTTCTTTCAGTGCAATGTGTGATAACCGATAGCTTTTCAAACCGATTGTTTGGCTTTAATTCATTTAATTATAAGAAGGACTGAGGAGTCTGGAAAACACCTAGACACAACTCAGTCACTTACAATGTACTATTTTAATTCAGTATGCTGCAATATTTATAGTGTCTCTTTTTAATGTTTTCCTATATCACTAAAAAAGTTGACCATATATGATCAGATTCCGTTGGGTGATTTGATCTGCTTAAACTATACTACTCAGGATGTCTGAGCATGTATGACACTTTTGTTCATAGATGCGGCATATTGAAAGAAGAGGAGCCATAGTCTATCCTTAGTTCAGTTTCACCCAATGAAACTGAATAATGCAATACAGCCATCAAATAGGGTGGCCAAATTGATCAAGTTTTGACTAGCTGGATAACCTGTAGGTCAATTAAGCAACTCACCATTAGGGCTCTGGCACACGGGGAGATTAGTCGCCCGCAACAAATCTCCTGTGTCTTGGGCGACTAATCTCCCCCAAATGCCATCACACCGGCGAAAATGTAAACCGCCGGTGGGATGGCATACGCGGCGGCAGCGCGATTTCACTGAAATTGCGCAAGTTTCCTCTCGAAGCAACTTGCGCAGCCGTGTGTGCCATCCCACCGGTGATTTACATTTTCGCTGTTGGGATGGCAATCCGGGGAGATTAGTCGCCCGCGAACAGGGAGTTTTGTCGCCGGCGACTAATCTCCCCGTGTGCCAGAGCCCTTAAATGTCACCGTCAAATAAACTAAGGGCTTTAAAAGACATTTAAACAGCTTTTATCTGCATCTGCTTGTAGCATATTTTAACCTGGGAGATGTAAGTTTTATCTGTATCAGATCCTGTAGGGGGTTAGTTAGTTTGGCACAGTAATGTTAAACTGTTCAAGGAAGATTTCCCTACACTAAACTTATCGTGGGTGCTCAGGGACAAAGCTTATAAAAGCCTGTCTTTGGCAGATATTTAATTAATTTGCACACGTTTTAAAATTCCACAAACAATGCATGGGGCTCACACCTCTGAAACAGCATGCACTCTCCTGTGCAAAACGTAAGCAAAATGCCTTAAAAAATATATGATGAAATGTGGAGAGAGGTGTTGGTGTGAATATATTTTGGCAATGTATTAACTGGAGAACATGTGAAGAGATAGGAGGTTAAGTGACTAGTCTTTGATGGTTCGATTCCCCATACTTAGGGGCACGAACGGATCGAAAGCGTCCAAATGCGTTTTTTTCGTAATGATCGGTATTTTGCGATTTTTTCGTCGCAGTCGCGATTTTTTCGTAGCCGTTACGTTTTTTTCCCATTCGGGATTCGGATTCGTGGATTAGTAAATCAGCCCCTTAGTGAGTCATAGTTGCCTTTATAGCTGTAAAGAGCTTTGCACCCCATGGGCTATATAAACAGAATTCCCCTATGTTCCCTACCTAAAAAACTTGGATCAACACAGATATTAAAACAGGTACTGTCTATATATGAAATCTGCACCCTACACCCATGGATCCTGAACTTGCTGTGCTCAGCTGTTTCTGAACTACAAATCCCAGAAATCCAAAGCCAACAGTTGTGGATACACAGTATAACATGTCCTTATATAAATTATAGCACAACAGGTCAGCTTGTACCAAGATTGACAGCTGGCCATAATGCAAAATTCAAGAATCGTCTATAAAGAAGCTTTTCTTATAAGGCATACACAACATTTAGAATACAACAAGAAGCGTTACCATGTTGTAACATGAACGTGTAGGACGCCTTTAAACTACACAACGCTACACTGATGTATGGGTTAATACAGACACCGACAGTCTGCAGCAAGCAGCTACTTATCAGCCATGCAACACGTGTATATAAATGTGCCCAGCTCTGACTGGGTGATAATGCGACCTTACATGGTATCTTCTACACCCACCGCGTTTATAAAGAATGGTAAAGCAATTAAGAGAAATCTATATGCAATAGAATCTTCAACCTGCTGCTACTGTACTATTAATTCTGTCTGACAAGGGTTTGTGGTTAAGCTATTTAGCAACTGGTGGCGGTTCTTGATCTCTCCAACATACAATCCCTTACCCCTGATTCCTGGGCTCTCATCTTTAACCCGAATGCCTTGGATCTTTACTGGCCTTCCACTCAGGGTAGACAAAACGATCCTCTGTCTGAAGAAGTTGCAACCCTCATAGCGAAGGCAGTTCCCTTGGCTCGCCATGCTTAGAACCCTTCCCACAGAACCTCTCCCTGGTACAGCTGCCAGATCCCAGTGTAGCGCCAGCACACGTGCTTTGGATCGAGAAGCCGGATGGAACGCTCCAAACAGGCAGGTCAAAGGTCACCTGAAAAGGGTGGCGTAGAAACACTACAAGCGTGTTACAGTTTTTTTTTTAGCGAAGCTTTATTGGCAGCATTGTCAGTGGCCATTTGGCAGTGGTGCAGTGTATAGCTGCAGTTAGTTAATACGCTTGTTACAATATGTAGACTGACTTCAGAATTCCAGTTCTTGTTAAATAATACACCACCTCAACATAAAAGCAAACCATTTATTAATGGAAGTCAAAAAGCAGTTCTTTTCCTAAATCCTAATTATTAGGGTGGTAGGGTCCCTCCTATGCATAATATTCATGTTAAGTTACAAAGTCCTAATAAACTGCATATTACTAAAAAAATACATTCACAGTATTGCTATCATTCACGTTTATAACACAATTCTATACCTACAATAATTCAATCCACTGTTTACTTTGGTACTAAGAGATACTGAACCAGAAATTAAACCTTCTTTACATTTAAAGTGATACTGACACTAAAAAAATACTTTTTAAAATATTAATGTACATAAAAAGTTACCTATAGGTCATGTTGGTAATTTTTCACTGATAGGGCTGCTTTTGTAAGTAATTCTTACTTGAAGTTCCTAAACCTGACTGTTTGGCCAACCTGAGTGTTTTAATGCTAACGGCCTAATGCTGCACAAATATGGCAGCTCCCTCATAGAGGAACATGGGGGATCATATAGGTAACGTAAAAGCATTGGGCAAATACTTTTATGGCAAAATTGTACATAACATGCAAAGTGAATGATGTTATGTATTTTAAAAAAGTTTTATTTCAGGTGTCAGTATCTCTTTTAGCATGTTATATTTCTCCTTTTACACTTATAACAATGGCAACTACATTGATTTTTACATATGTCATTTTCATTTTATTCTGATAACTTCCCACAATTAAGTCTAAATTCCTAGTCTTAATGGAGAAGGAAAGTTAAAAACTAAGTAAGCTTTATCAGAAAGGTCTATGTAAATACAGCCATAAGCACTCACAGAAACGCTACACTGAGTCCTCTATCAATAGAAACACAGGATTTCTTTTCTTTCTCTGCACAGAGAAAAGGCTAATGTCACAGGGATTGCTTTCCAGAATGCTGAAATATGCACATAATCTCTGTGACCCATTCAGCAGCTTATCTGCCCTCCAACAGGCCTCCCTGACCAATATCTGGGCAAAAAAGTATCTGTCGGATTGAAGAACCCCCTTCATCTTCCATGACTCATACAGCTTGCCTATTTTTAGAGCTCAACACAGAAACATTGACTCGCTTTCTATTAATTCTTGTGGGATTTATAAACTAATAAGTAGCAAATGGTGAACTCTAACTTTCACCCATTGATACATACACTTCTAAAATTTTATGTATGTAGCCAGATGTCTCTGCATATATAAATGCTGAAAAACAATAATTGGAAATAAGCAGCACATAATAGACACTTTGGGGTATATTTATCATGCTGTGTAAAAACTGACCCGCTTTCCGCTGGACTGTCCCGCTTTTAATAGCGCATCCCGCTGTCCCGGATAGTTCCATGAATGTCCCACATTTCGGGACAGCAGGATGCGCTGGCTGGAGCAGGGAGCTCCTGCTTCTTGTGGGGCTTCTGCTTCTTCGGCGGCTCCTTGCGCAACGGCGTCACGCCCTTTTATAAGGTTGCGCCCGTGCGTATTAACGTCATACGCATGCACGGGGTGCAAACTTATAAAAGGGCCTGCCGCCGCCGCCACCGCACAAGGGGCAGGAGCCGCTGAAGAAGAGGGAGCGGCTATGGGGGGCACTGTGTATGGGGGGTACTGTCTATGGGGCAATTGGGGGCACTTTCTATGGGGGCATTGTGTACGGGGATAGTTTCTATGGGGGCACTGTGTATGGGGCTACTGTCTATGGGGTCAATTGGGGGCACTGTCTATGGGGTCAATTGGGGGCACTTTTTATGGGGGGTACTGTCTATGGGGGCAATTGGGGGCACTGTGTATGGGGATACTGTCTATGGGGGCACTGTGTATGGGGGGGCAAAACTGGTACATAGTTATAACTCACTTATAACTGACTGCCTTCTCTCTATATTTGTATTTTATATGTAGGAGTTGCTATATTGTTTTCCTTAGGTAGTACAGTATGAGGGTATCGCACATTTTGCGTCTGATCCCACCATATATAAAAGGAGTATTTTTTTTTTTTTTAAATGGGGTGAGGTAATTGGGGTGTGGTCACAAAAGTGGTTGTGACCAAAAATTTGCCTTGCTGCGCACGCCAAATCTTATTGTCCCTCTTTTCATTTTTCAAATGTTGGGTGGTATGAAATATGTGTGTGCGTGCATGAGCGCGCATCTTAGAGAGAACAGTGTTTGGGATCAAATACAAGGCACCGTGTGAATTATTTGATTAAAATAAAGTTTATGGGAAATGGCCTTCCTCTAGACTGGAACGTTTTTGATGAATGGGTTTCCGGATAACAGATTCTATACCTGTATACAGTATATATTAAGATTCATTATCTACAAAGTAAAAATGCATTATTACCATATACTCAACAGCTCAGTTGTTTACCTTTTTCCGCAATATAATTGCTATTATTTGTTCCCTTTGTTTTGACAGCTCTGGTGTTTATAAAGTGTTAGTATGTATTAGTATCTGACTGCCATTATGTGGTCATTTTGGAGTACTGCAATTGGTATATTTAAAATGCATCGCTTATTGGATGAATTGCAGTTACATGATATATTTAGGTTATATGTTAATTTTGCTTGTGTGTCCTATGCCTTAAATACAGTAAATATTTGGTACCAAAAAAGGGTAAAAGGTGTATTATCACAGTGCCCCCTACTGCTTGGGATGTTAACAGGGCCATGTATCTTAAGGCCCCCATACACGGGCTGATAGAAGCTGCCGATATCGGTCCCTTGGACCGACTCGGCAGCATATCTGCCCGTGTAGGGGCAGAAACGAGCGGGCTGGCCGACCGATATCTGGCCTGAAATTGGCCAGATATCGATCGGCCAGGTTAAAAGATTCAGTCGGATCGGGGGGCCGCATCGGCTCGTTGATGCGGTCCCCGAACCGACTGCCCCATTGCCGCCTACATAATCCGGTTGTTTGGCCCCAGGGCCAAACGATCGGATTATTTTTTTTTTTTAACTTCAGGCTCCCCGATATCGCTCACCCGTAGGTGGGGTTATCGGGGGAAGATCCGCTCGCTTGGCGATCTCGCCAAGCGAGCGGATCTTACCGTGTATGGGGACCTTAAGGGTCACCAAGCGAGCGGATCTTCTACCGATATCCCCACCTACGTGTAGGTGATATTGGGCTAATTCGGTCTTTAGGCCCTGGCGCCAAACAATCGAATTAGAACGACAGGTATTGGTGTCCGTCGTTCTTTGACCGCATCAACAAGCCAATGCGGTCCCCGATCCAACTAACGTTTTAAACCTGCCCCATCGAGATCTGGTCGATTTCAGGCCAGATGTGGGTCAGGCAGGCCCGTCATTAGTGCACATACACGGGTCGATAAGCTGCCAAATCAGTGATATCAGTGATAGGGAGTGATATCAGTAGCTAGAATTGGCCTGTGTATGGCCACCTTAATACCAACTGTGACACCGATCAGGGATACAGCTCTGTGATAAAGTACCTGTCAACTTGTTGTAGGCTAGACTCCATTTTAATATATTTTCAGTCGCTCTCAAATAAAATGATTTTCCTGAAATTGTGGTGCAGTTGTCAGGATATTTTGTTGTTTTGCAACTTATGTAACAAGGCTCAGTGAGGAAATAGAGGGAAGAAGCAGAAAACATGTTAATTTCCAGCTTCTGACGTGAAAGCCAAATTTGAAGGTCACAATTTATTAAATGCTACCTTAAAGTTAACTAAAGCAGGTCTGAGGATGCAGACTTAGCCAGGGTTTAGCCAGGGCAGTATCAAGACTCTAGAGGTGGTTTTACACACACACTCTGATGAAAATTGTCTTATGTGGCATCATACACAGCTTCATACATGGCGTCATACACTTAATGCTTGTCATACTGTAGCATTGTAGGAAATGCCGCAAAGAGGTAATTACCCTGCGCCCCTCCTCCCCAAACCCCCAGTGCTTGAAAAAATGTTCTTTTCTTGCATTGGTCCGTGGTGCAAAAAAGGTTTGGGACCACTGGGCCCTGGTCCTGTTGGAACCCTTTTCACCGGGCATGTTGGTGGGTGATCTGGATTGCTGTTAACCGGTAAGCAGTGGCAGTGGAGATGTAGTGTGGTGGTAGAGTAGTGCAGGGGGTGGGCCCTTGATTCACTTCTTCCCATGACCCCCAAATACACCAGTCCCACACTGTGTCCATGTTCCTAATTGAAATCCATGCTAGCATTTAAAGTCCCCAAATGAAGAAAAACTTTGTGGTTTGGTAGTTTGGAATTGAAAGCCATATTTACCAATTTTGGATTCCTCATATTTACATTCCAAAAATATATGGTTTCCTGGGGTGAACCTACTGTTTTTTTGTTTTTTTTTGCTATGAAGTCTGAGATACAGGATGCTGATTTATGTGGTGGTGCTTTGAAATTTTGGTAGTGTACTGAGTGTTTGATGCATACAAGTCAGAAATGGCCATAAAACTATACATATTTGGTATTGGCACATTCATGAAACATGCAGATTTCTAATCATAATAATTTTTACTTAGCAGGGCCCACTATCAATGGGCAGACAATGGTCTAATAACCCAGGATCCCCGGGTGGCATGGTTGGGTTGACTAAGTAGTATGGGGCCCAATGATTTGTTTTTGTTCTCTCTCCCAAAAGAGTGGTGTTTAAAGCTGTTCCCTGTATTAAAGGTAATTTCAGGTGGGTTTTAGGCATTTTGCAGTGGTTTAAAATTTATCTAAGCACAAATTACAACATCCCTTTTTTACCTGTGAGCAACATTTTTAATGTAAAAAATGTTGGGAAGCAATGCAAGCATTAAAAATTATTAGGGGATGACCAATAAGGGCTGTGATTGGTTATTTGATAGTCCAATGATGACCGGCAGATTACAGGAGGCTCTGCTTGGCAGTACACATAGGGGCTCATTTATAAAGTTACGATTGCTTCAGAATACAAAAAATTAGTAATTTTTCTAAGTTTTCGTACTGTGTGTATTTTCTGCAACTTTTTCGTTAATCTGCGCAACTTTTTCGTACTTTGCGACAAAATTTGTGCAATCGTATTTGTCACAACGAGTACGAAAGTTTCAGGTTCATTCAAGCTTCGTTATCATGACTTTCCTTTGGCCAGGTTGGAGCTGCAGAGTGCCATTGAGTCCTATGGGAGGCTTCCAAAAACATGCACAGAAGGATCAAAGTCAGAAAGGTTTTCCTGTTCAGATACAAAAATTTTGTGACTTTCGGATCGCCAATATGACATTATCATGACTATTGCGTTTTTTTTGTAAACATTGTTGTGATATTTCTGATCATCAGAAATTATCGTATCTAATTCGAATTTTACCCACATCAGGATTCAAACTCGTACTTTGATGAATCAGCCCCATGGTCTTTATGCCTCCAAATCATATCTTCAAGTCAGAAATTTAAAAATGAAAACCTGCTTTGAGGCCATTCGGAGCAACATTAGAGGGGGTGGTAAGCAACATGTTGCTCATGAGCCACTGGCTGGGGATCACTGAATTACAGGGCGTTATTGCTGGTGAAGGCTAAAGTCAAGTTGGCATGTCTGGTTGAACCAGACAGTGAACTACTATTACTACTGTACAGAAATTAAATTGGAACAGGAAAAACATAACTATTATGAATGGAAGCAGACCATTGAAGGATAGTATATGATTCTGTTCTTACGTTTCGTAGGACTGCTGGCTTATTAACAAAGGGGCTGATTTACTAACCCACGAATCCGACCCGAATTGGAAAAGTTCCGACTTGAAAACGAATATTTTGCGACTTTTTCGTATGTTTTGCGATTTTTTCGGATTCTTTACGAATTTTTCGGATCCAATACGATTTTTGCGTAAAAACGCGAGTTTTTCGTATCCATTACGAAAGTTGCGTAAAAAGTTGCGCATTTTGCGTAGCGTTAAAACTTACGCGAAAAGTTGCGCATTTTTCGGACTCCATTCGACCCGTTCGTGGGTAAGTAAATCAGCCCCATAGTCTCTGCTTTTCCTGACAAGGCACTGTGTGCTCAGTAGGAATCATTCCTTCTACCGTGGGACCAGAAAAATGACACCCTCTCATATTTAAAATATTCTGTTCATCCAGATCTAAAAATAAAAGCAATTTCATGTATCTCCATGAGCTTCTGATACTGTATCACAACAAGTGCCAATAAATTCTTGGCACAAAACCCTGGGCTCTTGTATCCTTCCTGGAGCCTGATCAACTATGAGATATGTAAGAATAATTCTGTTTTCTGGTGGATGCAAAAGGGGCCTGTTAACTGAAAAAAACAATAATTTAAAGCAGTTCTTTAAAGGGTAACAAAAATGTGTGTAGATAGATAGAAAGAATCCGGACCACCTGGCTGTTTTATGTGGCCATTGGTGAGTGTGTCCGACCGTCCAGCATGATCAGTTTCCATTTTCCTCACATAGTAACTAAGACTTAGAGGCCGATTCACTAAAGGTCGATAATGCTTATCGCATTATTTGCGTTAAAAAGCATGCGATAAATAAGTACCGATTCATCAATGTTATTTCGCATAGGTTATCACTCACTGGAAGCGTGATGTCACGTCTGGCGAGTGAACCGACACCCTACCCCTCACCCCCCAGCTCTGTCACTGGATTTTCAATGGAAATCCATGGTGGAGGCTGATGGCATATTTTATTTTTTTTATATTTTAAGTTAAAAAAACAATATATAGGCACGCAAGGGCCACCCCTGAAACCTGCCACCCTAGGCGGCCTAGGCCCTTGGGTGCCTTAATATAGATACTGCCCTGGGGCTACTAGGAGTATCTTCAGAAGCACAGATCTTAACTACTGAGGGGCTGTGGGGGCCTTGTGCTGCTGGTACAGTACATCAAAACATAATATACAGTATTTCCACTCTACTTCTTTGTTAAGCTTTAACAGAAAATATAATATTTGGATTTAACACAAATGAGGCAGAGAAACAGCCATGTACATCAGTAGCCTCAAAGACCAAGACCATGACTTTGGAAATGAAGAGAAACTACAGCTGCAAGAATGCTAAAAGCCCCTAAATCAGTGATGAATAAGGCTTCTGGTATAAGGGCCATTAATTGATTGTACCATACTATACCTTACGTTTGTAGGGTTGGTTAATCTGTCCTGGCTTAAAAAATAAGAAGTGGGGCCCAAGCATAGTGAAGTTTCCCTAGTTCCCCATTGAATTAAGGAGGGTCTTGGAACTGAAATTGGTCTAATACACTCCAGGAAAGTTCAGATGTACATACTTCCACGTCGTCTACTAAAAGAGAATACCAAATGGACCACTGGTAGTACAAGTGTGGTTATATACAACGTGGAAGACCTTCCTGTTTGACAGCTGAGTGCTTAGGATTTAAGTGAATTTACACATGCCTTCTTATGAGGTGTGGGGAATGTGTAACTGGAACCAATTTGCCATGGAAAGTATGCAATGTACTGGACTGTACTTACCTCCATTGCAGATTAAATGACTGAAAGCTGCAAGACTCAGCTTCAGCCCATATGATTTTATATTCTTTATGGTATATTTCTTAGTGAATCTCTGATTGCTGCCTTTGAGTATGTAACCTTGGAGGTTATCCCTGGATACCCCCACAATGCAACATTTTTCCCAGAATTCCAGTGTCATTACAGTCGGAAGGGCAGCAATGCAATTGGTGTAATTGTACCAATTAGGAAGAACTATGCAGCACAAATATAGGGAAGTGAATGGGGCACAAGTACCTGAAAGTGTTTTCTATGTGCTAGTGACTTTAAAGAAATTGCACTTGTGGGCATACAAGACTTAAACATGTTGCAGAGATTACATTTATGTACCAGGTTTGGTCCAGTTGCATTTTGATATAAATTAGCAATTCTGGAACTGTCAAAAGAGGGAGATCTTATGCAACTTGTCCAACAATGCACTGTATAAAGATGTTATGGGGTATTAAGTAATGTACCAAAGTTGTCAAGAGGGCCACAGCAAACTGTGTGACCCCCATTACAAAATCTGTGTCACGCATTCCAACCCCATTCCATGACTCTCTAGGGGTCATTAATGAGAAAGAAGGCAGTGCGCAAAGTGAAAAAACAGGCTCAATCTGTCATTTTTTTGCACTTAGCACACTGCCTCTTCAGAGCACAGAGACCTGTGGCCACTAGTGATGAGTATTTTTTTTTTCGCCAGGCATGGATTTGCAGCAAATTTCCTCATTCCGCCATTGGCAAATAGTTTTGTGAAAATTTCGTGAAAATTTGTAGCGGAAAAATTTGTAGCTGCTTTTGCGCCCCTTAGTGTTCTTTCACTTAAGGGAGTAGTAATTGCCCCTGCTGTTTTAAAGTGTTTCTCAACCCAGCCCCTTGTCTAGGTGCTAGAATAAGTTTTTCTTAATATGAACTTCTTTCACATATAAGTGAATGGTGACACCATGGTGAATGTAGTGAGTACCATCTATTTATTATTATTATTTTTTTTTTTTGCTTCCACCACAGAGCTGTTAGGGTAGTGGCAGACAAATCTTCATTGCCGAAACTTCAGGTGACTTCTGCAAATCGTAGCAACGCGTATGCCATCCCACCGGGTGATTTACATTGCCAGTGGGATGGCATTGTGGGGAGATTAGTCATCCGCGGCAACAAAGATTTGTCGCGGGACGACTAATCTCCCCGTCTGCCACTGCCCTTAACCCCCCAATTTTTTTTTAGGAGTTCCCTGATTTTGCCTTCTCTTTCCCGGTCTCCTGTCACCCATTAGTATTCTCACAATTTTTTAACTATCCCCCAAAGTTTGCATCAAATTTCACATGCACAGTAAGCAGTAATCAGTGACAGCATCCAAAGCATTTGCGCATGTACAGGTAGCAAATTTTTCGGCTGGTGTAAAAGATGAACCTCCCAACTACCTCTTGCAGTTCCCACTGACTGGGTGGGTGAGCTTTTTTACCCTAAAATGCTTAGGATGTAAAAGTATTCATACGTGCACTGCTGTGAGGGGTTCTCCATCCACTTGTATTTGGGATCAGTTAGCTTAAAGGGGTAGTTCACCTTTATATTAATTTTTATTGATATTCTGAGACAATTTGCAATTGGTCCTCTTTTATTTTTAATAGTTTTACAGTTATTTAGCTTTTTGTTCAGCAGCTCTCCATTTGGTATTTCAGCAGCTATCTGGTTGCTAGGGTCTAATTTATCCTAGCAACCAGGTAGTGGTTTAAACAAGAGATGGGAATATGAATAGTTAAGGGGTCTGCATGGAAAAATAAGTCATATAATATAACAATAATAACAAAATTGTAGCCTCGCAGAGCAATACTTTTTGTTAGTGACCCCCATTTTTTTTTTTTTTTATTCAGGTAGATTTTTATTGAGTCAAAGCATTAACATTGGTACATACATAACATTGTTATCATTCAGTAGTACAATTATACAGGCATTTTGTTTAAATTTTTTGGTGTAATATGGGGGTGATAATCATATCAGTCAATACACAGCATATATACATATTATCTTAGAGGTCAGTCTATCACTCTGATAGGTGGGGTACCCTTAAGGTGAACATAGGGGCATGGTTCTGGGGACCCAGGAGGGTACCGGTGGCCCTAGGTATGCACATAGAATTAGCGAGAGTTACTAGTTTGCGTGGGCGATCCATCTTCCCCAAATACCGACAAAGCTACCAACCTTGCCTTTTTTGCATAGTGAGTACCTTTCTTGCATGCATGTCTCGTTTACTGCTTTCAGCCACGAGTTGTAGGTTGGGGTGTGATTTCCAGTTAAGGGTGATTTGTCTACGGGCTTGGAATAGCGCCTTAGCCAGGAAAGCTCTCTGGCTTCTGTTTGGCTCTAGGTCTGGGATTATGCCTAGTATGCAGAGTTTAGGAGCAAGGGTGAGGTCAATATCTGTCACTGCTCTCAGTTTATCTAGGATCTGGGCCCAGTAGGGTGACAGCAGAGGACATGCCCATAGAGTATGGAATAGGGTTAGTGACCCCCATTTGAAAGCTGGAAAGAGGCAGAAGAGAAAGGCAAATTATTCAAGAACTATAAAAAAATTAATTAGGAAGACCAATTGCAAAGTTGCTAGAAATACAAAACCAGCACATTATATACAGTGAGACGCAGTCTGTATTTACAAGTGAGACGCAGTCTGTATATATAAAACCAGCACATTATATGCAGTGAGACGTAGTCTGTATAAATAAAACCAGCACATTATATGCAGTGAGACACAGTCTGTATATATAAAACCAGCACATTATATGCAGTGAGACACAGTCTGTATTTATAAAACCAGCACATTATATGCAGTGAGACGCAGTCAGTATTTATAAAAACCAGCACATTATATGCAGTGAGACGCAGTCTGTATATATAAAACCAGCACATTATATGCAGTGAGATGCAGTCTGTATTTATAAAACCAGCACATTATATGCAGTGAGACGCAGTCTGTATTTACAAAACCAGCACATTATATACAGTGAGAAGCAGTGGGTACTGATGGCAGATATTCAGGCCCTGGCACTATAACACTGGCACTGATACACAACATTGGCTCCACTGTAGCTAATAGAAATGAACAAAACAATGACAAAAGTAAGTGCAAAAAACAACAAATATATAAAAGCACAATGAGCTTTTTAAGGGGGAAAGAGTTAACTTACCCTCCATCTGTCAGGGTAGGGAATAAGGATATTATAAATGTCAGGTCAGGCAAAAAACAATTAATTTCAACTAGTGATTCAGCCTTTAGAACTGTATTGTACCTGTGTATAGTACCTGTGTATATAGTACCTGTGTATATAGTACCTGTGTATAGTACCTGTGTATAGTACCTGTGGGAGTGGGATGAAAGTTGAGAGTTGGTTCTCAGGTAAAGTTTACAGCCTGCAGATTCTTCTTTTCAGTCTTCATTTCTGCACTTCCTTCAGTTTGCAAAATCTCCTGATCCCTGTGTGCATCTGTGCTTTGATTGGTCAATTTTACTGTCTGTCAAGAAAGCTGAGAATCCACAAGAAGAAAGATCCAGTCGGAGCACAGCAGAACCTGAACTTGCAGGAACAGAAGATTTGCAGGACAGTGCAGAAACGGAGTGAGTTTTTTTTTTGTTTTGTTTTTAAAGGAACAGTAACACCAAAAAATGAAAGTGTTTTAAAGTAACTGAAATATAACATACTGTGGCCCTGCACTGGTAAAACTGGGGTGTTTGCTTCAGGAACACTACTATAGTTTATATAAATAAG
Organism: Xenopus tropicalis; assembly: GCF_000004195.4. Taxonomy (NCBI): domain Eukaryota; kingdom Metazoa; phylum Chordata; class Amphibia; order Anura; family Pipidae; genus Xenopus; species Xenopus tropicalis. The sequence continues at coordinate 127,302,338 of NC_030677.2, forward strand.
CTGCTGTGTAGCCCCGGGGGCAGCCATTGAAGCTGGAAAAAAGGAAAAAAAGGCACAGGTTACATAGCAGATAACAGATAAGACACCATTGTATTCTACAGGGTTTTTCTGTTAGCTGTTACATAACCTGTGCCTTTTCTTCTTTTGAATGGCTGCCCCCATGTCTACACACCAGGGTTTATATAAACTCTAGTAGTGTTTCTGAAGCAAACACAAAACTTTTACCAGTGGAGGGCAGCAGTACATTATAGTTTAATTTCTTTAAAATATATACATTTTTTGGTGTTACTGTTCCTTTAAGGTGCCAAGCAGGTGTGGGGAGGCTTAGCCTCCCCTAGCCTTATTGAAAATCCGCCTATGACTTTCTTTTTCCTTTAATGTGGGTATAGTGTAAAAAGCTCTTGTGATAACATGGGTGTGGTTTAAAAAACAGGAATGGTCAAAACTGGCTTCCATTATCGTCCCTCCACCACATAGGCCAGAGAAATTCCAGCCATCGGTAACACAGAAGTTGGACAGCACTGTTGTAGGTTTAGTTGTGATGTCATTTGCCCTGGTCTCTTCATCATTCTGCACATGTGCATGTTTGTCATCGCTAAACAAGAAATTGAATGAATAAGCTAATGCACTCACAATAAAAAAAATAGAGAGGGTATATGTCACAGCCATTTGTCTCTAAACAACCCAGTACCCAATGCATATATTATTATCACACAAATCAAAATGTTTATTTTATTGTCTTCAAGAAGAAAATAATGATATTAACCACAATTATTTTGTTTGTTTTTGGAATTCACAATCACTGCAAGCAGGCAGGCACCATTTTGTGGGTACTGTTATTAAGGAAAGTATGTATCATTCCAAAATCTAGCATATGCATTGGAATGGGGGATCTGAAGCTTATGCCCATGCACAGGATACACAATTATAGGTGGTGAGGAGAAGGATGGAGTATGAGGAGTGCAGTGGCATCTAAAAAGTGCTAAAAGGAATATGAAAGTAATTGCCTGCCCCCCTTCTATGTCTGAGACTTTTAGTAGGATGTAGGCATTTTTTATTATTTTTGGGTTTTCAGCTATTTAGCTTTTTGTTCAGCAGCTCTCCAGTTTAACATTTCAGCAGTTATCTAGTTGCTAGGGTCATGTTTACCTTAGCAACCAGTCAGTGGTTTGAATACGAGACTGATATATTTATATCAGAGGACCTGAACAGAAAAACAAGTAATACAAAGTAACAATAACAATACAAAGAGCAGTAGTTTTTTAGCTGCTGGGGTCAGTGGCCCCCACTTGAAAGTTGGAAAGATGTAGAAGTGGAATGGTTAACTGCAGTAACCCATAGCAACCAATAAAATGTTTGCTTTTAAACAGGAAAAACTACCTGCTGATTTGTTGCTGTAGATGTTAAGGACTGTAGTACACTTTGCTATCATACATAGCCCCCATTAACAGTAAATGACTTGTGCTTTGATAAACTTCACTCTTTCTTTACTGCTGCACTGCAAACTGGAGTGGTCACCCCCCAAACTGATCAGCTAAACAATGCTTCCATACCCCATCTAGTAGTAGATGAGAGAATATCACTGAATACTAAAAAACCAAGTCAAGACTCCTTCAGTTACACTGAGTAGGAGAAACAGTGCCTTATCTGAAAGCAGTTCTATTGTGTAGTGCTGGCTCCTTCAGAAAGCTCAGAATCAGGCAAAATGCAGTGATTTACCAATTGGCATGTCAATCTCAGCGAATCCTAGCCAGTGACCCGAAAGTAGCACCAACTTGGGGTATAAGGTAAGCGTCTACAATGACTGGGGGGTGCCTAAAATATTGACAACCCCAAGTGATTTTACTTTTCCTTCTCCTTAAAATTTACATTTAAATTAACTTTTAGTATAGCATAGACACTGAAACTGGAAAACAATTTTTATAATTAATAATGAATACGATGTTATGATATACAGCTCAAGGCAGGTTATGTCACATGCATTTAAAAAACTGCAATTTAAATTTTGTTAGAACAGCTTTGAAAAGTTGCAAAATGTACATAAAAGATTTAAAAAAAATAATCCTAGTATAGTAATTGCGAACTGAGCGCATTGCCGAGAGAACTTTGAGCTTGTGACATTGGTTTAGGGCAAAATGAGCAAGTCAGCCAGTGTGAAAGTTTGCCTGCTAAGTGAGTGGGCGGGGAAAGTGCAGGGAGACACGTCCTACCGTACAGCTGCCGCCTCATACCGGCTCCTCCCCCTCCTCCTCTCTTGGAGCGTCAGCAGCTGCAGGGGAGGAGGTTGGTGTAAAAGTGAGAAAAAGCAAAAGAAGTGGGAGGAATAACTTACGGGAGGGGGAGGCTGAAAGAAGGGATTCTACGTGTGCTCTTTAGTTATTTGCGCTCCAAGCAGGGGTCGTCCGACCTCCATTGATTTTAAATGTTCTATTTCATATGCCAAAGCGTGAGCTGGCAGCAGCCGCAGATTTTATTTCATTGCGCACTGTAAAACCCTCAGCGGCCGCTAACCTACAGGCCAGACTGCTTTTATACATTGTTTTAAACTTACTCGACCGCGATCTCACTTTGCATCATGGTGACTCGAATGCTATTCCGGGCTGTGATCATGGGCCCCCCGGGCTCTGGGAAGGGCACAGTGTCGGACCGGATCGTGAAGAACTTCGCTCTAAAGCACTTGTCTAGTGGTGACCTGCTCAGGACAAACGTTCAGAACAAAACAGGTAGGAAGTTGCGCCTTGGCACTGCCAGCTATATGCTGCCCACCTCTGACTGCCCTACATAGTTACAAGCACTTGTTGGCAAGGTCTTGGGTTTCATTGTAGTTCCCTATAGTGGCTGGTGCTGCCCCTGCACATACAGATATACTAGGGCATATTGTGTCATGCCAACCCTATGTAAGTTGCACAATGGGAATGCTTATTATCATTTATATCGCAGCAACATGTTCCATGCGAGTTACAGAGATTACATGTCATTATCATCAGTGCATGGCCCCTCATGTGGAGCCTTTTCTGCTGGCATAAAAACACCAATCCACTGAGGTCTAGTGCATGTTTAGAAAGACAGCATTCACCTGTCAGCGCCCGAAAAAGTGTATTAATGGGCATTAGCCTTAGAGTATGGTTAACACTGGCATGCATGCCATGTTTGACATCAACTTAAGGCCACTATCACATTCAAACTCAGTTTAATCAAGAGTCATAAGGGGTATCTTGGGGAAACCCACACAAGCACAAGTGCAAATTTCTTGCATAAAGTGCTCTGGCTGGCATCAAACCTAGAATCAGTGGCAGATTAATACACTGTGCTGCCATGGGAAAGCCCCCCTTGCCCATTTCTCTTCACCCATTTGGTTGCACAGTACAGTCTACATGCACGTACCATTTGGGTAGGAGAGGGGTAACCCCTACATTTCCATACTTTCCATTCTTATCCCTTCTTATTGACCATACCTATCAGAGAGTGAGAGCATACACAAGAAAATTTGTTCTGTTAACTTTGAAATACTACCTTGCATTTGGTCACTACATGGAAGATTAGAGCTTTTGATTGCTCCTGTTTTCCTGATACAGTGGCAGACAAAACACCTTTGTGTTCCAGTAGCCTAGTCTTTCACAAAATAATAGACTATTAGCAATGTTCTTACTGGGTCCAATGAATATGGATCTGGCCTAATCTTCATGCTGCCAAAGTACAAACAGTGGTTCTTTCATTGATGTAGTCAAATAAAGTGACAAACACTTGTTTCATATGAATGCTTTAAATGTGACATTATTAGGATTACAGTTATCCCTACTGGAATGAAATAATTTAACAATTGATTCATGCAAAGAAATGGTTACAGTTTTCTATAGAATGTTTGTCATAAAGTTCTGTTAGTAAATGGAGTGGTCTGCCATTCATGGGAAATGCAGAAGGGGTTTTGGTACTTTCCCATGGTGCTGTGGTGGAAGGGTTATGAATGAACATACCTCGTGAACCTAGAATGCAGAAAGGTTGCAACTTCTCTTGCAAGTCACCAGGTGCGAGCTCAGGCTGCTCACTAGTTCTCAGTCATAATCAGCCTGATGTATTAAAGGACCAGGAACATGGACAACTGAAAATATTTTATTTACATTTATATTTTGTATCTGTTCATCCAGCCTATGGCAAATGGGGAATTTTGACTGTTTCAGGGATGGTCAATCTGCCTGTTACTGCTCCTAATGATGTTTTATGGACACTTAAATAAGTGTCCATAAAACATCATCAGGAGCAGTAACAGGCAGATTGACCATCCCTGAACTGAGGTGTGCAATGTCATTCCTTCGTGTGGTTCAGCATTGGCTCTTTGCATTAAATAACATTACTAGTGGTGACAAGCAGGGTATTTGGAGTAATTATTGGATGGCAGCAGCTGACAAAACACCGAACACTCCACTAGCCTAAGGGCTGACATTTGCCTCCTGCAGTGTCTGATAACAAAAGAAAATGACTATTGGCTGCTCATCTCAGCAATAAGCAATTAGGTGTAGTGTCACATTGTAATAGGAGCTCGCAAAGCCCTGTAGGGGACATCATGTGGAGGATCCTAATAACCTTACTATGAACTCAGTTGCTAGGGTATGAGGTGGGAACAGGGCAAAGTTTGCCTCGTTCTACAGATGTTTGATGCACATAAACACTCCAATGCACTCCAAGTAAAGGTGCAATACACAGGCAGATTTAAGCTGCAGATTTGGGTCCTTCAGACTTATCTGCCTATGTATGGGGCCCTCTCACAGGCTTCCCTGACCAATATCTAACCAAAAATTGGGCACATGTTAATCGGGCATGCTTGATTTTCCTGTCGGATCAAGGACTGGTTTTGATTAGATGTTTCAACTTAGGTACTAAAGCATTTACCAAATTGTAGGAGCCTAGGGAGCTCTTTTTTCAGGTTTGAGAGAATCCATTTCCACCTTGAACTGTTACCTAGCTAACTTGCTTACTCCGCCCCAACCACATTGCACATTCCCAGCATTCGGTATGCATGGTTCTGTGTGCTTAACACGCCCCCATTCCATTCTCCTTCTGGAATATGGCAGGAACTATACATACACTGAAGTTGCCAACAGAAATATGACTTGCATGTGATAATCTATTTATAGATGAGAGAAATCCACATGTTAAAATGTTCCTGACTTCACAAGGCATTGTATCTTGCATGCTGGAGCATTTTTAGAAAAACTAAATTTTACTGTTATGGCAAATATCAGGAATAGACTTATTTAAGAATATTTATATATATATATATAATGTGTGTGTGTGAAGCTTTAAATAGGTGCACATTCATATTCTTATGCAATTTATTTATTGTATCATAAATGTACATAGTGCCTTGTGGAGCCAAGACACAAAGAAAACCTTGTAGCAGACCGGCATAACTAAGAAGCTTAGATGTGCACTAGGAATGTGAACATGGGAAAGGTGCTGCCTGTTGGAAAAGGCTTAAAGGGGCAGTATATTCCCTTATTTCTGAGAAAGGTGAGATTGAAGTTACTCCATGTTTGCAAGATAGTAATTAAATCACCTGTCTACAACGAGTTAGTCGCTAGATCTTTTCAGCTTTCCAAACTTGCATTACTGCAGGAGGAAACTTTGTGCGACTTCATAAAGCCGAAGCGTTGCGTAGGCCTCCAATTGTTGATAGTGGAAAGGCATTTTGGAGCGTTTAGTTGCCCACGGTAGCAGAGATCTGTTGGGTGCAACTAAAGGTGGCCATACACAGGCGGATTGTAGCTGCCGATTCGGCAGCTTATCGGCCTGTGTACAGGCCCGGATTTGTGGAAAGGCCACAAAGGCCCGGGCCTAGGGCATGCCGCCCCGCCGCAACAGAATTTTAAAATTTGTCTCCCATACGGAGCAGTCGGGACCTCTCCCCACTGCTCCGTATGGGAGTTTGAATGCACATGCGCATTCATGGGGAGAGGGCGCCGCACGATTGTGCATGCGCACTCGCGGGGGCGGCCTCGGGGCGCCGCCAAGTGAAATCCGGCCCTGCCCGTGTAGGGGCACAAACGATGGCCATACCTGACCGATATCTGGCCTGAAATTGGCCAGATATCGATTGGGCATGTTAAAAGATTCAGTCGGATCGGGGACCGCATCGGCTCTGCAGGGGGGCCTAGGAGTGTAGAAGGGCTAGTATTTTTATTTTTTTCCCAGGTCTGTGCACTAGGCCCAATGATTGGTTTCTCATTGTTTTCTATCATCATCATTTAGTGAAATAGAGTCAGCAAGTTATGCAGTGCAAATATATATTTTTTAAATATGGTTATGCCTTTCCCCTGTTGTCAGAGATATTCCACATTCACTGTTCTCTTAGCTTCTGTAGGTTAACTACACAAAGTTAAGTGAGTGCATCACAATATCATACTGTGTAGAAAGTGATAAAGTGTTTCTGGTTTCTGTGGAATGCCTTAATTATAGCTTGCACCAAGCAACCGAGAGCATACTGACATGTGCAGCGCCTCATGCACCAGATGAAGAACTGGCCGCTATCAAAAAGTTGGTGATCACAATGTCCAGTTCCTAACGCAGGTTTGCTTCCCACACATCATGGAGGGGCCACAAGTGATTCTCTGTGATTCAATTCTGAATCTAAGTAGTTGCCATTTTGATTGCATTATAATTATTATCACATATTTATAAAGCACCAACATATTCCGCATGCTGTACAGGTATGGGACCCATTATCCAGAATGCTCGGGACCTGGGGTTTTCCGGATCAGGGGTCTTTCTGTAATTCAGATCTCCTATCTTAAGTCTACTATAAAAAAGTATTCAAACCGTAATTAAACCCAAAAGGATTGTTTTGGCTCCAATAAGGACTAACTGTATCTTTGTTAGGATCAAGTACAAGGTTCTGTTTTTTTTATTATAGAGAAAAAGGAAACCATTTTTAAAAATGTGAATTATTTGATTAAAATGGAGTCTATGGGAGATGGTGTTTCCGTAATTCGGGACTTTCTGGATAATGGGTTTCCAGATAAGGGGTCCGATGCCTGTACAATAAATGGTTGTATACACTGAACTTACATATTAACATACAAGACAACCAATAAATAATAGAGGTAAAGTGGGCCCTAGTGTGCCATAGTCCTCAAACAATGAATAGTCCTGCAGTATGTCACTGGAAGTTATTAATCTATCCTTCTTAAACTCCCCTTTTGCCACAACTTTACACTAATTGCAAATACAGTGCATTCTCCATCTGCATATTTCTGGTTCCCAGAACCACCATGGCAGCCTCCCATTTAATTGCGGGTACTGGTGCTCTTTAGACCAGTTCCACTGTGTGTCTTTTTGAGCTGAAACTGTACCGGAGTTGTCAGGCTTTCCTTATTTAATTGAATATATTAATTGAATTGAAGGCAGTGATATTGGTAAAGCTATTATCAAGCACTGCAGGATATTGCTGCAAGAGCCTGTAAAGTTAGTATGTAAATGACTGAACAAGAGCCATTGTTCTTTGCACAGCTGTGTCATTTGGTCTTCTTGTATATATGTTGCATACCAAAGCCTCAGTGCTTTTTAAATGCGTTTAACAGTGTTCTGTACTGGGCCAAAATAAGGCTAATGTCACGCACACAAATTTCCACATCTGTGACTGCCTCTAATATGCTGAAAAGTGCAGCATGTGATGTAGACCTAGGACTAAGATGGGCCTAGGCCTGCTAGGAATGAGATTGACCCAGGGAAAAGAACCTACTAGGACTGAGATGGGCCCAGGGAAAGGATCTTGCTGCTGTCCCCCATGTAAAACTCTCTTAACATATTTGGAGCAGTACTGCCCTTACCCATATTATAACGCACATATAAGGAATGCTAATACTGGATAACGTTGTATTCAGTTTATTAGCACTGTCTGGTTAAAAATCGTAAAGGCTGGCTAAACAGAACATCCACATTTCTACACAGAATCATTACTATTATAAATACTTTTTATTTTTTTAATTAAGGCTGATGGCAGACGATGTGTAGGGGCGGATATTTTCGGCAAGTGGAAAAGCACTTGCTGAAACACAGCCCTACGCCTCCTACATGTGCCTGCACCTGAATGAATGAGATACGCTCGGGAGCAGACACATGTAGCCAAAATACGCATAAAAATGCAAGACTTTGCATTCTCTCACATTTTTATGCGTATTTCGGCTACATGTGCCTGCACCCGAGCGTATTCCATTTATTCGGGTGCAGGCACATGTAGGAGGCGTAGGGCAGTATTTTCAGCAAGCGATTTTCCGCTTGTCGAAAATATCCTCCCTACGCCTGGTCTGCCATCAGCCTAAGATTTTTTTTTACGTTGCTGAGAATGAGGAAAGCAGGTGTTTAATATGGATACTAGTAAACAACTTCCACCTGATTCATTAACACACTGTCCTGTAATTCTTTTATTAGGTTTATTGCATGCACAGAATCCATACTTGGTACTGGCACAGGGGGTGATTGTTGCCTGTGAGATTTACAACTAGGACGCAGCTTATTCTCATTTGAATTATTGGGTGCAATTCTTACTGTCATGTTATCAAACATTGCCTATAGTGCGAGTGCACCCAAAGTCCTAATAATTTGTTTTGAAATTAATGTGTAGCATTTTCACTTAGTTTGTTGCCCAACTGTTGAGCTGAAAATGTGACAAAATGCCTAGGCATGCCCCATATATTGTGGCGCTAATTGTGGCCATACAGGCACAGAAAAAATCTGTTCTTTTTTTTTCCAACTTTTCATTTAAAGTTTTGCAATTTTATAACAAACATAGTTTAGAGGAAGAAGTAGTAAAAAGATAGAGTGGGGAAAGAGGAGGTTGAAGAAGGGGCGTGAGGTAAAGGGGCTCTCGCCATGTGAATTGTTTTTACATTTTAAGATGCATGTTGCAAATAATGTAGCTGTCTGTTCTAGTTAGTTATCCAATATGGGGAATTCAAGTTGATTGTTGGGTCAGTTGTTCTGATGACACAATCCTGATTAGGTTAAATTTTCTTGATTTTCACACCACAATGTCCACGGGGACCAGGGTGCTTCATATATATCTATTTTATGGTGTAACATCGCAGTGAGTTTTTCCATAGAGGATATCCACCAGATTTTCTTTTTTACATCTGGAAGCTGGGGGTGCCTTCTTTCCATTTTTGTGCTATGGCAAATAAAATCTGTTTTGTACTGTTATCTGTATGCATATAGTGGTCCGCCATCTTGGTTAATACAGGTATGGGACCTATTATCCAGAATGCTCAGGACCTGGGGTTTTCCGGATAAGGGATCTTTTTGTAATTTGGATCTCTAAACCTTAAGTCTGCTAAAAAAAAACATTTAAATAGTGAATAAACCCAATAGGATTGTTTTGCCTCCAATAAGGATTGATTCTGTCTTAGTTGGGATCAAGTACAATGTTCTGTTTTATTATTACAGAGAAAAAAGAAATCAATAATTATTTGGTTATAATAGAGTCTATGGGAGACGGCCATTCCGTAATTCGGAACTTTCTGGATAACAGGTTTCCGGATAACAGATCCCATACCTGTATCTGTATGCTATAGATATTGGTTGGTTTAGAGATAAGCAGGTTTGAAAATTTCGTTTGCCAGTGCACTACATTTGCTGATGCATGGGTGCATTGGTAGAGGGGAAGTGAAGGAAAGCTCCTTAAATATGAATTTGATACAGACAATTGAACCACTAAAGAATGTTAACTTATTGCCCTTAACAACGTCTGTTACAAATTCTGTGATTTCCCACCAGCCTCTGTTCTTCACACAGTGCTGTTTAACTTTCAGTTGTTTTGAAAGAAAACGGAAGAATAAACCACCCAGTGAAAGTCTATTTTTATTAGTAGCTTTCTGGCTTGTATGCTCAGCTGTTCTGAGAGTCAGGTCAGTAAGCAAATACTGCAGTAATGGACAACAAGTCATTGCTTTCAGTATGAGTATGTGAAGCAAACTATAGCTAGCTGAAACAGGTTTCCTAGAATTAAGATTTCTGCTCAAAACTTTAAATTTGTTCATGCTTGTGGCAAAAAAAAATCTGGTTGTTATGAAAACACATGCTGACATCTTGTGCTTAGATTTAAATGTTTCCATTTCACCTTGGTAATTATGTTAATATCATGATTAAATCCACAGAAATCGGTGTTGTTGCAAAATCTTATATTGACCAAGGGCAGCTTGTTCCCGATGATGTTATCACCCGACTTGTTTTGCAAGAACTTCACAAGATCAATGAGACCAATTGGCTGCTTGATGGTAACTGTATAGCACCTGCATTTTCTGTAACAATGTAATCAACAAGGCAAAACTGTATTCCTTGCTCTTTATTTCAATTATAGATTGTAGAATATTATTATAGAATAATGTACCAGCTAATGTAAAATATAAGGATGTTTATAGATCATTTAGGAGTTCCATGGCAATATGATGGCTGAGTGCTTTTATACATGTCATGGAACTTCAAGGTCACTTCATATTCATATATTACACAGGAAGTACATTATTTATTATAATACACAAGTTTCAGTGAGATCCCACACAGGCAGCAAATTTGAGAGGACATTATTAGTTACAGTGAGAAAAATACTACTTTTGTTAGAATAATAGTTGTGGCAGGCAGAGTGGCATCTAAGGAGAAAGCAGGGTGCAATTGCCACAACAACAGATCGTCAGTCATGGACTTCACACACAGTCATGGATTTGACATTCTTTCTTTCCGTATGTTTATTTAGCCAAGTCCATGACTGATGATCTGTCCTTTCTACTGATTTGCAATGGCATCCTGCCTTCTCTGGAGCTACCTGCTGTTAAACCAGAAGGAAAGGTAGACAGACATTTAAGATTGGTCTGATTATTGTCTCCTGAACCGATATCAATTTTGTTGAGTACTAACTTATCAATGGCATCCCTGTTGCTTGTCTACCACAGCTGCCATGTTGGCACTTCCCACTGCATAAAGTGCTCTCTGAACACATGCATTGTTGATATTGGAGCCGCTGGGCCTTGGAAGGTCTTGTGGCAGAAAAAACATATATTCTATGCATAAAGTTATTGCAGAAATGTTAGCCACATATTACATACAATGTAATATAAAGGCTGAAGGGAAGAGCCCCAAAGCTACACATGGAACTATAATCAAAATTGATATTTTATATTAGAAATTTGATTATATTTTGCCTCTATTTTTCAGTTAAATATACCATAACACAATGCCTATAAAAAAAGAAAATATGTTGCGTTGATTTCAATATATCTACTGTTTGATTTTTTACTGTTAGGTTTTCCCCGGACAGTTCCACAAGCAGTGGCTTTAGATAAAGCTTTTCACATAAACTCTGTGATAGACCTGAATGTACCTTTTCAAACCATTAAGGACCGCCTTACAGCAAGATGGATCCACCCTGCTAGTGGCAGAGTGTACAACACGGAATTCAATCCTCCAAAAGTCCCGGTAATGACTGACTGACTATGAAATTGTGCGCATACAAGGTGTTTAAATACTTTTACCAAATAGACACAATTTTGTTACATGGTACAATGTACAAATTTCAAGTTTTCATAATTTTACATTCTTCTTGTTCATTTAACCATGTGTGACTGTCTTTATAATTAACCTGGCAATTATGTATAGCAACAAGTTAATAAAGTGTGTATTGCTCTTAGGAAGTTGATGACCTCACGGGAGAGCCTCTGGTACAGCGGGAAGATGACAAGCCAGAAACTGTTACCAGGAGACTGAAGGGATATGAAGCTCTTACAAGGCCTGTGCTGGAGTACTATCAGTGAGTTTAAATTGTCTTTATATATCCTTACTGATGTACAAGTTAAGGTGGCCATACACAACGTTTTCAAGCTTGAAAAAAGGCCGACTGTGGCCTGAAACATCGCTTGCATTGTCCAGGATATAGACAAGATGGGAATAAAGGCTTTTTATTTTGACTACATTTGAATGGTGCTGTTAGTTACTTATATTTTCTTTATTGTGACACGTGGCCACTGAGAGAATGTGCACCAGTAGGTGAACATTTGTGTGGAGGTTTGTGTTGATCCAATTTTCCTTCCTCTGTTGCATAGAGGACGGCATTGGCTCATATTGGGGAAAAGATTTGCTACCATGGGTGACTAACCGCTCTGAAATGCCTTTCCACTGACAACAATGGGAGTTCCTAATAGAAAGGCTGACGCATCGCTTCGGCTTTCCGAGGTACGAAGTTTCTTCCTGCAGCCACTTTGCTTGACTTCATAAAGCCGAACCAATGCGTCAACCTTTCCACCAGTGACTCCTATTGCTGCCGATGGAAAGGTATTTTTGAATGGTTAGTCATCCACGGTAGCAGTAATCTATCGCGGCCTGCTAACTTGCTCCGTAGGTCCTTAGCCTTAAAGGGGCAGTATACCCCCCCATGTCAACATGTGTTCTATAGGGATTAAGCTGAATATTCTTTTTTTACTATTGTTTCATGTAAATCATGATACATCTATAATTTAGTTTTGCATTTGGTTTATTGAGCAAAACTGGAAACTGGAAAATTAAAGCTACTCTGTTTAGTCCTTTGAGGTAGATCATTAGATTACCAAACTTATTTTTGTTTGTTCTCTGGTAATCTTAATTAATCTACTGCGCAAGGACCAAACATGGGGTAGCTTTGGTTTCTATATTTAGCTCAAGAAATAATAAAATACATAGATTTTTGTGGAGAAAACAACAATAGGCAAAATATGTGTTAACAATGACTTGACAGGCACAGGTTGCACATACTGGCTATATATACAGTGCATAGTTTCCTCAATGTATATTGGGAGATACATTCCTAACATGTGTTTGATGTTCTTTCCTTAGAAACAAGGGAGTATTGGAAACATTCTCTGGGACTGAGACAAACAAGATCTGGCCACATGTCTATGCCTTCCTGCAGTCTAAACTGCCTGACGTGAGCCATAAGTGAGGAGATTTCTAGAGCCATGCGCAGAGAATTATTTTAACTGCAAAGCCTATCTAGTGTGCCATACCATATGAATGTAAACTTTTTATTACTTTCACTTTTAACTGTTTTAACTTATATGTACAAAATCAATTTTTATGTCTCAACTGCTCAGTTTAGCATTTTAATATTCTTACAACTGAATTTTATTTTTTTAATATAGGTTTTTAGGAAAGAGAAACTGAATACTTGAAAAAAGCTGTGTAATTTTAAGTACATATAAATCTATTTTATTAATTTGGTTTTAACCAACCACCTTTGGAATATCATGTTTATATAAAAATTGTATCCCTTCCATATTCCATAAGTTGATTTACCAAACTCTAATCAAATATTGCAGCTAAGAAAATAAAATGATTTTTGTACTTGACTTTATAACCTCAAACAAGAACAGCTAATTTATAAAAAACATAGTCTCATATTAGCGAATAGTGGACAACTGTGAGCTAATTTTATTGTAAACGGTCCCCCCCACCATGGTTTAGAACTACAGGATTAAAATCAACTTAACGAAGCTTCCAGCCCCTTCCTGTCTGAGTTAGTATAAGAGGGTTCTAGTCTGGTTTATTACTATTGAGCCTCAGACATAATGGGTTTGCATTAAGGCTTGTGCAGACTGCAGACTTTTATGCAAACTAAATCAGAAAACTGCTCAATAGCAAGTTGCTCAAAAGGGTATCTGTAAATTGTGTTGATGTTGCATATGATTTTGGCGCACACATTTCTGCTCACATTATCATATAACACATACAGCAAATTTGAGGCACTATTACAACTAAAATTTTAATTGAAACTAAACCCATATGTGATAAAAGCACAAAGTATCAATAACCTATATCATCCAGTAAGAGGTTTGCTTTTAAACAGGTGATCAGTAAAGTCTACCAGATCATTGGTTGCTATTGGTTGCTCTAGGCCTGTAGCAAACTTTGCACCTTTTTGCCCCTATCATGTTTAGGAAATTTCAGAGCTAAAAGCTATACAGTAAGTGAATGCTCTTAAATTTAATATTTTAATGTGTTCCACCTATGCAGGCAGAAGATCCTTTGTGACATGTGCATGTCATGCATGTTATGCATTTGCCAGCTGCTGCATAACCCAGCTTTGGTTCAGCACTGCAAGTGAAGATGCTTGCAATTGCACACTCTCTGCAATCCCACCGAGCTTCTATAAATGTATAAACATACAATTTTTGAACAGATATCGGTCAGGTAGGTCTGAGTGAGAGGGCCTCATATACTGGCAAATAAACTGCTGACTCAAACCTTTAGCAGCTTTTATTGGCCAGTGTATGGCTACAGTGAATAACGGATAAGCTCTGTAGAACACCACTGTATTTTACATAGCTTATCTGCTATGTAACCTGAGCCTTTTATAATTTGAAAAGCTGACCCAATGGCTACACAGAAGCTCATTTATATAAACTATAGTAGTGTTTCTGAAGTAAATCACCAGTTTTAATAGTTTTAGTTACTGTTTCTTTAAGTAAATTTTGTTTTGTTTTGTTTTTGCCTGAAATCCTTCCTGACAGATGTCAGTAGGAATCATAAAAAAGGCCTAGTTCAGGTGATTTTCAGGTAATGCTTCTCTAAAAACCTTCATGTACAGGGGAATGTCGTTAAAATTTTCCCTGTGTTTTCACACCAATCACAATGAAATTGTAGTAGATTTGTGGCACTTTGCACATGAATTATATGTCACAAGGATCAGAGTGTAAGGTGATTCCATCCAGTTAGTTAATTCAACGTTTTATTCTGCTGCATTTACTCTCAATGAGTTTTTGCTTTAATTTTTCCTTTAATGAATAGGGATACTTTGTTGGCCCACTTGTCCAACTTACTGGATTTGCATACTTCTCTTTTGAAATCATGTGAATGTCAGAAATGTATCTAGGCTTTATCTATTAAATTGTTGTGTTTAGAAAAGGTCCAAGCAGATAAAATACCTCTGAAGTCTGTCAGGTGTTTGTTTTTTTTTTGTAAGGGAAACAAAATAATGATTCTAATTATGTAAGAATACATGCATATGTAACTTGACTTGTAATGACTGGTACTGTATTATTTGTAATTTACCAAATGTCTGTAATTCTTTCAGTGTTGCCTGTTAAAATCTAAATATATGATTAAGGAAATGTCTGGTACTTTCTAAACTAAGATTCTTTAGGGAAAATACACCCAGTTTATTTTTGGGTTGATATACACTTTGTTTGTTTTGTAACTTTGAGGTCCACGCTTTTAATCACCCAGTGCAAACATAAAAATTACACTGGGGTATTCTTCTATAAAGAAAAGACCTGAAATATCCCCTGGCAAAAAAGCACAGATTGTGACAAGGGTCTTCAGGTCAGGCCCGGAGTTGTGGCGAAGCTATAAATGCCCAGGCATAGGGTGGCAAAAATTTAGGGGTGGCATGCTGCCCAGCCACATGTTAAATTTGCTCTCATATAGAGCACTGGGGACAGGACGCACAGAAAACTTCAGCACGTGTTGTCCCCAGTGCTCCGTATGTGAGCTAAAAGTATACTCATGCACACGATCCTGAGGGTAGGGAGGGGCAGTCTCTGGGCGCCCTAAATAGAGATCCGGCATTGCTTCAGGTGTTCCTTTGCTACAAAGGCTAGGGAGGGTCCCTGTCTTCCTGGGATCTGCATCATTTAAGTCATAATAGCTTTCCCAAAGAAACACCATGGAAGTACCAGGGGGAGTAGAGCCAAAATGCCACATATCCCACCCTAGCTCTTTGGGAAGGAGCCCTTATGGGCCTACTATACTTTTCAATCCAAGTGAAAGGCAAAAATATAAAGTTCAAATGACAAAACAATAAAGTAATTTAAATCTTTTTCTTGCCAGCCAGAAGGCCAGGGTAAACGAAAACAAATGCAGCCAGAAAATGCTGTGCAAAGTGCCTTTATTCTGTGAGCCACCACATGTATAATTTCAGGCACCCCTGCGTTGCTACTCAGGGCATAATACACCCTGGGCTTCAAATCTACGTGTTCCTGGCCAGAGGGTCAACTGGAAGGATTACTTGATTAACCAAAAGGTGTTCACTGTTTTTTTCACTGCTTAAAGGGACAGTAACACCAAAAAATATATAATGTAACGCTGCCCTGCACTGGTACAACTGGTGTGTTTTCCTTAGAAAGACTACTATAGTTTATATAAATAAAGCTTCTGTGTAGCCATGGGGGCAGCCATTTACAGGAGAAAAGGCACAGGTTACTTAGCAGATAACAGATAAAACCCCATTATATTCTACAAAGCTTCTCTGTTATCTGCTATGTGCCTGTGCCTTTTCTCCTTTTTCCCACCTTCAATGGCTGCCCCCGTGTTGACATAGCAGCTCATTTATATAAACTATATTAGTGTTTCTGTTGCAAACTTACCAGTTTTACCAGCGCAGGGCAACTGTACATTATATTTTAATTACTTTAAAACACTTTCATTTTTTGGTGTTACTGTTCCTTTAAGGGGCACAGGTCCTGTTTACAGAGCATTCAGTATATGTGTGTAGTCCTGGGGTGGCACAGTTTTCTGAGTGTATCTAAGCATGACATGAGATTCAGAAGCACTCATGGTTCTTTAGCCAAAAGTTCAGTTATTTATTCTGGTTTCACAACAAACTTTATATTTTGTATGCATAATGGCAGGAATTCTGAGAACAGTTTCACTTGTAAGAGAAGAGAAAACACTGGTTGTGTTTAAGCCTATATGGAGCCAGGTAAGTGGTTCTAACCTAAAAACATACTGTATAGAGTGAGGAGGCCATTTATATTCATATGCAAAATGGCAGGAGTCCTGAAAAAGCTCCTAAAATTTCTGTTGTTTATATTTAGGATAGCAAGACCATGTGGTTGTAAACAAAACAGATACACAATGCAACTGTACCTAGAGCAGTAGGTGCTACTTCCTTCTCTTGGTCTTTATTCCTACTTACAAAATATAGTACTAGAATGGTAAGTCCAATGTATTTTTATTATTACTTAGATAATATACTATAATCCAACTGTTCTGTGTTTCTGTTGGATTCATCTAATGCTATGTTACAAATTAGTGTGGCATTAATCTAGTGATAATCTATTCTGGAAATATGCTGTTGTAAAAAGATTTTTAGTTGAGTCAGGTAGTATAGGAGGATAGGTATGCAAAAGATCCCCCAATAACCCCCCGGGTAAATATGCAGAGAGTACATGTTTTGAGCATCTAATAACTTTCTCATTCATTACTAAGGGAAAGCAGATTTGAGTGATATAAGATACAATTTATCTCCCACTGCAGTGATCCCCGATCTGTGGCTTGCAAATAAAATGTTGCTCTCCTTGGCCTCAAAGCTGGTACTAATTTTAAAATTCCTGGTTTAGAAGAAAGTTTTGGAGACATAAAGACACTGGTTTACTCTAAGCAGAGCCTCTGCAGGCCTCGTAAGAGGATCTAAAAATCCTGATATTTTTGGATATGGGGGTAAATTATCAGATGTTTTTCTGGCTTGAAATCATGCTTTGTGAGGGTGTGTGAAGATGAGTTGTCGAGAACAAGAAGTCTTGGGAGCCATAGCAGCAAGACAATAAATGCTATGCATAGTTTGCACAAATCTATTAATGTCTGATCCTTGGAGGAGGATCTGTGTTTATAGAAGAAGGTTGCATTATTAACTCTTTATAAACATAAATATCAAATCATTCACATGGCCTTCTAAGAATGTATACAACTGTGTTGTTCTATTGTGCCATGATTCATTTTCAGTATAAGCAATTGTTCAGTACTGTGTAAACCTCTAACAAAAGGATGAAAATGTGAAATAACAGAACTGTACTGTAATGCTTGATTGTGCAAATTAAAAGTACTCTGATATTAAAACAATGCTTTGCTTTTTTATTTGCGGTTTATAGGACAATAACAATCTATTATAAGCTTTTTGTATACAGGGTTCAATATTTGTTTTCTTACATTCACAGACACATAAATTTTATTTGGGGAGAGAATTTGTTTTTGTGAAAACATGGTGACTCTACCTAAGCTGATCAGAAAACCCTGCACTACACTGATGAGCCTCAAGAAAGGCAAAACCGGTCTGTAGTTGGGAATCTGATCAGCTATTATCCTGGCTTCTGCTTTAAAACCCAGTGGGTGAGCTTTTAGCCTATAGGATAAACCCATGTAAATGGGATTTTTTTTAGGAGTTTGGAATTCATTCCCAGAATTCCTTTTGTTTACTTGTATCTGTATGAGGCAGTCTCCTCAACCTTAATGATTTGTTTGGGAAATTATAGGAAGGGAGTAAATAATAAATTCCTTGTGTGAATTCCAGATAATAGGAATAATGGTTTGCTTAAGTGGGAATAATATTGGAAATGCAAATACTAAATAGTAGTAACTCGTTTTGTTTATACTAATTACAGGTGTCTCCAGTGGCGGAACAAATGTCTTCCATGCTATAATTCATGTGTAGTGTTGGACTGGCCCACCAGGAAAGCTCCCAGTTTGGCCCTCCTCCTACTTAACAATTGGCCTATTCCATGGTCATTCCTTATTTCTATATAGAATCATAATTTTTATAGAAAAGAGACTAGGAGATTAACGATATTAAGTTAAGGGTCGCCCTATAGTCTAAACACTGTTTCAGTCCAACACTGCTCATGGAGATGGTTTTTCAGGCTAGGTTCAGGTGAGCAACTAAAAGTGGTATGGTATATCCCCTTTCATCCTGAAAGACAAATGTAAATTTCTTGAAAGATGCATAAAACAGAATTGCATGTTTGCTTTCCTCTGTTTCTTACCCTAGGAGAATGAATTTATTATTTTTCTATTTCTTTTTAGTTCCCTAAATATGCACCTTCTGTCTTGAATTTAAAACTGCTCCATAGTTGCTAAGTGTAGCATCAGGGTTTTTATTTAATGGATTTTATAATGATTTACAGTATATTTTTGCTTTGATATACGAGTAAAATATTAGGTTTGAGTAAACTAAAGGCAGCAGTTTTTGGGACAGGTATTGTCCAATGTCCAAATTACAATGTCTTTGTTGTATGTATATTGCAGGGTAAACAGTTAACACAGGTATTGTTACCCAGCAAATATCCTTGGAACAAACTGACAGAAGACAGACAATAAACTCTATATACAACTTGTTTGAGTAACAAATGTTGACCAGTTCTGTGTTTGACAACAGTTTGCACACAATATTGCATAAGCCAGCAAGTTCTGAGTTTTCTAAGGGCAAGGGCACATGGGGCAGACTGACAATACACGCTATCAGGAAATCCGCTTCAACTGTGCATGCTCAAGCAGGGTTTGTGTTGGCGGTGAGACCAGATGCATCTGCGATTAACATTTTTAGGTTTGGGTTTGTGACTGGCAGATATTTATGTTATAGAGTATGCGATAAGGGGGGGGTGGAATCAGGCCAGTTAAGGGGGCTTTTATAGCTGTAGTTCTCCTAAAAAAATCTCAGGCATATTTAATGCTTCTGGGTGCAGGCACAGGATTTTTTTTTTTTTTTTTTAAGCGTAGAGGCATATTGTCAGCCTACAGTTACACCCTGACAATACACTGTGTTGAATTAATTAGTTATTTATTTTTGTAACTACAATCATACAAAGCTAAGTAAATCTAATTAATCCCATTATCACTTTTGTGTGTAGTTATGCTCACTAACAGTTCATCAGAAGGCTTAATACACCGATCCTGTATACTTGTATTATTTTTATCAATGAATATAGGCTCACCCCTTTATTACAGTAGGTTAATGACTGACTTGCAGTAGGCCATCTGACTACTATATTATATATATATATATTTATTTAATTAGTCAATTCTGCTGAAAAAAGGTAATTCAACTTAAAGGGCAATGAAAGGCTTAATCACTAGGGAGGTGCAAATTTGTTAGGTACCCCTATCCTTTATAATTGATAAGACTGACCCCAGGCCAGCACCCTTTTTTTTATCTCCATTGTATCCCAGTGCCCCTGAAGGTGATGTAATGCATTACAGTTCTGAAATGGACTAAAAAGAAAATCAGTCAGATTGTAATATTGTAGATAAGATTTTTATTTCTGTCCAGGCATTGCTTTCTGCATATAAGTCATGTAATGGTTATCCAGCATCAACAAGACTTTTAGCATATCATTACTTGTTGGGAATCTTTTTCTGAGTGACAGGCTAGTTTGTGTTTAACAAGGATACCACCTGGGATCTGGTTAAAAAGCCACTGGTCATTTTAAAAACTAAACTGGCCAGCAGGTTATCTTGAGTTGTGTTGGCAGGACTTTGGTATACTCCAAATCTACATGAGGCTTAAGAAGAGAGCTCAGCAGCTGTTGTTCCCTTCTCACAGTCCATTTTCCAGCACTTGGTAAGGCCAAGTCTTGAAACCTCAGGACCTGAAGCGATCCCTTTAAGTAATATTTTAGTTTTCATTGGGATATTGGCAGATATTATTTCAACTAATAAGCTTTGCAAAAAAAGAAAGAAAAAAAATTGTTGCAAATAGAAGCAATCCATTTCAATTCCCTGTATTTCATGTAAAAATAGCAGCAATATTCACGCAGTAAAACACCACAAACATATCTCGGGAATTTTTTTCCCTCCAACAGCAAAAAGGTAAAGTGCAAAATCAGTTAGTAAGTCACAAATAAGAACACAGCCACATAAGCTCATGTAGCATTTTTAGCTTAAGTGCTTTTTGTGTTATAGTGTGTCCATCATTTTCAAATCTTCATCTTCTGCATGCTCCATAGGGTTCAAATGGCAAACGGCAGCATTAGGGTGACTTTGCAGAACATCCTGTCATCATAAAAAAAAAAAACTTTAGTCACTTTTAAAATAGTACTAAATGGGTTTGAACTAACAGTGCAATTACAGAGGCCACTGATCTTTTAACTGTTGTAAATGGGAAAGCCACTTATGTCTGGCTGGCAGTACTAGTTCTTTTTTCAGCCTGAAAAACAACTCTCTGCATTTGTTAAAAACATGTACCTTTTGATGGCACTGCTGTGTACCCATATGTCCAAGGTCAGGAGGAAAAGCTGGTTTCCTGAGAATAGCAGCTTCATATCTTTGGCATTCAGCATGCTGACGGACTTTTGACTTCAAAATTTCAAGTTCACTTTTAAAGGCTTCAAAATAACCTTCTTTCTCTTCCTGTGCATCACATGTAACAAAAAAGGTATAGTTTAAATAAAGTCACTTAATATAAGATTCCTGGCAAGAGAATTCTGGCAAAAATAATAAAAAAATAATCTCTGGGCAGCTGCTCACAGGGCTGGAAAAATTATTTATATTAAATATGACAGTTATCATGAATCTTTTTGTAACAAGTTTTTAAGATGTTGAAGTGGGCTTATGGAAGGAATCTAACCCAAGAACTATGCTTTATATTGCCACAGATTAGGGCTATCCAACTACAATCCCCACCAGATGTTGCCTTCCCAGGGATTTATATGCCCTCAGCTTGGTTAAAGGAGAAAGAAAGTAAGTAAGCTTTATCAGAAAGGTCTATGTAAATACAGCCATAAGCACTCACAGAAACACTGCATTGACTTCTCTGAAAAAAAGATTTCTTCTGTCTGTAATTCCTGTGCCACAGACACCCAGCTTTCTGCTCTCTTCTGCTCCCCCCTCCCTCAAAAATGCTAAGAACTCACGAAATGGACTCAAAAATAACTATCATTACGAAAAAAACGCATTCGGATGCATTCGGAGCGTTCGTGGATTGATAAATCTCCCCCATAGTCTAACTAACTGAGCATGTTCACTTGATCTGGGTTTCTTTGCAGGAGCGAGGCATTATGGGAACTTTCTTTACACAGCTCAGTATTTTTTTTTCCTGTTTGGCTTCTGATCTTCTGAACAGGTGAAATATGGGGAGACTTAAGGGCACTATTGAGACAACTGAAGGTATGCCTGCAGCTTGAGATTAACTCTTTACTAGCCTTTCCTTCTTAGGCACTTAAGAGTGCCACTGTCATCTGTCATTATAAGTTTAATACAATCCTGCCCACGTAAACGTGGTATTTCAGATAATCACCCACTATGTGTAAAACGATTGACATGATATAAGCTAAATATGCTCTCTCTCTTTATTCCGCAACGGATATTGTGGAATAAAAAAAGATATAGCTTATTTACACAACCCATCTACTGTACAAAGATAATAAAAATATATCACAGCAAGCGATTGTATAGAGAAGCACATTAACTCTTCATTGCAATGCTGTTAAATAACAACAAAGAGCAAAAGCAGAGGAAAACCAAAATATATATAGAATTTGCTCACAGTTGACATTAGTTACACGTTGCATGTATTTACAAAGATCTAAAACCATTTCTAGAGAAGCATCTGAAAACTTACTTTGGCTTTTTGAAAAAACAAACGGAAACAACCTCTGGGATCCACGTTACAGCTTTTTGCCATTTCTATAATAAACTGCATTACAACAGCTTGATGTGCCACTTGTTCCATAAGTGCTGTCTTCTGTACATGTAAAAGAATAGCATGTTAGCATTTCCCTAAAACTCATTACAAGTTGGTCATCAAGTATACAACTTGTCTTGCACATTCTATGGAATTCCAATGTAAAACCCTAAAAGTCTCATTTTTGGATGTTCAGATCAGAGCATAAACAAACAATGTTTAAGAGAAGGACTTTTGGACCAATTTTGATAAACACATAGTGAGGACTTGCACTAGGTGAAGCTGTGGTTAAAGGTAACTCCAGTTCTAGGCAAATTTGCTTAGGCATGGGCATAGGGGAACTAGCATGAAAGAATATATTATATACATATAATGCCAAAAAACATCATATGGCGGGATGCACAGCCAA
Source organism: Xenopus tropicalis (assembly GCF_000004195.4). NCBI lineage: Eukaryota > Metazoa > Chordata > Amphibia > Anura > Pipidae > Xenopus > Xenopus tropicalis. The sequence goes on from NC_030677.2 coordinate 127,325,149, forward strand.
ATTAAATGTATACCAAATATTATTTCACGACTGGCACACCCTATGCCTTCCACTTCTAGCTCTTTTCAACCTTCACAAGGGGGGTCACTGACCCTGGCAGCCAAACAACTATTGCTCTGTGAGGGTACAATTTTGTTTTTAATTTATCTTTCTAATCTGGACCTCTGGTATTTGTTATTCAGTTTGTCCTTCCAAGCACTGCCTGACTGTTAGGGTTAACTGTATCCTAACAGCTGCTAAAATTTCAAACCAGAAAGCTGCTGAAAAAAATGCTAAATAATTAAAAAAATAAAATAAAATTGGAACCAGCTGCACATTGTCTGAGAATACTGCTATCTACATCATACTAAAAGGTACTTTAAATGTAAACTTCCCCTTTAATGGTATTTACATCCTTCAAAATATTCAATCGGCAAGGAATTTAAACACAGGGAGATGAACCAAGATCTCTGGCTTGAGATAAAGTGTTGGGTGCAGATCACAAATTTAGGTCAGATTCCCATGATACATGAAATACACTAATTACATTTGCACATTACATAGTTTGCCAAGGTAAAATTTACTTTTGCCTACATTTCTCCTGTTGGGAATACAGTTACTAAAAGATGGGGTTAAATAATTAATAGTTTATTTCACAGTGCAACAGTACCTGTTCACTTTCTAAATGAGAACACCACAAGAGGAGATACTTAGCAGTTTCTTCACTGACAAGATCTGGATATTCAGAAAGAAAATGCTGGCTATCATTCCATCTACTAAGCATACCTAGAAAACAATAAGTAATATGTAGTTCTGAAAATTGTATTTATGTTAATTCTGATAACACTGTTTTATGCTTGCATAAGGAACTACTTTTATTTTAATTCCTGTGTACCACTTTTCTTCTGAATAAAAACTGAAGCACTATTTTGGCAGTGATTATGGATTCAGACACGGGATCAGAAGAAGCACATGATAGGATTAATTACCGATTATCTGATATCTAACTACATTGTCAGCAAGTAATAATATTTTAATAAAGATGTTAAAATAAATAAATTGGACCATAAAAGACAGGAAGGAGGCGGGGTTCATTATGTTATGACAATATCCCTTAAACTACATATTCAGCACCAGAAATACTAAAGTCCTTAAGTTTGTATTGCAGCTATATTAAAATAAAAAGTGTCTGGTTGCCAGTTCTGGTGGAAATGTGGCAGTGGAACAATATTCTTTTACACTTATTCTCATAACTTAAAGGTTCTTATTGATCATCAGAACCAAATCATTAAAGGACATTAAAAAAGGAATTACACTGCAGGTGCTAATAATTTAGGCATTCCCCCAGTGTAACAATTGCACCAGTCAGAAAATCCTAGTTCCATATTTTCAGTATTTCCCTTGTGGCTTTCTAAGCTTGCACAGGCATGGTATAATAAGATCATAAAATGTTGCTATTGTGCATGTGATGTCAGAAAGTAGCCTTGTGAAATATAGCTAAGATGGTTGTGGTGCTAAGAAATATCTCCAGACTGATGTAATTTTGTTCCCAACAGAAGCACTGATCTAGAGAAAAAATGTAGGAATTCAATACACTAGGATGTTCCTAACCTATTGGTACCCCAAAGTGTACTACATTTTCCTTGTCTTGTGACTATTTAATCCCGCTGGTTTTCAAAGGATCCAAATTAAGGGAAATTCTGCTCAAATTTCATACATGCAAATTAAGTTTTGTATTCCTTTCAATTTTCTGTAGAAGATTTGGTATTCACACTGAAAATTTGGTAAAATATTAGTAAATTCTAGCTTAGCTATAAAAAAAAAAAGACATTGTGGGCACACACTTTATGCATGTATAACTTATATAAATATAATTTAGATATACTTACCAAAATGTCTAATTTTTGCCTCATACTTCTGTATAAAAGATATTGACTGATCTTCACCATCTATGCTTTTCTTAACCTGATTAATAAAACTCTGTTCATTGGAAAGAAACAAGCAATAATGAAATATAAATGACTGTAAATGACAGTAAATGACTATTAAAAAAAAAAGTTTAACTTTTTTTTAAAGAAATAAAAGATATACTTACTAATCTAACCTGAACCGTGATAACATGAAAACTCAGGTCAGCTATTAACATGTTACAACCAACGGATGCATCATTGCCCAAAATAGTTATTTGCATACCACAAGGTGTCCTAAATGCTATAGGGAACACTGGGTGTTTTATTCAGCTGGTGGAAAAAGACCCAAACAAGCCCTGCTGCCTCCCATTCTCCCAGTAATGGTACTTTTCAGCCTGAAAATGCTCTAATGGTGCCGTCAAGCTAATGGGAGGTGACTAGGGCAGTTGGACCACTGCACTACAGGTTGAGATATACCAGAAAAGAGCCTAAAGTTCTCCTGCAATTTGTTAATATGCCTAATATGGATAAGTGAGCCAGGTGCTGAGGAACAAGGTCTCACTTTAAAGGGGATGTCTGACTTCTTGCAAAATCCCATTAAAGTGTTTAAAAAAAAAAAAAATGCCTCCCTTTATGTAATAAATAAATATAGTTTGTGTCTACGGATACAGTGGAATCAAGATCTCCGCTAGCAGACACAGTAATTCAGCAACAGGGAGAGAAATTATAGACTTTAATAAGGCTCCAGGTTGGACAATCCCTTTGAAGAGGATTTCTGTCCAAAAATAGTAAGCTTTTGTAAAATTAAAGAAATGTACTTCTAAGCAACTTCCCAATGTATATTACAAACGTAAATAGTTTTACAGTTATTTGTAAATGTATATGTCTCATTCTTTATATTTTCTGCACTACTGGTTGTACTATATAAGCAAACACTGCTTTCCATTGTAACTACATTTACAAATAACTTTAAAACTGTTACACTTTTAAATGAATGAATATTGGAAAATTTTGTACAATTTTTTTTTCTTTTATTATTTTAAAAAATGTTTTTGGGAGGAAATTAAGTTGGTGTTTGTGTGTACCCCTCTCCACTCAAATGGGTTTTGTACATCAAGCTGACCCACAGTGTATAAATTGAATGAACAAGCTGAGACAAGCATAAGTCAAGACTATGCAGGTCTTCAGCAGCTTTTGGCATATGTGGCCACTGGCCAGACTGTTAACCTTACTGTTTAAACACTAACAATACAGATCATAAGCTGTCAGTTGTTAGGAAAATTATTTGTCCTTACTATTTTGTTACAAGGATAGGATCGATTATCTGGAATGCTTGGGACTGGGGTTTGCAAATACAGGATCTTTCCATAATTTGGATCGTCATACCTTAAATCTGCTAAAAATGATTTAACTATTAAATTAACCAAAATGCATGTACTTGCTCCAATGGTATACAGGCTAAGGGCTGGTTATTATGGGTTCTTTTCAGATATATTGATTTGCTCCTGGGTGACAGAATATGCATCATATTTAAGGATATTTCATTTTCAATTAAAACATCATCTGGGTTTCTCATGTATAAAAAATAAAAATATTTACCGTGTATTATGTATATATTATATATGTGTAGTACTACATTTATCACTAGAATCCTAGGCACCAGATTTTAATTTGATACAGCAAATGATCAGAGTTACAAATCGAAATCTACATTGCTGGTACTGTAGATGAAAATTGGACTATTGGTTCTGTTTTGGGAACAGTGCCGGCATTGTACTGAAACAGAAATAATATATGCACCACCAATAATAATTTATTATTACCAATGGGCTAAAGTTGACATGCACTACCTAGGGCATGATCTTCTCTGGCTTGCATCCCTTAAAGCATTTACCAAACATATGGCCTCCACCATTGCTGGCTCCCCTTTTCCTTCTATTTACAGTGGGTACACTCCTTGAATGCACTCTTCGTTAAACTAGGTCAGCCAGCACAGATATAGATGAAAAACAGTGTCCTTGAAGAACAGCCCTGGGTGACAAAACACTCATACCTGATGCTACACAGTACTGCAGCTATAGCTGCAATACTAGTTATCAAAGTTGTTTTTCAGTACCTTATTAAATACATCTTGATTAAGACCATCCGTAGTGGGCAATCCCCAGTTCTCACCCTGGGATAGCGCTGCTTCTTTCCTTCTCCATTCTTCTTCACTGCGCTGTAGTTCTGACAATTCAGCCTGGGCCATTGCTTGTTCTTGATCCATAGACTCGGAGTTGTGAAGGGCCAAGCTGTTAAGTTTTTGTTGCGCTTCTGCCAGGCTCCACTTGCACGCCACAGAGCTCCTGGCACACTCATTCTGCTGCGAGTGTGAAAAGTCCATTCCACGTTTTTCCTGCTGCAGGAAGCAAGCATGCACACACAATATCAGGGGCAGGGTGCACTTCACACTAGTAAACAATCTCATGTCTCACAAACTATGTACATAAACAAAAAGCCCATTTAACAGCGATGACCGCTTCTATTTGGGTGAAAACAACTATAAATGTACTAAAATATCTCAAATCACTGCCAATGCCTTCAACCCTAACACTGCATGAAAACGGCATAACTCGCACCTAGACTTAGTAAGCCGCTTACTTTCTGGAAGAATATCAGTGCTTTAATGCAAATACATGGTCTTTAAAATTAGTTAGAAAATAAACGTGTTATGGGCAGAAATACGATAAATCACGTGCTATCTGTACTTGTATTTACTGAGCAACGTGGGACAATAAGGGCACCAGCAAATATTCATATACTGTAGGAATGTGATCGGCCTAAACATCACTTTCAGCTCCTCTACTCACACAACGTGATACTCTACTAACGCAAAGCACACACCTACCTGCTAACGTTACAACTGCATAAAAAAAACACGATCGGAAATGAAACGCCCTCCCCTTCCGGTAGACTTTCTTCTCAGTACTTTCTAACAGGCACAGTACAACACATGCGCAGACGGCCGAAACCCCCTCCCACGGGAGTTGCTTCAACTTTATTTGGTTTATGTCGCCTCGGGAAAAATGACGGTATACTGGGAAGCCCATGCAGGAGGACGCGCAATGATGACGTACGGGCCAATAGAAGCTGGAATTGTTTGCGTCGCTATGGAGACGGGACGCTTCTCTGGTGGCGGCGGCAACAGCAGGATTCAACTCTAGCTTTGTTGGTAACAGCTCTGTATGTATAAATCTTATGTATTTTAATTGATTTGCTGTGTATATATATATATATATATATATATATATATATATATATATATATATGTGTTTGAGTGTGCCAATGTCCCATATCCATTCCAAGCTAAAGAGATACATTTATGAAATGTGCATGTGTGATGAAATCTCTGCAGCCCTGTATTAGCTGTATACCCATGCTGCTGTATGATATTTAAGGTGTATGTGCAACAGCTCCGCACAGTAAAATAGTCACAAAGAAAAAACACACACCACCAAATAGCTTAACTGAAAGACCCAAATATGCTTTTACTTACTATGTGTTATTTTGCAGTGTGTGTCTGTTTTCCTTGTTAATAAGTCAGCCCCAGTTCTGGTCTAGGACAATTTGGAAATGGCGCAACAATCAAGTAAACACTGAATTCTACCTATTATAGTTATTCTAACTATATATATATATATATATATATATATATATATATATATATATATAATATTCTAACTATATTTTGATGTGTTATATTTGCCATTGTTACCAACTTTTGAAACACACACACCCCATTTTGTCCTGGCAACCTTTTCTGTTTGTAAGAGTTTTTTTATGGATGGTGTGTGCCATAGGCCAAATGATTGTCATATCCAACAATGTCCAGTAATGTCTTGCTAAACCTAGAGGACTGACAAATAGACATAATTTTTACAATTTGAGTTTACAGCTGCCTTTTGATTATCGCTGTGTTACTAATTTAGCCTAAGATGTATTTCTTCTTTTCCTGATGGAGTAGAACTGGCTCTAGAATACACCTCTGTGTCACTGCAAAGTATAAATATACTTGAGAGGGGCATTAGTGCATTGAGGAAATGAAAGGAAATTAAGCAACTATGCTAAAAATGCTAGCAGCCCCTCAGTAGCTGTAGCTTTTTCCTTAAATCTTTTAAATTAATGGAAAGCACATTGTACAGGGTATCAGGCTTGGACTGGAATCCAGAATAGGCCCTGGCATTTCAAGGACACAGAGGCTCAAACAGAACACCACCAGCCCACTAAATAGTAAATATTAGTAGCTTCTTACAGAAGCCCCTCTGGCATTTGCCTGAATCCACAGATTTCCAGCCTGCAGGCCTGTAGGGTATTTGGTAGTCTTTCTGCTGTGTTTGCTTGGGCAAATGTGCATTGTATAGCTGTGCAGCCTACAGTTTAAAGGCGAACTAAACCGTAAAAATGGTTAAAAATTACATATTTTATATACTGTACTTATTACACCAATTTTCAGTATCTCAATAGCATCAATGATCGGACTTCAGACTTATGAGAGGAACTCCCTATCTTGAAAAATGTGTGCTCTAAGCAGCTGTGGAGGAGATAAGCTTAGGGGTTGTCTCAAATTATTAAGCAGAAAATGAGGTTTACCTGTGTATGTATATATTATATATATAATTGCACTAGTTGCTGAACTGCCATGTAGTCATTTTCTGTATTTATTACATTTATATTCTATATATACAGTATATTGTGTCCCTAAGCTTAGTAAATGACAGCAGCACAGATCATGTGCAGTGAATCAGCATAAAAGCAATGGGGAGCTATTGGGGGCATCTTTGGAGGCACAGATCTTAATAGAACAAACAGGGGTCATTATAATAATAAATACAAATAAATACAGGTACAGTTACATTGCTGATTAAGAGTTAAGTGTCAAAGAGACAAGCGAAAGACAATCCCTGCCCCATAGAGCTTGCAATTTATGTGGGTGGGTAAATTACAGGCACAAATAGATGATATTAAATTTTGCAGTCTACAGTGGTTACCAAGAGATGGTTTCTGTTTTAAATGATGTGTATTCCTTTTCTGAATACCCTTTAACTAATTATGCTTTCGGGAATGTAGGGCAGGATAGTGCCTATATCTCTACACTGGGCATATTTAATCAAATATTTTCCTAAAATATAAATACATATTTAGCTATGCGTTTTACCAGGTGAACCAAAAATATTAGTATAAACTAGTATTTTTAATCCTAAATTGCATACTTACCTTCCTTGTTTAGATGAAAGTTGGGTCAACAATCTAATTCCTGAAGGAGATCTAAATGAAACTATAAAGTAACTGCACCTTTCCTGATCATTAAATCCTTCCCGGAAACGGCTCTGGATCTGGTGATTACTGCTGTTCAGTTACCCGACAGACAAGACACATGCCATTAAAAATTGTGATCGAGCTTCAGATTCATGCGGTAGGGATATATTTAGAATGTAGTACATGGTAAAGTATGTATGTATGTATGTATATCTTTATTTATAAAGCGCTACTTATGTACGCAGCGCTGTACAGTAGAATTCATTAATACAGACAGGGGGGTTAAAGATAATGGATAAATACAAAGTACAACAATAAATACAAATAAATACAAGGTACAGTTGCAATAAGAGTCAGAAACACAAGATGAAGGAGGTCCCTGCCCCGTAGAGCTTACAATCTATATGGGAGGGTAACTAACAGACACAAATAGGCAAATATAAGTGCTATAGGTCACAGTGGGTGACATTACAGTATAAGTGCAAAGTATGTGGTCATTATTTTAATTTATTATTAAGATTAGTGTCCTGCAGGGGGTTGGGTGGGCAGTGGGTATATAAATGTAGAGGTAGGCAGGCAAGTGGGCTAGTAGGTAATATCATGGATTGCAAAATAGACTTCTCTGCAGGTAAGTGTATTCTTTCTGCCAAACCCTGCATTAAATGTACGGTATATACTCGAGTATAAGCCGATCCGAATATAAGCCGAGGTACCTAATTTTACCTAAGAAAACTGGAAAAACTTATTGACTCTAGTATAAGCCTAGGGTGGGAAATGCAGCAGCTAAGTTTCAATAATCAAAATAAATACCAATAAAATTACATTACCTGAGGCATCAGTGGGGGATATGTTTTTAAATATTTATTTCAAAGAAAAACAGTAAACTAGCTCTGTAAGTGGAGAAGAGGGTCAACAAAAACAGTATGAGTACTACCTCATGCTATTGCACATTGGCAAACTGGCGGCAGTCCCGATCCCGGAAGACACGTAAGGGGAAATAAGTATTGCAACTGGGAGCGGGCCAGGGCACTGGAGGGTCTGGTTGCGGGTGGCCTAATTTGCACACAAAGGACAGAGGATGCTAGTCTGGAGGGACACATGGCACCCGACTCGAGTATAAGCCGAGGGTGACTTTTTCAGCACATTTTGGGTGCTGAAAAACTAGGCTTATACTCGAGTATATACAGTATTTGGCATCAATGCAGTCTCCCATCTGTGCGTGCACCTAACTGCATGTCATTCACTAGACATATCAAAGCCATTTCCTGTGATATAAAAGCTGGTCACTGTGGATTATGCTTAAGGTTCCATATTGCTTTTAGGTTAGTAAATCAGCTCTCTTATGATATTTTAATATTTAATTAATAATTGTGTACTGGGGTTTCAAATCAGTCAGTGATTTTTTATATTTTTTTTTCATGCAGGTCACTTGCCCGGGTGTATTCTTGCCAGAGAAAGATGATATACTCCTTAATGTTTCAATATTGGGCCAGCACAAGGAAACAGGATGTCTTCCTTCAGTATTTCCTTTGTTGTTTCATGAGAAAATGAGATTTGAAAAGGTGAAAATATTTTCATGTGTATCGTTGTTTCCATGTTTTAAATCATAAGATTCTGGAAATTAAAGTCAATGAGCTATGTGAAGGGTTTTGCCTTATAAATAACAGAATGGCGGCAATATCTCTCATATTAATTATATGACCATTGCATAATTTAGAAAGACCACCGTTCTGCCTGCTTGATTTTTTGGAACATTGGGTAGTCATAGTTTTTTTAACAGCTTAAATTAAAATGATGAATTCATATTGTGACTTGATATCTTTTGTGCTTTCTGTCTGCCACATTACTTGCAAAGTATAAACAGGTATTGGACCAGTTATCCAGAAATTTCCGAATTACAGAAAGGCCATCCTCCCATAGACTCCATTTTAATCAAATAATTTACATTTTTAAAAATGATGTCATTTTTCTCTGTAATAATAAAACAGTACCTTGTACTTAATCCCAACTAAGATATTATTAAGATATAATTAATCCTTATTGGTGGCTATTTTGTGCAAAGAGAAAGTAAGAAGTGCAGAGATAATGGGAAAGTTAGAGGTGAAGTAAAACAAGCTGGATGGAGGATTTCAGAAAACGACTAAGAAAGAAGAAGGAGAATGTAGAAGGGAAATCAATTTAAAGCTGTGCTTCACTGTATCTTTAAATGCTGAGATTCGCTGTAAATACTGGGACTCACTGTGTCTGTAAAAGTAACTGTGCCATTTGAAGGCGGTAGTTTTCCTTTAAATTAACTTTTACTTTGTTGTAGGTATTGATATTCTGAGACAGGTTGCATTTGGCCTTCTATATTTATTTTAGTATTATTTTTAGTTTGTTTGATTAGTATCTGGTAAACCATTCCTTAAATACTTTGAGTCACTGCATTATTTAAGTCTGAGGGTCACTATGCCATATGGTCACTGTTGCATTTAATGCTGAGACTCACTTTGCCATTTAATGGAGGGGTCGCCATGCCATTTCACTTTAATTGTTCTTCTGGCACAGCATTATGTGCTCTGCATTCATTCTGTTGGCATGCCAGTGGGAGCTCTGCATTGTTCTGGGTTAGTCCTCAACTACGCTACCCCCGCTGCATCCTCACCCCTGGCTACTACCTGTCTGCCTCAGCATGGTCCTCGGCCTCACCATCTCACACCGACCAACTCTAATGACGCTGCGTCTGCAGGTGGGACGCGATGACGTGACACGCTGAGGCCAAGGAACACACTGAGGCAGACAGGTAGTAGCCAGGGGTGAGGATGCAGCGGGGGCGTGGGCTGGGTAAATGACCTTGGGGGGCCTCATCTGACCCATGGCCCGTAGTTTGAGGACCCCTGGCCTAGAGTTTGCTTTACTTAAAGGACATGTTAAGTCTATTTCAGTGGGGGAGTATCCATCATTTTGGAACCCCCAGTAAAATAGACTTAACATGTCATTTAATGCAGTTGCTATTGGGTTATGGGAATAGTTCATCTTTAAATTAACTTTTAGGGGCTGATTTACTAACCCACGAATCCGACCCGAATTGGAAAAGTTCCGACTTGAAAACGAACATTTTGCGACTTCTTCGTATGTTTTGCGATTTTTTCGGATTCTGTACGAATTTTTCGTTACCAATACGATTTTTGCGTAAAAACGAGAGTTTTTCGTATCCATTACGAAAGTTGCGTAAAAAGTTGCGCATTTTTCGTAGCGTTAAAACTTACGCGAAAAGTTACGCATTTTTCGTAGCGTTAAAACTTACGCGAAAAGTTACGCATTTTTCGTAGCGTTAAAACTTAACGCTACGAAAAATGCGCAACTTTTCGCGTAAGTTTTAACGCTACGCAAAATGCGCAACTTTTTACGCAACTTTCGTAATGGATAGGAAAACTCGCGTTTTTACGCAAAAATCGTATTGGTGATGAAAAATTCGTAGAGAATCCGAAAAAATCGCAAAACATACGAAAAAATCGCAAAGTACCGATCATTACGAAAAAAACGCAATCGGACTCCATTCGACCCATTCGTGGGTAAGTAAATCAGCCCCTTAGTATGATGTGGACAGTGATATTTCTTTGACTTTTTATTTTTTTGGGTTTTGTGATTTTTCTTCAGCAGCTTTATAATTTGGAGTTTCAGCCAGTATCTAGTTTACAGCCTGCCTCTGTCTAACAAAGAGGACTTAGCTATTATATATGTGCTACATATATTTTGCTGCTACTGGAATATAAAATGAATGTCATATTTCTTTTTTTTGAATGACAGAGTTTGTTCTTTTTATTATTCTAGGTTTTTCTCAAAGCTGTGGATCCTGCTGCTCTGGCACAGAGTCTGGAAAGTAAGTACCACATTTTTCACTTTGAGCTTAATATCTCTTTTGTAATACTGTTTGAACTGAAGCTGTTATTGTGTTAAAATGTACTTTTTAAAATACACCCTAGCCTGTAGGGCTTAGCGTAGTTGCTTAATTGCTCCAGTGCAACTGTAAAGTCTTGTAGAATAAATGAGCTTTTATAAAGCCTGATTGTTGTCCTTATGCATGAATTAATCGTGGTCACAAAAATATCAGTTACAAAAAACTGATTAGGAAACTAAGCCAATTAGTTAGCCAAATAGTTATGCTTACTGGCATAATTCTGCTTGCTCACCATTATTCTAATAGCCCTTTGCCTGGATTGGCTCCTTGGCAGTTTAGTTGCTTTTGCTGATTCTTTACAGATCTCATCCAGTTTCCCATTTTTATTGCACTAATCCCTTAGCTATAGTACTTGTTTTCATGTAGTTTTGTGACCAGATAATTAGTAGAAGTTGCAGAGGTGTACTGCAGAAAGGAGTAGCTGAGGAACACTTGTATTATGTGTAACAGTAATACTTGCTGACATTATGCTGGTAGCAGCAGTAGTCTTTTGATCTTTTGATTATGGGACACCTAAACTAAGCAAGTGAGAACAGGCTTGAGTAGTAGGCAAGCGGCATCACAGAGAAAATAAGCTTTTGGGGAAAAGTAAAGGTAAAGTAAAAATTGTATTGCACAAAATTGTTTTCATAGGAGCAGAATTGAATCTGTGTTTTAGGTCTCATGAGTTTTTTTTATCCTTTAAGGCCTGTTACGCCCAGTGCTTTGATTGGCCCTGGGCTTTCAAGAAGAATGATACTTAAAATTCCCCTCCTCTCTGAAACTGCTTCCTTTTACTAGAATATTCTGCTTATGCCAGATTCGAACTCTGTGGAACATCTGCCATAAGCATCTATGAATAAACGCTGTGGTTATCAACACAATGCATTAGCTGTTGTTCTAAGTGCTGCTTAGGGCCAAAATTCTTGCAGTGAGGTAAAGAAAGGTTTCAGATAGGCTACTATGATCTAACTGCTACCATCTAATTGCTCTTCAATAAAGCGATCCAGAAAGGAAGTTAATTATTAAAATGTGAATGCTGTACAACTTGCTATTGCAAAATGCATGTTTTTTTCCTGTAATTTAACATGTTTTTGTTATAGTATATGTTCCTGAGATCTTTTTCTGCAACTATTTCATTATAAAGCAGTGTGCATAATTAACTACTTTTCATCGGGTACTACAGTTTATTTATATTTCATTTCCATTTTAGATCACATAACCCGATTTGAATTAATACAGCTTACTCATTCAGGTAAGAAGAGTCTAGCTAAAATAAGCATGCTTATTTTACTCAAATGGTTTAAAAGGGAACAACCTTTGATAAAACAGGCAAACAATAGTTAATAGTTCACAACTCTGCCCCACCCTACATCTCTGAACTTATCTCTAGATACCATCCAACCCACTCGTTACGCTCCTCTACTGACCTGCTCCTCAATTCCTCTCTCATTCCCTCCTCACACACTTGCATTCAAGACTTTGCAAGGGCTGCCCCCCTTCTCTGGAATTCGCTCCCACAAACTGTCAGACTTTCTCCCAATCTCTCTGCCTTCAAGCGATCTCTAAAAACGCATTTATTTAGAGAAGCTTACCCTAATCTAATTTAACATAACCTCGGTGTGCTGCTAAAATCAATACCCTGAGCCACATCTCTCACAACTCTGGTCATGCCCATTCCCACACCTTGTGTCTCAACCCTTTATCCTTGTAGATTGTAAGCTCTTTTGGGCAGGGCTCCCTCTTGTATTGGTTATTGATTGCTTTATATGTTACTCTGTATGTCCAATATATGAAACCCACTTATTGTACAGCACTGCGGAGTATGTTGGCGCTTTATAAATAAATGTTAATAATAATAAATCTAGAAAACAACTCTAAGATAAAGTAATAATATTTGTCAAACATTATTCATTCAACATCCCCTACAGTTTTACTGTGTTTTCATAAAAGCTTAAAAGGACAGGTATAAGAGAAGGGAAAGAAAGTGGCCTTACTGGAACTGAAACTGTAGAGCTACTCTTGTGTATAAATACAAATAACACTCTTTAATTGCATACATACAAAGGTGAGAACTTTACTTAAGATCTTGTATCTGTAATATTTTTCTTCCTTAAACACATGACTTTGATTTAGCTAATACTCCTGTAGGTGTTCTCAACAAATTGCTTTCAAAAGTTGCAAGTGCATTTGTGAAGTTGACAAATGATGGGCTTTACCATCAAAGAGAACAAGAGCCATTTTGCTCATTCTGCCAGCTCAAATGCTGCTCCAGGCCTGAGTGAATCCACATCAAAGCTCCTCAAAATGTGTATTCCTGTAATTTTTTCCATGTGCATGACAACCTAAGACACATATTATGAACGTAATTCGTATTCACTAGACATCTGGGAATCATTGGCAAATGCACACATTTGTGAGACCCAAGAAGCTTAAAAATATGTTTGTTTTGATGTCAAAGATAACATAAGGAATACAGTTAAGTATGTTTGTTACTATACATTATTTTTGTATATGGTTAATCTCAACATATCCTCTTAGTTAACATGGTACCCTTTAAAAGCATTTATTTAGAAAGCTCAGAACTACAGGATGGTCATCTTTCATAGATTCAATTTTTATTTATATATATTTATATAATATAATTCTAAAAAAAATATTTATTTTTTCTCTGTAATAATACAACTCTACAAAATCTGTACTAATGTTTAAATAATTCTTAGCAGATTTAGGTAAAGGTCCTATACCTGTATGATCTTTTTTTCTGTCTTGGTCTGCAGAACATGACTTGGCAAGTGTTTGAAGCATTATTTTTCAAGTTATTAAAATTCACAAAAATACATTCATGGTCTAAGCCAGGGTTTATTTACAAACATCGGTGCTAAATTGCACTGGTGAAACGACCCATAGAAACTAACTTGTGTTAGTACAGTAAATTGCACTGGTGAAACTACCCATAGAAACTAACTTGCGGTAGACTGTTTAAAGCTAATTTTCTTTTGGTAGCCCTATTTTCATTTGGTAACCTGTATATTATGTTATATAAAAATTAAACACATGAAAAAAAATCTGTTAGATCCTGTAAGTAAAATAGAGAATAATGTAAACATATGAGATTATTACAAGTGACTGAAAAGGTCCATGACCATACAAAGGCACAGAGCCACAGGAACTCCAAGGTAATATATTCCTATTTTACAACGGGAGTTACAGTATTTTTTATATGATTTTATACTGAAACAGTGCTTTAGTATTCTATACACACTACAACTGTTCTACATTTTGGGGTCTATGTAAAAAAAATACACTAAAAAAAACAAAATACACTACACATCACCAGGCATCACTATAAAAAACAGTGTACTTATAAGCTGTGTAATGGTTTTCAGCAATTGCAGACTTCTGTGTAAAAATCTGGTGTAAACAGAAGCAGCTGTTTGAAAATACTATGAGAAAATATTACTTGCCCCTTGAATTTTTCTTATTGACTTTAATATATTAAACAAGGTCTGAGGTGGATTTAAAGTAACAAATCTGCTGTTTGGGCTGTGTAAAATAAAACATACACCTTGATAAATTCACCATTTGATAAAGAGCCTTAGGGGCACATTCATCAAATCACGAGTTTGAATCCTGAATGGGAAAAATTCGGATTGGATACAATAATTTCTGAAGATCGCAAATATCACGAAAATGCTTACGAAAAAAACGTATTAGTCACAATAATATCATATTGGCGATCCAAAATTTTTGTACCAAACGATTGAAAACAGCGGGAAAACATTTCCGACTTTGATCTTTCTGTGCATGATTTTGGAAGCCTCCCATAGGAATCAATGGCACTCTGCAGCTCCAACCTGGCCCAAGCAAAGTCACAATAACGAAGCTTGAATGAATCCGAAACTTTCGTACTCGGTGCGACAATACGATTTTGTCGCACAAATTTTGTTTGCATTTTTGTTTGTAAATTCACACTTTGTTTTACAAGTTGTTCTGGCATTTTATATTGTATGATAATTAGGTTCCTTTGTGTTTGCTGAGTAGTTTTTTAATACTTCAAAATGCCACAGTAACAATGGCTAAGATGGGGACAGACCTGTCAGTTTGGGGTTAATCAGTAGCTCCAAAATCCTAGGTACATGTTTAGTCTTTTGCCACTATGAACTTCTAAGTATTGCTCCTGTACTATAGAATGGCACAATCTCACTGTTCAGATTTATAAGCGTGTGCATTGCAGACAGATTGTTGTTTTGTTTTCGACAAAAAATATTTTTTACCCAGATGAAAAATGCTGTTGCAAACTTTTCAGGGCCAGTTTTGAACTAATAATATTTTAATTGTTCCTTCGAAGTGTCATATTGTGTCTGAATGTATGAAGAACAAAGCCAGAAACATGCAAGGCAAACTTTCTTCTTTATATGTAAGATAATGGTAAAGAAAAATGAAACCGCCACCATCTCTAAGGGTACTAGACTGGAAGGTCCAGTCTTCCTGCTGTAGTACTGTAAGTAAGGGCAGTTTTACAGCTTGGTGGTTGCATGTGAGGGGACATGAAGGTCCAGGCCAAGTTCACCTAAAACAACCAAACTGTGCACTCTGTTCCTATGTAAGAAAAGGAATGCATTTTTACCTGTGTGGCTGGGGGTATAGGAAGTATGAAAATTCTGGTGATAAAGATTATTTTAAGTTTCAAAAAAATATTATTGATTAGCATGTAAATAATATTCTTGCTGCTGCACATGAAGTTATTTAACAGAAGGTGGCAGTGCACTCCAACTCCTAACATCCCTACCTGCTGCAGCTGAAACCCTTGCACTTAGGATTTCATCTAAAAAATCTAGGTGTTTTTTTACATTCTTGTCTTTACCATCAGTAGACAAAGACTTGCTAGAAAGGCACGAAGAAACACACCTTTTCCCTTTTTTTCTATATAATGCATTGGGGTAATATTTGAAATGGACATAGGATCGGTATCTGGCATAGCCAGTAAAATACCGGTCAATGGTGGGGACATTATTACACATTTTCTGCCAAAATACTTACTGGTGAATTAGTAATTCCCATCCCCACCAATCTATGCTCCAGGTTACCCTTATCTCCCCATTGCTCTACCCTTCAAATCCTGTGCCCCTATCCTTTATGTTGCTTATCTGCTATATCTGCCTCCATATCGGGCCCCATACCCACCCATTATTTGCCAGGGATAGAATTTTTATTTAAGAAAGATAGAAACCAGGAGTGCAACTTCTGCCTCATGACCCCCACAAAAAAGAGTACCCCCTCTGTGAGATTGTGTGGATGGTGGGGTGCAAGTTTCCCACGATTATGCTCCCTTTAATTTTATTGTGCAATTCCTAAAAGTACCGCATTTTTTTTATTTATACTGCTATTTTATTGTCACCGAGGTACCTGATTTAGTAAAATGGCTTCTAAGTGAACATAATAAATATATATAGGCCTCTGTAGAGCACTTAACTTATGGATACCATGAAGAAAATTGCAACAGCTTCTAGGAAGTGAGAGAGTTGTCATAGATAAATAGATATTTTAGTAATTTTACTTTATTTCTGCTTCCTTGGAAGAAGCAGTCAGTGTCACTATGGGGCTAATTTACATCCACCAAGTACAGTGAGCAAAGTGCAATTTGAGCACAATTGCCTGAGGTTGCAGTAGCGCCAGTTTTCCTCTGCGTTAATAGGCGCAGCAGTCCACAATTGGGAATGGAAAGCAGGAAGGACTAAGCGGTACTAAGAGCAAGGAGTTATTTTGATGCATGTACTTTTAAAAAAAGTGGTTTTACACCAACTGGTTTTGAAGACATAAATGAGCCCTTATTTTAAATGAACTTTTATGGTAAAATAATTCCTATTGTTCCTATGTTTATGTAGCAGACATTCTGGCTGTTTTTGAAGAGAACACTCGGCAGTTCTTGTTTCCCGAACCCAAGCTGACTCCAGCATACCCTGGAGTAGATCGGGAGGTGCTAATGAAAACAGTTAATGGATTTCCTGTGAGTTACTGTAAAAATAAATACTTTACTTGGTAAAACTGATATTTTATTTATGATATGCTGTTAATGTGACAGATTTGCTGTTTTTTTCTAGGATCATTTACAATATCATTTGTCACAGTTGACAGTTTAGGAACCCGTGGGGGAGGGGGGTCAACTTGAAATGGCAAGGAATATGTAAAAAAGTCAGGATTACCATTCTTTGTTTTGGAATAGGCTAACTAATATTAACTTTCATTATCTGCCTATGAATTAAAAAAACATATTTTATTTGTATACAAATTTTTGCCCACTGAATAAGTACAGGATACCTTACAAACTGAAGCCTCATCTTCCTCCGATCTAAAAAGCTTTTATAATTATCTGGAAAATAAGACAGAACTCAGCTTAAACCTAGAGTTAGCCTGAACCATTTGCAGCAATTTCCTAAATATTTCTTTGCTTCTTGTCACTGCTTGCCATCATTTATACTTACTGACCTTGAGTGGTACATTTAGATAACATTATTTACAGATCTAATTTTTACTGTATCTGCTGTACTTTAAATCATGGGAGAGGAACATATTTTGGCTTGTTGCTTTAGTGTTATGAGAAGCTAAATCGTTGTGCCTGGTATATCAGAAATCATATAGATAGGTTTAGAGCCCACTGGTCCTTTGTGTGACATTGTGTTTTTGAGCTGTGGCTCTTTTCCAGACTGTTGTGGAAAACTTGCTTTGGTGGTTTATTAATCAATAAAGTTTATTTGCTTTTCCCTATTGTCAATTTTATTGTGATCATAAATACTAAATGCTTGCACAATTGATTGGTTGCTGTGAAGGGATTTGTAAGTAATAGAACATCTAAATACATAATGTGGGAATCTTAAACAGTGAAAACCAGACAGGTCATAGTCCTAAGTAATTAATTACAATTGCTAAAAGTTTTGCATTGAATTCTATGGTATTACCTTCCTGTTAGTATCTTATTTTGAAGAAAAAATTTGTACCTACACACATAAAATTTATACATATCTTTATACATTTTTCTAGTACTTTAGTTTTATTTTTTTTATCAATTTACTTTTTTTTAAAGGGAATTGCTCCAAAGATTGAATTTTCTACAAGGACCACCATTAAAGAAAAGCCACATGATTTTCAGAAGAAATGTCCTGTAAGTTTAACACTCTGAGTGAAGCAATTTTTTTATGTAGGCAGGTTAAATTGTAGTGAACAGTAAAATCTATGGAATGATCTATTCATCTATTAGTTTTATTGACATAAATTAGAATCAATTATAGTGTTTATGTGTTCATTGAATGTATACAAATATATGTGACTACAAATCTGCCTGAAGTATTGTGTGAGATGGCATCATAGAAATACTCCTGGGAATAGGGTTGGTTTTAGATTGAGTGATGCGAAAGCTAGTGTATGCTGGAAGGAATGGATAAGCCTTTGCTCCGTTGCCATTCAGTGCAGTCCAGATGTCACACACATCCTTCTCTATGCATAGCAGGGCTCTGAACAGTTAAGAACTTAGGGGTTCGTGACGCAAGCTGGCTTTTTGTCCTGCTCAGGTAACACTAACAAAGCAGTAGTTAGCTTTTACTAGTGTAGTACATTTAGAATAAGGGAAAGGCTCATTTGGTTGAAAATGAAAACTTTGTTCATAAATCTTACTGTAACTGATCAATGAAACGTGTTTGTAAATGATATAATTTCAGTTTAAAGTAAATATCTTATTATTTTCATGGATATAATTCTTTTTTTTTTTTTTTGTCATTAAATTTTTTTATTGTTTTATAGCAATCAGTTCAATATTTCACATTTTGTACACGAAATTGCATTCTTTTTTGTTTTTTTTTACAAACATTGCATTTAGGAAGTAATGTCATGTTGTTACAGATTGCAAATTTAGTATCAAATCTAACCGGTAACAGTAGCAAGTATTGTTTTCGTGTATAATTAAAAGCTAACGTGCTATTCACTATCAAAAAAGAAAAAAAACGGGGAAAAACAAGGGGATGGTTAATATCAGAGGAGCATGATGTTAAACATAAGTGTATTAAAACTTTTCACTACAAATTGTTAAGCAGATAGTGTCGAGGTAGAAAGAGTTCCTCCAAACCTATAGTCAATCCACGGTTGCCAAATTTTAAGAAACAGTGGGTATTTATCTAAGGCAATACTAGTTAGCTTTTCATTCGTGAATATCCAGTCTATCTTGGGTTTAAGTAAATTGTAATTGATGGAAGGGGATTTCCAAGATTTCGCTAAAACTTGCCTTGCAGCTAAGAATATTTGATTGATTAGTTTCTGCTGTATATTGGTCACCCCTTGGGCCGGTGCACCCATTAATGCCTCGTATGGGTCTTTTTGTAAATTCACATTTAAAACAGCAAATATCATATTATATACTCGTATCCAGTATCTAATTGCTTGCGGGCATGTCCACCATACATGGGCCATGGTTCCTGGTATAGAGCACCCCCTAAAGCAGTTCTCACTAATATTAGGATAAATATGTGCAAGTTTTTTAGGAGTAAGGTACCACCTGAAAAGGACTTTGTAACCTGCTTCCAGTAGAATTGTGTTATTTGAGCTTTTCCGTATATTTTCCCATAGTTTTTTCCAGTCAGGTTCTCCAAGGGCTTTATTTAATTCTTTGTTCCATGACTTAATGTATTGAAGGTTTAATAGTTCTTTGGGAGAGTTAATGTGTTGATACATAATTGTAATAGCTTTCAGGGGGGTGATACCATCTGTGCACCATTTCTCAAAATAGGTTTGTTTTGTAGATTGAGATGTATTCTGTTTCCAGCATTGTGACACCAAGTGGAGTATTTGGGATGCTCGAAAATATTCAGAGTTTGGGAGCTTATAATTCTCTTTCAAATAGTTAATTGTAAAGGGGCCCCTGACAGTGAGCAAATTCCCAACTCTCTTAAGATTTTGATCACTCCACCATTGGAATGAACATATTTGTTGCCCTGGTAGAAATTGCGGATGCTTAAATATTGGGAATACTGGAGTATGGGGCGATTGCAACTTGTATAGGGCAGCGTAGGTATCCCAAATTGTCAGTGAGTGTCTCAATGTGGGGCTGTTAATACTTGGCCTATGTTTCATTTGCGTCCAAAGCAGGGATTCTGCTGTAAAAGGTGCTGCCATACTATTTTCTAAATGTACCCATAAGGGAGAAATATTGTTAGTATGCAAAAGGGGAATATGTGTCAATTGAGCTGCTATATAGTATTTCCAGAGGTTTGGAAGTCCCAGTCCTCCTTCCATTTTTGACCTCTGTAATGTGCTAATCCGTATTCTAGGGGGTTTTTTATCCCAAATAAATGCAGATAGGTTAGCTTCTAATTTCCTAAGATCTATACGTTTGAGTGGAATAGGGAGCACTCTAAATAGATAAAGGAGTTTAGGGAGTAAAACCATCTTTATTGCCGTTATTCTACCTATCCATGATATGTGATATTTGCCCCAGTCCTCCAGAAGTTTACTTATTTTACCGTATAATTTGGGGTAATTAGCCTGATATAGTTGTTCAAATGTTTTGGTCAGTTGGATTCCTAAAACCGTTATATAGTTTTTATTCCATTTAAATTCAAAATTAAGGGATAACAATTTTGTTAATTCATGTGGTAAATTTATGTTTAATGCCTCTGTTTTAGTATGATTTATCGTGAGACCTGAGATAGAACCAAATTTTTGTAAAATCAAATATAAATTAGGTAACGACAGTAATGGACGGGTGATGAATAGCGTGATATCATCAGCAAACATGTTAAGTTTATGTTGTTGATCGCCTTGGTTACAGCCACAAATGTCAGGATTGTTTCGTATTGCTATAGCCAAGGGTTCCAGTGCTAAGTCAAAGAGTAATGGGGACAAAGGGCACCCCTGACGTGTACCTCTCTCAATAGTAAATGAGGGAGAAGTGTATGGTCCAATGTGGATCTTGGCTGTGGGGTTGTCGTATAACGTTTGTATCCATCTTGTAAAATTTATGCCTATTCCCCATTTCCGCAAAGTATATTTTAGATAAGGCCAAGCTAGAGAATCAAATGCTTTTTTAACATCTAGTTTTAAAAGCATTGATGGAGTTTTGGTTTTATTTGCCCAAGCCGTAAGAAGGATAAGTCTCCTTATAGCATCTGCTGCCTGTCTCCCTCGGACAAATCCCACTTGATCTCTCTGAATCAAACTCGGTAGGATTACACTTAGGCGGTTAGCTAACACCTTAGCCAGTATCTTAATATCCAAGTTCAGAATCGAGATTGGCCGATAGTTTTTACATTCTGTCAAGTCTGTATCTGGCTTAGGGATAGGTGTTATTGAAGCCATTAGTGTTTGAGCTGGAAATTTGTCTCCTTTCTGAAGTTGATTAAACATAGCCGTCAAATGTGGGATAAGAATATGGGAAAATTTCTTATAGTACAAGGCCGGAAAACCGTCAGGGCCGGGTGTCTTGGGAAGTTTGAGAGACTTAATTGCTATATTAACCTCTTCTTCTGTTATCGTAGCGTTGAGAGTTTGGTGTTGTGTTGAGGTGAGGGTTGGTAGTTTTATATCTCGAAAGAAGGAATCATATTTAGTATTTGAGGGCAGAGGGGGTGCTTTATACAGTTCTTTATAAAAGTTATAAAATTCTTGTATTATACTTTGAAGCGTGGTTGTGATGAAGCCATTTTTGTTCTTTATTTTGTTAATTGGAGTATAGTCTAATCTCCTACGAAGTTTCCTAGCTAGAAGCCTGCCAGGCTTATTGGTATGGTAGTATAGTTTTTGTTGGGTCCATTTCCATGTTTTTTCCATTTTGTGTGTAAGTAGTAAGTCTAATTTAGTTCGAGTTAAATCTATAGAGCTACGGAGATCTACCATGGGGTTATCTATTTGTTGGTGCATAAGATCATTTAACTGTGTGGTAGTCTGAAATATTTCTAAGTTACGTGCCTTTTTCCTTTGTGCTCCACACTGTATTAAGAGGCCTCGAATCACTGTCTTATGAGCTTCCCATAAGGTAGCATAAGAAGTAACTGAGTTAATATTCTCCCGAAAATATGTTTTCAGGGAGGTTTCAATCTGGGTATATAGTTCTGGGATTTTTAATATAGATTCGTTCATTCGCCACCTTCCTCTAGAGTTTGGCAAATGAAGAAGTGTGATTGTATATAATATTGGTGAGTGGTCAGACCATGGGGTATTTAGGATTCTGGAAGACTGAGGCATTTCTACCAACCCTTGTGAAACCCAAATATGATCTATTCTTGTATATACTTTATGGGCTGCAGAATAGTGGGAATATTGTCTAGTTGCTGGGTGAAGTTCTCTCCAGATATCCACCCATCCTTCAGATGTGCATAAAGTTTTTATTTTCGCTCCCTCAGGTGAGATATGGGGAGGGGTATTAGTATTTTGCAAAGAAATTGTCTGTCTGTCCCAGTATCTATCTAGTATACTGTTCGTATCTCCACCAATGATTAACTGACCTTCTGCCCAATGGGATAGATGGCTAGTTACTGTTTCAAAAAATTGCAGTTGGTTAGTATTGGGGGCGTAGTAGGAAACCAAGGTCAGGGTTTGGTCATCCATCAGTATTTTGATTGCTAAATATCTACCGTTTGGGTCTCTATAAGTTTCTAAAATTTGTAGCTGTAATCCAGCTTTAATACAAATCGCCACCCCTTTGGTTTTGTTTGGACTATTTGCCATAAGGACTATGGGATAGGCTTTATGCAGAAATTTAGGATAGGAAGTTGCTGAAAAGTGAGTTTCTTGGAGAAGAAGTATATCTATACGGAGAGAGTTGTAATATTGAAAAGCTTTTCTCCGTTTCGTCGGGGAATTAAATCCCTGAACATTATGAGACAAGATTTTCAAACCCATTGTGGCTATCTAAGTAGAGATAAACAATTATAAATGGAGGAAATTTTGCAGTGAAAATATGGTACATCGTTTTATAATCATGCGAACCTTTCATTGTATGCTCCTCAGGGAAATGAACAGTGAGGATATAATCAACCAAAAAACACATTATAACTAAACTATATAAAACAGTCAAATGTTAACTGAGTTTACTTCACTCAGTGCAATAAACCAAATACCAGAATTAGGTTTCACCTTGTACCTCCCTAAAAAATTGTGGGAGGTTAGGGCAAAAACTTTCCTTGGGGGTCAGCAAGATAATCCCGTGGAGGGTCACCCCGGATTGTAAAAGTTCCTTTGCGGGTAAATCGCGTTAACTGTAAGCCCATTTAGTCCCTGTAAAAAAAAAAAAAAAAAAAAAAAAATTCATGGATATAATTCTAATTACAATAGACCTTTATCATTCATCTGCCTTACCTGCAGCAGCAGCTCTATTGACCTTGCTTGTACTGCTGACTGGCTGACTTTAAATTACAGTTCTAAAAAATCATTTAGGTCTTGTCAACCAGGAAGATGACCATTGGCATTAATATTTGTGGACATTAAATGCGAGGTATGACTACGCTTTCCAGCAGGTACCATTTTAGCTATGCGTGCACAGATATTTCTGTTTCAAACATCCATAGCAGACAAGCAATAACGGAATAACAAGAAAACAGAAATGCACATTGGCTGCTTATTTAACCAGCAGTAACAATAAATGTTTTTTAGTGACTTGCCATCTCATGTTTGAAATGCTTTGGTATTACAGGCAGTCAAGTCATATATCAGTAGACCTTTAACAGTCTCATCCAGAAAATCAAGATCTACTTCATCAAACCCAGTAAGAGGCAAAAGCCCAGCTAAGAACTACAGCAGTCCAACTAAATCATCAAAATCTCGATCTCCATCTCCTTTTAGCCGAAGATGTGTTAATGAACTAAACAAGAACGTACAGCAACAGCTTGCAAATTTAAGCCTGAACAGCTCAGATAATGACACAAGGCCTCCTTTCATTGTTAGACATGTAAGTTTTATCCTCTTGAGTACAACAATTACTCTCATTATCACCATCTGATAAATTCATGTGTGATACGTGAATAATGTTATTCAGTATTTGTGATCTTGTTTTCATAATGACATGAAACCATTTATTATGCACACTACTATGATGATGATGATTATTATAATTCATAACAATAAATGTAATAATCTTGCTCCAAAGATTGTTAAATGCAATTAACCTAGAAAGGTCACTGAGCATGCAGTGTTTTTAAGCAGGCAAGCTGTGTGTTGATTGTTTTCTATACATACCACTTGTGGTTATAATATCTTGGTCACTGCCAGTGTTATATCTCTAAACAGGCAGTAGTCACACTGAACATGAGTTAATAAGAATCTTTTACAAAGACCCCAGATGGGCTGGTCTCTGAACTTTAAGCCAGATAAACCAAAAACTGACATGAGGTGTAGAGGGTAGAGTAGGCAGGTGTAAAGCAGTCCTGTCCCCTTCAGCTGCCATAAGGTAGGTGCTAAGTGCAGCCTACACTTGCTGGTGCCTGCAAACTTGCTTGTCTGAATGACACACAAGTTATGGGGTGGGAAGGGGGAAGCCTATGTGCTTTCCTCAGCCCCTTATGAATACAGAGCTGCAGAACAGCACTGTTTTCATGTGGTAAGCGTAGATCTCTACATTCAGAACTGCTAATTCTCCTTTCTGCAGGGCAGGGGCAAAGTTCAAAAACATGCTCAATTATGCCCATGTTTTGCACTTTGCATCTTGAGGTAGCAAATGACCCCTAAGATTACTTTTATGTTATTGAACAATCAGCTTTATCACTAGACAGGGCAGTATTAGCTCTTTTACTAAACTATAACTAAGACCAGTATTCTCTTGCTAAACAGGTAGTATATCTACTAATATATCCTTTAACAGGAAAGGCAGTACTCTTTCACTAGACAGTTAGTAAAGTATTTTCATTTTGAGGCAGTATTAGTTATTATTTATAATAATAATAGTATTCACAAACAGACAGTAAAACTTTTCATGCACAATTTTCACGTGTTTTGTGGCCTGATGATCTGGACCGATATCTATAACTTCTATAACGGATGGTTGATTGATCAGATAGCTTTAAAAATGTAATATGATGATATACTGTATCTGCCAGTAATTGGGGCTGTTCCAGTCATTTGGGTTGTTAGTCTGAGGGAACTGAAAATTAGAAAGGCTACCATACCATGAGGGGGATACTCTCTTAGCACATTCAAAGTCCTCTCCCATTGAACAGAAGAAGGGAAAAGAGCTCCCTTAAGGATAAACTAGTAGACCCTAATAAATTTTTAATATCACCATACTTCATCTTCAGTGGTTAGGGGAATGGGTATGAAGTATATGAAGAATAACCTGTCTACCCCATTGGAATGTATAGAGATTAGGCCAATGTGTCCCTTAAAAAAGAAATCCCTCTCCAACCTGCACGGGGTATGGATAATGGTCACTTGGTAAACCTAATCTTTTTCTGCTATACCTTAATAGCAGGTAGAATCTTTCTTTCATCCCTGTAAGTAATAGTGATAACATTGTATACCAATATCCTTTTCTGTCTTTAGGTTGATAGTTCCAAGTCTTTTGGAGATAGTGTGCTACAACATTCAAAGGCCAGACACCAGTCAAAGTTAAGCAGTAAAACTCATCAATCCCGGCTAAAGAGAGGTTTGTACTTTTATTCTCTTACTAAGGATTTATTGTTTGTTTCGGATTCATCAGTTCAGCTAAATTGGACATTGCTCTATATGGTATATAGTAAGCCCTGGATATTCTCCCAGGACATCAGCATACACTACATCACTTGTTATGTCACAAACTGTTATGTCTAGTAGGACTAAAATTCAATCAAGAGTTTATGAAAAATACATATCACAGGGTTAATTGTAGTATACATGTAATCCATAATAACATAAATATAGAGTAAAATACATCTTAATCACACAAAACAAGTCACATCAAAAGTAAAATTCATACCCAATGAGTGTATGCAAATAAAAGATCCAAAAAACTTCTCACTTATATAAAAGAGTAAGAGTATTTCTTCCTCTCATATTTAGTTTTTATTTGTTCTATTGCCTGCACTGAAAATAACTTTTTATCACTTTCATTTCATTCTGCAAAATGTCTAGTGACATATTTTAATGTGAATATTTAGTGTTACAAATTTGATTAATATTAATCAAATAAATATTCACATAAAAGCAATGGCAGTAGCACTTAGAACCACTAACTTCAAAACGAATAACATGGCTGCTTCCAAAGTCCAAAATGAAATAGTTCTCTTCCACTCCTCTCATTCCACTCCTGACAGAAATGACTAAATGCAAAACACAAAATGCCAAAAATCCTCACATATAAGTTTAAATATAATATTAATGGAGACACACACTACTTTGCAAATTAAAGTGATGCAGATAACTTTAAGCATGTGTTAATTATTGTTGTTCTTCACTTTTACATGCAGCCTTCACAAAGTAATATATCATTATGCTAAGCTAAAGTATGTATACAGCAGAAAATACTGAGTTCTTTGTTTCATTTTCATTTTTTTTTTTTTGCTTTTTCAGCTTTATCATATGACAGTTTTCATGCTTCAAGATTACTAGAAAAGGTATTTCTCACTTAGCACAGACCAGAAAGAATCAGAGGTTATGTATAATTTCCTTATACACTGCTGATAGTAGTACTTAATGCCACAGATATCAAATAAAGATGGTGCCCAACACTAGTAATGCTCAGAGTCACAAAGACCTGGCACTAATGATGCAACATTATCCAACTTGTCCTGACATTAGAGTTACATGACGTAACTAGTCAGCCAATAGTTTTCCAAACAACGAATTAAGTAGGAATACCTCACTGCGAACTACACCAGAATGAAAGAAGAACTTTCATTTTTAACAACGTGGTGGTGAGAATACATTGCATGAAGAAGGGACATTGGTTCCCAATGGTATCTTCTGTAATAAACCCCATTTACACTGACTATGATGACCTTAAAGGAACTATAAGCAAGTGAGACATGCATTTTGTTTGCTTGAAGAATGTATTTTCAAATGCCTTGAGACATATTGGCCTGTTTATGGTGTTGGGAAGGCAAGGACAGAAGAGATTATGCTTCTGCAGAAACAAAGATAGAAGAATAACCACTAGCTACTGGTTACAGAGTGGGTATTAACAAACCTCTCTGCTTCCTACTGCGCATACCTGATTGATTTTAATTGGAGAAGAGGCAGTGAGGATGCCCAGTAGGCACCTCTTTCAGGTCTTCATAATTGGAGAGAGAAGGAGTGCTCAGTAAGCAAAATGGGCAGAGCTTCATGCTAGAAAAGGAAGTAGCTAAAATAACTGGTGTTTAGCTGCTTGTAATAGAGAAACAAAAAAAAATCTGCATGCATGGAGAAAGGTGTGTTAGTCTGGGGGCTGTACAGAGTGATTTTAGGGGATTTTAAAATAAAAGGATACTTATCCTTTAAACAGAATTTCCAATTAGCTTCGGTAACCCTAAAAAACTTTATGGGCCAAGACTAAGCTGATATTTTTGTTTGTCATCAACTGCTAATGTTAAATAGATTGTTCCCATACTATCAACTGCTGAATGTCTTTATTCACAATAACACCTTATAAAGTGTCAAATGAGTAATATTTGTTTCTTTGACATTGTTCGTTGTCTATTGTCATTGTTGGAATAGTCAACATATAAAGCTTCAGAAATTTTCCATTGAAGAGTTAATTAAATAGTTGTCTATTTAGCAAATTTCAATAATATTTGGATTGAAGTGAGGTGATAAGAGGTGGTAGAAGTTGTATTAGAATTAAACATTTCTGGCAATGTTAAAGCAAAATGGCCATACTTTTCCCCTATTGTTATAATTACTAGTCCACTGAGAAGCCCTCAGCTGCTAGCTAGGGGAGTAGGGTATGTTTAGACGGAGGGCTTCTCCATAGACTGGTGACCGATTGTGCTTATAAGTGTCCCATTTAGTGCTTTGTAATTGAGCTTATATTTATATAATATAATAATTATTTCTGCACTGGCAAAAAGAGATCATCATTGGATGCTGGGGCATTTTATTAGTAGTTATGCTGTTGGCTCAAAAATTTTTCAAACAAAGTGCTTGTAGTTTCTCTCAATCACTTATTCTAATCCCCAAGTCTTGGTGTTTTGTTTTATATATCTTTTGTTTGCTTTCCAGGACTATCTGGATTCAGGAGAAGCAAAGGGGGAAAGGGGGTCTTCTGCAAAAATAGACACATTTGAAAGCCCACTAAGATCTAGTACATATTCTTTGGAGCACAAGAAAAATAGTCCAGTTCTTGCACGCCCTCTTCTGCGTGAAAGGTTTGTAATTCTGAGACTGCAAAAACCATAAAACACTGTAGGGCACATTTACAAATGCAAGTAGAATGTTCACACTTCTTGCAAGCAGTTTAGCCTACCACTACAGGAGACAGGGGAGCTGTGGAATTAGCAAAGCCTAGTCAAATTTCACTACAACTGTTCTTCTGTACCCAGCTTTAAGGTCATGGTTTCCCAAACTCCTGAAGTACCTGAAAAAGCAAGGTTCTTACAGATCCCTGTACCTAACAGCTGCTCAAGACAAATATGTAGACAAAAGTATAGTGCATGTAGCGTGCCAGCATTTGTGCCCCTCTCATTGAAAATGAGCCCTTATGTGGGTGCCATTCCTTATGTGCTTATGTTTCTGTTAGAATCAAATAAAAGGACACAGTCAAAGCAGCAAATACTTTGATTTGCTGTCTCAGCATGGTTTAATAGTGGTTAAAGAAAGCAAAAACATGCTTTCGTCACTTATCCCTGTATAATGTGTTGGGGGATCTTATGTGGCTTCAACCATACAGGACAGTCTTTTATAAGACTGGAAGGCTTTCAACCCTGCACAGTCCTTGGTTTGTTTTAAGATAGCCTAAAATGAGGTCTACGATGCTATAAATATGACAAAGAATAGTTCTGTCTATAGTGGCTCCTACAGAGGCTGCAGGCAGGCCAAGTGCTTTATTGCAGGTCATGGAAGTTCAAGGCAACTGCTAATATCATGTTTTACAGGAACAGGATGGTTACATTATAGTTTCTAATACAGAGTTTTCAATGACTCTTGTCAGCATAACTACACACTGATAATAACTGATGACATCACAAATCACTGTTTATATAGTGAATAAAGTACCCCCTTTTGTAAAATATAAGGATATTATAAGTCAAAGAGGAGTTATAAAAATTATACAGGCCATGGATCTGTGAGGTGACTTCTAATATACTCATATTTTTCAATTGGATGTACTTTATTTATTATAATACACACGTTTCAGTGAGTCATGTTACAGAAATTACATCAAGGAACAATTATAACTGGTGGCATCACTAAGCACCATTTATAAAGATATAATTTACAGTATATTCATGGCTCTTGTGTGTGAAAAATAAACATTGTACATACATATGAGGCAGAGTTTAATGAAGTATCTGGCATACATGACGATTTTTTTTTTCACAATGGTTTGTGTGACATCAGGTACATCAGAATGTACTTTTACTTTAAATGTAATAAATATTTAAGGACAATTACAAAGGAAAAATAAATACTTGTGAACCATTGGGCTTTCTCATGTATTTCTTTCTTTATTTTACCTTGCAGATTTCAAAGTGAGCAAAACACATGGGAGTCAATACACAACCGGGTGGTTAATCTTCTAACCACTCACAGTGCCAAGCAGCAGCTGTCATTTGTGAGTATTTCATTATCATATTGCATATTGCATCATCAGATGCGCAAACACCATTCTTAGAGTGTATTATATATGTTTTATATATTATAAATAAGGATGCTATCTAGCTAAGGATGGAACTAGCACAGGATTCAGGTTTGGGATTTTGGTCAGATCCAGGATTAGCCTGAACCAAATACAGATGGTAGCAAGATAGCAGCTCCCTGCACTCAATAGTAAGAAATCCAAGTCCAGCTTGGGACTCCTCCAGTTACATGGGAGTAGGAGAAACAATAGGTTACCTGAAAGCAGTTCTAATGTGTAGAATTTTTAAGGTGTCACCAACTGAATATTAGCCCTTGTGTGTGGGTCTACTAGCCTGATTCACATCGGACAAGAACCCAGATGGCAGATTCTAACCTGCAACATATTTAAGAGCTGTCAAAGAAACCACAAGCTTGCTACAGAATGAGGTATAATGCCGTTGTAATGTTTTCCCATTCGGCATAACCTTAGAGGCTTAACAAAATTTAGCTTCCCATAATCAGAATTCTTTAAGAAGCAAAGGCATCAAACCTACACTCACCCATCTAATGACTGGTCTTAAATAAGGTGTGGGCAGCTAATTTCTACATGTATATGGAAATCTGGAGTTGGATCACCGCAACAGCCACAACAGGCTGTTGTTACAGAGACAGACAGCTAACTTGCTGCAATTTGATGTGGGAGCTGTAGATTACCAACTGAGCAATTGTCAAACACTGTCATACCTACAAACAAATTATTATGGGAAGCGCAGTGAATAGCCCTGGAACCATTTATATTACCCAACCATGAAAACTGAATTATAAACATAGGCCTGGAGCTACTTGCAGCCCTTCTTATTTGCACCAGTAAGTAGTGACAAGTGACAGTCTGTTGCAATCAAAATGGGTAGTGTGCATTAACCTCCGAGGAGATACAGGACATTCCTAATGTGTCAGTGACCTCTAATGTTGCATGCATCTGGCTGCATGTTCTGTTTTTATACTTCAGTTTTTAAATGACTATTCAGTCTGTTTGAATTGCCTATGATTAAGTAGTGTGAAAGATCCCAGGGGATCTCTTAGCTGTAAATTACATATGGTTTGATGTTACCTTGTTTACAGATTATTAAGACATGTTTGTTTTAGGTATTTGTATGCCAATTAAAGACAACACAGTCTTTTTGTGCATTTTTAGGGAACGCCAAAGAAAGAAGTAGACCGTATCCTTGAAAGATCTCTTTCCAAGTCTCAAATTAGAAGCTTGTTAGACCATAGTTTTTGAAAAGGTAAGTGGATTTCTGTCACATATTTTATGTTTTCAGATGAGATCTGAGTACTCAGAGCGTGACTTCCTTTCAACCTAATGATGATCTGTTAATGACACGGATCATTTAGCTGGGTTGTCTTTTATTCATTAATATCAATTTTATTTTTTATATCAAATATACGTAAGGTAGAAAAGCTTCCAAGGCCAAGTCAAGGTCTGCTCCTTGGTTTAAAGTTTTTATATAAAACTTGCTTTTTGGCTGAAGCTACTTTGGGTAGCTCCCCTTTGTGGGGCCAGTTGATGTCAGACTAGCTGGACTATTTGTTATTCACAAGGAGCAGCAATGGTCTCTTACAGATTTCATTACAGACAATTAAAGAGCACAAATGGATGAGTCTTCATTTCTGTAAGTTTCTGCCATCCTAAGCGCTGCCATGTGACAGTGGTTCTCTGCATATACAGCAGCATGAGTTAATTACTGGACCTCTCCTCAGTGTTATGAGAGGCTTCCTCTCTTTTATTTAGTGGGTCTGCAATTGTTTACAGGCTCAAGTGATAGGCACCTTATAATTCGAACTATATAAAGATACATTAGGAAAGATTAAATAATCAGATGATCTGTAGAGGTTAGAAGTAATAAATACTTTCCAGAGGTTCCATCTCTATTAAAGGGCCTCTATATAATTGCAAGCTTGAACCCTGTTAGCAATGCCTTTCCTTCATAAAGTAACAGATTATTATTTTTGTGTTCACCAGGAAGAGCAAATGACCCTCCAGAAGTTTATCCAAGAATGTCAGTATGTGTGTGCAGTTTTCGGGGCTTACAATAATCTGTGGTAAATATTAATGATGTGGTTGCAAGTGAAACATATTTATTGCACTGTGTGACAGATGTATATTTTTTGTTTTATACATCATAATATTTTTTTCATAAGAATAAAGTATGTGAAATAAAACTACTAATTGTTCTTCTTTATCATATACTTTAGAACCATGATCTGAAGAAGCGATAAAAATGCTGGAGACACTTAGGCACTGCCTATTCCTTCTTTGAATGTACTTGCATACGCTTCCTCATATGAAAAAAATAGTAGTAGGGGTTGTAAAATGGGGCTGCATGAGCAGAAATGGTCACAGTTGACCCTTCCTGCACCCTGCAGTAAAAACTGTGCAGCTGTGGCAAAAAAAAATACTTTGTATACTGTTCATCTGAAGCAGTAGCACCGGGGGTAGGAATCAAATATATATGTTTACGTCTGGCAGGCAATTATAACAGGGCATGCATACAAACGGAGAAAAATGTAATGATTAATATTTGACAACAAAGCAGTGTTCTCATAAAATACCATTTCTAAAGTATTCTTATAACAGTTCAAAAAATGTCTGTCCAATTTGCTGGCAAATTAGTGCTTAAACTATTAGAAAACGTATAAAAACTGAACAAAACACATCCTCCTGTTAATCCATAAAAGAAAACTGACCATGATCAGAGAGGTTGTTGCTTGGGAGAAGATCCAACACCAAAAACAGTTGTTATAAGCAGATAGTACACATAAATAGTATATATAATGCACCCTTGACCTATTTTGTAAACATTTACTGTATTTGAGTTAAAGGAGAAGGAAAGGTAAAAACTAAGTAAGCTTTATCAGAAAGGTCTATGTAAATACAGCCATAAGCACTCACAGAAACACTGCACTGACTTCTCTGTAAAAAGATTAGTTGTGTCTGTAATTCCTCTGCCAGAGACACGCAGCTTTCAGCTTCCTGCTCTCTCCTGCTCCCTCCTCCCTCAAGAATGCTAAGAACTCACTCTCCCCCCTTAGGAATGTGGATCTGAGCCAATCAGCAGGAAGCTGATTCATAGTCTAACTAACTGAGCATGTTCACTTGGTCCCGGCGTCTGTGCTGGAGCGATGCATTATGGGAATCTTCTTTACACAGCTCAGCGTTTTTTCTTCCTGTTTAGCTTCTGATCATCTGAAATATGGGGAGACTTAAGGGCACTATTGAGACAACTGAACTTATGCCTGCAGCTTGAGATTAACTCTTTATTAGCCTTTCCTTCTCCTTTAAGTACCAGGGAGGCCCTTTGTACTCCTGGTCTCTCAGCAGTTGTAGGGTCTGCTTTCCCTATTGTTACCCTTAATAGAGTGATGCACGATAGTCACTGAGATTCTCCTATAAGGGTACTTCTGGAGGGAAAACATCCTGGTCTTTCCTGAAGCTTAACATTGCAAGCTGGACTAGTTCTTTAGCCAGTCATGCTGCAAGCTCTTCAAGTTGTCCATAGTATTTTACAATTTCTATAATCCTTAGTAAACACCATTAAGAATATCTTATAGATAAAATACACACATCTAGACAGCAGAACTCATTCCTACAATCATCTCTTGGTCAGAATGTTTAGTAAAATTGCACTTTTTAAATATAATTTGTATCTTTAAATCCTATTTAAATGGTTAAATAGTTTCAAACAATGTTTAATTTCTCAGCTGCTTTGAGTTGTAAAATATATTGCTGGTTGTGGTATTTATTTACAGCCAATCTGAGACAGACACTGACTTCAAATGCTTCAAATGCCTTTCGCCAATAAAGCATTGGTTTTTAACAGGTTATTTCACAGGGAGGAACAAATACTGGGGCAATGACCGGCTGATTTTACTGATATTTATCACATTCAAAAGCTGTAACCTATCATGTATGTGTGCCCTTGGTTTCTGTGTGAGCACAGTGAATTATAGGGGATGGGTGGCCCTTAGCACATAGAATGGAAGTTTTTCCATTTAGGATTAACCAGTGGCACATAGTACAGGTATGGGATATGTTATCAGGATGGTCATCTCCCATAGACTCCATTTCAATCAATTAAAATTTTTAAAAACAGTTTCCTTTTTCATTGTAGTAATAAAACAGTACCTTGTACTTGAACTAAGAATTAATCCTTATTGGTGGCAAAGCAATCATATTGAGTTTGGTATGGTGATCCAAATCAAAACCAAAATACCACCTATCCAGAAAACCCCAGGTCCCGAGCATTCAGAATAACAGGTCCCGTACCGATAATAGTAGTATTTATGAAAATGGTTTATTTAAATGAAGCAGTGTTTTACATATGGACTGTTTTATGCAGTATATTTATTTAGAGACCTGCAATGTTCAGGTGTATGTTGTAGCACATCCATTTTTTTTCTGCTTTAGAAAGGGCAGTTATGTTGACAGTATTGCTTACAGGGCAGTTCATACATATGTTTTGTGTAGGGCAGTATATTAAGGAGACACCAAACCATGGTCTATCTAAGTAGATGTGCCTGACCTGATAATACTGAACCCCACTAACAGTGATCTCAAAATGGGGGTATATTGTGAATATTTTAGAGACACTTGCCAAGAAAATGACTTTTTACCTCTGTAGCTCTTCTGTGTGTATTTATCATATAGAAGCACTAGATATGTTACATTGGGCGCATTCAACTCTGGTATGGTAGATGTGACCAGTAATAATGGGCATCTGGAGTCCTCATTCTGGATTATCACTAAAATCACTAACAAATTGAGGGCTTGTAGAAAGATGCTGCTACTTTAAGGATGTTTTTATCTGTACTATATACAGTATATGGTAGAACTATTCATCCTTGTGAAACATGTAATATTTTGCTTGTAATAATGTAACAAATTGGGAGTTATGCTTAAATGTTCAGAAAATGCTCCAAGTCATCATCTTTAAAGATAACCGTTCCAGTGAGTGATTGTTTGCAATCAGACTCTGTCGTTAGTGATATATAGAAAATAAAGGCTTGGCCGGAAATGGTTATCACTCCATTGCACTACACTGAACATCCACTCAACTGTGCTTGTCATGAACTCCTAAAATAGGACTTTCATTGACCTTGGAGCAGGACAAGCAATCTAGCTGTTCCTGGTATCAATAGGAACTGGTTTAAGTGCTTTGCAGCCTATAGGGTGAGTTACCAAGGGCACTGAAGACCAAATTTCCACTCATCCAACTAACCTTCATAACAGAAAAGCTCTAACAAAATGAATTCTATAGATGGAAAATGTGATATTTAAGTAATTTTAAACTGCAAGCTCTTCTTGTCACTCTCTGTATTTATTACACATATGTTAAAGGATTATATACAGAGTCTAAATTAAAGTTTGTGTTTTTAATCTTGGGTTTCTGTATGCTGTACAATTTCTAACATCCTTTTACCTAAGAGTAAATGTGGGCGTACTATGACACTGGTGGTATGTATATGCTATGATTTACACTTTCAGCTTTGGATAATATAAAATGTTTTTTTTGCAAATACCATGAGGGACCATTATTAGGAACAGTAACACCAAAAATGCATTGGTAAAAGTTGTGTTTTTGCTACAGTAACGCTAATATAGTTTATATAAATAAGCTGGTGTGTGGCCATGGGGGCAGCCATTCAAGCTGGTAAAAAGGACAAAAGGCACAGGTTACATAGCAGATAACAGTTAACTCTCTAGAATACAATAGTGTTTTATCTGTTATCTGCTATGTGCCTGTGCCTTTTCTCCTTTGAATGGCTGCCTCCATTGCTACAGAGCAACTTTATTTATATAAGTTTCTGGGGAAAACACCCCAGTTGTACCAGTGCAGGGCAGCAGTACATTATATTCTAATTACTTTCACACACTTTCATTTTTTGGCGTTACTGTTCCTTTAAGTCCACATTGCAAACTGAGTGCAACTACACAGAAGCCCGATTCACTTCCAGTGTTTTCCGTCAAACACTGATTCTTCAGGTGCAAGTGTGCTGTGCCTATTGACGTGGACGCAATGGAAACCATGGAGCTACCTCCTGGTAAAGAGGTGGTGGTAGCTCCAGGGTTCTCCCATGTATCAACAGGGGCAGCAGCATTTGAATTGAAACAGAAGGTATAAAGGTCTGAGAGCAACTGTATGGAAGTGCAAGAGTGCAGTTTGACACAAGTACCTTTAATCACAGCAGGAGGAAGTGTGGGAGTACAGCTGCGTTTGTGGACATAAATGAGCCCTATGGTGTGCTAAATAGAATATGTGGATGTAGCCTGGGAGTTGTAGAACAGCTGTCCCAAAGTGATGTACCAACGGATTTTGTCTATCATTATGTTTGTTTGTCATGGATTCAGATCAAGACATAGTACCTAGTCCCTATTTACTATAACACAAAACTGTGTTTTGCACCTGAGGGGGTGCTGCAGACTAATCCTTGAATTCTTGCTTCAGTGCTCTCTTCATGTTTCATGACACAAAACTGTTTAGATTAAGTTAAAAGTCAGGATAGACAATCATTTGGTAATGGAGGGACTCACTAGTGTCGCAATATGATATATATATATATAATGATATTTTCCGAAAAATATGGGATCCTTGGTTACAATATAGGGGCCTTACAATATAATTGTATGTTTAATAGAGAACGTCCCCATACCATAACTACGCCTGGCAACTGTAATGATACTGGAATTCTGAGAAAAATGTGGCATTGTGGGAAAAAACTGCTCACTGCTCTACTGTGCGACACATACATATACACCTATGGCCTTGCTGAGCAGCAGTAACAGCACTTTGGTGCCAATGCACAGTACTAATGTACCCAAATAATGTACTAAGTCTGTGCACAAAATGCAGAGAATGACAGTGTAACCGATGAAACTTTGCACTATTATTTCTGCATAGGAGCAGTATGTGAACATGAGAGATTAGCGTGGTTTCTATTTACCCACAAGCAATATTACCATGGCATTTAATTGTAGCTCAGAAACAAATTGGAAGGGAAAATATGAAAGCCATTTTTCTATGCAATAATATCCAGTCAGCACATCATTAGTGCTATACCCATCACTTCTATGTTATTAGTTCCTCAACCTTGTTCACTGGAAACAATGAGTGCACAAAAGAGAGCTGTGAATCAATATTATTGGCTAAACATACAAATCTGGAGAAATATTTTGCCTGTACCAAATCCTATTATTAACCGGAGCAGCAGAAACATTTTTCTGTTTAATGGTTTAGGCTTTGCATATTATTTACAGAGTTACCAGTAAGACTCTGGGGTACCAACTGCTGCTCCTCTTCTTGGCACAAACAGCGGAAATGTAGCACTTACATGTCTTAGCTTAAAAGAAAGGGACAAACTGTGTTCTTACGGGACGCTTCACATATGGGATGGCCTTTATATATTAATATGTAAGTGAAGGGATCTTCTTTCTGTCTGGTCACACCCCATTGCATCCATGTGTAATACTGAACACTACTTTTTCCTTTGCTCTATATTCACACATTAGGGGGTAGTTGGCTACTTTATGGCATATGTCATGATTGGCACTTCTCACAGGAAATCGGAAGCAGTTCTCAGTTGGCAGGTTATTTGTGACATAGTGAATTTAATCACTGCTCTTATGGGTTTTATGCTCATTTGTAAGAAAGATAATACATAACACCGATAATATTAGCACATCTACATCTAATTATTGTTAGTGGGCCCTTGTTTTCAAGTTCTTTGTTGGTCCCATTCTGACACTGCTAGCTTCACAGTGGAGTATGAAGTTAATACTGGCACATTGTTGGGTCCAGAACAGTTTCATTCCCAATCAGTACCCAATTAGGATGCAATCAAGAAAGCTGAAAGACAGTATTAAAAAAAGAAGCTTTCTTTAAAACTTTTAGTATGTTATAGAATGGCCAATTCTAAGCAACTTTCAATTGGTCTTCATTATTTATTTTGTACAGTACTGGCAGCCAGAACTTTTAGTGTAGAGAAAGCATTTGTGCAGTGCAGTCCTTCCTCACCCTGGTTCAAAGCCCAACAGTTAAGTACAACAGTGGGGTGAGGGATCATGACTAGGGATGAGAAAACTTTTTTGACTATTACAGTTTCATGGAGAAATTTGTGGTATCGCTAGAATTTTGTCATTGGCTCTGTTTCTTTGGAAAAGCCACGGTCTGTTGCCCCAGTAAAAAAAACACAGTGAATGTTATCTGCTTCTTCAACAAATAGGGTGGGAGCCCTTCCCAGCTCACCCCAGTGTGTCTAAGAAATTCTCCAGGCATGGGTTTGGAAGGAATTGCCAACATGGGAGCCTTTTTTTTCTATGCAGAACAATTGTAGCATAGGAGAATGCACATTAAGAAACAAATCAGACCCAAACTATTTCTGCCATTTGCCACAAACTGTACAAGCCAGGGACAACCTGCCCTCTCGTATTCCCATATAAATTTCATTCCAAATATTATTGGGAGTCAATAATATTTAAACTGCCTCTTCTAAATCTTGAGCTTGGCTTCTGTAAAATATATTCATTTAGTTACATGAGTTATTGTATAAAACAGATGCCAGACATTATTGTAAGCGGACAGAATGTCAAGTAACCAATTAATCTTTCTGATACTACAGGTGTCTACACCATGCAACCCCGTAGGATATGTGCTTATTTTCCTTGTGCCCAAATGTTCTCCAAGAATGCTCAGTGAAGCCTTTTGCAAAGTACTGTGCTTCTTACTAGTGGCAAAAAGCAAGAAATTTAAAGGAGAACTAAAGCTTAACTAAAGACCTGAGCTAGAAATGTTGTAAATTATGTTTTGTGCTTCTGTACCAGCCCAAGGCAACTAAAGCAGGGAAGATCTGTGCTTCCAAAATGCCTCAGTAGCTCCCCATCTTCTTTTCTACTGATTCACTGCACATGCTCTGCACTGCTGTCAGTTACTGAGTTTAGGGATCCACTCACAATATACTGTATATATAGGATATAAATGTTGCAATATAATAATTAACAGAGATGATTAAAGTCTGATGGTTTCAGAGCTGCCATGCAGTAATCATCAGCCAGTTAGGATCAGCTTATATGACAGACAAACATCATTTTCTTTGCTTGATAATTTCCAATGACCCCTAAGCTCAGCTTCTCAACTGCTGCCCAGAGCGCACTGAGCATGTCAGTGTCACAGACACTTCTAACAAAAATTGTATGGTCACCCCTGTGACAACTTTAAAGGACTGGATTATTACTACTGTAGAGATGTTGCACCTTTAGGATGGTTCAATAAGTTTGTCATATAAAATATGGCATGTCTAGCAATATTCATTTTTATGGCTTGTTCTCCTTTAAAGGAGAACAAAAATGGAACAAAGAATTGTGCTAGAAATGCTGCACTTAAGGGTTCACTTACTTACTATACATGGAAAAACATATTTAAAGAGTTGGTTGTATGTTGCCTAGTGGGTGCTGCCTCAGATGCAGCACTTAGCGAAAAAACTGCGTATAGACTTTCTATGGTTCTGGACACACTTAGGGGCAGATTTATCAAAGTCCAGATTAATCTTATTGGTGCTATGGGTTAGTGGACCTGGGGGAACCATGTTATTATGTAATAATGGATTTGTCCTTTTCCCCATAGCCAGTAACAACCAACCAATCATTTGTTCTTTATTAGTCAGTTTATAATTATAAAAGCAAACACCTCATTGGTTGCTCTGATTATTTGAACTGGGTGAAACACCAGGCAGTTAGCGGCAG
Organism: Xenopus tropicalis; assembly: GCF_000004195.4. Taxonomy (NCBI): domain Eukaryota; kingdom Metazoa; phylum Chordata; class Amphibia; order Anura; family Pipidae; genus Xenopus; species Xenopus tropicalis. Next base: position 127,364,756 of record NC_030677.2, read on the forward strand.
GACCATATGCTCTTACTGAAAGATGTATTTCTATTGCCACACAAGTGATGAAATGACCAGACAACTACATAGTGGTTTATAGTTTTTGCATCATATATTTAATACTGAAAAGCTGCCAGATTTACATAGCTTTTTTGTTTTTTTTTACAGATGTACAATTCAAAGGCATGGTATATTTATAAAACATATTAAATTACTGCTTTAAGCAAAGAGAAAAAAATTGGTACAGATTCAGAGTTTCCCATTAATTGACATCTTAGGGCCACACACAGCTCAAACAGCTATAGGTTTGCTTGATATAGGATTGACTTATTGTTTTATTCTTTGGATTTTCTCTTTAGTGGTTGATTCGCTCCATTAACAAAGCACAATTAGTAGTTTTAGTAAACCATTAAATCTATGCTGAACAATAAACATGACAGCAAAGTTATTTAAAGTTCTCAAGAAAAACTGTTCAAATGGGACTTCTAATAAAATTTCCAGTTTACTTGTACCTTTTTGTTTTCCCTTTTTTGAGGGTCTAAAAGATTATTATACAGTTTATAAATACTTCATTCTTCTCAATTCAATTTCTTTCCAACCTACTGTGAGGACTCTGCTTGCTCAGGTAGCAATATACAGTATAACCATTGCTTAAAGTGCCCTTGTCTTCCTAGTATTTCTGGCCCAGACTAGGGGTAGGCAAAAGAAGAGGTACATGCCTATTGCCCCCCCCCCCATACAATTGCACCCTAGGCCTCTTCTACCAACCCCTTATTTGTCACCCTCAGGGGTGCAAGAGCATTAAGGGGTGCAAGAGTGTGCCCCATAGTGTTCATTTAGCAGCCCCTGGGCTTGCTGCTTTCTGCTAGATTAAAAATCTGGCACTTTGCGCAAAGAGCAGTGTAAGGAGGCAGCACCTGCTGCCACTCCAGCTCTATACCTTGCACGTTGGAATGATGCACTAGGTACAGTGTGGGAGTGAGCATCTGATTTTAAGTGATGTCTTCAGGTTTCTGTGCCCCAATACGGAGTGCGGAGGCCTGCGGCTATTTACACAGTGCCCTATGCAATGAACAAAAAAGTGACTAGTTGCTGCCTTTTTAGCATTTTAGTACACTGTGTGGGGCATCATGAAATATCCCTTTAGTCAGCCAAACAGGAACACATACTGAACTTCCCCATAATAGGTCAATTCCCTAGGTTATTTGATAGGCTGTCCTGAGATATTCCCTGCTATTCAGTCTATGTATTCCCTTGTACTAAGCACAATTCTGTGGGATATTCTGAGAACATGCAGTATCGCTATTGCTTATTATACAGCCATTCTAGATGATTTTTAGTTAATACCATGAACTAAGTTAGCAGATATCACTGCTGACCATACCTATGTCTGGTAGTGTATTCCCAGAATAAAGGTGGTCAATGTCCATCGACACACAGCATACTAGAGGCCGCACACAGTATGGCTGCCTTTCTATTCTTCCAATATTATTCTTTGCACAAAGGATCGGAACATCAGACATTAAAAATAATCTGTGGCTCCTTTTTACTTTCTCATCTGCTGATGCACAGGGCACTGGGCAACATCATGCATGGAAAGAAGTCATTTTCAAATCCATCTAACAATGACTTGAATCTCAGCCTTAACAGTCTATCGTCAACCAAAATCATTGGGATTGAATGATTCCAATCACTTATTCTAAATCTGAATTTATTTGCATAAGAGAAATTTGGAACGAGTCATTCTGATAGGATCATGCTGGTTTATGGGACTAATTGCTAAATTCTCTGCACTAATTTGATGGGATAATGGATCAATCACCAGAATGCAAACATCAAGATTATACATATAGTATGCTTATGGTGCAAATCATATGAGATGCTAAAAAAATCATAAGCACTAGTGTTTACAATACAACAATAATTCACAAAAAATAATGTTTTAATTAATGTCCAAAATGTTTAATGTAAAGACAACACTTCATTCATTATAAAATTACTTCACCTTTGAACATTCACCATATCTTTTCTTTAAATGGCTTGCATTGCACCTTGCAAATCTGCCAGCGCTCCTGCCATGCTGAGCTTAGTGCAAGCTTAGTTATAAATCTATAAAAATCTTAAAATACATGTATTTCAATTCAGCCTTGAGACTCAAAATTTGGTGGCTTTGTTTGCATCACAGTGAATTGTAATGTGACAATAAACACAGATGGCACTCCAAACTGGGTTGTGCATATGAAGTCAATGAATGAAGGCAAACAGGAGAAAGTAAAAGTACATTTATTTGGTTCCAGTTGGTTCTAATGAATAGGAGCAAATTGTTACATAGCATCCTCTCTTTTTTGGCATCCTTATAATTTACTACATTTTCCCACCTAAACTAGAAAATGCTAATTGTTGCACCTCTTCTGAATCACACGCTAGTATGCCTATTGATGCAGAGCTGGTGCCACCCTAGGCACCAGACGTAAATGCCCCCTAGGGTGCAGAAGTGATGTCACCCATACGTGACCATCACCCCCCTCCCAGCTCTGCTGCTGGATTTGGCCAGGTACATCTGGTGCTGGCTGGGAAGGGTTTCTATTTTTTTTTTTAAAGTGATTATATAGGCACCCGAGGGCCACCTCCCTAAGGCTGCTGCCCTAGGCACAGGGCCTTGAGTGTCTATATATAAATATGGCCCTGTACTGATGCAGAGGGACCCCGCAGGGCTCCGCCTGCAGTCTTTGACAACAGTAGAATTGTGCCCAGTGAATCATGTGCAAGCGCTAATATAATGGCAAGCGCCGGTCCCCAGCTAACTTTAGGCACATCTGTGAGGAAACACCAGTGCAAGCAACTCAAGCGCCCAGCCACTGGATTGTGGGTAAAAAAACCTGCCTCCAAATTTGTACTTTGCACACTGCACTCATAAATATGCCCTAGTGTCATTTACTTTGTAACAACTAAGCTTACATACATCCATAGGGCACAGTGTGATCCCATGCCCTAAGCATTCTAGATAATAGAATCCATACCTCTACTCTAAAAAAAACACGATTACAGATTGTGGCTAGAGGGATCTGTAGTTCATTTTTATTTTTATGGCACAAACGAAAGAGCGCAAATCATTTTGAGGTTTCAGCTCCAGCTTACAATTTGGCCTGCAGTCAGCCTTAAACCTTGAACAAACAAACAAGTACTTAGGGTGCCACATTCTGTCTTGCTCTCTGCTTATGGGTAAGTAAACACAAGCTAAACATTCATTTTCAAGAGGGAATAGTCCATGAATTAATTACAACATAGTGGTTGCGGCCAAATGGTCTGACTGTAAGGCTTGTGTCATAGAGGCAAATCTATTGCTATGTGTAACATAGCAACTCATAATCTCTTAACAAAGATTTTAAAAGATTTACGTGATAAAAATGCTCTTTATAAGGCTAGGGCTACACAGGCAGCCAGATTAGCACTCAATTCTAGTGCTTGGATCAAGCAATGTCGGGGAGGAGGGAGCTTCTGCAGTAAAGCTATGGCTCACAGTAATTGGCTGCACCAAGTGGAGTCAAATGTCAATCTGACAATAGTGGAACCATACTCAGTCATCAGGTTTTTTAGGAGACTCAAGGGGAAGGGAGCCCATGACACTGGAGCTTCCCATTGTTTTCTTCCATCACTTCTGTCTTATTCATTGTAGGCCATCAATACACAACATGACAGCAATTCCAGAATGGACAGTTAGCCTGCATTGTCTCTGTGCCACTGTTATTAATAGGCATGAAATATAAAACAGATTGAGAGATGTTCTAGGCCCAACTTGTAGCTGGCTTGAAATAATTTTTAGAGCAGGCTTTTAGTCAAACCGTAAGGCCCTCAATTTCATACAAGAACTGTGAGTCCATAATAATAAAATGAATCCATCCCATTTGCTCTTACTGTGCGACTAATCTTCCCCTGTGGTACAAACCTTACAATTTGCATTTTTAAGCTATGGAAAACAGAATGAAGCTCAAACAATATCTTGGCATGTTTAAACCAGGGATGCACCGAATCCAGGATTCGGTTCGGGATTTGGCCAAGTTTCAGGCTTTTTCAGCAGGATTTGGATTTGGAGCACATGGTTCTCTAACTCTTCCTTATCCTAATTTGAATATGCAATTTAGGATTTGGATTCGGTTCGGTATTCAGCCGAATCTTTCACGAAGGATTCTGGGTTTGCCTGAATTCGAAAATAGTGAATTCAGTGCGTCCTTAGTTTAAACACATTTTTTCCATAGATAATGCATAGTGTGTTTTCTGGGTAACACTGCAATAATCAAATATTAACTTCTACACAATGTTAGGGTACCTCAGAATTCCCCTCCTCAGCTGTCTCTTGCATTGTTCAGCCATATCAATATTAACAATGGGCCTGTGTAAGCAAAAGCCGTCAGGAACAAGCATGTGATATATTAAATATGATATATTATTACTGCACAATATTTTTAGTGCTTGTTGCATAAGGTCAAATGCAATTAATGGCTGGGACTTCCAATCTTTTTTTCATTCATGGGGCTTTGCAGGTAAACAAGCACACCAGTTTTAAATGTGTCATATAGTGTTATATAGTCCCTTGCTCCCCTCCATATTGGTTTAAACCAGGCCCGGACTGGGAGTATGTAGACTTTGGCAAATTCCAGAGGGGCTGCTTAAGATGCCATAGACAATCACTACACATTGGGCTGGTGGGGGTGTTAAGGCCTTTATGTACTAGAAATACCAGGGCCAATTTTGAATTCCAGTACAGGCCTGGTCTGTACCAACAGGAATAGAAACTAGTAATGAACACAATAACAATGCATTTAACATTAGTCTCTTTTCCCATGGGTAAAGACACAAAAGATACAAAAGATCAGTTAATACATAAATATAAAGCATACAAACTGAACTGCTGTAAAAAGCATTTAAAGCTACTGTGTATCATTCATTAAAGCCTATCTATAGCCACACCTATGTATTAAGACACTTTTGTTGTCAAACCAACCACCTGCCATATTCTTTTTAAGTATAAATGTACAGACAGAAGCAACCCTACATTGCTCCCTTGCTTTGAAGTTATTTTAATTTACAAAGGTATGGGATGCCTTATCCAGAAACCTGTTATCTAGAAAGCACCAAATTATGGAAAGCTCTATTCCAGGGACTCTATTTTAATCAAAGAATTCAAATTTTAAAAAATGATTTCTCTTTTCTCTGTTAAAATGCATAAGTACATTGATTGATAACCTAGATACAAGATACAATTAATTCTTATTGGAAGCAAAACAATCCCTACTGGGTTTATTTCATGTTTAAAAGATTTTTAGTAGCCTTAAAGTATAGTGATTAACATTACACAAAAAAACTCTCTTATCTGGAAAACCCCAGGCCCCAAACATTCTGGATAACAGGTCCCATACTCAGCATTAAAAATAAAGGCAAAGTATTTAAATAGCTCTTCTTTCCTTTCCTTCTGCTGAGATTTTAACCCAGTCGGATGATTTAAAGTGCCTAATGCTAATGTAGCTCAGTGTATACAAATTATACATTCAATGTATATATATATTTAGATTTAACATGCTTGGCTGTTTGCAAAGATGCTATACACTATTGCTGAAGTCATGGGAGTACCATAGATTTTTATACCTATAAAATCAGCCATATTCTTGCACTTTATTTTACATGTTAACTAGGTAGGCCATAAAATAACAATAAAATGATGCTGGTTTATGACCCAATACATCTGTTAAGTGGTGTAACCACCGGGCTATCAGTACTTTTCTCTTGGGTTCTATAAGTGCACATAGCTGTGGTATGGTTTTGTTACTAAAGGAAGCTTAATTATTATCTTCTGTCAAATAAAAACACTTTGGAAGACTGTTCACCTTTTCTCGTGTTCTCAGTGCATTCCAGCCGGTCGGAAAAGTAAAAGGAACTGTTTGGCACAATATAATGATCACTGTTTGTAATGTTATAGTCTAAAAAACATTAAAGGCAACCAGCTGTACAGAACTGAATTGAGAGGACATCTTTAAAAATGGTTTGACGCTGTGCTTGGGAAGAGCGAATACAATAAGATTTATCTTGCTGGCTTCCATATCAACATCCAGACTATGAGCATGCTAACTCTAAAGAAACATTCCAAAACCTTGCTGTAAGATGGCACAGCTTGGAAAGAATGGGCAACATATTATACAGTTGCCATTTCCATTTAACCCGATCCCATAGAGAAGAACATTTGAATCCCAAGATGGAAAGGGTGACTGTCCCTTTTGGGTGTTGCAAACTCTTGCAGATTTTAAGTTCATACTCTCAGTGCTCTTCTGTTTCTTTTGTCTGTGTCATTCTATCCCACTCTATATTCCTTAAGAGTTTCAGTACACAGTCAATCCTAACAGGCTCAGAATTGTGATGTTTGGGTAAAAGATATGGCATCTGATTTATCAACAGCAAAGCCTCCATTCACATAGGATTTTTTTACATCTCCATCATCCTCATTCTCTAGCACAGTAGGCTCAATGGCAAACGGGTTGGCAATATTTACTTCAGATGTTACATCCATCAGCTCAAGTTCTCTTTTGGAGAGTTTCTCAACTATGCCTGTCCCAAAGGCATCTCCAAGCACATTAACCATTGTTCTGAACCGGTCCCTAGGGAACAAGAGAAGCTGATCATAAAAGAGAACTTAAACACATGCAAATACACTATTTGGCTAAAAGTATGCCTGTCCAACATTCCAAATCAAGAGTATGTATATGAATTTGGTCTTCTCTTTTCTTAACAGCCTGAACCCTCTACTGCTCTAGGAATCTATCTAGTATAAGTAAATCTAGAGCAACTAGACTTGTAGAGTATTCATTGAAGATGTTTTACTATTTATCCGAGTAGCTTCTTCAGTATGCCTTACTGGTGCGGGAAGCCCTCAATATATAAACTCTTCCAATAATCCACTCACAATGGCACATTTACAGAGAGGTGACAACTGAAACTCGCAGAGGTGTGAATGCTGTGTAGTTAATGTGATAGGATTACTAAAGTATCATGAAACTTATAGAGACAGGGTGTTCCTTGTGCGAGTTGCACAAATGGATCTGTGAAGTGTTCTGAAATCGCCGGGGTACAGATGTTAGAATAGCATTGTATGTAGCAAACCGGTGGCTTGTGGAAGGCAGTGGTGTGAGTGTGGTCAGATCATTTTAAAACTGTGTTTTCAGACCCTTCTGTATCTGTTCTTATCAATAAGTGTATATTGTGGGTTGTAAAAGACACGCACAATAAATGGTACCATAAACAAGGTGGTAACTGTGAGCAACATAATGTTTTTTATCTACAAGTCGGGGATGTCGTAGGTGGCAGTTAGCCAAATGTACTGCATTTTATCTGGCACATTTATCATTTAAAGTTCAGCGATTGTAAAAACTTGTGTAACTTAATCAGCATTATCAGGTTCTAAATCCTCCTGGGCATTAGGACATTCTGTGACATGGCATATACATGTTCAAGACAAACATAACCACCACGAGGCACAGCACACATATACTTACAGAAGCCAGTCAACTGCTATGATAAGTGTAACATCCTCGGCCGGCAGCCCCACAGCACTGAGAACAATCACCATGGTAACCAATCCAGCCTGCGGCACTCCTGCTGCTCCCACACTGGCTGCTGTAGCTGTTACACTGCAACCCACACACAGAAAGGAAAATCAGTACAAAACCCCTTGGAATTTCAAAAATTAAAATAATCTTTATATTTTTAAGAAGTGGTACCTTCCTGCTGTTGTTAGACTAAAGCTCCTGCTATAATGGGTCCTACAGCCAAAAGGTGAACATAATTGCAACCTTATTGAAAGTGTGGCTTTTCAGATTTTTTTTTATGGTTACAGTTAAAAAAATCAGCGAACATTTATAATAAATAAGGTGTATTTCCAGAAAAAAAGTAAATATGATTTTTGTACAATTCCAGCTCTTGCTAGAAAGCAATAAAGTGGCAAATGGACATGCAATCCAACCAGAAGACCAATAAACATTCACTAAGTTCCAGGGATAATGCAGAAATTTATTGGTGGATCATAAATACGGCCACATGGCAGTTTTAGCATCATAACTTTGATTTATGATTAAGGAATAGTTACCCTAATTATGATGTAGTAGATGAAGTTTGGAAGCTTTAGAAAAGAGTCACAGTCTGGGGGGGGGGGGGCACTTTTAAAGGGGAACTATAATAAATAATAGTTTTTTGCCCTGTTGTCATTTAGCCCTATCTAAAGTTTCAAAACACTACATTTAAACATTCTTATAATCATTCTATTAATTAACATTTCTTAACACTCCATAAAACAGAATGCAAAAACAGATAGCTGCCAAACACATTCTGAAGAACTGATACATTGATCTGCTTTGATAAATGTTCCTGACAGTTTGACTCCCTGTTTCTGAGCATGCATCAGATATTATCATGAATGCAGAGCACTGTTTCTGGTGCGTCAGCTGTAGGAAACAAGTGTCCTGCATTCTGTACTAATCTGGCTGTCTCCCCAAACAGCCACTTCTTAGGCTAATGACAGATGGGGTGGCTACTCTGCCTACATTTATCTCAGCATTAGCCTATGCATTTTGGTGCTGAAATCCACTCCGTGTGCCTGTACCCAGGCCAATGCCATGGCTTCTAGTGCAGGCACACAGAAAGGTTGATGCATGGGGGCTGATTCTCAGCCTGTGGATCAGCCCTTATCTTCTGCTGGGCATGACAAAAATGAATGTCCCAAAGCCTCCCTTTTCCATTCCAGTGCAAAATGATGCCGAAAGAATGATCTTACCTTATGGTTACTATCTGACCAACATCAAGATTCATGTCATTAAGCTGCGCAATAAATACAGCGGCTACTGCCTCGTACAGGGCTGTTCCATCCATGTTAATTGTGGCTCCCACGGGTAAAACAAATCTAGTGATTCTTTTGTCAACACGATTTTTCTCTTCAGCACAGCGGAACGTAACAGGCAAGGTAGCTGAACTGCAGCAAGAGGAAAAATTATATTTAGTTTCGAAAATAAAAGATAAATATCAAAGAAAAGCTTTTGTATAACTGACTGCAACATTTTGTGTGACTTCTCTTTTCTGTCAATGTAATTTTATATTTTGTACTATGTGAAAAATACTAATTGTGATAAATAGGCATACAGTATGTGTATATGACATACTTCCAACACATGCTATATAAAATGGACTTATTAGTCTTAAGGTGGCCATACATGAGGTCGCCAAACAAGCGGATGTTCTCCTGGTAAGCCCACCTGTCGAATTACAATGATGGGTATGGGGGCCGTTGGGCCGAGGACTGCATCAATTGGTCCCTAATCCAACAGGAAAATCAAAACTGCCCGACCAACACCTGACGATTTTCTGCCAGATATTGATTGGGGAGGCTTGTTGGGCCCCACACACGGACAAATACAAACTGCTGAATTAGTCTAAAGGACTTGAATCGGCAGCTTAAATCTACCCATGTAAGGCCACCTTTAGTCTTATTCCAGATGGAGCACACTTGTTTCTATGAATGTTGACCCTCAAATGATATCTAATCAGGGAATGTGTTCTTTAAATTCAACATTTGGGTGTGCCCAAGTTAATGCTTGCCAATAGGTGAATTTCAACTCAGCATTGGCAACAATCTATGCAATAAAGTATACAATTATTGAAGAGATTCAAAACTAAACAAAATAAAGGAAGCGTTTACCTTGATGATATCATGAGTGCAGTAAGTAGGGCCTGTGCCATGCCCATTGCAAAGCGGAAGGGGTTCTTTCTCACTATTATAAGGTAAATCAGTGGCAGAATGACAATGGAGTGGATTGCTAGTCTGAAATTTAGAACATACACACTATTAGAAACAACATATTTATAAGTAATGGCAAATACATAAGAAAGTTTGAAAAATGTTCTGTGATTGTTTATCCTTTTTTTGTAAAAAATTAATTTTGCAGTCTCCATAAAGTACACAATGAGAAGCAGTAAGGATAGAAAATTGATCGAACTGTAAATTTCTGATTCAGATAAGCTTTCATGAGTCCCCATTACTTGGGTTGTTTACCTTTAAAGTAACTTTTAGTAAGGTGTAAAAAGTGATATGCTGAGACAATTTGCAATTGGTCTTTATTTTTTATTATATGTAGTTTTTTAGGTATTTCATTTTCAGTTCAGCAACTCTCCAGTTTGGAGTTTCAGCCGCTGTTTGGTTGTTAGGGTCCAAGTTACCTTAGCAATTAGGGAGTGGTTTATATGAGAGACTGGTATATGAATAGGCGAGGGACTGAACAGAAAAGAAAGTTCAAATAGTAACAAGAACAATAAAACTTTAGCCTCACAGAGCAATAGTTTTTTGGCTGCCGAGGTCAGTGACCCCTGTTTAAAAACTGCAATGAGCTGGAAGAAGGCGGAAAATAATTAAAAAACTATAACAAATAAATAAGGAAGACCAATTGAAAAGTTGCTTAGCACTGGCCATGGTGTCTATGACATGCTAAAAGTTGTAAAAACGGAGTTCAGCAAAGGGAAATTTCACCAATCTCTGTTCACTCTGATGAGCTCTGTTTCACCATTTAAATAATATGCTCCAATGCATTATATTCACTATATGCCCGGATAGTTCTGACAGCTAAATATCACATACCCACTGAGAACTGTTGCCATATACAAGCCAAGCTTCCGAAAGATTTCCCAGTCATTAACTTCAATAATCTTTCCAGCAATCAGAAATAATATGCCCACTGGCATGTACCTAGGATATATAAAACATAAATTATGTTTGTTTAGTGGTGAAATTAACAGTGCAACAACACTCATTTACAAATGACCACAATGCAATCTGTTAAAGTGTCCATATTGCCATTTTAATTTACCAGCATGGCTGTGTTTGTTGGGAAAACTCAAGAGAGCCTACGAACAAAGCTGCTCTTTGCACTTACACATAGTTGTTCTCAGCTCTGCTGCCTCTAACCCCGGAGCCACTGTGGCCTGTGCCAACAGATGTAGGACACTTGTGCATCTTGACACCAAGGATTTACTAGGCAATTGCATCTAATGCAATGGCCCAAAATTGTGTCAGGCACACCACCTCCTTGCAGTTCCAATTTCACCAGAATTCTGGGATAAAATGCTGCATTTTGGGTAAAAACTATGGTGACTTGCACCCAAAATAGCATTTTGCACACTGCACTTGCAGTTATGTGTAAATGAGCCCCAAGGTGTAACAATGGCCACTTTGCTGGAGAGCACCAGGGACGTACAATAAACCATCCCCATCCCAGAGTCTAACACCCTGCTCATTTTACTGGTGCCTTAGAATTTAGTAAGCAGATGCAGTATATGTTGGGAACAGTAACCACAGCCTGCAAGATTTGTTCTTGCTCCTTAAAGGAGAACTAAACCCTAAAAAAGAATATGGCTATAAATGCCATATTTTCTATACTAAACTGACTGCACTGGCTTAAAGTTTCAGCATCTCTATAGTAGTAATGATATAGGTCTTTACAGTTGTCACAGGAGCTCCTCATCTTGGCTTCAGTTAGAACTGTCCTGGACAGTGCACATGCTCAGTGTGCTCAACGCAGCTGCTGGGAAGCTGAGCTTAGGAGTCACTGCAAGTTATTAAGCAGAAAATGAGGTTTGCCTGTCATTTAAACTGATGCTACAGGTCTGATTATTATATTCTGATGCTAACTGCACTGGTTTTAGAGCTGCCATGTTATGTTTTTCCAAATGAATAACTAATCAGCCTTATGCTGTTACATTTATATTCTATATATACTATACCATATTATATAATATATTTTGCATCTGTCCCTAAATTCAGTAAGTGACAGCAGCACAGAGCATGTGCAGTGAGTCAGCAGAAAAGAAGATGGGGAGCTACTGGGGCATATTTAGAGGCACAGATCTTCCCTGCTAAAGGGCTATGGTTGCCTTGGGCTGGTACAGAAACCCAAAACATAATGTACAACATTTCTAGGCTAGTTAGGCTTTAGTTCTCCTTTATAACTAAGTAACAAGTGAGATACACTTTAGATTAAAGGAACAGAACTTTCATTTGAAGCAGCGTAAGTGGTTTGTCACGGTGAGGGCAGTGAGGTTGTGGAATGCCCTTCATAGTGATGTGGTAATGGCAGATTCTGTTAATGCCTTTAAGAGGGGCCTGGATGAGTTCTTGAACAAGCATTGTATCCAAGGGTATTGTGATACTAATATCTACAGTTAGTATTGATGTTGGTATATGGTTTATGTATGTGAGTGTATAGATAGGTCAGTATAGGTTTGTGTGTGCTGGGTTTACTTAGGGTTAAGTCCATCAAGTTCAACCCTTCTATGTAACTATGTAACACAAGGTAATCCACAGATTGCTCCATAGTTAACAGATATATGTATCGTCTGCTTGGCACAATGGGTAGCAATACAATAATCTTTTCCTTTCTTGTTGTTTTCCACTTACCACATAATGATCTGAACTATTTGCATCGTAGCATCGTTTAAGGCATTGAAAAAATCCACCAGTACTTGTCCCTTCTCTCCCATTTTCCCAATCACAATTCCAAAGACGAGGCAAAAGACGATGAGGCCTAGCACATTCACTCCATCAGTATACAAGCCAACTATTTTATATTCCTTTGATTTGTTCTGTGGATGGTTCAGTGAAAAATACAATTATATTAAGTTGAAGAGTTACTGAATAAAGAGCATAATATTTTATGTTAAAAAATATTTTAAAGTTTATCCCCGCCTGGGTTTTTTTTTTTGTCGGGTCCGGAGCACTGGGGATTGGCGTGCAGGGGATTTAAAGATCTATCAAATCTCCTGTGTGTCCCCAGTGCTTCAGAACAAATTCAAATGTCATGCCACCCCTTAAATTCCCATCCTAGGCTCGGGCCTTTGTGGTCTTCCCACAAATCTGGGCCTGGGCAGGATAAATACAGCTAGTTCCATGTATGATACTCACTGTACACACTGTAGGATAAACCTCTGCTAACTGTATGTATGATATAATGGCAGTGATACCAATACAGTACCAACCCCATGTAAAGATGCCTCCGAAAACAAATGGCAGAAAAAGTGAGAGCTCCATGTATAATATAATTTTATACAAGAGTCTCATGGGTATGCTTCAACCACAGATTTCTGATCAATGATGGATTTGATTTTAAAGATCCATATAAATGTTCAACATGATTATGATTTCCAAAAGGTAAACTAAAATACTTAAAAAATGTATTAGTGCCCTGACACCCATTAGACTGTAACAGGACAAATTAAAAAATTACTAGGGGTGTGATCATGGAGACCTGGTCTTGGAATAAAATGAATATATTAGTTCTAAGTAGTCTTAAAAAACTGTATTGTAGAACAGTAGCCATATAGTTACAATAGATATAATCATTTACACTATGCGTGTGCTTACCTTTCACCTCCCTACTAAAACATTTGGAAAATTTGAAATAATGACACTACCTGTTGATCAGCCAATGCCAGCAGAGCCAAATCTATTGTGTAGTTCCCCTCTACAGTGCTATTCTTATCAGGCTCCTTGGATGGCTTCAGCTCTTCCCGCTTAGTCTTGTACTGCAAAAGAGCAATCATTGTTTATCTATGTACTATGTAATAAGTGCAAACGCCTATCAATTAGAGATTAAAACCTGGTGTTAGTTTTGATGCAACAAGGAACAGGCACAATGTTTGCATGTATGTATTAATTTATTTAGCACCACAAATGTACACAATGCTTAACAAAGCATAAACCAAATGGGGTACAGTGATTAAAAAATATAGAGCAAAAATAACTAAATCTATGCTTTAGTGCTTAGGTGCTTTAATACACAGTTGGGATAAAGTCCCTTCCCTGAAGAGCTTACAATCTATCAGGAAGTCAGACAGGGAGACAGACAGACAGAAACAAAAATGAGTGGGGAACAAGTGCATAGGTCAATGGTTTGTTACTGTAGACAAAGACTTGCTAATCTAGAAGGTTTTTAAGGCTTTCCTGAAACAAGATGGTAGAGCAATCCAGAGGCGAGCTGGGAGAAATGTTTTTTGCACAACTCAAGTGAATATAATGAACTGTATTGTCAAGCGATTTCAGCTGAGCATAGGAGGGAGTGTATGGGGAGATAAGAGCATTTATATAGAAAGGAGCAGAAGAATGCAGAGCTCTAAGGACAGGATACGGACTTTGCACTTAATGTACCAAGAGACAGAGGAGAGGGCCCAAGAAAGACCCTTTGGGCACACCAACAGAGTTTTGAAGGAACAATGTGCTTTCATTTAAAGGCCAGTATCACAACCAAACAAAAATGTCTTATATGCATTTGCATGCAATGCTAGTGTCTGAATGTGAGGGAATAACCCTCACTCTCAACAGAGCTTGTCAACCAATCCATGCCTTGCTTTCATCAGCGAGTCTCTTGTTCAGTCTGCCATTTGAAGCTGCTGGAAAACAGCCAGCATTATTCTCACTTGGAATGCCAAGTGTATTCTACAGTGACAACACAAGGTACCCTCTGGCCCCCATGTAATATCTCCCAGCATCACCCATTATGCATTGCACATTTTTTTCTATGAATTTTTGATAGGAAAGTGTCTGTATCACTTTGAAGTGCATATTAGTCATGTTTCCTGTCCCTTGCCTCCTCTCATCCTGTGGCTGCAACCACTCTACATATTGGGCTAATATGAGGTTATAGGTAGAATTTGCCAGAAAGATTTTTCTACCTGTTCAGATGACCCTGGGCAGGTTGAAGAATCTTCGTGATGAGTACCTCCAATGCCTTCATATTGACTTTGATATGAAATGCATGGAGGTGGTCTCTTTTCTACCAAAAATCCACTTGCTAGTGGATTTTTCAGGCTAAAAGAGGCAGCAGTGAGGGAAAGGGGGTTCTGCTCCAGCAGAGTATCCACCCAGTGTGACATCAGCCCAAAAGACACACAACAGAAAAAAAATGACAATGATAACGTAAAGGTCTGTCTTACCTGTTGGAAGCAGGCTTGGACTAAGTTTTCTGGGAACATATTTCTAGGAAACAAAGACAATCCTTATCAAATACAGTATCCATGTGTAATTCTGCTTCTCTGTATTATAAAAAACACATCTTATTCTTTAGGGTAGGTGCAGAAAGTATACAACATAAAGACCAGTTACAAACTACCTAAGAATACAACTTTCTATCTCATACAAAAAGCTAGTTTTAGGTGACCCTTGAAGAGATCTTGCTAGAAAATCTATTCAAAATACAGACAATTTTACTTGCATGATTGAGAACTACAGGCCCAGATACTCACTGTCTACTATAGTGATCCCAAACCAGTGGCTCAGGAGCAACATGTTACTCATCACCCCCTTTGATGTTGCTCCTAGTGGCCTCAAAGCAGGTGCCTGTTCTTCAAGCAGAGCCTCCTGAAGTTTAGCATTCCACATGGGGCTTTCAAATAGCCAATCACAGCCCTTATTTGGCATCCACAAATAACATTTTTCATGCTTGTGTGGTTCACTAACACTTTTTACATCTGAGTGTGGCTCACAAGTAAAAAAAAAAGTTGGGGATCCCTGGCCTACTCCATGGCTGGTCATTTTCCCTGACAATATGTTCTGCACCTTTTGCTGGATTTTGTATCCAGTGAGAGGTGCAAAGAGCAGAGAGACCCCAGGCAGAAAAGCTCTGTGCATGAGAACTACAGGGCATGTTCATATGCCCCTTAATGCGCTTCTGCCCGGGGTCTTGATAAATGACCCCCAAATGTATGCGTATTTCTGCTTAAGGTCAAACTGTAAAACAAAGCCTTAATATTTTTAAGTGACAGAAGGTGAAAGATCCGCAAAGCAGAACATTTCTGGCTCACAAGTGATGGTTTTGGATTCACTGTAGTCCTACTAACAAAGCTGGCACAGAATACAACATACATTATCTATGGGTACAGAATATCCACTGTTGTGTATTTAAGTGAGAACAATAATACAAGATTAGAATTTGTTTGGTTTGCGCAACAGCAAGCACTAACCACAGAAATGCTGTGCAGGGAAGATGATGGCACCAAGCCTATAAAATAGAGTAAATGAACATAGCGTATTGCTCTAGTGAAATGTCCATAACATTATGATTTGATTTTAGTCAGTGCACTTCAGGTATCTTAAGTCTAAACATAAAGTCACATTTCAGTCTATTTACCATTATGAACAGTCCCAGGCTGAAGGATAAATCAATACAAAGTTACGACACAGTAAGGTTTTTTTTTTTAAAGTACTTAAGTACTTAAAGGGGAATTCCACACAACAACTGTTTTTTTTCATCATTCTGTTGTTTTAAGGTGCTTGTCTAATGGAGCCTAACCTGTAAGTTATTACAACCCTGGAAGTTGACCCATTTAAAATGGTTAGCATATTTATTCAAACTAGTGAACAAGGCCATTTTGGCTTTTTACAGCTCTCCTATGGGAAAAACAGGACAGCCTTTAATATGCCATCTCATATCTCTTTCAGTTATTCCAAATGACAAACCAACTGTTTTATTATGTTCAATTATCAGATTGTGATAACACATTACCAATAATCTCAGAGCAGATATTGTAATCTGAGAGTCATTACTTCAATGCCAGCCAAGTAAGGTAGACAAGGACAAAAAGGAAATAAGTACTAAAAAGCATAAATCATTTACTGCCCACTGTATGATGTGATTTCTATGCATCCACAGAACTGAAATGAATTGTTATGGACATACTTAAATCCCATAATGTAAAGGCAAGGGCACACAAGGCCAATGCTGAAGAGAACCAAATGCGCTCCAACACGCTTCTGAGTTTAGCTGCACTAATAGGCACAACATTGGCCTGAGAACAGCTTCATGGAGCAGATCAAAGTGGAGATCAGTCACAGAAATTCAAAAGTATGCGCTTTTCAGGCCGATCTCCGCTCCACTCTATGTAGCTTTACTGTTAGTGCAGCTAAACATGGACACAGTGGCTTTGGTGCAAGCACATCTGGAAACTGATTAAAATGTAGGGGTTGATTCTCAGCCTGTGTCGAGAATCAGGCCGAGAATCAGGCCCATGTGGCTTAGGCCATTAATGCTGTTGTTTTCTGTCTAGCGGCAGCAGCAGTCAAGCACCTAAGTGCCATCAGCCTTAAACTTGCCATCCTGAGGGTTTCTGAATGTTCCAGCAATTTAGAGTACATAGCACTGTGTTATGAATCTACTGGAAGATGTCAGTTCAAACACACACAAGGCTATAATTTGACCTTAACCTTGAAGGCTGTAATACTCTTACAGATTGCTACCCTTGCCTTGGGTCTCTTCTTTCTCCTGAGGGTTCCTGTTTGAGCCTTCTTGACACCCCTCACATTCCTCTAGTAGGTAAAGTTTAAAGGGAGACCCACACCGTGGGCAACTTCCTTTTTATGGACCAGGAAACCCACCTAACACCACAGGCCAACAGGAAACTCCCCAGTGAAAGCTTAACTAATGGGGAACCTCAGTCTTAAGCTGGATATAACCATATAAGGAGTAAAGCCGGTCATACACGCACCAGTATTAACGTATGAAACCTCGTTTTGTACGATATTCGGTGCGTGTATGGCTGCTCGAAGAGGCAACCGGTATAGCAACAGGCTGCGGATATTGGTCGATCAGGTAGGTTAAATGATTTTGATCGGGCACCACTGAAGGCACCCTAGCAAAATCTACGTTCAGGGCTGAATCATCAGGTGGAGGTAGAATTTCTGTTGTTTCTACCTCCTTATCTGACAATTAAGCACTGAACATCAGTGGAGGGTGGGAACGATCGTTATTGCTACGTGTATGGCCACCTTAAGTGAAGCACAAAATACCTAATAAATATGCTGCAATGCGCTGTAAGATGTATTGGCCTTATCTGCATCTGAGATATAAGTGTACATATAAATCTCCCCATATCTAGGCTGGAAAGTTTACTAGCGCTAATGATTGTGACTTCAATAGGCATGACAGAATCTGCAGGAAATACAGAAACACCTTTATAAATGCAAGTACTGATTTAGTACTTTTTCAATGTAACTAAATCCACAGAAACCGCAAGTACCATTTCCAGGTCTGCTATTTAGAGCAAATGCCTGATGGTTTTTTGCTTTTTTGGCTTGAATTTTTGGCTTTTTGACGTTAAGTGTGCCTATTTTATAAATAGGGTGTCACTACAAAAATCTATAGCAAAAATGTTTAGAACAGATCCCCATCCCATCAGAGAATGAAAAAGTTTATTATTCAAAAGTCAACCTTGGCCAACCACAATAAAAACAACATGAGCAAAATGCAGAGGAATTCTAGCTGATATGAAGTCCATGATCCGAAGGGTTTTTTATTCAGTGCATAATACAATTCATAAAGACATATTTGCAATCATATTTCAAGAAAAATCCAGGACACCTCACCTTAGCAGGTCCAACAGGGCATCCACTGTAGTGACTTCTGGTGTGCTGCCAGTCCTATCAATTTCGTCTGCACTTTGGGACACCCCAGGCTTGATACTCACCACCAACACAATACCTGTATGTAACATGAAACATGGAAATATTCAACTAAAACAATTTGCATTTGGGTTGCATTTGGGTTCCATGTAAATAGATGAACAATTCATACACTGTCACTTCTCCATATGTCTGGAGAAAGCTATAAACTGGGTCCCATTTCAGGGGCGAGAAGCCTACCAGCCAAATCTCCATACACCACCCGGCTGTACATATCTGTGCAATATACTGAGGTTTTTATTACCCCTTACCTAAAATAACAGCTATAACAGTGGTGCAGAAGTAATACACAATAGCTCGCAGGCCAATTTTTCCTGAAACACTGGAGTCCAAGGCAGCAACACCTAAGTATTAAAAGAGGAAAACACATTTATGATTTTAGAACCTTTTAAATAAAATATATCAGCTGAAAATGTGGTAGGAAATACACAACAAAATAAAGGGTCGGACTAGCCCACTAGGCTACCAGGGAAAAAACCTGTTGGGCCCCAACCCTGTTTGTCCCTGCCTCCTACCTGCATCCCCCTTCCCCCCCCAGATGCTCCTGCTCCGCTGCTTTCTTGCTGTGAAAAAATAAAGAAGGCTATGTGTTCCGTGCATGGCCAACTTTATCTATACACAGCAAGTAAGCAGCACAGGAGTGAGAGTGATGATGGCTGGGGGTGCAGTAGGGAGAGGTCATGGGCCCTTGAGTTGGGTATCTGGGCCCCAGGTGCCCTGTCCGACTCTGGCAAAATATATTCACGTTTCATAATGCAGTAAAATAAAAGCATTGGGGATAATTATTAAAAAATGTAGATGTGGAGATGTGAGGTTGTCAAACAAGCGGATCATTTATTCAAGATAGTCAAGTTTTATCAAACTTGAAAGCCTAAGGCTAAAGGCACATAGGGTGAAGACTGGCTTTCCTTTCCCTCCATTTTCTACGCAGGCAGAGAAGAGTCATGTGCTTCTGTTCCCTTTTTCGCCGCCAGAGTGGATGCTCTGAAAGTTTGCCAGTTTTAAATACAAAGGAATAACTCTGTTATCCATTTGCTCAGTTGCAATCACTGTATTGTAAATGTTCAAGAGTTTATAAACTGAAATCATTAGTAAAACACGGCGTATTTATATTAATGTTGTATATCACCTTGTATAACCCTACAGAAGGAAAGGGCCCAATACTGATAACCATGGTTGATTACCAAGCAACATGTTACTGTATATTGCTCACATCTCCAAAGAATACTTTTTCTAAATTGAATTGTAAAGCTGTTACATTCTGGGGTGGTCTACACAGAAACTAGTAAATACAATATCTGTACCTGTGATCATACTTGACACGATTAATGGCAAAATGATGAGTTTAAGCATTCTCATCAGAATTTCTCCAGGAAAAGCAAAATAGATCTTGTCCAGATTCGAAAGCTTGCCATATTCCCGAACCAACACTCCGAGCCCAATACCTAAAACCAAAAGAGAAGAGTACACTGCTAACAAAAACCCGGAATGAATGATAATTTCAATATTGGACTGATTGTTACTGGCAAAGCCAATCATAAATTCAAGAACAGATTCAAACAAGAATCACAAAAAAGTGCTTTAAACTTTAAAAGTACTTGTTCATTGGTGGGAATGGGTAAGCGGTAAGGGGTGGCATCAGCACGGCTCCTACCACCTAAAATGCCCCTGACTTAGTGAATATAATGATGTCACTTAAAAGGAAAGTAAGAAAGAGAGAATTTTTTTCTATAAAGAAGTTTATTTTCCCTTTAAAGGAAGCCTATACCCTCGAACGAGACTTAACTAACAGCTAGTTACATTATGTTAAGGGACCTATTAAAGAATCTTGCCAAACTGGAATATATATATCAGTAAATATTGCCCTTTTACATCCTTTCCGTTGAGCCACCATTTAGTAATGGGCTGTATGCTCCCTCAGAGATCACTTGGCCAGAAATAATGCAGCTCTAACTGTAACAGGGAGAAGTGTGGCAGCAAAAGACAGATCTCTGTCCATTCATTGGCTGATGTGGCCTAGCAGTATGTGTGCCTTGGCTTGTTTGTGTGCACTGTGAATTCTATGATCCCAGGAGACGGCCCTTAATTCTTAAAATGGCAATTGTCTATTTAGGAGTACCCAATAGCACATAATACTAAAAAAGTATATTTATATGAAAGTGGTTTATTTAGACAAAGCAGGGTTTTACATATGAGCTTGTTTATTCAGTATATTTTTATAGAGACCTACTTTACATTGTTTGGGGTATAGTTTTCATATACAACAACACTATCTGTATTGATTTGTATAGCTTTGGCAATACTTAATGAATCCCTAAGCATTCTGTCATCTTATCACCAATATAAATGCATATAAACCCACTGCCTCAGTGATTATGCAGATTTCACTAGAGTCTCCAGATGGAGATAACACTGCAGAACAGAGTCTAGTTCTATGAAGGATCATGTTATTCTTTATTTTTCTTTTATGTTTGAAGCAGTTTGCCCTTTTCCAAATACTTCATGCAAATGATAAATGCTATGCCTGCACTAAAGGCACATATGTAGCATATATGGTTTAGCAGACAGATTATGCCCTAAACACATTTATTCAATATTACTTTCTTTAACTCCTACTTTGCTTTCCATGCTAAACATATGCCATTGGAGCATTCGTCATCTCTGTATACTTTCTATATAAGTGATGAATGTACCCAGCAGGCAAAGTACTAAGGACAGGCAGTAGATGCACAACTATTTGGGAAAGGTGAAGTGCAGTTTCAGAAAAGGTATTATTTGCAGTAAGCAGAAGCAGAGCACCACACTATTTGAGAAGCTTGTCATTAAACCAGCTCCTTGTCTCCCCTAACTCTTTCTGACAGAGGGTAATTGTGTGGTTAGACTGCACCACTCCCCTTAGGTCCCCTTACGTTTTTAGGTCTGGCTCTAACTTATATGGCACAAGTTCACGGAGATAATATCAGTTTGACCTTTGTAACTGTACTGTTTATTACTCATTTATCATGAGCAATTTATCTTGTGAGGCACATAATACTTTTATAGATTCATCACAGATAAAAACCAACAGCAGATGTACAAAACAATAATGCCCTACAAAGTGTTTTTCTTGTTTGGTTCATTTACACTGCAGTCTGGAAATTTGCCCATGACTGCTTTGCCCCATTAAAATATGATTAACATTAGATTTTTTAGGCTCCCCTAAATTTTCCATTTTCATGGAATACCCTATAGGCTAAAGCTTATGACTGGGTATAAAGTAGGGATGTAGGTAAAATTAATCAGTAACTTCTCTAGCTGTGTTAAAGCCCAATGGGTAAGGTTTAGCCTATAGAGTATTCCATGGGTTTACTGAGAATTCCTTCTGAACTGCAAAAATACATCTTGTCTTAAATTGCCTATATGACTATGCATTAGATCAGTGTTTTTCAACCTTTTTTGGGCAAAGGCACACTTGTTTCATGAAAAAAATCACGAGGCACACCACCATTAGAAAATGTTAAAAAATTTAACTCTGTGCCTATATTGACTATATATAAAGTAATTCTCTTGAATAGGAATCAAATAAACACAAAGAAAGTATTTTATAATTACTTTATTATGAAATATTAAGTAAACAAAATAGTGAAAAATTTTCTCCACAAACCCACCCCCCCACTGATTTTTTTTTTTTTTTTTATACACACAAAAATTTTATATTATATATATATTATTATTAATTGTTTTCTTACATGTCAGGCTGTCTTGGGGTGCGGCATCCAGGGGTGTCCCGGGATTGTCCTCCGGTGGGGAGTTGGGCGGCTGTGCATGGGCCTGGCCCCTGGTGGATCTGGTCTGTCGGGGCAGGGCCTGGGCAGTTGCTCCCCCCGGTCGGGTTGTGCCAGGGCAGGATAGTGCTGCCTCTCCTCTCTGGTTGCTCCACCCTCCTGGATCCGATGCCGGATGACGTCACAGGCAGTGACGATTTCCAGGCATCAGGGAGCCAGGAAGTGGAAGGTGTCCCAGAGGGGACCGCACCTACGGCACACCAGGCAACATCTCGCGGCACACTAGTGTGCCGCGGAACAGCGGTTGAAAAACGCTGCATTAGATGACCATGGCCTCACATCCGCTCATCAAAAACCCTATCACTAAGTGAATTTCATCTTAGTATCAGAAGGGTACGGTTACACTTTATGTGCTTCTTTGAAGCCACCAGAGGCATAGAGTCCATGGAAAAATCCATAAAGGCACAAAGGGCTGTAGATCTAGAAATATTACACAGCTATCTAGATATAAACCTGCAGTGATCAGTTTAATCTTAAGACCACCTAACCAAATAAATTCTCATTTAGCAGCATTTCTAGACCAAAGACAATGCATTCAGCCATACAAACAATGGCACTGCAAGATAGCAGTAATTGCAGTTATATAATACAGGTGGACCTTTTTGACATCACAGGAATACCACAGCACAACATGTCACACCGGTTATTTTAATGCACTGAGATACAATTGTAACTAATAAGCTAAACAGGTCTCTTGAGCCTGCAGCTTTAATAGCACACCGAACAGCCATGGAGTATCGTAAAAAATCAACCTTTATTCATATCCTTAAAACCATCATGCTTGACGCGCTTCGTGCGCAAGCTATAGTCATAGGCATACAATGAAGAGAAAGTGCACAGTTTAAATAGTCCATTAATTAATGACATCACACAATTAAAACCAAAACGAAAGGAGAAAAGGAAAACAAAGGAAGGCAAATTATACTGATATCCTGGCAAACTCACTTGGAGGGAACATAGCAATTAATATCAAATATAGAATTTAAACCATTTCAGATGGCGTGTGCCTAACATAAAAATCCGTTTCACCTCCATTCGTAAAAGCCTTGTCCACATATTGCTACCTCTTTCATCACCTGATTTTGCAACAAAGTCTCTACCCCATTGCAACAATTAATAAAATGCCTTGAGACTGGACTGTTTCCATTTTCGGAACAATATATGCAATGTGTAAAACAGGTCTCTTGAGGGGGACTTGCAGCTTAAAGGGCAATTTCAGCTTTTTTAACAAAACTGTAATAACACATAAAACAAGACCCCAAAACCCCCATAAATGTGTTCAAACTTCAAATAACCTGCCAAATTTAGTCAAATGGGAGTGGTATGTAGGGGCTGTGGTTGCAAAAATGGGAGTGGTCAAAAATCTTTGCTGCGCTGCGTGTGGCATTTCTTTTTGTCCCCCTTTCCATTTTGGAATTTGGGAGGTATGTGTACACTGTAGCAGTCAGCCTGTTCTTCTAATCAGATATCTTCACTGTCTAAAGGTTGCCATAAACGTACCAATATTATGGTACGAAACAAAGTTTATTACAATAATTAGTGCGTGTATGGTGGGATATGAGGCAACCGATATCTGTATAAGCCTTGCATATCAGTTGTCTCCTCAATCGGGCAGGACTAAAAATTTTAATCTGGGTTCCTTTGAAGGTGCCCGAATATTGTAACCTTAATGTGAATTGTCAGATAGGGGTAAAGAATGCCTTTGTTTTTACCTGCATATCTGACGATTAACCTTAGTAGAGAAAACAAACCAATGGTCATGGGAATGATCAGAATTGTAGCCACTCAGTAGATTTACAGACAAGGAATCAGAAGTACATAAAACAGGCTTTCCTCATTAACTCAAATATTTTTACTAAAAGTTTTGAATATACATTTACAATTGTTTTGAGCATTTTCATAAAAAATTAATTTAGACAGGCCTTGTTCATGTTTTCCCTGTCTCATAACTATAATAATTGAAAATGAATTAGATTATATAGCAAACAATATCCCATGAAAACATACACACGGGCTATATGCCAAAGTCCTTAGGACTGATGATGAGGAGGATATGGGCAGCTATTTCCCTCACTAGGATGTCAGTCTTACTACAGGAAATCTGCAGTATACCACTAGCTAGAGTAGGATATATTGTTGATTATTAACCCAGACTGGCTTGGTTAAATTTGGTATTGTGGGCAAGTGATAGCAGGCGATCTCTCTTTTTGAACATGCTAGCCTGTGTTTCATTTTAATATTTATTGTATGTTCATACCTGAAATGCATTATGATAGTGTATATATATGAAATGATGTATGAACTGATTATAAAATCTTGGTGAACGTGGAAATTAAAGAGGTATAAATAAAATGAATTTGATACAAAGACATATAGTATGTGTACAGTGGATGTAAGGCCCTTACAGGGTGCCCACAGCACTATGTGACAATTCCACCCTTAAATATTCTGATTTGACCATCAGAGTAAAGTATTTTTAATTTCCCTGCATTCCCGCACTGCCACATAATCACATAAACTTCTTATCTGATCAGGAAAGCACAGAAATAGTGTATTCATCTGGTTGCATGCAATAATATCAAAACGTTATGCGTGGTCACTGTGCACATTTGTTTGAATCAAATGCACTATTTCTCTGCCTCTCAGATCAGATCACAGGTTTATGTGATTTAATAAAGTGCTACTGTGCAGGGATGCTATGAAGTGAAAAATACAGTTGCTAAAAAGCAACATAAGGATATAAGTAGAAGATAGTGGACTGTTGTTGTGTGAAAAGATCATTTATATAGCAGCATACTGTGTAAACATTTCTTTAAACAAATATATATCAGATATCCCAAAACCAGAATGCAATAGCTGTTTGGTTGGATTTCAAATTACATCTAGCAAGTACAGCACAAAAAGGTGAAATTCAAGACGTAAGGACACGAACAAAAGCTTAAGGGCAAGGGTACACTTTGTTTTCATTATTTTTAACTTTTACAATTAGATAAACGAAAATGCGAATTTACACATTTTTTATGATTTTGAGAAAATAGTATAATGTACGAATGCTTTATTGCAAGACCCGTGGGGGAATCTTTGGCTGATTCAGCCTCCCTAGTGATAGCCAGTTGTGTCATATCTATACATGTATGCTGTAGTCCCAAGACTGATGCCATTTTAGCTGATTACGCCCAATTCTTGTGGAAATATTGGCCTGTTTATGGGCACTTTAATAATTCCATAAAGACATAGCAATATAGAATGCAGAAAATACACCCTAGTTATATCATGTAGCCCCTAAGATAAATCAAAATAATCATAATGTTAAAAAGGCTAGGTTAATGACACCCTGGAAACTGATTTCTTTACCTTAACAGACAACCTGGAAACTGGTTCTTTACCTTAACAGACATAAAAGGTTTAGGATCTAGTCAAACTTTGTACCATGATAATGCACTTAAACCTGCATAGAGGGATTTATGAACAGATGAATATAGCATTTGATTTATGCCACTGTTCCACTCTATCCATGAGAGTTCATGGGTTGTTGGTTGCATTAAATCCTGGATCCCCAACCTTTTTTACCTGTGAGCCACATTCATTTGGTAGCTCCTATCTGGACTGGCAGCCTACATGAGGCTCTGTTTCGCACTGGTCTTTATGCAACCAAAACTTGCCTCCAGTCTAGGAATTCAAAAATAAGAACCTGTTTTGAGGTCACAGGGAGCAATAGTTGTACGCCGATGTAAGCATACTTAAACCTATCTCTTGAACTATCAGACCATAAAAAGCTGTTAGATGAGAAGTAGTACATTTGCCTGCTATGTATGTATGTACATTAAAAATATATATATATATATAATATATATATTTATTTTTTTTAATGCTCTGCAAAACTCACAGGTGCGTCTGTCTGTCCCACTATCTATCTATCTAGATACTGTGCATAGGTGTTTTAGAGCAAATCCCAGTACTGGATTCCACCTCCTGTTAAACAGATAACTTAGTTGAGTCTTGTATTGGATTTGAAGATCCAGTAACTTCTAGTAACATAGTAAGTAAGGTTGAAAATAGACATATGTCCATCAAGTTCAACCATACGAATTTACTCAGATTATTTATAACTTAGTGTTATTCCTTTTTTATGTTTTCATTTTTGGGTTATTTGTTTGTGGCTAAAGGTGGCCATACACAGGTTGATAAAAGCTGCCAAAAGATAGTCGGCAGCATATTGGCCCCTGTATGGGACCCTCAACCAGGCCCGCCAATCAATATCTGGCCAAAAATCAGCTAGTTATTGATTGGATTTAAAAATAGAATTGGAGCAAGAAGCGCCCAGAAAGTCAAACGATCAGATCAATCTGATATCACCACCACAAGGTGGGAAAGATCTGCTCATTTGGCAATGTTGACTAATGAGTGGATCTTTCAGTGTATGGCCAGCTTAAGGGTAAGTTGGACCGCTACACGTTGAAGCGCTACACACTTTCAGCATTCATGAGATAAGAGAATGTGCCTCATCTAAGTTGGGAATGCTGAGACATGAGCACTGAGTGGTCATAAAGTTTAATAAGTAATTCCTGGTGATCTTATATTTTCAGTCCCCACAGTCAATTCATTCAGATTCTGATTACTACCCCTTACAGGCAAGTTTATAATTGATAGGATCTGCATATTTATAAGTGCATGTATTCACTAAATAAACAAAGATTTGTTACAAAGTTACAGGTTATCTAAGTAGGTGTTAGAAAATGTGTTGTTCATGTTAATGTTTGTCATGCCACATTAAAAATGCACTTTTTAAATAGAACATCGGTGTTGGCATATTGTCCTTTGTGCAGAAAGTTAAACAATATTGATTAAGAACTGTTATTTTCTGTATTTATATAAGTAACATACACTGCACGCTTTAGTCTGTGTCTATGAATTACATTTCCCAGCATCCTCTAAAAGCCAAAGGCAAAGCATGGCTGTGTCACTTAATTTTGAACTTTACATTTCTTCTTTTCATATTTACATTAACACTTGTGTTCATGACATGCCATCCTGGTTTCTATGGTTGATGAATTCCCAAACAATAACCAAACCACCATGTTTGTGACCACAGAACGTGCTATTACTGCAGCCTTTGCAACATACATATATATATATATATATATATATATATATATATATATATATATATAAAAGCTTCTATAACAAGTGTAAAAGCAAATGTGAAAGGATACACAATTACACAATACACTTTAACCTTAAAACAAAGGCCTTGTATATATCTCTGCATTAGCTGCTCCCATGTTAAAGTTAGATATTGGGGCTCATGGGTACACTAGTCAGGCACCCTTTTTGATGTGCACTGTGAGCCCTTGTACCAAAATTGTGTGCACACAAAGGAGGAAGTAAAATATTAGTATAATCGAATCTGATCTGCTAATAATCTTTTATTTTTTAGGGCATACTTCATACTTAAAACATATTCATTTGCTGTGAGTTTTTAATTTATTTATATAAATAATAATACATCCTGTCACTTATTTCCTTATGGCTCTCTGGGCAGTCATTTAGGCTGAAAACCAAACCAGCAGCTACGCTACTTCAGCTCTATAGTTCCCAGTCTTTATTCCTCCTGCAACAAAATTCAGCCTTCCAGGGACTACAATATCGAGCAACCCTTGCCAGTTTTCCAACATTCCTTGCTGTAAATAGAAAAGCCAAATGCTAATCAAAATTATATATATTGCAAAGACTCCCCAATATGTACATTATTTGCACTGATTATTTCCTCAATAAGAAAAGCAAATGAGTCAGCAATGAAAAAAGAAAATGTGCCATAACCAAGTGAGGTCAATTTATATATGTATCATCCAAAGGATAATTATAGCTCCTCCAAGAACTACACAGGCAAGTAAATGATTGCATTAAAAACACTTGGTGACACACTGAAATCACGATTCTCTAACCATAACCTAAGATGAAAATGCATTACTTTCAATACACTGAATATGTCACAGCATCCTGCATTTTAAGAACACACACAACCATCGCCTTACTTGCTTTTCCAGTACAGAAACTTCTACATACAAGTCTCTAAACCACCAACCCATCTAAAGGAAAACTGTAGCTGGCAAACCATATTTGTTTTGAATCTGTACAGCAATATTTTTTAGAATGCATTCATTGTAGTCCTGAACTTAGACCTTTCAAAAGTATATATTAACAGATTTCTTCATCTGTCTTTCAATTTAACATTCCCATTCCCAAGAGGAATTTGCTCACGTATCCAGTAAAAATCTAATATCCTGGCACTGTGCCTGTGCCTGGGTGAAACCGGAAACAAACCTTGTTGTTTGAATCCAAAATTCCCTAAAGGACCAGCCCTGGGTTTAGTAAAATACAAGATAATAGGAAGACTAATTTATTATTATTTATGTACCAATTTAACACACCTCTATTGCGCATAAGACTGCAAGCTCAGCAAACATTATAAATGAATAAATATTATCATTATTGTTAGTATTATTATGCTGAGAGGTGTGTGTGAATCTATCAAGGTGCAGCTAAATATAGGTGTGTCGTTAGGATCCAAGGCATTACCCTAACATTTTAGATACTAGTCACTAAGACCACACATAAAAGGTGTTCAATGCAGGTGCAGCTGCCCCAATCTGTTATACCACACCAGTGGGGCTCATTGACTTACACTGGGCAATTAGAATTTAACTGCATATTGCAGAGGAATGATAAAACAAATCTTATTTGTTGCTATATGTAACTGTGCTAGAGCAAATTTGCAATTTCATTAAATTAGCCCCTTTACCAGAAGCCCTGCACTATATTTTGGGCCATTTAGATTAGATTTAGGAAAATGAGCAACTTTGCCTCCTTTTTAAGAGCAGTGTAAGAAATCTTGACAAGAACAAAGCAAGCAAAGTGTGAGAACTACAGAAGTAACATTTTGTGAGGAAAAGGTGGGAGTGAGCACACTGAGAGGTCTTTAGAGGTCAATTTATGCCTTGCTAAATATCTTGTTGCTTATTTCTGTTTTACTTTTTTGTAGGCTGATATATGTTAGATTAAAATAAGAATTCCCTATTTAAGGTTTTAACAATAAAAGCCAAAAATTGTAAGCAGGAAATGGTAATTGGGTGAATTATAAGAAAAGCAATATAGGGTACATTAATAGGCCATCGGCATTATGCTTAAAGGAACTTTTATTATGATGTGAAGAGTGCTATTTGCAACTGGTCTTAATTTTTATTTGTGGTTTTTGAATTATTTAGCTTTTTGTTCAGCAGCTCTCTAGCTTGGATTTCTGCAGCTATCTGGTTGCTAGGGCCAAATTTAACCTAGAAACCGGACAGTGGTTTGAAGGAAAGAAAGGAATATGAATAAAGGAAGGTTCTAAACAGATAATAGATCATAAAAAGTAACAAAGCAATAACAGTGTAGCCTCACAGAGGAATAGTTTTTTGCCTGCTGGCAGAAGAGAAAACTATATAAAACTATAAAAAATGAAAAACTATAAAACAATTGAAAAGTTGCTAAGAATAGGCCAGTCTATAACATACTAAAGGTTAACCTAGAGGTGAACCATCCCTTTAAGGTTTGTGTGACACAGGGAATTAGTAATTGCTACTTTGGGTTGGGATTGGCCCATTGGGGTACCCACAGGCAGGCAGTTGCCCCAGTTAAAATTAAGTATAGGTATGGGATCAAAACCTTATCCAGAAAGCTCCAAAATATGGAAGTCCATTTTGGATACAGTCCATTTAAAGGCATATGATAGGGTTATTCACTGGCGGTTGCAAATGTTAGGCACCAAACAGTGTTTGGAATCACTTACCTGATACCCTGGGCTGGTGCTCCCATTAGCAGAAAACTGTACTAGTCCAGGGAATCTACCTCCATGCAGGTGCATGGGCAATAGAATAAAAAAGTCAGGTTTTTCTTAAAGTTCAGTTTTTCACTCTACTGAGCATGCACACCTGTATCAGGTAAGTGATTACAATCACTCGGGGTGCCTAACATTTGGCACCCCCCAGTCATGTACTTTTTCCTTTTCCTTTATACAAACAACTCTGTAATAATATAACAATAGCTTGTACTTTATGGTAACTAAACTAAACGTAATGCATCTATATTGGTGACAAAACAATCCTATTGAGTTTATTTAATGTTTATATCTTTAGGAAAATTAAGGTATATTGATCCTAATAACAGAAAAATCCCTTATCTGGAAAGTCCCAAGCATTCCAGATAACAGATCCTATACCTGTAATTCAGTTATTACAGGGCTTCTTGTGGCACTCAAGAGGACTATCATCATGTTGTGCCTGACTGGCTACAAACTAACTTGCCTGCAACACATAAAGGGGACACGTAACATGAGACAGCAAACAAAAAGGAATTATAAAAAAAACAAGTTCATTTTATGTACATCTGCATAATTATATTGTTGCTCCCAGTGCTTTTGGCTGTTAGTTCTTTCTCTCATTTGTGGCCATTCTAATTCTCTGATAAGCTACGGGCTGAGAAAGATGGAAGTTGTATTACAGAAATATTGTTAGAGCTATGGAAAACATTTGATCAAATAAAGAAATGTTTTGTAGCCAGGTGTCATTTGCAGTATGGACCGGTGAGCTCCACTTTATATCAATAAATATATATATAATGTAAAAGGAAGGTAACGCACTCACAGGACTTAGAGCTTTTTTTTCTTAAAGGGGTGGTTCAACTTTAAGTTAACTTTTAGTATGTTACAGAATGCCCTATTCCAGGTAATTTTGCAATTGGTTTTTATTATTATTATTTTTTTTTATAGTTTTTGAATTATTTGCCTTTCATTTCTGCCTCTTTCTAGCTTTCAAATGGGGGTCACTACCCCAGCAGACTGAAACTATTCCTCTGTGAGGCTACAATTTTACTCTTTATTACTTAGCTTTCTATGCAGGCCCTCTACTTTGCATATTCCTATCTCTTGTTTAAACCACTGCCTGGTTGCTAGGGTAAATAATACCCTAGCAACCAGATAGCTACTAAAATACCAAATGGAGAGCTGCTGAGCAAACCGAATATCACCATCTACATCATATTAAAAGTTAATTTAACGTGAACTACCTCTTTAAGTTTTACCATTCAGATACCAGGTCCATAGTCATCTCCTGTGCTATTTGGTATTAACAAATACTAACCTATGAAGACATTACTTTTGTGGGTGTAGTTTCTATTTCCACACTCACTTTAACAAAGCAGCATTGCTTGTGCTAATCTTACGCCCCTACCTTACTGATCATAAAGGTGACATCACTCTCTAAACCAGGATTCATTTCTATGGGCCTGAATTACAGCCAAAGGCACCTTTACAAAGAGATCTATCACTCCCATAGTTTCCAGTGAAACTAGCAACTAGCAACAAGCAATAAACTGGGCAACTGAAGTCCATAAGGCAAGGTCTGTAGAGAAAACCTTGAAACTTCTCACTGGATTCATGTACATTTCCAGTCGTGCTTTCCATAGCTCTAACAATATTTCTGTAATACAACTTCCATCTTTCTCAGCCTGTCTCATGCACAGGTAGCCAAAAATGAATAAACAGATTAAAAAACTTTGCACAGCTACAATAATTTGTTTTAAAGGTGAGAAGAACTGCAGCTTCCAATAAACAACTTTACTTGGGTTCAAAACTTACATTTGTGGATGGATAATTTGTTGGCTTAAAAATGTATGTGCTTATAGATATTAATAAATATTTTCTTTAAAAATTGATCAATGCGCATTCACTGGCCCCAGACCAAGACAGCAGGCACTTTTCCTACCAAATGCAGCCATGCAGGGGGTACCACTTTATGAAAACCTGAGCGGAAGTAAACTGTTATTATCTTCATATGGGGTATTCCTTAACTGTGGTAGAAAGGTTTGTCAATTTTATTATCCTAACTTTGTAACTAAAACCCTTTATTTTTAAAGTATACACACTTCCATAGTTACTATATTACTAGTGAAACAGGGGACCAGAGAATGTGTATTGATAAACTCTTTTGTAGGCTGATTGCTAGTGATGTCACATACATGTCAGAATCAGCATATACATAAGTACCATGAATCAACTGTGCACATACTGACCAGGGGAGGAGATTGGCCAATATTTGCAATACTGGTGGGGATTAGGGGCAGAGGCAAAAGTAGTACATATAGGACATTTTTATAAGGAAAACAAACAAAATTGTTTTTTTTTTTAAAGATTTAGTTCTCTTTACAAGTTTGGCACACACAGGCCCGGATTTGTGGAGAGGCCACAAAGGCCCGGGCCTAGGGCGGCAGAAGTTTAGGGGCGGCAAGAACATTTTTAAATTTTGCTCCCATACGGAGCAGTCGGGACCTCTCCCCACTGCTCCGTATGGGAGTTAAAAGGAGCGTTCGCGCATGCGCAATGGGGAGCTGGCGCGTAGCGCATGCGCACTGGGAGGGCCGCGTTTGCGCATGCGCACTGGGGGGGAGCGTTCGCGCATGCGCACGGGGGACTCCCACAGGGGCGGCCTCGGGGCGCACCGGATAGAAAGCCGGCCCTGGGCACACAATATTGGAATGTTATATCTTGAGCTGGAACAACAGGTCATATTCATTAAACATAGAGCTCACCAAGTTCTGCAAAAGGGAACTCCCCAGGTTTGTATTCATAGGGGGTGATCTTTACAGCTCTCTAAGCTGCTAGGAGTCAGTAACTAATCAGTGACCTGATGGGGCCCTATGGGATGTAACTGTTCAGTTAGTTTGCTTTTGATCAGCGTGCTCTCAAATGAAGAAAACAGTTATGTCCCATGTAGCCCCCTCTAAAGTCACTGACTAACTAAGAGGCTAGAGAGCTGTAAGATGAAAGTAGAGTTCTGCCCATTATGTTGGACTGTCCACTCCAGCCTTTATAGATTACATTTTTGCCTAGCTATATTAGAAATATGTTTACTTTTGCCCAGTCTATCCAATTTATCCAGTCTTATTTTTACACTGAACTGTACCTCTAAAGCAGTGATCCCCAACCAGTGGCTCGTGAGCAACATGTTCTGACCCCCCTTGGGGGGGGTCACGAAACCTCGTTTCGTACGATATTCGGTGCGTGTATGGCCAGCTTTATTCGGCACCTATGTGAATCTTTATATGGTGGTTGTGTTGCTCTCCAAGTCTTTTTGCATTTGACTGTGGCTCACGAGTAAGAAAGGTGGGGGATCCCTGCTCTAAAGGTCTATCAGTCATTTCTCCATGGACTGCAATCTGGGGCATTGCCAGACTGTTTACCAGTGTACTTGCCTTAAGACATTACTAATAGTAAAAATGTGCTTTATAACTAAACTGAACCTAACCAGGCACTAAAAGGTGAGGGCCACTGGGTTTCAATCAAACAAGAAGAGGAAAATTGGGGCACTGCACTGGAAAAGTAAACTGTGAACAAGAGAAATAATAGAGATACAGCAGGGACAGTCAGCCACAACAGAGGATAAGTACCACTGGGGGCACAGCAATGAAAAGGATTGTTAGCTCCTGTCAGCAGATACCTCTGATCCTAGGGAACAGGGAAAGGAAAACTAGTGATGGCACAGTAAAAGAAAAGGTGAAGTCATCTGCAGGAATACTGCGATTATGTTCCAAGGTGCCTACAGGGATAAGGACCTTAGCCAGTGTTAAGTGCCCCCCTTCCTAAAAATATTAGACATCACTTTCCTAGGGCACAGGCATCCAACTAAATTTGGTTATTTGTTTACTGGCCATATATAGTTCCACTCAAATCGTGTTTCTGAAATGAAATAGCAGGCCATTGGCAAAGTTCTTAGCAGATCCAAGTATTTTGATTGCTGCTATTAAGTACTGGTTATCAAGTGCCTTACTTAATAACATATTATTAATAGACATTAGCTGAACTTTCCATTCTACTTTCTCTACTGAACTTTAATAAATAAATTAAAATAATTCATGAACTCCAGCAACACAGTAGCCTCTAGTGGCCACATTATATCATCATTTAAATTGGTAAAATGATTGCTTGTCTTAGAGAGATCTCTCACACATGGCAGTAACCTTTTGATAACATCATGGGAAATTAATTTGTTTTATAATTAAATCATTTCTTAGTATACTGAGTTGGTGGCCTACCCCTTTAAGGGAAATCCTCATGGCTTAAAAAATCAGACGTGATTGAATGGAAAGCAATGCATACATAACATACAAAAACACATCAAACAAGCTGCCCTTTTTTTAGTTTTAGTTTGTGAGGAAAAAGAATGGTTAAACAAAAATGGTAAACTTTGCACTCCCTTATAGCAAGCTGCCCAGATGGGATGAATGCTACATTTGTCATTTGTTTTGAACATAAATGGCAGCTGCCATATTGCTTGTGTTCATAGAGTCATTCTCCATAAAAACTGATTGACCATTAGGGAGGCTGTTTCTACTGTTCAATGGAAACAAATGCCGTTCCTGTCAGATATATCTACAGTAAATGGCTTATGGGGTGTATCTATGGTGTCTAACCTTGACAATGGGCAAGTATGTACTGTATATATTTATTGAAATAAAACTACATGTAAAACCAGTGCTATAAACTAATTTCAATTAATATGCAACAAATGATTTCCTACCGACTCATTTTATTTGTGGAATACACCAATGATTGTGGGAGCATAAGGTCTTTGCCATGATAAAGACCCCACATATTAACATGTTGTATTGCTTATGATAAAGGTGTTCTGTACCCATTGAATCAGATGGACTTACTGTACTAGGTAACAAGCAGCCATATCTTGGATGAGACCTCAAAGCTTCATGACTGTTGATTAATGTAATTAAGATATATTTTCTATGGCACTGTAACAGAATCCTGGCAATACAGATGGTTGGTAGCCCTCTCTAAAGAAAGTGGAAGGTACAGACGGTTACAAGAAGCATGAATTCCCACTTACTAATGTTAATAGTTGTGTCCCTTATGGATGAAATTAACTATGACTTGTGAACCCACAGACCACAAGCCAAGTATATTCTAGTGGAGATGTTTTGGATGCTGTTGGCCTTATGTGCTTCGCTAGAACTGAGGTAAATATTCACAACTTGGGCAACTTCTTATGCAATGGCAATGTCTTCCACTGCCATTTGAATCAGGGTGGGAAATATTAGGAAAAAAGGCAGCTTTTCCTCTAAACAACGTTCTATTATCTCCAGTTATCTACGCTATTGTTCCTTTGGCCACAACATTGATATAAATTATTTACAAATGTAAACCCTTCTTGAAACTTTGGTACATCCCAGAAAAATACTGAGTCTGAAAACAGAATGCCATATAAAGGGGAAGGAGGATCCTGTATTACAGCTTACATGGATCATATAAAGGCCAAGTGCAGTATCTCTGGAAGCTCTTAGAACTATAATGTGCAAAATCTGCATATCTACCAGCAGATCCACATGGGCAAGAATACAAATTGGACAAAGAAAGGGCAACATTGAACCAATCCCAAATACAAAGCTGCCTTCCTAAATCCTCAGTTCATCCTTGGCACACACACCCCCTCTCTGTCCTGCACTGAATTATGCACATGTATGTAACACAGACATATAAATACATATACAGCAGTGCATATACATTATAACGTGGATATGTGAGCTGAATTACCAAGCCAGTGCTATGATCCATATGCAGAGAAGGACATATGTAGCCACACAGCTGCCTACAATAAATACATATATATATATAATAGTGACTAACCTAAGACGACAGCCACAATAGTGGTGATGAGCAGCCAGTTGTTCTTCAGAATCCTTTTACAATCGCAGCCTCTTTTCATTTTCTTGCCCATGGTGCAGCCTTGCTGCCTGTACAGCCTGCGATGTCTCCCGGGGATAAGGCTGTGCGACTGGAGGGCTGGGGGGCAGGAGCGGCTCCAGGGGGCTGTGTGTGTCGGAGACAATGGCAGAATGAGCGAGAGAGCCCGGTACTAGTGAATGTGTGTGATTGTGTGAGTGTGTGCCCTTGTGCAAGCATCCACGCAAGGATACAGGTGTCTCCTCTATACACTGTGCATCTCTGTGCGCCCCTCACTGCAGCAGCAGCAGCTTCCCTGCCCGTGTGCGTCTGTATGCAGCACTGACTCTATGTGCTTGGAGGATAATCCCCCCTGAAAGTGTTAGATTATTGTGTTGTGCTAGGGAATGTTTTAGGGCAAGTATCCACAATACCTGTCAGGTCAGCCCGCAGTCTATTGCTGTCACTATAATAAGGCACAGCTGAGAGATGATCCGGCAGCTCCTCCCTCTCCTGACGCTCCTCCCCATCATTCCTGCACTGTATTAAAGGGGACTCTGCCCTGTCCTGCCCAAATGTTTGTTTTACAGCTGAGATTCACACTGGCCTGTGTTTAATCTGTTCCCCTGCCCCTCACATTCCATTGTTGTACCTCTCACATCATACCTCTGTGTGTGCCAACCCAGACTGAAACTCACTTGTACTTTAGCCCCTGTCTAATGTGCTAAAATCTCTGCCTGAAATTGGACAATTCCAGTTGTGTAAAGAAGTATTTGGTCTCACTTTATTGCCCTATTTTTAAATTGAATATATTGTTTTGGGATCTGTTCTTAGCATGTACAACTTGACAAGCTCTCCCATCTCATTTTTATCAGATTTGGGCATCCATTTGCTAAGGGTCATTAAAAGGATTCTGTCATGATTTTTATGGTGTACTTGTTTCTAAGGCCTCTGGCACATGGGGACACGGCACACGGCGACAAATCTCCCCGTTAGCAGGCGACTAATCTCCCCAAAATGCCATCCCACCGGCGAAAATTGAAATCGCCGGTGGGATGGCATACGTGGCGGCACGATTTCACTGAAATCGCGCCGCTGCGTATGCCATCCCACCGGCGATTTCAATTTTCGCCAGTGAGATGGCATTTCGGGGAGATTAGTCGCCCGCGAATGGGGAGTCGCGGGCGACTAATCTCCCCGTGTGCCAGAACCCTAAATCACACTGTTTACACAGCAAATTTTTCACTTTACTATTTAAAATCTCTAAAACCAAAATGTAATACTGATGTGATTCTGAGCTTTCAGAAGGAGCCAGCGCTACACATTAGAACTGCTTTCAGGTAACTTATTGTTTCACCTACTCCCATGTAAAGAGAGGAGTCCCAAGATGGACTTGGATTTCTTACTACTGAGTGCTATTCTGATATCTACTGGGAGCAGCTATCTTGCTACCTTCCCATTGTTCTGCTGATTGGCTGCTGGGAGGGGGGTGATATCACTTCAACTTGCAGCTCAGCAGTAAAGTGTGACTGAATTTTATCAGAGCACAGGTCACATGGTTGTGGCATCCTGGGAAATGAAGAATATAGCTAGCTCCATGTAAAATTTAAAAATGAAATATAAAAAAATCTGTTTTTAAAAACAGATTTCAAAGCGGGACTTTGCAGAAGAAGCTCTATTAACTTTTGAGTTTTGAAAAAAAAAAAAACATGTTTCCATGTCTGCCAAGTCTGCCTAACCTGGCACAAGGTATGCTGGGGTAGAAGAGAGAAGATAGTGGCCTCCCACCATCTACTACCCTTGAGCATTGGGTAAGCCATTCAATGCAGTGCTGGATAGGTACAGTGCTGCAATTGGGGAGAGATTCAGACAGATGCCATCCCTCCACTTCTATAATTCTGTGCAATAGCATCTCCTCATGGGGGGCAGATGCAAAAGTTTTGAAACATGCGTTTTGCATCTGTTTGCTGATCATGTTAAAGGAGAAATTAGGCCTTAAAAAGATTATGGGGGCGTGTCCACGATGGCAATCTGAACAGTTGCAACTGCCGATTAGTCACCTGAACTTGCACCAAACCTACCTAGTGCGCCCAAGCTAGCAGAAATGAGGAAACATTTGCAAAGGGCCCGCTCGGAAGAGGTTCATCCACACACACCAGGCCCCAGAGGAGACGGCAGGGTAGCAACAACCCCATCCTCAATCCTCCCAGACTCGCAACCAGAGCTCTCGTTTCCTGAACCTACCATGGGAGAAATACTTGGGGCCATAACTGAGAGCCCCACCGCTGCCACCACACAGTTGGAGGAATTTAAGGTAGATCTTTCATTACTGTGCCATGAGCTACAAAACATTAGAAAGAGCACTACATTACTAGAACATAGAGTATTTCACCTAGATGATGCTGTCCTCCATATGCAAACAGACATACAGGCAATTGCAGCAAGCTGTCACCAAGTCTGAAGATTTGGAAAATAGGCTACACCGCAACAATGTGCATATAATGGGCCTGCCTGAAGAGTGGAGGGCCAACAACCAAAACTCTTTATAGAAAGATGGCTGAAAAACACACTTGGCCAAAACACTTTCTCCAGCACATTTGTGGTGGAAAGGGTGCATAGGATCCCTACTAGACCTCCTCCACAACCCTCCCCCCATGCCCTTTTCTGCTCAAATTACTCAATTATACAGATCGAGACTCCACACTCAAAGCAGCAAGGCTCAAAGGCCCCATCCTGTTTAATGGCGCTACCATATCTCTCTATCCAGACTTCTCACCGACAGTCCAAAAACAAAGAGCAATTTATACAGCAGGCAAAAAACAGCTCTTAGAAGCAAATATGCTATATCATGCTAAGCTGTGTATTCAAGATGGAGGTAAAGCCTTATTTTTTACTACTCCATCTGAAGCAGTTGACTGGCTTACTCGCAAAGGGATACAAAGATCCCCTCCACGGGGAGGGAGGTCTCTCCCTTCCAGTCCAAGACATTACAAAAAAGACCAGCAACAGGCAGTAGATGACACAAAACTCTGCAGACCAGTCAATTCTATCCAGGATGTGACATCCCTGCAGCAGGATCTTGACCAACTGGCAATCTGGGCAGCTAAGTGGCAGATGAGATTTAATGTGGATAAATGTAAGGTCATGCACCTGGGATGTAAAAATATGCAAGCCCCGTATACCCTTAATGGGACTGCACTAGGCAAATCCATAATGGAGAAGGACCTTGGAGTCCTTGTAGATAAACTTGGCTATAGCAAGCAATGCCAGGCAGCAGCTGCAAGGGCAAACAAGGTTTTGAGCTGTATTAAAAGGGGTATAGATTCACGGGAGGAGGGGGTTATTCTTCCCCTTTACAGAGCGCTGGTAAGGCCCCATCTAGAATATGCTGTTCAGTTTTGGTCTCCAGTGCTCAAACGGGACATTACTGAGTTAGAGAGGCCCCAGAGAAGGGCAACTAAGCTGGTAAAGGGTATGGAAAGTCTCAGTTATGAAGAAAGACTGGCCAAGTTGGGTCTGTTTACACTGGAGAAGAGGCGCTTAAGAGGTGACATGATAACTATGTATAAATATATAAAGGGATCATATAATAACCTTTCTAATGTTTTATTTACCAGTAGGTCCTTCCAACGGACACGAGGGCACCCACTCCGTTTAGAAGAAGGGAGGTTCCATTTAAACATTCGGAAAGGATTTTTTACAGTGAGAGCTGTGAGGTTCTGGAATTCCCTCCCCGAATCAGTCGTGCTGGCTGATACATTATATAACTTTAAGAAGGGGCTGGATGGATTCTTAGCAAGTGAGGGAATACAGGGTTATGGGAGATAGCTCTTAGTACTAGTTGATCCAGGGACTGGTCCGATTGCCATCTTGGAGTCAGGAAGGATTTTTTTCCCCTCTGTGGCAAATTAGAGAGGCTTCAGATGGGGTTTTTTGCCTTCCTCTGGATCAACTAGTAGTTAGGCAGGTTATATATAGGCATTATGGTTGAACTTGATGGACGTATGTCTTTTTTCAACCCAACTTACTATGTTACTATGTTACTATGTAGATGGGCCACAGCTCCAAAGAACCACTGATACCTACTACATGACCTAGGGGAGGCATGAACTGCTTATAGCCTTCACCAACACGATAAAGTAACCACACGGGACACCAATCCCCTAAACGGCCCTTGGAGCCTCTTGTAGATGGATACTACCTGGAAAAAACTACTTGTAGTGTTGTCGTATCGGATACCTTTAAAGATCCTTCCTGCAAGTAATACACTGGATCTACACTGTGGTTCATTTCTCTTTCATAGGCTGGTCACCTTGGAGAAACTGTCAGGATGTAATATTTGCTAAACCATACGGCCATATATATGCTTTCATATATACTGTATGTGCACGAGCATGATATTACTACATGTTCAATTCGAGGTTGGGCTATGTCTACTGGGTCTCCAACTGCAACTGGGAGCCCAGTTGGGGTTAAGGGAATTGTTATTAATATTTGTTCACACAAACTTGTTAAAATGAGCATTTTTATATACATGTACAGTACACGCCAAACTCAGAAACTGCTTACCTCACTAAACCCACCTACCTCAATTCAAATTTTAATCAGTCCAATGGCTAATAGCAATCACTGTTAACTATACTCTCCTAGAAAACATATATTTATTATATTGGGACTCAATTCCCAATATAAGCAAAGCTTGATCTCAAGAGGAGACTCACTTAACTGGACAAAAAGTCCTAGCTTTACGGAAACCATAGGTAGGCTGGTCCTATCACTCCACCTATTCCACTTAAGGTGGCCATACACGCACCGATATTATCGTACGAAACCTCGTTTCGTACGATAATCGGTGCGTGTATGGCATGTCGGCGAGTCGACCGATATCGCAGGAAGCTGCCGATATCGGGCGACTCGCCGATCGGACAAGTTTGAAAATTTTGATCGGGCGCCATAGAAGGCGCCTGACCAAAATTCTCCCTTCAGAGCTGAATCGGCAGAAGGAGGTAGAAATCCTATTGTTTCTACCTCCTTACCTGCCGATTCAGCCCTGAATGGTGTGTGGCGGATCTTACGATGTTTCGTGCGACCGATGGTCGTACGAAACATCGTCGGATCGCCACGTGTATGGGCACCTTAACTCCCAGGGGGTTTCAGTTCTAGTAAGAAAATTTGAACTCATTAAGATTGTGTCTGATAAGTTTGGTCATTATCTGATTGTACAAGCTAATATAGCAAACAAGCCTCTGACAATGGTTAACTTAAATATCCCACCACCGTTTACCATAGACACACCAAATAATGAATTAGCTAGCTGAATTTTCTCCGGGCCCCTTTCTGCCTGATAGGAGATGCCTAATACATGTATGGACCCATCCCTTGATAGATTAAACACTCACTCAAGGTCCCACAAACAATCACTTCCCTTTGCAGCTAACACTTAGGGCAGTGGTACACGGGGAGATTAGTTGCCCCGCGACAAATCTTCATTGTTGTGGGCGACTAATCTCCCTGCAATGCCATCCCACTGGCTAGAATGTAAATCGCCTGTGGGATGGCATACACGGTGGTGCGATTTCCCGCAGTTGCCCGAAGTTGTCTTTTGAGGTAACTCTGGGCTGCGGGACATCGCTGCGATGCGTATGCCATCCCACACGCGATTTACATTCTAGCCAGTGGGATGGCATTGCAGGGAGATTAGTCGCCCACACAACAAAGATTTGTACCACTGCCCTTAGATGGCTACCCCCCATCAACACATAGAACCTGGCGCTTGAGGTAGTGGCCAAAAACATAGAGGCCTATGAGGGATTCTGGGCCACCAATATCAACACTGCCTCCCCAAATATAGTTTGGGACATATCCAAGGCCTTTATGAGAGGTGCTCTAGCACAAGCAATTGTACAAGCTCATAATTCTGCCAAAACTAAAGTGAGAAAAGAGAAGCTGACTCAAGAAGAGAGAGAGAGCATACTCTCTCCCTCGTTCCTCTCTTACAATAAGCTACTACAGGCCAAAAATGCTCTAGAAAGAGAAGAAACAACACTTACTAGGAAGGCCATTTTATATCAATCTCAACAAACCTTTTAAAACGGGGACAAAAATGGTAAACTGGCTAAGGCTCAGACCTCCTCTTCAGCAGTAGCATGTGTTCTAACCTCAACAGGTGCATATGTCACAGAGCCCTCTCTCAAAGCACAAGAATTGTTCTTTGTACTGTTCTTCGCCTTTGGCTTATTCTTCCGCTTCTTCTTCTTCTTCTTCTTAGCGCCCCCCATTTTCTAAACGCTACTCCTCCTACAGTTTTAGGGGTACAACACCCAAACTCCCCACACATCTTCGCCCTATAGCGGAGCAGGTTGCTTGTGCTTTTCTAAGCGATCCGGCCCCCCGTCTTTTTGTGGCGCAGCTCCGAACCCCCCAATTTTACCATTGACTTTGACAGGGAAGATTTTCAAACTGCTGCCACACTTACAGCTTTAAAGCTACACCCCCCAAACTTGAATAACATAATCATGGGGTCACCCCGAATGAAACAGCGACATTTGTTGGATGTCCCCAAATTGTGAGGGGCCAGCAACAGCCAATCAAATTTTACCAATTGACTTTAATCGGGAAATTGAAACTGCTGCCAATCTTACAGCTTTGAGGCGACACTCCCCAAACTTGAATCACATAGATTAGTGGATGCCCAAAAGTGGGCGGAGCTGTGAACAGCGAATCAGATTTTACCTATTGATTTGGCGGATATTCAACCTGCTGCCATTCTCACAGTATTAACCCCAGGGTCCCCAAACTTTTTACACTTGGTCACTAGGGGACTGCAGTTATAGATTTTAAAAGTGGGCGGGGCCACCAACAGCCAATCAGATTTCACCTATTGAATTTTATTGGTTTGATGCCAGGGTTCGCAAACTTTACACAGTCAGTCCCTGCGTGACTTCGTACTCAAGGTTAGAAAAAGTGGGTGGGGCCGCCAAAAGCCAATCACATTTCTTTCATTGTTTTCAGTGGGGAAATTTTAACTGCTGCCATTCTCACATGTTTAATGTCAGGGTCCCCAAACTTTGCACAGTTTGTCACTAGGTGACTATGTTCCAAGTTTAGAAAAGTGGACGGGGCCAACAACAACCAATCAGATTTCACCTATAC
This sequence comes from Xenopus tropicalis, assembly GCF_000004195.4. NCBI lineage: Eukaryota > Metazoa > Chordata > Amphibia > Anura > Pipidae > Xenopus > Xenopus tropicalis. The sequence goes on from NC_030677.2 coordinate 127,408,011, forward strand.
ACTTCATATGTTTAAATTTAAATTGCTGCCATTCTTTAAATATTAATACTAGGGTCTCCAAAATTTGCAGAGCTAGTCACCAGGTAACTGCGGTTCACAGAAACCCAGAAAAAGTGGGTGGAGCCACCAACAGCCAATCAAATTTTAACTATTGATTTTCAATGGGGAAATTCAACCTGCTGCCATTCTTACAGTATTAACATCAGGGTCACTAGGGGACTGCATTTTTAGGTTTCAAAAAGTGGGTGGAGCCACCAATAGCCAATCAGACTTCACCCAAACTTTGCACAGTCAGTCATTGGCTGACTACATATTCAGGGTTAGAACAAGTGGGAGGAGCCACCAACAACAAATCCATTTCCACTCATTAGATTTCATTGGTTTATATTTAAACTGATGCCATTATTTAAATATTAATTCCAGGGTTGTTAAAGTTTCCAGAGTTAGTCAGGGTATTTGCCGTTCAAAGTTAGAAAAAAGTGGGTGGAGCCACCAACAGCTAATTACATTTCACCTATTTACTTTCAATGGTAAAGTGTAAAATGCTGTCAGTCTCACAATTTTTATGCCTGAGTCCCCAAAATTTGGTCACTGGGGGACTACAATTCAAAAATAGGAAAAGTGGGTTGGGCCACTAACAGCCAATCAGATTTTATCCATTGAATTGTATTGGTTTAAATTTAAACTGTTGCTGTTCTTTAACTATTAATCCTAGGGTCCCTAAACTTTGCAGAGTTAGGCACTGGGTAACTGCAGTTCCAGGTTATAAAAAGGGGATGGAGCCACCAACCGCCAATCAGATGTCACTCGTTGAATTTCAGTGGGGAAATTTAAATTGCTGCCATTCAGACACTATTAGAACCAGGGCCCCCAAACTTTGCACAGTGGTTTTTACTATATAACTGTGCTCCAAGGTTAGAGAAAGTGAGCAGAGCCCATTCATTGACATCATGTTTTTCAACCCAACATGAAGTTTGTTCTCAAATTTCCCTTTCTAGTTTGCTTTGTTCTACCAAAAGCCTTATACCTCCACAGTAAACTATACTCCTGGTCAATTCCACCAATACCTAAATACCATTCAAATACTGACACTGCCTCCGGGCACCTGAGCACTCCTAGACTATCCATTATCCACTCAAGAAATAGAACAGGCCATTGCAGAATTACCTTCAAACAAAACCCCAGGCCCTGATGAACTCCGCTCCTTCTGGTATAAGTCCCTGTCTAAACCTATTTCAGTTCACCTATTGGAAATCCTAGAATTTGCTTATGATACCAAAACTCTTCCCCCATCCCACACTGAAGGCCATATTGTGGTTATTTCCGAACAAAGGAAAGATACAACTGAGTGTTCTTCTTATCGCCCAATCTCTCTTCTGAATACTGATGCCAAAATATTAGCAAAAATCCTTTCAAACAGACTTAAAAGGGTCAATGGGGACTTTATACATTCCGATCAATCAGGATTTATGCCAGTAAGGTCGACTGTGTTCAATATTAGGCGCCTATTTACCAATCTACAATTGGAGCATGCAGAGGAAGGTTCCAGAACTATTGCCTCTCTAGACTCAGCCAAGGCCTTCGACTCTGGCCATCCCAAGACTTAAGTACCTTGGCTACCTTTTGGTAAATCTCATCTTCCCTACCTATGAACAAATATCTTTAAAATGCCAATCCAAAAAGCCACAATTCTACAAATATGTTCAACTTTGGCACACATTTAGTGCCCGATTCACTACCCTTAAACCAGATCTAACTCACTAAAATACAGAACACATCCTGCACTCATTATCTCTCCATCTATATGCCTTCTGGAAGTCCTAGAGGACATTATACCAAACAAATACTTCAGAAACAGATTCCGAACTCTGCTTTTCTATGCCAGGAAAAATATCGCTATGCACTGGATGGGAGCCCGCCCACCATCCGTTAAAACAGGGAAACATTTGGTAAACTAAGCAATCCCCTTAATTACACTTACCTCAGAAGTGAGAGGAACACAATCTAAATTTGACTGGATTTGGACTCTGTGGATTGAGGCAGGACTGGACTGACCACACATAACAGCTAATGCAATCTACCTGCTCTTTAAGGAAGATTAACTTAACTGTCTGGCTGGGTGGCTAATTGTTGATGTGAAAATGTACTTTGAAATATGTTTGTCAAACTTCTCTATACATTGTTTGATAAAACTTACCTTTACAAAAAGAATATGGCTACAAATACTGTATTTCACAGCCCTATTACAGTAATGATCCATACCTTCAGAGTTGTCCACAGCACCTCTCCATCTTGGACCTTGTCAGGCCATCTTTTGAGAGACAGTGACACTGCAAATCTGTGGAAATCTGTGGATTCTGGCAATCGCCAGAGGAACTGATGGAAGATGCCATAGACACTCAGTTTATTGGGCTGTTGTGCCTTTGAATTGCCAGTCCACCTGTGGAGAAAACACAAGTGGAAAGATGCTGAGCTTCTGCCTTATGTGACCATATACTTATAAGTTGGCTCTGGTGGCTTCCTTTGCGTTATTTTTGCCACACACATTATTTTCACTTACCCTCTAATAACTTCAGTAAACAGACACAAGTTTAATCCTTTCCAACCACATAATGACTATGTTGACATATTCAGCCATTTATTAATATGTCAGTTCTTCCCCTTATCAACTATTACACAGGTTATGTTGTAATGTTCATACCTACTATACACTGCCAAGGAATTCTTATCTAGTAATGTAATGTGCTAGCTGAACCTCACATTTATGCAGTGGGGTACATGACATTGTGTTGTGTAATATAGGAATCAATTTCTGTCTTTTTGCTTGATGCAGCATGGCTATAACTATCAGATAGAATCTGTGGATTCTATCAAATGACAGAGGGGCTGCATTAAATTGACATTGATGTTGACTATTTAAGGGGCTGGGTGGGGGGTGCTGTTTTGGCTTCTTTGTAGTCAAAATGCCAGGGCCTATTTTGAATACCAGTCCTGGACATGATGTTTTCCCCAAGGGCTTCTAACATCTTCTGACTTACTAATGGGTCTCCTGTAATGCATCTGTCTTAACATGTTATCTGAGGGTTAGATAGGTTACTTTTGTCACAGTTAATCTTTTAATATACAATTGAACTTTTATGGCTCCCAGTACCTATAGCCAGGGCCGGAAATAGGGGTAGGCAGAAGAGGCAACTGCCTAGGGCGCAACGATCCAGGGGCACCAGGCAGGAGCCTCTCCTGCTACCCCTAGTCCGTGCGACCTTGTCATTGCCCCCGCCAGTTGTCATCATGTAGTGGGTCCAATGAACTATCACATCCCCCTGCCTATAACCGTCCCTGGCCCGTCCCTGGCCCGTCCCTGTCTATATCCATACAAGGGAGTTGCATTAGGCAGCTGTGTACTATCCACAATGCACAATATAGATGATTTCTATACTCATCACTTGCCAAAGGGTGGACAAAATATTAAATGGCACAGAATGCACTTAGAGTGCACATTGATTCCTTAGGTAGAGACACTCTTCACTTCCTGCAACTGAAATCCTTATTAGTTTTACATTGTTAAAGTGGTTACCTCATATGTTTGACTATCCATATGGCACCCATCTAGTGTCTATAGCAGTCACATTAAAAGGGACATGCGCTCCATACAGGGTTTTTCCATAAACTTAATTATTAAATTATTAGTCATCTGTGCACAAGAGAAACTTGCTTATGGCCTCTTTTGTAAGAAATCCACAAGTCTGCAGCACACACCAGGTAGTATAAAAGCCGCAACAGTTAAAGTTTAAAATTGTTCAGTCTTTATTAGCACATCTATATAGTACAGCTAGAGGTCTAATGCGTTTCGTGTCAGTGCACTTCCTCAGAGATCTCCTTCCTTTAGTATATGACTGTTGCGGCTTTTATACTACCTGGAGTATAAAATTGTGGATTTCTGACGATTGTGCCTCCCCCTGGCAACAGATTCGGGGCCGGAACACCAAGGTAAACAGGACTGTTTGGTAAGTAGCTTATTTGTTCTATGTGAGAGCAGGGTATCCGACCCAGTGAGGGTTCTAAAACTCAGATGCAGGGTACAGGGCAAGTTGCACCCGGACCATAGAATTTAACTGGTAAGACAGCGCGGGGGGGGGGGATCCATAATTGCTGTTACTGAATGGATACCTGAAGTATACTGTACTGCAGGGATCCCCAACCTATTATACCCGTGAGCCACATTTAAATGGAAAAAGTGTTGGGGAGCAACAGAAGCATGAAAATGTTCCTGGGGGTAGGAATAAGAGCTATAATTGGCCCCTATGTGGACTGGCATCCTACAGAAGGCTCTGTTTGGCATTATACTTGGTTTTTATGCAACCAAAACTTACCTCCTTAGCAGAAATTAAAAAATGAGCACCTGCTTTGAGGCCGACGGGAGCAACATCCAAGGGGTTGGTGAGCAACATGTTGCTCCCATGCCACTGGTTGGGGAACACTGCTGTACTGATTTGAGCTAGATAATTTCTATTCTCTGTTTCATCCTGCTGTCATTGCAGTCACAATGAGCTGCTATAGACAAGTGAATCGGCAATAATTTTAGGCTGGGTTGCCTACCAAAGCATCTCCTAATGGGACAAGGACAGTTCCATCAGCTGTTTCTTTTTTCCATCATAGGACAATATAACATCTATAACATTATAACATTAATGTCTGGAGGGGCCTTAGGTAAAATTATCTCTTGGTGACAATGACCCTTGGGTAAATGTTAAAGGAAGCTTAGATTTGTGGCTACACTTGAGCAGGCCCAATGAACTGGATTGCATTGATAGCAACTCAGTGCTTAAAAAGGTGAGGGGTGAATTTAATTCATGGCTCTCAAAAGGTCTCACTGGTTACACACTTTGTGCCCATATTATGCAGCACTGCCCCACACTTATAATAATTAAATAGGGATAGAGTTATTCTAATGCCTGGATGCAGAAACCTGCTGCAAATCAGCAGGACATTAACATTCCTTATGCAATTTTCATAGTCTATATTAAGGCTAACAATTATTTTTTCTCTGAGTTTGAACATTTCTAGAATAAAGTCTATTGATAAATTGGCTAGAGAGTCAGCCTTTGCAGAAGACATAGTGAAGGTCTTTGCAAAAGCACGAATATCATTAGCTATTACTCTGTAAGACAGCAATCCAATTGCTGTGTGCTTTTCTTTTATCTGGAACTCTGCAGGAGGTTATAATGTACAAGTAATTGACCTTCAGGAGTAATGGCTGTGGCAGAAACAAAATGCTTTGCAATGCAAGTTTATTATGGAATTCAATATACTTGATATTTGACTGGACTAGCAACATTTTTTATTATTAAAGTCTTCAGAGCTCAACAGTCTATTGATATGCTTATGGATTTCAATAAAATGAAGTATTAAGGCATTTTTGGGATCAAATTGGTCTCTCCTGTTAGATACTGTAACCTATGTGTTTAGTATTCTTTGTCCATTGTATTACTATTATATGGGTCCATTAAAAAGTTTAACAAAAAAAAATAAAATTACTTTTTAATTAATCCATTTGCTAAGTTTTTTGGATGGCCAACTCTGTCACATCACCAGCTATGTACATGCTACATGCAAACTATGCCACTATAGGGTTCAATGTTCTTATGCAAACGCCGTGTCAGAGAACTGTGGGAATGACCAGATGCAGATCCAATACATCACCACAGTGTCCATCTCAGAAATGGGCAGTGAGATGTTTTCATTACTGTCGTGAGGATACCATTGTTTGTATAGCTGCTAAGCCCACATTATGCATTAAGTTAACTAACAGAGAAACAAAGTTTCACCAATATGCAGCACTTCGTTTTACCGAAGTCACCCAAAAGTTTCCTCAAATGGAAACTTCAGAAAAATTAAGCACCACATGTTTCCTACCACCAATTTAAATTATTGCCAGTGGGAAAGCATTTGAAGGAGATTAGTTGCCAGTTGTAGTGAATATTTATTGCTGGCAATCTCCTCATGTGCCATGAGCCTTAGCAACATGATCGCAACTGAAATTGACAACTGAAGTTCTCAGTGCAAGGACAGAGATTTGGCCTCATCCAATCACACATTTTTTACATTTCTAATAAAGAAAGCACAAACAATAACAAAAGACCTGCCTTATTTGTATGCACAACTAGACTGTAATTCTCTATAGAAAGTCTTGTATTGCTTTTAAGCTTCCCATTTTAATAGAATTTTTGCACCATCTGTAAACTATAATAATCACCTGCTGGTATCTAAAATGGGTGTTGGTCAGATCCCAACTACAGACCAGTCTTACCCTTGTTGGGGTTTACATACCCCTGGACTGAAGTTGTATAGGGTGTCAAATATGTATATGGGTGGCAAAAACTCCCCTGCTAAATTCAAGAGCCTAATATTCTTTAGTGTAGAGGACACTCTACCTTCCTAATCCTGAAAGTAATGCACCCCTATGACTTTCTGCCACTGGTGATAGGGATCCCTAAATGGGGAAATCAGTGGTCAGCATTGGTCGGAAAACTGAAATTATGTAAAGAGAAGCAGCCCGATCAGTTGTCAGACAAAGGAAACCCAACAGCACAAGCATGTCTTCTCTTTTACAACTCTAATTAAAGATAGTCTTGCTTGCGGGAGATAGTAGGCATTGATTGGGAAGCAGCAGGAAGCTAAATTAAAGGAAACTTGGCCTGTTTGTCATTGTATTATCAGATAGTTGGCCAACTATACGGAAAACATTGGACAAAACTACTAAAGAAGGACATTGCATTAGGAATGAATTATGAATTGTTATAACTATACAAGTACCATCTTTAATTAGATTTGTTAGTGAAATCAGAATTGTTATTGAAAAGTAACAAGCACCATAAGGCTAAAATACTTTTCTAGTTTAACCAACAGTTTTATTGAGTGCAAGAAAACCGGCTTAAATCTATTTTAAAAATTTCTGACGTGGTCAGCTAGCTCAAACTGCATCTGCCCTTGTGTCATGCCAGTGTAATGAAATTCACTTAGACACAAGCATATAAATCTCTGGCAATCCAATTTTGTAGAATTCATTTTAAAATCATATCCTCATTAGTCTGAAAGGAAGTTCTGTTTTTACTTATGCCTCTTTTTCGGGCATTATACTTACTCTGTTTCAGGAAACAAAATTGCTATGAAATTTTGCCAATACACAAACTGTTAGTATACAGTCTCACGCTATTATATGTCCCAAATAGTATATCATTTATCAGAATAAATATTGTAAACAGAAACATATACCTTATCAGTAACATTACTAACACCAGTCTGTACATTTTTGTTACTTATTTCTACAGTTAATAACTCATTGTTAATAGTGTTATTCCTAATTAGCAGATTTAACAGAAGAAGGTTCTCCATTTCTTTAGATCAGTGCTGTCCAACTTCTGCGGTGCCGAGGGCCAGAATTTCTCCAGCATACATATTGGAGGGCCGCTAATGAAAGCCGGTTTTGACCACTTCCCCTTTTAAACCACACCCAATTCAAACCACACCCATGTTATCACAAGAGCTTTTAAGACCATGCCCACATTAATAGTGGTAGTGCAGCAAAAACCCAAATGGTTGGTGCTCACTGCAGGGATATCAGACTTCATTCAAATGTGAAAGAATTATATTATGTCATATTAAGACATACCCTTAAATCTATATGCCTTTCCCTCCCATGTGGGTATCACAGCAACCCCCAGCACATAATTACACACCTTAGGGACCATTTAATGGCTATATCCAACTGCTAACACACTCCCAGAATAAACCCCTGCCAGGTACACCTCCCACAGGCAGCATAGGGCAGGCAGAGTATGACACACACAGGTAGTATAGGGCACGCAGAGTATGGCACACATAGACAGCATAGGGCAGCCAGAGTATGGCACACACAGGCAGCATAGGGCAGGAAGAGTATGGCACACAAAGGCAGTACTCTGCCTGCCCTATGTTGCCTGTGTGTGCCATACTCTGCCTGCCCTATGCTGCCTGAGTGTGCCATACTCTGCCTGGCCTACTCTGTCTGTGTGTGCCATACTCTGCCTGCCCTATGCTTTCTATGTGTCATACTCTGTCTGCCCTACCCTGCCTGTGTGTCATACACACAGGCAGCATAGGGAAGGTAATACATACAGTGACACAATGCTGGCACTGCTCCTACTGTCTGAGGTGTGAACAGGTAAACAATGTGGGTGATTAGAGCCTGAGGTGTGAACACTGCAGGGGGTTCTAAACTAAAAGGTGTGAACAGTACAGGGGATTAAATGTTTAAACAATACAGGGGGATTACAGCCTGAATCTGAGGTGTGGGCAATGCAGGGGGTGCGTTTTTCTCCTCTCTCACTGGCTGGGGGTTTCAGGTAAGTGATTACAATCACTGGGGGGTGCCTAACATTTTGGCACCCCCCAGTGATCTTACCTTTCCTTCTCCTTTCAAAATGGAAAGTATTTTCTATTATTCTGCAGTTAACCTAATCTGGTTAAACTCTAAGGGGCACATTTACTAACCCACGAACGGGCCGAATGTGTCCGATTGCGTTTTTTTCGTAATGATCGGTAATTTTGCGATTTTTTTCGGCGACTTTACGACTTTTTCGTATTTTTTGCGATTTTTTCGCCGTCTTTGCGATTTTTGCGTAAAAACGCGAGTTTTTCGGCGTCTTTACGATTTTTGCGTAAAAACGCGAGTTTTTCGTAGCCATTACGAAAGTTGCGCAAAGTCGCGCCTTTTTCGTAGCGTTAAAACTTAAAAGGCGCAACGTTTCGCGCAAGTTTTAACGCTACGAAAAAGGCGCGACTTTGCGCAACTTTCGTAATGGCTACGAAAAACTCGCGTTTTTACGCAAAAATCGTAAAGACGCCGAAAAACTCGCAAAAAATACGCAAAAAGTCGCAAAATGTTCGTTTCCAATCGGAATTTTTCCAATTCGGATTCGAAATCGTGTCTTAGTAAATCAGCCCCCTAAGTATAATGTCATATGCAGCATTTTCTCAGCCAGTAGAGAAACCACCAATCTGCTCTGCTACATCTGGGTGTATTTTGGCCATTTTGACTATACATGCTGTTATAGCAAGAAAGCCATGAAGAGCAAGGCTGTGATAAGCTGCTTGATCCCACATGCACCCTGCCTTTGTAATTTGCTACACAGGTCTTCCCATATCAGCATATTAGAGGCGACACAAAAGATTAATATACCAGATACTGAAATATATTGTGAGTGCCTACTCAGATCCCTTATCTTACTCACCTACAGAACGATTGCTGCCAAAATCAACTACAAGTCATGTCAAATTCATAAATGCTACATATTTTCAAAGGCCAATGTGCTCTAGAGATCAATGTTGCTAAAATTTGAGTTGCAATCGTACATTATTCATTATTTTTATGCCTTATTGGTATAATAATTTTATGGGATGATTGTATTTTGCATTCACTAATGAATTTGATTATCTTAATTTTTTATGACAAATTTCTTATAATTGAATGCCATATTTTTATTACCACTGCTACTCGATTTTCAATTTGACTTTATTTTTGTGCAAGGAATTTGGAATCTGCTGCTGTGATATTTTGCTGTACTTCTGATACACAATGAGCTACAGAAACATGCAATGTGATCCAGGAACATGGAGAGCTCATTTATCGTTGGTTGTCAAATTAGGTTATGCAAAAAAAAAATGTGGGCTTATGGGTAATACAAAATTTAAGGTTATATTTCTGAAAAGTATATAATTCCTTACATTGTTGTCTAATGAACGCATGATACATTTTTAACTAGACACTGCTATGGGTTTTGAATCATCTTTATATTATATAGCTGTATTTTTTGGGTTACATAGGAAACGTAAGTACTGTTAGACTAGTGAAAAGTTCATATTTTACCCCGTGTGTGCAGTGACAGGATGGACATGGAATAAATGGCAAAAACTTAGTGTGAAATTAGTATTATACTTAAGGCTCAAGTCAGATTCATTATCTTTTCTGCTGTACATTAGACACGTAGGGGTATTAAATTACAATAGCTTTAGCTATAGAAAAGATCTACCATCATTAATGGATGTGTTTATTTAACCACAGTTACTGATGATATAAGCTCACAAATCATGTTATTTAAAAGCAAGGGGTATAATAGTATAGGAAACAAACCCTACAACTGCTGGGGGAATTATGTGGGACTCATAAGAAGGTGCAATATATGTTTATGGAATATGTGTGGTTCACAAAGTTTAGGAGCCCATTAATCTTGCTGTGGGGCCCCATACCTAGTCATTGCACTGCTGGAAAGTCTGTGTATGTGACAGTTTATATCATGCAGCAAATAGCCCCCAATATAAACAGTTAATGTTACTCTATAATAAGTTTTTTTAATTAATAAGCTAGTTAGTCAATTAATTGGGGGTCAATAGAATTTACCCTAGGTTTTTAATTCATTGGTGGTCATGCTGCTCTGAACTGTGAATTGCTGTTATATAAGTTAGTTCTTTTTTTATGTAAGTTACGTTAGTTTTCATGTAAGTTTATGGGGCAGATTTATCAAAGCACAAATTTTGGATTGTTAAAAGTACGATTGGAAAAAATCCGGAGCAACCACGTTAATTTCTGATGTACATAAATTGTGCGAAAATTCATGTAGTCGTCGTACGAAAATATTGTTTGTGATCCGAAAGTTACGGAATTTTCGTATCCAAACGATCGTAAACGGCGCGAAAACCTTTCTGACTTTGAAACTTCAATGCATGATTTTGGAAGCCTCCCATAGGACTCAATGGCACCCTGCAGCTCCAACCTGGCCCAAGGAAAGTCTCCCATAGCACTCAATGGCACTCTACAGCTCCAACCTGGCCCAAGGAAAGTCATGATACCGAAGCTTGAATGAATTCCGAAATGTTTGTTGTCGTTAACACATACCACAAATTTTATGAAAATATTGTGGAAACGCAAAGTTCTAAAAATTAGAAATAAAAACACATTTTTCTCATTTGTACTTTAATGAAAGTTATACAGGTTATGTAAGTATGGGCTACCCGGCCGTCCCTTGGTTTAAAAATTGACTTGGCCCCTGACAATCATCAACCTGATGGCAATTGTAATCATAAAGCTCCCATTTTTAATTAAGAACAGGTTTAAATGTACAATTTCCTTTGTAAAATGTACATATAAAGAGGTAAAAATATGCTCAAAAACTAAATTCTATATTTAAATTCCTAATTTAATTTGGTCATGGATTCATAGACTTACCTCACCACCTTATATTGAAAAAATATCTTCTTGTTAATAAATTGATTCCAGTGGCTAATTCACCTCAGTGATGGCTTTTTACGGCCAACACACATTTGGAGGTTGCTACAACTACATAAAAGTTCCTGCTAACTTATTCTGTATATAAAATGTGTTAGTATAGTGGCATCTTGTGGACAATCTGCCTAGCTGCAGTCATAGGTTTTAAGATGGAAGTGCAAAAAAATCATTGTTATTTACCATTTTAGCGCCACACAACACTGATTTCTTCCCAGAATTCCAGTGACAATGGTTAAGTTTTTAATTTCCCACAAAATTGTGCACCTACTTCTAGATATGTTGTGTCTGTTTGTTAAGCAAATTGCATCCACATTATTATGGGCATCACAATGGCATGGCATGGGCTTTTTACTCTTGCCCTACATTTACCACACTCAGTTACATGGCTAATGTATGTGGGCACAGCAAGCAATAAAAAATAAGCACTATTACACTTTGTCTGTGTCAGATCTTGTAAAGTACAGTGTTCTCTTATAGACTGTAGCGCTGAGCACTAAGCCTGGCACCTAACCTAAGTGGCAAGACAATGACAAGCCACAATCCTGTTTTGCACGGGCAGACATTTTCACACCTTGTGCTATGGAAACAGCTCTTAAAAATTTAATTTTTATTGCAAGTTACAAATTTAAGTTATATAAGATGACACACATAATTTATTTTAATTTCAAACCCTATATAGGTTACACCAACATTATAAATAAACCTACTTTGGAATGTATGTTTACTAAGCACCATTTCATAGAAAACATGTTTTCAGAGAAATAATCACAAGTTTATTTGTAAAGGAAATGTAAATGTATTTGTAAAAAACATCACAAATGCATATTTCAGACAATTAATAGTGCATCTGAAAACAGCAAATCTGAAGCAGCAACAGAAGAATTATAAAGCAATGTGCAGAATGTAAAACAATGCAAAGCTTGCATAGTGTTAGGATTAGGGCCAGCAGTATTCCCCAGAGTGTCAGGCATTCTATATCATGTTTTCAATACTGATATTGATCATGTTGCTGTCCATATTCGTACTGTTCCATACTGCTGATCAGAACCATATTGATGCAGCTGTTATACTGCCTCCTCCGCTAATAAATATTTTTTTCATGGGCTAGTGACCACTGGAGCCTGGTATCCATGCTCCAGTTATAAGGCTTGACTTTGTTTATGACTTGTCAGCCAAATGTTTAATTTCTTCTGAACCACATCCTGCCTTCAAAGACTTGTATTCAATGATTAACAGTTCCTAATGACTCAGATAGCTTTACTGAGTATGTTAACGTTTTACAGAGGAGCATTCCAAAATCTGTTGTACAGTTGTATAGTTGTCTCCATTAGATGGCGCTAGACACCATTATGTGGGCACAACAAAATATTTTGAAATTTCATACAATGATAGTGCTTCTTTGCCGTCACAAGTATGCTTAGCAGTTGTGCGGGTCTTGGTATAACTTAGTATAGCTTGAGCCTGGCTGTGCAAGTTTTAATGCTCAGGACGTGAGGCTTTCCAGATAAGAGATCTTTCCATAGTTTGGATCACCATTCTTTAAGCCTACTAAAAACAAATTTAAGGATTAAATAAACACAATACACGTCTCCAATAAGGATAATTTATATTCTAATTGGGATCAACTACAAGTTACTGTGTTATTATTACAGAGAAAAAGGAAACCATGTTTAAAAATGTGAATTATTGGTGGGCCTATTTGATGTCCTTCCTGTAATTCAGAGCTTTCTGGATAACGGATCCCATAGCTGTACTATATGGGCTGTACTTTTGGCTCTGTTGCTCTTACCATATATTTTGCAATAACATAGATATTTTATATATATATATATATATATATATAGAGAAAGAGAGAGAGAGAGGCTTACTTGTTTATCAGAAACATGGGATTGTAAATGTTGTAATTTAACATTAGGTATGCCGAGCATGATATACTTAGAGACATTTCAGATCAACACCAGCTAACAGAATATTGTGTGGCTTACTAGAAACAGTTTTCATTTATCCTTTATATAACATTGAAATAACTTTTCAGAAATAATTGATCATTAACATTAGTCCCTGCCCCATTGGATCTTACACTCTCAGGCTCATTCATACACACATTTGTCATTTCTATTAGGAGCTAAATAATCTGCCTGTATTTTTTTACAGTGTGGCAGTAAAATCAACATCACATTTCACTAGATATTTAATTTTAGGTAGGAGGGTCAAGGCTTTGAACCCCTTTATTCCCCATAATAGTTTGAACAGATGGTCCTGTTTTACAATTTGGAGGCAGAGTTTCTTTTTCCAGATGAAAATATTTCCCTGGCAGTTCAGTATCTAGCCATGGGATTTGCAGCTGGTTGAGCCCAAGCTGGGTAGGAAAAGGAAGGTCCTAAGTGCCAGAGAGTAAATCATCCACAAAATAGTGTTACCTTATTATGAGATTAGACCAAATTGATCATACATTTTAATCTCACAGATCAGAAGAGGCCTTTCTTCCCTCTGTTCCTAATAGCAGTCTTTTTTTCCCAAAGAAATACGGCTGTATCTGCTGTATCAAATTCTGGTCTTGATTTATTAAAATGGAATTCACTGTAGGGACATTTATAATCCAAAAGATACATCTGCACATTTATAATAAAAACATGGTTATAATTGTGGTTACAGCTCATTTTCTATCATTTTAATATTGTAACTCATCGGATAAAAATTCCCAGGCTGAAAATCTTGTTGAGGAGCTAAATCAACCCTTTATCTGCTGTTAGGACACAATCAAATTCAATCATGTTAAGTGATCTTCCACTCGGGTTGTCCCTGAACATGTTGTGTGGCATGGCACAATAATACTTATTAGCAAGGATTCCTGATGTACAAACTGTTGTTTTCTACTGCAGAAATTATTAAAGGGGTGATTTGTCTGTAAGTTAAATTTTATAAAATGTTATAAATTTAATATATATAAATATAAATGTTATAAATTGGCAACCTTGCAATTGGTCTTTATTATTTATTTATTATAGTTTTTGAATTATTTGCCTTTCTTGTACATCTTTCCAGATTTCAAATGGGGTTCGCAGCCAAAAAACCTTTGCTGTGTGCGCTTACAATTTTATTATTATAGTTACTTATTATTCTATAAAGGTATAATCAGTTCCTCTCCTATTAATAATATTCTTGTGCAAGCAACTACCTGGCTATTATGGTAAACAAGACCCTAGCTGCCAGATAGCTGCTAAAATTCCAAACTGGAGAGATGCTGAACAAAAATCCAAAAAACTGAAAAAAACAGCAAATTGTCTTAAAATATCAATGTTTGTTGTAGTTACACCCTAAAAAAATCAGTAGGATTGTACAAGGTACTGATATTATTACAGCAAATCAGAAAAAACGAGGAATGTATTGTTTTAATGGGATACTGTCCCATTAAGTGGGGCAGTATCAGTGCTGTATTTTGGAGTTGTCTGGATAACTGGTTTTCAGATAATAGATCTCGTACTTGTATATGTTCTAAAGAGGCTGTTTCTCGGGTTACATGTACCAGTTTCTTCCTTGACAACCAATGTTTCATGGCAAAGGAGCAAATGACAAGTTTTGTATTTCTTTATACGACTGATCCTAACTTGTTATTATTAACTTGAAACCATTCAGTGTTGCCTCAGCAACTGTAAACTTTAAGGCAGTCAGGGAGATTCTTCCCATTATGAAGCATGAAAGTCTGCAATATGGGAGATGAGAGGATTTTTTTAATGGATACTTACTTAGTTAATCAGTATCAATACCAATAAAAACTATGATTTTTATAAAACATGCAAATGCAAGATTTTGCAAGGAACATGTACAGTTTACTTAGAAAACTGAAAAAAACCCTGTAAAACATGTATAAAACAGGAAACCTGGTTTACCCTGTAAGCTAGTGTATGGTTATATAATAAAATGCAAGTGCCTTACAAGAGAATAAGCCCTAAAGTCAATATGGGTCATTTATGACCGCAAGCGGCTCTGCAAATTTCCATACAGTCAATTTCTCTGCATTTAATAAAGGTACTTGTGTCAAAATACACTTTGTACACTTTATATAGTTGCACTCAGCCCTGGTCAGTCCTTCCTACCTCCTGCCCTGCACCTATTTACAGAGCAACCTTGAGCTACCTACACCTTAGGACCAGGCAGTAGCTCCAGGGTTCCCTGAGCACTTTGCATCAATGGGCACAGCAAACTTGCAACTATAGAATAGGAACAGCAACAAGTGGTCCTCTGCACTCACACATTATCAATATATATAGGACATTAAGACATTGTGTTAATGGCTTGCTTGCAAATATAAATTGTGTGGCACATTGTAGCACAAAAAACTTAATTAAAACAAGATTCCCCATAAGGGTCACTCAGCAAAAGTGACAGCTCATAGTTCCTACAGTACCTTACAGCATCCCCAAATCTTTCACATTGATTAATTTTACTACACAGAAATGTATTCATTAAACCTACATTAAACTTTCTCCTATATCAATACACAGAAATTAAACTGTGTTTATAAGCAGGCACTTTAAAGAGCTGTGTACATAAGTAGTGTAATATAAATATAGATACAGGCAATGCGGTTGATTTACTAACATAGGTACTAAATTGCTCTGTGCAGTTGACAATAGCAACCAATCAGCAAAGTTGGAAGATGAAAGTAAATATATGATTGGTTTCTAAGAGTGACTGCAGTGGTGCCATGTAACCCCAATACTTGTAACAGTGTGGGTAAAATCTGCCTAACAGCCTTGATTTATGGCATTATAATTCAGTTAACTGCTTATTTCAAGAAAATATATAATGCCTAATCTGTAATTAGATTTAAGGGCTACTTACAACAATGTGACTAGAAATCCCAAGGTCTCTTAGGCCCAAACATCCATGCTCTAAGTCACCATGACTTTCTACCCCTCAGTCAACATCCCTCAACCCCACCAATGTGATTAATTATTACTTCTTTGCATTCTATGTTTTTTATTGTGTCCATGAAGCTTCCTAGCTGGGAGCCAGTTGTATCAGGCATGAGCAGATTTTAATGAAGGCTTGGGAAAGGTAAGGCCTCCCCAAACCAAAATACACAAATCTCCCTGCAACAAAAGGATGTGAGTATTATACACTGCATTTATTCAGCAATGGGTTCTAGGGAAAGTTTACACTGCATATATACTACTAGGTGTTCCAACTGGACAAGTTAAATTATATTTATATCAATTAGTATATATGGCCAAGTGCGTAAACCTCAAAAAACCTTCAGCTCACAGGAAAACTTAAAACCAAAAATTCTCAGGTTTTTTTTTTCCAGTCTAGTGTCAGCCCTGTTCTCATTTTTTGGGAGTTTTTGGTTTGCTATTGACACTGTATTTATTTTGCTATGTGTTTTGGATTATTATATATGAAACTGGCACTATATTTATCATACAAGGTGTTTTGGAAGGTATTTATATGAAATTCCCATATAACTGTATGCTAGGAGGCCCATTTACAAACATTCGGATTTTCGTGGGTTTTTAGTTTTTTGAAACCACAAATGGCATTTATCAGAAGATCAAAACTGAAAAAGCATGAACAGAAAAAAAACACGAAGCAAAAAAAGATTTACCACCTATAAAAGGGATATCTGCCATTGACGTGAACATGATCTCGACAGGTTTTAGATGGGGTATTTTTCTATTCCTATTTGTCCCGGTTTTGTTGCATAATAAATCACAACGAAATTGCAGGTTTTTTTCTGCAACAAAATCAAGTTTTGTTGTCAAATAACCCCACCCAGAAAAATAAGCATTAGTAAATGCCCCCTTTAGTTTCATTTGTAATTATATTGTGAAGGTATGCAGCTATTCCTGAAAGCAGCAGGTAATTGAAAACTTATATATTTTTGTACAGATATTATACAGTGTAAATATTAGCAAAACGTTTTCAAAGACATGGCTTTAGTATAAAACTAAAATGCAGTGAGAAATGTGCTAACGTAAGTAAAGTTGGCTGCATATGAACAGAACAATGTACTGTGCTCTTAGCACTGAAGATAAAGGTCAGCTTTTTAAAAAGTAGTAGTCCAAGTATTTGGGATCAATACAGCTTACAGTTTAACTTATTTTGAACTACTTATTCCTTTATTAAAGGAATACTGTCATGACTTTTATAGTATACTTTAAATTTCTAAATGACACTGTTTACATAGCAAATAATTCACTCTATAATTTAAAATTTTATTCTTGAACCAAGATAATATTGTTGTGTAGGCAGTCATTACAGTGCATTGTGCCTGAGTCTGAGGCACTCAGAAGGAGCCAGCGCTACACATTAGAACTGCTTTCAGGTAACTTTGTTTCTCCTACTCCCATGTAACTGGAGGAGTCAAGATCTGGACTTGGATTTCTAACTATTGAGTGCTATTTTGATATCTACTGGGAGCTGCTATCTTGCTACCCATTGTTCTGCCGATCGGCTGCTGGGGGAAAGGGAGGGGGTGATACCACTTCAACTTGCAGCTCAGCAGTAAAGTGGACTGAAGTTTATGAGAGCACAAGTCAGTAGTGATGAGCGAATTTGTCTCATTTTGCATCACCAGAAAATGTGCGAAACTGAGGAAAAATTTGTGAATCTCAGCTATCGCACACATTTTGGCACTCGCAACTTATTTTTGACACAACCGTGACTTTTTTTATGCAACCGCAATGTATTTGACACAACTTTTTTGCCGTAGCCACAATTACTGTGACTTTTTTTGACGTGTCAGCAACTTTTTCCTCACACGCAAAAAAATCCACAGGGGTGAAATTCGGAATTTCACAGCCAACCATTACACAGGAGTTCATGTCCTAAATAGTCCCACTGGTGCTCCGTATTTGGCACCAAATAGTCCAATAGGAAACAAATAATGAGGGACTAAAGGACAAATGCAGATTCACTAATGAAGTGCAACTTTATTGCAATCCACATTTGACATGTTTCAGGCATCACAGGCCCTTTTTCAAAGCTGTACTGAGAGGGGCATGAACAAGGCTTTAAGTAACCATTCCAGGTATGTATTTCCCCACCTCCACTCACCAAACAAGTTAACAAGTGACAAAATAGTGCTGTGGTTTATTCTCAACCAGTTGGCCCAAGCATGGAGTCCATAGTTTGATCATGTAGTGAATGTCCATGTTAACAAAAGTCAATTTTTACAAAAGTCAATTTTTTAAGTGTACCTAAAAACAAATAAAATCGCTTTTTTTAAACCATGAAATCATTACAATTTACAGGTACTGTCCACAGTTGCATAGACTGCAATAAAGTTGCATTTTAGTAAGGAAATGTTTGTCCTTCAGTCCCTCTTATGTTTCCCTAATTGATGTAAACTTATTCAGGATGGTCCTTGGAGCACTTGTGCAATTTACATTCATTTTATATTTTAAATGGTTTCTGAGATATTAGCAGTTTTATACTGCTAGGCAGGCTTTAGTTTAAATTCTACAATTTTTTGTACAATCTGGATTAGACCAAATTCTTAGTTACTTCCCAAAACAAATGCAAACTGTATTAAAAACTACTGGACAGCTCAAGAAGGCATTTTTTCCAGTCCATGAAGTTTTTGGGGTAGAAAAAGAAAACAAAAGGCACTATGTAAATATAGGATTTTAATAACCCATTAAGATATTCTTCTCTAGATATAAGAGAAAATGACCCTGAATCCATCTGTAAACTTGATCAGTGCCAGAAACACACATTTGAAACCCAGAGGACTGAAACCTATGATCATTTAATGGCCAAAGGACATTACACAATGTGGGGAAAATGAATAGTAATACATTCCCCCGAAAGAACTTTAGTTACACAAGCATTGTTTCTGATATTTGTGATTCCTTTATGTGGCTCTTAGTATACAATATAAAGCTAACAGAGATTTCAAGTGAAATCTTATCAGGCTGGCAATGAAGAGTTACAAATGAAATCAGTTAAATACAAGCATGCAGGCCTTGTGCATGAATGAGCTTTCACACAGGCACTCAGATTTTGCCTAGGTAACCTTAGGACGTCACACAGTCAATAACAATAGTGTTGCCATGACAGGTTAATAACTGCCTATAGCTCAGCAGCCTAGAGTAGACTCTAGGAAAGGTACAACAAATCCACTGCAATATAAAAAGAACAAGCACATTCTTGATACAAAGGGACATTTAGAGCAATTAAACCAAATACAAAATTCAAATGTCTTATATAACGTCTTTTATTTGAGGTTTTTTGAGAACTTTAAAAAAGTAAACCAAAAGTTATTTTTGTTTAAGTGCACCTTCAGCTGTTTAGGAATGCTATCTTTGTTCTCCCGCACCCAAAATTCTGGACTTGGAGAAGTGCAAGTTTTTTGCCCTTTTTTAAAAAAAAAAAAACCACAGAAAAACTCAATTCAGATTCCAAGTTTCATTTTCTACCAAAATTCAGATGACAAGTAATACAATTTTGCAAAATCATCATAAAATTACACCCAGCTTACATTTTTAGGGTGCACACTATGCTTTTTTTCCCAGTCGAGACATACTTTAACCTTTAAAATATCCCTCCTTCAAAGTATAATAATTATTTTTGAAGATGTATATTTCCAGCTATTTTACCAACCTTGTTTCCTACATGAAGAATTCTAGGCACATTTATAGTAGTCTACAGTTTTTGCCAAACTCCTACAAAATAAGAAAAAAACAGATTAAATATTAGATTCTCACCACGCAGTAATAATCAATGTTATATTGATGCTAAAGGCCTAAACTAACTACAATTCATAGAAATTACATTTTTTGTAATCTTTTAAAATTCCACTGAACATCTCCAACAAATCCATTGTAGCTCAAAGTCAATGTTGAATCTATATGGTAACATACCGTTTAGTTTTAATATTAACTTTGATATTATAGATATGTTCACCAATTGTGGTGCTTATGGTTGTTTTTGTTTCCCATGTAAAATAATGTGCAGAGCTATAGGAACAGATTAGCCTTGCAACTAGTTTGGCAAAGGATAAAACCTTTTTCTACAGGGGAATTTGGGATATGGTGGTTGAATGAAATACCTCATGGACAAGCAGCAGACCTTAACATGAACACCTGTAGACTGCTGTTCAGAACAAGTTTCCATGTTAAAGTTAAAAATCCCCTCCAAAAAGTCTTAGCATTTTTAAAGGACACTTTACACTAACTCAAGAGAGTCATACATAGTAACATAGTAACATAGTAAGTTGGGTTGAAAAAAGACATACGTCCATCAAGTTCAACCATAATGCCTATACCTAACCTGCCTAACTACAAGTTGATCCAGAGGAAGGCAAAAAACCCCATCTGAAGCCTCTCTAATTTGCCTCAGAGGGGAAAAAATTCCTTCCTGACTCCAAGATGGCAATCGGACCAGTCCCTGTATCAACTTGTACTAAGAGCTATCTCCCATAACCGTGTATTCCCTCACTTGCTAAGAATCCATCCAGCCCCTTCTTAAAGCTATATAATGTATCAGCCAGTACGACTGATTCGGGGAGGGAATTCCACAACTTCACAGCTCTCACTGTAAAAAATCCTTTCCGAATATTTAAATGGAACCTCCCTTCTTCTAAACGGAGTGGGTGCCCTCGTGTCCGTTGGAAGGACCTACTGGTAAATAAAACATTAGAGAGGTTATTATATGATCCCCTTATATATTTATACATAGTTATCATGTCACCTCTTAAGCACCTCTTCTCCAGTGTAAACAGACCCAACTTGGCCAGTCTTTCTTCATAACTGAGACTTTCCATACCCTTTACCAGCTTAGTTGCCCTTCTCTGGACCCTCTCTAGCTCAATAATGTCCCGTTTGAGCACTGGAGACCAAAACTGAACAGCATATTCTAGATGGGGCCTTACCAGCGCTCTGTAAAGGGGAAGAATAACCCCCTCCTCCCGTGAATCTATACCCCTTTTAACACAGCTCAAAACCTTGTTTGCCCTTGCAGCTGCTGCCTGGCATTGCTTGCTACAGCCAAGTTTATTATCTACAAGGACTCCAAGATCCTTCTCCATTATGGATTTGCCTAGTGCAGTCCCATTAAGGTTATACGGGGCTTGCATATTTTTACATCCCAGGTGCATGACCTTACATTTATCCACATTAAATCTCATCTGCCACTTAGCTGCCCAGATTGCCAGTTGGTCAAGATCCTGCTGCAGGGATGTCACATCCTGGATAGAATTGACTGGTCTGCAGAGTTTTGTGTCATCTGCAAACACTGATACATTACTCATAATACCCTCCCCTAAGTCATTTATGAACAAATTAAACAAAGATGGACCCAGTACAGAACCCTGAGGGACCCCACTGAGAACCTTACTCCAAGTAGAGAATGTGCCATTAACAACCACCCTCTGTACCCGATCCTGTAGCCAGTTTTCTAGCCATGTGCAAACGACTTCACTAAGACCAATAGACCTTAGCTTAGAAAGCAGTCGTTTGTGGGGAACGGTATCAAATGCTTTGGCAAAATCCAAATAGATTATATCTACTGCATCCCCACTGTCCAGCTTCTTACTTACCTCATCATAAAAAGCAATTAAATTGGTCTGACATGACCTGTCCTTCATAAAGCCATGCTGATTACTGCTCATAATGCCATTCTCCACTACATAATTTTGAATGTGATCCCTTAACAAGCCTTCAAATAACTTGCCCACCACGGATGTCAAACTTACAGGCCTATAATTGCCAGGCTGAGATCTTACTCCCTTTTTAAATATGGGAGTGACATTCGCCTTCTTCCAATCCCTAGGTACCATACCTGATGAAAGAGAGTCTGAGAATATCAGAAACAAGGGCCACTGCAATTCTGCCCCTAGCTCTCTCAGTACCCGAGGGTGTATTCCATCTGGCCCAGGTGCCTTGTTTACATTTATCGTGTGTAACCCTTTAAGCACCATATCCTGTGCCAACCACTGTGTAGTTGGAGCTGAGGCAACAGTGAAGCTATTGGGTGAGACTTGGCCCACTGGCTCCTCTACTGTATACACAGAAGAAAAGAACTGGTTAAGCACATCTGCCTTTTCTGTATCCGCTGTAACCATATTGTTATTATAACTCAATGGGGCCACACCCTCAACCTGCATCTTTTTACTATTAATATACTTAAAAAACTTCCTGGGGTTAGTCTTGGCCTCGGCCGCGATGCGCTCCTCATTTTCTATCTTTGCCTTCCGGATTGCTGTTTTACAACACTTGTTATAGTGTTTATATTCATTAAACGCAGCTACTGTCCCCTCTGACTTATATTTCTTAAAAGCTTTCCTTTTTTTCCCTATTAACTTCTTTACCTCAGAGTTAAGCCACATGGGGTGATTCTTAACACTTCTACTTTTTCTTATTAATGGAATGAATTGAGAACAGTAATGATTTAATATCATTTTAAATGACAACCATTTCTGCTCTGTATTTTTATCAGAAAACATAATGCCCCAATCTATGCCCTGAGTCCAACAACAAAAGGAAATTTTTATTTATTGTCTTTGCTTCTTTGTCACTTGGCATTAACACTTGGTAACCAAATGTATCTTCCTTTGGACTACAGAATTAAAAAATATATGTCAGTGGCATATGATCACATTGTTGTGCTTTATGTGTTTGCCAATTTGTTTTTTATGCTACATAGTAACATTCTATGTGAGTGTGTTTATGAGGCCAAAACAAGTACATTTACTGAGGATTAAAAGGGTAGTTCAAGTCTACTTTTAGTATGTTTTAGCATGTCTTGTTCTTTGCAACTTGAACTTAATTTTTTATGTTGTTTTTAAATTTATTTGTCTTCCACTTCCCCTTTCCAGCTTTCAAATGCCAAAAACACTATTGCTCTCTGAGGCTACAATTTGATTGTTATTATTACTTTTTTTGAAATTATATTTCTATTCAAACTCTCTTCTATTATTTGCAGCATAGCTGCTAAAATTCCAAAGTGGAAAGCTGCTAAAAAAAAAAAAAATCTCTATATCATACCGAGCTGCAGGTTTGTAAAGGTCGTCTAGAACACAGGCTTCTAGAGTATTCAGTTTGCATGCCACCCATAACAAATAGCGCCAAAGGCCTGGGCCTTTTGGGCTTTTCACATTCTGGGCCTAGTAATTATTAACTGGGTATACTGACCACATTGCACACAGTTTTCTTTATATGAATAGAGTTGTTTAAATGAACTCCAGTCACCATGAAGTTGGGCGCAGGCCCCCCAAAGTCTGTGTTAAAACCATTTTGAAATATGAAGCCTCAGTAGCATGAGTATGTTTAACCCTTTAATTATGGCAGCCATTGGATTTAATTATGACTGAAGTCACTCCGTGGAGATCCTATTAAGAAGTAGGGGGAGCTGACAAATTGTGAGACAAAATCTTAAAATATTAAAGTTCGGATTCATTAAAGTTTCGTTATCATGACTTTCCTTGAGCCAGGTTGGAGCTGCAGAGTGCCATTGAGTTCTATGGGAGGCTTCCAAAAACATGCACAGAAGAATCAAAGTCAGAAAGGTTTTTTCCAACGTTTCCGATTGTTTGAATACGAAAATTTTGTGACTTTCGGATCTCCGATATGATATTAGCGTGACTATTCCAATTTTTCGTAAGCATTTTCGTGATATTTCCGATCATCAGAAATTATCGTATTTAATCTGAATTTTTCCCATTTCGGGATTCAAACTCGTACTTTGATAAATCTGCCCCTAAGTATTGTCAGTTGCAGATTAAGACTTCGGACCCCAGCCACCATTTCCCCTCCAGTTCAAACCATGGAAGCTGCCAGTGTCAAGTGCATGATATAGACTACTCCTTAAGCCCAAAACCAGCTTGCAAAGATGGCAGTGTTAGTGCAGTTCCAACAGGATTTTAGCTTCAGGAACACTTGCATTTAAAATCATCTAATCTACCAGGGTCAAGGTGGGTTCTCATACATAACCACTAGGTAATACAATTTCCCTGTACTTAAAGTGGGATTTACTTTGGCAAAAAGTTGTGACCTACATTGTGACATACATATGTATTTTTTTAACCACAACTACTACGTGACTGTATTGAACTTTTGTATGTACAATGTTTTACTGCTCCAGCTTGGGAAATCACTATAGTGTACATTTTTATGTCTTTAGTTTCTGCTTCTCAATTGTAAAGAGCAACATAAAACTGTAAGTTCTCTATAACAAAATAAATAATATTAATACCCAAGTGGAATTTGCATTATTGCTTGGTGTATTTATGTGAATTAGTTCCAGATGATCCTGCGGTGTGAACTATGAATACATACTGTAGTATAAACCCACCTTGAAGATGTGATAAAGTAAAGGAAAAACCTTTTAGTCAGACGTTTTATAATGAACATAGACATTAAGGTGTCAGAAAATGTTCCCCATTGGATACATTAACTTTCTTCCATGGGATGACTGTAAGGATTTAATATTGCTTTTATATGGGCAAGGAAGAAGATTTTCCAGTGAATATATGATCATTTTTAGAAAAGAAACAGGAATGGTCAGTTAGTCTGCAATGTAACTTACAGAGTATCTCTGAGTTAGAAAGACTACTTACAGCTGATATTTTATATATCATGTACAGTGATGTATGATGCAAACCTAGTAATACCCCAAGTAAATAGAACCATGCAGTTTGAGGGACATCAATTTTATGTCTGAAGACAGCAACTTCCTCTGAAACATTCCTGCCCAGACACATTACAACTGTTAAGTGAACAGACAGGAACTTCTGCATTAAAGGCTGAGTTGTTCCCAAAAGATGTTTTTGTAAAAAAAAACAAAAAAACGTTTTGCTTTAAATTACTGTCAGGACTTTCTATATCAGTTACAAGTAACAGGAATAGCTTCTAAGCATAGATCTCCTCATTTACTAAGAGTGAGCATGGTTTTAGGTACAAACAGGCTCATATTTGCTCTCATAAAGGCATTATGTAGAAATAGCTTTTGCACACTTTGCTAATTCTTATTTGCACCAATTAAATTAGAGGCAAAAGAAAAGCATAAAAAAAAACACCTATTCCCATGTGGGAAACACTTGAACAAATGCATTTTGCATACAATTTTTTTAAAAAAAGGGCACAAGAATGGTGCTAAAGATGGGTGCAAAATTTTTGTAGCAGGTACAATGAAGCTGGAATTCTGTGAAAAAATGCAGCACTGTGAGAAAACATGGCTGATGCACCAACTTTTACAATATGCACTCTAACCACTTTTAGTAAATAAGGCCCCAAATCAGAAGATGTTGTAAAATTCAAAATTAAAATTATGCTTAAATATCAGGAAGAGGCCTTTGAATTATCTAAGTCTTGTCAGCTTTATACTTGAATCCTCTTTGATAAAATGGTAAAACTCTCTTTTGGCTTGCAAACTCCATACCATAAATAGCCACAAAAGATTATATGATGTATTCATAAATATTCTGAATAAGAAAGGGTAAATAACGGTGATGCTTTTACTACTGAGGGACCAGTAGTATAGAGGACACACTGGGGGCCTTACCAGTTTGCTTTTTCACTATCACTCTAGTAGCTACTGTCCCAACAAATCTTCAGAACATTCAGATTTGTCTCTCTTATTTAGAACGTCTTTGTAATTGTGATACATTCTGGTCCAGCCCAACTTTTCCTGCACAAAACAGTTTGTAGATTCTATACATTTAAATGACTATATTTCTATTTTGTGCATTTTATCAAGGTAGTCAGTTGACATTAAAGTTGTTTTGTGGGCTAAAAAATATGCATCATAAGGCATCGGAGCACTACAGTATCTTATATTTACCTAACTGCAAATGTATCCTGTAGTATAATGCATACAATTTTGGTATTGCAGGTGTGTGAATATTTTTAATACTTTTTGGTAAACTTAGGACAAAACTGTATAAATGGAGTCAGCTGCCCTATTTCCATGAATTAAGTGCACAGTCACTATTGCGGGAATAATATATGAATATTTTTCATTTAGTACCAAATATTTTGCCATGTTAGGTCCATATTGGGAACTCAATTGTAGTATGAATTCACAGGGAAAGATGGCAAAAAGACAAAATGACTGACCAGTAAATGTAAAAAAAAAAGCAGGAGGGAAATAATAACTAAATATACACCAAATGGATGAAATGTATAGAGGAACACATTCCACTTATATTAAAAAGAGCAAATCAGAACAACCATGTTACTAAAACAGCCCATTTCACCTGCAATTAGACTTGAAAAATTAGATTAAAAAATCATTCAGTCAGAATATTTTGTTTTATAATATCTTGGACATAGAAGAAGCTACCTAGGAGCACTGAGCTACATTCATACAAATGATTTTTATGTAGTATACTTGCCTATTAATGAGCTCATCCAACCCACAGGATCAAGAATAGGGTTAAGAGTCCCATCTGGCTTCTTTATTTTAGTCAACAGCTCAAAATTTTTTCCTTCCCGGGAGTGATAAATTGCAATGGTTCTAAGGAAATACTTATTGGCATTAAACAAAAAGGGTTACACAGAATTTAGTCAAGCAAATGCTGGGATGTTGCAGTTGACAAATCATGCATCCTGTATGAGGTTTTGGCTTTGAGAATACTTAATTATGTAGCAATCTTTTTGTCCTGGTAGAAGTAACTATATTGGTTGCAAAGATGCCCCAAATTTATCAAATAACAAAACATTTATTTTCCTTTCAATAGTCCATGAAGCCTATTAATAAATATTCTTCTTGCTAAACTGAGCTCTTTATGTTTGTTCCTTCTTACAAAAGGAGCAATTTATCATTAGGCGTCTTTCTCTTGTTGCTGCACATCTTCTGGGCATACATCGCTCCTCTTCATTCCCTCCTTTGTTCATCTCACACAACATCAGTAGATTTGCCAGGAACCAGGCTACTAAAGGCCTGTGTGAACTAAACAGACTGTAAAGGGTTCATCTTCTCCATGCACCCTTCATCCCTTTTGCTTTTATTTACTTTATTATTTTTCTTATTTCTGCTTCACTGAAGAAAAGAATCATTTTAGACTGGAGGCAATGAGAAAGGAGGAATATGTTTGTAACAGCAATGAAAAATAATTATTAATGTCACTACAACATGTATGTTGCATGTTAAAATAGACTACAGGCAATTAGCTCTTTGCTAAGGTAAGATGGCTTCTTATGTCCCTTTACCCCAACACTACTTTTGATAAGACTAGCACTGGTACTGTTTGATAACCATGTGGAGATAAAGTAAAGAGTAACCATAAGCATATTTGCATTTGTAAATTAGGGCTGAATATTAAGTCAAATAAATGAACAGTCGATGACCCCCCCCTCCTCCTTCTGCTGCTCTGGGAGACATGAGAAAATGAGAAATTAAACTTCAAATGAAAAAGAATGGTCAAAATAAGAAATGGAAAGGATGAAAAAGAAGTCTTTATTTCTGACACACTATATGAAACCAACAGAACTGAAAAAAGCATTTAATGAACAACCATTGTAATAAAAATGGCTCTTTCTCTTGATATATTAAACCAAAGCATATGCTTACCTGATACGTGCACAGGCAGAAAAGCAGGTAGAAATTATCAAAAGATATAGTGCATGTCCTCACTGTCTACATTGGCTGTTAATAGGATTTATAGTATGCAAGTGAGGAACATGCACAATGCTGCACTGTTCTTGCTGATAATTTCTTACAGCTGCCAATATCTGCTTTTACAGTAGTCCAGAAGGGGGTTGGCAACTCCCTAATCTAGAGAGTACACCTTATGGGGTAAGCAGCTTCTTCAGTTACTAATAAAATTTAGACAATACATGTTTGTTAAAGCATAGCAATATGAAGAGTGTTTATTATTTTTGCAAAGTCCTGCCACTTTGGCAGAAATTTGCAAAAGGTGGGCATCCAGTTTAATCAAGTTATACATAAAATAAATTATAATAGAAGCATATCTCCACCATCCCAGTGTATAGCACTGAGGACATTTTTAGAAATGGAAATTAACACTTTTTTTTCATACAGTACATCTGCTATGCATTATAATGCAGAACATTTACAGAGATGTTCACCAGACATAGGAAAAAGGTGCTATGCTGTATTTTCTAATAATGAACCTATACACACATAAACCCAAAAGGAATGAAAACACTGTATTTCCAGAACTGCGCAACAAATAATTTAAAATATATATATATATATACACAGTATATATGTATTTCCTGTTTGAAGTTCTTGTTTGAGTGTTTGAAGTGCCAACTATATACATATAAAAATGATATATGTATCTGCATACTTTTATAAATTAGTTGTATTTATAGGCCATCTGATTGTATACACACATGCATACCTAACTCATGATCAATGTATATATAACAGTGAATAAAGATGTCTACAGAAATGGGTGCTTTTTTGATCACTTAAAAGAACAGTAACACCAAACATTTTATTATTACATTATAATGTAGAGTTACTCTGCACGGGAATTTATCATGACTTTTCTTCAGAAACACAACTAAAATATACTGTATATAAATTAGGTGCTGTGTAGCCACTGGACAGCAATTCATACTTAACAGGACAAAATTGCACCTTTTTACAGACCTGATATCACATAAACTGTATAGGATGCAATGGGTTAGTTCTCACACAGGTACAAATTATCATTCATGGCTCTCCACAGGACTACAGATGGAAAACTTCTCATGTAAAATAATATTCTTTCCAAGAAATAGTACCTGTTCAATCAACTAATACAAACTTTAAATGTAAATGTTTTCACTTTTTGAGGTTACTGGTCCTTTAAGGGCAGGTTCTTTTAGTTACTGGTCTCTGCTGCCACCATGTGGTGAATGAGACTGCCAAACATGGCTTCTTAAAGTAAGGGGGGGTCTAACTATACTAGTTTTAGAAAAAGCATAGCAAAAGCTTATACTTAGGCATTAACCATTTAGTGTTCAAATCTCTTGTTTTTAAATCCAAACTAGAAATTATACAAGACAAATAATTTAGTATGGTTAAGTATTTGCTTAACCTCTAAAACTCTAAACTGCAAGTTACAGGACAGAAATAAAAAAGTACAAATGGTATGCTTTATTTTGATGACATATGTAGCAATTTTCCTAAAGCTTATAATACTTAAATGAAAAAAAAATGTATATTTTCAGTTTTGTTTTACTCAGTCTCTTA
Source organism: Xenopus tropicalis (assembly GCF_000004195.4). NCBI lineage: Eukaryota > Metazoa > Chordata > Amphibia > Anura > Pipidae > Xenopus > Xenopus tropicalis. Next base: position 127,437,481 of record NC_030677.2, read on the forward strand.
GTATCACGAGGGTTAAGCAAAATCAATTAGTCAATCATGAGACTTTTAGAGAAATTTGATTATTCTATGTTTAATATGTGGAGTAAAAAGCATGTAAGAAACATTCATATAATGGGAATGTGCCCATTTTTTATAATTGTATGTTGTCCGTTACTATGAAGAGAGTAAAGACATGTACCTATAGCACTCATTTCAAATGTATTTAACTATTAAAAGCTACAGTTAGCCACTCTCTGTTTGTAACACTCCTCGTTAGTTAGATATCGGCATTAAATCTGGGAGTGCTGGCTAGCTAGTAACACTGACATACTGATTCTGCAACTGTACTAAGTCTGATTGTCTGAATGGAGTTATTCAATTTCATTTCTGGATGCTTTTCTTAAATGATTTACTATTGATTTTTTTTCTTACTTTATTTGTGAGTCAACTGCCTGGTGGTAAAAGCAGAAGCAGATATGTGTGTGTTTAAATCCCTATCTTTACTTCAAGATATCAATATCTGTTAGCACCACTCTCTGTTAACCTTTAGCATGCCCCTGAATTTGAACTAAAACCTTAAAGGAGACGTAAAGGGTTAATCATGGGTGAAGTGCCTTGTGTTCCCCCAAATTCCCCCAGTGATTACAGGAGCTTACTTACTTACTTACTTGCTTGAGGTAGGTTGAGGTTTGTTAAAAAAATCCACTGACCTGTGGTTCTATTCTAGTGAGCCCCATCTTGCCATCTGCTTTCCCCCAGTCCCATACTGTTCAGTCTCTTAACTGACTGAAATCCAGACTTTTCAAGAGCTCTTCTATACACATTCAACCCAGTGACAGACTTTTAGTTGACTGTTTATATCAGGGGTGGCCAAGAGGTCGATTGCAGTCCACTAGTCAACCCCGTGGATTTCTAGTAGACCACGTCTAAGCCGGGGGATGCAGAAGTGCAGCGCGTTTAAGGGGAATGCTTACATACACTGTGTCGCATGCGTACTTGGGGGAGGAGTCAAAGGTAGATCACCGGGGGACAAAACCTGGGCACCCCTGGTTTATATCAAATATTGAAAGTGGTAGCCCATATTTTTCCTTGGGGCACAGAGGTTCTTTAAAATTAATTATACTGATTTTTAAGCACTGTAGTATAACTACAATTAACCATAATGTGCTTACTAGTCTAAAAGTTAGTCATATTTGTGTAACCCAGCAAAGAGAAGAAAGAGAACAAAACATTCGAAAGTCTTTCTTGGATACATTTCAGGGACTTAGGCCAGAATTGTTAGGAAGCATAAAAGCCAAACATCTTCAAGATGTTCTACAACAAATACACTGTAGAAGACAACTGTTTGCTGGCATTTTTTTACAGTTCTGATAGCTTGGTTTTCATGGAGTTAGTACTTTCTACAGGCTGGTAGATAGTCCCCATGGACATTAGTGCTGACATCCTATAATTTCTCAGTGTAAGTGACTCCTTAGAAATTAAGTTCAAGCCACCAACCAGTTCTGTATCTGTCTCCCTTGTTGGCCCATACCTTGTGAAACAGACAGCACTATCTTCTGAAGAGTATATCTGGAAAGTTTCCTCACGATTTGGAGAAAATTGTTTGTTCACAATTATCTCCAAAGACACTTCCTAATGAGCCTTCCCCATAGGGGCTCTTTTTTACATGCTTTGTAATTAATCACCATGAAAAAATGTTTCCTGTGTGACATTAGCCAAGAGATCTTTCTCTAAACTAAAAATATTCTAACAAAAAAACCTTAAATAAATTCTTTGGAATATATAAATGTTCCATTTCTTGTAATCACAAATGCAGCGCTAAAATGTTTGAACCATGATTGTTGATTGTTGGATTATGCTCAGCTGGGCAAAAGATAAGGAATGTATCAACTAATGTATCAAAATAGAACTGTTTACAGAGTCGGTGGCCCCCCCTCCCACTGTAGCTTCATCGACACATGAGAAGGTAAACAATGAAAAATGTAAACTGCAACATAAGAAAAATGTTCAAAAACACCCTATAGGGAATGCAGATGCCATGGTCATGGGAGGGGGGGTGGGGGCAGACAGTGCTTCCCCTATATTTGCAAATAATCCTTCCTCCCCAGGCACTCTCCTACCTTGCAGGCAGGGAGTGGGGAATGTTAGGGACTCTGGCAAGGGTGCAGGTGGAAGAGGGGGAAAGGCTGATTAGGAGGGTCTGTGCACTGGGCCACTGTTCTGTTGCATGGCACTGTAGAATATGCCAATACTTTATAAATACCTGTTAATATTAATAATAGTAGTAGTAATAAGCTCCAATAGAGACCTCTGAATCCATATTTTTCATCCAACACACTGTACAGAGTTCAGTCAGACGCTGGGTGCCTAGGGTGCCTGGCTGGCTTGGCCCGGCACTGATTTCGATGCCCACTCTACATTGGTTTATCAAAGCACATGGCACTTAAATACCCAAAAATATACCTTGTGCACACTAATTTTATTGCTTACATTTATCTAGTTCATAAAGACGGCAATTTTATGTGGGGTAAAAGCTGCTTAAAGTAGGGTGACGCCTGAAAACCATATATTTTTGAAAAGTACACATTCAAACAAATCCTAAATTGCTGGATATTTCTTTCTACCCCAAACTACCAAACGGCAAAGCTTTCCTAAAGTTAGCACTTTAACAGCATTTTAGAAAATCGCCTACAATGTTGCAATTCGCCTCATTTATCGTGCACAGTTTTTTTAAATACAACGTCAAATAAGAACACCAGAGGTCTACTGAACAGTCTGATGCCCAATATACATAGATACAGGGCCGGAATTCTTAAATTCTTATCCGGCCCCTTATTTTGACCCCGAGGACGCCCCCATTCGTCGCCCAGAGTAAAATGTAAAACTGTAAAAATTTCACAAATGCCACAAATTCGGGCCTGCATAAATATAACAAGGTATTTATATGTACTGACCGCAACTCAGTTTCTGCAAAAAGAGCCCCATGACTGTGTATTATGTGTCGTAAGACCCCCTAACTATACAGAAACACCCAGAAAACCATATATTTTTGGAAAATACACATTCTGACAAATCCAACATGGGTAAAGACTCGTTTCTACACCAAAGTACCAATCTGCAAAACTTTCCTAAAGTTAATGGATATTATGACATTTCTGAAAATCTCTTAAAAATGTTGCAATCTGATACATTTATCTCACACAAAGGCAAATCACACCAAGTATGAACACCAAAGGTCTACTGAACAGTTTGATACCCAATATGCATAGATATACCAAAGTATAGGGTATGTGCGGACCCCAAAATGAAAATACAGGTATAGGACCCATTATCCTGAATGCTCGGGACCAAGGGTATTCTGGATAAGGGGTCTTTCCATAATTTGGATCTCCATACCTTAAGTCTGCTAAAAAAAATAATAAAACATTAATTAAACCCAATAGGATTGTTTTGCATCCAATAAGGATTATTTATATCTTAGTTGGGATCAATTACAAGGTTCTGTTTTATTTCTACATAAAAAAAGGAAATCAGTTTTAAAATTCTGAATTATTTGCTTATAATGGAGTCTATGGGAGACGGGCTTTCCGTAATTCGGAGCTTTCTGGATAACGGGTTTCCGGATAAGGGGTCCGATACCTGTACTACATATGAATTTTCTTGCCTGTCAACACAGCCCCCTGACAGAGTTTTATGTGCTGTAAGACCCCCTAACTGTACAGGGATCCCCAGAAAACCATATATTTTTGGAAAGTACACATTATGATGAATTCAAAATAGGTAAAGACATCTTTCTACACCAAATTACCAAACTGCAAAGCTATGCTAAAAACAAACCAGGAACAATAATGCAGGGATAAAAATACAATAAATCCACAACAAATGTGCAAATCAATTAAATAACAAAATTAGTCATACAATAGTGTACTTAGTGGTCAAAATACCTGATTACACTGGCAAAACACAACAGACAAAACAATAATGAATAAGTAAAAAAAAAGTGTTTGTGTATTCATGTGTGTGTACATATCTAAATGTTGTGTGACATTGTGTATATGAGTGGTGTATAAGTGTCTATGGGGCCCATTTATCAATGTACGATTGGTTACTAATAGAAAAAAATCTTATTTATAACTTTTAGAACTGTTCATATTTTCCTTAACTTTTTTGTTAATTTCTGCAACTTTTTCATACTTTGCAACAATTTGTGCGACAAAATCGTATTTTGCGCAACGAGTACGAAAGTTTCGGAATTCATTCAAGCTTCAGTATCGTGACTTTCTTTAGGCCAGGTTGGAGCTGCAGAGTGCCGCTGAGTCCTTTTGAAAGCTTCCCACATCATGCATTGAAGTGAAGTCAGAAAGGGTTCCACCCCGTTTACGATTGTTGGGATACAAAAATTTTGTGACTATTGGATCGCCATACGTAAACGATTATTTCAAGACAAAAATTTCTGAGCTTTTGGATCGTAAGTACGAAATTTTCGTATTCAAGCGAAAAGAATTTTCGTGACATTTTTGATCATCAGAAATGATCGGATTTCGTGATTCGGATTCGTACCTTAGTGAATCGGCCCCAAAGAGTGTTCTAAATGAAAAAATCCAAAAAAAGAACTGTGCTAAATTCTGTTCTGTGGCACATGCCACCTCTGCAGAGAGAAATCTCTATCTGCCCAAGAACATATGGGGTATGTGTTTGGCAGATAGAACCTTTTTCTGTCAGCAACATGCTGGCCATACATGTGCTGGCCATACACACACTGATATAATCGTATGAAACTTTGTTATCATCCTGATAATGCTCATACCATGGTAATCATGTAGTGGTTCGGACAGGTTAGAAACAAGTTAGAAAATTTTAGTCGGATAACGATCAAATCTGCGCATGTATTGTGTATCTGACAATATCCTTGGGTGACCTACAATGCATTTCGTACGACCGGAGTCTGCCAATTATTTTATGTTCAGAACATCCTCCAGTGTGTTATTTTTAGTACTTTACCCTTCAATTTCAGTCTGAATGATAGTTTTACATTGTTGCATTTAAACATACGATCAATATCCAAACATTCGTCAGAAGAAGACTAAAATTTTAACGTGTATGGCAAGTTCTAATAATTTTTCTGAACCTAATTGTAGTCTCTGCTTTATAATAAAACAGTTAAACAGCATAAGGAAAAATACATTTTTGTGTAACTATAGAAGATTGGCATCTGTTGTGTCAGATAATCTGGTTAGACAATAACTTATATCAAAGAAAAACAGGACAGTAAGTATAAGTGAATTTTATTATGGGCTTTGCCACTGTCCCACCAAGATAACCTACTAAATTGCTGTAAAGCTTACAAGTGAGCTCCAGCATAATTAAATGCATACAAACCTCTTTTTTTGCAGAAAATATGTTATGCATAGAGAAGGAACTGATATCAGTGTTTTTCTCAGGAGATTTTAGACTGGGACTGTTTAATATGTGAAGTGATGTAACCGTGAGCTAGGAAGTAAGTTATGTCTTTTGCAGCCGACACAAAAATCTATAGCAAGCTTGACATTCCAGCTAAATTACCAAAATGATTAATGATTTAGCTAAGCAAGAGTAAAGGACAAGAACGTGACAACTGCAGTTTCATTCTGCTAAATGCAAATAATGCATGTGGGACAAAAATATCCAAAAGTGTAACAGAGGGGGATCTGGGAGTCGTTATATTTGACACTAACGGAAAAAAATATAATGTATTTTAAGCAGGGTTTATCCATTTCCTTTGCCTTACAGAAACAGTAAAACATGAAGGAAAACATATATTATTATTTCATGAAAAGCTCCAACATATATGATGTATATCTTTATTTATATAGCCCTGCTTGTATATGGAACACTATCTATTTAGAATAAATTAATGGTACAGTCAGAGAGAACATTCATTGTAACAAATATATTGTATATGTGAAAAGTCCGTGCCCTGTACAGCTTACACTCTAGATTTAGATTTGGTCAGCTATATTGGTGAACTATCCACTGTGCCCAAGATAAATGTTGATGAGAGCTGCTATATTTTTATAAACAATAGTTACAACACAATCAATATATAACCTATGATTCCTAGGACTAGCATATATAATTAGATCTATAATTAGATATGTAGACAAGAAGAATGTTGTGTATTAACAATAATCTAGACCAGTGCTGTCCAACTGGCATGTGGCCCCCCACCTGTCTGGCTGCTGTGACTTCTTACCTTTGTGTAAGCTTTTCATGGTATCGGTGTTATACTCTGCCTGCCCTATGCTGCCTGTGTGTGCAATACTCTGCCTGCCCCATGCTGCCTGTGTGTGCCATAATCTGCCTGCCCTATTACTGCCTGTGGGACGTAAGGCAGGGGTTTGTTCTGGGAGTGTGTTAGCACTGTGTTAGGTCCTTAAGGTGTGTAATAATGTGTTGGGGGTTACTGCGCATCTACAGAGGAGGAGGAGGCATATTGATTATTAATAAATATGACATAATATAATTCTTTCACATATGAATGAAGGGTGATATGAAGTGGGTGCAGTTTAAAAAAGGGGAGTGGCCAAACCGGCTTACATTTTCGACCCTTCACCATGTAGGCCAGAAAAATTCTGGCCCTTGGTACCACAGAAGTTGGACAGCACTGATCTAGACCTAGAAACTACTCCAACCCATGTAGTTCAATAACAGTTTGATAAACCTTATCCTTCTTATAATGAGCAGTTTATTTAAAAGAAAACTGTACATTCAATATGAATCTTAATCATAATAAGTGACCTACTGAAGGCATTTGCATCAATTGGCACATACATAATAAGAAATAGTATACTGCCCATATGATTTCCAACTCGGCAGGCTCACAATTGCCCCTCTGCAAACTTACGTTAATCACCCTGACCCAGAAAATGCACCAGAGAGCAAACAATAAAAGCTGCAAGCACATTTTGTGGCACTGGTATGTACATCAGCTAAATGCACAAAGACATCCCTGGCATTTGGAAAGAGAATGAAAAAACAAAGAAAAAAACAAGGTTATACAAAAGCAGGAACATGAGGTCCCATGCTTATGGGTATAAAACAGAAAGAACATTTTAATCAATTTAAGCACTGAGTAAAACATGCAGTTGGAAGCAAAATATCTTTGTATATTCTCTTTAACTTCATCTAAGATTGCTTATTATTATTACTTTACATTGAAAATATACCTTAACCCAAAGGAATGCACATATGGTAAATCAGCCTAATAATCTAAAGACATGCACATTTTAGTTTATAATCCAAAGACATGTACATTTGAACTTCATTTCCAAATGTCAGTTCCTTTATTATGCTAATTTACTTAATGGATATGAGGGGTCCATATTGGCAGTGGCATTGGAGAAAGCAGTCTGTATATGGTGACTAGAAAATTGTAAAACCTGGAATCACCGGATAAAGCATTACTTTTTATTCTATTAGACTAGATAAGCATATGAATAGAAAAAGTATGTTGATGATTTAGGTGATCAAATAGTAGGAATGGACCATGCCACTAGAGAGGATCCAGATCCAGACAACATTCCGTTTTTTTTTCTGCTTGTAATAATGACTGCAGCTTCTAGTAAAGGATTTCTTTAGGTAATTATGTAGCAGTGTAGACATAAAACAAATGCGGAAGATAATTTGGTCTCTTGGGGTGCTAACTACACACAACTTTATAAAACAGAACAGTGCAGCCAGGTTATCAGGAGGAAATATGAAACAGTTTTAGTCAGGTATTGTTTCCTTTAGGGAAATGGCACACCCAGTGATTCTGGGCACTTTGTCTTCCAAAGATTTAACAGCTTCACCTTTGAGCACCAAACCTGCATATATTTTTATGGCAAACATCTAGACCTGCACGATGTACTAACATGTCTGGTAATTGTAGCTAAAAAACACAGCAATGGAAGCCCACTAATGGAGATAATAATGGGCTTAGTTATCAGTTATCAAGTTTATGAGTTCAAGTTTGTTTTTCTAAATCAAATAAACTCGCACATCAAATAATAATAAGGAAACATCGTTCAAATAAAAAACTCAAATATCTTGAGTTTACAAGCTATAAAAACTCAAAATCGTCAAAAAATTTAAGAATATGGCTTGACTTTGCCTATGACAGCTCCCACTGACTTCTATAGAAACTCACAAGCTTTTACATGGCAAATTGTTACATTTGAGTTTTCAGGTTTTTTGCACTTAATAATTAGCAGACATTCGAGTTTTCAAACCATAACTCAAATTCAAGTTTTCTAAGTACAAAAATACTCGAATTGAAAAAATAATCAAACTTGATCATTGATAAATCGCCATCTAAATGTTCGAACGACAAAATTATTAGAATTGCAGCAAGTGCCATTAAAGGGTTGGCTTTACATTTTCAGCTTTACCCAGCTTCTTGTTTACTGCTTTATTCATAGGATTAAGACAAGTTTTCCTAATTCAATTAAATAACGAATAGGCCATTTTAATATGTGGACAGTTAACTATGAGAGAGAATAGGTCACTTCTAATTGGTAGCACATTTGCTGGTTGAAAGCCTGATTCCTGTTTAGGATCATATTTTGCTCAAGTATCCAATATTACTGCATGTGTCTGAATGGATTTTGATAGATCCAGGGAGCAGATATTATGCAGTGGAACTGAAAATCTATATATTGCATATGTATGTGTATGTAAGAATTTCCAGACATGGATACAGTGGTGGTTGTATGAAGCCAGTGATACACCGGCCGTTATCCCAGCACCGATTCACTCAATTTGATAATGGCTGAGTAGAAAAGAGTTGGCTAAGCTTTGTGTCCTTGAAACCTAGAACATGATACAGTACAACAAATGCCAGCATTGGCAATGTGGGATTAAATCTTCTCCTCACTTTCTAAATACATAAATCCAACCAGATGCAGGAATAGGAGCAAATATATCTCATCAAACCACAATATTTACTCCCATTTCTCTGTGTTACCTTGTAAATGAGCCAAATTCTTTGCTCAGGCCTGTCTCAACAAAATATAGGGCCTAATGCAAATGTAAACTTCAGCACCCAAAAAGATGACACCACATTACCAGATGGCTAACCTTTTTCCCATAAGGGTTCTACCATACCGGAATGAAGTGTATTACCATTAAGGATGCACTGAATCTTGTTTATAATTTGGGATTCAACCTAATCATTAGCCCTGGCCAACATGTTTATTAAAACATTAAACTATGTGACAACAAAATTCTGGATTTGGTGCATCCCTAATTACTGTGGACCTTCTCAACCTGCTCAAACCTGGAACTGTGCTTCTGCACAGTCAAACAGACAACTGTGCTGAGAAGGCACTCAACAGTTTGGCTGGGCAAACTCAAGGTATCACATGTCTCGTCTGCCTCAGTCCTCTTGCCCTTGAGCTGGCTGGGTATTGCTGTTCTTTGGAATTTGTTGCAATTTTTTTCCAAATGACCTCCTGCACTATGTATATAAATGTATGCTCTTTGCTAGAGGACAATCAGATATAACATTTATTGAGACTGGGAAGAAGAGTCAGCTATGTTGCAATGTTAGAGACAGTTATTTAAATACATTTTCTGCTGAATTATGACTTCAGACCACCAACTAAAGTTTACCTATAGGCCATGTTGATTGTTTTTTGCTGATAGGGCTGCTTTTGTAAGTAATTGTTAAATGAAGTTCCTAAACCTGACTGTTTTGCCAACCTGAATGTCCCTTCTCAACCTGTCAGTTATAGCTTCTAATGCTAAAGGACTCCAAATATGGCAGTCCTCTCATAGAGGCACATGGGGATAAGATAGATAATGTAAAATAATCAGGCAAATACTTTTAAGCTAAAATTTGAAGTAGCAGGCAAAGACAATGTTATGCTAGATGTAAAAAAAGGTTTAATTTTCAGTGTCAGTATCTCTTTAACTATAAGTGCAGACTTGGGACCACAACCTAAAGTCTGTTATACACTGGAGTGTTTTTGGCCCCTGGGCCACCTGAGAAGGCTCCTCTGATGCCACCCCCCTTGGAACCCCGCGCTTACCTTTACAGTGCTGGAGGGGATACAGGGGGGGGGGGGCACATCACTAGTGTGGAGAGTGCAGTTGCGCTCTCTGCACTAGTAGAGCCAAATGTCCGGTTTAAAACCCATAAATTTGGCATTTAAAGTTACCAGGAGCTGCTTTTCGCCACCCCTGGGGGTGCTGCTGTCTGAGGCGAGCGTCTCAACTCGCCTCATGGTAGCAGCACCTCTGACTATAAGTGCCTAAAAGGACTGATTTTATTTATCAACGACAAGCACTGGAGCACTAAATGGCACAAAACTGCAGCCCTTAGGGTCCCTATACAGCAGACTTGCACCTGCACCCATGGCAGGTGCTAACTGTGCCCTGTAGTGATGAGCAAATTTTTTCGGCAGGAATGGATTTGCAGCGAATTTACAAATTGGTTTTGTGTAACGTCCGTGAAAATTTGCGTGGAAAAATTTGTCCCGCAGATTTTTTTTGTTGTGTGTCAAATTGGGTGCGTCAGAAAAAGGCGCGGTCACGTCAAAATTGGGCGCGGTCGTGTCCAAAAAGCGTGGGCAACAAAAAAATCGACGCGGGCGACAAAAAAAAATCGACGTGGGTGACAAAAAAAAAATTGTGCAACAAATGTGTTTCGCAAATTTTTCACCATTTCGGGAATTTTCTTGCCGTTTCACTTATTTAATGGCAAAGCAAAATGGGACAGATTCGCTCATCAATAGTGCCCTGTGCTTTTTTAATGGAAGCAGAAAACAGACTGTTTGTGTGAACTGTGCTCTGTCCTGGATTAAACATCAATAAGATGCAGAGCACAGCTCACACAAATGTAATAAAGCCAAGTATTGATCAGGATCATTGATCAGGATCAAGCAGGTTTAAAAATCCTGTTGTGGTGAAGACTACTTTGGCTTGCTGATGCGTTACTTCTTCCGACATACTACCTTTTGTGATCTGATCATTTGGCTAGAGGGCAACCCTAGGCTATAGCAATTATTTTACTGTGCTGCAGTCCTGCAGCTTTTACTGGGCCTGGTCGGTGCCATAAAAGCTGCACCATGCACAGTTGGTACCTGCTTGCTGGCTGGACGAACATTTAGGCAAGGCAGTAAGGCGCATTCCTTTACTGCGTGTGCATCTAGTCTCTCTAAAGCCACAAATCTGGTCCTGTACATGTCTTACCTAAGTTGCCTAAATCTTCTCCCAGCCAGCCAGAAAGCAGGTATTGGCCATGCACAGGGCCATGTCTGCAGCCAGACATGCACCTCGCTTGGTTGCTGGCTTGCCTAATAGTTAATAATTTGGAAGTTAATTGTTGTATATTTTTAAACTTTTGGGAGATGGTGCAGACTAAAAGGGGGCCCTGTAGAAAGTGTAGCCTAGGGGCCTCACATCACATCAGTAATCCGCCACAGATCAGACCAGCCTGCCAGGCCCAGATTTGTGGCAATGCGCTGTCCTGTCCCTAGTGCTCTGTATGTTAAGTGAAATCCTGAGGGGGTGGGGGGCAGAAAATGGGGGCAACCTCTGAGCTCCCTAAACAGAAATCTGGCGCTGCTCACCTCACCGTAAGCATATCAGGGCGCAATCTGCTCGTTTGGCCAAGATCCCGTGTCCACCTGACAAGCCCCCACACCAACCTGCTATAGTTCCTGATAGCATAACAGTATGTACTTAGGGGTGTATTTATTAACATTGCAGACAAAGATCAGAGGTGATGTTGCCCATAGCAACCAATCAGCAATTACATTTAAACTGTCACCTACAAGTTAGAAAACAAAAGTAAAGATCTGAGTGGTTGCTATGGGCAACATCACCAGTGATCTTTGTCTCTTAATAAATATGCCCCCAAGCGTAGGCATCACGGGCACTCCACACATTTAGCAGTTGACGCTATGACTAAAGGTTGATGGCAACTGCTGATAAACACTGAGGGGACTCTCGAATTTTTGTGGTGAAACCATGCGTGAAGCTAACTTGCAGCACCAGTATTAAACACTATCCCATTCCGAGACATAAATGGATAATAAGGTGCTGCGCACTTCACATGACAGCACGGCGCGTTGGAGCTAAAGGAAGCGCCTTTCCTGTGTAGAATCACTTAATCGCCCCAACCATTCTAAAGGCAGGGGGGGACACAGAGTGTTGCCATGGGACGTTAGTGCCAGTCGCTGACACAGTGACTAGTGGTGCTGCGAAGTTTCGCTACCCTCCTCCTCCCGCCTCCTTCCCAGGGGTAGGCTTCCTGCTTAGAGGACCTGACACACACCTCCCTCCGCCCCTCTCCCCTGAACAGAGCGCTGCTATCATTGGGTCTCCGTTGAGCAGGCATAGCGCACAGCTCCTGTTAGAGCACACGGGGCGCCTGTCATACGTTCCGCTCCTCATTACAATCTGGGAGCAGCAGCTGCTCCGCGCCGCTACACAAGTCCCAGTGCTGTCCCGGTCCCAGGCAGAGAGCTCACTATGCAGCCTAGGCACGCTTCCCCTACATGAACAGGCTGATAACTAGAGGGGCGCCACTGTATGTGCCTGGCACTCAGCAAGTGGCCTTACAGGTATCTCATAGGGACCACTGGCTGCTGGGCACCACAGGGGGGTGGCACTTACATAGGAGTGCGGGCACTTGCTGTGCTGAAGGCTGGCATCGCTGTCATGTTTGTGTGCTGAGGTGAACAGGAAAAAGCAAACCAGAAGGTGGTCTGTCCATGTGCACTCACGTCGGACTTGTCACTTTCCGGATGGGGAGGATACAGTGTGGCGTTTGTGGTACAGAACCTTCTGCTTACTCGCTGGTATGTTGAATCCAATATATACATACATTTTGTGTTGCATATCTGTGTACAGGTGTGATTTGGAACAAGAAAAGCTACGTTGTACTGTACAAATGCAATACACCATTGAGAAATGGACAAATAGTTCCAGAGTTTTACTGGGTACTCAACTGATGGCATCCTGGCAACTGAAGAAACCATAGGGCAGATATTATAATAGATATCAGGTAGAAGTAGATAGATAGATTATAGATAGATAGCTTGATAGATAGATAGATGGATAATTTTTCTTATATTTATATATAAGAAATGCAGTATATGTTTTATCCCATTTTAGTCAAGGCACTTTTATGTACTCTTGTGATGCCTTTAACTAAATACACAGACACATAGAAAAAAAACAAACAGTAATTTTATGTAGTAATGATGTAATTGGAGCTTTGTTACATTTTCAGAATTTATGTCTACACCAAACTTCAGTCTATCTATCATCTATCTATCTATCTATCTATCTATCTATCTATCTATCATCTATCTATATCATTATCTTATAAATCATCTATCAGTCTGTCTATCTATCTATCTATCATCTATCTATCTATCTATCTATCTATCTATCTATCTATCTATCTGTCTATCATCTGTTCAATTAATGTATTATTTCATCAGTCATTCAGAGATTTAATGTGTATGAAGGGTGCATTGTAAACAGAGTAAAGCCATTAAAATGATGTAAAATGGCATACATTCACAACCATAATGCGTCTGTGTCCAGAATCCTTTGCAATATCTGTCTCTCCTTGTATTTTTGTTTTTATTGGGGTACCTGCCTGGAATTGTATTGACGCAACAAAAGTTAGTGTTCAGGTTAGACAATTTTAGGGATAAAAGTTTAGAAAGAAAATCCATCATATTTCCAAGTGCATAAGTACAAGCTGTTACAGTTAGACTTCTTTATTACTAATAATGGTAACCTAATTAAGTATAAGTAACCAAATTGAGCGTATTTAGTTTATCATATTAGTTTTAAAGCATCTTAAGAAAAACATATCATTTCTGACAAATTATCGTGTAGGTTGTCCTGCATAAAAAAAATGTCCAGGTGGCTTCTAAGGACATTAGTATACACTGGAAAGTATACATTTCTGTTTCTGCTGCCTATGGCTGTTTCATTATATGTACACAATGATAATAAATTATTTTGAGAATTGCAGCATGTAGAGGTAAACTGTGGCAACACAATAAAGCAATAGCATATTTGAAAGTATATAAGTATGAATTTGTAACATGAACAGTATAAAACACTTGAGTATTTGAAAATAAAATTGTTATAAATAATATTATCCAGAAACTTATTATTTAATAATCTCAGAAATACAAAAATTCTTGTTTAAGCAAATATTTTTTGCTTTAATTACTTCTGTAACAATCAATGCATTTTACTTAATGGTTATTGCAGTAACATAAATCTAAATTGCAAAACAAACATATTAGGTTTATTTAATGTTTTTAGTACACTTACGGAAAGGTGATACAAATTATGAAAAAGCCTTCTCCTTCTCTAGAAAACCCTAGGTGTCAGACATTCCCAACAATAGATCCCATACCTTTACACGTACATACAAACACACATATGGATACACAGATGCTGTTTGCATACAGGCTATCATTTAAGAAGACCCTAGGCACAAGTGCTAGAGCACATAGGGGTGAAAAATCGCACCCCTTATTGCTCAGTCCTAGGGTGTTGCTGCACTCTAGCATATGGTGCAGTGAACAGTGGTGGTGAGTTCAAAGCAGCAAGGTTCTATGGGTACAGGGCTTCTTTGCGCACTGCTCATGACAGTCTTCCTAGCTTTCATGTCTGAATGACGTAGGGAGGGCGGATGCCTTCCCTAGCCCTTATGAATACAGTACTGCCAAGCATAGGCAGTGCTGTATTTATGGGGGGAATACAGATCCTTATGCTCCATTCTGGGGCAAGATAGAAAGTGTGAAAAACATGGCGGCTGGCACCTGTTTGCACTTTGTCCTTTATCATTAACTGAGCCTTCTATTGTACATAATATATGCATCCCAGAGACATGATGGATTGCTAGATAGAGATAGATATATAGATGTTTACTTAGATAATGTTATGAAGCTCACATTTGTTCTCACCTTTCCAAGTTCAGTCATATAAATTTTGAGTTGTGCTGACTGTTGTCCCAGGAATCAGCTACAGTGGAGGTTGCTGTGTGTGAAACACTGGCACAGTATAAGCCATGTCAGAAAAAAATTAGGGAAGATTATGTTTGTGTGTGTACTAGAGTTTAATTACTTCAGAAAGAGATTCACAAGATGTATTTTTGTCAGCAAGCCATGAAAACTTTACCAAGTTGTTATTGGTGCCAGATGGCTCTTTTTCTAGGAGACTTTGTGCTGTAGTTGTTCTGCAGTCCCAGAAATTACATGGACTTTTTGAACGCTTTCCAGCGTGGTTTGGAAAGCATGAATCCGCCAATCTCAGAGGGATTGCAGGCATAAGTAATTGTGGTCAGTTTACGTCTTAGTTACTCACATAACTGACAGTCTCCTCTGAGTCGGAGGAATAAGTGTATTTTTGTCTGGCCACTTTGTACCGGTATTTTTCATAATTACTTTGTATGATTTCTGTATGATTTTGTTGTCAAATGGCTTACATCTACCTTGCCTGAGTCTTTTTTCAGGTATTATACTAATATACTAATAACTGCCTGTGAAAGGAGATGATTTCTACCTGTCATTAAGCATATGTGTAGATAACCTAGCTAACCCTACAAAAAAATCATGTCAATTGCAAATAATACTGGATAATTGAGTGTTTAATAGTTTTTCACTTGATTATAAGCATGGCGTTTCACCTTGAAGAAAGAACCCTTATCCAGAAAGTCCAGATTCTCAATAATATTTCACTTTCTAAGCAAACATTCATATACAGGGAGGGGGTCCTTTAACCAGAAAGTTCCAAATTACAGAAAGGCCACTTCCCATAGAGACCATTTTAATCAAGTAATTAAAATTTTAAAAAAATATTTTCCCATTTCTCTGTAATAATAAAACAGTCCCTTGTAATTCATCCCCGTTAACATATAACGTATCCTTATTTGAGGCAGAACAATGCTATTTGGTATAATTAATGTTTAAAGGATTTTTAGCAGGAATGGAGATCCAAATTACAAAATGACCCCTTATCTTGAAAACCCCAGGTCCTGAACATTCTGGATTGCAGGATGTATACAGTACCTGTATATACATATGCATTTATACATATGTACGTGTGTGTGTAAATACTGCCTTTTACCAGTTCTTTCATTTTCTGTCAGTATGGCAATAAAAGCTAATTGTGAGTTCCAGTGCTATGAAATACAAATATCACAGAGCACAACATTTTGGGTAGGATTTGTTATTCTGTAAAATATGATAATTGTTCAGGGGTCTGAATACTTTGTATGGCATTATATGTTACTGTGCTGCTTTTCTTTGTCATTATTTAAGTTGTTTATGCTGACCACATGTTAGAAAGAGGGAGATGAAACAAATGTGTTTACACATCCATTTAGGTTCCCCTGAATTCAGTTGCTGTTTTGGGATGCAAAGTGGACTGTTAACTGAGCACTTTGTTTTGTGAATGCATCATTTTTCCAAATAATTTTTTTAAATGAGGCAAATGTCAATTGCAGAAGACATGGAAAATTGCAGGTCACCACAAAACATGTGGCTTAAACATTATCTGAATACATTATTGACAACTTACAGTGATGCTGGTATACAGAATTCTTTTATGATTTACTGGTCATAAGCAATTTGTCTGCTAATAGAAAAATCGGTCACTGACATAAGTACATGTAAACATTTCCATCTCTATATACAAAAAAAAATATATGACATTATCTGTACTGTTGAGCTCACGAAGTAGTTTTACCTGCTCTTAATTTTTCCCGTTTCGTCACAGAATGTTACACTGTGTAAATAATGCTGTGAATAAGAAGTTGCTTCTAACAAGTGGCCATCTTCTACTAGAGCCAGAAAAGTAAAAACGTACACATGGACAGGTACTACATGGAGTTATAGTAAATGAGGCTCAACACTTTTATTTCAGACTGTGGCTTTGTATCTGCTTAACTTTAATGTAAAATGACTCAAGATTTTTTGACGCAAGATTTTTTGTTTATAATAATTATTTGAGGCATAATTACAGTTCCCTAGATTGTGCCCTTATTAGTGGGTGAACACGCCAAGCCATTAGCTGGTAAATTTGCCAAATCTTATTTGTTGTCATATTACATGTAGGTTACCTAATTTAGTATACCACAGCCATAAGACAGATGACATAGAGACCCTGTTTGAACGCACCCGTAGCCGCTTAAATGCCATCAGTTGCAAGTACTCTGTGACCACACCTTGGCTAGCTGAGCAATTTTCCAATTCATTTAAATGGACCCTAGTTTCAGATTTTGTCTTGTTGTCAGTTAATGGGTTAAAGCCTTAAAAGTAGGAAAAATATTTATATAGGTGTGTTTTGGAATAAAATGGAGCATTTAGGAACCGTGCAAATGTAACTTTGTTACATAAATTGTTATGCTTAAAGGGGAAGTTAATGTTAGACTTACTCTCATGCAGGCTGTGAAGTGTTCAGCTAATTTGATTTTATTTTATATATTTTTTATTTTTATTTCATTTACCTTTTTATTTTGCTTTTCTTTATTGAATATATTATATATATATCTTTATTGAAAATGTATATTTTATCTCCCATTCATCTTTTACCATGCCAGTCAATCCACTGTCTAGTTACTAGGTTAACTGGACCATAGCAGCCATATAACAGCTTTTAAACAAAAAGATTAATAATTGGAAAAAAATCAAATTGTTTTAGAATAACATTATAAAAGCCTTTCTAAAGAAAATCCTATATGATTCTAATGTACGCATAGAAACTAAAGCATGCATATCCCTCTTTAAAGAAAAACTAGAGCTTAAATACCAAATAATGCACATAATGTTGCAAATTATGGTTTGGGGTTGTGCACCAGCCCAAGGCAACCACAGCCCTTTAGCAGGGAAGATCTGTGCCTTAGAAGAGTCCCCATCTTCTTGTCTGCTGATTCCCTGCACATGCTCTGTGCTGCTGGCAGTTACCTGAGCATAGGGACCCACTCACAATATACTGTGTATACTGTATATATACTGAATATTAATGTCACAATATATGGCTGATTAGTAATTACTTCAGACTATTAGTACATGGCAGTTCTAAAGCCAGTGCAATCTAGCATCAGAATTTAATAATCAGCCTTGTAGAACCAAATTATTTGTCAGGGAAACCTCATTTTCTGCTTGATAACCCCTAAACCTAGCTTCCCAACAGCTGCCCAGAGCACAATGAGCATGTGAGTGTCACCGACACTTCTAACAAAATCCAAGATGGGGAGCTCCTGTGACAACTTTGAAGGCCTGGATCATTACTAGTATAGAGATGCTGAACCTTTAGGCTGGTGCAGTAAATTTGTTATATCAAATATGGCATTTCTAGGCACATTCATTTTTGGGGTTTAATTCTCATTTAAAACCAATACTCTTTTATTGTCAGAGCTTGTTTATGTTTGAAGCAGAAATTAAGGGTATTAAAAAAAATGCCTTTATCAACATCACACTGAAAGTTTTATTTATAAAAAGTAGATACAGTGGCTTGCAAAGGTATTCGGCCCCCTTGAACTTTTCCACATTTTGTCACATTACAGCCACAAACATGAATCAATTTTATTGGAATTCCACGTGAAAGACCAATACAAAGTGGTGTACACGTGAGAAGTGGAACGGAAATCATACATGATTCCAAACATTTTTTACAAATAAATAACTGCAAAGTGGGGTGTGCGTAATTATTCAGCCCCCTGAGTCAATACTTTGTAGAACCACCTTTTGCTGCAATTCCAGCTGCCAGTCTTTTAGGGTATGTCTCTACCAGCTTTGCACATCTAGAGACTGAAATCCTTGCCCATTCTTCTTTGCAAAACAGCTCCAGCTCAGTCAGATTAGATGGACAGCGTTTGTGAACAGCAGTTTTCAGATCTTGCCACAGATTCTCGATTTGACTTAGATCTGGACTTTGACTGGGCCATTCTAACACATGGATATGTTTTGTTTTAAACCATTCCATTGTTGCCCTGGCTTTATGTTTAGGGTCGTTGTCCTGCTGGAAGGTGAACCTCCGCCCCAGTCTCAAGTCTTTTGCAGACTCCAAGAGGTTTTCTTCCAAGATTGCCCTGTATTTGGCTCCATCCATCTTCCCATCAACTCTGACCAGCTTCCCTGTCCCTGCTGAAGAGAAGCACCCCCAGAGCATGATGCTGCCACCACCATATTTGACAGTGGGGATGGTGTGTTCAGAGTGATGTGCAGTGTTAGTTTTCCGCCACACATAGCGTTTTGCATTTTGGCCAAAAAGTTCAATTTTGGTCTCATCTGACCAGAGCACCTTCTTCCACATGTTTGCTGTGTCCCCCACATGGCTTGTGGCAAACTGCAAATGGGACTTCTTATGGTTTTCTGTTAACAATGGCTTTCTTCTTGCCACTCTTCCATAAAGGCCAACTTTGTGCAGTGCACGACTAATAGTTGTCCTATGGACAGATTCCCCCACCTGAGCTGTAGATCGCTGCAGCTCGTCCAGAGTCACCATGGGCCTCTTGGCTGCATTTCTGATCAGCGCTCTCCTTGTTCGGCCTGTGAGTTTAGGTGGACGGCCTTATCTTGGTAGGTTTACAGTTGTGCCATACTCCTTCCATTTCTGAATGATCGCTTGAACAGTGCTCCGTGGGATGTTCAAGGCTTAAGATGTATTCAATTCAAAATTCTGCAATCATAGTTACATAGTTAATCAAGTTACTTTTCTTCTTAGCATTCTGCTGCTCTTCAGGCAGGAGTCAGAATCAGATTTGACTCACAGGTAACTAGAAAAACAGCTAGCTCTAACACATTGTCTTGGCAGAGTATACACACCCTTCATGTATTAGATCGCACATCAATAAATTTGACCTAACTGCTACTTAAAATCTGACTCTTGACTGCTGCCTCCTAGAGACAGACAGACTGCCGACCAGAGAATACTGAAGAGAAACTTGTTTATTTTATTGTTTCTACCATTTCTGAAATAAACAGGTTACTCTTTAGTATTCCCTCTGTGCCTCTTCGTGCTAGAGCTAACTAGCTCAGAATAACCAACACAAAGCCTGAATGTAGATAGACAGATTGTATATTCAATAGTACTGAATTTTTAATATAAATATATTTAGAATGTTTTTGCAATAGTTCCCCTTCAAGAAGGTCACGAAGGTTAACTAACTCATGTAATCATTATTTTGTTAACTGAGATGCATCACAGTGAGCATTCAGCAGTACAGTATATTTTTATTTATCTCATAGTGGATTGCTGATCTTCATTGAAATGGACCAGTTCCCGTGCACAGTTCAATTTTTAATACAGGTAATGGACCCCTTATCTGGAAACCCATTATCCAGGAATTACAGAGACACCATCTCCCATAGACTCCATTTGAATCAAATAATTCACATTTTTAAAAATGGTTTCCTTTTTCTCTGTTATAATTAAACAGTACCTTGTACTTGATCCCATCTAAGATATAATTAATCCTTATTGGAGTCAAAACAATCCTATTGGGTTTAATTACTGATTAAATAATTTTATTAGCAGATTTAAGGTAGGAGATCCAAATTATGGAAAGATCCCTTATCCCCAGGTCCCAAGCATTCTGGATAACGGGTCCCATACCTGTATTAAAAAAAATGACATAAAGTGATGTGAAAATTAAACATGGGAAATTGTATAGGTAAAGAAGGAAATAAATCTTGGACATAATGCATGAGGATTCCTCAAAACTTTTTTTACAAGCTACATATTACATAGCAACAGCTGTAAATTTTGCCATCGTCTGATAGTGACCCATCAGATGTCTACTTTCATTAGACCAGGAAAATGTAGCTTGCTGTGGTTTACTGTACCAGTTAAACCTTTGCCCTAGTTATTATAGTCAAACTGAATAATAAAACAGACTATATAATGATAACAGACTGATAATATAACAGACTAATATTATTTTGTAGCTTCCTCCACACTTGTATTGGCCATTGTGTTACTTTGTGTTACTTTGATTTGATCACAACTAGACATTTAGATGGTGGCAGAGAGAAATGTTAAAGCAGTTTACCTTTAAAACATGGCATTTCTAGCCATATTCATTTTGGGAGTTTAATTCTCTCTTATAACCTATACACTATTATTGTCATAACTTGTTTATGTTTGAAGCAAAAATTAAGAATATTTAAAAAAAGAATGCCATTATCAACATCACAGAAAAAGTTTTATATGTAAAAAAACAGATATATAAAGTTCTTTAAATTCTTCTACAACAGAAATAAAGATATTTTCCAAGTGCTTTCTATTTTTTATTTTTGAAAGTTATTCTAAAATTAAAGTTTAAACTTAAAAGTGGTGGTATACACCTAAAAGCAATGAACACTATAAATAGGAATTGTGTAGAAATTACGTTCTGCCTACAAAAATCTATATTTTACCATTTGTTTGCAATTCTAAAGCATTCATTTGAAAGTTGGGATATTTTCACTGAACTTAACCCCCTTAACCCCACTACCTTTATAAATAGGGCAATAGAGCTCATAATCTACCTTTAAACATGTTAATTCAAAGGTAGATAATGAGCTCTAAACAAATTTCCCTGTTTTAAAGGAAGGGTTGTTAGGTTCAGTGACAATAGCTCAACATCTCCCATGGCTATGTAGCAGCATTTTAGCAGCTCATTATCAGGGGCTTCTCAGTGGCTGGTAATTCATTTTTCAGCTCCTTTGAGGTTTGTGGGACGAAAGTAACAGGAAGTGCTAAAGTAAAACTGGCTTCATATTCTTGTTTAGTGCCAGAAATAGCAATAACCATCAATATGTCTTAATTAAAACAATAGACAAATAGAATGTTCAGCACATGCCATATTTATTGAAAAGGAGTGTTTACTGTCTCTTTAATGGTTCTCTCTCTGGTGTGTCAGTCTGACAGTTTAGTAATCCAGGTGCAGACTCTAAACTTACAATTTGCTGCATTAGTTAATGCATTTCTTTGTTGTATCAACTGTAACTATTGTATCAGATGTATTTAATGAAACTCAGGGATTATGCTCAGCAGAGCCAAAGATAACAAATGTATCAAGTAATGTGTCAAAATAGAATAGTTTACAGTGTTGGTGACCCCACTCACAAAGCTGCCCCAAGAAGACCATGAGAAGGTAAAAAATGAAACATTAAACTTCAATATCAATATGTATTTGTAAGGCGAGCAACCCTTTTAAGTGTTTTGTTTGTGTGTATGTGGTACAGTATGTACTAATGCAGGACTACAGCACGCATCACTACTAGCTAACTAACATAGGTTGTAAATTGTTCCAGTGCAGTTGGCACTAGAAACCAATCAGCAACTAGTCTTGATTAGCAGAACCAGGCCACATAGTTTTGCTCCATCCACATGGCACATGTTTTCCTCTCTCCCCCAGATTCTTGGTGTGAAGCATGTGTCTCTTCTGTCTATCCCTTTGATGATCAGTCTACTGCAAATAAAAATCATTATTGGTTGCAATGGGTAATTGCACCAGTTCAATTTAACTCTGTGTCTCTAATTATGAATTTTTTTATTTGCCATTCCATATTTAACTCTGATCGTAGATTTTAATATTTGCTATTACACATCTAACACTAAAAAGTACAACGTAATGTATTTGTAGATGAGCTTAATGGTTTCAGGCATACATGAAGTCATGTTTGCATAAGCACAATATCATTTTAAAGATCAGTGCATAGGAAAATGGCACTCAACTAACATAAACCACTAATCTAAAGCTTTTATAAATTATTAACACATGAATAATAGAATCCCAGTTCTGCACTGAAGTCATCCACAGGTTAAATGTAAATGCAATATCATCAAACTGAAAGAAAATCACAATGGCAGCAAAAAAAATCTAAATGACTGACACACACAGAAAACAAATATTTCTCAATGTATTTTTGGCTTTTGTCTGGTGAATTGGCAGTTACATTTACAGGTGTTTAATTAGCTGGGTGATAAATGAACATTAAATAGTGTTAAATTGTCCTTTCAAACACTTGTAGAAATCTCTCAGTGCTTCTTGTGTATATAACTTTTGTATGACCTGACTCATTTAGGATTTGATATAATGTTACACAAATAAAAAGAACATCTCTCCCTATGAAAGAGCTCACTGCATAGTTTAACCTTATCTTTTTTACTTGTCTACCACAGCATGATGCGTGTGCCAGATATGAGTTATAGAACTGCACAGGTGAACATTTATCACCCTTAGGCTTATCTCACCTAAGCAACGTTTATGAAGAAATGTTGCATAAAATTAGAGCAAATTTCTAATAATATTTCTAAGAATTTGTCTATTCTTGTGGTGCCTTGTCAATCTGTCAGCAAGGCAGCAATATAGTTAACACTTGCCTTGAAAAGGTAGTAAGGATAGGGTTCCCTTTGCATGTAAGCACACACCAATGTCCTAACTGCCTGCTGCCCCTTATATTTCAGGAGCAAGTTGAAATTTAAAAAAAATTCACAAACCTTTGTGCCTTCAGTATATGGTGCAAATTTTTGCACTGAATTGCTTTGGGTTCCATTTGTCTGGAATTACGGGAAAAATATTGCATTATGGGTAAACAAAACATAAAAATAGATATTTTGTACTTTGCAGTAATTTTGTTATCCCTTTTATTTTTGTGGTCAGATGTAGTCTGTATAAATGATTTTAATATAACTTGGCCCACTCTCCAGAGGGCTCAGAGGAGCAGGGGGCTCCTGGGCTTACCAAGTATTATAGGTCCCAATGATTTCTGGTGGCAGCCCTGGCTAAAGGCATTGGTTTCTGGCTCCCCCTACATACAGTTATAAGTGAGTTTTACTGTTTTTCCTCTTGGTAAAGTAGCAAATATGTAGATGGAAAAAAATAACATGCTATCAAAAGCAGATTCACTGTCATGGCAAGATACTTGGCTGTAGTGTGATGAATTATGCAAGGCGAGGGCAAGATGTCACAAATTATTTATTGCTGCTATAACAAACTTTGGGATTTTGTTGTTCACTGACTTGATATTTGGGACAGTTTGACAGCTCTGTCTGGCATGTACATAAATTTAATGCAAAACTTCAGAGAAAACCTACACATCTGTATGCCATTTGCCGCTTTAGCCTTATTAAACCTGACCCCATTTTGGTAACAGTAGGAATGCATTATTAACTGAAATTAGCAATACCCCTATAATTTAATAAGATGTTATGTCAGTGAGTGGAAAGTGGTGGTTTATTATAGAGGAATGAAAACAGGCCAGTGGCTGCATTAAATGCTGAAAAATGCTAAATAAATGAAAAAGTGGAGAATAAAAAGTGTGTCCTTTTCACATCTAATGTTTTACAAGGAAGACAGAGTCAGAGTGAAAACTGCATCTCAGACAGGTACAAGCTCCAAAGTAAGGACTAATTTGTGAATGCTGATTCTGTAGCTGTCACTTATCTAATTTTTTGTGCTTTTGAATTATCTTTTGGTTTTGGCAGCTCAACTCCTGCCTTTCCTGAACCTTTTGCAACAAACGTGCTGATTTAAACACTCTAGATGTTAAACAGCAGTTATTTTAGAACAATATTGCATGTTTACGGCTGACCTTAATCTATAGGCCTAATCAATGGTTTTAAAGTGTGGGGCAGTTACCAGATGCAGCACTATTCTGTGCTACAGAGTACGCTGAAAGAGCTCTGGGCTTACTATAATATGAATAGCAGGTGTAAAGTACAGGGGCGTCTGAAACTATGTTCCATCAAGCTGTGTACACAACCAAGTTAGAACAAGAGCACACAACAATTGTGTTGCTCAAAGAACATTTTGTATTCACTTATATAAATTATTTACAGTATAATATTAGACTAAAAGATAATACAAGTCTAGACACGCGGAATGCCTTTTTCAGTACCCCTGCTGCTTACACATTGCAGCCTGTTTCCAAAGTTGCACAAAGAGCTGACAACCACGGCATATAATGTTAGAGCAGATGACCTACAAAAAAATATTCCCCACAGATACATGCACAGTGGCAGTACAAAATCTGCCATGGCATAAAAAGCAGAACCAATGCCATTTGTGATATATATGCGTTCCCTCTCTATAAATGTTAAACCTGTGCTTTTGGGAGAAAACATTCTCCTTCCCTACTAGACATTGCTTCTATATAAAGGAAAACAAATGCTTATACTGATGATGTGAGCTGGGACCATTTGTAAATGCTCATTTTGCAGAGACTGTTTGGGTATGTTAACTTTGTAGTCCCAGTCTTCCATTCCACAGTGTGCCATAGACTGCTCATTTTCCATTTATCTGCATGGAAACCAATGTCAGGGTGTTTTGGTTGCTATGCTTCTCCCCAAACAAACTAATGGGCAGCCTTCCAGACCAGTAATATAACTAGAAAAATGTATATATATATAAAAATTTATATATATATAACTAGAAAATTTACTGTGCCCAAAGTTTTTTAGCACCTCCTCCATCCTTTGCCAAAATCTGGATTTTTGTGCAGCAGCTCTCCAGTTTGGAATTTCAGCAGATATCTGGTTTCTAGGGTTTGTTTACCTGAGCATCCAGAGAGTGGTTCAAATGGGAGACTGGAATATGAATAGGTAAGGGGCTGGATAGAAAGATAAGGAATAAAAAGTAATAATAGCAATAAAATTGGAAGCTCATAGTGCAATAGTTTTTGGCTGTCGTGTCAGTGACCCCCATTTGAAGGCTTGAAAGTTGTAGAAGTGGCAGAATAATAATTCAAAACTGATAAAAAATAAATATTTAGGTCTAATACATTATTAGGCTGGGATCCCTTTAGGGGAGGTCTGCCTTTGCCTAAAAAATCTATTAGAGTTACCTGTCTTTCAAAATAACTGACTCCAACCCAAATCCTGTTTTTTTAAGGCTTTAGCTCTAATATATCTTGTAGGCAAATGATTAACTTCCCAGCAATAGCTCTAACTATCAAATAAAATATTAGTTCTTATTTCCATTTCCATTCCACTTATTTATGCCCATTTTAAAACTTGAAAAGTAGAATTTTAATAAATCCGACTCATAAGTCATACGTCAAGACTTTACAATACTCGACAGCTTAAGTTGACCATTTTCCACATGGTGCATTTTCAAAATGTCTTTTCATATTTATGTATGCAAATTAGAATTTGGATTTCATTGAGTGTACGGACATATCTTTTTGTGAGGATTCATTATTTGGTGGTTTGCAAAAATGATAAATTCTGTGCATTTATTAGGGATGCAACGAATCCTGGATTCAGTTCGGGATTCGGGCCGAATCCAGACTTTTTTTGACGGATTCGGTTTCGGACAAAAAAAGGCTGGATTCGTCCTGAATCCAGGATTCAGTGCATCCCTAACATTTAATGTCCCTTTCCTTCTTATATTTTTATCTATTTGTTTTAGTAAAAGGTGCCATTTTGCATGTGGTGGGTGAAATAATTTTCTACAAAATGTAAAAAAAAAATGACACAACCTCTAGTGTTGCTTACAGAATATTGGCATGTGAGAAAAACTAAAATAGAGAGTAAGATGGCACCATCTCGAATTCTAAAATGTTTAGACGGAACACTACAATTTACAATATGCTCTCCTATTTATGCATTTCTAAGAAATAGGGTATGTATTCCCGTTATGCAAAACTGATCATAACAATGTATGAAGTTAAATGATCTTTAGGCTGTATGCCCCCCTGTCTAAAGCAGTCCTTGTACTCAACACATCTCTGCAGCTCATATGCCTGGTCTGCTTTTCTAATTTGTCTTTTGTTTTGATTAAAGATCATTTTTCTGAAAAAGAAAAGTAATTATCTGTTTCAATTTAACTAAATTATCTGTAATCTGAGTTCAGCATGCATTTTGTAGAGATTCAAACAAACAAGCAAGTCCAAGTTTTCACAAACATACAGCATACCGCAAATACCAGCTGGTTTTATTTTTAATGGACATCTTTAACTGTTTATTTTTCCTTGTAGAGTTCTGTAATTTCTGTAAACAGATTTCACTCATGGCAGAAGAAACCATCCATAAACACGTTTTTTCCACACAACCTTAGCTTGTTTTTTTATTTGGATAATAAAACAACAAAACATGCATTCAGCAAACAAAAAATAAAGCAATCATGTTTGTTTTTTATTGCTACACCGCATTAATCATATTACCCGACACTAAACACTTATACTGCTGTATGTGTTTAATTCACATGAATATATGAGGTATATTTTAATCTAGGAGGGTACACACGCACGCACGCACGCACGCACGCACACACACACACACACATATGTATGTTGTACAGGACCTGCTGGTGTTTTGGTGTTTGACCAAACCCATAAAAGGTAGGATGATAATGACCATCTTACTGTTCCTAGCTATGTTTGTAAGACAAATCCACAGAAAATTCCTTTGGTTGGCACTTTTTAAAAACATGGGTGTTTTCATACAAAAGCTTTGTTGCATTCACTGATGTTTTAATTTGTGTGTAGTGCGCTGCTTACAGGGAAAATCACTGCGCTGAAAGGAGAAATTATTTATAAATGCTGTCTGCTGTTTTTTTTCTAATTGTTGATGGGTTCGCACTGAAGTATTTCATACACTGTAAGCCTTGGCGATGGAAACCTCCTTACTATAAATTATAACTATAACAAGAGCCCTGAACATCTTGTAAATTTTATAAATGATGCGTAGTGATGTCATCAGTTATAACTGGTGCTTGGTGATGTCATTTCTGTCAAATGACTCACTAAAACTTGTGTATTATAATGAATAAAATAGCCCCTTTTGTAAAATATTAGGATATTGGAAGTCACCTTATACTGTAGTTCAATGATCTGTATATTATTATATAGTCATAAAATTCTCTGCGACTTATAATGTCCTTATATTTTACAATAGGGGGTATTTTTTTTTACTATACAATAATAATATTAGCAGTTTTGAAATGTGGCAGAGATGCCAACTAGCCTATAGGCACTCTATTGACTATAATTATTATCCAGCACAAGTGCATAGAGGCCAAAGAACCCCACACCAGCCCAATAAAAGAGACTGTCTATGGCATCTTACAGCAGTCCCTCTGGCATTTGCCAAAACCTACAAACTGCCAGTCTGGACCAGGTGACAACATTAAGTGTGAGTCTTTACTAAGGAACATACTGTATTTGCCATCATTCTCATAAAGTGTAGGATATCAGTTGAAATCAGTTCTGATTGCAGTTGCTTGATGTAATCTTTTGGGCACAGTGCAAATGTAGGATGACATCAATCTTCATGTCATCACTGAGATGTAAATCCAGACCTGGAATTTATAAAACCCTTTATTTAAGAATAAAACAGTGTTTTGATAAAGACTATTTTGAATTTCCAGCCACAGCATGATGTCAACTGGGCCATGTAGATCTGACCTTACACTTTCACCTCTTTGGAATGCAGCGTCATTAAAAAGGGTGACATTTTCACCTCTGTTTAAGTGAAAATATACCATCTAAAGGCAGTGAAACAGTCTTGACTTTATTTGGCCACAGTGTATGATTTTTACCATTTTGCATTACATCTAGCACCACATGACTCTATCACGCACATTATTTTTATTATTGTGCCAATATTGTACACCATAACAGAGGCCCAGGTGTACATCTAGAGTTCACTTAGATATGGGAAAAACTTTATGCCAGTGTTCTTGATGATAAAAAAAATAATTTATACACCAGTTTTCTGAACTGGTCAGACTTACTTTCTGGATATAATACTACCTTTCTTAATATCTGCTGTAAGTATATTTTTATGGGATAGAATGTCATGCCAACTGCGCTTAGAAATTACAGACTATCCATAGAGCATTATTACTGTAATACTGTAAGAAGTATTGTGCTAATACTTGTATTAGGTTTTAATATTACTGATTTGTTTTGTTTTAATTCAGTGCTTAATGTGTAACTCAACAACAGTCAGTCTTTTACACATAGGTTTGGTTTTCTTTATTGTTTACAAATTCAGAGCGCTGAGGAAACATGTATTGAACATGTGTGTGTGTGTTTGTGCGGGTGCCCTAAAGCAGCAGTAATTACAGGGCTCACCTCTTTGTACACATGACCCAATACACTTATAATACTGGCCACATGTATAGGCCAGTCTACCCCATATAAAACATGTTAGTTAGTCACTATACCCTCTTACTCTTTTGTAACCTAAGGCCATTTCAAACTAAAATCTACTTCTAAATATTAATATCTGCTCATCTTGGCTACTATAATGTGACCGAACTTAGGAATTATTATAATTATTGATTAAAAGAGAAGAAAATGTAATTAGTTTACTAATAAAGTAAACTTTATTAGAAAGGTCTATGTAAATACAGCCATAAGGACTCACAGAGTCCTCTATCAAAAGAAACACAGAATTTATTTTTTTCTTTTGTAGAGCATGGCTCAGTTTGCTTCTCTCTACTCTCTCCTCTCTCCCCCTCCATTTCCTCCTCCTCTTCCCATGATCTCTCTCTCCCCCTCCCAATTGTGCTGTGTAATCTGAGCTGCCAGCAGCTAGAGCTGCAGCACAGAAGTTACTGAGACTGAGCTAAAATGGAAGCTGCTAGGGCTGGTATGGTAAAGGTATGGTAAAGTTGTCTGCTGTTTAGGGCTGTTTGGTATGGAAAAGCTTTCTGCAGAATAAATATAGCGTTCTAGCTTGCACTATTGTGGCTAATATATTGGAAATGCCAAAATGCCTTTTTCTTCTCCTTTTATTCAGATTCACGTTACATGCAGATCAGAAATCAGTGTTATCTGCATTATAATATAATAAACAGTCCTGTAGCATCAGCTTCGTGATGATACAATGTCAATGACATTCAAAAAATTCTTAACAATATCCAAGGTGGTGAGCGCCTATGGACAGCTTTGAAAACCTGGGTCACTGTTATAAAGCTGCTGACTTTATCTGCTGGTAAATTCAGCATATAATTCACTATATAGAATACAGCTTTTCTAGTCATTTTCATTTTTAGACTTTAAACATTTGTCTTAATGCAGCATAGATCAAAATGCTTGTCAATCCATTAACAAACAATAGCCGTATTCAGGTAACCCTCTGTATACAGTGATCTAATGCCTCCAAGACAACGCTGAAGTTGTGCAATATTTTGCATTTCTCTGCTTAGGTTTAAAAGAATGAATTTCCTTGAACAGTTTCAATAGCAAATTAATGTGTTTTATACTTATGCTTAGAATTTTGACGCCTTTTGTGAGAGATGCACTCAATACTTTTAGCATTACATAGTGGCTTCAAAGAATAGTGAAGTTATTAATGACATATTTTCTTGGTAGAATTTGTCCTTCATTGTTCACAAGTTTGAAATAACAAAACACTTTTAAAACCATTTAAGGTCTTTGCAGAACTATTGAGACTGCTTCAGCCTAACTAAAAATCTATCAATCTGAAGCAGATTTATTTCCTTTTGCACTTCTAAATAGTTGAGCTGTTTGAAAAACAATATTGACACAGTGTATGACACTGTGTATGACATTAGTCTGACATTATTTTAGGGGAATGAACGGTGACTGCTCTACAGTATTGCATACTGAATTAACAACCTATTTTCACAAAAATCACTTTTTAGCTCATGCAAATTTAAGCCTTTTCTTGTTTGTTATTTTGCCAAGTCATTAATATCTTATGACATTAAATAAGCACTTCTTAATATTCTCAAGGTGGATTTTACACTATTCTGACAGAAAAGAGTTATGTTTTAGGCTTCTGTGTCCTGTGCAGTGATCAAAGTAACAAAGAGTTATATGGTGGTATCCTTAAATTGCCTTCAAATATACAATAAATTCCAACCATTTTTTACATTTTTTTTGCCATTTAGGGGAATAACAAAATTCAGAACATTTCAAGGTGCTGATACAAAGTTAATGTGCAAAAAGAAAGTAACTGGATCATCATGTAGTTTAGATCTTGTGTATTCGCTACGGCAAACTGCCATGAGGTTGGAATTAAGACTATATTAAATTGATGGAGATAAGCTAGAATATAAAATAAACATGACCAAACTTTTATCCATACACCTTCTGCAGACTTGTGGTGAAGAAACACTTCCACCTATAGCAGGTTGCCTAGATATCTGACACATATGACATTGGTGTTTTCTTTTAAAATCCTAGAACTTTTTAAATCATATAAAATCAAACCAGGATCTGAGAAGGGAGTTTGGAGCTTAATTTCTCACTCTAAGGGATATGTTTTATATGGATGTAATTTGACCACAGTGATAGGTTTGGTCTTTATTATCATCTTAATGCCAAATGCTGATTGGAAAAGTCCAAATCAAAGTCTGGCTTTGTGGGCACACAGGCAGGGTCTGGGTCCTTAAGCTGTAGCTGTGGCATTTAAGAAGGAGTTGTTGCTGGATCAGTGACCTTGGGGAGGGGGGCTCCATCTGAAGATCAGTTAAGCATGAATATAAAAAACAATGAGATTTGCTGGTGAGCACTTATTTGCTCTATATCTGCTTATTTCCAATAACTATATAACCTAGTTTTAGATTAAAACTGCCTTCTGGTGCCACCCAAAAGTATAGAAAAAATGAACGCTGAACATTTGTAAACCTGCAATTTTGCTGTGCAGTTTGCTTGAGGGCTTCAGCTTAAAGAAAATATTTAGCTTACATTTATACCATAGCAAAATATAAGCAAACAATGGCTTGTGACATGCCCGGTGGCTATGCAAGAGTGTGCAATCAGATATTGTTTTTCTACATTATCTAATAATGCAAGACTGTCAATCATCAGCTATAACGATGATAAATAATCAGGGTTTCCTTTTTGGTGTCATAGACTGCTAATTTAATAATAAATGAGTAATTTAAACACTTTAAAAAAAACATTTTACATCTTTGATGCTAGGAAATTTCAAGCAATAGTGATCTTTTAATTACTCTTAGGCAGAGATTTATTTCAAAAGGAATGTTTCTGAGAAAAAAACATAAACCATTGTGTAAGCAAGATACCCTAATAATAATCATATGTCTTCTGCAAGAATAAATAATTTTACTTTAATTTTTTTTTTAAATCTGGTTTAGCTTTCACTGGGCACTGAGCTGATTTTTTTCATTATTGTTAACATGTATTTCTAAAGCGCCAACAAATTCTACAGAGCTGTAAAATAAATGGGTGTGTACACATACAGATTACTTACAAAGCAACCAATAACTGAAACAAAAGGTTAAAAGTGCCCTGCCCCAAAGAGCAACAATTAAATAAAATTTTTAATTTTTTTTCCATAATAATAAAACAGTACCTTGTATTTGATGTTAGCTAAGATGCATAAATTCACAACTCCACAGAATATCTTGGTGCTTTAAATACGTGTTAATATAATAATAATAATAGTTATTATTTTTATTGGTCATAGAACAATCGTGTTGGCCTTTTTTAACATTCATGTGTCTTTGGTGGTGCTCCAAAAAAACCATGTCCCAAGCATTCCAGATAATAGACCCCATACCTGATGTACATAGCAGGGTTACTGTCCTAATGGGCTGGAAAATAAAGAGCAACTGTACATAGAAGTTTTGTTTGAATTAATTACCTCCAGCACCAGCCTAAAGCATTCCCTAGGCAACCCAGCCAGCCTCTCTGCCCCTTCCAACATACGTGTGCATGTGCACATGCTGAAGACAGGGGGAGGTAGGTAAGATGGGCAGGCAGTGGAAGGGTAGGTGAAGTAGGTAAGTTCCAGCCCTTATTACTGCTACATAAATTTGTAGGGAAACAAAGTGGTACAGGTACCTGATAAGCCAGAAAACTCTAAATTATGAGAAGCCATCTCCTATAAAGTCTATTTTAATCAAATAATTACATTTTAGATGTCAAATTTTAAATAATTTCCTTTTTTTGCAATAATAAAACAGTAGGTGAGTAGCTCTTGGTATTGGTCTTTAAGACCAAAAAATATTCACAAATAGCTTGCATCACGGTTTGGTGTGGTGACTGCTATGCTATGGATTTCACTATAAGGTAGCAGGTCACAAATATTTTTAACATGATAATATCAGTTGTAGGTCAATTGCCAGTCTCAGCTCTATAAATACAGGAAATAAATAAATAAAACTTATCCATTTCACTAGAATGTACTTTCCTTTTACTGACCTGAACATTTTTAAGTGTGACACAAATTTTGAACAAGGTGCTGGCTTTTTAGGTCAGGGCCTACTACGCAATCCCTTACTAAAGCGACCATCGGTCGCACGAAACATCGTCAGATCCGCCACACACAGTCAGGGCTGAAACAGCAGATAAGGAGGTAGAAACAATAGGATTTCTACCTCCTTCTGCCGATTCAGCCCTGACGGCAGATTTTGGTCAGGCGCCTTCTATGGGCCCGATCAAAATTTTCTAACCTGGCCAATCGGCGAGTCGTCCGATATCAGCAGCCTCCTGCGATATCGGTCGACTCGCCGACATGCCATACACGCACCGAAAACAGGTGTCTAGTTACTGGAGTACTCCTTAGCAGTGCTACTCAACTGTGAGTTTGGGGCTTAAAGGACATAGTTACATAGGGTTGAAAAAAGACCAGAGTCCATTAAGTTCAACCCTTCCCAAGGAAACCCAGCACACACAACCTATACTTACCAATCTATACACTCACATACATAAACTATATATACAAACATTAATACTGACTGTAGATATTAGTATCACAATAGCCTTTGTTACTATGCTTGTTCAAACAAAGAAACAAACACAAAAATTGAATCAGTGAACAGCCTCTTTGAAATCTTTTAATACCTGCCACTCAGGTTGTCCAGAGGTTAATAGTAAGGCTGCAGCATCCCCTTAATTACTGAGATTTCCTTCTTCTCCTGTAATCAACTTGGCCCTCTCCCTCAGGAATTTGCTTTGGATGCTGGCTTGTGAGCATGCTCAGTTCGTCTCAGCTCATATTACTAAACACACCCTCTAGTCTAGCAGCCAATGAAGAGATAGCATTGCTGGTTCCCACAGAAACTCTACTTCTAGCTGACTGCTTCTATTTTTTTCTCCTCCCTTCTCCTGAGCTCAGCTTAACCATTGCAATGCTCAAACAAAGCAGAACCTTTATCAAAGACAGTTCTGCCTGTGTGAGCCTGCATCCTTGATCAAATTTATTTTGAATAAGGGTCTGTGTATGTGTATGCTGCTTGCAGATTTAAATGTAACTGATAATGTGTCAGAGGGAAAATGGCCACCTGGTGAAAGGTGTTATTTGTTTTAGTGATGATGCTGGCAAACAGAGGGGGATATATGCAATACAGGTATGGGACCTATTATCCAGAATGCTCGGGACCTGGGGTTTTCCTGATAAGGGATCTTTCCATAATTTGGATCTCCATACCTTAAGCCTGCTAAAAAATCATTTAAATAATGAATAAACCCAATAAGATTGTTTTGGCTCCAATAAGGATTAATTCTATCTAAGTTGGGATCAAGTACAAGGTACTGTTTTATTAATACAGAGAAAAAGGAAATCATTTTCAAAAATTAGAATTATTTGCCTATAATGGAGTCTATGGGAGATGACCATTCTGTAATTCGGAAACTTTCTGGATAACGGGGTTCTGGATAACGGATCCCATACCTGTACAAATAATGCCATGTTAGGGATATACATTGTAGGAAAATGTAGGCTTTACATGTCCTTTAATCATTGTTGTTGCCCATAGATGACTTTTATACTGAGGACAATTAAGTGACAGCAACAGCACCCTCACCTAAACTAAAGCATCTGAATCTTATTATACACAGGGGCTTCAGACTTCGATGTATCCTCTCAACACAGAGCAAAACTGGCGAAATTGTGCTCACCACTATATTAAAAAGCATTAGGTGGTGGTGCAATGAGGCTGTGACTATTTGGTCGTTTAATATTGAAAGCAAGGAAGTTGCAGGTAAAACTCAGTCCCTTTTTTAAATGTATAACGAAGCAGCAAAATTCTTAATGAATCAGATAAAAATGAGTATAGGACTGGCCAGACTGGGGATGACTGACATAGTTGGCCAGCTTAAAGTTAATTGCAATATATGGACAAACAATCCCTGTTTATAATGTCCTAATGTCCTATATATATTGATAATGGGTGAGTGCAGAGGACCTCTTGTTGCTGTCCTCTCAACACAGAACCTGTTACTTATAAACACTTTTTAGCTCCATCTAATGGGACCAACAATCTTCTTGCTTTCAATGCCAGCATCAATGTTTTAAAAAATCTATACCATTATACAGCAACTAAACATACACTGGACTTTTGTATGATGCACAATGACCGCAATAGTCCTTAAAAAATTTACTGGTTTACTTATTAAAAAAAGTTACCATCAGTTTTTGTGGTCCCATTGTGAAATGTATTCATTTGTACGAGTTTAGCTGGAAAGATACATCAATTATGTATTGCTTTGTTGTAGGGGATTTAGATATACCCTCAATCAGAGTGTATGTATGTAAGACACAGAACAGGATCAAACTTTATCTCATTTATATTTACTACATTACTGCCTGGGGTGGTATTTGTCTAAACTAATGTATTGGAATGCCTTTGGCTGAGGCAGATTTTGAAATAAATTAAAAACATATAAAGACGTGAAATTTAAAACTTCTAACTTCTAACACATACACATTAGTTTTCTGCAAAGTTTGTCGCTTAAAGCATCTCACAATTATATGTGCATTTATATAGTGCAAGTTTGTTGGGTATTAAAAATCCCAGTTATGGTGACTATTCTGTTGCACAATTTGCACAATTCTTCCCCTTTTCCCTCAGTGAAACACCAGCAGCAGAGATCTTTGGCTGTCCCCATGTTTAGCAGCACTGCATTAATGACAGAAATAGGCAATGTGTCCCTATGGCAGTCAGCAAATACAGAGCTAGCCTACACCCGCTGATGCTGGACCCCGCACCTTACTACATATTTCCTATGATTAGTACTGAAAAATCTCAATATACTGTTCAGCATCTAAAACAAAAATCAAAGACTTATTTGAGAAAATGTCAGTAAGACAGCACAGGAACAAATATATGATTTATAATGAAAATGCCTCAACTTTTTATAATGCAATCTTGCTTAGATCTTGTGCTTGTGTAAAGGATGTTGATATCGGGACTGATTATTCTAATTTATGCTGAATTGTGTCAATCTAATATTCTTTTATTTTTTAATCAGGTATAGCCTTTCCAAAATGGACAACCTGCTAACTACCACCAACTAATTTGGAAACAACAATCTTACAGACCAACATACCGTTAAGTATTACACCAGGCGGAATGAATGGGAGAACTTGCAGTATGAGCCATCGGGCTACAGGATCTTCTCAGGCACCAAGTATGATCAATGGACAGCAGATCCCCCCCATTAGAGTCCATACAGGAACTCCCTGCCCTTCTTCCAATAGTGCCACTCCCAGTCCTGCTAATGGGGGCCTATATTTAAAGATGCCCATGGGTGGTGGTGTAGCTCCTCAGAGCGGCGAGAGCACTATACACTTACCTGCTTTAAGTCCTCGGAGGCAAGTCATCACAAATGGAAAGCCTTTATTTCAAGTTCCCCAGCCTCCAAATCTGCAGGCCCCCTCTTTATCCAAGCCAAAACATCAGGAGTTTGGAACTGCTTTCCCAGCAGGGTGTTTAAAAGGTAAGTACACAAGAGAATGGATGCTTACTGATCATACAAAGGGTATGCTTGTTTAGAAACATTCTAATGACCTTTTGTGTATTTTTCCTCTACATTGAGGTTATATTTTCAATAGCATTTGTTTGGACTTTCACCAGTGTTTAGATGCAACACATTATATGATGAAGGGAAAACACCATGATTAAACAGATTTCCTGGTCCAAACATCTTATTACTTGCCATGGTTTACTGCAATGGTGCATTATTATTATTTATTTATTATTAAATAATATGCAGTGTGTTTGTATGTAGTAATTAGTCTGTAATTAGCCTCAGGCTATCTGTACCTTAACAGAGCTGTTTTCTTTTTTTCATTTAGTAAACCTGTTAAAAGGATATGTAAAGCTCATCTCATGGGGGGGGGGGGGCACCTCCACCCCCCAGTGAAATAAGTTGCTACATTTTTTCTCTAGGCTGGTGCATTTTACTTACCTTTTTTTTTGCATCCCATGCATCTTGTGGGAAGTGAAAGCAATTTGGGCACTCTGAATCTGCAGCTTAGAGCAGTCAAAAGGAATAATACATAAAGAATTTGTAACACACTGTTAATTGCACATTTGATGGCCAAATCAATACTTGTACCTTACAATTTCATGTTTGCCTTAATATAACTTAAAGACCATGTAAAATCTACTTCACTGACGGGGGTTGCAATATGTTAGGCAACCCCCAGAATGTCAGATCCATATGTTTTTCCAACTGTCTAAACACTTTGCCAGCATATTTTTATGTTATTTAAAGCCTGGTGCAACTACTGTATACTAAGGATAAGGGCTGATGGTGTTGATCACCAGCTTCTGCGCCTTTAATACATGTAAATGCTACACAATATGGATTTTGAGACAAATGGTATAAGTAAATATATGCAAGTAGGCATACTCCTTCTGCTCACTTTTGTTTGGGCTCCCTTTAATTTAATAATGTCCCTTTGAGCACTGCACAACATATTCTTAATAGGGCCTTACCCGTCTAGAATGTGCACTATAATGCTTGGTGACAAGACTATTAAATGTAACCAGGCAGCTGTTATCACTAACCTGTCTCTTGTAGACAATAACCCATCACTATAAACAAGGTCTGGTTGCTTTGCTAAATCAGAATAACACATTTGTTAAAGCATGAAATACCTCTTGCTCTCACAACCACAAAATATTCCAGTATATTATCCAGACGAAATGTCTTGGTTTGTGCTGTTGTCTGTACAGCAGAGTAACTTACTCTTGTACCAAAAATTACCTAATTTTTATTGATCACTTGCATATTCTGAGGTTTATGGGATGTCTGTTCAGTATCTGACTGTTTTCTAAATGAGCTGACATTAAGCTGCATTGTAGACAGATTAGGGGTTGCTATTAATAGCCATGGTACAGACAGTACAAATAAAAGCTATATATATGTTGGAGACAAATTTATTTATCACTCTAATTTTTACTTATAGCAAGGTTTTCAAAGAGTAATGGATGCTGGTACCTTTTTCGGCAATTTAGGTGTTGCATTTTTGAGAATGCTCAAATGCAGTATTAAAGCAGTCAAAACCAACTTATCTATATTACTTGGTTTTGACTGCTTTAATACTGCATTTGGGGATAATTTGGGGATTAGTTAAAAAATCAAATGATTGCTTTCTTAAGAAATTTTTGGTTGATAAATGCTGATATAAACGCTTATCAGATGATTAAAGTGTTGTTAACAGCTCCTTTGCAGTGGCAGAACTACCGGGGGTGTGGGAGGTGCAGTTGCACCCAGGCCTGCAGGCCTAGGGGCCCAACGGAACCTTGTGCGATTGTAAATCCGGTGTACAAATTGTGTTTTGAGGGGGGATGTAGGCCCGGCTGCACATCCTGAACCCAGTTCCTGCCAGTCATATTTATGTTACTGGCAGGAACTGGGAGCAGCTTGGCTGGGGGTAGCAGCTTGGCAGTATAGCAACTTAAAGTATAGCAAATTTAAGTATACTTTAATGAGTTAGACAGAGTTAGACAGCAGTTGAAACAGCAGTGAACATACTCCATCTGGGACTTCGCCTGAAAATGATTAAACTCACTTCATTCCTGTTGATTATATGCATGGTGCTCCCTAAGGTAGTCTCTTCCTTTAACCCTCCTGTTGCCTGTCCATACTCCATACACATATCCTCCTCCCTGCTCCCATCTACATACTCCGGCTCCTTTACCCTTTATAATTACTTACAACACCTCTGTTCCCCGGTCACTGTCCGTACGCGGAGGCGCAATCATTTTAAATCCTCTGCTCACGTCTTCTCACTCTTTTTCCTACTACTGCTGGCTGCAGGGCCCTGCTCCATACCTACTTATATTCGTCCTCGTCCTTCTGTCCCCATGCCTAAAGCCTGTCGTACCTCTGCTGCTTCTAACCTTATTCAGGTTCCCACTCTTCCCTCCTTCTGCCTTCCGTTTTCTTGTGCCCTTCTTAATGTCCGTTCCGTAACTAACAAAGCTACACTAATCCATGATCTGTTCTGCTCTAAATCATTTCATCTCCTCACACTAACCGAAACCTGGCTTTTGCAGAATGACACCGCCACTGAAGCTGCACTCTCTCATGGCGGTCTGTCTTTCTCCCACACCCCCCGGACCACTGGACGCGGTGGGGGAGTTGGAATTCTCCTCTCCTCCCGTTGCCGGTTCGCATCTATTCCTATTCCCCCGGCTTTTTTGTTTAATTCATTTGAAGTGCATGCCATTCAGATCTTCCATCCTCTCTCTGTACGGGTGGCTGTCATTTACAGGCCCCTGTCAGCCTCCTCCCCTGCTACCTTCCTCTCTGATTTTGAAACCTGGCTCTCCTTTTTCCTCTCTACTGATGGCCCTGCAATCATCCTTGGGGACTTCAACTCCCACATTGATGACCTCTCGCAACCCTGGCCCTCACGTTTTCTACGCCTGACCTCCTCTTTTGAGCTCCAGCAGTGGACAAATGCTCCGACTCATAAGGATGGCCACTTTCTGGACTTAGTCTTTACCAAAAATCTGTCCCTTTCTGATTTTAACAGTGTCCCCTTCTCTGACCATCACCTGGTTACATTTTCTGTCTCTCACTCTCCTTCCCAACCTGCTCCTTCCCCCGTTGTATTAATTAGAAACACACGTGACGTAGATCTCCCACCTTAACTCGCTCTTTCAGGTCCAGTCTCTCCTCCTTTAATGAGATGTCTGACCCTGATACCCTGGTTAGCGAGTACAACAGCATTCTAGCCTCCACAATTGACTTATTTGCACCCCTTCAGCCTAAGCGCACTCAGGTGCAAAACCCCCGCCCCTGGCTGAATGTGCAGACCAAATTCCTACGCTCCTGTGCGAGGTCTGAGGAACGTATGTGGAGAAAATCCCGTACGCAAGCAGACTTTATCCACTATAAATTCCTATTGGCCTGCCTCAATTCTGCCCTGTCGAAGGCTAAACAGGAATACTACAACACCCTCATAAACAGTAATAAATCCAACCCAAAACACCTATTTTCCATATTCAATACCCTTCTGCGTCCCTCGCAGACTCCATCACCTGACTTTATGCACTCTCCCCAGGACTTTGCTGATTTCTTCCTGAACAAAGTGGAGTCCATCCGCAATCAAATTCCCCCCTCTAATAATACTAACCAGCTCCTCCTTCCTCAGCCCCCCTCTGCATGTCTTAGCTCATTTGGTCCTGTAACTGGCTCTGAAGTCTCCCGGCTTCTTTTGTCGGTTCCGCTCACCACTTGCTCTCTAGACCCCATGCCTTCTTCTCTGCTCAAACACTGTGCTGCTGAGCTTACTCCGGCTCTTACTCACATCTTCAACTCTTCTCTGACTTCTGGAAGTTTCCCCTCTTCATTCAAACAGGCCTGTGTCAAGCCCATCCTTAAAAAGGCCACGCTGAACCCGTCCTGTCTCTCTAACTACCGTCCTGTCTCGCTTTTACCGCTCGCCTCCAAAATCTTAGAGCGCATTGTCTTCTCCCGTATAACTAACTTTCTTAATGCACATAATTTACTGGACCCGCTGCAATCTGGCTTTGGCCTGCGCACTCTACTGAGACATCGCTGTGCAGAGTTACGAATGATCTCCAGGTTGTCAAAGCCAATGGTCACTTTTCCGTACTAATCCTCCTAGATCTATCGGCTGCGTTTGATACGGTTGACCACTCCCTCCTGATGCAAATTCTGCATTCGATTGGTCTCCGTAGTCAGGCTGCATCCTGGATCTCTTCTTACCTCTCTAACTGTTCATTCACTGTCTCCTATGCTAACAAAATCTCATCTCCAGTTCCTCTTAATGTGGGGGTACCCCAAGGCTCTGTACTTGGGCCGTTGTTGTTCTCCCTTTACACGCTGTCTTTGGGAGATCTTATCCGTTCATTTGGCTTTAAATATCATCTGTATACTGATGATACCCAAATTTACTTTTTGACCCCTTCATTAACAGTTGAAACTGAGACTCAAATCTCTAACTGCCTACTGGCTATCTCTAATTGGATGAGCCAACGCCACCTCAAATTGAACCTAACAAAAACTGAACTAATGATCTTTCCGCCTAAGCCTGGTCCTACTCCCCCCTTTTCTATCTCTATTGAAGGCACCCTCATCAACCCTGTCAATTCCATGCGTTGCTTGGGGGTGATCTTTGACTCCAGTCTCTCCTTCTCTGACCATACTAACACCACTGTCAAAACCTGTCACTTTTTCTTACGCAATATTGCCAAAATCCGTCCCTTTCTTTCTACTGTAACAGCTAGGCTGCTCATGCACACGCTCATCCTATCCCGACTTGACTACTGTAACCTGCTGCTAACCGACCTCCCTAACTCCCACCTTTCTCCCCTACAGTCTATATTAAACACTGCTGCCAGAATTCTCCTCCTCTCACCCAGGAGAGTTCAGGCCCTTCCCCTGCTAAAGTCCTTATCGTGGCTTCCTATTAAACAAAGAATAGTGTACAAACTCCTTCTCTTAACCTTCAAAGCCCTCCATTCCTCTGCCCCTCACTACATCTCTTCCCTTGTGTCTCCGTACGTTCCTGGCCGACTCCTTCGTTCCTCGCAGAGCAACCGTTTGGTTGCGCCCCCCACTACTACTGCTGTTTCCCGCCTTAAACCTTTCTGCCTTGCTGCCCCTTACATTTGGAATGCCCTCCCCGATTTCCTCCAGAGAGAATCCTCCCTCAGTCTTTTTAAAACTAAACTCAAAGACTACCTTTTGGAGCACTCGCCCAGCACCTGATCTGGGAACTGGCACTTATATTGTAGTGTCACCCACTGTGACCTACAGCACTTACATTTGCCCATTTGTGTCTGTTAGTTACCCCTCCCATATAGATTGTAAGCTCTACGGGGCAGGGACCTCCTTCATCTTGTGTTTCTGACTCTTATTGCAACTGTACCTTGTATTTATTTGTATTTATTGTTGTACTTTGTATTTATCCATTATCTTTAACCCCCTGTTTGTATTAATGTATTCTACTGTACAGCACTGCGTACATAAGTAGCGCTTTATAAATAAAGATATACATACATACATGTTACTGCTTCTTTGAATGCTTACAGCTGGCTTAAAGAATAACTAAACTCTAAAAACCAATATGACTAGAAATGCCATATTTTATAAACTGAATTTGCTGAATAATGAATCAGGATTTTGTAAAGAGTGTCAGTGACACTCACATGCTCAGTGTGCATCACAGTATAAGAGGACAATTCAATGTATTGAATGGACATTCAGAAATTCAGGCAGAGGTTACATTATTTTTTGCGCAATATTATAATTGGGGGTAAGTCTAGGATCAGTCTGCCATAAATGTTCCAAAGCAGACAAACATTTTTATAATTTTATATAATGCATTTATGAAT
This sequence comes from Xenopus tropicalis, assembly GCF_000004195.4. Lineage (NCBI taxonomy): Eukaryota > Metazoa > Chordata > Amphibia > Anura > Pipidae > Xenopus > Xenopus tropicalis. The sequence goes on from NC_030677.2 coordinate 127,479,995, forward strand.
GCAAGAACAAATCACAAATGTACCCAGAATTACTTGCAGTTAAACACTATCCACAAACACACTTATTTCCTTACCATTCTCTGTACTTGCAACTGGTTACTTTGGTGCTTTGCTGAATAAGGTGAAAGGTGCAAAATAAAAGGCACATGAATACATGAGAGCCCTATAATAAACACCAGCATTAAGTAACTTGAGTTACTTCGATGTCTCACTTGTGTGTTGCACATACACAAACAAATACATTGCATGCTAAATCTGTATTTGGTGCAGCTAGGCAGCTTCGCTCATTTGCATTTACACTAATAAACAGGGTCAGACTGGGGGTGCAGGGCCAACTGAGGCTACCTCCCCAGGGACCACACACCCCAAGATGCCTCCGCATCCCCCACACCCGCCTAATGTCCTTCCCTGAGCGTGAAACTTACATTCAACGCTTCAGGGGGGCATCGGCGGCCAGGGGAGTGGTGAAAGGATCAGGTCTGGGCCACCTGGGCCCACCAGGCCCAGTTCAGCCCTGCTGGTAAATCACGTGCAAGTTTCAGGGCAAGCTGTTTTGCTAGCTCCTGCTATTAAACTGGACTTTTGTAAAAACATTGCATTGTAGGGGGAAAATATAGTGGGTGTTTTTGTGACATTACATTTGGGTTTATAATTAAGACTTTTGTGTGTGTAAAGTATATAGTATGAAAACAGTTCATTCAAAAAAACACATTGCATAACTTTGTCCTGCATATTTTTAAATAATAACCTTATTACCATTTTATTTTATGCCAGAATGGGACAAAATGTAAATCTTTGAGTGCAGGATATATTTCAACATGTGGATGTGTTTTTATTTTGCAGATAAAAAAAACAAGTTGCTTGGAAATTTAGTAATGACAGCTACAGGGGTGCAGGGTGATTTTGCATTTGAGTTAAATTTATATGCCAAAATAATGTTGTTAGATGGTATTTGTTTTTATAAGGGATGTCATAGTTGATGTAGTTTGGATTGAATTTTATATGGGTAGTCTTACCTTGTTACATTCTGAAATCCATAATGACATGGATGTATCATACTTGAAGAATTATAACTGCTTGTTGCCCTAACCTACAAAATCTATGTGCTTTGGTGTTTTTAACAAAATTTGCTAGATAATTATGATGTCATCTATGTGGGACACTACTATTATGCTGTCAATCAGGGTTAAAGAAGCTACAGAAACATTAGCATATGGGAATTCTGCAGACCTTATGTTTTAAGTAAAACATTAATGGAAGCTCTGTAATATACTAACATATATAGGGGCCTCATTAAGAAATGTGTAAGGGCCACTGCTTCAGTACTGAGAGCCACAAAATTGGTGTCCTTAGAACCCTGTGAACTAAAGGGTTACACTTAGCCTTTAGGGAGCTGTAGAGCTGTTACTGTGCTCCCCATCAAGTTAAATAATAAAAACAAGGAGTAGAGTGTAGTGGCATCAGGCACATAAAGCCCCACCAATGCCTTCCATAAGCACAGGGACTCCCTATTGTTTTGAGTCTTTATGGGCTTCTTAGATTGTACATTTGAAATGATGCACAAGCTACAGGCTGAAGCAGTCAGCATACAGCAATAGGTGCAGTTCTTTCCTTTCCATTCTGGGAGCAAGTTGGGAACAAGTTGCTTCTCAGGGTGCAAGTAGCAATGTTAATGGGCAACATAAAAAATGGCACTTTAAACCCTATTTTCTTTTGTACTTGGTGCAACTTTTGCCCCAGGTGCAACTCTAACTACTCTATATCTTTATCATTTCATTCATGTTTTTTTTGCGTACTTGCATTAACTGACAAATTTTCAGAGACAACAGTGCACCTAGGATCCGCTAACTTAGAGGCCCATTTACTAACATTCAGATTATCAAGGGTTTTTCGTTTTTTTGAAACCACAAATAAACTCATTTCCACAAAAGGCAGTCATTTATCAAAATAATCATATTCTTGATTGTTTTCTGTTGCTCAGTGTGTAGTATTGCTGCATTGCAGGAATAGGGATTTCACTTTGTGACTGTGATGTTTTTGTGGTTTCCATGAGCTTCCTCCGGGTACTGAAGTCTAAAAGCATGGTGGTAGGTTAAAGAAAAAGCAAAATTAAACATTAACCATAGGACCCCTCCACCATCATCACTACCCCAAGCAACTTCAAGGAGACTCCCAAAATAGCCATACTCCAGCTGTGTCTGTGCTGAGAATGAAGATCTTCTTGGGGTGGGAGGGGCTGGCAGTCAACGTTTCACCACTTAAATTTCTTCCCCTTGCTCTGTGCAAGGGGAAGAAAGTTGACAACTAGAATCAATGTTTGGCAATTGCTGACAGAGAGCAGGGGATGGGGAGTCAAGCAGCCACTGGCTCCTCATGAAATTGAGGAACCTTAGATATTAAGCTCCACATGGGCTGGGACTGAAGTAAATGATTAATAATATCTGTAAAGTGCTGTGTTATGAAGAGAGATGCTACTACAGAGTTGCTGAGATTAGAACCTACTGCAATACCTGGTTATACAATTTTCTTTTTAATAAACACTTTTATCAAAAAATATGCTATATACATAACGCAGAAGTTTTTACTTGCTTAACTGAACCGGTGCTTATACCAAACCAATCAGAAATAGCCATTTATCTATTGCTTTAAAGCTTAAGTCTCTGTTCTTAGAAGTACACGTGACAAGTAGCTTTGATATGTGAGTGCCAAAAACGTGAAAAAGCATTAAAATCTATGCATGAGATCTAGAATTTAATAAAATAAACATGCATTGAAACTGTAAAGAAGTGAATGTTTAGCATACGGATTAGATTATATAATAAATTCTTGATTGCAACAACAAAAATAAACTACAAAAATGTACATTATATATAAACGTGTTTCTTACGCTTCTAGAGTTACAAAGAAAAAAAATCATCTGTAATGCTGCCTCTCATGCATTGTTCAGGCACTGAAGGGATTAATATTACACACTCGGATCCAGTGAAGAAAAATGAATTTGTTAAGCACGGCTGGCTGTGTTCCAGTTCATGCAGAAACAGTTTTCATTCACAGCAGCCAAAAAGGTGAAAAACAATGTTTACTTTAGTTTAAGGTCTTGGCTGTATAAACTGTACATTAGGAACATTAATTAGCACTGGTGTAGCTCAAATTAATGCATTGTACTTTAACTAGCACTGGTAAATAAAATATTTCAGAGCTTGTTCCAAGCAAAATAAACAACATGCATTTGTTAAAGGCAAATAACAGTAACTACTCAATGTTAATATTTTTATCATAATTGATTTGTACTCAATTAAGCAATTAAGCTTGTAATCTTTTTTCTTAATGTTTTGGAACATTATGTATAAAACAGCAATATATTATATTAAAAAAATATATATTTATATATATATATATATATATATATACATACAGTATATATATATATATAGAAAGTAGTAAGGGTCTGCACTACTCAGGACTTAAAAAATGCTAAAATCTTTATTGGGAGCCTGAAGTTTCGGCCCCAACAAGGGCCTTTTTCAAAGTGATTTTGAAGTGACTTTGAAAAAGGCACTTGTTGGGGCTGAAACGTCAGCCTCCCAATAAAGATTTTTGCATTTTTTAAGTCCTGAGTAGTGTGGACCGTTACTAATTTCTGGTTATCTCCAACTTTAGACTGCACCCAAAACCACTCTGCCTACTGTGACTCAACCAGGAATGGCAATGGCTAGTATACACCAGTATGCACTAGGTCCCTGGTTCTAGACCTAGGAGTTCCTAGCATTTCTTTAATGAAGGCAGCAAAAAAAAAGTTAAAATAAAGAGCTATACTGACCTCAAATGTATTACTTTGTCTATATATAGAACAACAATGTAATGTGTTCATTAGACTAAGAAGGTTTGACATTTTTGACATTGGACATCAAAAGACAATTTATGTTTCTCTTAGAATGCTATTCACTTGAAATTTGTTACATCTTGTTCATCATCAGACTTACAAAGCCTCTTCTCCAGAGTCCCATAAAAAACAAACAGCTACTTCATTGGTTAAATCAGCTTGAGAAACGTGAGCTTGAGCTGGTAGGGAAATGACAACAAAAGCTTGTTTTATGAGGAATCATACATCTACAGAATTGTGTAGACAATAGCAGGCAAATGTGTTTGCCAGTAAAGATCTCTTGCTGCTCTGTAAATCTCTTCTAGCTTATATTACCCAGTGGTAGTTCAACAACCGTGACACACTTTCTGCCTGTGGTTTCTAGTTAAAGTGGCAATATGTGTTTTTATTCAGTAGCTTCACATTAAGCAGAATGTAAAGCATGAAACCTTTTATTTTGCTACAACCTGGAATTAAAATTGAATTAATTGGGGTTTTTTATCATTTCATTTACGCAATATAACAAGGGGTTGGACTCCACCAGCTTTGCTTATCTTGTTCCTTCAGTTTTGCTCTTTCTTCTTTGCATAACTGACAGGTTAAATGGAGACATCAGTTGAACATTGACCAAATCTTTTCACTTTTCACTGACCAAATCTTTTCAATTCTCAACTGCATTGAGGTGTGGGCATTTCAGGTTCTTGGTTTTAAACCATTCCCGTGTAGCTTTGGCTGTGTGTTTAGGGTCATTGTTCTGCTGGGAGGTGGTGGCTGGGTTTTTGCCACAAATAGCATTCAGTGACATAAAATCATAAATAATTCATCTTAAGAAAATGTGGAAAACCGCAAGGGGCAAACATTTATGCATGGCACGGTAGACAATAATGGTAATAAACAAATTACATAATGTAATTAAATCAGTGAAGTTTGTACCAGGTCTACCTTGCAGATATATTTAAATTATACAAAATAAAATAAATTAAGGACAAGACAATAAGTGACAAGATATATAAAAAATAGTCAGTTACATTGCCTTCTTGATCAAAACTTTACATTCTTATAAATTTCTGTATTAAAAGTATAATAACCTATACACACTTGACCCTTATGCAAAGTTCTTTATGAGCTTAAAGGACATGTAAAGCCTACATTTGCCTACAATGTATATCAGTTGGGCATTATTGTACTGCATATATCCCCTCCGTTTGCCAGCACCATCACAGTTTCCTAAAGCAAATAGCTTTCATCCGGTGGCCATTTTCCCTCTGATACATAAACAGTTACATGTAAATCTGCAAGCAGCATACACATACAGACCCTTATTCAGCATACATTTCATCAAGAATGCAGGCTCACACAGGCACAACTGTCTCTGATAAAAGTTCTGCTTTGTTTGAGCACTGTAATGGTAAAGCTGAGCTCAGGAGAAAAAAATTGAAGCAGACAGCTAGAGCTAGAGTTTCTATGGGAACCAGCAATGCCATCTCTTCACTGGCTGCTAGACTGAGGGCGTGTTTAGTAATATGAGCTTAGAACAACTGAGCATGCCTACAAGCCAACAGCCAAAGCAAATTCCCTAGGGAGGGGGGCGAGTGGGTTACAGGAGGAGAAGGCAATCTAAGTGATTAAGGGGATACTGCAGCCTTACTATTAACCTTTGGACAATCAGTGTGGCAGGTATTGAAAGATTTCAAAGAGGCTGTTCACTGATTACATTTTTGTGTGTGGGGTTTACTTGTCCTTTAAAATCAGAATGAATGCAAATGAGTATCTTGGGTGAATCCCAAATCCCTATGAAAATCCATAGGAACATACATAGAACATAGTAAGTTAGGTTGAATAAACACATATGTCCATAAGTTCAACCTTAATGCCTATATGCAGTGCTGTCCAACTGGCGGCCCGCGACCCCCCTCTGTGTGGCCCCCCACCTGTCTGGCTGCTTTGATGGCTTACTCTTGTATAAGCTTTAAATGGTATCAGTACTGTGATTAACTGCCCCCCCTGCATGGTTCTCATCTCAGATTCAGGCTGTAATCAGGCTGTATTGTTTAAATATGTAATCCCCTGTACTGTTCACACCTTTTAATCTCTGCATTGTTCACCCCCTGCAGTGTTCACACCTCAGGCTCAGGCTGTAATCACCCCCATTGTTCCCCTGTTCACACCTCTGGAGCAGTAGAAACCCACAAATAATCCCTGCATACCACAAAAAGAACATATACTAAGGTGGTACTGCAATTAAAACGTTTTTTAATATATAGTTATTGTGCAGACTGTAGGAGCAGTGCCAGCATTGTGTCACTGTAGGCTGCCTGTGTGTGCCATACAGGCAGCATAGGGCAAGCAGAGTATGGCACACACAGGCAGGGTAGGGAAGACAGAGTATGGCAAACACAGGCAGTGTAGGGCAGGCAGAGTATGGCACACACAGGCCAAGTTTGGCACAAACCAGCCAAGAATGGCACACAAAGTGAATGTATGGCACACGCAGGCAGGGTATGGCACACACAGGCAGGGTATGGCAGGCAGAGTATGGCACACATAGGCCAAGTATGGCACAAACCAGCCAAGAATGGCACACACAGTGAAAGTATGGCACACAGGCAGGGTAGGGCAGGCAGAGTATGGCACACACAGGCAGGGTAGGGAAGGCAGAGTATGGCACACACAAAGGCAGGGTAGGACAGGCAGAGTATGGCACACAGGCAGGGTAGGGCAGGAAGAGTATGGCAGGTTTTTGCTGTACTACAACCATTAATATGGGTATGGTCATGTGATAACATGGGTGTGGTTTCAAGTGGATGCGGTTTCAAAAAAGGGAGTGGTCAAAACTGGCTTCCATTATCGGCCCTCCACCACGTAGGTCGGAAAAATTCCGGCCCTCGGTACAACAGAAGTTGGACAGCACTGCCTATATGTAACCTGCCTAACTGCTAGTTGATCCAGAGGAAGGCGAAAAAACCCCATCTAAAGCCTCTCTAATTTGCCGCAGAGGGGGAAAAAATTCCTCCCATTGTTCCATTTCAGTCACACTGGGCTGGGGGAGGGGTGATACTTTCATAGACTGGAGTACTGTTTCCATTTGTAATTAGCCTATAGAAAGATTGCGCCGCCCCAAGCCCAACGTGACTGAAACAACGGAAGACCCTTTAGCCATGTCAGAGCGTTGGCCTCGGTAAGTATAGCTGGGCCGGGTGGAGGCTTTTGACCCCAAACATATTGTTTTTTCTTGGGGCTGTTTGTTTCAAAACTGCCCTTTCAGGGTTCAGCACTGTGAAACCGACACAAAAATCTGGCCATACCCACCCCCAATGTCACAGCCCCACCCACACACAACATGAACATGCCCATGTCTATCTGCCAGAATTCTCCTCCTCTCATCACAGAGAGTTCAGGCCCTTCTACTGCTAAAGTCCTTATCATGGCTTCCCATAAAAACAAAAATAACTTACAAACTCCTTCTCTTAACCTTCAATGCCTTCCATTACTCTGTACCTCACTGCATATCTTTCCTTGTGTCTCTATACGTTCCTGGCTGACTCCTCTGCTCCTCACAGGACAACCGCTTAGTTGCACTCCCCAATAATCCTGCTGTTTCCTGCCTTAAACTTTTCTGCCTTGGTGCTCCTTACATTTGGAGTGCCATCCATACTTTGCTCCAGAGAGAATCCAGAGAGAACAAAACTCAAAGGCTACCTCTTGTAGTACAGCAACTGATCTGTGAACTAGCACTGATATTACAGTGCCATCCACTGTAACCTGCAGCACTAACACCCTCCCATTTAGATTGTAAGCTCTATTGGGGAGGGACCTCCATGTTCTTGTCTTTTTGATTCTTACTTATTGCAATTGTACCTTGTATTTATTATCATATTTTGCATTTATCTATTATTTTAATAACCCCCCAATTTATTGTTCTACTGTACAGCACAGCATACATAAGTAGCGTTTTACTAATAAAGCTATACATACATACATACATACACATGCCATGACCCTGGCCTCTTACGTCACTGCTCTGCACCCTGATTTCTGCAGCACCTATTTATTTAGGAATTAAAATAAGCATGTTTTTTGTACATTAAGAAAATGCAAACACATAGGACATCCTAGTGCAGAGGATGTAGGTCTTAATGAGACCTGATACATAAGAAACGTTTAAATGAAGAACATGTTTTAGGAAGAGATAAATGCAATTACTGTACAGTAAACTAAGAAACACATGATTCTTAACCATGTACTTTTGTTGCATCTTGGCTTACCGTATGTGCTGCTGATTATTCCAAAGGCTGTAGACATAAAGCTCTAAAATGCTTCCATCAGTCAGGAATGACTACTGCACATAGACATCAAGACTTTAAGACATGATAACCATTTACAATAGCCAGGAGGCAGCCATCTGTGAATCTCAATGTGTTATATTCATCATCCTGAATGTAATCTAGACACATAAAAGGGATTTAGATTTATTGATGATTCTGTCTTTTGTCACTTCTAGGACTGTACTATTCTTTTCTCGTAATTATTCAACTTGTATTTTTGGATCCCAAGGATGCCTTGGTCAGAGAGTTAGAAGAGCAGTAATCATTTGTTTTTGTAATTTCCTATTGATGTTGGCACATAGAAAAGAACTGAACATGTATTTTTCTGTGGTAAAGAGTATATTAACCTACATAGTTGCATAAACATAAAAGAATAAGTGCATAAATACGAACACTTTGAAATATATGCATTTTAAAGAAAAGGAAATGACAGCTTTGTTCACAGCACTTATGCTAATGCTTTGGTTTAATATGTTGTATAGAACTGGTGCTAAAGCTAGGCATGTGTTTTCTTTCTCTTAGATAGGGGCCTAAAATATACCTGTTCTTTTATCTCAGTCCCCATGAAAGGTCTGCGATTGCAAGGTAGAGAATAATATTATGTAATAACAATAATATTTTTCAGTTATTTGTATATAGACCCATTGCATGTGGGAAACGGCTCATTGACAATGTTTTCATTAAGTGTATAGTCCCTTGTAGGGCCCTTGAGGTCACTGAGTGATCACTCAAGAAGCTGCTTTTTAATCTTGTCTGTGACTGTTGGTACCAAACCTATTATATAGTAGCTTGTGGATGTGGTTATTAAAAGACTTAGGGCCCGATTCACTAAAGTGCGATAAAACGTGCGCTATTTATAACGTGCGGTAAAAATTTTATCGCGTCTTAATTTCTGCGACTTTTTGCACGATTCACTATAAGCATACTTGCGCTATTTTACATGTGGTATTTCATGCGATATTTTTGTCGCGATAAATAGCGTGCGCGGTATTTTTCGCATGCACGCTATTTATCGCATGCGCTAATTGTTGCAACATTACGCACGCGACAATCGGCAGCATAAAACTGCCGACATTTTGCCCTGGGAGAGCACAGAGTGCTAGAGAGGTGCTGTATAAATGTTTATTTGCAAAAAAACCCCCCAAAAACCAATAAAAATATAAGTAAGAAAAAAAAAAGTGCTAGAGTTATCACACTCGGCAGAAAATACGCTACGTACTAATTTTGAAAGATCCCCGAAACGGCAAAAATGCTGTGCGGGCAAAAAAATTGTTGCCCGCGACCATTGGCGGATTGTTTTGCGTAACGCATGAAAAAATTTGCTGCGGAAAAATTCGCCACACGTCCAAAAATTCGCTGCAAATCCATGCCTGGCGAAACATTTCATCACTTGTAGCCGCATATAAATAGTCGTGCAAATGAACGCACGCCATGTTAGCCATACACGCCAATACTTTCGTAAAATTACTGTATTAAAAATGACCATTTCCCTGCAAACTGGCGGCTGCGTCACTCTAGGGGAAACACATACTTGAATAAATAGCACTGCAAAGTCCATATTTTATTGGCAAAAGCTCATTTACTGTACTTTTCTATAATTATTATACCTAGTAATGTATTTTGTGCGACTAAATATTTACCACTATTGTACTGTATATTATCGCGACAACATATTCACCGCTATAGTACTGTATATTTTGGCGACTAAATATTCACCGCTATAGTACTGTATATTTTGGCGACAACATATTCACCGCTATAGTACTGTATATTTTGGCGACTAAATATTCACCGCTATAGTACTGTATATTTTGGCGACAACATATTCACCGCTATAGTACTGTATATTTTGGCGACTAAATATTTACCTCTATAGTACTGTATATTAGTAGCGAAATTCCATACATGCCAAGACTTTAGTAAAATTGAGTAAAAAGACACATACTTGAATAAATAACACTGTAAGTCCATATTTTATTGGCAAAAACTAATTTACTGTACTTTTCTATAATTTTTCGCCTGCCTGTAGTAGGTGTTAATTTTCGCATAGCCGAATGCGATATTTAGCGCGCCTAAGTGATAGTGAATCATGCGATCATATACTTTTGAGCGCGGAAATTAAAGGACATGTAAAGCCTACATTTGCCTACAATGTATATCAGCTGGGCATGTCTCCCCCACCCAAATGTCATAATTTGTACTGCATATTTCCCCTCCATTTGCCAGCACCATCACATTTTCCTAAACCAAATAGCAGCTTTCACCCGGTGGCCATTTTTTCTCTGATACATAGGGCCTGATTCACTAAAGGGCGATAAAAATTATCGCACGCTTTTTCGCGTTAAAAAACGCAAAATAACTTGCGCGCGATTCACCATAGTATTATCGCGTGCGAAAAATCGCCATTTTCGCATGGGGTATTTCTCGCACTAGTTTTACCGTTTTGCGTTAATTTCCGCGCTGAAAAGAATACGATCGCATGATTCACTATAACTTTTGCGCGCTAAATATCGCATTCGGCTATACGAAAATTAACACCTACTACAGGCAGGCGAAAAATTATACAAAAGTACAGTAAATGATTTTTTGCAATAAAATATGGACTTACAGTGTTATTTATTCAAGTCTGTGTTTCCCCCAGAGTGACGCAGCCGCCAGTTTGCAGCGAAATGTTCATTTTTAATACAGTAATTTTCTGCAAGTATTGGCGTGTATGGCTAACATGGCGTGCGTTCATTTGCGCAACTATTTCTATTTGGCTACAAGTGATGAAATGTTTCGCCAGGCATGGATTCGCAGCGAATTTTTGGACATGCGTTGAATTTTTTCGCGGCGGATTTTTTCATGCGTTTCGCAAAACAATCCGCCAATGGCAAAACGCATGAAAAAATTCGCCACGCAAAAATTCACCGCACATCCAAAAATTGATACAAGTGTCAAAAAATAATAGTCACGGGCAACAATTTTTTTGCCCGCACAACATTTTTGCCGTTTCGGGGATCTTTCGAAAGATTTGCTAATTTTTCACTAAAGAAACCAGAACACATTTGCTCATCACTAGTGGCTACTATTTATAAGCATCTACCATTTATATGTGGCTAATATTTATATACACCATTTATATGCTACCATTCATATTCGGCGATTATTCGCGTAATTTAGCGCATGTACAGGCAAATACCGCATTGAAATAGTCTTTCGCGAGTTAAATAACGCTTGCAATATCGCGCGTAAAAAAGCGCGAGTATGCTTATAGTGAATCGTGCGAAAAATAGCCAAAATTAAGCGGCGGTAAAAATTTTAGCGCACAATAAGAATAGCGCACGTTTAATCGCCCTTTAGTGAATCAGTCCCATAATCAGTTACGTTTAAATCTGCAAACAGCCTACACACACAGACCCTTATTCAGCATACATTTCATCAAGGATAAAGGCTCACACAGGCACAACTGTCTCTGATAAAAGTTCTGCTTTGTTTGAGCACTGTAATGGTAAAGCTGAGCTCAGGAGAACAAAACTGAAGCAGACAGCTAGAGCTGAGTTTCTATGGGAACCAGCAATGGGTGTGTTTAGTAATGTGAGCTTAGAACAACTGAGCATGCCCACAAGCCAACAGCCAAAGCAAATTCCTGAGGGAGGGGTGCGAGTGGGTTACAGGAGGAGAAGCAAATCCAAGTGATTAAGGAGATGTCACAGCCTTACTATTAACCTCTGAACAACCAGAGTGGCAGGTATTGAAAGATTTCAAAGAGGCTGTTCACCGATTCAATTTTTGTGTGGGGGGTTTACATGTCCTTTAATGCATGCGTTAAAACTAGTGCGAAAAATACCGCATGCGAAAATGGCGACTTAACGCACGTACTATGGTGAATCGCGCGCTAATATATTTAACGCAAAAGAGCGTGCTATAATTTTTATTGCACTTTAGTGAATCAGGCCCTTAATGGGGGGGGGTAAGTGTTAAAATACTTTTTGTTATAGAATGAAACATGCAATTTCTCTAGTACTAAATTAAATTGCGGCCCAAATATTTTCTACTCACTACAACATTTTTCTTCTCCCAGCGCCCCTTGGTGTGCATTGCTTCATTTTAAGGGCTTAAGAAGCTTTTCATGAGTTTATTTTAATTCTTACGTTTGCTGTCACTTGTGCTTGGAAACCTGCGTCTTTGTGGGTCTTGCCAAGTTTATTTTGGGGAGGCTCTGTTATATAGCTTTAACCTCAAAGTACACCACTAAAGCTAACTTTCCGACATATTCTGATTAGCTGTATTTTGCACAGGCAGCAGCAGGCTAATAACGATGAAAATAAATAATGGCCAGTTTCCCTTTGCTGCTTTTCTTTACTTTTCTTCACATTAAATTCCATTACCCTAAAGGCTAGATGATCAGAGAAAGGCATTTACATCCACAATAATTATCTTACTTTGCAGCAGAACATTATCCATTAGGTCTAATATTTAATGGGTGCTGATGCACATTTCAGAAAATTAGTTTTAACAGAAGTTCTGGGACATCCTAAAATTATCTTCTAAAATGAGCTTCCTGCTGTAGGCTGTACAGTGACAGTATGGTATATGGTACAGTAGGTTGTATGTATGTTGTGCTGCACAATGAGTCTTCCATTGTTTGGAAAACTTTGCAATACAGGAAATATGATGCACATAGAATAAATACAACTTCGGGAAAAAATCCATTGCCTTACTCTGAACAATTTAGGCTTTGTTCATAAAAATAATTTCTTTTCAGTTTATGTGCACATACTCATTAATATTTAATATTTTTCCCTACTGAATAAGAAGGGAATTGCTTTTTGTAAGATGCATCTAGGCAGTAATGAGTTGACGTAACAGATTATTATTTTTTTAACCTTGTCTTTATATACAGTAATATTACAATTCTTATTTAATAAGTAAGAATTTCAAAATGTGCTAAATGAGAAATCTGCACACCAAGTGGCTGCATTCTTTCTTAATACATATTTATTTTTTAAAAAGGAATTAGGGAAAAAAGGCAAAGTTATTATACTCGCATGATCCTTAAAGCAATGACACAATGGTTTGGGGCCTTTTTTTATTTCTAGAAAGTAGGCTTAAAAACTATGATATCCCCCTTCCCCCTAAATAAAAACACACATACAGCAAGTTAGTGTAAAGCTATAGTGTGTGTGTCCACAAAGGTCCAAAAAATTTTGCACTCTGTCCACTGAAATTATGCAGTAAATGTTACACAATAAAAATAATAAATATTGCCCAGCATTCTTTTGCTCCTTAAGATAACACCACCACAATATAGATAGCAGATTTCTTATGTGGTCCAGCCAAGAATTATAAAAAGAAGATTCTAATATACAAATAGCATTAGAATAATATTCAGATCAAGTACCACAGCAACATTGATATCATGCTTGTAGTTTGCCATGGTCATGGTACTGGAGTACTTTACATTCTCTGTCAATCAGATGTTGAATTTTTGGCATCTGGGTGATTTCTGAAAATAAATGTTGGTTTTTGTAGCCTTTGAAGCAAGACTTTAATTTTAGCTATGACAGGGCCAGATGTTTCCACACTTTGGAAGTGATTAGGTCACTCACAGGAAAAGGGCTGCACAGAGCTATCCACTTGGGGAACACACAAATTCTAAAATAATTCAGATTTAAACATCTGCAAGTGTATTATTGGTGAGATATTAATGTGTCTAAAGGCATATAAACTGCTAAGCCTGATCAAAGTGGCCAAGTGGGAGGTAAAGAGCTTAAAATTATACTGCATTATCAAGCAGAATTTCATGCCTGAAGTTACCAGTTAAAAGCATTCAATGTAAGAAAAGTAATATTAATGTTTAGTAAAATGTATTTTCTTCAAATATCTAAAGTTTTTATTTTTAGTGTATATGGAGAATTTTTGTTACATCTGATTAATGCTCGAAGAGATCAGGCTACATGGAAGGAATGCTTTACCATGTTTTCTTTAGGCTGGCACATTTGCCCTTTTAAGCAGTGGCAGAAGTTGGGTTGCTGCCTATTCATGGAAGTTTTGCAGCAACCAGATTTTCAGAAGTACTCCTTAGTGACTCAGACCATGAATTTTATTCCACTGTAGTTCTAAAAAACAGGCATTTAGAAACATAGGTGGCATCACTAGGAAGATGGGTGCCAGGGTTCACTTTAAAGTATTGAAAAATTAATTTTAGCCAGTTTAGTCTGACAAATCACAGTTGAGACAATGAACTGAGAAGTTCATTTGACCTTTCAATGACTATTCTGTTAAAGATTGAAAATCATGAATCCACCTATAGCCTTAGTTTAATAGAAATTGTAGATTTATGGCAAAATGTATTACAAAAAAAATCTGTCTGGTTTGTTTGTAGTAGGGGGATCTAAGTTAATGAGAATTGAAATATATTTAGGTTGATATATCAAAATAATTTTTCACTTATTTTTAACATATGCCCTATGTATTTAACATTGTCAACATAAACTCATTTACATGAACGTCAGTCATCAAATGACAATGAAATAAACAACAAAAGACGCAAAAGAGGGACTTTTGCATATTGTCACACAAATGGCAGTGTCAAAACCCCCCAAAAACGTCTAAAACCACAAACCCACAACTAATCCGAAATTTAAATGATTTGTATTAGATTTCTGATTTTCTTATTTGTTGTGGTTTTGTTGCATAATACATTGCAAAAAGAAATCCACAACAAAATTGTATTTTTGTTTACTCAGGTATAGTAAAGCTTTCTGCAGAATAAATATAGTGTTCTATGTCACACTAATATGGCAAATCTATTGTCAGTTAAATGTCAAAATGACTTTCCTTCTCCTTTAAGGAATATCAGTTGATATATTTTCTTATCCAGCATGTTCAGAGTTTCCATGGCTCTTTTATTAATTTGCTAATGCTAATAATGCTGTTCTACAGGAGCCCACAATATAGCTAAAAATTCTTGGGAAAACCTGCGGGTGAAAAATGTGACGGTTTGTGTGCAAATTTTGCATTTTGCACTTGGTTCATAAATGAAGCCTATTCTCAGAATTATTTTTTTTTCTAAAATGTTTTATTACTTTTAAACCATTGACATTTATCATTATATTTTGGTCATTGCAATAATAAGATGATGCAAAGGATAAACTATTCATCAGTTCATTAATATGGCGGTTGTGCTCCCTAAGGTGAACAGCTGAAGGATTCACAATATTCAGTATTGCTGTCTGTGCCACAGTGATTCATTTTACACAGTGATTCATTTTACACAGTGCCTATATTTGGCTTCTGTCTTGTTCTTTTTTTGCATTTTGTTTTTGGAATATATAGTCCTGTTGTTTAAGATGTTTAGCATCCTGTTTTTTTGTACTGCTTTTCATATAAATAGAATGCTGTGAGGAGTTAAAGTGCACTGTGAATACCTTAAGAAGGGAACAAGTACCAATTAACTTCATTTCAACTACATAGTCATTGTTATAATCATGTTGGTCCCTTAACAATGTATCTATAATTTGTTTCACTTATTTCTGTCTCATTTTCATTTGCTGCCTGCAGTTTGTTATTTAAGGTGTCAAAACTTTAATGTGAAAGTTTTGAGCATGATGTGCTTTGTAGGTCTCTGTCCTGCTTTTTAATGGAAACCATCTGTTCCTGTTTAAGTTGCACAATTAGATTCATAAGATTCAGTGAACATTTATTAGAATTTGACTGCATTCCAGCATAAACTTTGGATTATCATTGACAACGGTGGGTAGTTACATAATTTGTAAGCCTCTTGGTACTCATTTTACTTTGATTTATTATTGTAGCCTTGTGATTTTCACCCCAGTTTTGTTTCAACAATCATAGCTGTCACGTAGGGACAGATTTATCTAAGATTAAAAGCGCTTACTTATAGCATTTGTATCAATTTATAGGAATTTGTAGAAATTTTGATCCAATTTATTAAATTATGCCTTTGTTTAATCAAAATGTTAGGACAATTAGATTCATTAGTTTTTTATGTAACTTGTTCAAGGATTCCTCCCCCAAAATGTGAGCTGTTACTGTATTGCAGAGACGGAAATGGCCAACGACTTTTCCATTTGATTTGATAAAATCTTTAACTTACAATTTTTAAAATGAATACAAAATGTTCTTGATGGGAGCCATTATAGTATTTCTGCACAGGGGAACCTGTGCTGTCTGTGCCTACATGTGATTGTTAGGTAGGAATCCCTGTTTTCTCTTTTTTAACATTCACCTCCTCATGATCACTCCTACTGAATAGAGATACATTAAAATATATGGGTTATTAGTGTGTCAGGGGCTTCAAGTGTGTTCATAAAGACCACTGCTTAATGAAAAATGTTTATTTACATTGTTAGTAGGCAGCTACTAAAAACGTGTACATTTCACAAGGGCACAGCTGGTTACAATCATGCAAATGTTAATGATAGAAAGGTATAGTAAAATAATGGCATGTATGGTCGTAATGCTGTCATGTAACTTGTTTATAATTAGGGTCCCAAAAGACTATGAGGGACATAGAGGGGTAAGTTTAAGCAACAGAACCTTAAACTATTCTAAACTAAGACTAGTGTGTTGCTCTACAACTTAATAGCCAAACTGTAATCAGGGGTTTTCAATCTGTTCCTTCAGTTGTTGATAAACTACACTTGCCATCAACCAGAAAGTGCCAGCTTATCATCAACTAATGGATTCAACATCATACTGATAAAACCATAGGTTCAAGTTGGTTGGAGTTAAGTTTGAAATATTTTAGGACATTTTTAAGTTCTCAACTAAGAGTATAATTTGCAAAAACAACAGTGTAAAAATTAAAAAAAAGTCAAAAAAGTATCTTTATTACTCAACAACCTTTGCATATATTCAGTGTGCAAACATTAAACAGTTTTGTTTTTTATTAATTTTTGTATATATTGTGCATATTGTTCAATTATATATTTACCTATAAAAAAGATAAGTTCCTATGGATTCCTAGCCCCACATGATGAGAAACCATCAGGCTTCTTCAGACTTTGATGTTGTTTTTGTTGTTGGGTCAATATTTTGTATATTCTGGGTATTTCAAAATTCAAAACAGTTTAAATCTAAAGTGAGAAAATGATTGGATGAAGCATTGGGCATCACTACAACCACAGTATAAATGACTACACAAACTGCAAAAGCTTGTATGAAATTACAATCTTACCTAAACATTTCTTCTACCTTGAATTGCACCCCACAGATGTATGAAACTTATAACTACAAGTGTCAGGCTTTCATTCTGAATGTATATCTGGTGCAATCATGTAAAACAAGAAGGTTGTAGTGTGAATATAACAAGTTTTTCATACAAAACTAAATGTTATTTGACCTTGAAACTGACAGAAGAAAATAAATTGACTAAGTGAATGGAAGGGTGCAGAAAACCATAAACCCCAGAGAGTGCTGTGATGTTGTAAAACATGATTTTTCCATGTGTTTCTAAATGTTAATGAAAAAGTTCCACCTCTAAGCATACTAGAGGTATATTTAAATGTGCAAAAGGTATGAATTGGTATGAAGGAACTGTGCTGTTAGATGAGCTGAATTATGTCAGTGTGGTGATTTTGCCACAGTTCTGATATGAAAACCCACAGTCTTTTTGCTGAAGGGGGGCAGTTAGGTTTTGACATGGATGTGGCAAATGGTGACACCCTGTTTAGCTAAATCACTGCAAGTCACTACTAGCACTTTCGGAGCTGTGTTGTGGTTACAAAACATGTGAAACTCTGCAATCTTGCCATCTATACTGTCATAATGTAAGTCCAAACTAAAATGTTGATCCAGAAAAAATTAAAAATGTTAGAAAAAACAACATCTAGAATACCACAGATTTAATTTATAAGCTCTTTTTTAACCAAAGACATAATTGGAAACATAGTTTTAATGACTGTTAGCGCATGAAATTGAAACATGTTTTTACCAGTACAGAATTTGGGCATAAAAGAAAAGCTCTTCTTTGTGTTGTGTAGATCAATTTTTTTGGCCAGGATTAGGGCAGAGGTCAGGAGTTGGAAGAAAAACCCTTTTACGGTTTGAATCATTTATAGTAGTTTTAATCCTAGTTCTTGTTCCGCATAATGCTTTGTACTGAGTGCTGCACTATGCACACTGCTTTTTTTTCTTTTTCTTGGAAACAAAAAAGCACTAGAGAATTCCAGTTAATTAGCATGCCTTGAACCAATGAAAGGATACAATTGAAAGAAGGAATGCCTTACTCTTTGTTATAAGTGTAAAACTTCATGAACAATGCCGTTTTCAAATATTTTGGGGAATTTGTATAGTTTTCCCATGACTAGTTGATTGATAAGATGAGAGTAAAATAAGCACATGGCTTTATGTTTGTCATGATTTATCAAAGTCCTTTTGGAATGGAGAACTGAAAATGATTTGACATCCTTAAAGTAAGAGTCTCCATTCACCCAGAGCTGTACGTTATGATTGTTGGGAATTAACAAGGTAGCAAATGCTACAGCATACACACAAAGGTATGTGAACTACTGTATTATCATTATGCTTGTGGCATAATTTATGAAAAATGGGGAAACATGGAAAATTGTATTAACACTTTTAACATTGTGCAGCTTCTTGCACCCTAAGACACAGTCCTACTGCATAAATACATCAAATATGAAAAAAACCCATTTAGAGTCAGAGATCTCCTTTAGAACTCTTTATCTATTAATAGCTCTAAATAAGGTAATGATTAGCAATATGAGTGCAAAATTAGTTATTGCCGATTAAATGACTAGCAAATACATGTGGAATTTATTAACATTTAATACAAGATATAGTATGTTTACCCTTATTTAGAAAATAGTACATTTAGGGGCAGATTCATTAAAGAATTTTACCCGAAATGGGTAAAATTCTGATTAGATACGATAATTTCTAATGATCGAAAATGTTACAAAAATGCTTAGGAAAAAATCGTAATAGTCATGATAATATCGTATTGGCGACCTAAAGCCACAAAATTATCGTATCCGAACGATCGTAAATGGCGGGAAAACCTTTCTGACTTTGATCCTTCTGTGCATGTTTTTTGAAGCCTCCCATAGGACTTAATGGCACTCTGCAGCTCCAACCTGGCCCAAGGAAAGTCACAATAACAAAGCTTTAATGAATTCGAAACTTTCGTACTCGACAAAACAAATACAATTTTGTTGCACAAATTGTCATGCAAATAGTCGCAAAGTACGAAAAAGTCATGCAAATTAACGAAAAAGTTGCAAAAAATACGCACAGTAAGAAAAATACAAATTTTTTTGCATACGAAAACAATCGTACTTTGATAAATGTGCCCCTTACTGTATATTAATTGCTTATTTGATGATAAGTCAGGGTAACAAAATCAAGGAACTAAACAAAGATGAGAATTTAAAATGATTTTTTCCTTATGTGTAGGGAATATATTTGTGATTATTTTCAGTTATGTTGAGTGCAATGTAATTTCTCATGTGTCCTGAATCATTTGCTCCACTTACCAATGGAAAATAATTGTAATGGCCATTGTTTAAGTCTGAATTAGAGTTCCAGGCCCATGAAGCGTAAATGTAATGATTCCGTGATTCTTTGTCTGCACACATTGCACCTATAAGGTGTCTCTGAAAGTATAGATTTTCACTTTTGTCTGCGTTACACTTTAATTACTTGAAGAGTATTGTTAGTGCCAGTGTATTCTGATGTGCAGCCACAATTTATAACAAAACTAAGAAAATGTAAATAAAATGAAATAATCCAAGGTCATATAACCTCACAGAAACAAGAGTTTAGCTTTAGTAAAGGCTGTATTGTGTTTGTGCCTCCAGTCCATTACTCAGCATGTAGAAACTTTCTCTTACCAGAAAGTCTTTATCTTTTAATATGTTGTCATCTGTGGCTCAGACAGAAAAGCAATTGATATACAGAATGAGCACACTTGCTTACTACAGTGATTGTGGCACAGAGCATGTATTTAAATTACACATCAGACACCTTGATGGCTTTGTGCTAGGAAGGGTGCTCTTAAGAAAGCTCTGTAACAGTTCTTTCTATTTAATATGCTGTGTAAAAAAGAATTCAGCAAAAAACAGTGGAAAAAGCTGTGTGAATAAAATGGCAAACTTTGCCGTCGAAACAACAAATTTTAAATCATTATATCATTAGTTCCAGCCATGGGCGTCCGCAGAAAATTTTCCAAGGGGGGGCAAGTAAGCTAGCATCATCCTGCAACAGATAAATATATATATATTTTTTTTTTTTTTTGCAGGATGATACTAGGGGAGGCTAAATATGGCCCATACACAGACTGACCTACAGCTAATGTGACACTTAGTGGATTCACTGCTGACGTAAAAAGTTAACCTCCCAACTACCTCTTGCCGTTCCCACTGACTCCCAGGGATACTGTACAAAAGTGCGGGTGGGGGTGCTTTTTTTTTTTACCCTAAAATGTTTAGTATTAGTAGTAAAAGTATTCATACGCGCACTTCTGTTAGGGGATCTGCAAACATTTGTGTTTGGGATCAGTTAGCTTAAAGGGGTAGTTCGCATTCGAATTCACTTTTATTTTTAATGGTTTTTCAGTTATTTAGCTTTTTGTTCAGCAGCTCTCCATTTGGTATTTCAGCAGCTATCTGGTTGCTAGGGTCTTATTTACCCTAGCAACCAGGTAGTGATTTAAACAAGAGATGGGAATATGAATAGTTAAGGGGCCTACTTGGAAAAATAAGTAATACAAAATTATAATAATAATAAAATTGTAGCCTCGCAGAGCAATATTTTTTGGCCCCCATTTGAAATCTGTATAGAGGCAGAAGAGAAAGGCAAATTATTCAAAAAAATTAATTAGGAAGACCAATTGCAAAGTTGCTAGGAATAGGCCATTTTATAACATACTAAAGGAAGTGAACCACCCCTTTAGATGTGTTTATGTTAGTTTTATAGCAAGAAAGGTAGTGGGTACTGACTCCCCATTATATACAGTGAGATGCAGTCCGTATTTACAAACCCAGCACATTATATGCCATGAGGAGCAGTGGGTACTGATGGCAGATATTCAGGCCCTGGCACTATAACACTGGCACTGATACACAACATTGGCCCCACTGTAACTTACTATAAATGAACAAAACAATGACAAAAAAAAAAACAACAACACATATATAAACTCACAATGAGCTTTTTCAGAGGGAAAGAGTTAACTTACCCTCCATGTGTTAGGGTAGGGGATAGATTATAAATTAAACAATTTAATGTCAGCTAGTGATTCTTTAGAACTGTATAGTACCTGTGGGATGAAAACTGCAGCAAAAGTTGAGAGTTGGTTCTCAGGTAAAGTTACAGCTGCAGATTCATCTTTTCAGTCTTTATTTCTGTTTCCAGTTTGCAAAATCTCCCGATCCCTGTGTGCATCTGTGCTCTGATTGGTCAATTTTACTGTCTGTCAAGGAAGCTGTGCTCTGATTGGTGAATCCACAAGAAGAAAGATCCAATCGGAGCACAGCAAAAACGGGCTTGAGGGGAAAGTGCAGAAACGGAGTAAGGTTTTTGTTTTTTTTGCTACTTTTCCAGGGGGGGGCAAGTGCCCCCTCTTGCCCCCTTCTGTGGATGCCCATGGTTCCAGCGGAAGAAAAAAATTATGCCATTTTCTACTGTGAAGCCTGGGGATGTGTGCTCTTTTTACTTTTGTCATTCATTCTGCTAAACGAAAGATCCATCTGCACATAACCATGTGAGAATGATTTTAGTTTTCTCCCTTTCATATAAATAAGCTCACCTACCTTCTAAAATGTATACATTAGTTGATAAAAAAAATTACCAGCCTTCCTATATTTTTTTTTTTTTGTATAAATACCATTGCTGTCAAGCACAAATACCAGCCAGGTAGCAACTCTGTTAAGAACACAGCTTCTTCTTTAAAATTGTGACAGTATAGAAAATCATCAATCCAGTTTGCTCATTTTATACTATGAAACACTAAAGATTCCCCAGTGGTTACTAAAGATTCCCCAGTGGTTACTCTATTTCAGGGCCTTATAACTTGAGGCCTGCAGAATATGGCCCTTTATAGAACATGTGTATGACAAATAACCCTATCACGAATGCTAGTGCTTGCATTATGGCAGTTTCCACAAAATTCACTGCTATACAGTCCAATATGCTAGTGTCTTGTCATGGAGACCCATGCCGTAGCCAGATCCGCTGACCTTTATCCTGACCTGGAACCTTTGGCCTGCAGTTTTACTCCCACAGACCCACTATGTGACCTGACTAACGGTGGGGTTTCCAGCAGTCTGACCCAACTGTGCTCTATATAACCTTGAAATTACTAAAAGACTACTCAAGGAGGTGGACCAGGTTGTAGCAGAGGTATTTGTATTACTATTTGTAATGTTTGTACCAGCTTGAACCTGAGCCAGTTCATGATTCTTCTCTAAAGAAACAAGTGAACTAATTTAAATTGAACATTAGTCAGTTATTACTGCTTTATAGTAGTTAACTGTTTAAACCATGTTTGTTAAAATAATCTAACTTTCTAAAACTAAATAGTGGCTCCCCCTAATCCCATTTACCACAGGGAATTATAGTTGTCACACTGGACCTGTGATATCAGGCTGGTAAAGGTGCCCGAATCTAAATGATCTATAGTGCCGCACCCTTGACTTTCTTCCAGAGATTCATAAATATTATTAACAGACAATACTAAAATATAAATTGAAAGTCAGGTGTGGGTAACTTTCGTATAACCAATAAATAAGGGGGCAGTAAGAAATAAAACAATAAAACAATTAACATATCAAGTGTTTAAACTTGGCAACATTTAGGAAATTTTGTTAAAAATTGATGAGACAGCATCTTTGGTCTCCTAAGCATAATTAAAAGGTGAGTAAGATGCCAGCCTGAAAGAAGACCTGTAAAGCATGCTTGTAAATATAAAATATTTCATCCAGGACCTCGTAGCTCCACTCTGGTTCTGAGTTATTTGAAGGCTTTAAATATTTAATACTTGGTTTTAAAGACAAATAATATTTTATCTGTCATGGTAATGTATCTGAATGTGTACACACCAACAGGACCTGCACTCACTAGTTCAGTTTCTGAATTTCTCTAAAGGGTAATAAGGATGCTTTACTGACAAAACGTCAGCTTCACAAAATAATGATGGTTGAGCATACCATGGGGTAAGCAAATAGGCTAAGATGGGTGCACAGCTGTTTAGTGTTTTCTCCTTTGGCATTTGAGAAAGGGGAAAACCATGCAGCGTTGTGCCAATATGTTAATAAAGTAGGCTTGACTCTACCTGCCTCATGGTGTGCCCACTTGCACTCATGTTGCAAATGACACAAGCGTCTGCCATTCCAATAGCATACTGTATCACAACTACATTTCACACTGAGATCTCTGTGAAAGAGATTTTAGCTGTGTATTGTTGCATGTCAAAGAAGACGAGGTTTAGCTATTAACTGAAAAATTAAAGCGTTGAGCAAAGAAAAGAAATCGACTGTGGAATGAGGAAATGGATAACATAAAACATTTCCATAAGGCATTATTTTTTTCTGTTGCAGCTGTTAATTATTAATTGAGACAAATAATTACATTTTTTTTATATGTGAACCCATATCACAGATTCTGGTTTTCTCATATATATATATACTTTTCTAAATAATAGCTGCTGTATTAGCACTGATGTTTAGAATTTTTATAGCCAACAAATGACTTCCTTACAGATCACTGTTTCTTAAGATATGCTTTTTTATATAATACTGTATTACTGTAGTTTATCAACACTGGGCAAATTTGCCCATGGGCAGTAACCTATGACAATCAATCAAATTGTTGCATTAATTGTTCTACCTGCAGCTGGCTTATAAAGGCCACTCATTGATTGGTTGCTGTGGGTTACTGCCCATGGGCAAATCTTCCCAATATTGATAAATTAGCAATAGTGTTTCAGGTAGTACTGGTGACCAATGATAAAATTGGTGAAAGTGTCCCTTTACCATCTGCTATTTGGTGAGTGAAAAAAATGCAACATTGTAATTTAGGATACAGTAAAGTACCGTATATACTCGAGTATAAGCCGAGATTTCCAGCACTCAAAATATGCTAAAAAAGGAATCCTCGACTTATACTTCTATATCTCACTATTAAGTAGTAAGTGCAGTAGCTGATTACCTGTCCCACCGGTGCATCTGTCGCGCGAGCACTCACACACGTCGCGCACGCACGGGTGGGGGGGTGGTTAGCGTGCGTGACGTGTGTGCATGCTCGCGCGACGGAATACTGCTAATAACATTTAAACTTTATATGCATCTGGATATAGTTTCAAC
Organism: Xenopus tropicalis; assembly: GCF_000004195.4. Lineage (NCBI taxonomy): Eukaryota > Metazoa > Chordata > Amphibia > Anura > Pipidae > Xenopus > Xenopus tropicalis. Next base: position 127,504,513 of record NC_030677.2, read on the forward strand.
TGAGTTTCTTCAGGCTGTGTGCAAATAATACAAATACATCCAGTCTGATAATAATGACCCAACAGGGACACTGGACAAGTTTGTTTATTAGAGATTTGGAGGCTGAATAAACCATGGTCTGCATGTTGTGCCTGCAACCTGGATTCACTCAGCAGCCTTGAAGGTTTGTGTTGGCCCTATTTTTATCATTAAGCTTTAGTCAGAACCAGCAGTGGCAGCAGGTGTACCAGCAAATCCTTTAGTAACCCAACATCATCATTACGGCATGGCCCCTGAATCTCTGCTAGACACGTGTTCTTTTCTTCTATTCCTTCCCGAGTCACTGTGACACAAAGCCAAGCGGAACTCTGCTGAGTCACATGTAACCATGTAGGCCTTTTATTACCCTTTTATTGTTGGACATTCACTGCTGGACATACGCTATTGCTTTTAGGGAATTAATCTGCAGCTGCCAACATTATATATTTATGTAGAATTCACAGGGGGTCACGCTTAGTGTCCTTTTATTAAATAATTTGATTATTGAAACTTAGCAGTAGCGGCTGCATTTCCCACCCTAGGCTTATACTCGAGTCAATAAGTTTTTCCAGTTTTCTTAGGTAAAATTAGGTACCTCGGCTTATATTCGGATCGGCTTATACTCAAGTATATACGGTAACCTTAAAGGGAGAAATTCCACATTTACAGTAAGTTTTTTTTCTATTTTTTAAGTATGTGTTGTGCACAGGTTATTGTGCACAGGTTATTGTGCACACAGGGCATTCTGTTTCTCCATATTTCACATGGCATAGGACAAGGCATTATTTCTTGCTGCTGCAATTTGGAATAATGGTGTGTATTCCCAGTATGGTGCAGAATCACTCTGATGATTAACCAATATATAATTGGCAAATTACAAGAAAATATAAAGTAACACTGACATTTCTTATAATTCCCTATATGTCCTTAACAATATTCCTTAATTTCACCTCTTCCTATTTCCATGTCTTTTCACTGTGGCCAACCACTCCAGATTCTGGACTACATGGGTTCTAAAAAGGAAAGAGAGTAGGGTGACTTAATGCTTCCATTGCTCTTTCTTAGAAAAAAACTGGCAAGTAGGTTTACATGTTTGGGTATGGGCATTAAATAAAATGTTATAACTAGATTAGAATGCAATGCTGAATAGGTAAGAAGCTTGTAGTTATTGGTCCTAAAATGTGCGAATGCGATAAGGCCCTTAGCCTGTAAGCTCTGCTAGGGCAGGGTGATGTAAATGATGTATAATCTATATATAATATAATAAACAATAATTAAAAGAATTCCAAGTTTTTATAAACTGTTTTTATACCAAAAATAGGGACACATTTATTTAATGTCAAGACTAGATTAGGGCTCAATTTTTTTTGTCCCAGATTCGAAGTGCACAACATTTACAGAACTTAATGTGTATGTTGTCTCACTGTAGAGATCAAGTGAAAACAGTTGAGAATATTTCTTTGTTTTTGATAAATCAATACCCACACATAAGTTTGCAGTCTTGCCTGGGCTGTGGACAGTCCCTCCCCCAACTTGTATGTCACCAAAGGTAAACATTTAAATATGGATTATCTGTAAATTCTTGATCGGCTTATAGTCCAAACTCATTTTATTATAGTTGCTATAAAGAATAATTTAATTTGATCCAGATTTAGTGACATATCCAAAATGCACTGGTATTTGCAATATAACATAACAATACATATTCTGTTCATTTGTGTTACGCCAGTAATCTGGGCGTTGCTTTTCCTTCATTCTCCAAGTCTCACCCATCCCCAGTGGTGTTTCCCCAGATCATACTTAATACACATAATACAACATTTTAGGTGTTAGTAAGAACTGAGTGGCAATGTATAAAGTTTTAACAGTTGTGTTTAGTATCAAATAAGAAAACAGAAACAATATTGTTTCTGTCTACTTTATTTTAGTATTTTCCCCATGAGAGTTTTATGCTGGTTGGAGCAGGCAGGACAGAAAAAATATATATATTCCTATCTGCAAAAATTCAAACTGCAATGTTCAAGAGGAGGCATGCAGGTTTTTTTTTTTTTGTAACTGTGTTTAAAAAATAAAAAGCACAGTATTTGAGCTTTATAAATAAAATAAAAGTGAAGAAAACTTTGTTTGATTCTAAAGAAATAACTTTTATCTTCTGTGTTAAACTGTTGTGCCTCTGGTGTGCAAAAAATTAACAGAAGTGTAACGATCCTTGGAAGATTATTATCCATTACAAAGATTACTGTTGTGTTTTGGAAATAGCGTTTGTTTGTAAAAGCATGGTTACCATAGGAAGAGAAAAGCTGCCAAGTTCTATAGAAGAGGAGAGTAAATTCCACTGAGACATTTTCTGTGTGATAGGGCAGATAATATTTCCACTGAGCTCTTTTAATTGCATGTGCTTTAGTTTGTGTCTCTATACTTGTAGGATATGATTTGTGCCCTACTATCCAATACAACCCACAGAAATATATTATTAGGGATATCACACTATTGAGCACTGTAGAGTTTTGACCACATTTGGCTCTGGCTCAAGTAATGGATTGTTTAAGAGCTTTGGTTGAAAATCAATAATTTTTCTTATTTCTTGCACTAAACAATACAGAAAAGTAAACTGAAAGGCACCTTTAGTTTACTCTAAAATAACCACTATGAAATATGGGAGTAGTAGAAGGCTCAGTGGATTGCACTTCTACCTTGGGGTATTAAGGTCCCCATACACGGGCCGATAGAAGCTGCCGATATCGGTCCCTCGGACCGACTCGGCAGCTTATCGGCCCGTGTAGGGGCAGAAATGATCGGACTGGCCGACCGATAACTGGCCTGAAATTGGCCAGATATCGGTCGGCCAGGTTAGAAAATCCCGACATCGCCAAGCGAGCGGATCTGCCCTTGTATGGCCACCTTAAAGTTCCATTCAGGAATGGGCACCATCTGTAAGGTGATTGTATGTTATCTCCTTGTCTTCATGGGTTTTCTCACACACTCCAAAACATAGCAGGTTAATTGGCTCCAGATACAATTGATCTTACAGTGTGTGAATGTGATACAGACCTTAGATTGTTAGCTCCACTGGGGCAAATGATGTATAATTTCTATAAAGGGCTGTGTAAATATATTGGCACTGTATACATCACAGATAATAATCACCCAAATTGCATTTTCTAGTAAAACTCCTCTATATAATGATCTCCCCTTTATGTTGTATTCAAGGGATTTACAAAATTAACTGCTAGTCATTAAACTACATATTATAGCTGATTTTATAGGTGCCCCTGGTATACACAGTACACATGTAATACTATACATTTTGGAAATAAAAGTTTGTCTCTGGTGTCTGCATCATTTGTAGCTATAAATAGGCTCCATTGTTTCAGTCTACCTGTACTCCATAAGGTTTGCTACATATTCCCTTAATCCCGAATAACAGAAAATGGAAAATGAATAAGTGTTAAGTATTTTCACTTGATTCTAAAGGGCCTTCTATTTTCTACATATGTTATAAAGATTAAACCATCTATAACAATGCATACACAAATTGCTGTGTTTTAGTAAAACTACACACCTGGTATAAAAATTTATATCTTCCCTGTCATGGTCTTACATCACTTTTTTGTGTTTTCAGGAAGCTTTGGCTTTGGGCCACAGAGCAAGATTTCAGGGAAAGGCAGCTGCAACAATCTCATGGTCACCAGCAGCCCCATGATGGTTCAGAGATTGGGTCCCATTTCACCTCCTGCCAACCAGGCTGCAACAGCATGCAACCAGATTGGTCCCAGCCTACAGAGGACATTTAATCTACAGCACTTAGCCATACCTTCATCTGATACAAGGTCTTTACTACATTTTTTCTGTTTTTTTTTAATAACCAAAGATAATGAAAAAATCTAAAGGTGCTACTTATTGCTCTATTATTATTATTATTATAAGCAATTTAGTCATAAAACTAAAAAAAACAGTGTTGCATAAAAAAAGTGTTACATGAAAATTGTTCTTAAACTGTGCAGTGCATCAAACATACATATATATATATATATATAGAGAGAGAGAGAGAGAGAGATCATAATGGTGCACGCCACTAACAAAAAATACAACCTGGGTGCAAGAGCCATATAAACTAAAATATTGCAGGAGTAATGCCAGCACACACAGGGTTTCATACAAATGTATATAAAATGATATTTATTGAGAAAAAAAGAGCAAAACAAACATAGCAAGCCTCAACGTTTCAGTCCCCACTGGGACTTTAATCAGGTGGCAAAAACTTGAAGCACCTGCCAAAGTTTTTGGCATTGGTGTGCAAACACTGCAAAGACTACAATTGGCCAGATCTCAATTGGGCAGGTTTGATTTTCCCATCAGGTCAGGGACCGCATCAGCTCATAAATGCGGTCCTCTGTCTGACAGCCAATATGCCTGCCATTTAAAATTGATCGTTTTGGCCTAGGGAGACAATATCTAGATATAAGGAGATGATCCGCTTGCTTGGCAACCTCACCAAACAAGCAGATTGCACAGTATATGGTCTCCTTTCTCTATATTTATAATTACATCCACAAGAGCCATAAATGTCCTGTACATATATACACTTATAAATGGTTCTTAGTTATGTAACTGCTTAGAGATTAGTGATTAGTAATTTATCTCACATGGCTTACTAAAAAGGTGTGTATTTTAATAATGTACAAATATGAGGATATTAAAAGCTACCTTGGAATTACATGTATAACAGCAGTAAACCTTGGGCCTTTATATGGAACTGGAACTTCACTGTGATTTATCCTTATATTTTGCAGAAGCTAGGCACCTCTCAGAAACCAACATTTTACATGATTTAGTTGCTGTGACCCACATGCCCTCTATATATTTATTTATGAATGTATATATGTGTATGTCAGCTATAAATCATATAATTTAAACACAGGTTGTTATTCAATCAGTTCTATGTAAAAAAAAGTTTCTCTATAGTTTATTCTATGTTATACAGGTATGGGTCTATTTTCTGGAATGTTTGGGACCTCTGCCATACGTTTGTTACTAGGTTAGATCCAGTGGCAGATGTTTAGCTTTTCATTAGAGGTTACATTGCTTGGCTTCTTTCTGTACTGGAAAAACTGTGGTGTTTGCAAAATAATAAAATAATCATATAAGAACCTATGTTCAAAAAAAATGAATCTCTTATGAAATATTCATTTTAATGCTGTGTATCCCTTTTAACCCCTATTATAATTTGCAGATTTGCCATGGTGCAGTAACCTATAACAACAAGTTAGGAAATAGCTTAGATCAGCCTTCTGCCTGTAGAACTATGAAAATTGTGCAGTTTTTTCCTTGTTAATAAACATGGGCTTCCGTGTCTTTGAGACTGCATGGCTGATTGCGTTTGTTGAAAGCAAATATGTCTACTTTTAGAGTAAACAGATAAACAAGCAGTGGAAAAATTAATGACAGAAAAGAAAACATTTCGTATGCATTAGATAGCTATGCATAGTTTATAGTTCAATAAATATGTTCATAATGTGATACTAATGGTGCAGTAAACTACACACATCTCTGCAGTGGTGTAATGAAACGTTACTGGCCCCACGGCAACACTCCTATTCCCTAAACCATAAAAACAATGAAAGCTACACATTTATAATTATATTAAAATTGCATATCAGTCAGAATCCCCACTGGACCTTCTATCCACTGGGTCTGCTGCCCATATTGTTATGCTTGTCAAATTTGTCATGACTCTGTGCCAGGTGAGTAATAGAACTTGTAAGAGGAACAACATTTTTCACCATTAAGTAGTCTAAAAATAGTGTCAGTATAACACATACAAATAGCATGCAAGTATTAATATGTATAGTCATAAAAATTTAAGGATGAAAAGTAGCATTAACAAAGTTTTTGTGTCTACATCTGGAGTCCTCAAACTCAACAGGCGGCCAGTTCACAATCCCTCAGACTGTTTTGGGGCCCAGACTATAGTTTGAAAAAAAGCAAGCAATTGTGATATCACTTCATATGCACAATTGCACTTCAGTTTGCACGCATCACATTGTATGCTATTCTGAAGCATCTCAGGTGTTTTCACACTACTTATTACATAACAACCCTTATGTGCTTTTACATATTCAGCTGTGACAACCCTGATGTGCCATTAAAATTAAATGTACAACCTGGACATTTGCACCCCCACCAGATATTAAGATAACCGTGATAATGCGAAGAAAGCACAAAGTACACATTGTTTGTACAATCACAGCTGGGTTGTTACATGATAGACACCCATGTGAGATAGCCCTTTAACTGTATGTAGTGGGATTTACAGTTTATACAACTAACTAGAACCTCAACAATACTCCCCAACACCTAGTAACGCTGGGAATTGCAGTTCATAAATCTTTCCAGGGCCTTACACCTTACTACTCTTCACCAGAATACCCCCACATTCTCCTATCCATGCCCTGTGTTTCGGCGCTGATTATAAAACATCACTTCACCCAGCTTTACCCAGTTTAAGGTTAGCTTACCCAGCTTTGCATACAATTCAGCCATGTTAGCTCCCAGCGCGTCTAACTGCTCCCTCAGGGGTCCTTAAAGGAGAAGGAAAGGCTAGTAAAGAGTTAATCTCAAGCTGCAGGCATACCTTCAGTTGTCTCAATAGTGCCTTTAAATCTCCCCATATTTCACCTGTTCAGAAGATCTGAAGCCAAACCAGAAGAAAAAATGCTGAGCTGTGTAAAGAAAGTTCCCATAATGCCTCACTCCTGCACAGACATGCAGACCAAGTGAACATGCTCCGTTAGTTAGACTATGAGTCAGCTTCCTGCTGATCCACATTCCTAAGGGGGGGGTGAGTTCTTAGCATTCTTGAGGGAGGGGGGAGCAGGAAAGAGCAGAGAATAGAAAGCTGCGTGTCTGCGGCACAGGAATTACAGACAGAAGAAATCTTTTTTTCAGAGAAGTCAGTGCAGTGTTTCTGTGAGTGCTTATGGCTGTATTTACATAGACATAAAGGTTACTTAGTTTTTACCTTTCTTTCTCCTTTAAACTATGGCCCATGGTCATTTACCCGGCCCCTGCTGCGTCCTCACCTTTGGATACTGCCTGCATCAGCGTTGTCCTCGACCCCAGTGCATCACGTCACCTTGTCAGATGAGGTGACACGCTAGGGTCGAGGACAATGCTGACTGCAGGGGCCTGTATCCAGCATGCGGGCCATAGTTTGAGGACCCCTGGTCTACATCTTTATGTAAGTGGTATGTAAAGCTGACTATACATGCACAGATTTGCTTGGGAAGTTTGCCCAATTTTACCATACTCTCAGAACTTCTGGCCACGTATATCAGCCAGTAGTGTTTTGCCATGTCTGTGTATTACTAATATTACAGAACTGATCTGTTTTGCTTGGAAGAGATGATCAGTGGCTACATTAGTTATCTAACTAACTAACACACATAATATTTAATAAGTTAAAAAAAAATTAGAAGGTGATGTATTATAAGGAGGACATGACATGTCACGTTGCCCCTGGTATGCTGTATTTCTTCTGTTAAGCACTGCATGAAATTAAAAGTATCCATCAGGCATGAGTCAGTGGAAGCAATTCTGTTCCGCCACATGCTCTGAGCCATAATAATGATATATTATTGTTGCATTTTAAAATTATATTCTGGTTTCCTAGGTGCTCTTCATAGTGCATTAATGGACTTTTAATAAAGATACAGAGAAAGATAAGTAGAATATTGTAGAATTTATGCTGTGATTAATATAGCCTTAAAACCAGAAGCATTGACAGTCCTAGAGTATATATAGTATATACATATACCTTTCTGTTTTAAGGTGGAATTAATTTGCATACTTATGGCAGTTCCAACAGTAAACTTTAAAAAGCATTAATAGCAATCCACAGCTATTGGATTGCCTATTTTCAGAAGAGAGTCTTAAATGTAAAAAACAAATATATATATTCTGTTGTGACATTAGTCTTAGGGTTCTGGAGCTGTAACAAGAGATAAAAAAATGTAAATCATTAGGATAAAATTGTAAAGCTGCATCACAATACCCAATAATCCTAATTACATCAAAATTAATTTATTTACATCAAAATTAAAACAATTAAAAAAAGTGGCTGGTCAGCCTACTACTTAAAATACATTAAAATAGCAATCATAAGTGTATAAAAATGAATAAGAACAACTCTTCATATACTCTGAAAAAACCAAAGCAGTTCATATTAGATCTTAATATAAAAACAGAGTTCATTGGGACTGTGCACTCAAACTCAAAGGGAAGACCAAGGAGATCTTAGACTGGTTTATGATAAACAGCGTTAACCTCGAAAAGTGTGGTATATCTTATAGGGCCTATATAGTGCCAATCCGTCTCCCCAACAGCCTGTGCCAGGTCACAATTACTTAGGCAGACTGCGGTGATATTATTATTCTGCCCCCCCCCCCCCATATTGCAGGCACTAAAGTTTAGGGAGTTTGCAGCCCAAGAATTTATATTTTTTGACCGTCGACCGGAATCTCTGCTCACGCTGGCTTTATGCATCCATATCTGCGCCAGCCCTCTGCCACCAACTCACCACAGAGGTCTCCTGTATTGCCGTGTCAAGATTTACAGTGTTTTTTTTAGGTTAACGCTGTTTATCCTACACCAGTTCAAAAACCCTTGGTCTCCCTTTTGGGCTTAGCTTATGTGCAGGGTGCCAATGAACTCTATTGTTTAAATTTAAAACAAATACAAACTGCTGCATTTTTTTAGAATGATAAGAATAGTTGTTCTTATAAATTTTATAGGGATGCTCCAAATCTAGGATTCGGTTCTGGACTCGGCCAAGATTTGGCCTTTTTCAGTGGGATTCGGAATCCATGCAGAATCGAATCCGAATCCAATAAGTGAAGTCAGCAATAGCAATACCTGTCAGGTACAGCCCCATGTGTGAGACTGACAGGCAGACACCTAGGTACTTGGTACCCTTTGTATATTTGTTAGGTGATTTGACAAACCAGGAGAAAGATAGCTCTGCATAATAAATATTTTAATGAGAGCATAAAGTAACAGATTGGTAAACAGTAGAATTAAAGTCCATATACATATCAGATGTCAGGGCAGGCAGCAAGCTGAGGCAAATCCATAGATAAATTGAAGGTCAGGACTGGAAGCAGGCAACAATAAGTACATAAATCAGGCCAGGGGTCATAACAAGTAAAGAAGAGACAAGGTGAACAAAGCTGGGATAGGAACTCTTCTCAGGAACACAGGATAAAGGGGCAAGAAGGCTAGATCTATGATCCAGCAAAGAGCAGGAGGTGGGGGACTGATTAAATAGGTCCTTGATAATGGGATTATTGGCATGTTGCCTTAACAAGACTGGGGTGGAGACTGTGATGTCAGCTGAGCTCAGCTCAGTAAGGAAACAAGACTACAACACCCGCTAGTGTTTAACCCTGACAATTCCTGATGCCACCAGAGATTTTCTTTCATCATTCTACCTGCAGTGCTGCAATTTGCTGAATTGTTGTTGTGGGTTATGGCAGTAGTGCAAATTTGTCCAGTAAATGTGCTGCCAAAGCACAATAATCATATTCAACCGTAGAAAACTGTGTCCTTTATACCCTCTTCACTCTTAACAATGCATCATGCATGGCTACTCTTTGAGAGACTGTTTTAGCTATATTATATTATTATTATTATTATTAGAAGGTGTGCAAAGGCTCCATTACCTATAGAAGTTGTCTTTAGACTGACATAAGAGAAACCATTAAAAAAGTTGCAAAGTAAGACTTACATGGATTAATATTCACTATATTTATTATCTAGTCTACAGTATGAATGTACGTATATGTATATGTAATTCAGTGTTGCCATTGGTATCAATATTATTTTATCAAGATATACAAGCTTATATATAACATATTTGTTAAGAGCAAATGCATTTTTTTATTCTAAAATTGATTACTGAGATTAAACATATTATTTCTCGATTTCTTCTGAGCTTAGTACATTTGAAAATCAGATGTTAAGTTATTTTAGGCCATGATCCAACCCACCCAAACCTGAACCGGTAAACTCTGCCCAAGTGAGGCCATTAAATGCATAAATGACAATTGGGCCGTCTGTAACTACATGTGTTCTGTCTAGCACTGACAGACAACTAGATTGGTTCTGGATAAATAAAGGAGACTGGTGTTGGTTTCAAACAGTAATGTATTACAGAGATCATGATAGCCCTTTGGGTTTTTATTTTTTTTTCATTTTCTGGATCTATTGCTTGCACCCTTTTTTTTACAGTGAGACACAAGTAAGTCCTGCTAGATTGAGTTAAATATTGCATTATAGGACTGTTGTATAGTACAATGATTTATTTTACTAGACTGATCCATTATTAGCAGTTGACAAAGCATAACATCACACATTGTGTAGAAATGTTCTCTGTGCCATTTTTTAAATTTAATATGTATTGTAATTCATGAGAATCTAGCACTGTATAATATAACTAAACAATGTATAATTCAGTTGGCAAACAAAACATGTTTTAACTCTAACAGATTTATTACACTTAAGAATAATCTCTTAAATATATATTCTCCTTTCCTTTTTTTCTAGATCTCTTATGTCTCGTGAGTCTCTCGCCTCCACCACATTAAGTTTAACTGAGAGCCATTCAACAATGAGTGTAAAACAAGAATGGTCTCATGGTTATAGGATCCTACCATCAAACCATGGTTCTCAGAACAGTAGCGATCCTGGAGATATTCTTAGCATTCCCCCAGGAACATCTATGTCCAATAATAGTGTCACAAACTCATTGCCCTCTTATCTATTTGGTTTTGAGAGCAACTCTTCGCCGTATCCCAGTCCCAGACATTCTTCCACCAGGTCCCATTCAGCCCGATCGAAAAAAAGGGCACTTTCTCTGTCTCCACTGTCTGATGGTATTGGAATTGACTTCAATACAATAATTCGCACTTCTCCAACATCTTTAGTTGCCTACATCAATGGGTCAAGAGCATCACCAGCAACCATTTCCCCCCAACCTGAAGTGTATGGACACTTTCTGGGTGTGAGAGGCAGTTGTATTCCTCCATCATGCGCTGGATCAAATTCTCAGAGAAGTCTTCTTGCCACCACTGACAACATCTCACTCCCTGAGAATGTGACTGCAGAATATCAGCGTATGCAACAGCTGGAACAAAATAATTTACAGTCGGATCCCATGAACAACATGGTAGTTAGGCAAGGTGTTGGAGTGGCTGACAGCCAGTCAATAGGTGCCTTAAAAAGTGAAAGGGTGGAGGACTTTTCAGGAGGCATGGCTACGCAGACTCCACTTCCTCTTCCAGCTCCTCCTCCTCATCAAGGCCCTCCTCCTCCATACCATGTCCATCAGCACATGCATCAACATGACCTTTTAAATCATTCCCACCGCCTTTCACTCCCACCAACTGATACAGTGCCTTTGCTAGAAGAGGAGGGTGAGATTGATGATTTCAATGGTAAGCACTGTTGCCGATGGATTGATTGTAGTTCAATGTATGAACAACAGGAGGAACTTGTACGGCACATAGAAAAAGTTCATATAGATCAGAGAAAAGGTGAAGACTTTGCCTGTTTTTGGGCTGGATGCCCTAGAAGATACAAGCCCTTTAATGCCCGGTACAAATTGCTCATTCACATGCGTGTCCACTCAGGGGAGAAACCAAACAAGTGTACGGTAAGTTTTATAAATGCACGAAATTATGTGGCTATTTTAAATATATTTATTATTTTGTGACATGTCTATTTAGGATGAGTTGTTTAAAATATTTGTTTTGCAATAGTGTTATTGCTTTTTGGTAAGAGGAAATTAATTTTTTAAGCTGATTTTAATGAAAGCAGTAGGTTGTGTCCTGTGATATTTGTAGTCTTTTGGTGCACGGTGATTAGTGCTGAAGCTTTGCAATACAGGTATTGTGAGTTCATTTCTTACTAGGCACTGTCTGCATGGAGTTACTTTAGTTTCTCTGCTCGAGGGGCCCGCATAAGCACCGAGAATTTTATAGTTTAATCAGGACTCGATAAGCAGGAAATCTTGCATGCTTGGCTGGCATTACATAGATCAGTGCTGTCCAACTGGCAGCCCGCGGGCCGCATGCGGCCCGCGACCCCCCTCTGTGTGGCCCCCCACCTGTCTGGCTGCTTTGATGGCTTACTCTTGTGTAAGCTTTAAATGGTATCAGTACTGTGATTAACTGCCCCCCCCCCCCTGCATGGTTCTCACCTCAGATTCAGGCTGTAATCTGGCTGTATTGTTTAAATATGTAATCACCTGTGTTGTTCACACCTTTTAATCTCTGCATTGTTCACCCCCTGCAGTGTTCACACCTCAGGCTCAGGCTGTAATCACCCCCATTGTTCCCCTGTTCACACCTCAGGAGCAGTAGAAACCCACAAATAATCCCTGCACACTACAAAAAGAACATATACTGAGGTGGTACTACAATTAAAAAGTTTTTTAATATATAGTTATTGTGCAGACTGTAGGAGCAGTGCCAGCATTGTGTCACTGTAGGCTGCCTGTGTGTGCCATACACACAGGCAGCATAGGGCAAGCAGAGTATGGCACACACAGGCAGGGTAGGGAAGGCAGAGTATGGCATACACAGGCAGAGTAGGGCAGGCAGAGTATGGCACACACAGGCCAAGTTTGGCACAAACCAGCCAAGAATGGCACACACAGTGAAAGTATGGCACACGCAGGCAGGGTAGGGAAGGCAGAGTATGGCACACACAGGCAGAGTAGGGCAAGCAGAGTATGTCACACAGGCCAAGTTTGGCACAAACCAGCCAAGAATGGCACACACAGTGAAAGTATGGCACACACAGGCAGGGTAGGAAAGGCAGAGTATGGCACACACAGGCAGGGTAGGGAAGGCAGAGTATGGCACACACAGGCAGGGTAGGGCAGGCAGAGTATGGCACACACAGGCCAAGTATGGCACAAACCAGCCAAGAATGGCACACACATTGAAAGTATGGCACGCAGGCAGGGTAGGGCAGGCAGAGTATGGCACACACAGGCAGGGTAGGGAAGGCAGAGTATAGCACACACAAAGGCAGGGTAGGGCAGGCAGAGTATGGCACACAGGCAGGGTAGGGCAGGCAGAGTATGGCAGGTTTTTGCTGTACTACAACCATTAATATGGGTATGGTCATGTGATAACATGGGTGTGGTTTCAAGTGGGTGCGGTTTCAAAAAGGGGAGTGGTCAAAACTGGCTTCCATTATCGGCCCTCCACCACGTAGGTCGGAAAAATTCTGGCCCTCGGTACAACAGAAGTTGGACAGCACTGACATAGATTACTTTAGTCCCTTACAATGTAAAAAGTGCTACACAGCAAATACTTCACACTTGCTGCAGTGTTGGATGAAGGCAGATATCCCACTACCATGGAAAACATTCAGTGTAGTAAGTCCAAACCAGCAGCACACTGAAGTAGTAAAAAGCAGTGTTTTTTGTGCCAAAAGCAGGCATTTTGGATTTACCACCAGTCCTTTATCAAGGCCTGATTAAAAACTGGTTGTAAGCCCGAAATGTCATATGTTTTTAACACAATAAAAACACTGCTTTTCATCACTACTTCTGTGTGCTGCTGGGATGGGTTTATTACTTTAGTCCCTTATTTATCTGCTGACACACTAATGTGAGAAATGAACAGCCAATCACCTGTTCAATCATTATTTTTGTCTACCTAAATGCTGTAGCATAGTGTTGCCAAAGGTTTGCTGATCAAGAAGTAAAAGTTTAGTGTAATAAAATAAAAATGAGGAAATTTCAGGTATACTGATGCTATGAAAATAGAAGTAGTTTCACTTTAAAGACTGTAGAAATAGTGCTTTATATGCAAACATATCTTGTGACTTCTGTGACTAAAGGGAAAGCTTTGACTCTGCTAAATTAGGCTGTGTTCCAACCCTCTGTATAGATCATGGCTGGCCGATAAGATCTCAATAAAATGTTGTGAATTGTTGTCCAGTTGAAGAAGAGCTGTCTGCCTGGTTTTAATAATACCTGTCCGGTCTTCAAATATTTTGCAGTTAATTCTAAGATTTTTTTTTTCTTGCAAACTGTAGGTAGATCAAAAATATACATTTTCCCTTTCATCTGATATGCTTGGTATGATTAAATAAATAAAGTCCTCTATAATATCATCTTCATCTGTCAGAAGTGAAAATTATGCAGCTTTAGCAACATCTGGTAAATATCAAATGCATCAGGACTTCATAACCCATGAGACTTAAGGGTCTCTCAAACACATAAGACACATGACGAAAAACGAAGAGGAGATGAAGCTCAATGAAAAGCGTGTGATTGACAGTCACTCAAGAATCGTGAAGGCAGCAGTGAAATCCTCTCCAGATGTGACTGTGATGGCCCTGGAAAAAGAATACCTGCCAAAAAAATCCAAACACGTACCTCAAACTTAATTTAGCAGTGGGGTGTATGCTACAATGTTTTCACTTTTTCTGCCCAGGAGAACATATTGAGTTTTGTGTTTAAAGAAGCTTGCTGTGCTAGCTGCTTGTAGTTGTTTAAATTAGTAGCAGATTGTGATAAATGTTTCATTGCAATTTGTTTTTTGAACGACTAAGGGCGTTCCAGCTTAAACATTAAGTTGCAAAAACATCTTTTATCTGACAGTGTTTGCATAACTGACTGTTAATTTTACTCTTCAAGCCTGGAATTTTAGGACCCTCTTGCACGAGCAAAGTAGTTTGTCAGATTTTGTTGGATGACAAAATTTGATGAGTTGTGTTGCATTCAATTCTGTCTGTTTATTTACACAGGCAACAGCCAAAACAAAAATGTGCTGAGTTGTAACTTTAAACAACCTAAATTTAATCCATTCAACCTTATGGTACTACACACACATACTATCTCTCTCACACACACTCCTACACATTATATAATATATCTTCTGTAAATGCTCATAGTCAGATAGGGGATCTGAACCTCTATGCTGTCATGGAACCCCAAAGTGATATCTAATATTCTTATGTGTTATGTCAGTTGTTAATTATACACATATTTTACTTTTAATTAAACCATGTTGTTGTGTGAGGACATCCCAGCATAATGAATTGCTTGTATGAGTTGAGTCCAATAAAACAAGTTCATTGTAAAAGGCAGTTCCAACAAAAGTTTTTTCTGTAGGTTGATTCAAACAACAGCTTGCTTATATAAGGTGACCCTCGGTTAGGTTTTTATGCCTTCAGTAACAGTGAGCCCCACTGTAAGTGACATCCCTAGGCATCAAAGGATATCTTTTAAAGAAGTTAGGTAAAAAACAAATAAAAAAAAATTATTTTCCAATGGTTTTGGGAAAATAAACATAATAAAATAGCTGAGATTTCATAAAATGTCTTCAGTGATTGTAATAAACTCTTTTGAAAAATGTTGACAACATAGAGGAAGAAAGGTAATCTTAATTTTCATTGAAACATAAACCAATATCACTAACAACGACTGCTCAATGTGTGAAATGTATGTCATCCCTTATACCTGTTTTGAGATATGTGTGATGGATTTTAGAGCTTCTGTCTAGCAACAAGTTATTATTCCTCTGATTCTGCTGAGAATTACCAGATGAACCATTTCATTTTTAATAGCAAAAAATTAAAATGCATAGCTGGAAAAATGGCATTTTGTGTACTATCTAATGACCATGGCATAGTGGTTATTATTGCATTGTAATATGACCAGGCCACTGTGCACTAGTATGTTTTTGCTGAATTAATTGTGGTTTTTACTCACTTTCTTTAATTATACTGGTAGGTAAATTGGAAACTGACTCCAGTTTGTTTTTGTCTCAGTTAGCAAGTGTGTTAGATTCATTGTTACAATGTCTAATATGAATAGCAAAGCTTTGTCTGTAGCATAAAATATGTTGATGCTCTATAAATACGAATAAAATAATGGTGTAACCAAACTCTTCTTATATGGACAAAAAAACAAGATGGTAGGAGTTCACAATAATTTTAGGAATGCACTAATGATTTGGTCGCATATTACATGCCTTTGTGCCATAACATAAGGCCATTATTTCACCTTCTGTCTTTTCTGTCCTTATGCATCATGCTGAGTATGTATAATAAGTCATTTGTATATGCTCCTGTGCTTGAATGCTGTATTTCCTGTTCAGGTGCTTGCTGTTATGCCGAAGAAGAAATCAGAAGCAAATTTTAGACCACATGGGTCAATGAGGCAACTTGTAATATTCTTACTCTTGCAGTAATTTGTTTTTTAATTGGAAAATGGTTTACATATTGTTGAGAATAAGAAGTCAATACCTTTAAAATGCTAATACCTGATTTCTTTTTGGGTAGCAGATTATATAATCATTCATATTAGGTCAGTTGCCAGCATTAATGCTGTCAGTCCTGGAACAATTGTTTCCATGAGTAGCCAGCAATCAGACCGGGTTGTCAAAAAACAGGTTATTAATTTATTACAGTTTGTAAAATGGTCAGATATGGTGTGTTGCATGAATGAAGTTTATTTTACTTTCTCTTATTTGGACATACAAACCAATAGAAATGATAGAGATGATGTAACCAAGCAACCTGATGATATAACCAACCTGTAGCAGCCAATAAGATATTTGCTATCAAACAGGTCTCTAGTAAATGCTACCAGTTGTATATTTGTGGATTTTTTTGCTTTAGTGGATACATATACACTTTATGTGATTTGTTATACCTATCTTTTTTTATAAAGTGTTGATATTACAGCTACTATTAGTATTATCCTTGAGCATAGTTATTAGACAGAATATTCCCCACAACTTTGTCTTAAAATACTGCAAAACCTGATGCCAGACAGCTGTTTTTGGAGAATTATTGAATAAATCTGCACCTTGAAGTATTGTGCCTTTTTATATATTATCCCGTATGTATGGGGTATATTAATTAGGTTTACCAGAGTGGAATTGACAGTGGATAGAAAGTTGAAGGTCATAACAGCGAGGGCAAAAAAAGAGATTATGTACAGCAAATGTATTTACTGTCATATACTATGGTCATCAGAGTGTTAACATAAAACTTTACAAATGGATTGTGAAACAATCCAGGTATTGCCTTATAGTGTTACATGGATAACAGGAGGGAAAAAAAGCCCTGTCAAAAACAGCATGGGTAATATAAGAGAGTATTTGAGGGCTGATGGGAATATAACACTAAAAGAAAAATATAGAATATAATGTAAGAGGTAGTATTATCCTGGGCAGCATTAAGAAACAAAGGCTGGAATCTTGCCTGAAAGCATACTGTTACCATTCATTGTGCTGGGATCTCCATCAGAAATTAGATAAATTAGTTTATTAAAATGTTTTAAAGATCACGAAAAAAATTGTTTTGCTACACAGAGAAAAGTTTATATAATATGAAATGAGAAGAATTTCCTTTTATAGGTTTGTTTTGCTGCCCATAATACTTTAATATTCCCCATCTGTTCATAAACAAGCAAGCTCAATACAAACAATTGTTTTAACAGCTTATTTCTCATTGGATGCTGTCCTTAAGCCATGGGCTGGCAGGAGCTCAAGGAAAAAATGACAGTTTGGGCACTTTCAGAACATTTCCATAAATGTATTAAAATGTAGTGAAATTGTTGGTTTTGCTTGTCTTTACTGCTCAAAACTTTCAACATTACCCCAAGAGGATGACAGAGAGTAAACAAGGGCACTGCCATAGTTCAAGGTCTAAAGAAGCTAGCTTATGGTTATGTGTTCCTGGTAACGTCCAACCGTTGCACTGAGAGCTCGGCTATGCAAACAGGCTTATCAGTACCACAATAAAAATCATTGATTTTAATTAGGAATCGTCACCTTATTTTAAGACAAGGCTACCATTGTTCAGTGGAAAGCCTACTAACATGCAAGGATTTCTTTACAGTGGCTTTAGGTAATCAGTGTGACAAAATTTCAGTCCTGTGACCTGATAGCTCTTTTCAAGTGAATCAGCTGCACTTGTTGGAACTTGTTTGACGTATTTGTTTGATGGCAATTAAGAACAAAAGTGGTTACATAGAGTAACAATGAGTTCTTCACCATCTGTTTGTACAAGTCTTATGTATGAACAGAGCTATTGAATGTCTCTATGTGCTTTGCACACTAAGGTGTTTATCAGTTTCATCTATGGCGACTGTCCTGCATGTCTGTATTAGACATTTTCAGACGAAGCTGGCATGCGCTTGTGGCTTTTTTATTGTCTGAGCCACCATGATCTGCTTACATGTGAGCTGAGAAAGTAAGGTACTGATTACGAGGCTTAGGACAATGTAAATAAAATTAGCTTGTCATAGCAGCCTGTGCCAGTGTATTATTATTATTATGCCTCAACGATTAACTGCTTAAGCATCATGTTGTATTTTATTTTTTAGCTGCTTTTAAAAATATATGTCTGCGTAAGTTAAAGGGGAACTATCCTAAAAACAACAATGTTGTATAAACTTTGGTATTTTGTACTGTTTCTGTAATAATAATTTTTTTCTTGTGTCAATTTTTTTTTTTTAAATTTTGAAAGACAGCACTAATACATTATTAAGGCAAACAGAGAACAGATCAATAAAGCATTCAGTTTTCCAACAAAAAATTGACCAATACAAATTCTGCATGTAGAAAGATTGCTAAGAAGGGGATAGCAAAAATATACTTGATTTTTAAAAGCAGTGCAAAATGTTGTAATTGGGTGTAAATTTCTTATTTCCATGAGATATGGCCTATTTGACTTTTGAATTGTCATAGTAATTCCCCTTTAAGCAAAAAAGCTGCCAAGTCTTTCTCTGTAACAAAGAGCAGACCTTCAGTTTTTGTTGCAATTCATGATGAGATTCCTTAGTTTGATATTCATGTGCCTTTAATGGCTTTTCTTAGGTAATACTTATATAGATCATTAAACATACATTGCAGAATTAAAGAACAATTTTTCCATTGTGACAAGGTTCCTGGAACAGTCACAGTTTACTTCCCCATTGAGGAAATAGGAATCAGTGTAAATATGATTCAGTGAAGCAGGTCTTATTCTAATGTGTTTGCATGGTGATTAACAGAAGCAAGAGAAAAGATATTCTTATGGTGTTTATGAGACAAAAGTGTCATGCCTATGAACAGTGTTCTTTAAGGTACAATAAAATAAATAGTGAGAGAGTTAATAGAACTCTCTCTGTCTTTATTTTTTACTGCTAAATGTTCACCTGAGGCTGATGTCACGCGGGCTGATCTAAAGGCTGAGAATCAGCCCCTATGCTGGCCTCTACTTCCAGGTACAGGCTCAGGGTAAGGCTGACTTCAAAATAGGGGCTAATAAAAACAGGCCGAGAATCAGACCCATGTGGCATTATCCTGTGCTTTGGTGAATGTTCTCTCAAATTATAAGCTTTCCCACCCACCCAGGGCACTAAAATCAGTGGTTGGGAGCTTTAACCTAATAACAGTTAGCCTAAGATTTAGGGTGACTTAGGGTGATTTAAAATAAATGCACAGAAGTCACCATCTATAGTGAATTGACTTTCTTCTGTTATGTTACAAAATCAAGTGCATTAATAAATCTTTAGTATAGTATGAGGTAGTTGTTCATAACTATAGGCTGAGAAGGGACAGTCAGGTTGGCAAAACAGTCAGGTCTGCTTTTGTAAGTAACTGTTACTTGAAGTTCCCAAACCTATCAGTGAAAATCGATCAACATCACCTTTAGGAACTTTTCATATAAATTAATATTTTGAATAATAGTTTTTTAGTGTCCTTTTATTCCTTTAAGATATATTGATTTCTGCTACCATCAATACTTAGTAGTTCTACACTGTTTATATAAATGGATATTAGTAGATTGGATCAACACTCCAATTATACATTTGAATGTAATTTACTGCATATCATGTTGTGTCAAATTTCAATGTTAGTTCTTTCTACCGATATATTCAAAAAATAGACATTTTATGAAATAAGGTTTGGTCATGTTGATTGGCTGTGAATTTAATTTCACAGGATACCATTGATATAAGATATGTATATATAAGCACAAAAAATGTATTGTTGTTGAAGATACATATCTTGTTATACTGGAAAGCTGTGGCCATTAATATTGTCCATTTAAATATTTGAACAGTATCAGTGTAGAGTTGTAGGTTATTCCTAGGCCATTATAGTAGTGCAACTATTTTCCCTTCCTTTATCATGATGTTTTCCTTATTTCCAAATTGCGCCTTACACATTTCTTTCCTACCATAGTTTCAAATTTTTTAAAAAATGTCTTTTTTACAGTTTTATCAAAAAGGACTTTACAGGTTTATTACAGGACAAGCATTTTGTTTCTGTTTATCACTTATTTTCACCTCATACAAAGCAGCTGACATTCTACAAATTGCTCCTAGACCCTGAAGCAAAACTGTAGCATAGCATTACAACTTAAAGCAATCAAGCAAAAAGGAAAATAAAATATCTGAGATTCCTCTGATAATACACTTGCATAGTCGGATGTGTTTGACTAGGAACAATTGGCAATTCAAGTAACATGAGCTTCAATTAAACAAGTCCTGCAACTTTTTGCTTAACTGCTTATCAGTATTGCAGTCATTTTTGAAAATGAAAAATTGTAAAGCATTTGTCACATTAATGTACTTATGATGTTGCTCGGTTCTAGTTTTAAATAAAGGGCACATCTTGATGTATAAATGCATCACTCTCATTAGTGAATAGTGATGACAATTTTTTCCATGTGTTTAGTAAAAAAACTATGTCATAGACCAATGTTTTTTTTTCTACCTACTTACTTTGATTTACATCATATACAGTAGAGTGCTACCATTCTGCCAATTGCATAAATTCAACTTCAAATTACAACATTATATGCATTTAAAATGCCATTAAAATACAAAATCAGAATTGTCTTGCATCACCATTAAAATAAGCTACTCATGTTCTGAATGGTTAATAAGTATTTAGGATCTAAATTATGAATGTGTGGTTTAATACATGTCTACTACATATACAAAATAAAATATATATCATAGTGCAAAACATGGTGCACTCTTATCTCTGATATCACATGTCCAGGTACTATTAAATTGGTATTATACTAAAAGAGTAATATAACAATGAACGTATATGGTATTTGTGGTCAGTTTTTTAAAAATATTTATGTACTAGTTTTAAAAATTATTATTTTATTT
The DNA here is from genome assembly GCF_000004195.4 of Xenopus tropicalis. NCBI lineage: Eukaryota > Metazoa > Chordata > Amphibia > Anura > Pipidae > Xenopus > Xenopus tropicalis. The sequence continues at coordinate 127,525,733 of NC_030677.2, forward strand.
GCTAAAATAACTATCCTGTGTTAGTTGACAAAATATAAGTTTTTACATAAAGTATGGTACACAACGATGGCCCTCAACTTCCAAAAAAACTACAGTTTCCTGCAACTAAGTGAGTTTTCAGCTGTTAAACTCTGGGAGCTGTAGTTCTGTAACAGCTGGAGCATTACAAGCAGTACATCCCAGATTTATACACTGAGTGGCTTGTAGAAACAGCATGATGAAATGGTAAGCACAGGACTGGCACAGTATTGTTGTCCTTCCTTGGCTTTGCTCTGGCCAAAGAAAAAGCCTCCTGTTAATAGTTGGCATGTGTTTGATGGAACATTAGAATTAATGCAGGTCACAGGCTATACTTTGCTTTCTCTGTTTCAGTGTTTGGCAATAGGAATCAATATGTTAAGCCAAAGTACTGCTCTTATGTAAAATAAGTCATTTTCATACACAAGAGACATGTCAGAACAGTTGGGCATTGTTAAAGAAAGTGAATTTAACGGAAGAATTGTTTGTGTTTTGTGTATTCAAGGAAAAAATTCAGTTGACTAAATTTAGTGAAACCTACGGAAACAACGGTGCAGTCATTGGACTTAAGTGTTTTAACATTTTTTTTATATTTGGTAACAGATTACAGCAGCAGATTACAGTAGTACCTTTTATTTTACCATACATGAGAATGGCAAAGATTAATGTATTTGACTGTACTTTTTTCTCTGTTAGTTGCTATTGGACTTATTTATGAAAAGGTAAAATAGAACTTACAGGTCGCCAGATGGAACACAACTCTATTATGGTATTTTTGTGGCATATTAATCAAAGGTTAAAAGTGAGAAATTACCCTCTGATCCTTTGATAAATATTCCCCTAAAAATCCTATACAGGTGTCAGAATTTCCTTCAGACAACCCGTGGCAAGTTCTAGTTAACCTTTTTTTTTTCAATATGGCCCCAAGCCACTTTTCTTGTCCTACAAACCTCTGTCTGTGATCACATGATCTGATATAAACTAATTTTTAAGTTAAAACTGTTTGTATGCCAACATGATAGTTTCCAGATTAAAAAAAAAACAGTGGTGTGATTGTATTGGCAGACTCATAGACATTTCTTTTACCCAGACTTCAGAAAGTCTGCATCAAATGCAAAGTTGTCAGTTTTTCTTTAGGCCTTAAGTGGCATACTAAACAGAACTGGTTTCCAGGGCTCTAGCAATGATGTGACAGTACTACTACTTGCCATGATAATGCTGTATTGGTCTTACGAAAATGTCAGCTTTACTTCCGAAAATACAAATTGTTTGAGCTGAAAGTATTGTTAAAAATCAAAAAAATTGATTTTAAAAGAACATTCATTTCCTTAAATCCTCTTTATTTTTCCCAAACAGGAGTTGCTCCAGCAGCCATTTTAGGAGCATTGGTGCTTATTCTTGGAAAACAATAATGTGTTTTAAATTCACTTGAAACTGGGTCAAACAGAAGATATTTATGTGATTAACTTCCCCTTAAAAATGTGTGAAATAGAAAACAATGATGGAATTAACCTCCAACCTTGAAACAATTGTGAAAACAATAAATGAATTAACTTCCCGTTAAAAGTGTGTGAAATAGAAAACAATGATGGGATTCATTTCCCCTTGAAACTGAGTGAAACTTTTCGTTAAAAATTCCTGAAACACTCTCAAAAATATCTAGAAGTAAAAAAAATTTACTTTTTTCAAAATTGCTTAGTAAATGTTCCCCCAGGTGTTAATTCCAGGGTGCCATTGTGTTGATGAACCTTGTACATGTCCATCATGTGTGCAGACTGAACTGGAGGGATTGTCAGTAGGAGCAAGGTTCAAGAAGCTATGTGAAGCTTAAACCTCTTTGCTGCACTCCTGTGTAAAAATGGTTAGAAATTACCCCCTTGCTCACCTTCTGGAAAAAACTAGTTAATGATGTGCTACCTAAACAAAAATTGGTCTACATTTCTAGAGGCTGTCCAGCCAAGTTCAATGCGGTGTGGGGCACCTGGCTAAATGTACAATTTGTATAAAATTGTCAGGCTCGCTTAAACTTTTTATACCTTTCTTCTCTCTCTCTTCCTTACTTCTTTTTTCTTTTTTCTCTAAACTGCTGTTGTTAAAATGTTAAAACTCTAAATAAAAACGTATTAAAAAATGGTTAGAATTTCCCTCTGGAAATCTTCTGTGTCATGATTGCTAGGCAGGCAAAATATCTTGCCTGGCCAAAGATTCCCATAATAAGGGAACCTACTTCTGTGAGCAATTTTAGTACTAGAATATTGTGTTATCTGATTATGCTAAAGATATATTTTGTGCTTTTTTTCCTGTTCTCGTGTTAGTCACAAAGAAGTATTTTGTAATCCTGATCAATGAAAGTATGTGATTTTTCAGCTGCCATACCATGTTAGTCATTGTCTGGGTTAGTCAGCATGTCTGAGAAATTATTCTAATTAGATACATGAGCAAGCGAAAAAAGAAAAAAAGATTTAATAAAAAATAGAATCAGGCTATACTACTGTGTGGGAAAGTAATGCAATGTAGGGCTCATTCAAGAACATATAATGCAATGAACATTCACAAATGGACTCATACATTCATACAGTCAAATGTTAATCACTTAATTACAGTACAGGTATGGGATCTGTTATCCAGAATGCTCGGGACCTGGGGTTTTCTGGATAAGGGATCTTTCCGTAATTTGGATCTTCATACCTTAAGTCTGCTACAAATCATGTAAATATTGAATAAACGCAGTTGGATTGTTTTGCCCCCAATAAGGATTTATTATGTCTTAGTTGGGATCAAGCACAAGGCACTGTTTTATTATTACAGAGAAAAAGGAAATCATTTTCAAAAAGTAGAATTATTTACTTATAATGGCCTCTATGGGAGATGGCCTTTCCGTAATTCGGAACTTTCTGGATAACGGGTTTCCGGGTAACAGATTCCATACTTGTACTTGTTTTAGTACACACTCACCTGTACTTGTGCCTTGCACCAAAACCCTACAGCATCTGCTTTGTTAAATAAGATGCAAAACAGCACAAAATTCCAGTAGTGCAGTGTAGCCCAGTAATTAACACCTGGATGCACAAAATGCGCATGTTTAACACAGAATAACTGTGCTCCTGACACTTTCTGAGAAAAGGCATGCGCAGCAATATAAACAATGTTGGTCTCTGTCTATAACCACACTATAAGCCAGTGTTTGGAAAAGGGTGAGTGTATAGCCTAGATTTCAGATCAATATGCAAGGCTTACATTCCTGCCGGTCTACAAAATTGTTTAATGATAATGACTTACTTCTGTGCTAACTGGGCTATAGTGTAACTGCTTGCGTGCCTATTAACCTGTCTTAAAATATACCTACATGTGTATTACTAATAGTATTAACTACTTGAGCTTTTTTTGTTTTCTCAGTGTTGTTTAAAGGCATACTGTTCATTTTTATGGGCAGTATTAGTTTTACTTTGAAACCCTGATTGGTTTGTAACCGTACTGGCTCAAATTTGCCTATATACTCCAGTGTAAACAACACGTTTATGATAATAATCTGCTTAAACAAGTCAGTACAGACATTAGACCTGTTATCTGGAATGCTTAGGACCTGAGGTTTTCCGGATAAGGGGTCTTTCTATCATTTGTATCACTATACGTCAGGCCTAAAAATTATTTAAACATTAAATAAACCCAATAGGATTGCACTGTTTTATTATTATGGTGTAGAATATGTTCATACAGAATTATAATTGACCAACGCATATTAAATGTACACCTGTCTTATTCATTCACACATACTGGTAAGTTAAAGGAGAAGGAAAGTCTAATAAAGAGTTAATCTCAAGCTGCAGGCATACCTTCAGTTGTCTCAATAGTGCCCTTAAGTCTCCCCATATTTCAATGTTCAGATGATCAGAAGCCAAACAGGAAGAAAAGATGCTGAGCTGTGTAAAGAAAGTTCCCATAATGCTTCACTCCTGCGCTGAGACCGAGACCAAATATACATGCTCAGTTTGTAAGACTATGGGGGACATTTATCAATGCACGAACGCTCCGAGCGTATTTTCTGTGATTTTTTTCGTACCTTGCGTGACTTTTTCGTACTTTGTGACTTTGCAAAAATCGTATTGTTGCGCCGAGTACGAAAGTTTCGGATTAATTCAAGCTTCGTTATCGTGACTTTCCTTGGGCCAGGTTGGAGCTGCAGAGTGCCATTGATTCCTATGGGAGGCTTCCAAAATCATACACAGAAGGATCAAAGTCGGAAAGGTTTTCCCACTGTTTACAATAGTTTGGTATGAAAATTTTGTATCGCCAATACGATATTATCGTGACTAATACGATTTTTTCGTAGGCAATTTCGTGATATTTGCGATCTTCAGAAATTATTGTATCTAGCATTCTTGAGGGAGGGGGGGAGCAGGAGAGGTTATAGAGCTGAGAGCTGCGTGTCTCTGGCACATGAATTACAGGCACAACAAATCTTTTGACAGAGAAGTCAGTGCAGTATTTCTGTGAGTGCTTATGGCTGTATTTACATAGACCTTTCTAATAAAGCTTACTTAGTTTTACCTTTCTTTCTCCTTTAATTTGTGAAAGGACGCCTTTAAAGATATGTTCTTGGCTTTTATAGATACTTAAGGGGGTAGGGGCATACTGAAACCATTCATATACTCTTGGACACAATGTTGTTCTCTCTCTCTTCCCTGGAGGGTCAGACAGATCTCTCTTCCTGAGAGATGGGCACATATCCAGACACACACATAGGGGCAGATTTATGAAAACGTGAGTTTGAATCCTGAATGAGAAAAATTTGGATTGGATATGATAATTTCTGATGATCGCAAATATCACGAATATGCTTATGAAAAAAATCGTATTAGTCAAGATAATATTATATTGGCGATCCGAAAGTCACAAAATTTTCGTATCCGAACAGTCGTAAAATGCAGGAAAACCTTTCCGACTTTGATCCTTCTGTGCACGATTTTGGAAGCCTCCCATAGGACTCAATGGCACTCTGCAGCTCCAACCTGGCCCAAGGAAAGTCATGATACCGAAGCTTGAATGAATCCAAAACTTTCGTACTCGTTGCGCAATATGATTTTGTTGCGTTTTTTTTACGCACAGTACGAAAAAGTCGCGCTAAATAACGGAAAAATCGATCTAACGAACTGTCGGGCCATTCGTGGATTGATAAATCTCCCCCATACAGTACAAAAAAAATACACTTAGACACCCACACATATCACATATACTTAAACATTATATTATACTTTAACATATTAACATTATATATATATATGCAATAATTGTACAGATTGTTTGCTCTAAACTGTCAAGGGTATGTTCTGACTGGCTATTTGTACTTTGCATATAATTTGTAACGCCACACAATAAAGATAGTTTGTTATCACCTTGGTAAATGGTACTTTGACCATAGTATTTACACAAAATCTTATAATAAATACATGATATTCTACATATGTAGAAAAAGGAAATCATTTTAAAAAATTTATATTGTTTGATTAAAGTGGAATCTATGGGAAATGGCCTTCCCTTACTTCAGAGCTTTCTGGAAAAAGGGTTTCTAGAAAAAGGATCCCATACCTGTAAATCTATTCAGCAAAAATTGTGTCAGAGTGTATAAATGATTATTGGCTGTTGAAAGAGGCTCCACCAACTGGTTCCATAATTTAAAAGACTTAGAAATTATGAGATAAGCCCAAGTGATCCACAACCAGCAGTCCAGGAACATGTTGCTCACAAACCCCTTGGATGTTGGTCCCAATGGCCTCAAAGCAGGTGCTTGTTTTTGAATTTCTGGTTATAAGGCTTTGATTGCATAAAAACCCTAATTGCCAAACACAGCCTTCTGTAGGCTGCCAGTCAACATAAGGGCTTATCAGTTAGCCAATTATAGCTCTCATTGGCACGTCCAGGAACTTTTTTCTCGTTTGTGTTGCTCTCCAAAACATTTTCCATTCGAATGTGGTTTAAAAAGATATAAAAGGTTGGGCATAAGTGCTAGTACTAACAGTTCAGATGAATAAACAATGCACTCCTCATAGCAGAGTCTTACACTGTGAGGTGATGATCACTTTGGAACAAAAAACTAAATAAGTTCCAAGTGATGTTTGCCTGAAAGCACCTGCAGCTGCCAAAGGTAACACTTTTATATGAAAAATTATTTTATGGCAATTATTTTATAAAAATCTGCACAATAAAAGGCTTGCACTTGGTGGCATCAATGTCCAGAGCTTTTGGCTCAGTAATGGCAAGCAGTTCACATGGTTAGTCCGAACAGTTCACTTAATGTACTCTATTTTTCTTTGTGTGCACTGTAAGTTATACACATTACAATGCATGGGGTGAGATGTATTTCGACACACACATGGCCAGAAGAGGGTAAAAGGGTGATATCTGCAAAGTTTACTATAGCTGTACAAGCCGTTTGATTTAATTTTTTTTCTATTTAGTAATTTAGGAGGCATATTTTTGATTTGTGATTTGCTATGTGCTCTGCTGCGGTCAGTTAACTTTTATCCATCTCTGTCTATTATGATGGAGCTTAAGATAATACTTATTCACTTGCTCCTGGATGCCTTGCAAAATGGAAATACAGGTTTAAAAATACAGCGCTTCCTTGAAATAACTCAGTATTTCAAGAGTGCAAAAGTGATCGTTATAAGATAGTGTACTTAACTTACCAGTTTTTAAAGTATATATTTACAGTTCAGTAGTGTTATTATTGTAGGGATATTTAGGAATATGTTTTGCTTGATATTATACTGGGAATCCGGCTTGATTGAGTATACTGTATTTATAATGACTGCACCTTATTTTTTGAGTGTTTTATGAACTGGGACAATAAACAGTGTCTGACTGGCCTACCAGGATACCAGGAAAACTCCCGGTGGGCCAGGTGTCAGTTGGCCCTCCTGCCCCTGACCATTAGGCCTGTTTCACGGTTATTACCTATTTCTGAATAGGAAGAAAGAGGAGAAATAGATGGAACAATAGATGCTACCATGTAAATAAAAGAGACTTGGAGAATAAAGAGGTTGGGTGAGGAAAGGAGGAAAAATAGTTTGGATAGCGGGCCTAGGGTCTATGGTTTTCTGGTGGGCCCCTGGGTTCCCAGTCCGACACTGACAATAAACCATATGTATTTCTGAAGTAGGGGTTCTAGTTTGTGACACTGTTTTTTGATTGGGCCTTTTTTATGCCATGGGGATGTCAGGAAAAAACATTTTTGTTATCGTTTTGAGAATGCCCAGCTCAGCAGCAAAGTGGGTTGTTTATTTCCTTACTATGTCATCCCTTACCCTGTATGTATTCATGTTTGGAATACTGTCAAATATTATAAGAAATAAAATAAACATTTATTAGTAACATGTTGCAGTATACTTTGTAAAGATTTAATTCATTTCATTTCATTCTTATGTGGCAATGTAGATCAACTAGGGCACAACATTTTCCCCTTTTATTGCTGCTTACTGCATTCCGTTTAAGAAAGAAAATGGTTGGTGATTCACATCTTCATAAATCTGACTGCTTCAAGTGGTTTCATTTTCTTATTACCTATGAAGGTCCGTCGCCTATGAAAATGTTAAAATAACATCCTTGTTGTGCTTTTGATCTCAAACGTGGCCTCTGTAAAGTGTTCAGCCTGACTGTGGTTGTTAGTAATTTGCGTTTCTTCAAAGGAAATATTTCTAATGGGCCATCTGAAAGCTACAATAGTTTGTCACTGGTGCGGGAATGCAGTTGCTGCTTTCTAAGATTGATTTAAGTATTTATATGTCTTACATGTTTATTTATTGGCACAGAATAGCTGACAATGATGTGGACAGTGGATTACTATTTTCCTATGCAAACAGACAAATTGTTAATGAAAGTCAAGGAGGAAGTGATTTCCCCCTTGATGACATTACTACGTCATGTGGTTAACAGATTGGTCATAAGAACACTATGTTGTGCCTTATTCATCATTGGTCAGACTGCAGAGCTACTTTGGGGATTAGAAAAGGATCTCAGACTGTTCTGATGCTGCATCATCATCCAGTCTCTGTAAATCCATTAATATCACATTAGGGGCAAGCATACACAATAATGGAGACTTGACCTGATAATTACCATTGTAGGTGCTGGATGCTAACAGTGTTTGGTACTAACAGTAAACTGACAGTAAAGCCTCTAGCTGCTTGTTTGATCTGTTTCAGCACAAGGGCATAAATATGATGAACATTGTTTTAAAACAAATATGTTGATTTTGTTTCCAGTTAAAATATAAATCGTTGATTATATTTGGGCTTTCCAGTGTTCTGTTATCTGCAGAAGTAACTTCTGCCACATACCAGTGCATATTTACCCCATATAATGAAAGAGGGGTGACACTTATTATTATTTATAGATTTAATGAAGATCCAAAAGGTTGTGCAATTCTGTGCTTGATATAGCAAGATGTGACATATGGGCACAGTGAGCTAAGTTATACTGTATTTGTATATGTTAGATTCAAAAAAGGCATTTATATGCTGGAGTTACCTTTCTTTTGAATGGGATGTCCACCCAAATAGTGCCTTTATATGTTCATTAAAAATGTAATACTGTTAAATTTATTTGTAAATGTAATTATTATTGAAAGCAGTATTAAAACATTAAAGCATAGTCAGTATTCAGCTCTTGCCCAGTAAGTACTCACAATTCCTGCAATGCCTTGCATGTTCTGTGATTAACAGATCTGAGAAGAATAAGAATAAAAGAATCAAACAACCGATATTGTGGGAATTGGAACCCTGTCTATAGCAGGACTGATTTGTGCTCCGTTATTACTGTAATGAGACAAGCATTGCAAGCACCACCTTAATAAAAGAATGATGTGATTGTCTGTAGTGCCAGAGCTATCCTGTGACTAAGGAGTATATATAAAGCATCTGAAAATAAGTAGTTTTCCTACAGGACCATCACTAGAAACTCTCTAACTTCTCTTACCCTTTATACTTTTTAAAGGCTTGCGTAAATTAGCTGTAAGCATGGTCATTCTGTGAGTAAATAAAGCGTTTTCTCACCTGTTAAAAGAAATGAAAATGAAAGTATTCTATTGCTGTATCAAGCAATCACCCTGGTGTAGCATTTGGTTGGTCTATACACAGTTTCTTTATGTTTGTATTTTTTCAGACTTCTGTCTCTAGGAAGTCTGGGTCACAGGTTCATGTGATGAATGCACCCAACCCTGCTCCTTATTATTATTATCCTTTATATAGTGCTGACACGTTTACACAGTGCTTTACTTAGGATAAAACAGACATCTTAGCCTTAAAGCAGTGATCCCCATCCAGTGGCTCAGGGGCAACATGTTGCTCCACAACCCCTTGGATGTTGCTCTCAGTGCCCCAAAACCAGGTAGTTATTTTTGAATTCCTGACTCGGGGGCAAGTTTTGGTTGAATAAAAACAAGATTTACTACCAAATAAAGCTGATAGGGTGCAAGGAGGCTCCATAATAGCCAATCACAGCCCTTATTTGGCTCCATGATTTTTTATGGTGCTTGTGTTGCTCCCCAAGTCTTTTTACATTTGACTGTGGCTCACGAGTAAGAAAGGTTGGGGACCCCAGCCTTAAAGGGATAATTATACACCATTTTTGTAATTGCTTCTCTATTTAGTAGGGGCTTCTTATTATTAAATCATAAATCATTGTCAAATGCCTAAACCTTAATAGTCCTGAGCATGTAGGGAAAGCTGTTATTGTCTTGATGTGCCAGTCTTTCCTTTTGGGGTTCAGTGTCCCATATGGCTCAAGCCATATGGGGATGTAGGTACATGGTGCGGATTTTGGCTGCAAAACACGCTAGTATGCATTTCAGTGCTGAAATCTGTTCCATGTGTCTGCACCTGGGAAAACTCAGTGGGTACAGGCACATATAAAGGCTGTTCAAAGCCTAGGGAATGGTAAACAGACCTATGTGCCTGTAGCCTTATATGTATGTGGTCGTAGCCAGGCCCAGATTTGGGTGCTGCGTTAAGAAATCCAGCCCTGGTATATTGAAAAGATAATGCAGATTTAAATAGAATGAAGGATAAATGTGAATTTAGTAATAAATTACCCAGAGCGGCCCAAGTGACTCAGATATAGGTGTGGTGCACTATTTGGCTGTTAAGAAAGCCAAAGTAAAAAGTTTTGATTATTTATACTACAAAAAAAACTACCTTGGGCTTAGTCCTACATCTATTTTCTTAAAAGGGATCATAAAACTAAATGTAAAATTTTGCACAGTAAAATGAATGTATTTTTTAACAACAGTTCATTATAAATTAGTTTTAAAAAATCCTTGTCTTTTATGCTTCACAGCTAGTTCTGACTACATTTACATGTTCTGTTCTGTACATGTACCACTGAAACTGTGGAAACACTTCTGTAGTTCTCGTTCTTTGTAGGTATGTCTGCAAGGTATGGTAGCCTTTGGTAGTCTTTACTGGAAGAGAGCTGGCAGGGAATAGCAAAGGAAAGGTAGCTACTGCTTGTGATAGAAGTAACATTTACAATAACTTTAGAATCAATGAAAATAGGTAATTAATCAATATTGGATAGTTGGTTATAATTAAATTTGCTTTAATTGTGCAGAATATAATGGTATGTACAGTAAAACACCCATTTTAAGTTTTTCAGGGGACCAGAAGAAAATGGTGCAAAATCTGGGAAAATGTAAAATCAGGGAAGTTTATTATGTGTTATATATTAGTGGAACCACAAAACAATGGTGTAAAATACAGGAAAACTTAAAATCAAAAATTGAGGTTTCACTGTATTTACAAAAGAAGCCTAGGTATTTCTGCACTCTGCTGCACTGTAGAAGCGGTATGAATGCAAACTGAGAAATAAGTGTGCAGATGGGTACAACTGAAATTTGAAACTGAGATTGTCATAATCAGAATGTATAATCTAGACATTGTTGTATAATCATTTAACATGTACAGATTCCTGTGCTTTAACAGATATTGGGCCAGATTCAGTTCCATGAGAAAAACTTATTTTGTGGTTTATCTCATGAAAACTCAATAGTCTCAAAAGTGTGTAGGGGAAATCTGGAATTGAATTAGGGGATACGTGTTTCTTATGAAAATTAAATCTGGCCCATTATTTTTTAATAAACTACCCATAAAGTATTTCTGAGTGTTTTGAGGAAAGTGAAGCTTGCAGGGAATTACTGAGCAAGTAAGTGTAAAGCGCTGCTCCTAATTTAGCATCATTATATACTAATAAAGATCAGCATAATAAGCTGCAAACTAGAAAACTAAAGTTTAGCTAGACCACAAATTGTTTCAAGTTGAAACACAACCATTTTACTACATTGTGCATATTTTCTTAGTGTTTTTTTTAATCTAGTGAATGAACTTGTATAAATGTGAAATTATAAATTAATTAACTAATTAACAGGAATGCTGAGATCATCATAATAAAATTATGAGTCTGAGGAGAGTACGAATAGTACGTGAGGGAGCAGGTCAGGTTCAGCAGGACCCATGAGAGCCGGGGGCCCATAGAGTTTTTTCCCAGTGTCCTGCCGGCCCAGGCCAACCATAGAGATATTCATGCAGCTTAGTTAAGATCAAGTAGAAGGTACTGTTTATTATTACAGAAAAAAGGGAAACCATTTTTTAAAAATTAGAATTATTTGCTTAAAACGGACTCTATGTTCTCAGATATACAAGGAAAATTATGAGCCATGGATTTCCAGGCTCAAAACCAAGCTAGAGGCTCTTTCCAAGCTCGAGTTTTCTTGGTTTGGTAGGACTGCTGCCTTCAAAATGATGGTATTGCCCCAGCTATTGTATCTCTTCAGAAATCTCCCAGTAAAAGTTCCCAAAAAATTCTTTACTTCCCTACAAAAACTTCTCAATAAGTTTGTCTTAATGAATAAATCACCAAGATTTTCCAATAGAATACTTACACTACATGCATCAAACCTAGGTTTTGGCATACCTGACATTGAGCTTTATTATAGAGCTACAGTTTTAGATCAGTCTAGGGTAATCTGGACGGAGGATGGAACTAAACACTGGATAGAGTTGGAACAGAATCAAACAATTTTCTCCTCATATAAAAACCTATTAGAAACCAAATTAATATGGAAAACTTACAGATCAATACCCAATATGATGATAACAAATACCCTAAAATTATGGAAAGATCTAATTAAATCAAGCTCTAACAATCCATTAGCTATCACTCAACCCCTTATCTACGTTAGCTAGTGTAATTAAAGAACTCTCTTTAGGTAATTGGGTAGACCTAGGCTTAGATACAGTAGATAAATTGTTTCAAAATACAGAACTAAAATCTTTTGAACAATTAAGCCAACAATATAATATCCCTAAATCTGAAGAATACAAATATTTAAAAATCCGGAAATTTTTACAAACCCATACTTCAACCCCACTACTCCTACCCTCCCAAGTTAATAAACTTTTACTACCAGAAAAGATATTTCAAAAAGGACTATCCGTGTTCTATAAGACATTATTATCGGATAGAGTAGAACCTCCTAGGTGTCAGTTGACAAGATGGCAGGAATATTTACAGTTAGATTTAGACCAAGAAGAATGGGAGCTAGCAGTCAAATCGCTGAGAAAGTCCACACACTGTGTGTCTCATCATGAGAATCTCTTAAAAATGATATGGAGATGGTACCTCACTCCAGTAAAAATCGCCAAATTCGATACCAAAGTTACTCCACTTTGTTGGAGAGACTGTAAACAAGCAGGTTCTTTGGAACATATCTTTTGGGAATGTCCTAAAATCCAAGGATTGTGGAAGGAAATAGAGGTTTTTCTTAGGAAATTACCTGTGAATTTGATGTGTATTACTCCCAGTATGGCCCTTCTCCACTTAAAGACCATGGACTTGCCTTCCAAGGAGAGACTGATTTTTAATCACATTTTTGTGGTTACCAGGTGTAAGATAGCAGAAAATTGGAAATCTAAAATAATTCCCAAAATTGAAGATATTCTTAAAACTGTAGAGTTTAATCTCAATGCAGAAAAAACCTGGGCAATCAGATCAGGAAATTTACAGTCCTTTCTGGTGAGATCAAGTTTATGGCATTCGATATACCCAGATACTAAATTGAATGATCTTAATTAGAGGTTATAAATCCCATAAATCTAATAAATCCAATACATCCTATAAACCCTCTCACAGAGATGGGTTTATGTACTCTGCATAACACAATAATTTATGAGGAGAGCGTACTGTTCTTAACTCTTAGCAATTGAATACAACTTCATTAGTTGTAGTATTAGGTGTAGTTGTAGTTATAGTTTTTACTATATGTATACTTCCTTATTGGGATATATCAATTTATTATAGTAAAATATTGCTCTATATTTTTGGTGAAGCAAAATTTCTTAATGGTACAGCTTGACTATGTTCAATCAATCCTTAGATGGATGCGACCCCTAGGATCTCAGTAGTGTCAGTTTATACGCGTTTTGCACGTTTTCAACGCGTGATTAGTATACGGGTATAAATATACGTGTACATAACAAATTTCTTAACCAACAATATTAAATTATATTATATCATATTTTATCATATGTTGACCAATACTGAATGTATAAATTTTCAACGGCTGTTATTATTTGTACTGCAGATTATTTTTCTGCATAATGTAAATATTAATGTTTGAAAATATTTTAATGCCTTTATTTGGCTATAATGTTTAAAAAATCCCAATAAAAATGATTGAAACTAAAAAACGGACTCTATGGAAAATCGCCTTCCCATATTTTAGAGCTTTCTGGATAACTGGTTTCTGTATAAGGGATCCCATGCCTTTTTTGCTTACTACTTTACTCAACATGACACCTAAGGCCATTCACATTATCTCCTTTAATTGCACCCAAAGCTTTGTGTCATGCTGAAGGACAAAATGAAGTGATTACCTTTCCCCTGCACTTGTCAGCACACTCAGAAAGCAATATCATATTACATCACTTCAGGCTTTAATATCTTTTTTTCCAGCTAGTCATATTGCCTTGTCTTTTCTTTTGTCAAGCATTCTGATTTAGCAAACGGATAAGCAGTTACTTGTAAAACAAGTTTGATTCATATTTCTGCTAATTTCTTTTAGTCGTCTAGGACATTTTCAGACTTCCCTAACAGGTTTTTCAGCATCTAGTTGAGGAAGTTGTGATCCGTCATAACAATCGCTAAACACAAATGCTTGTTGTTAATCCTATTACAATGTACGCAGGGCTGAAATAGTCAGACTCTCTTGTCTCAGTAGAAAATAAGAACCTAGTGACACCACAGTAAACATTTATTAGTACTGAAAACTCCTGTGGAAAAAATCCCTGTTTTTCTGTTTCTCAATATAAGGCAGCTAGATTATATGAAATATAGGGATATGTCTACTAAGAGAAGTAGCATGGTTGCAGAAATTACTCTTCCACTGAAATCTGAACCAGTCTGTATGAAACGTGCCCCAGTATACTACATTACTGAAAAGCATCCAAATTCTGAACATAATTTGGTATCTTAAAAGGACTTGGCCCACTGTGCAGTCTCCTTGTTTTGTCATGAAAACATGCCATCGATACCATTAATACAACCAGACTTCAAATAAAAACATCATAATGTTAAAATCACCACTATTTATGCATGCATATTTGGATAAGGCATCTTTCTGTACTATGGAGCACCATTATAGTGCTACTAAAGGCTACATGGTATTATTGTATTATTGCACTGTAGAAAGCAAATTTGTCAAAAAGTAACAAGTCATATAATCACATGTAAATTACATGTGATGGAAGGCTTACACACATAAGCCAGTGATAAAGGGCACCCCATTTTCAGGCAAGAAGAAATGCCTAATGTAATGCGCTATTGGAAGCATATACAGTAAAGGGTTGAATGTTTTCTGAGCCATCTGTTAGTGATTTACCAAAAAAAAAAATCAATGTTTTTTTCTTTGATCTGATTATTTAGTTTATTTGGAAAGATGTACATTCAAACAGTGTATCTTAAACAGATGTTTTCAGCACTGGTTATTAATGCAATATATTGCTTAATACCAAATAAAGTACAAACTGCAAAGCACTCACTACAACATCCAAAAGTCTTAAAACTGTTTACAATTAAATATTTAAGAATAATTCCAACAACAACAACAGTTTGCTGCACAGGATTATGTAAAGAACATATGTACCCTGAGCGTTGTGGGACAAAGAGACAGCATAATGCTATGAGTAATGTGATATGTACAGCAGTCAGCATGCCTGTGCCCCCCAGCAACATCAGATCAACGTTCTTACACAATAGAGAACATCAGACCTCTCATAATAATTATATCTTCAGCAGATTCATAACTTCAGTCTTTTTTTAAAAGGGTCATAACTTGTCTTTTTTTTAAATTTTTTTATGCCTGTCTGTGAGTGCTTTTATTCAACATAAACATAGTGTTTTCTATGCATCTGAATAGGAACCATGCAGGGAATTGTGTTTGACTACCTGTGAGTATTTCGCTGTGCAGAAGACCTTGGGCCTGATTCACTAAAGGGCGATAAAACGTGCGCTATTTTTATTGTGTGATAAAATTTTTACCGTGGCTTAATTTTGGCGATTTTTCGCACGATTCACTATAAGCATACTCGCGCTTTTTTACGCACGATATTGCATGCGTTATTTAACTCGCGAAGACTATTTCAATGCGGTATTTGCTGGTACATGTCGCCGCATATGAATGGTAGCTTAGAAATAGTGTATAAAAATTGTCGCCGCATATAAATGGTGTATATAAATATTAGCCACATATAAATGGTAGCATATAAATGGTATCATATAAATAGTAGATGCTTATAAATAGTAGCCACTAGTGATGAGCAAATGTGTTCTGGTTATCTTTAGTGAAAAATTAGCAAATCTTTCGAAAGATCCACGAAACGGCAAAAATGTTGTGCGGGCAAAAAAATTGTTGCTGTGACTATTATTTTTTGATGCTTGTATCAATTTTTGTATGTGCGGTGAATTTTTGCGTGGCGAATTTTTTCATGCGTTTTGCCATTGGCGGATTGTTTTGCGAAACGCATGAAAAAATCCGCCGCGAAAAAATTCAACGCACGTCCAAAAATTTGCTGCGAATCCATGCCTGGCGAAGCATTTCATCACTTGTAGCCAAATATAAATAGTCGCGCAAATGAACACACGCCATGTTAGCCATACACGCCAATACTTGCAGAAAATTACTGTATTAAAAATGAACATTTCGCTGCAAACTGGCGGCTGCGTCACTCTAGGGGAAACACAGACTTGAATAAATAACACTGCAAGTCCATATTTTATTGCAAAAAATCATTTACTGTACTTTTGTATAATTTTTCGCCTGCCTGTAGTAGGTGTTAATTTTCGCATAGCCGAATGCGATATTTAGCGCGCAAAAGTTATAGTAAATCATGCGATCATATTCTTTTCAGCGCGGAAATTAACGCATGCGGTAAAACTAGTGAGAGAAATAACCCATGCGAAAATGGCGATTTTTCGCACGCGATAATACTATGGTGAATCGCGCGCAAATTATTTTGCGTTTTTTAAAGCAAAAAAGCGTGCGATAATTTTTATCGCACTTTAGTGAATCAGGCCCCTTGTGTTCCATAGCCCTAAATAAGTTCTTTATTTAAATAGCCCATACTCACCCTAATAAACGCAACACTTTGTAGGAAATATCCGGTTGTGGTTTATAATGACAGTGAAATCTTTGACAACGTAAAACATCCAAGTACTGAATAATACATTGGAATAATACATTGGAAACCAACAGCAGTTGATAACTAACTCCAGATCACATAACAGAGAATTATTCAGTTTGAAATTCCACACAATGGAGTATTAAACATTGTTTTCATTGTGTAATGGCTTGGGTACTGTGTGGTTGCCATTCGATCTTCTTTATTGTAACAGAACTCCTCATAGTGATAGAGCCACCAAACTAAAGCGAAATGAGGCAGATAACCCTGCTGGCAGAAATGGTCATATAAGGTAGAAATAGAACATAAATTGTTTACGTACTTCAGGCTGAAATGTACTCTCTAAGAAAATGCAGATAGGGTTTAAATACTTTTAACTTCTGGATAGTGCCATGTAGGGTATATTCTGGCATTTAATAGACTGACGAATGATGGATGAATGGAATTTGTGTAATTTTTTTTTCTACCATGAATAAACTCACTTTTAACAAAGCACAAATGCCTACTCAAATCCATATATAAAAAGCACAAATGGAAAAAAGCACAAAATGAATCCAAATACAAAAACCTCAAAATTCTCGCTTGTGTAAGAAATTTCATGTGCTTACAAATGATAAAAATCATGAAAAACGTTAAAGGAGAAGGAACGGCAAAGTCACTTGGGAGTGCCAAAATGTTAGGCACCCCCAAGTGACTTAAATCGCCTACTTTTTACCCCGGGCTGGTGCCCCTGTTCGGAGAGAACAGCACTAGCCCGGGGTAGCTGCAGCGCTTCGTCCTTCCTGCTTCGATCGCGCGCACATGCGCAGTAGAGTGAAAAACCAAACTTTAACAGAGAAGTCGGCTTTCCACTCTAATGCGCATGCGCCGGTCCCGGGAATTTGCGGCAAAACGAAGCAGGAAGGAGGAAGCGCTCGCTACAGGTACCCCAGGCTGGTGCTGTTTTACCTAACAGGGGCACCAGTCCGGGGTACAAGGTAAGCGATTAAAGTCACTTGGGGGTGCCTAACATTTTGGCACCCCCAAGTGACTTAGCCTTTCCTTCTCCTTTAAAACCACAACTTCTGCATAACCTCACCAAGTTTTAGATGGTGTTGATTTGTATAAGCTTTTTTTTTTGTGGTTTTTATGTAAAATTTGTGGTTTTCAAGTGATTTGAGTAAAATATACAATTTTTAGTGCTGAAAATTATTATTCGTGAAAACAAACAAAAGAAAAATACCAATGTTAGTAAATCTGACCCATAGTCCCTTTCTAATTATTTAAATCTTCCTTCTTTTATTATGTGCTATTAATGACAAAAACTACAATAATTTTATTTCAAACAAAAGTCTTTTTTAGCTGTGTATTTCCTGTTCTCTGAACAAAGTCTGACCTGGTCTGTTGTGTCCATTCATTAAAGCCCAAAGATTTATGCCCCCCATAGACCTTAAATAAGAAACAGTTATTTTTAAAGAAAAACACAAGTATTTCTATAAATCCTGAATATTTTTAGCATGGGCTTTTTCTTTTTTTAAATGTGATTTATATTGAAAAGATTTAAGGTAGAACTGACAGTGGTTTAGGTACAAAACCACATGTCATTGTGCAATCATATGGTTAGTTGAAGAGTTGACTTTGAGTACTTGACCTTTTTATTGGGCTCAAAAGCAAGCACAACTGCAAAACCCAAACGTCTTACAAAATCCTGCACAGTTAAACATTATTATTAATTATTAAGTGCCTACTGTAATATGCTTGCCTTGCATACCTTAAAAAGGTGTTACCAGGTGTTACTGGCTTTTTTTTTTTAAAGTTGCACCTGTGCACCTTGTTGAGTTGCACCTAATGCACACCACTTATTGGGAGCATGCAAATAAATTGGAATTCTGAGGGAAAATTGCCACATTGAAAATTAAAATAAAAAACTTAAAATATCAAACAATTTTTGGAATAAGTTGCAGAAGGTTTATTGATTCTGGGAGAAATTGTAAACATTTTCCAAAATGTCAGTGGTCATTTCTATTGATTCTACCCAGACTTCATGGGTGATAAAAATGTCTGTGATTTATAATAAAAAGACAACAGCAGCAACTGAAAGAACAGCAACAAAAAAAATATTTTTTGGTTTAATATAAGGGGCAGTCTTTAATAAAGCACAAAGGTATATCTTTGGCTTACACTGTATTGTTTGGACTACCACCCCACTATTTATACAGCTATCAACTCTGTTACTGCTAAGGTGGCCACCTCACAGCCTGTTGTGTGTGTACCACAAGATAAAGGAAATCTCTTTGGCTTTTAGCATTAACATAGATAGTTGACAGCCTAAACTTAAGATTGCAAAGGGCTAACCCTGATTATGCAATGTTTCTTTTTATTTTCCTGTATAAAAACTAATATGTGTGCCTTTTTGCACTTTTTAGCTTGAATAATTGCCCCCATGGCTACACAGCAGCTCATTTATATAAACTATAGAAGTGTTTCTAAAGCAAACACAATTTTTACCAGTGCAGGGCAACAGTACATTATTTTTAAATACATATAAAACCCTTTTCATTTTTTTGGTGTTTCTGGCTCTTTAAACAGGTATTTGCCAGGCGTCTGCCCATTCAGACTATTTATAGGTCTCATCTCATAAATATCACTTTAGAAGACCCTAATACAGATACAGCAGTTGTCAGATTATTTTAAATATTCACCGTGTCATATTAGTCAGTAGTAAATTTTAAAAGGCCTGTTTAAAGGGAAAAATAATGTGAAATAGAGATCCATACTTCACTGCAGAGGAAATTGAAAGGCTAGAGGGATCTGTTTGGATACAGCTGCTCTTAGCGACTGGCGTTCTCTGCATTCCTTCTGTCTGCTCAGCTCAAAAGAACCAGGGAATCCTTTTAATTTAATGAATTCCTGTGTGGCAAAACTATGAAAATCCATGTCCGTGCTTAGTTTTAACAATCACAGACTAAATGATTTCAGAAGTCTTGTGTCTGGTAATGTGGGAGTGTTAAGCTGATCCTTTGATTATTCACTGAGATCGTTGTCTACATTTTGTCATTCCGTTGATATGTGGTTATGGACAGCTTACCTTTAAATTTTTCTTTAAAATTTGATTGTGTCTTCTTTATAAAATATTAAAACACAATATAAATAATCATATACTGATGTATTGTGCAAAAACATAAAATCAAATCTCACTGGTGGAATCTCAATAGCCATTATACCCTACAAAACCATCTGAGAGTCAGAGTCTTTTTTTGATCATAAATATTCTAAAATGTTTATCAACTGCAAAAATCAGTGTTCTAAATAGGCTTGCTTTCATTTGGGGTGGCAATATACCAATAAACCAATCCACACACAAGCCACCATCTGCAATGAAAAGATAATTATGTAGTGGGTCACTGCCTGGAATCAGTTGTAATAGTAAATTCCATTTAGAATGTGGAAACTTTCAGATTTATCCAAGACAAGAAAGGTAATTTAAACATCTGTGAGTAATATATTGATTTTTGGAGCAAATGGCATATTTTAAAGGTATTTCAAAATTAATATTTTGCTGTGACGGCTCAAAATTATGGCATGTTTATTTCTAATGAATGTCAATATACATTAATAGTCTTAATGGTTTTAAAGTTATTTGTTGATGGAATACTAATGAAAACAGTTGCAAGTCTAAGCCTGGAAAAGCCAGGTAAGATGACCATGTGGTGTGCCAAAAAGTTTTCTGAGCTGGTGTATTTTTATTCCAAAATTAAGACTCTTGTGGGCTCATGTATTAAAATGTGCAAAATCATTCACAGGTCTAATAACCTATAGCTACACCTAGGGAACATTTTGTAGTGTAAATACAGAAAAGGGTGAGGGTTTAAAGGAACAGTAACACTAAAAAATAAAAATGTTTTAAAATAATTAAAATATTATGTACTGTTGCCCTGCACTGGTAAAAGTTGTGTTTTTGCTTCAGAAAGACTACTGTAGTTAATAGAAATAGCTGTTGTGTAGCCATGGGGGCAGCCATTTAAATTGAAAAAAGGAGAAAAGGCACAGGTTACATAAGAAGATAAGAGATAAACTCTGTAGAATACAATGGGAATCTATGCTACTTATCTGTTATCTGCTTAGTAACCTGTGCCTTTTCTCCTTTTTTCAATTTAAATGGCTGCCCCCGTGGCTACACAGCAGCTTATTATATAAACTATAGTAGTGTTTATGAAGCAGACACACAACTTTTACCAGTGCAGGGCAATAGTACATAATATATTAATTATTTGTATACACTTTCATTTTTTGATGTTACTGTTCCTTTAAAGTATGAAAATCTCTTACAATCTCTCAATGGGCATTTGAAGTGATCATAAAAAATCTCAAAATATTCAAAGTAGCATATATAAAAGCAGTCCAATGTGCAAATTGCCATGTTCTTACCCACAGTGCAAAATTCCAGTGTCATTTATGGCCATTCACAGGGCTGATATAATACATAGAGTATTTTCATCATAAGTAAGTGCAGGAGATTTCACATTTAAGTAATCGAAACCCAGGGTAAAGTATCCAGTGTTATTCACATTCTTCTATGTGAATTCGTGGATAGTAGATACTAGTTATGTTGATGAAGGTTTCCATTCATCCAGGTCATGAAAAGCAGTATCTAGCAGTTGCTTTAGACTTAACACTACTTGATATAAAGTAGATATAAAGATGAAATATTCAAACAATATCCAAGGATTACCACTAGGCAAAGATATCCTTCATTCAGTGATCCATACTGTTTTACAGTGTGGATATTACATTGGACAGAACAAGGTTAGCTACAATCATGTAATTTTGGCCTCAATATTCTGCCTAATGTAGTTTATACAATAGGACAATCCCCTAGGGAAGGAATTATACCACTGCCACCATTAACCTCTATAGATGGTAGCAGAGGTCCCTGAATTATCCTAGCTGTTGAACTACTGCCTGGATTTTAAGTATGCATTAGTTACCTATATGTGGGTCATGAACTGCAGCCATGAGAAAAGGGACTAAGTGAGTAGAAAGGTCATAATCACACACATTATACAATCTGCATGTCGTAGCAGAATCTTTATTACCATTTAGTAACACTGCAGTCCTTATACAAAAACTTAATATCTCTTTTATTTATTAGAGCAACATTAATTTGTAGCTGCATTATAGTGGATGTTCCTAGAAATTAAACTTCAGCCATGCTGACAGCCAATTGGTCCTTTTAAATGTCATGATGCCATAGATATCATACAAATCTGGGACATTATTTTACATAACTGAAATAGTTACACTTTAAATGCGGGTTTTGAAAAAAAAAAAAGGAGTGGAGCACATTCTCTGCTGACAAATGCAGGCTGGCATTTTAAAAAACCCGTTCCAGAAATGCCATGTTTCGTAGATTAAAATGCTGGCAGATGATCTTTAGAAAAGATTTTCCCAAATATTAGATGACCACATCAGCCCCAATTGGTCATATTTCAGAGCATGCTCCAAGAGCAAATGCCAAACTACTGAAGTCATTACAATGACAACTATTCTCCTAGTATCACTGACCAATTTTGAAAAAACTATTGGCCATACCTTAAACTTATTTCAACATTTTGAAACAATGACACAAAAGAAGCAAGCCCACAAAATGTAAAACGCCTTAAATTAGAATACAAGGGGCAAAAATAGTGATCTCAGTGGGGGACATGAATGTGTGAGTCATAAACCCACAACATTAAGTTATATTTTAACTGTGCATCTGAGCAAATTTAATAAGAATTGTCTATGTAATACAGGCAATGAACGCATATCCACAGAATACCTTTGATTTAGATTTCTAAATTATGTTAAAGATACAGTTTTACCCATTATTTTTGCTGTTGGATTAGTAAACAAACTATAGCCTTTCTGGAACTGGAATGTGGTGGAGTGCTGGGGATACTGTACATACACCACACATGTCATTGGTTGACATGTTGTACAAAGTAGTACAGGTATGGGACCTGTTATCCAGAATGCTTGGGACCTGGGGTTTTCCAGATAAGGGATTTTTTCCATAGTTTGGATCTCCATACCTTAAGTCTACCATAAAATCATTAAATAAACATTAAATAAACACAATGGGAGAGATTTACATTCATTTTTGGATTTATTTTTTTAGAAAGTAAACTGTGTAATTGAACAGTTATGTGTAATCAGAACAGAAAAAGCAATATTAATCCCCAGGGGCCTTCTAATTTATATTTATATTTCCTGAACTCAAGGGCCCCCTTACTCACAGAGGACACATACCTAAGTTGTGTGGTTCTCTCACAGTCCTACAGATGCTGTTTTATAATGTTATTCTGTGATGCTGATCACACATGCAGCATACATTCTCCATTACACTATATTTCAAGGGTGTACCAAAGAAACCTCTGTGTCTTGTGTCTTGCCTGAGTAAATCAAGGCTGGCTGCAACATGCAGTGCGAAGACGGGCAGAGGCTGATTCCAGTGGCATCAGCTGGCCACGTGAACAGTATTGCAGGAGGCAGCTTATCTGCCAGGTTCCACCAATATCCCAGTGGGCCAGTTCAACGAGGTATGCTATCAGCCTATACAAGATTCTATTACTATCAGTCGTGGCTTATAGATTTTGTGTTTCTAGGAAATGTTTAGCCTTCAAAATATCATTATAGATGTCTTTTTCTACAACTATGAGCAAAAACTAGTTAAACCACCAGCAGTTTGAGATTACTTGAAAATGTTGAGATGTCTTTAGATTGGAAGGCAAACACATAATATTGTTTCTAATTCTTGCATTAAAATTCATATGTAATCAAATATTAACAAAAAAATGAAATTAAAAATTAGTTTTTTTCTCATTAGTAAATTATATTATTTGTCTTTACTTTTTTATTTTATTCTCTCCTTCTGAACAGAAAAACACAGTTTGGCCTACCATTACAGGGCATACAAGAACATACTCAAATATTCCTGAGTTCAGCTTTGGTTAAAATGACAAGTTGGCCAGGCCTGTTAAACACACAGCAAATCATGGGAAAGTGGGCATTTTGGAATGTAATGTTCCCTTAGTTCTTTGCTTTAACAAGTGAATACAATAGCTTGGGCTAAAAGACAACAAAGGAATGAAACTTAGCATTCTGGATAGGTACAATGGGCTTTCCAATCCAGCTCAGGGTACTTTTTTAATTCACAGTTGTGTAGCAAATGGACTATGTGGTTTATGTGTCCAACAAAATGAGCAAATATGTTCCAACTTTCCATTATTTTAAATGACCTGACTTATTCACTGCTTAAGTCTTGCAGGCAATAATAAAAAGTGTGACTGACTGTTTTGTGACATAAATTAGTTTATGTGACACCTGAAGAATTTCTTAAACAAGTGACAACAAGTTATATAATGCAGAAAATATTTTGGGAATACCCTAAAAGTATGCTATTCCTTTAAGAAATTGGAGAATTTCTGTGTTCTGTCAAACCATTGCCTTTCCCCTGGGCAGACTTATTAAATTACTGCAGGGTTTCCACCCAGGGCCGTATTTACAATATAGGCACACGAGGCAGGACCAGAACTGATTCCAAGAGGTATGAATTTTGTCATAGCACTTTCTTTATTCAGTAAGCAAAACTTTTCCAGCCAGTCAGATTGACACATTTATCAAGACAGATCATTGTATAAATTGAAATGTATTTAAGCAGTCATTAGTCAGTGACTAGAATGGATGGGGGGGAGGCAGTTAGTTTGCTTTTTGATACTGTTCAGTTAGTATACTTTTGATACTCTCCTGTGTGCCCATTTGCTAAATTTTTGCTATTTTGAAAACATTTTTATTTTGCACAGCCTATCTATTTACCCAGTATTATTGTTACACTGAGCAGTTCCTTAAAATTTTAAAAATAAAACAACATAACCAGTCAGTAGTTATTTGGGACATGATTTGTAAATACACTATCATCAGTTTTAAAATCCCACCCATCGTGCAGGAGATCCACATGAATGCAGGTGCAGAATAACTGATTTCCAGAAGGCAAAACTTGATAACATAAGTCATAAGGTATTTACATGCTTAAAATACAGCAATAGTAATATCATTTAATCCAATTTTTCAATTTGGAATAACATTCACTTTAACTTGAGCTGACCCCCCTGCTCATTAATTTCAGTGCCAGTAAAATGGGGTGCCTGCCTTTAAATACTGGGAATGATAAAATGTAGTTCTAAAGCTTTTGGTATAATGACACTGGTTACAGTCCACAGACTCTCTACTTAGAGATCCATTGTACAACACGTGCTCAGGTATTTCTTCATTCAAGGAGCCATGAATACTTCTGAGACCAAGTTCTCCATACAGTCAGTAGGGGGTAGTTTGTAATACACTACCATTAGCCATATGTCTGCATAACTATAACCTATGCTTATAGTAACTGCGCAGAACTTTGCATTTAAATTCTCTCCCTCAATTTTATTTCTGTTGCAACAGGATCTAAATGTAATTCTTGAGCCACTGCCTGTCTGAAGTATTAGACTGTATCAAATAGAGTACCTTTTGTTTTCATATTAATGAGGATTTAGGGGGAATTAGAAGTTAGGAATTCCTCTAAGATTATACTTGCCGTCTTCTAAATGTAGGCTAATCTGACAGAAGTGAGATTTTTTTAGCACATAAATATAAATCAGATCCTTTACGGCAGTCACAATGAAATAAAACCATTTAATAAGAAAACCGTTGGTGCTGTTACAAAACACATTAGGGGTTATTTACGAATGCATCTGCAAAATGCAACTTACACCAAATTTGCGTTTGTAAGTGATCCCTATTGACTTTCTCCTAAGCTTTATTTCTTGCTTCAAACCTTATATTATGCGGGCCTGTTATTTTCAGCAGTACTATGCACATGTGTATATTATAATATTCATTGTTTGGGATTGTTTATATATCACCAGTTTCATGTCAATATCAGCAGATGGTGCTATGACGTAATATTCAATAAAATATTCAACAAATGGTTTTCCTTATATTTTTGTACAATTTCAGTATTTATACGCACAAAAGAATTAGGGTCTTATTATCAATGCTTGAGTGTTCAGGCTCTAGCAACTTGTTACTGAAACCATGTATAAATTTCTAAATTAAAAAGTGATTTCTGTATCCAATTCCCTTCACTTGCTGCCAAACTTTTTCTTTTCCCCTGAGAGGGTTTTCAAAAAAATAACAATCTTGGCACCTCAAACCTGCATGGGTTCAAACCTGCAGCAGCTCATGTGTGATTTCAGTAAACAATTGCTAAATAGTAAGTAAATAAATCAGCCCCTTACTGTTGTTTAATCATTTTATAATAGCTAGTTAATCCAACAGGCCTATAATTCTGCAGGACAACCCCCAGCATAAGAACTCTTCAGTCTTGAGATTTTTCATGTTCAGTGAAAAATAATTCTGTACGGTATTGAGCCACTGAAAAATTTGCAAGACCACCAGAAAACTTACGAACTGATGAAAAGCTGCAAAACGCTTTGAAGTCAATGGGATTTTTTTCTGCCATGGTTTTTTTTTTGTTCAAAATGCACTGGTCAATGGGAATTGTTTTGCTGCGTTTTTTCCCTGGGGTGGTTTTCTCACACCTTTTTGCATAGTAAAATTTTTTGCATTGAAAAATGTGGAATTTTATCGTGAATCCATGCCTGGGAAAAAATTTTGCTCATCGTGTGCTGCACACACATCTCATCACATGCTCTGATAGGGTAGTTTATCATGTATGGATTCTTTTGTACCATGTTGCATCTTTTAGATTTAGCCTACCACTAATTTTGTATTCATTTTGTAGAATTTTGTTTAGCATCCATTCAGTTTAGTTCATTCTTCTCACATAACTTCAACCTCTGATATTTTATCATGCTTGAAAGGGAAATTAATTTTCCTTACATGTCCAGTGTTAACCCATTAAATAAGGTTTCTTCGCTGAATAAGCTGCAAAGCACACGGAGAAGGGAGCCCTGGAATTAACAGCGGCTCGTGGAGATGTTATGTTAAGGCTCCCTTTATGTGTTGCACATAGACAACTAAGATGCACTAATCGAATAGCACACTAGTGCCCTTTTCACTAGCATAAATGCAGGACATGTGCTGCAGGACATGTGCTGCAGGACATATTTACAAAGCAAGTTCATATAAACTATATGTAAGCACAGCTCACAATCCTAACACACTTGACTATGTATGCAACATGACCAAAGTGTCCAGCTTTCCTTCTATTCTGCTGAACATCTGGGAAGGTGATCATATGGTGTTTTCTCTATACACTTATATATGCTGACCAAATATTGATATATACAGTCTATCATCCAGTATATTTGGGTCCATTGGCTTTCCAGATAAAAAAAATCTTTCTGTAATTTGGATCACCATACCTTGCCAACAATATGAATTTATGCAGCTTAGTTAGGATCAAGTACAATTTTTTATTTTTACAGATTTTTTTTATTAGAATCATTCGCTGCAAAATAGACTCTATGGGAGATTGCCTTCCTGTAATGCAGAGCTTTTTTGGTAATCGGTTTCAGGATAAGGGGTAAGATTCCATACCTGTATATTTAGAGTTCAGTGTGGTGGCAGTTTGTTTACATTTGACTCATATTTCCTTATATTATATGCTCATGCCATTTTAAAAATAGCAGCTTTATTAACTTTATTATACACTTATGCACTTATGTACTAAACTCCTAACAGAATCTTTAAGCTTGTACATTATTGTTTTAGAATTCCTAAAACACACTACTATAAACACTGCTATAGCTGTTTCTTTTCTCTATCTCCCTCTCTTTTTTTTTCATTTTCAAAAACCCCTGTGGGCCAAACAGGTTGTATTGATAAAATCCGTAGTTGGAACAGAATCTCTTTGAAAATGCACATTTTTCTCTCTTAGGAAACACGTACCTGATAACCTGAGAATAATATGTCACAGTACATTTTAGCCGTCGTAAAACCATTAATCATTTTTTTTGCTATTCTTTAGACTCCTTTGATTTGTAGTGTATATTATAAAGGGCCCCTAAATGCTGTGTACAAAACCAAGTTGAGTAGGGTAAAATCTGAAGCAGATGTGTCTTGGAAATCCTAGGCACACAACAGTGGCAAAGTGCTTATCAAAGGCAATATTTCTCAATTTTTCCCACAAAAGATTTCCTAGTGTCCTCTAGGGGTTTCTATGTAAATCTGGTTGCTTTTTTTGTTAAATACTGACACTTCCCAGTTACATTTTCAGCTTTGCATGAGTTTTGTAACATTACACAAAGCATAAAATGGACACTAATATGCTCCAGTCAGGATGTTTCATAGATCTTAAAGGTTTTTTCTCTTCTGAAATAGTGAATTATGTATTCCACAATATGTTAAACATTATTTATACTGCTTTGCAGAACAAGGAAAAGTGGAAAGCCTTTTTATGTTCCAATAACATAAGATTATACTTATAAAATATTCAGCGGGGCGCAGTAATGGTATTCAGGGTATTCAGAAAGCCAGTGAACATTTTGCATTGTAATTTTTAAAGGGGATCTCCATCCCAAAAAACATTTTTTTTTTGGCATACTGAAAGAACATGGAATTCTAAGCAATTTTCCATTATAAATTATTTAAAAGCACTCATTTAAAATGATTTACACACTCAGGTGTCAGGACAATGTTCTGATAGGCTGGAGCACTGTCTACATTAGTTTTCCAGCCTATCAGAAAATTGACCCACCTGCAGGTGCTGTATTGTGTTTGTATTCTCTGCATTTCTGGCTCTGATTTCTTAACAATTATGTTAGAAAGCAACTAATTAAAAGACCTTGAAGGGAGCTGGCTTCTGCACACTGTTTTAAGAGTCAGAACCAGAGAACTGCAAGGGATAAACAAATACTACTTTTAATTGTAGTTATATGTACAAATAATTTTATAACTGTAGTACATTTGTTTACATATATCAGAAATTTGATTAGAATTACATTTTATTTTAGTATGCAAAAAAAATCTAAGGGAATTAATTCTACATTTAGATGATTTTTCTTAAAGGGTAGTTCGCCTTTAAATTAACTTTTCATATGATGTAGACATTGATTGATATTCAGAGACAATTTGCAACTGGTCTTTATATTTTATTTTGTTATGGCTTTTCAGTTATTTAGCTTTTTGTTCAGCTGCTCTCCATTTGGTATTTTAGCAGCTATCTGGTTGCTAGGGTCTTATTTACCTTAAGAAAGAGGTTTAAATGAGAGATGGGGACATGAATAGTAGAGGGCCTGCATAGAAAGATAAGTAATAAAAAGTAACAAAAATAATAAAATCGTAGCCTCGCAGAGCAATAGTTTTTGGCTGCTGAGGTAAAGGAAAACTGTAAAGAGGCAGAATAGAAAGGCAAATAATTAAAAAACCTGAAAAAAATAAATATACTATTTTTCACAGCTGTAATGAAAAAGAAAAAAAACATCAGAAGCCTACAACATCCTTACAAGATGTTACTGAATATAAACAGAACAATACCACTGTAAAAGACACTTTTAATTTAGACTGTGTATGTTTTGAACTCTTTACATAAAAATGCAGGCTTGATAACACATAGGTTTTTTAAAAAACTTTATATAGGCATGTTCTTCCTGTCAGACCTTATTATTGTTATATCGTTTGATGAGGTATGTTTCAGCAGGGACTATTGCAAATATCTTGGTGGCTTTTTTTTAAGAAGGTGGCTAGGTTAATATGGTAGTGTTGTATTAAAGTATGTCAGCAATATATATTATAAATATTTATCAGGAGTCCATCACCATCATTTCATGGGGCACATTTTCATGGGACCATATAAGAAATGTAGCTATTTATTATGTGGTAAAGTAGCAATTATCAATAATGCCCACATCTTCCACAATTCTTCAAACTTTTGTCAAGCTTCAAAATGTTTCAGTAAAGTCCGAGGGATCTAAGTATGCTGTTGAAGTAGTAATGGAAATGTTGCTGAGACAGTAAAATGGTAATGAATATACCATTTATGTTACATTTTGACAACTTGGACCAAATTATCGCCAGGCAGTTAAATACCCGTTTTGGTATCTATCAGTTTGCCAATGTTTTAACTTGAAACAGTATTTGAATTAAACATTTCTGGCAAAGTCTTGGTTTATACGAATAGGTTGAATTATAAAAATTATTAAAAAATGTACTCCTCCTATTTTTCTTACTTCATCCCTTTGTTTATAGGCCCCATATATATATATATATATAAAATGTAATAGGAATTCAAACTGTTCAGGGAAGCAGACCTTAAGAATGAACATGTACAATATTAGTTCTTCCTTTCTCTACACTGCTATCCCTCAGACACTCAGACGCCATGTCCCAATATCTTCTTGTACTGATAAGATCTAAATGGAACAGGTTGTCTGCAAATTAACATTTGTGGCTCTAAATTGTTTGTCTGTATTGGTGTTATTTTACCAGCTGTTCTGGATGCATAGTTGGCCACAGGGATGTAATGAGCAATTTGCATGTCTCTATCCATAACTTTTTAAGACTGAAACAGAAACAGGGAGAGGGTCCAAAAATGTTGTGATACACGATTTCTTACAGTTGGTACATCGCACTTATGTTTATGGTGGGAGCCCAGACAAATAACATGTATGGGGCCTCAAGACTGCTGATGGCGCCCTTGGCGAATGATCAAACTATTTGAACTTGTTTGTCTGAGGACAAGTTAAATGTCATGCTATTGTCTGATGCCTAGAAATAAGCACTTAAATACTGCAAAAAAAGCTTCTATATCTGCAGTGTAATAAGTTTAGGTAGTGAAGCAGAATAATCTGTTGAACGCAAGAGACAAACCCTCTCACTCAAAGCACTTTTATTACTTGCTTTCATGTAAATATGCCAAATAAGTTCTTGCACAAAGCCAATCTGATAAGTGCATGCCTATCATGCTACTGTGTGCACCGCAGATTAGTTCTTTTTATGTGTAGGCTTTGGCTTTCTTTCCTGGCAGCCGTCTCTTTAATTGCTGGTGTTTCTGCTTTTCTACCACTCAACTAAACTATCAACAAAAGTCACTATGCTAACACTGCCTCTCAGTCTTATACATCTTTACCTACCCACTGGATAAAAAGGTCTCGAGGATTGAATTATTCTGTAGAGCTATACAGTAGAAAGGGGATAGCAACCTGTGAATGTAGATCTGAGCAACCTAAATACAGCCCTGCACATACCTTAATATGATTAATCAACCTGTTTTTATTGTAAATTACCATATGTAGCGGGATAAAATAAAAGAAGAAAATAAGTATTTTACTTTTTAAGAATTCAAATCCTCCAAAAAGCCAAAAAAATTGTTTGTCTTTTTTTTAATGTTCTTTTTATTATAAAATTAAAATAACCATGTGGACAGCAATTTAATTTTTTGTTTAGTGCAGCTCTAGAAAATCCCTTCCAGATTACCTAAAAGTTCTGGTTCCACATCAATAGTTCTGCAGAACCTGCAGTCAAGAAAGTTTCCTGTCCCTGTCTTTTAATAAGCAAGGGGATTGTGTTTTGAACTGCTTATGTTGTGGGTTTCAGGGCTTACTCTTAGGTTCTAAAACTTTGTGTAAAATGTATATAATACTCTTCATGCAACATCAACTTGGGTTATCGAAAATTTCTTACACTATCTATAGAGCAGTAAATCTAGACCATAGGAAGTCTGAGATGTTCATGGGTAATGACTTGAGCTTACTGATCAGGGTCCAAACAGTTGTCTTCTAGTTGTGTTTCTTTCTGAAACATTGTCTTTGCCTTAATTTTAGTGTTTAGTTGTTCTTCTTAAGGCAAATATGCTAAATGATTTAAAGCAGTTATTTGATTTTGCTCAGGGAAACACAGTTTTATGCATAACGTAGAAAATGCCATAAAATGATTTTGTTTTTCATATGTATGTTTTATTGATTGATGCCAAGACACTGTTTATGAAACCTCCATCACTATAAACAACCTTTGAACACATCAGTTGACCTCTTCCTCTAAATGTTTCAGAAACCTCATAAAGTTGATATATGAACACATTTAAAGTCCCAACTGAACTTTTAATGGAAAAAAGGTGCATTGCTTGTGTTTTTTCCAAGTCAGTCCTGTAGTCAGAAGTGTTTGGCTTAGATACTTCTATGTTGTTTAAATGCTTTTTTATTGATAACATATTTTTTTTTCAAATGGTGGGACATTAGAGTTTTCTGCTGCCCTAGTGTTATCTGCCACATTGTTTACTTATTTACATAGTAAAATAATAAGTTAGGTTGAAAAAAGACATACGTCCATCACGTTCAACCATAATGCCTATATATAACCTGCCTAACTGCTAGTTGATCCAGAGGAAGGCAAAAAACTCCATCTGAAGCCTCTCTAATTTGCCGCAGAGGGGAAAAAATTCCTTCCTGACTCCAAGATGGCAATCGGACCAGTCCCTGGATCAACTTGTACTAAGAGCTATCTCCCATAACCCTGTATTCCCTCACTTGCTACGAATCCATCCAGCCCATTCTTAAAGTTATATAATGTATCAGCCAGTAAGACTGATTCGGGGAGGGAATTCCACAACTTCACAGCTCTCACAGTAAAAAAACCTTTCTGAATATTTAAATGGAACCTCCCTTCTTCTAAACGGAGTGGGTGCCCTCGTGTCCGTTGGAAGGACCTACTGGTAAATAAAACATTAGAGAGGTTATTATATGATCCCCTTATATATTTATACATAGTTATCATGTCACCTCTTAAGCGCCTCTTCTCCAGTGTAAACAGACCCAACTTGGCCAGTCTTTCTTCATAACTGAGACTTTCCATACCCTTTACCAGCTTAGTTGCTCTTCTCTGGACCTTCTCTAATTCAATAATGTCCCATTTAAGCACTGGAGACCAAAACTGAACAGCATATTCTAGATGGGGCCTTACCAGTGCTCTGTAAAGGGGAAGAATAACACCCTCCACCCCTGAATACACATGTGCAGAAAATTCAGTGTAAATTTCATAAAAAATGCAGGCTTACACAGGCAGAACTTGCTTTGATAAAAAGTCCTGCTTGGATTGAGCATTGTAATGGTTAAGCTAAACTCAGGAGAGGTGGTTAGGAAAAAAAACATGTTTTCCAGCAGAGTGCAAAACTGGAGCAGAGTTTCTACTGAAAACCAGCAGTGCCATCTCTACACTGGCTGTTAGACTGAAAGGTATGTGTAGTAACCTGAACAGAACACACTGAGCACGTGCAAGTATCACTTCCACTCAAGTGATGAACCAGTCTATATAAAATGTATTAGCTTAGATCATGTGCTGTGCATGTGTTTTTCTAGCCATATTCTTTGTTAAAGTTTACTTTTCCTTTAAGCAAACTCCAACCCATTACTAACTATGATTTTTTTTTTTGCTTTCTATGTTGTATGTGATGATTTTGTAATTGCCATCTCATCTCTCGATTTCTGTTTTCAGAATTGGCCTATTTTTATTTTCTTGTGGACAGTTGCCAAAAACTTTTAATGAATAACAGAATATTACAGGCAGTTTACAACCACTGCATGTATATTATTTGGAATAGTAAAAATGTATTGTAAGTATTTTGTATTAAAAATAAAATCCTAAAATGTACTACATGTGCCTTCGAGCTCATTAAAATCATTGTGGCAGATCTGGTTGTTGGGAGTATGTGTGACACATCTGCTAAAGCCCTGTAAAAAAAAGCAAAAAGTTTTTGCCTCACTAAGGGACCGATTCATCAAAACACGAGTTTGAACACAAATATGTGTTTATGCACTGTTAAGTGGTGCAGGGATGCTGTCCATGAGAAGTAGCACAGTAGCCCTATGGCATACCTTAAAGATACTTCTTAAATTCATGTAATATGCTAGCAATTTGATATACAGATTTCTAACTATATATCTGTTACAGCATACTGTTTTTATCTTAGGGTCAGGGCCTTTATTTAAAATGTTAAAGGAGAAGGAGAGTCATTTTGGCATTTTACTGCCAATAGATTCGCTACATTAGTGCCACCTAGAACTTTTCTGCAGAAAGCTTTACTATACCTGACTAAAGAGCCCCAGAAGCTCCCTCCGATAAGCAGCTGCCATTTTAGCTTGGTCTTGGTAGCTTCCTGCTGCAGTTATAGCCATTGGAATCTCAGATCACACATTCCTTTGGGTGGGGGGAGTTAGTTCTTATGCATTCTTATGGAAGGGGGGGGGGAGCAGGAGAAGGGAGAGGGAGAGAGGAGAGAAAAGAGAGAAAGTCTGATACCGAAGAGCATGTTCACAAAAAAGGAGACAAGAAATCCTGTGTTTCTTTTGATAGAGGACTCAGTGCAGCGTTTCTGTGAGTGCTTATGGCTGTACTGACATAGACCTTTCTGATAAAACTTACTTCCTTCTCCTTTAAGTGTAAATATCTAAGGATGCACTGAATCCACTCTTTTGGGATCCACAGAATCTTTGTGAAAGTTTCAGCCGAATACCGAACCAAATCCCAATTTGCATATGCAATGGAGAAAAATCCCAATTTGCATATGCTTGGTGAAAAATTTCTAACTTCAGTGTTTATTTGACAAAAAGTCACGTGATTTTACCAATTCATATTTGGTTTGGCCGGGCACGTGGATTCGACTAAATCCAAATCCTGCAGGAAAAAGGCTGAAACTTGGCCGAATCCCAAACCGAATCCTGGATTCAGTGCATCCTTATAAATATGTAAATGTGTTTCTGTTTTTCTGTCCTCATTTCTCTTTGGAAAGTGCTGTACTAATTTGTTAAACTGGGAAATCCCCCATCTCTGTTAAGGTCAGCGTGCTTCTTTATGCTGTATGGTTATAACACACAGTAGGCTGTGATCATTCACTTTCTTCCATGTTAGACAGGGCCCTTGTTTAGTTTGATACTTGTGCTGCTGTCAGAATCAATGAGGATCAGCAGTTGTGGAGACAAATTAGTTTTGACAAGCTTAATGATCCTAAGGAAAGAAAAAAAAAGATTGCAACTTTGATAGCAATGGGAGTACAATTGGTTGGTTCAGCCAAACAGGCAATATGCTAAACCCACTGAATCTTCTCTCGCTTTCCAATTATCTTATTCAGGAAAGGTGGAATATTGCCATAATTTTCTCAAGGTTTACAAAAGCATCAAGAGGCTGTATTTAAGTAGACGCAGCCTTGGCGGGATTTGCAAACAACAGAATCTCTCAGGAGGAAAATGCTCATAACACAATCTTGGCTGAAAACAAAGTATTTTGCAACAGTACTTCATTGCAGTGATAGCTTTGCAGCATTCTGTAGATCTCATGATGGTAATGAGCAACACAAGTAAAATATGTAACCATTAGGCAACTTAGGTTAGGGCGGGACAAGAAATGGCCATTCAGATTGTGTTTATGCATACTGCTTTGATAAATGTAGCTTCATGACCGTGACTGGTCCAAAGAAAGAGGATGTAGACTGTATATTCCCTTGGATGTGCTTATATTTAAGGCACACTGAAACACCCATGTATACTATTGTATTGTATTTATTTGCCTTTTGGGGTTCTAAAAGCAATATGTCACAAGTATCAGCTGCCTTACTTGTTAGGATGCACCTTACTTTGAGTAACAGCAAGATAAGACATTAAACAATGCCTGCTATGACAGTGTACACCCCACAACATGTGAAAACATTCTCGTTATAGCCCAGTGGCTCCCAGGGAGTGGGAATGGTCTGCCTAAGGGTTCAGTGAATGCAGGGTCAGCCCAGAGGTCAATACTGACATTTTGGGTTATACTGAACTTTTGGGGTTAATTCTATCTAATGCTTTAGGGATTACTAGAAGTATAGTAAAAGTAAAGAATGTAAAGGGAATGTAATAAGTTTTTTCCTAGTATGAAAGAAATATTAGGTCACAAGGCAGGGCTTAACCACTTATAGTTTGAAGCCTCTGCTATTTAAGAATTTTTGGAACCAAAAATATTGTTTCCCAATTATGAAAGTATGAGTATGATTCTCTTTAAAGTGATAATTTTAATATGATATTCTGCTGTGTTTGAAAGTATTGTTATATTAGAAGTAGGGATGCACTGAATGTAATATTTTAGGATCCGGCTGAACCACAAAGCCTTTTGGAAAGATTTGGCTGAATAGCGAACCAAATCCTACTTTGCATATGCAAATCAGGACAAGGAAGGGTTAAAGAGAATGGAAATTTTTCAATTTCCGTGTTTGTATGACAAACCCTCACATGATTTTAAGGATTTCGTGCATCCCTAATTAGGAGGGTTAAACATTTGTCCTAGGAAATAGCAAATGAATTTTTAAGGCTCTTCAGATATAACATTATAGAGAAGAAATGTGATAATTGTGAACACTGATATTTGAATGAAGAAGAAATATAAATCTGAAGGATAATGTAAGCATTATAGCCCATTATTAAAAGAACAAAAATAGTTGACAGGCATAATATGCAGTAGGCCAAATGTTACCCTCCATTATAATCAGGAAATGTTCTCGCATACTAGGTGACATCCAAATCTAATGAGTGAAACAGAGATTATTTCAAGGTGCTTTTTAAATCATGAGAATCAGGAGAAAACTATAACGCAAATAAAAGAGAAAAGTGACAAAATTGGCTGATGCTGATATTTGCTTGGGGAGACAGAGTTACAGCTAGGAAATGGTCTGCCTGCTTACTTGCTAGAAAGCTTCAGTAGTTCCAGAATCTTATGAGATCACAGTTTATCAGCATGACAATGAGTTATTACCCAGGGAAGCGCTGGCAAACTCTGCAGTGAACAATATTATTGTCTGAAGATTCCAAAGTCTTTAAAAGAAATCTAATTAATATGTTGAAATTGCGTTTTCTATCTTTTTAGTTCCCAGCAGAATTGGCAAGTAAAAATAGATATTTAATTGCAAATTCCATTCCAAATATATTTTATTTCTTGGTACAATTGTGAGCTAATCTTTTCTTCAGACACTTAAAAAAATAAAATAAACAGAATCTAATTGAAAAAAGCAGAGGCTGCTTAGAAGGAAAAGAATAGAAAACAATTACTGAGCTTGAAAGTGCAGATTGAACTGTTCAGCCAATTTGCATATGGATTATTTGTTGAAAAGGGAACATTTTCTGCACATTTTTTCGAGTATGGACCCCTACTGACTGGATACCAATGCTTTGCTGTCTCTCTGATTTATCCAACATTTTTTTTATTTATTTTGCAATCAATAGAGTTTATTTAGAACAAAAAGGGGACCTTTCCAGATGGATGCAGAATAAGGCTGCTGGTGCCAGAACCCCGCTTCTCATCTAGACTATTCTACTTGAGGCGGTGAATATCCTAGAAAGCCACCTCAGTACGTCACATGGCCAGCTTAAAGCAAGTGTGGGAGCCATTAGACTGTATGATGTAAATGAATTTATCTCTGTGGTAGTTTCGTTTCAGGATTAGAACAGTGTACTTGACTCTGTAGTATGCAATATGTAGCCATATGAAGTTGCTGATAATTTATTTAATGAACTTGAAGAACACAAAATATATTGGTAAATTGAATATATTACGCTGAATATAAAACCGGTTGATAGTTTTAGAAAACTTTCTTGTTACAAATTATTTAAGTCGGCTAGACCAACTTAATAATGCTGCTGTAATAGAAAAAGGAGCACACAGTCTATTGAGAGAATATACTAAGTGACCTCTTTACATATTGGCCAAATAAAACCCTAGCCTATGATGCCATAAACGGTATATTTTAACTATAAAGCTTACAGTGCCATGCCAAGGGTCATGTAAATGTGTATTTTTAGCAGTATTTAGCATTTATCTTATATATGATTAATAAGGTTTACCCACAGGTTAGGTAGGTTCATTGGTGGTAAGACATGGGTATGGGTTGCATGCTGGTTCTAAGATGGCAACTTTTTGCAGGTTAGGGTCAGATGCGGGTTGAGTTTTTTCTGAGCCACATATCCCAAACTGGATTGATAAATAGCATATATTAAAATATTGTAGCTATGAGGAACAAAAATATCTCAGCAGTTCCTTCGATATTTCATAGTCATTATATTAAACTCATGAAGGGGGTCCTAGGTTTTCCACTTGAGGGCAGAAAGGGGAGGCAGGAGGTGCACAAATACATAAGATGTGTATTAAAACAGCATATTATGTACTGTTTTATAATAAATGTGGGTATATGTTTAGAATGATCTAGTGTGAATAACATGTTACATTTGTATAGATTTCAGGGATATTTATTTAGGAAAGCTAAGGTTTGGTAGGGGGAATACCATCTCTATTGATAATGCAACAAGCTACTGATAAACTATAATAATGCAAAAGACCAAGAAGTATGTTCCAGGATACAGTGGACAGCTGCAACTCCAACAAGAACTAGCAGAATATAGCAGCCAGGACATATTTGGAAATATTACTTTGGAGACGAAAAATCACTTGCATGGTGTCTAATGTTGTGTCGCTGATGTAATACAGCATGACAACTTTTAGTAAAATGTGGTCACAGTAGATACTCATCTTTATCACAGCTTGCATTGTTCCACTTCATTATATGCACCGTACTGTTACAGGCAAGCTTATGCTTTTACTATGTATGACACTGCCAATATACTGCTGACTTTTGGAAATAAAATATCACAAGAGTGGGGGAGGGGGGATTGGGTCAATAAAGTTCACCACAGTGAACACCTGCTCCTAAAAATAATTCATATCATATTCTTACAAAATATAAACATACATGAAATGTTTTTGACTCTATGTTTCCTGCTCCTCAAGACTTTTACAGGTAAATGTGTATTTTAGTTATACATACTTCAGATAATAGATTTATTCACTTGACCAACATTGTTTGAACTTTTTATTAACTTTCCTCGTGTCTTAGTTTAGATTTTTTTTACATGACATTAATCCTTGTCTCTAGGTTTTTTATTTGTTTTATAAAAGAGCCAGCGTCGTTTGAACTTTTATTAACTTATCCTCTTTTTGTTTTAGTATTTTCTTATGTGACATTAAACCAATTACTGACCTACAAACAACAAATTGAATTCTTTTATTAAATTTCAAACCCATATATGATGCTGCCTATAAAACAAGGGTTATAAAACTTTGCGGTGCTTTGAAAAAGAGAGCATTTTATCAAAACAATGCCTTCCAAGCATGTCTGTTTGCCAAACCCTGTTAAAACAAAAGCAGCGTATGTGTAATGTAAAGTACATCAGTATTACCACATGGATATGATAACCGGCTGAATGAAAGCTTAAGTGAAAGTGTATGTTTTTAAGTTTTGATCAATTTATGGGAAAACAAGCCATGGCTCACTAACCAATCTTAATATCTTTCATTGCAAAGGTTATTATCCTGCTGTTTGATATAAAAGGCTGCAAGTTACAATTCTCAGCTAACAACAGCAGTAAAATTCTCACTTCAAATAAGCCAAGAAGAAAAATTAAATAAAATGTAGGCATGTGTGCAAAGGAACCAAAAATTCCTGTGTTCATTCTGTTCCCTTTAGATGAATGCCAAAAAAGAATGATGCACCACGGTGTGTATTTGGGTGGTAAAAAAAGCTTCCCCAAATGGAGACACAGCAATGTTAACTGCCTGTGCGTTGAGATACACATTCCATTTTTTCCCCCTACGTATATATGTATATGTATTATATTTGTATACGTGGGAATCTTTCTTTCAATGCAGCTCCAAATAAGCCTGTTTGTGTGCTGGGATTTCTGGTAATAGGTTTTTGCTTTTTTTTATCTGAGGTCAGCTAGGTGTTTTTTGTTTTTTTTTGTATATTCTTTATTTATTCTTTTTTTCAAATGGTAACACATAGAGGGGTAACACATTGGGGAAGGGGGAACAAAGGTATCCATAGTCCATCACAGTTATCACAATTGAAATAGATATAACATTGCATGTTGGTTATACAGGCTTACTGCTTTAGGATCATGGACTGTAATAAGTACTAAAGTATTAACTGTTTGTTTACATGAAAATGGGGAAAAAGGTAGGGGGTTTAGCCAGAACAGCGCAGTTCAATGGTATTTGATTCCTTTAGGTTTATTTCAAAATTATATTCTGATATTTTTGCGTGCATTATATTGTTTTATGGATTGTCAAGGTACATACTGTTTGTTTGATTATATTATTTTTCCAGAGGTTCAGGTCAAAGTCTGGATTGGGTTACTGGTTGTTAGTAGTTGATTGTATTCTGGGGATTCTTTATATAGAATCCATGTTGTCCATACTTTAGTAAATTTTTTCAGCTAGGTGTTTTATACGGGATACATTGTTTTATAATTGAAGCACAAAAAACAAAACTATATCTAGGTGTATTTTTTTGTTTGTTTGTTTTATCCTGAATTTCTTATAAAGATCAGGTTAGAGAGTGAGATGCTTGACAGCCCATTGTTCAACTTGGTGTCTGTTTTAACAGATTGTTAACTACATGATGTAACTTTTTAATGACTGGTGGTATATTAAGAGCTATGTTTAGTGATATTTTCCTATGCAGAATTATCCTAAGGTTCGGTAAAGGTGTTACGGACATATTTTGCTAAGTGTAAACTGTCCAGTGTTCATTTTCCACAAAATGGGACATAGACTAGGAGTTAATGGCATGGCTTGGCATCAGTGGGGACTGGACAGCTAAGGGCAGCGACACATTGGCTGATTTCAGGAGCCAGTTGTCAGGGGCTTTTTTGGGTCTTTCAGATGCTGCCTCCCACACCCCACACTTAGCTTTCTGAGCATCGAATCAGGGTGCATTGCTAGTTCAGAGAGTGCATTTTAAAAATTGGAATTTTTGCTCTTGAAGTTATTAAGAGTGGCATTTTGCCACCCCTGGTAACTTGTGGGCTACTGCCGCCTGAGGCAGTTTTCTCAGCTTACCTCAATGCAGCATTACCTGCCAGTTGTCCAAAATCACCCTCCATTGCCACCTATGACAGTGGCTTTCTTGCCTGAGAACATGATGAAGGGCAGCAGAGCGTGATTTGGTGCATTTGAAGCATAGCAAGAATATTTGTGTGTTTTTTTATTATTTAGCTTTTTATTCAGCAGCTTTCCAGTTAAGAATTTTAGCAGCTATAGTGTTTTTCTGGTCCAAATTACCCTAGCAACCAGTCAGTAATATGAATGAGAGACAAGAATATGAAAAGGAATGGGGCTGAATAGAAGTATTAAAGTAACAATAAATTTGTAGCCTCACAGAAAAATATGTTTTTAGCTGCTGGGGTCAGTGTCCCCTTTTGAAAACTGCAAAGAGTCAGAAGAAGGAGGCAAATAATTCAAAAACTACAAAAAAATTAAAAATTGAGACCAATTGAGAAGTTGGTAAGAAATGATCATTCTATAACATACTAAAAGTTAACTTAAAGGCGAACCATGCCTTTTTATTAGAAGTCAGTTTTATGTCTATAAAATGGTCATGAAAGATTACAAAGTAGGCAGCTACCTAAAATTAATGCTTTAGAACCAATGTAAGTTTAGCTTTACTAGTAGAGTCTAGTAAACTTCCCATAAGGATTACATGTAGTGCTTTTTAGGATGGTATAGTTTTGAATTTGGATGAATCCTGAGGTGCATAGTGTGTTTAATCATGCTTTCTGTTTAAACTATCAGGCACAATTTTCTTTTTTTAGAATGCTTAGATTAGAAACGATTTCCTTTTACTGAAATATTTGCTGTTAAAATCAGCCTATACACTGCTGATAAAATACAGTATATATAGAGATAGAACACAGCACATAGTATACATATGTATGCAGTTTAGAAAATCACATTAACTTTAAAGCAAAGCCACAAGAAAGAATGTTTGCAAAACAGGCAGCACCTTCATTGCCTCATTACTATAAAATAAATACCAGGAAATAATGCAAGCCAGGAAATCACATATACTGTGTGAGTGAGTTAATAGCTTTAATTGCAGGTGCCAATAAAGAGAAACCTCACTTTTTGATTTTTATGTCAGCTTGGGAAAGCTTGCATTTCTTAATCCATTAAACTTTAATATTTCCCCTAAAGATGCTTGCCACAAAATTCTGTTATTGTGTTTTCCATAGCAACATTGTCTTGTTAATTTTTAACCTCTCACTGATTGTATGCCTTTTACTTACACGCTTAGAATGAAGCGTGTATACATATATGACAGAAAAAGTGAAACAGACTGTATGCATTGCTTCACAAACTGACAAATGTTAGAAATATAAACTCTCAACTGCAGTCTTGTAGTCTGGCTTGCATTGTATTTACATGAGCCCTGTGCC
This sequence comes from Xenopus tropicalis, assembly GCF_000004195.4. NCBI lineage: Eukaryota > Metazoa > Chordata > Amphibia > Anura > Pipidae > Xenopus > Xenopus tropicalis. The sequence goes on from NC_030677.2 coordinate 127,567,728, forward strand.
AAACACATATACTGTATACACTGCTTACACACATTGCTTTTTAGAAAGGACAGAGAGAGAGTAATATATGTTGGAAGGACATCTTGGAAGGGTTGTACAATATTAAAGGCAGTTGCAGTGGCGTGTAGGCTATGAGCACATCTATAATTGCTTTGCCTGGACAGAAGGTGCAGTGCGACTGGACTACACAGTGCATTTCCAAGGACTACAGAGAAATCTCTGCAGATTGCAGCAGTGCTCTGTTATAGATCCTCTAAAAGATATCATTAATGGCATGCACAGGGCAATTTGTGTGCTGGTATACAACTGATAACCTTTCTGTGATTGTAACAATATTGTAGATCCTCCAGACATTTATATATGTATATTATTATGTTTATATGATTGAAGGGGATAGTTACCTCTCTGTTATTAGCTTCCATATTTCACATTAACTTTGTTTTTTGTTCCATTACACTCAAGTATGGAGGGCCTGAAATAAAAGTAACCCTCAAGCATAATAAGAACAACACTTTTATTTCATTTTGCTCCTGACCAAAACCTTTTTTAGGGGTTGGCTAATTTTCTTTTTGATACAATTAACTCATGCTCAAATAGGGAACAGCTGAAATAATAACAAAAAGAAGGAAGTTTACTTTGTAAAATACATAAACAATTATATTATAAATGACATATATAAAACAAAAAAGGGTAAGTTGTGCTCAAACACTACATTTTAAACCATTAGGCAGGGGTGCAATGAGGCTGTGACCACAAAATACTAGGAAATTAAGGCATTCTGTACATTAAGCTACCAGGAAAACCCCCCCATCTTTATTTTTAAGCACAAAAGGGATTGTTTGTCAATATATTGCAGTATACTTCAAGCTGGCCAACTATATCAGTCACCCCAAGTATGGGGACTAGCCATGGCAGGGCATTACTTGGTAGCTGAAATAATAACAAAAAGAAGGAAGTTTACTTTGTAAAATACATAAACAATTATATTATAAATGACATATATAAAACAAAAAAGGGTAAGTTGTGCTCAAACACTACATTTTAAACCATTAGGCAGGGGTGCAATGAGGCTGTGACCACAAAATACTAGGACATTAAAGCATTCTGTACATTAAGCTACCAGGAAAAACCCCCCATCTTTATTTTTAAGCACAAAAGGGATTGTTTGTCCATATATTGCAGTATACTTCAAGCTGGCCAACTATATCAGTCACCCCAAGTATGGGGACTAGCCATGGCAGGGCATTACTTGGTAGCATAATGCACAGAATATGTATATATTACATATATAATTATATTTTATAAATTATTTGTTGAAAATGGGACCTGTGGGACATGACATTCCAGTAATTCAGAGCTTTCTGGATACTGGGTTTCTAAAAAAAGCTATACTACTAAGTATGTTAGTAGTTGGGGGTCTTAATCCTTTCCTGTTAGAAAATGTATTGGGCTTGTCTATCAATTCTTGAGTTTATCAAATGCTTGCATATCAAATGCTTGCTTATTTATTAATGTGGTAACTCGTGAAATTTCAAATTTACAAACATGAAACTCGAAAACACAAATGTCTCAAGTTGAAAATATGGCTTGACTTTGTTTAGGACAACTCCCATTGACGTCTATAGAAATTTGCAAGGTTTTAGATGGCAACATTTTTACATTCGAGTTTTTGGGGTTTTTGCGCTTAATAAGTACCAGACATTCTAGTTTTTGAACCATAACTTGAAACTCAACCTTTAATAAAAGTCAAACTCAAATGTCTGAAAATAGTTCAAGGGGATTCCCTGTAGTCCCAATCATTATTTCCCATCTCTAATTTTTTCACAATAAAATAATGATAAATGTGCTACCTATTATATATACAGTAAAATAAATATATATGTAAAATATACAGTTTTAACGTTTATAGAGCTTTAGGTGAGGGTTTCATAAACAGAACCTAACAAATGTCATGATAGTCTGCAGTGGCAGCACCATGTAAGTTTAGTTATTATATATGCAGTCTGATCACTTTGGTTGGCTGGAAAAAAGGATTTTGTATGCAAAGTTAAAACTACTGGTACACAGTGTTTTTGAATGTCAAGGAAACAGCTAAGGAGCAATTTGGAGTAAAATATGCAAATATTACTGCAGTGCTGCTCTAAATTTGAGTTGGTGCAGCATCTTGGAAACAACTAAAGTTTGCTTTATTTTAAGATCTGGCAAATAACTGGAATTTAGTGTATAATTGTATAGTGTATAATTGGTGTAATGTTAACTTATCGAGGCTGTACACATATTCTTTCAGTCTAAGTTTAAAATGTTTTGTAATAAGAAACATCTTTCTCCATTTTGCTTTCCTTTTTTATTCTGCAGTTTGAGGGCTGTAAGAAAGCATTTTCAAGACTAGAAAATCTAAAGATTCATTTACGAAGTCACACAGGAGAGAAACCATATCTGTGTCAGCATCCGGGCTGTCAGAAGGCCTTCAGCAACTCAAGTGACCGTGCCAAGCATCAAAGAACACACCTGGATACTGTAAGAAATGACACTGAATTATTTTGTTGTTGACAGAACACAACTAATCTATGTTGTTTCTTAATAGGATACTAACAAATATATATAACCTACCCAGCTATATTTATGTAATATTTTCTGTATAAAAATAGGAAGCGAGATACAGGTAGAGAAAAGTGCTTCCTTCATTTAGGTATGACCCAGATGCAAGTGTTGTTGCACTTAGGGGTACAAATTTGTCCTTCTTAGTGGTCATTAAGTAAGCATTATCTACCAAATAATATTAGCAAACTGACACATACGTGAGTAAATATTTCTGATTTACCTTGAAAAAAATCTCCAGGCTCTAAATATGACAGGAATAAAAGTGACGATAAGAAAATTCCTCTGTTTGCAGACTGGCTATTGGTTTTTATGTGGGGGCTTATATGAATGGGCTGGACTGTAAACATATATAAAAAAAATAAAGAAATATTGGTGATGAGCTATGTTATATATTTTTGAGGAGATATGCTCAGATAATGCTCAGATATATCATTTACCATTAAAGACCCATTCATATTAATAATGTACTTATTATGGGTTACATATGTTGGATACAGGAGGTGAGAAAATACAGTAGCCAGCTACTGTATTTTCTCACCTCCTGTATCCTCCTTGGGCTTGATCAGGTCTCTCTGTATATACTGTTTGCCCTTTCAACTTGGGTTCATGAGGTTGTCTTCCTATGGTGTTGCACTGACATGGATAGGTAGTTTTCACTTAAACACACAGAACTTGGTAAGATGGTCCAATGAACCTCTAATATGGCATATAGATATTGTACTTCTGCCTGGGATTGGTGGTTCTGTGGTGAATAACACACACCTGGGCAAATGTGTATTTGCCTATATGGAGAGTAAGCTCACACATGCTTTTATCTTTGGCTAGTAACCTCAATGAGCGCTGGCAACTCACTTTCAGGCCAAGATATATCTATAAACACTTTTACCTTTTAAACTGTATGCTGTGCTGGCAATTTATTATAGTTATGCACTCTTTACCTTAAAATTTAAATGATAAAGGTATGGGATCATTCAGAAACCCAATATCCAGGAAGTTCTGAATTATGTGAAGAACACCTCCCATATGGTCCATTATAAGCAAATAATTCTATCTCCATTCACATTGTACTTTTAGCATATATTGATATGTATGTATATCTTTATTTATAAAGCGCTACTTATGTATGCAGCGCTGTACAGTAGAATACATTAATACAAACAGGGTGTTAATAAGATAATAATAGATAAATACAAAGTATAACAATAAATACAGATAAATACAGCTGCAATAAGTTAAGAGTCGAGGACACAAGAGGAAGGAGGTCCCTGCCCCGTAGAGCTTACAATCTATATGGGAGGGTAACTAACAGACACAAATAGGCAAATATAAGTGCTGTAGGTCACAGTGGGGGACACTACAATATAAGTGCCAGTTCCCAGATCAGGTGCTGGGCGAGTGCTCCAAAAGGTAGTCTTTAACTTTCGTTTTAAAAAGACTGAGGGAGGATTCTCTCCGGAGGAAATCAGGGAGGGCATTCCAAATGTAAGGGGCAGCAAGGCAGAAAGGTTTAAGGCGGGAAACCGCAGTAGTAGTGGGGGGTGCAACCAAACGATTGCTCTGCGTGGAACGAAGGAGTCGACCAGGAACGTACAGAGACACAAGGGAAGAGATGTAGTGAGGAGCAGAGGAATGGAGGGCTTTGAAGGTTAGGAGAAGAAGTTTGTAAGATATTCTTTGTTTAATAGGAAGCCACGATAAGGGCTTTAGCAAGGGAAGGGCCTGAACTCTCCTGGATGAGAGGAGGAGAATTCTGGCAGCAGTATTTAATATAGACTGTAGGGGGGAAAGATGGGAGTTAGGGTGGCCAGTTAATAGCAGGTTGCAGTAGTCCAGTCGTGACAGGATGAGGGCATGCATGAGCAGCTTAGCTGTTGCAGTAGAAAGTGAGGGACGAATTTTGGCAATATTGCGTAAGAAAAAATGATAGGTTTTGACAGTGGTGTTAATGTGGTCAGAAAAGGAGAGACTGGAGTCAAAGATCACCCCCAAACAACGCACCGAATCGACGGGGTTGATGAGGTTGCCATCAATAGAGATAGAAAAGGGGGGGTAGGACCAGGCTTAGGCGGAAAGATCATTAGTTCAGTTTTTGTTAGGTTCAGTTTGAGGTGGCGTTGGTTCATCCAGTTAGAGATAGCCAGGAGGCAGTTAGAGATTTGAGTCTCAGTTTCAACTGTTAACGAAGGGGTCGACAGATAAATTTGGATATTCTGAATTTCATAACTACAGTTTAACAAAGTCATGACCTTGGCATTAGGCTTTGTACTTGACAGTTTTTTACTATTGCTTGCTAGCAAATATATATGGATGCCATGGAAACCAGGAGGGTTCTGCAAGATTAAGGAATATATCTTTACTTTACACCTTTATAAAGTCCTGTGAGTCCATCATTTGTGTTAGTGATATGCAGGTCAGAATTTTCCCAACCAGATTCAAGAATCTACACCAGACCTACCCCCCAATTCAGTGGTTATGTAACTATAGAGGACTTGTAATAAGATTATCAAGGGGCTTTGTTAGAGGTTATGCCTGACACATGAGTCCAGGTCATCACACCAGCTACTTTTTATAGAATATATATATATATATATATATATATATATATATATATATATATATATATATATATATTATACAAAATAGCAATTTGCTGGTCACCTGGACCCATGTGTCAGGCATAATCAGGCAAACAAGACTTGTGATGTGTTTGTTGTTCCTCCCCCTTTTAGGTGACATAACCATCTACCTGATGTCATCAGTGGGGGCAGTGTGGGTTCTCAAATCCCTTCTCAGCCTCGGCAGGGTTCGGCCCAGGTTGACAAGAAGTGCACTAGGTGGGCTAAATTACCAAACCAGGCATTACAAAGACACTGGATGCACTCCAGTGTAAACTGAAGGTTTATTCCTGCAAGTTTTAAGATATTTTTTGAAAAAAGACCCAAGTTTACAACTAACATTAAAACAACTATGCTTCTGTATGTCGTATACATGAAATTGTTGAAAAGGTTTTGGCCATTCCTTTAAATGCAGTGCCTATTAACCAGTGTGTAGACAAAGCAGAATGAAGTACTTTATTTTAATAGTGAAACATATGTTGGACTCTTTGTACTCTTATAAACATGCTTTTTCTAATATTTTACAGACATCTTTCTTTGGTGATTCCTATCTTAATCTTCTTCTCTTCTGCTTTTTTCTGTCTCTAGCTCGTTTCTTCTATAAACCTAAACAATATTTTTTGGATAGTCACTGCTCTTTAGTGAGCCCCACTAATCCGCTGTCTCTGATTTTGCTAATCCCTCCTTGATCGAATGATCCATGTCCTTGTAAGTACAGCTGGGAATGTTCATTGATAGCAAATGTGAATAAGTAGTCAAAAGTGAACCAATCTGATTTTTTCTTTTAATACTATTTTCTAATCTAGAAACCTTACGCCTGTCAGATTCCAGGATGTAGCAAACGGTATACTGATCCAAGCTCACTAAGAAAACATGTAAAAGCCCATTCCTCCAAAGATCAACAAGCCAGAAAAAAGGTAACCTTTAAATAATATTATAGAATATAAATGCCCCCCCCCTATGAGGGGCAAGCACAGCTAATCTACAAGCAGCTCTCATATGAAAGGTCTTGTAACTCCTCAGATGTAGACTTTACTGTTATATAACACATACAGGGCTGGTAACTGGGAATTACCACTGGCGTACTAATAAATATTGGCAGTATAGTTTTAGGGTATCTCACCCTACATTCTGTGATCATCCTTAGGAGGTTGTGCATAATGCACATCAGGTTGTCTACCTTTTTTTTTTACAGTTTTGTTTTCTTTTTTTACTGACCATACTCAATAGTAAACCATATTCATCTTGCTGCAAGTGTGTAAGAACAGGGGCTGTAACTTTAGATTGGCTCAGTAATAATTTCAGTATTTGGGTTAAGGGTCACCCAGGTACCCAGCCCGATGCTGCATACAGGATACCACATTCAAGTTTCACAGTGTGCTGTAGTTAATAGGGCATTAGAAAAAAGTAGTGGGAACAGCTTTCATGTTATAAATTTCGAAAACATTACATTGAAAAATAAAATACATACAAACCTACTAAAAATATAAAAATATTAGCTGTCAGGTGGATTCAGTTCTCTGTAATGCACTGGGTTGTACAACTAAACTACTAAAGAAACAAAACAAAAGACCACAATATGTATATTGTCTGTTAGGTTGTAGAGTAGGGCAAGAAAGGTAGACCCTTAAGAGTCTGGTATGTTCACACTGTGATGATAAGCAAAACTGTTTGTGTTGCTGGTACAATGTAGTCACATATGGAAAAGGATTTTTATAATTAGCTTATCTGTAGGTCAATAAACGATACGGTAGATCAGGGGTGGCCAGACTTCTTCCATCGGCAATCGACCGATGACTCCTCCCCTAAGACGCAGCATATGTACATGATGCAGCATACATACACATTCACGCTGCACTTCCTCATCCCCCGGCTTCGTTGCGGTCCACCAGAAATCCACAGGGGATCGACTGGTGGACCGCGATTGACATCTTGGCCACCCCTGCTGTAGATGGTTTACATAAACATTCACATATGAATCTTTCTAAATGGTAAATGTCAGGAGCCTCTGAAGACTTTTGGAGAAAAGGATACAAGAACGATCTTTGGTTATATGAATTATCAAAAAGCTTATTTAATGATTAGTTAAGAAATACCTGGGTGGTTTTCTCACTTTAAAGCCAGGGATTTCTTAAGCAAGGCGAGTGAGAGACATTTAGGGGCACTTGTTTTACATTATTACATTAATTTAGGGATGGTTATTGATTAGAGAATTTATTTTAACTGATAATGTAGAATTTAGCAAAGTGGAAATCTGGACTGATTAAGCACATGAGAAATGCTCTAGAGTCCCTATTTGGACATGTGAGATATAATATAGATATGAATAAGGCTAGCTTAGCATTGAGGCGCCTGAGCAAAATCTGCCTTCAGAGCTGAATCGGCAGAAGGAGGTAAAAATCCTATTGTTTCTACCTCCATATCTGCCGTTTCAACCCTGAACGTTAGTGGCCGATTGGAACGATCTTTCGTGCGACCGAAATTAAGACTGAAATTAATGTAAATTGTAGAACCCTGTAAGAGTATGTTTTGTACATTGCTTGTATCTGAATTAAAAAAAAAAAACTAAAGCTGATGTCCTTTCAGTGCCACCTGCTCCCAGATTCCAGATTCTCAGATTTTACTATGACCGCTTTCTTAATTGAAGAAACAGAACAAGTGATAACGACAATACATATTTTTTCGGCATGCATGGATTTGTGGTGAATATAGCCATCTGCAAATTGTTTGCAAAACTGCTGTGAAATTTTGCAGCTACACCAAAAAATTGCAGAGGAAATAACACCCATTAATACTAATAAATACTAATGTATTTGTTGTGAAAAAAAAGTCACACGTGCATAAAAATTGGCGCACTCATAAAATAATTTTTTGCCACTTTCCAAATTTTTTGGCAAAGCAAATGGGGCAGATTTGCTCATCGCTGATGATGTATATGTGATGTGTAAAGCTGTTCATTATTTCCAATAACCATAGACTCCGAGACTTACTGCACATTTGTCTAAGGTACTGCTTTCCCATAACACACTAACTTTCTGTTTTCTGGTTAGGGTGTGATTTGTTACTATACCCTTTAGGTTTCCTAAATATACTTATATCATTAACTTTGCCAGAATAAAAGAGGTGTTCTTTACTCCTCTTTTACCATGTCTATCTTCTTTTTGGATCAGAAGAAGCAACTGATGGTAAAACACACATTCTTTAGCTTTATAGGGTGAGTGCTAGGAAGAGTGCTCAGACATTGAAAAGGCCTTAAGCCTGTTGATTAAAGGGGACCTGTCACCCTAAGAAATAACTCCAAATTATTTTCTATATTGTTAGTTGAGCAAAATAAATTTTACTTATGCTATATAAATAATATAAAACTTGTTTCCTTCCATCTTGGAATTACTCAATCACAGCAATCAGGCAGGCACCATTTTGTGGGCACTGTTATGAAGGCAAACTTTATATCATGCCAAAATCTTGTGTATGTGCCAGCATGGGGGACCAGATGCCCCTACCCATGCACTGACTACACAATTAGATGATGAGGAGGGAAAAAGTGAGATGTGCAGTGACATCTAGGTAGTGCTGAACGGAAAGCTAAAGTTATTGTCTGCCCCGCCTCTATGCTTAAGGTATAGAGGTGGGGCAAGCAATATATGATTGACAGCCGGGATTTTTAAATGTCTTTATAATGGGTTTGGATGTGTTAATATAAAAATTAATTTGGGTTTCATGTTTAATTTGAAAAGGACTTTTATTATACAGTTTTTTATGTCTGGGTCCTCTTTAACACTTTATTATCTATATTAATTGATTCTGTAATACAAACCAAAATTATATCAGTGATTCAAACAGAAAGCCACTGAAGAGCTCCACAAAGAGTCAACATTTATTAAGAGATTACATTCAATATAAAATGGCAAGGTGTAATGCTACTAGCTAGGGATGTACTGAATCCACACTCCTAGCCAAACCGAATCTGAATCCTAAAAATCACATGACTTTTTGTCACGTAAACACAGAAGTTGAAAATTTTTCGCTGCATGTGCACCGACATTTAACCCTTCCAAAACCTAATTAGCATATGGTAATTCGGATTCAGTTCAGTATTCAGCGGAATCCTTTACGAAGGATTCAGTACATCCCTACTACTAGTACATATCTATGTGGAGAAGCTGAGATTGATTTGAATGACAAATTTGAGATTGATTTGAGTGTCATGTCCTAGCCCACTATCCATCTAGGACAACAATAAAAGTAAAGAAGCTTTACACTCATGCCCAAGGTTGTGTGCTCAGCAAAACTACTACAAAACTACTGGGGTGAAACTATTAGCTTTGCGGTTTCAGTCATAATGCAAGCTAAAAGAACATACACTAAGCATGATGTCACATTGGAAACTTTCCAGGAAACAAATCTTACAGCGCTTAGTGGTAACTAATAGCAGCAATCTTAAAACATGACAGTTCTTTATCCAGAACTTCTTGATTCACTAACTTGCAACATAAATACGTATCTGTCTTTCTAAAGGTATAACATATTGACATCAGTCGAAATATAAACATTTGCTGGTCTATGACACACTGGCATCTTGAAAGGTCCTCTAATGGAGCATAGTGGGGATCAAAGCACCTCTGCTTACTGTCAGATACTTCCCTTTAATGTGAGTGGGAAACAAGTTGTCTATGGCAGATGCTGCTGCAAAGGGGGGCAGATCCCCTTTGTCTAAATGCTGTCTTTTTTGCCAAAAATAACCATTTTGGCTTTAGGGGCTTTGTTCCTTTCCCTTTTCTTTTAAAGCCAGTGCTTACCCAATGGTTAACCTTTATCAGAGCAATGGGAGCTTCCCCTACTGGCGCATGCCCTATGTCCTGTCTCTTTCTTACTCCTATGCTTATCATAAATCTTATGGCAGTATAATTAATACTATGCGAATGAAAAAAGAAGAGATGGGGTATGCACTTCAATTCCTTGCTTTCCAGGCTCTTAATGACTGAATTGTTGGAGATTTATTCATAATTGTAGATGAGCAGAAGGTCAGAGAACCCTTTCTCCAGTGACACACTAAAGAACCTGTGGCAGGTTATTTTTGGAACAGGACAATGGTTTGCAAAGGGTAAACAGCCTCTTTATGGGTGTGTTTTGGTTTCTGAACTGTAAAGGTTTAAATGTATGTATTTATTTGTATAGATGGAGGTTCAATAAATAAAATTTAAAATATTCAGCTAAACATTTATTCTGAAAATTGAAGTCATGACTTCAACTTCGAACGAGTTATTCGAACCATAGAGCTTACAATCTATGAATCATGAATTGTTATGTGATGTGCTTATGATTTTATATAGATTGTTTTGCAATGTTTTGAACCATCCTAGAGGTCCATTATGATCAGTCAGTTAAAGGGGAACGCCCCCAAAAACGTTTTTCTTTTTTTTGCATAATACAAAAAAATATTATTACTACTGTTCTAATATACATTAATTAAATGTCTTTTAAAGATATTTGTAATTGCCATTGAAAGCAGGATCTCTAATTCTAACTCATGAAACAATATACAGTAGTGGAATCAGTTCTCTTCCAGGTCTGTTAATTAGTCTGCTAATTACTGAGGAGAGATGATGTTTTATTTATAAACTGTTATATGTTTAAGAAGTAATGATCTGGTTTTAATCTTAGTTTAGAAAAAACAAGTCAGAATGCTCCAGAGCAGAATAGCTTTAAGGTTTCACTGAGACTGCTAATCTTGTTCCTATGACCCCAGGACCAAGATTAAAAACATGATTTTTATTTATGTGTTGGCCACAATAAAGGCCACAATGTATTGTAATGTCATTTACTATTGACCGGGAAAAGAAGTGTATTGCACTAAGGAGAACAAAACGTGCCCCTTAGTGCTCATTTAGCAAGCACTTCTTTCCCTGGTCTGGCTGGGTCTACACCTAGTGCTAGATAAAAAAGTCCATGTCAGGCACATGGAGTCTCTGTACTCCAAAATAGAGCGTGGAGGCCTGTGCCAAATTTTAAGGGGCGCGACAAATCTCCCTTATCGCGGGTGACTAATCTCCCCGAAATCCCATCTCACCGGCTAGAATGTAAATTGCAGGTGGCATGGCATACGCGGCACCGAAATCGACAAAGTTTCCTCTCAAGGCAACTTCAGCGATTTCGGCAAGTGGCCGCGTTGTGTATGCCATCCCACCGGTGATTTACATTCTAGTCGGTGGGATGGCATTTCGGGGAGATTAGTTGCCCGCAACAAGGAAGATTTGTCACGCGCCAACTAATTTTCCCGTTTGTCACAGCCCTAAAAGGGCAAAGACAGTGTGCAAAATGCTAGTTTCTTGCACTTTGCACATTACCCAGGAGGTTATACATGACCCATATTGTCTCTTACAATAGATTGTATGACTAAAATTACTTTTAATTTAAACACTAATACAGAGCAATAATAAGATATTTGAAATAACAGACAAAACAGATAATGTTTATTTGTTTAAAACATACCAATAAAATCATACTTAAAAATGTCTCATTTGGTCCACAAATCCAAAGGCAACTGTATATAAAATAACCCTGAGCTCTGTTCCATTTAATCGTATTTAACTGACTTATACCTGACTGCAATCTAACATAAAGCTTTGGAATTTGAAATATTCCTAGGCTGTAATAATAAAAAGTAACATTAAACCTTTTAGGACAGAATAAAGATTATTTATGGCTTTAATTAAATTGAAAATTGGCATAAGGTCACAAGGGGGTTTTACACAACAAAATGTGAATTCTTTAAGGGGAAAAATAACCATAAAAATTCCAAGGTGATAAAGGAACAGTGAAGTAAATAGCTAAAACCCTAGGGAACTGCTGTGCTGAAAAGATTGAAACCTTTTGCTGTCATAGCCTGTTAGTCATGGATCCATTTAATATGTCCTGCATATAATCCTTTCTAGAAGTTCCCAAAACACTCAGTGACATGCTTTTTTTTCCTGAAGGAGATCAGAGTAGATAAAAATGATTTTGCTTTTAAAAGTTTCATAAAACAAATGGCAGCGAATTCCAACAGTGCGTAACAAGGTCCCAAAGCAGATGACATAATGTAAAGCAGTTAACCAAAAGGGCAGTATTGTGTGCTGAAAACAAGCTGAACGGCTGGCAAAGCGTGAATGAAGTATGATGTTGTAAAGCAATAATGAACTGGTACTTTTGTCTAATACAAAGTGTATATGTGATTTCCATTTTACTCCCATTACCCAAGTTACAATAAGTTATTACAAGAGGTTGGAAAATTGCTTTACTTTATTCAGTATTTACACTTTTTAGCATGCTCCCTAACTTATTAGTTATCTAACTAACATTAAACCCCCAAACTTTGAACCTAGAGTCACCAGCCTTTTACTCTTTACATTGTTAGGAACATTCCATTCTGCAAAGCAAAGTGAGATTTATTCCAGTCCATAATGCTAGCTGACACATATTACCCATGTTCCTATTCTGGGTCCTCTGCTGTTTGTCCTCTGCACTCTTTCCTTTTAGGTGCATTTTCCAACCATAAACTTTAAAGTTTTAAAATGATATAAGAAAACCATCCTAATATATATATATATGTTTTTATTACATTTCATCTTTTGCAATTGGAAAAGACAATATTGTTTTTTGCGCAATATTGTATCTGCTGAGCACCAATTTGTCTTTCTAAATAGTGGCAGAGAAGTGAGATTCTATGGGGATGGATGGACATTTAAACCACTGGTATAAAAAAAGTAAAGGACGGTGTGGAAGACAAGGAATTCCATGGCACTGAAAGGACTGTTTTAAAAAAAAAAAAGTAGTCTAGCCAATATCCTTTGCTACGAGATTGACAGCTTAAATTGAAGTGATAAATTGTTTAATGCCTTAAAGTTAAAGGAGAGCTAAACCCATACCTCCCAACATTTTAAAAATGGAAAGAGGGACAAAAATAAATGCTGTGCGCAGTGCAAATTTTTTTTAACCACGCTCGTTTTTGCAACCACACCCCCTAAATACCACTCTCATTTGACTAAATTTGGCAGGTTATTTAAAGTTTGAACACATTTATGGGGGTTTTGGGGTCCTGTTTTATGTGTTATTACAGTTTTGCTGAAAAAGGTGAAATTGCCCTTTAAGCTGCAAGTCTCAGTTCCCCTAAGAGACCTGTTTAGCTTATTAGTTACAATGTATCTAAGTGCAGGGCGGGCTTTTTAACTTTCTGGGTTCTCTGCCAAAAGCCCACTTATTTCATTAAAAATGAGAAACAATGTTTCTAAGTGCAGGTGACGCTCGTTAAGATTTCTGGGCTCTCTGCCAAAAGGTACTTTTAATTAAATTTGTATCTTTTGTAGGCTGATGGCAGACGAGGCGTGGGGCGGATATTTTTGGCAAGAGCTTTTCCGCTTGCAGAAAATATAATAATAATAATAATATAAGTTTGGTTGGGGCAGAAGATCAAATTTGATTGACTGCTATTTATCTGTGTATTAGAGTGTGTAATACAAGAAAATGTCATCCTCTGATGGTTATTAGGAACCATCTTATAACTAATGAACAATATGTGCTTGTTCTTACATTATGTCATAAGTATGCCGCAAGTGTCTTGTCCCTTCCCACTGTAGTTTGTTTTACATTCGGTTTTAAGAAACCTCTTACTCTCTTTTTTCCTCACTGTTGTATAATGCCTTATTTATTTACTTGTGTCCCCAAATATACCTTTATGATGGGTTTTCTGACCTATACATAGTTTAAAAATAAAAATACTTTCCTTATATACTTATGGCTATATCAGCATGTGTATTTATATGCATACTTCATTTATTACATTTTAGTTTTATGTGGCCTAGAAAGCTATGAATCAGCTAGAAAAAAAGAGAAGAAGAATATTTAAGGGTCTCTTCCGAGAAATTTCAAGTTCAGAAGAACATTCTTGTTTAGGTCAGTGCTCAGTGAATCAGATTATAACGCTTGTTATGGAAAATGTGAAGCAAATACCAAAATGTAATCACCATTTAGCTTTAAATATCTTAATAGGAATTTCTTTAAAGTCTGAAGGATGGGGAAACAGTATATTTGTATTGTTTCACATGATCATCTGTAGCAAATAAAGGTTGGGTTTCATCAAGTCGTGCCTGCCGGCACCCTGGTTGTCGCCTGGCAAACCCATGTGCCTCATTTTACAACCAAAAGCACAACTAAAGAATACCAGTAATTCATCAGAAATATGATACAACTAACATAAATGTAGTTATTGGGCCAAAAATTATTATTTAATTATTATCCTTTGTACATATAGCACCTACACATTTAAGCAGCATTTCACTTGGATTATTTATCATTCATTTTAGCTCCTGCCCTAGCTGATTAATTTTCTAAAATATTGCCACACTGGAGCCAATTTTATCAGGAGTCATTTACCGTGGTTCTATGTTTTTGGGGTGTTTGCAGAAAAAAGAAATCAAGTTTAAAAAACTGAATTATTTGATTAAAATGTAGTCTATTCTAGAAAGGCTTTCTGTACTTTGGAGCTTTCTGGATAATGGGTTTCCGGATAAGGGATCCCATACCTGTACTATGTTTTCAATAGAACCTCATTATAAACTACTGCATGCACTATTCATCTTTGCTTCTGATATCTTTTCCCCTATGTAGAAACAAATCACTTTGGGTGATTTCCAAGGTAATAACACCCACTCATAAAATTGAAATGTCTCATACACATCTGTAATCTTCTCATTTCATATCTGACTTGTCACATGTTAATCAGATGGTCTGACTGGGTAAATAATAAGACACGAATTTGAATCCGAATTGGAAAAATTCCGATTGGAAAACGAACATTTTGCGTCTTTTTCGTATTTTTTGCAATTTTTTCGGCGCCTTTACAACTTTTCGGAAATTGTCGCGAGTTTTTCGTTACCAATACGATTTTCGTGAAAAAACGCGAGTTTTTCGTAGCCATTACGATTCGCTCGTATCTTGTCGCGACTTTTTCGTATTGAGCGCTCGTAAGCGGCGGCCGAAACTTTCAGATTTAGCATGATTTTGGAAGCCTCCCATAGGACTCAATGGCACCCTGCAGCTCCAACCTGGCCCAAGAAAAGTCACCATACTGAAGCTTGAATGAATCCGAACGCTACGAAAAAATCGCAACATTTTGCGCAACTTTCGGAATGGCTACAAAAAAGGCACGACTTTTCGCGCAAGTTTTAACGCTACGAAAAAATCGGCAGATTTTGCGCAACATTCGTATGGCAACAAAAAAGTCGTGATAATTTTCCAAAAAAATCGCCAAATACCGATCATTGCGAAAAAAACGCAATCGGACGCATTCGACCGGTTTGTGAGTAAGTAAATGGGCCCCCAAATATACAATATACACTATATACACTATATATACACCAATAATTTGGATCTCCATACCTTAAGCCTACTAAAAATGATTTAAACATTTAAAAAAACCTAACAGGATTGTTCTGTTAGCAGAATATTTTTTTCAATTTTTAATTATTAACTTAAAATGGACTTTCAGTAAGTCTGAGCTTTCTAGATGAGGAGTTTCCTTTTACCTATGTTTCTGTATTTAAATACATTAAGCTTTTATTACTTTATGTTTGCTATTAGAATGTGCACTGTCCTTTCACCCTGCACCTAACCCATTGTGAAGTATAAAAATCTCTATGGACTTTTCTCCTCATTTACTTAACATGTTCACCTGAATTTCCTGTCTTTGTTTTTCCCTTTCTCTACTTTCTCTCTTCATTTCTTCTTTTTTTTGTCTTTCTGGTTGATTTTTTCATAAATAAAATTAAACAAGTTGTTATATTTCACATTGTTTCAGAATGTTTTTATTTGTTTTCCCCAACATAATGGCAATAAGATACTAATTAACCAAGTTTATGTAATACAATTGAACTAATTAAATTGAATAAAATTAATTGAATTGTATGACTATAATGGAAACTGCATTATGCCACAGCTGCATGAAACTGGATTACATGTAACTTAGATGCCAAAGGTTGCTAAGCATCAACCAAGGCAACCAGTAAACTAGGAGATAAAGAGAAGGTATTTATTCTTATAAAGAAAGTGTTGTAGCTAGTCTTCTACATTCATGTTCTCAAAATTAGATATAAATCAGGCATCATGGTGTCAGTCTTTTTTATTCTATCAGTTCAAACAGTTGTTTTGCTGCATGGGATTAGTAACCTAACAAAATTTAATCAAACAATTTGTTCAGCTTTTTGAGAGTGATGTACAACAAACCTTACTGAAACTGATTTCCTCTGACTTGCGGGTGACAGCTTTGTCAAAGATTTTTCTTGGCATGACTCGAGGAGCAGGTCAGGCTTTAAAGGCTCAGTTTATAAAACATATCCTTCCTTTGATCCAAGGAACAGGGATAATAAAATACACTGTATTTCTGGGTCTGTCTATTGACCACAATGTTGTTTTATTCATGATGAAGGCATTACAGGAACATACTTTTTTCTGAGTGTTTAGTGGTTTAGTTTGAGCATTTACAAGAAACCTAAATTTGTTGGTTTCCTTAAAGATGTCGAGCGCATTTGTATATATGTTGCTTTATACACTTTCAAAGAACCTATATCATGTGGTTAACCACATAAAAAATGTGGATTGTGTGTTATCTTAAATGAGGAAGGCATGGGATATATGTATGAGGGGGTCCTGAGGTTTATTATATGTAGTAAGAAAGATGTTACATATGTATTTCTATAATTATCATGAGTACTGCTAATTTGTTAAAAATGTTGTTTAAAATGCAAACTTTACAACTTTAGCAAATCAACATTATCTTGTTTGATTATTTAAGAAAAGGATACTTTCGTAAAAAAAAAAAAAAAGCTTTTCAGTGATAGCATTCTATTTATGGATTGATTTTTAAACATGCATTGATTCAATGCAGGATAAGGAAATATGTACCTTTTATCACATTGCAGCGACTTGTTAATGTTTTATAAGCAATGGCATACAATAAGTTAGATTGGAGGTCTGATGGCATGACATTCTCAGGTATAGCCAGCTTTAGATAAATACATTTTTACACCTACAAAGAAATTAATTCTATACACCAGTGGTTCCTAAAAAGTAGGACAGGCTTTTCTGGGTGGCCCTAAAGCAGAGGGGGAGGGGCTTAGCCTGAAGGCCATTTAGGGTAAAATACAGGTACTATCGGATATTCTAATTTACTAGTAAGCCCATCTAGATGGTCAATAAGGGACATTTGGAGTGAAATTGTATTGATGCCCTAGATATTTTTGGACTCTGGATTCCTGGATATTTTGGACTTTGAATAACTGCTAAACCAGTGTTTATATATTTAACCCTCCAAGGGGAGATTGAACTGAAAAATGAATTATGATGTGAGCTACACTTTGTCAGTGAATCGAGGATGCAGAGCATTTACCTGTTACTAGTTACTTTGTTTGATTTACCTAAATATACCTTATATACAAGGATGAATCATTGTGTATATATAAGGATAAAACATAATGCAACAGTCATCACAGTAATTATTATAAGTCTATTTACATTATATTTAACAAATTAATTTGCTGATGTATTAAGATATACATATACATTTTATGCATTTATTTAAAAGCATTAATAATTTGATTGTATACAAATTCATATTAAAAAATACAATTTGATGCTTACATTGTTGAAATCTCACCCCGCTATTCTATTTCTGTTTTTATGCCTCATTAGTATGATGATAAATTGACATCTCTGCAGTTAGTTCTCTGCAGTCAGAGCCTAATGAAAGATTAGCTATTGAATAGTTGCTGAGTTTTCCATAAATTACCCTGCACATGTTTATAAATTACCCTCTTAAGTTACTTCCTTCTGTGGAAGATTATAAATTGCAGTATTAATGTACTTCCTCGGAAGATTACAACCGAATGCAGGGAAATCCTTTTGATTGCTCTATCATGTCACACCAGATGCCTGCACCTCTGTACTATGGATCCCATGATCAGTATAATTACCCACAATTTCAATTGGGCATGCTCCTGATGGGGTATAACAGCATGAAATAACAGAATATAATGGCCCAGAGAAGAAGCACAGGAACATGAAACTTTAATAGGAGGTTTACAGTTACATTTCAAAACATTTTTCTTTTACTTTTAACCTTCCCTTCTTCTGTTTTAGTGAATGTTGTAAACCAGCGTCTCTGCTGGGACTTAAGGAAAACAGTGAGCATTAATTACTTACATTTGTGTCATCTAATTATAAAAGAGACATGTATTCACATTCATTGTGTTATTCTAACACAATACTCAAAGGATATAGCCTGTGTTAACTATAATGTAGACATCTTTATAATTAAAGGAACAATGTAACGTATTGAGGAGTAACATTTATCTTATATCAATATCTCCTTAAATAGACAGTCAAGTATCAGGGCACAGTTTCATGTAGATATATATTGTTAGGAGCTACCATAATTTTGCCTCAACATTACAATTAGCAATAAACAGATTGTAAAGCACATTTGAAGACACATTTTCTCTTTAATACAGATATGGGGTCCATTATCTGGAAACCTGTTATCCAAAAACCTCAGAATTATGGAAAGGCAATCTACTGTAGACTCCATTTTAATCAAATAATTTAAATTTTTATAAGTGATTTCCTTTTTCCTCTATAATAAAGAAAAATAGCCATATACTTGATCCCAAATAAGATATAGTTAATTCTTATTTGAGGCAAAATGATCCTATTGGGTTTAATTAATGCTTAAGTGATTTTTTTGGTAGATTTAGGAGATGATTTTTAACGCTAAAATTTGCAGGAGAAAAAGTTGTGAGTTTTCCAAGATTTATGGTTAAAAACCCGACAATTCTCAACCTAAACCTTGCCAAGATCATGTAGATGTCAATGGCAGATGTCCGTTCTCTTCCCTGAAGAATCCTTCTTTTGCTTTGAGATTTCAAATTTTTGACGCTGTTTTTATGTGACAAGTCAAAAAATTGCGAATTTTCACAACTTTTCTGCGACTTTTGCTGCACTGACTTTTTCAGTTTAGACTTTTTAGTAAATCTAAGGCATTTTGTTGAAATAAGTTTTTTTAAAAAAAAAAAAGAGAAATGTTAGAAATGTTAGAAAATCTGACCCTCACAGTATGGTGTTCCAAATTACGGAAAGACCTTTTATCTGGAAAACCTCATGTCCCAAGTATTCTTGATAACAGGTCCCATAACTGTATAAAATTTCAAGAGACCACCTCGTAGTGTTAAATACTAGTATTAATTCTACAAGTTGGTGGCTCCAACCAACTGCAATTTCAATAAGAAATTAATAAATATTAATAGATTGGAATTAAAATCTCAAATTTGTATAGCAAAGCTAGTAAATTTGGTTTATTTTAAATATGCTTTACAACCATATTAATCTCACTATTGTAAAAAGTCATTTCTGTATTTTTAGTGGCAAGAAGAACAATAAACATACACTATTGCGTGTTTAATTAATTTCTTTATTTTAGGAATTTAGCTTGGTGCTAATACAGTAGCTGCTTAGAAAATAAAAAAATAAGCTTCTGTGGGACAAACTTAAAGAAGCTTCCTAAGCACTGACCCATGGCTAATGCGATCAGGAAAAATACTGCTAATCTCATGTAGACCTTTACTGCTGCATTAGCCAATGAATGGCTTATTTTGCCATCAATGATTCAGTGGTCTCTGGGCTTATGAAAGCCTACGGATCATTCCATGCGCTAAGCATGTCAATCATATATTTCAAGCTTACCTGCAATAAAATCTCTCTTTTGGAAAGCAAGTGGCTTGTTACCAAACAACCAGTGACTATGAATATGTTTAATTAACATAGGAATAATTGCCTCATTCTTGGTACGCTACCAGATCACTTCAGCATTACTCATTCATTACCATATTCAGAGGGCATGCTAGAAAGATGAAAGAGAGATCTGTCACATAAGACATCTATTCAATAGCTGAGAGAACTCGCTATGCCTGGAACTGTTTTCTTTTTGTCTGGTTGCTGTAGGGAAAACACAAACATCCCATGTAAGCTACTTACAAATTGGGGAAAAAGCTACAGCAAATTAATTGCAAGGCAGCTGCCTTAGTGAAGTATAAAAGTTTATGTGTAAAATAGCTTGCTATGGAAAATATTAGCTGTAATGTTTTGCTTACTTGGAAAGTAGTCTGACTTGAAAAAAAAAAAAATAAATAAAGAATAAATGGAGTGAACCATTGGTTGGGTAAATGACTACGAATAATTTTCACAAGAATGTAATTTTACATATTGGCTGTTTAACCTATAAACTTACAGTGCACAATTGGTGGAGTCAGAATATTTGACTTTGTTCTTTGTATTCATTATTTTGTTCTGATGGCATGTAGGGAATAGAAACCATAAAGAGCAAAGCCGTATAGTGCTCCTGCCCATACAATTGGTTAGTTATTACAATTGAATTGGCTTCCAATCACTTTTTCCAATCAACCTTTTGCCTATGCAGTAATATCTGTCTTCTTCACACTGTCCACCCCCCCCCTCTGCCCACATCTGTAGATTTTCTCAGTGTTGTTGGGCTATAAATAATTTATACATAATTTATATATAATTCTATAAGTATCATTGCTAATTTTTTATTGAATTATACAAAAATACTATGTTATATATTCTTGATCTACTAATTTTCTCTTAAGGGGAACACAGTGTCATCATTATAGCAATAGTTATTATCCAGACTACATTTTATTGTATAACCCAAAATGTGTATTTTTCATTGTTAGTGTAAATACTCAAGAAATTAGCAATAGTTGATATAGGTTATTATCCAGACTTTGAAATTTGTATTTTGCATTGTTGGCATTATATAAGTAAAATGATGTAAATGTTAAAAGCAATGGCTACCTTTAGATTGTTAGAAAAGAGACAAATTATAGGTTGGCAGGATGCATGCTTATTAAAAGTATACACGCATAAAGCTTATAATGGCTTACACCTGTTGGATTTTAGAAGTGAAAAATGTACTGAGCTGTACAACCTCATGTCATCAGTTTAAATGCATGACAAGAGACATACAGGGATATCCCACATCCTAGAAGACAGTAATACTGAAAGTCATTCATAGTCACATAGTTACATAGGGTTGAAAAAAGACCAGAGTCCATCAAGTTCAACCCTATCTATACACTCACATACATAAACTATATATACCAACATCAATACTAACTGCAGATTTTGGTATCACAATAGCCTTGGATACTATGCTTGTTCAAGAACTCATCCAAGCCCCTCTTATAGGCATTAACAGAATCTGCCATCACAACATCACTAGGAAGGGCATTCCACAACCTTACTGCCCTCACCGGGAAAAAGTAACCTATGCTACTTCAAATGAAAGTTCAGTTTCTCTAATCTAAAATTTCATACTTGCAATCTTATTTAATAGGATGATTTAGCATGTATGCACACAAATAGTATAGTGGGCCTCATTTACTGTTAGCAAGCACTGTGCTAGGTTCAAATTTGAGTGCCAGATATTAAGCAAATTAAGATTTCTTGCTACTAGCGCCGTTGGACATACTGCACTTTTTGCTTTAAATTACCGTATATACTCAAGTATAAGCCGATCCGAATATAAGCCGAGGTACCTAATTTTACCTAAGAAAACTGGGAAAACATATTGACTCTAATATAAGCCTAGGGTGGGAAATGCAGCAGCTACTGCTAAGTTTTAATAATCAAAATAAATACCAATAAAATTACATTAATTGAGGCATCAGTGGGGTATATGTTTTTCAATATGTATTTCAAAGAAAAACAGTAAACTAGCTCTGTAAGCGGAGAAGAGGGTCAACAAAAACAATATGAGTACTATCCCACGCTCATTGCACATTGGCAAACTGGCAGCAGACCCGGTCCCGGAGGAGATGTAAGGGGAAATAAGTATTGCTAGTGGGAGCCTAGGCCAGGGCACTGGAGGGTCTGGTTGCAGGTGGCCTAATTTCCACACAAAGGAGAGAGGGTGCTAGTCTAGAGGGACCCATGGCACCCAACTCGAGTATAAGCCGAGGGTGACTTTTTCAGCACATTCTGGGTGCTGAAAAACTAGGCTTATACTCGAGTATATACAGTAGGTGCACTACTCAGTACTGAAAAGCCCAAATTATCCATAAACTTACACTTGCCATTGACTAGGAGTAAATTACAGTGATTTGCACTAAAGTGTGCTAATTTACTGCATTTGTAAAATTGCACACAATTGAAGGGCATAGTAGTGTACATCCATCTTTACTATAGTAGTTTATGTCCAGCTGTTTGTGGGTGTAGCTCTTGGTTTAATAAACAGCATGACATTTGTCAGATACAAAATGAGCTGACATATAGTATTCACATAAGTTTCAGTCTCAGTGGAGCTTACAATGGTGTAATAACTTTTCTATATGTCTTTAAAATGTGTGTGAGAGAACTAAAGTACCTGGAAGAAACTCAACCTTTATCCATGAATATTAACTTTTACTGTGTTGGCTTGTTCTTTTTAAAGGAGAACTAAACCCTAAAAATGAATATGGCTAGAAATTTCATATTTTATATTATAAATTGGCTGCAGTGGCTTAAAGTTTCAGCATCTCTATAGTAGTAATGATATAGGTCGTTACAGTTGTCACAGGAGCTTCCCATCTTGGAACTGTCCGGGACAGTGCACATGCTCAGTGTGGTCTGAGCAGCTGTTGAGAAGCTGAGCTTAGGGGTCATTGCAAATTAGCAAGCAGTAAATGAGGGTTGTCTGTCATATAAGCTGATGCTACAGGGCTAATTATTAAATTCTGATGCTAATGCCCTGATTTTAGATTTGTCATGTAATGTGAATCTGAATGAATTACTAATCCGCTTTTTACTGTTACATTTATACTCTATTTGTGAAGTATTTTTCGAGTCGGTCCCTAAGCTAAGTAACTGACAGCAGCACAGAGCATATGTAGGGAAGCAGCAGAAAATAAGATGGGGAGCTACTGGGGCATATTTAGAGGCACAAATCTTCACTGCTAAAGGGCTGTGGTTGCCTTGGCTGGTACAGAAACCCAAAACATAATGTACAATATGTCTGCCCTACTTCTTTAGTTAGGCTTTATTTCTCCTTTAAAACATGTTTGTTGCCTTATATGTTGTAATCACCTGAAATAGTGACAAGTTGGTTATACAATTAAATATGGCTGTTAGGTGTAGTGTTTGACCCTTGGATAAAATGGAAGGGATTGCAAAATAAGGAATCCAATCTCTCTGTTTTCTTTTGGTCTTCTGATTTATGTCCTTGAAGATTCCATTCAAGAGGAGATATTTCTGGCTCCTTGCTTCCTTGTAAACATTAACAGATTAAACTTCTTGAATTCCAAATATCAATTACTGTTGACACTGACTAGTTTTCACATTTTGGCCAAGCTACTGTTGTTGTCACTGTAGCAGATCATTTCTAAAGGTAAAAATATCATACTGTACCCATTAAATAATGTATATTGTAAAGTTTGTAAGAGACAGCTGAAAGCTTAGGCACAAATGATCTCTTCTGATTGTAAATGAGTACATATAATTCCATTAGTTCATATTAGTTCAAGTTCTGAAAATTGTGACTGGACCAAAGATTCTGATTACAACAAAGCATCCTTTGGAAAAGAACAACTTAAAAAGACATGTATCCCCTATTTTAGTCAATTATTTATAGTACATAAGGCTTATCCTACAGTTTTTTGTAAATCACAAGGAAAAGATTTCAGGTAAGTGTAAACTGTTCACTTTAAAAAATCCACAAACCTTAAAGGGATTGTTCACCTTTAAATTAACTTTCATTATGATATAGTGATATTTTGAGACAATTTTCAATTGGTCTTTATTTTTTATTATTGGAGGGATTTGAATTATTTAGCTTTTTATTCAGTAGGGGTCCAAATTACTCCAGCAAGAAGATGAATTACCCCAGACTGGAAGATGAATAACAGAGGAAAAAAATAACTGTAACAATAGAATTGTAGCCTCACAAAGTGCTTCATAATTTTTTGGTTTATATATTGTAATTTTCGAAAACTTGAATTAAGATGCTTGAAAATGTTTACAAAATGTAATTTTTCCTTTGTTTGTAATCCATAGCAACCAATCAGCATTTTGCTTTTTCTGTTATCTGTAGTAAGATTAATGAAAGCAAAATTCTAATTTGTTAGTAAGGGTTGCTACTTACAACCTAATAATCGGAATTCCCCCCAAAAACACATTTTCATTTTACTTTACTTTTACTTTGTGGGGTTCTGGGGGCCAAAATGTAAAAATGTATTAACTGCGGATTGGATGTTTGTGTATGTAAGAGAGCACTGAAAGAAGAAATGTGCAAAAAACCAAGAAATCTACAATAATAATCTGTAGTTTGGCCAAAAAGAAACCCTTTTTTTTTACAAAGACAGCATACATTTAAAAATGTATTTTAGGGGTTTGCTGGTCTTGTGAAATGTTTGCATTATGTGTATATGTTTTTATCAGAATAACATTGACTAAGGTTGTAAATAGGTTTTTTAGAAAAGAGGTGTGAGTATTTTAGCACTCCTAATAGTTAAATATCTTTCAGAGGTATGTGTATGTTTACATACAGTTTAACATATACTCACTGATCGATAACATAAGCCTCTGACTGTATGTTGAACTCAGGCCAAATGTGATGAGTCTTGCACTTTTTGAGCTACGGGGCTACTCTATAAAGGTATGCAAATCTTTCACAACATGTTTGATTCCTGGAGTACACATGCACCTAATTTCATGATGAATACCCATTACAGCTGATAGCAGTAAAACGTAAGGCTTAGTGAGTAATCGGAAGCAGACGTCTTAAGCTGCACAAAGGGAAAACATATGGACTTCATAGACCTACTTAGAAACATCTTTACCGTGCAAAATAAATTATCACTAATTACCAAGACTCATGCTAGCCTTTACTATGGGTGATTTTGTTTTTTTCATATCGTTGCAATGCATTAAAAAAAAGAAGAAAACTTTTTCTAGATATTGGAAGTAGGTTAATGTCATAATAGTGACAGATTATTTTATCCATTTTATCCACCTATCTTCTAGTTACGATCAAGGACAGATCTTGACCAGGAAATTCTCAGTGACTGCCTCACAATTCAACCTCTGCAGCCTGCAACTTCACCACAAGATCCTTCAGAGAGCAGTATGGGAAGGTCTCCTGGCCCAGTTCATGATGTCTACCCAGGTAAAATGTTCAAGGGGGAGCTATGTCGTTAGCCTATTGCTGTGCTTTCCTCTGGTCCCTCATCACAAATTCAAGAATTTAAATGTATCTTTGTTTAAATACAGGAATTTTCAGCAACTCCTGGTGGGTGATTTATCAATGTTTGAATTTTTGTAACAGTTCGAGTTTTTTTTGCGCTAAAAAAACTTGAATTCAAATTATGGTTCAAAAACTTGAATGTTTGGTATATATTAAATGCAAAAGAACAGAAACCACAAATGTAAAACTTTGCCATCTAAAAGCTTGTTAGTTTCTATAGAAGTCAAAGGGCATTGTTCTAAGCAAAGTCAAGCCAATTCGAGATACTTCAACTCTAAAATTGTAGGTGTTTTTTGATTCAAACAGGTTTACCACGCTAATAAATAAGTGAGCATTCAAGTTTATTCAATTTAGAAAAACAAATCAAAAATTGATAAATAAGCCCCCTAGCATTAGGAAAGGGACAACAACCCACAGTCTAGTGCTTTCCTCATGTAAAAGAAATAGATCTTATTCATCTTTGTTAGTTTTGACTGTTTACCGGATGGCAACTCCTACTTGCCATGACATTATGAATATTTTTAAAAAATCAGTACTCACCTGTTTTTTTTTTGTTTTTTTTTTCATTTTATTATCCTAGTTAATATATGCAGCATAAATACATGCAGAATCTAGGTTTTGTGGACTAAGTGGATGGTGATGTAGTCTAATTACTATAACTGTAAACAGTTGTACCTCCATATGTTTTGAGCCATCACCTAGCCTGAGGGTGAACGCAAGGAGCTGCTTCGATAATTGTGTTTTTGTAGTTCAGTTATCAGAAGGACAAAACACAGCTAGAGCAGTAATGTGACAAGATTACATATTCCATAGTTAACCAAATGAAAAATTAATGTTTTGTGTGTTTTTCTATTCTAAACAACTTTTCAGTTGGTCTTCATTATTTATTTTTGTTTTGTGAACTATGCTTTCTGTTATACCTATTTCCAGATGGCAAATGAAAATGCTCTCTTAATGTCAAGGGTTACTGCCAACCAACCAAAAAAGGGTTAAGGGCTCAGTTTAATTGTTCTTTTTAATACTTTTTAATGCGTATCTTTCTCTTCAGGTCCTCTCAAATTCATGTTTCAATCTGACATGTTTCAATCTGACTTGAAATCTGCTCTCTAGTTGTGTGGGCAACCAGACCAAGCTTGAGAATTGCAAAACAAAACAGTTAAAAAAATTAAAAAAAAGACTTTGTAAATTGTCTTATAATACTGTTGTCTACACCAAAGCATACTAAAAGCTAACTTTACGTGAACAATTATTTTAAAGACTGATATTTTTCAATTATATTTCCTTGGACAGAATAAGTGGACCAAAAATACCCAGATCAATACCTGAAAGAACTAAGATGGCCGTTACACTGAACTCCATCTATCATCTTAACATTCCATGAGTAGTCTTCAGGCTGATCAATTTATTAGTACAACTATATTCACTTCTGTTATTCTAATTTACATTTTGGAACACATGCTTTATCTGCATCATGGGTTAATATCAGTTTCCAATTATATATTGGGAAAATATGTTTGACGGACTTTGTTCCGAAAAGCAGGTTTTACCAATTGTAACCATGTGTGTCGTAATTGGAATCATGTACTATGTGGTGGGAATGGATGAACAGTGAAGATGGGGCCCGCTTTTGCTCCATGCAAAAACAAAAGCCTAAACTTTGGTGCTCCTGGGCAGTTGTTAAGTTAGCCATTTTATGCGGACTGCTTGCTTTCAGCAGGGGCCATGTGCTGCATATTTGTTTTGTAATCAGAGACACAAACCTGGACAAAGGTTTCATTTATTAAGAAATTTTGCCCTGAAGGAAAACTATAAATCACCTTACAGAAGAAAATCTGTGTTTGGGAGTGATCTGGAATTCATACGTGCATTAAAGTCATAAAAGGAGGCTATGAAACTAGTAAGCTATGAACAACTCGGTAATAACAATTTATGAGTGGTTAAAGCTTTTCATCAATTAGGCATCAAATGGGAGGGATATAGAGTTTACGATTATTACAGCATAGGAAAATCTTAATTTACGTGATTTTTTGTGGTGGACATATGAGGAATTTGCTTGCCATTTATATAACATTTTAGCACATCATTTTAGGAATAAAAATAATATTTATGTGGATAAAACAGAATGGAACACATCCACATTCTAAAATGTTTTTCATTTGGCCTATCACTTACAGGACTTTTATGCAGTGTGTGACCCTCGAAATATATATAAACCAGCTTCAAAATCAGCAACCAAAGACATGTTTTTCAAAGGCAATGAAAAGTGAAAAAAAGTAAAAATAAACAAACCAGGAGACGTAATCATAAAAACATTGTAAAAATGACAAATTTTACTTTGAGATTTACTTTGGCACAGAAACAGCTTTTCCATATTTTTTCACCAAAAGTCATTTAAATTTCTTTTAGTCAGAATTGCAAGCCTACAAGCATATTTAAAAGCTGAAAAAACTGAATGGTACTACAGTTAATTGTAGCCTATTAACTAAGTATGTTTAACCTGTATTAAACTAACACTAGGATCAATTCAACATCATTTTCAGATGTTGCCAAAAAATGAATTGTTAAATTAAGTTAAGCCTAAACTATTAAACTGACTGCAGTTCTGAAGTTATATATTTGTAAAATCAGACATGCCCTTTTACTAGATACCAAAAATGTCAGCAGGCACTCACAGATTTGTTATAAAAGCAAAGTAAACTTTGCTGGCAGAGCATAGCGGCTACAAATAACCTTACGCATTTTGTGCTACACAGCATGTGTAGTCATTGGCTTCATATGTAGGTGTAAAGGGGTTGCGGGTACCAAGATAAGATAGATAAGCAGCACTGCCCAAATCACATGATAAAATGGAAGAAAGAAGAGATTGGGCTTTCATTTTAGATTTCTGCAGCAAACAGCTTCAACAGAGCATTTGTTCTTATCCCAGATGTTATATTTATGATATTAGGTCTTTGCATATAGAAGTTTGATGTTCACTATTAATAAAAACTATGCTCCTTTATTCTTTTGATTTTTTAAACAGATTTTTTTTTGGTGCCTGGGGATTTGTTCAGATAATTGTGCCTGTTGTAATAAAACGGAGCAGATTTATTACCGGAAAAGAGAACAGCTTATAAATAAAGTATTTACAGTAGTTCTAGCTGTCAAATAGCATTTGCATCGATAAATCTCTGTGGTACCTAGTCAGCAAGTAGCCAAGTATTAGTCTCGGTTGGGATTTTATTTCTTTACACAGCCCAGCTGTAAATTAAGTCCTTTTTTTGCAGTAATAAGGCGTGCACAATTTTGCAAAATTCTTGAGAAGAGTATGTATTTTATATCCATGTTTCAAGAAGAGAACCATTCTATGGATTTGAGAAGGGAGAAATAACAGAATAAACACCTTTGCCAACTGGTGGTATCCACTACTCTAAAGCCAGGCATAAATATTGTGGATTGTTTGTATGTTGCCCACTTTATCAATCTGCTGGAATCAAGCAAAATGGAAAACTTTACCCACTTTAGTGCATGTGTATGGTGACTGATCAGTCTAGATCTGTACTGGTCTGTACCCCGGACACTTCCACTGAATCATCTAACCAATCAATTAGGGAATATCCTGCTATAGGTTAATGAACAAGGTATGAGGACAGGCATACTGGCACAGACTGCCACAGTTCAGTACTTGGCGTGCAAGTGCACATGTTATAGGCCCACTGTCAAGAAAAGAGACTTGGCCAGTTAATCGGTTTCCTTTCTGTTAGTCACCCTGCCAATGCTTTAAACGTCTTAGTTCCTTCTTGTAATCCTGTGCTTTGATCTGTGCCTTTCATGACTGCCTGTTATGTTATCTTATGCACTTGCACCTTCATTCTGCCTTTATTTATATCCCTGCCAGTGCTGCAATACAGTGTTCACATTGTCTGCCTTGTCTTGTAGTGACTTTTGGTCGCTAGGCATTTATTTGAAGCAAAATTAAAAAAAAACACGCATTGATTTTAATGAGTGAGAAAATTTGCGTATGTAAAAAAAAGTTGTGTGGTAGGAGAAAAAAACGCTCACTGACTTTACTGCATTTGGAGTGAGAAAAATGCCCATTGAAAAGTCACTTGTGTTAAAAAAGTTGTGCAGTAGCTGTGACAAAAAACACATATTGCCTGTTAGTTAATTTGCTGTGTCTGTTTGTCAAGCACCTATCTTGTCTGTTTTCCAGTCAGCTTCTTCCTTGATGTTCAGAGACTGCGGGTAAACTGGTGTTTTGTTGTGGTCCTTGGTTCCTTGAGGGTGAAGACACACGGAGCTACTAGTAGCAGCTTGTTGTGGCTACCAAAATAGACAATGCTAATCATTTACTGATAATTGTCACAAGGTGTGTTTTAGCAGAGGCAATTCTAAGTATTGTCTATGGCAGGGTATTTCCTGTTGTTTAGTAACCATGAAAAAGTAGCTGCTACTAGTAGCGCTGTGTGTCTTCACCAGGACACAAATACATGATTCTCCCTGTATTGTATGTATGTATAAAGTTATCTGTATAATGCTATCTTGTAGGTAGCACAATAAATAAATGGCACAAACACAGAGACAAATATTGCAGTAAAATAAAGCTAAATACACTGTATTAAGTGCCACATGATATAAGACACAGTATAGAGGAAGTCAATGCCCTGTAGAGCTTGCAGTCTAATTGTACTTTAGCAGAAATTTGGATTCTACTGTAAAATTAAGTATAGATTTCCTACAGTACATTACGTTAATACCACTTAGAGAGTGTGCCATACATTAAAAAAGATGTATTTTAAAAATATGCAGGGCTGTGTATGAGCTTCTGTCCCAAGTTATCATATCATACCTGATAATCTATGAATGGCGTGTGGGGATGCACTGTAATTAGTGGGCAAAGATTTTGTAATTTCTGCTATAATGCCTTGGCAAATGGAGCACTGCATGCATTATATACATAGGCGGAGGGTGACTTTTTTGTTTGGGGAGGCTAAATATGGGCCGTACACAGTCCGACCTACAGCTAATGTGAGACTTAGTGGATTCGCTGCTGGTGTAAAAAATTAACCTCCCAACTACCTCTTGCGGTTCCCACTGACTCCCAGGGATACTGCGCAAAAGTGCGGGTGGGGGGGATTTTAACCCTAAAATGCTTAGGATGTAAAAGTATTCATATGTGCTCTTCTGTTGGGGGTTCTCTATAGATTTGTGTTTGTGATCAGTTAGCTTCAAGGGGTAGTTCACCTTTAAATTAACTTTAACATGATCTAGACATTGATATTCTGAGACAATTTGCAGTTGGTCAGCTTTTATTTTTAATAGTTTTTCGGTTATTTAGCTTATTGTTCAGCAGCTCTCCATTTGGTATTTCAGCAGCTATCTGGTTGCTAGGGTCTTATTTACCAGGTAGTGGTTTAAACAAGAGATGGGAATATGAATAGTTAAGGGGCCTGCATGGAAAAATAGAACTGTAGCTTCATAGAGCAATACTTTTTGGTCAGTGACCCTCATTTGAAAGCTGGAAAGAGGCAGAAGCGAAAGGCAAATTATTCAAAAACTATAAAAAATTAACTAGGAAGACCAATTGCAAAGTTGCTAGGAATAGGCCATTCTATAACATACTACAAATAAACTTAAAAGTGAACCTCCCCTTTAGATGTGTTTAAGTTAGCTTTATAGAGAGAGAGGCAGCTGGTACTGACATCCCATGCACTTTATATGCAGTGAGACGCAGTCTTTATCTACGAAACCAGCACATTATATGCAGTGAGACGCAGTCTTTATATACAAAACCAGCACATTATATGCAGTGAGATGCAGTCTTTATATACAAAACCAGCACATATATAATGAGAAGCAGTGGGTACTGAGGGCAGATATTCAGGCCCTGGCACTATAACACTGGCACTGATACACAGCATTGGCCCCACTGTAACTAACTAGGAATGAAAAAAACAATGACAAAAGTAAAAGAAAAATAGAAAGTGCAAAAAACCATAACAAATATATAAAAGCACAATGAGCTTTGTCAGGGGGAAAGTTAACTTACCCTCCATCTGTTAGGGTAGGGGATAGGGATATTATAGATGTCAGGTGACAAAAAACAATTTAATTTCAGCTAGAGGGTCAGTCTTTAGAACATATACAGTATAGTTACTTGTGTATAGTACCTGTGGGATGAAAACTGCAGCAAAAGTTCAAAGCTGTGCACTGGCTCCAGTTTGCAAAATCTCCTGATCCCTGTCTGCATCTGTGCCTTGATTGGTCAATTTTACTGCCTGTCAAGAAAGCTGTGCTCTGATTGGATCTTTCTTCTTGTGGATTCTCTAATCAGAGCACAGCTTTCTTGACAGGCAGTAAAATTGACCAATCCAGGCGCAGGTGCAGACAGGGATCGGGAGATTTTGCACAGCTGATTTCTGCAGAACCCCAAGAAGATTTGCAGGGCAATGCAGAAACGGAACCAGGTTTTAAGGTGCCAAATCAGGTTTGGGGAGGCTTAGCCTCCCCAAGCCTTATTGAAAATCCGCCTATGATTATATAGATTAAGAACAAAGAGGTGAAATACCCCCCCTTCTAAATAAATGCAAATACAAAAAGGGCAAAAATATTTTTCCTTGATTTTTATTTAATATTGACTATTGCGATTGATATATATGCATATTTAAGGGCATTAACTAAATTCTTTAACAACATGTTACCCAGTTTAAAACCAGTTCATGTGGAGAACTCAAAACACAGAAAGAAATCACCAGCGCTTGGTCTAACCCACGCTGTAGCGTTGACCAGCTGCTAGAAATACTCTTGTGCCAGCGCTCGGTCTAACCCACATTCTGGAGTTGACCAGCTGCTAGAAACGATAAAAAGCCATTACTTATACACAAAGAGAAAGAAAGTTTGCCAGTGCTTAGTTTGCCTTTAAAAATAATTTTTACAAAAAATGAGGTGTTAGTACCACACTTTGGCCATGCGGAGAATTGTGTGCTACTAAATCTGAGAAACCTATTTTAAAACTGCACACAAACTCAATACCATTAGCCTCAAAACCAGTAAACACATTCTTGCTAGCCTTCCAAGCCCTATAAACGCTTGTTTTATACACATAAACCCATGCCTGCAGTTTTTGCATGCAAGATATATAGGTAGGGCTTGGTTCCATTAGGGAGCCCATACAAATGGTTTGGGGCTTGCCATGGA
Organism: Xenopus tropicalis; assembly: GCF_000004195.4. Classification (NCBI taxonomy): domain Eukaryota; kingdom Metazoa; phylum Chordata; class Amphibia; order Anura; family Pipidae; genus Xenopus; species Xenopus tropicalis. Next base: position 127,600,443 of record NC_030677.2, read on the forward strand.
ACAGAGGGAGTTTGAGGTGCATGAGCAACATACTATATTTTTGTGGGCCCGATTTTGCTTACTTTACAAGGCTCATCTCCCAGGTGACCTTGACAGGCAGTGGGCTAATAATCTGAGTTATTTCTATAACTGTGCCAATATTTTACACTTTGCCATTAAGCCCTAATATATTTACTTATTTATTTAGCAGTACTATGCCTCTTTTGTTTTTTTTTTCTTTCCAATATGAATGTGTTACAATTTTTTAGTTATTTGTACATGTAATGGCTGTTGAAAGCAGCATTTCCTTAACTTTTTAAACAATGTTGCAAAGGCCAGTCCCCTCCAGCAAGACAGGTCTGTCAGTCTGCTTGCTTCTGTTACATTGTTTCAAATGCCAGAGCCACCAGGCCAGAGAATCAAAAAGGACAGGAAGACACTGCATTTTTTTTCAATGATATATACAAATTCCTTAAAAATTATTACAGATTTGTAATAAATGTATTTTGCAAAGTTGCGTAGAATTATGTTTTCTTTTAGTAGGCAAATAATTATTTTTTGGGGTTGACATGTCCTTTGAAAAGCTGGACATTGTTATTTAGTTACTGTGACCTACAGATGAAGAGTCAGAGTAGGGTTGCCACCTTTTGCTGTGGGGTGGTGCATGATGTCACTTGGTGGGGCAGTGACATTACTTGGGCTGGGCTATGTTGTGGGGGGCGGGGATATGACGATCAGCAATTGGCTGATCGCAACGTCAATCTGACGTGACTCCTGACTGGTTTTCCAAATTGTAGAAACTGGGCAGGCGGTATTGATCTGGGCAGTCCATCCAAAAACTGGGTCAAAACCGGACTGGTGGCAACCCTAAATTGAAGAGTGATGAGGTTGATATCCCTATAGGAGATTAAGGCATATGTGACACCATGAAACTTAATGGAAGCTTTTTAGTGTTCTGACCATTAAGAGAAAGATACTACATCTGTTCCTAGTTTTGGAACTAATGTTGCTGCACCATGTCAAATATAGTTGAGTTCAAAATATATATGTATTCATGGAAAGGTTTACAGGAGATTATTTGCATACAAAGTACATACTGATAATGTAGAGGCTTTTATTACTTTATTGAAAAGGACAAATGCATCCTTTGTTTCTTCACAAAATGTACAAATTTCAACAAAATATTATTTTTCTATGTTAGCTATCACTGCTTAACATTGGGAGAAATATATAATCATCTTTTATTTATGTATTTGCATTTGAATAATATTGCATAATAAACTTGCAATAGATAAATATTTCAACATGCTGCAGCAGAGCATAGTAAGGACTCCTGTGGCTTTTTTTTAAGAACTGCATTTCTCAGTTTATGTGTCATAAAGTTCTAAATGAACCCATGCTAGCTCTTACTATCTCTCATCCATTCTATGAAGTCATAAACTAGTTTAACTACATGCTATTTTACTGGAGTCAAGAGAAGAAAATGTCCTTTTTTCTTACTGACAGCCCTCAGACATATTATATTTGCATTGTCAGCACTCCAGTATAAAAATAAGGACTTCAGCTTTGTGATACCACAGAATGTATGCTTATAAATAGGCCTTCAAGTTAGAGAACTTGCAACTGCCTAATGACACTGACCCATCACTTTCTCCTTGAACAGATTCCATCAAACATATGCATTTTGGACTAGACTGACATAGGCCCTAGGGCAATAAGTATGATGTAATGCTTTGACCTGAGGTTTTTCCTATTATGATCGCAGACTAAGTGGAAGTTTCTCCACCTTTCAGTCTCGAAAGCAATAAGAGTTTCCGATATGTTCATTTGCCATGTCTAATCAATTGCTGCAGCTGTCAGTCAGTGGTCGTATCCTTGGAGTAGCTTTGTAGTAACCTTGGGGCCATGAAAACAGATTTGACCCTTTAATAACACAGAGCTGCCCAGACAATGTACTTTCATTTCCCAAGCCTAGCGACATATCATATATGAGATCACAGCAGGCTTGCCAACACTGAACTGTTCACCCGCAGTTTGTTCATCTTGTTTCTTGCATACTTAGCATTTGAAAAGGGATGCTAGGGATACAGGCCAAGGCATGCAATATCATTCCTGTGATTTTTTTTTTTTTAAATGCAAAATTAAAATTATTTCAAATATGATTGTGTAATCATTTTAAATGTTTGGATCCCTTGATTTGGTAATGACACATACAAATATATATATGCAACAAGGTTCAAAGGCTGCTCACCAACTACCTGGGTGCCGTGATAGAGTAATGCTAACACAATACAAGAAAAATACTGTGCTCCCAGGATCCAGGATTTTGAAAAAAGCAAAAAATGGTTTATTGTGACCATATATATATATATATATATATATATATAATTCAAGGTTGCTGCCCAGACATCCAATAAAGTCACATACCCAGGTGCTACCAAGATATAAGTAATCACTAAGCAAAAGCCAGGGCAAACTGGGAATTTTCCAAAATAATTCTTCCTTTATTAAATCCAAGTTTCTATCGTCACCTGGAAACTTTATCAAGATATATATGTTTTATGTATGAAAACATTTGTGCAACCTTTGGCAGGAAAAGGCAACCTGTGCCTTTTGTGCTACATGGCTGATAAATAATGATACCTTTGTGCTTCAAGGCTGAGAAACTTCCCCTCAGCCAATCATTGGTGCTGTATTCCTGAGCATACATAATGATACTGATATTTGTGCTTAAGCAACAGTTAGTAGCTGCTACTAGTAGCTCGGTGTGTCTTCACCCTTAGAGAGCATCAGCCTTATTCTTTCTTACTCTTTGTTTAACATTTGTCTCAGAAACTTTTTCTTCACATTTCAGAATTTGTCAAACAGGGGAACAAAAAAGTCACTCTTCTCTTAGGTTTGTTCCTGATGGTCCTGGGAAAGCCAGGAATAAAGTTCTGTTTATGTGAGACTCCTTTTTCAGCAATGAAGGAAATAGCCAATGCATCTTTTGTGAATATTTTTTAAGGAATAATGATCCTATTCTGGAATTTTCAGTTTTGCTTGATTTGAATGAATATTTCAGTCATAGAGTAGTGGCTGAATAGGGTGTTGGAGAGAACTGGAGAATATGTTGGAGAAAAGAATTCAGTGCATAGATTGGTTCAACGAGGTAAGTGAATAACATATAGATATTAGGTTACAGAGTAATGGCTAAATTGCATGTTGGAGCAATATTAGTAAATTGCCTATTGTAGAGAGGACAGTCGATACTTTGTTGGAGAAAAGTTATTAAAAAGATTTGGAGAGAGAGATTAGTGAAACAGTGAAAAACTAGTGGTATGTGCTCAGCAAATAGGTTATTACAGAGGTAAAAGTAGTAAAGATTGCAGCACTCCTCTTCAGTGTAAATAAAACTGCCTTTATTTCACATACTTATTTCACAAATGACGTTTTGGATTTTGCTGGTCCTTTCATAAGATAACTTGAGAAAGGACCAGCAAGGTCCGAAACGTCGCTTGTGAAATAAGTATGTGAAATAAAGGCAGTTTTATTGCCACTGACGGGGAGTGCTGCAATCTTTACTAAATTTATTTAGAAGGTATGTGAAAGTGAACACATTTTGTTGCATGCACCCCGCACTGAAAAGACTGTGTGCTGGTATAACCACTGAATTTATTACAGAGATACCAGTGAGTAAAGTAGAGGAACAGGGTCAGTGATTAGGTTAATGGAGGGCAGTTACTAAGATTCTGAAAAGATTAAAGTAGGACAGCATGCTCAGGGTTGGAAAGATCAGAGGGGCCAAGTGGAGAAAGAAAATGTATTTCAGTTAAATGAGGGTAACGTAGTAACTGTAAATACAATGTCTACCCTTTACCAGTATTTGTGCCTGTACTTTCATGTTAAAGAAGGGGTGATGAGTTACTTTGGTGTAACTGATATCCAATTATTGTTGTACCAGGTAAGTCCTACCATCTAGGGTAAGTCCTACCACTAATATATTTCCTAGAGTTTTTGAAAGAAGCATTAGCCAGAAAGATACTGGTATATTTGTCACTTGCAGCACCACTTCCCTTCTTTAAGAATCAAAACTTTTCTTCAGCCTGTAAGCTAACAGTGTCACAGCCCATGACTTGTATAACTTTATGCTGCTGAAACACAACTGATACCAAAACCAAAAATAATTTTTAGAAATGCCCCTTCATTTTAATAAACTGAAAATATGCACCATCTTTACCAAATCCAAACAGATATTAGCTGATTGCATGGATCCTGAGGGTTTTATCTGATGGTCATTGTTTGGAAACTAAAGAGACTTTAGCCCTAGGGCATCAGTAAAGTAATTATCAAGTTCAAGAATATCAAAAGTTCTTACTTGCTCATATAGGCACACATTTGCAGTAAACTGCATTAATTATTCTAATGAATGTGGAATAATGAGAGCAAAGTTCTTGCTACTATGGGTCGATGAGGTCCTATAAATTTCAGGAAAAAAATAGAAAGAAACACTGTTTGCTCTGCCTTGTAGAATGATACCAGATGTAGATGGTGTACTGGACCACTCTGTGGTACAAGGGTAACAAACCTCACAGTGTAATTGTAATGAGAAATTATAAAGTAGAAAGTTTATTTGCGAACATGAAAGTCTGAGACCCAGTAGGGTTATACACAGCAAGCAAACATCAGTCATCTTACATGCATATACATTATAAAGAACCAATTTGCTTGTTATAGCTTACAGAGAGATAGCAAGCTTTGACCATCTGATTACATAACTAAATTAATTACAACTTGGAAACTAAACTTTAAAGTTGTTGTAGGGTAATGCCACGTCAGGCATTAATCTGTGACGATTACATTGATTCATCAAAATGCACATTTCGTTGCAGTAAATGAACGCAGGCGTACTTTTGTCAACGATCTAGCGTCACTTTGTTGGCAGGACAATTCACTAATGTATTAACGCTAATGTCACTGACTAATTAGTGGGTATATAAAGGACATGTGTTTCAAAACAAAGTTTGCAAAAAATGTTACAAAATGAAACATCTGTTAAAATATGGTGGTTTTATTACAATGAAATATTTAATGGAAATATATTTTAGAAATAATGTACATATTGGATAATGTTCAAAAGTCTGAGGAGATTTTGAAAACAAAAATGTTTTGAAGCACAAAAATAATAATTGAACACACTCTCTTGTCGGCTGCAGTAAGAACAAAGTTAGACGCTGAAAAAAAACATTAATATTGTTGTTGAACTGAAACAATAATAAGCTATTTCTAACAAATTGCAACACAGAGGTTGAAATTTCAACCTGAACAAACAGTATATACATGTTAATGATAATATTTACAACCATTTGAGCATTTAAAAAAAAAAAATTTGGGGAGGATGGCAGTCAGCACATGGAGGTTAAAAAAAAAGTCAAAGTCAAATATGTTTTACATTTAGAACCTATGTAAAGAATACTACTTTAAATATGAAAAAATGTATGCATATTTGCAGGATTTAATATCACTGACACAGTCACTTTGCAGATCTAGCTTCATTAATACACAACTAGAACTTGGTGAAATAGACTTTGGCAAAAAGGGTAACGAATAGAAAATTTTGCTGTTTGATAAATTACCAAACTTTCGCTTCTTTGCCTGATTGAAAATTCGCATGCCAAAACGGCGCGAAAATTCTCTAGTGTAGAGGTCTTTTGTTAGCAAAATGTCTTATTCGCCTTTTGGTAAATTGGCAAATGCACTTTGAATTGGTGAATTTTCACCAAAAAAAGACAATTTGCTCTTTAGTAAATGTGCCCCATTGTGTTGTGTTCTTTAAGCATAACTGACTCTGATCCCTATATCTATGATGGAATACCTATAGGTTGTTAATATTTTGGTAGGATCTGACTCTATAGCCTCAGGTGGAGTTTGCTAGATCCTTACCTTAATGTAATGGTACTTGTACAAGCAAGAAAATATTTGATTAGCTTCTTTCCAAGTGCCTCCAAATGAAAATAAAAAAGGCAGAATGCAGGAGAATTTACAGCAGAGCATTCATTTGATGAAACTGTTAGTAAGCCAAATGTTCTGTCATTAAAGGTACCACCAACATAACTAAATAAACCGAGGTTCCTCCTGATACCAATACAGCTTGTAAGTAAGCAGAATATTGCTTAAATATTTTAATCGGGCCATAAACTAGCCAGTCCTACACTGGATCCAAACAGTCATTCTGTTGCTCAGAAGTGTTTATTGCCACCACCCACTATTCTGATATTGTAGGTTTGGCTCCCCTTCATTGCTTTCATCAGCCAATACACCATACATTCACTAACACTTTTCATACATCAGCAGATGAAATCTGTCAATCTTGATCGATTATCTGTGCTCCAATAGGATCTGTAGCAACTGTAGCTAGACCTGGCATACATGCCTGTACTGTTGGGGAGTATGGTCAAAATCACAGAAACTGCCTGACCAAATCTTGCCATGTATGGCCAACTTTAGTAATGATTTTGGTAATTAACATATACCTATATAACCCCTAGTGTTGCTCTTGGGGGAGCTTACCCTTACCCCCTTACCTTCTCCTCAGCTCATTGCTTATGAACCTGTCACCATAACAAGGCTTGAAGGAAAGTGGCTTCAGTGTATTCTACAGTTTGTACAGTATAATGGTTAATGTGAGTTTCTCTCCTTTCAACAATTTTCATTTAAATAATTTATAGCCCAAGGGGAGCATATTAAGGACAGGGGATTAGTAAACATAGACAAATATTTGTTAGGATCGTAAAAACTAAACAAAGACATATTCATGCATCTTTAAACGTATGTTTTTCCTTAAGAAATGTAACTCCGCAGCCTCATTTGTAGAATGAAGTGAGTGAAAAGAACACTCATTAGAGCGATGTGTATAATTAACCTAGAGCGCATTATAAAATTTGCTTCTATGGTACATAGAAGGATTAGAAATTTACCTAAGTCACTATATCATTGAAAAATGACACTCGTTGAGGCTTTTTTCAATGTGTTATTAGTTAAAGTGAGTATCTTAAAAATGTTTGATCTGCAATGAAATGCCTCACTATTGTATCTGAAAGTTTTTTTCATTGGAAACATCTGCCTGTAGTCATTTGTAACATTCTCAGTTTAAATGTGAAAGACAATAAAGAAGCAGTTAGAGGTATCATTTAACCTGTGTTCGAGGAGCTTAACTGGGTCTGAGTTTAGCATTTATAATCTGTACAACACTTAACCTCATTCTTGGTAAAGGTCACATCAGAACACTGGTAAAGAATGCCTGCTAATGACAGTGAGAGTGAATGTTCTAGTGGGGGATGGCATATATCTGCTTAATGGGATGGAAGGCTATGATCCTATTAACAAAATACTAGTTTGAGAAATGCAAAAGAAGTTCAACATTGTGTTTATTCTTAAGGAGCTGACTAAAGGTCTTAAAAAGAACTAAATAATTAAAGAATTCATTTAATCTCAGAGTGGTCCTCTGAGCAGATTTTCAATTTACATAAATGTATCCCCTTTAAGGAACTGATTTGTGACATAAAGTGGCCTCAGTGGACTTCCATGTGGACTTTTTGTGGTTTTAAGGCAAGGCACATAATCGCGTATGCCTAAAGCCCATTTATTCTCTTTGGTATAAAAAAAATCAGCAGAAGGGTCAGTTAGTTGGTGGGGGAAATTGGCTGAGGGAATATGTTATGTATGAAAAACAAATGTATTGAGTAGGGCTTATAGTGATAACTATCTGATTTCAGACTTATATGAAATAAATCTTCTGTTCAGTACAATATATAGTAGCCCACAGAGGCCAGGCGAAGGGGTATACTAAGGGCCAGATTTATCAACATTCGTATTTTATTTTTCCACAATTCCAGTTTTAATGTTGAAAATTGTTAATTTGATTATCCAGAAAAAACACAATTTTGATATTAATCGAAAAAACTACAAAAATGCAAATATAAAACATTTTGTAAGGGCATGTAGAAGTCAATTAGTTCTGTTCTAACAAAGGTTTTAACCATTTAGTCAATTTGAGTTTTTCAATTTAGTTCAAGCTTTTAATACACAAGGGGACTGATTTACTAACCCACGAATCCGAATCCGAATTGGAAAAATTCCGATTGGAAAACGAACATTTTGCGACTTTTTCATATTTTTTGCGATTTTTTCATCGCCGTTAAGACTTTTCGTAAATTGTCGCGACTTTTTCGTAACCATTACGACTTAAGCGAAAAGTTGCGACTTTTTCGTAGCCGTTATGATTTGCTCGTATCTTGTCGCGACTTTTTCGTATTGAGCACTCGTAAGCGGCGGGCGAAACTTTCAGACTTGATTTTGGAAGCCTCCCATAGGACTCAATGGCACCCTGCAGCTCCAACCTGGCCCAAGAAAAGTCACCATACTGAAGCTTGAATGAATCCGAAACTTTCGTACTCGGCGCGAAAGCTGCGGAAAAGTCGCGACTTTTCGCGCAAGTCGTAGCGCTACGAAAAAGTCGCGACATTTTGCGAAACATTCGTAATGGCTACGAAAAAGTCGCGTCAATTTCTGAAAAAATCGCAATATACCGATCATTACGAAAAAAACGCATTCGGACGCCTTCGGACCGTTCGTGGATTAGTAAATCAGCCCCAAGGTGTCATTCATTTTTTTTTAGAAATTAAGGTTTATTGAAGTAGGAACAAATATGTATATATATAATATGAATTAAGTCAGCATATATTGACACTCAATATATACTCAAAGCAGTGGGCCCCTGGACAGAAATGCTGTTAGGGCTTTTTTTTATCACAAACTACAGGTGCTAGAAAGATTAAATAAATAATTTGTCGTAAAATATTATTTTTTAAATAAAAAAAAAATTTCCCTGGTGTGCCTTCCTGAACTAGTTAGAGGGCCACTGTGCCACTGTTTATTTATCATATGAGCAGTTGAACACATTTATTTTCTGTGGATGTTAATAATTTGAGCTGCTTTTTGAGTGTCTGAGAACTAACACTAACACCGATTGCAGACTTTTTTTTTTTGCACTTTGCACATTGCGTTGGGCATTTTAAATAACCCCTATTATGTAGGCCAAAGGCATCATGTAGAGGCAACTGGTAATACCCTGGTATTATGAGGCCAGTATGACAAATGAGAGGGAGAAATAAACAAGTTAGTGACTGGGTGTTTGGTAGATTATTATTTATTCTTATTGGCAAAAACTGAACAAATTTTGTATGGTAATGAAAACAAAGCCATTTATGTCAGTATCCTCATGTAATATCTTAAATATAAGACAGGAGTGTATGACATTATAAAAACCCTTTATTCATTTTTTAGGGGCAATGTTTTCAAGCACGCACTCGAGCAGAAGTGGAACAGCAGGAGGAACTGTCCCTCCACCACTTCCTCCCAGTCATCCATCTCCAGCGAGCAACATCCAGGGCAGTCCTCACAATCCACAATCTCAGCTACCTCCTCTTACACCAATGGAGCCAGGATCTGATAGGTAGGAGTAGGAATTACAAGGTGCAACCAGACAGTCTTCCTTGCATTCTTTTATGCTTTCATAAATGCCTAATAGAGAAGTGATTAGGTTACTTAAAGTTGAGATGCCATGAGTACTTACACAATAGAATATGTTTAGTTAATTAAAGATACTACATTTTTCTATAGCAATATATAATGTGTTTTCAACATGTTGGGTTGTCCAGAAACTGCAGAACAAAGGATCACTGTAAAGTATTTTAATGTAAGATGGCAATGTAAGTTATTTTATTTTGGCACTTTGTTGGGATCAAGTACAAGGAACTGTTTTATTATTACAGAGAAAAAGGAAATGTTAAAAAATTCAAATTATTTGCTTAAAATAGAATGTATGGAAGATGGTCTTCCTGTAATTTACAAAAACAAACTTTTTTTATGCTTAATGGGACAATTACTCCAAAACTGTGGGTTTGCACCTACATATGAACCTCTGTATCGGTCTGCTTTCTTGGAGTCTGTTGGGGCTGTTGAACTTAAAGGAGTTGTTCAACTTCAATGCCCAAATCTTATTAAACCACCAACAATGGTCTCAGCATGTCAGAAAATCCATTTTAAAAAGGCCACTGTAAAAGCTACTTTTTATCAGGCCCGGATTTGTGGGCAGGCCAAAAAACATGGGTAGGGGCAGCATGCCTCCTCAATAGCGCTCTCTGCACTAGCGATGTGGCCCCCCCTCTCTGACACAAAAAAGCTAAAGGTGGGGGGAGCAAGGGGGCAGCATCAACTTGGCCTCCTCAGGCGGCTAGGACCTATCATTGCTACTGTAGAGATGTTGAACCGTTAGACTGGTGCAATAAGTGCAATAAGTTTAGTATGTAAAATATGGTATCTATAGCAACATTCATTTTCAGGGTTTAGTTCTCCTTTAAAGGGCACCTATCATAGTAAAAGGTTTCCCCCATCAGAAGTGTGGGATAATAGAGCCTGCATTCCATTTGGGGTAAACAATACTGTTTGGGCCAGAAAATGTTTCAGCCCAACATGGTTTCCTACATCATTTAGGTAACTTAATGGTGAAAAAATAATAATATATAGGAACTGGTCACTACTTTTTTCACAAGCAATAACAGTAATCATAAAAAACCAATAATAATAATAATAATAAATGTTCCCAATGTTTTTAGAACAGGAACGTAAACATTATGTCTTGATAATACCCCTAAATACAATGCTATGTTTTGTTTAAGTTGAAGTACTTCAGTGCTGAAATTTAGGGGCATTTTTTTAATTCTTATGATCAATTCAGTATTCAATAAAAATGTTAAAGGTTAACGTTAATAATTTTAAATCTTTTTTGAATCTTTTTTCTATGAAATAAGAATACAGAATGTTAAATGTCTTGAGTTCCACCAGTGATGAATACCAGTTGATGTGGCATAAAATGTGAATCCCTTAAAATTTATAGGGGGATCTTTGAGCTAGTTACGTGTAAGTCCTTGGTTAGTTTGTATGGCTTTTCTATGAAAGCATCAAACAGAGATAAGTAGACAGAAGGCTTCCATTATGTATAAACACACTATGAATCAGCATGGAATAATATCAGAGATAGCAGCACAATGCCTCTCTGCATCTAATTCTTACAACATGTTTCAAAATCCTTACTTAGCTGTACAGAATAGAGTGCATATTATATTATGTAGTAGAATGAGTTTATATGTGTTACCTGTTGAAAGGGAATTTTAAGCAGCTTTTATGCAAAGAACATTCATTTATTTGGCTTTATAGTCAGTCAAACAGTACATTTTCAGTCAAGGAACTAAACAAATATGTTCTGAGTAAATAGAGTGTGATTCATTCAGGGACAAATCTGGACTGAACATTCTCCAAGTTCCTCATTTCTAAAGAGATGCAGTGCTGTAGTCACACATGTGAGTAAGCCAGAAATTCAAAGCAATGATTCAGAAAACATGATAAAGTCTTATAAGAGAGCCCTGTCTGGCAGCACACCATCTTGTATTATCATTTTACTTCTAATTTAGACTTACTCATAAGCTTTTTGAGGGAAGCAGAGGAATATTAAAGCAAGCATGAAATATAAAGGAACTCTGTGAAATGGGATTGGAATGTATGAAATCCACCCAAAAACTGAAATCATCATTCAAGTGAGACATGGAAATGTAATCAAGACAGGGAAAAAAAGCTGATGTTTTCTTCATGACAAGACATTGGTTTTATGTGCATTAGTTGCTCATAGGATCAAAATAACTGCATTAGTAAGCAGTACTATCCCAGCCTTAATAAGCTCCTGGTCACCATGGGTCAGTCACCTCCTGTTCGTTTGCCTTGGAGCAAAAATCAGACTAGACTGTTAAAAGGGGTGGGATATGTTGTTCACAATTATATTGTGCAAGCACCATAGCACTAGGGAAAAGAAAAAAAACTTATTTCATCCTTGTGTTGAGTGGCAAGATTCCACCCAGATAGTCCATTATTCATAACTGTGCATTTATGTATTAGAGAGTACTTAAGCAATATTTACGAAAGGGCCAGAAGCAGACCTCAGCAAACTCATATGAAGTGTTCCACTTGGCCTGCTTTCTACTTTACAGCTGTGCTTGCCAGCTGCCTTCTGTTTTTATTTAATATATTGTACATTTGAAGGGAAACAGAAACAGGGGCCTAAAAAAACTAAAACCACAAACAGAAACTAAAGGGGCATTCCCATGAACACTTACAGCTTTAGTTGGCTGAAACCTACTTTTCTGTCGTGTTTTCATTAAAATTCCATTTATTTGTACACATATTTAATATACAAAATCTGCATTTTAAAAGATCTAATGACCCAGTGTCATTTTTCAAACATATTAAAGAGTACTGCAAACAAAAAAATCTCAGTTAATGCAGGGCAGCTCTTCTTTCCTTGCCTGAAAGCTTAAAATGGACCAATACAGTTAAGTGATATATGCTTGTTTTGAGGGCCCATACATACCTGTCATTTGAGGTGGATAACTAAGGAGCTGATTTATCAAATACTAAACTAGCCTTTCTTTTCAAGCACAGCAAAACACATGGAAAAAATTCTAATAATGCCATTGGCGGTTTTATCTGAGGTTTTTCCATCACAAAAAAATACACCTTTATTGGAGAAACTAAATGCATGGAGAAAGTCTAATAATTCTATTAGCATTTTTCTAGCTGTTAAAACTGCATGTTTTGCCACAAAACTGTGCCAGGCACAAGAGTTTGCTCATCCCTAATTTCAGCAAACTTCTCACAAGTAAAATGTATTAACAGAGTATGTAATTATAGTAGATTAGGCTGCAACTGATTGCCATATTAACTCTTACATTTTTCCTAATTACTTTCTAGGAGCTAACTGGTTTATTGTATATCACCAGCTGTGCTTAAAGCTAGAAGCATTTAACTGTAGCTCATCACTTACTGTACATTTACATTCTCTACTTGGAATTGGGTTCTTAGTGGGCTCTTGCAGGTTTCTGTGTTAGGTCCACTTTTATTTAAGTTGTTCATTAATGACTTGGGGGAGGTTATTGTAAGTTATTTAACAGTGTTTGCAGAAACTCTGCAGCCCAATTAATTTTATACATATAAACATATGCTAGCCACTTATACCCTTAATGGGACTGCACTAGGCAAATCCATAATGGAAAAGGACCTTGGAGTCCTTGTAGATAATAAACTGCGCTGGTAAGGCCCCATCTAGAATATGCCGTGCAGTTTTGGTCTCCAAAGCTTAAACAGGACATTATTGTGTTAGAGAGAGTCCAGTGAATGGAAACTAAGCTGGTAAAGGGCATGAAAAGTCTCAGTTATATACAAAGACTGGCCAAGTTGTGTCTGTTTATGCTGGAGAAGGGGTTCTTAAGGGGGTATATGATAAGTATAAATGTATAAGGGAATTATATAATAATTTCTATAATGCTTTATTTACCAGTAGGCCTTTCCAGCAGACATGAGGGCATCCATTCCAAGTAGAAGAAAAGAGTTTCCATCTAAATAGTCGGAAAGTCATACTGTCTGATACATTAGTGAGTTTCAAAAAGGGGTTGGGTGTTTTTTAGCAAGCAAGGAAATACAGGGTAACTAAAATAGGTCTTATTACATTGATCCAGGGACTGGTCTGATTGCCATCTTGGAGTCAGGGAGGATTTTTTCCCCCTGTGGCAAATTAGAGGCTTCAGATGGGGTTTTTTGCCTTCCTGGATCCTGGATCAACTAGCAGTTAGGCAGGTTATATATAGGCATTAGGGTTGAACCTGATGGATGTATGTCTTTTTTCAACCTAACTTACTATGTTACTATGTCATTTCAGGTTTAGAGGTGCAGCTCCTTCCCCTCATCACCTGAGCCCACAACGTTTAACTGGTCCCCCAGGCATGATGCAGAGACGAACACCCCAGCCAGCCCAGGTTCAGCAGACAGGGGGCACATATCTGAAGGCCTATCCTACCATAACAAACCCTTCTGTGCAGTCTAGCAACCTTCATGTCCAAGGTAAGAAGTTTCATCGAACATTTCAGTTTTACCTTAGGATCAAAGAAGATCTAAACTCCCAGATGTATTTTTATTTACTGAAATTGTTCTTAGGATTCCGGTCTCCGCCTGTACAAATAATAAAACTGCCTTCTCAGTCACACAGAGCATAATTTAGAGATGAAAAATACTGGTTTTAGTTGTGCTTAAATGCATATGTTTAACAAACTTAGCAGTCTTGCACCTGCAAATTTGGGTAATCAAGTAATCAACATGATATCTAATAAAAGGATTTATAATATAGTAGTCATTTTTTTGTGAAATCCCATAATCTCTGTAGAAAACAGGAATCTCATGGGTGGTATCTTCCAGCTTTATATTTCTGTTTCATAAAATCTGTTAAACTGTTCCACATTTACAGCAGCTATGTTCTCTAGATGTTCATAAAAACTGGTTCAAAGAAATCTGACCCATTATGTAATGACTGTAGAATTTAAGGAAATAGGCGTGCGATCATCTAGTCCCCTGGTTTGTGTTGAAGCAACAGGAGAACTGCATTATGGAGTGCAACATACTGAAATCTTTTGAAGCTTTTCTCATCTTGGTGTGGTGTTAAAATATATTTGCTCATTTAGAAATGAAAGTGATTCATTTCTGGGTTGGATTCTAACCAGGCCAGTATATACATGAAATTTTTTATGGTCTCACCGTGTCTGTATCTCACGTGGTTTAGTCATGTACCTGTAAGTTTATTAGCTCCTTATGAGATTGTCCTAGCATGTATCTATTGTATAAAAACTAATAAGTGCAGTAGTGGGGCACTGCAGTGGTTAGCATTGCTGCCATCCAATATTGGGTCTCGGGTTTGATTCCAAATCAGTCACTATTAGCAATCTGTTTGTGTGTTCTCACTGTGTTTGTATGGCGTTACAAACTCACTCCATAAACTAGCTGGCAGGTTTATTGGTTTCTAATGGAACTGACCATAAAGAGCTCTAAAGAGCTGTGTAATATGCCAGCACTATAAAAATGAAAACAGGCAAAAACATAAGTGATTTTAACATATAATCATAAGTCCAAATATGTTTTGAATTGTTTAAATGTAAGGTTATTGACTATACTGGTTATTCTACACATTAAAGAGATCTAAATCAGTACCAACTTGTTTTAGATGCTATTATACAGTCAGATATTGGCTGCTGTTCTGCTTTGCTGAGCAACCAGGTCAGTTGGTTGGGCATAACGTTCACAGAGCCCTGTATAATTCAGTTGTTCAGTCAAGGGCCAAACACTATTTGACCACCATATTTGACCCAGCATGTGTGTCATCTGTTCATTGGGGCAAATAAATAGATCTTTTCATGTATGGCCAGCTCCCCATGCTTTGCCAAATTACTTATTTATTTACTTATATTTAACAGCATATAGAGATATTCAGAACTATTTCAGTAGACTGCATTGTTTAAGTAAATAAACAGATGATATGCATATTAGTAATGATCCTCTAAATTATACTAAGAACAAGAGTGTTGAATGTAAGTGTAATGTATTGTCTGTGTAAAACATACTCCTCCAGCATAACTGCCTGTGGCCCTTGGGTGTCTGGGCTCTTCATAATATCATATGTAGGTTAATGGTTCTGATCATGGCTGATTTAAGGCCTTGGTGGGCGCTGGGCAAAAAATCAATTGGAGGGCAACTCTGATGTTGCTCCGCTCCGCGCAGCAAATTTTTGGGCCATGCCTACTTTAAGGCCACACCCCAAACCAACCACAACCATTATACCAAAACATAATCCAGACATGCCAGTATAATTACCATAGAAAATGGATAATCAGCATACGAACTTCAGCTGTGCCTGTATAATCACTCTAGGAATCAGCGCCGACTCAGGTATTCTAGCCACCTGACGCAGCCAAATTGATGCTGCCCCCCCTGCTCCCCCCGTTTATTGCTTTTTCGCATAAGAGGGTGGTACATTTTTTTGGCGCAGATTTTTGCCGCCTCTGGTCCCTTGCCGTTTCAGGTAAGTTTCTCAACTCACCTCATGTCAGCAGCACCCCTGGTAGGAATGGCCAAAGAACCCTCCATTAATCACAGACAAGCCAGTAAAATTTTAACAGCTCTCTGATTGCTAAGATCAAAAGTACCCTAGTACCCTGGTGTCAGTGACTGGAATACAAGTAGGAGAGACCTGAATAGAAAGATAAGACATACAAAATACTAATAACAATATTTTAGCCTCTTAAAGCAATGTGGGTAGTTTATGGGCTGCTATATATATATATATATATATATGTATATATATGTCCAGTCATTAGAAAGCACTCACGGCAAATCAAGTCTTTTATTCAGTCATAATATCTACACATTTCGATCCCTATGGGATCATCATCAGGATATATATAAAGGTCACATCTTCAGCACAAAACAGACAAACAAACAAACAAAAAGTATATATCCATTAAAATTATTAAATTACATCCTTATAAACAGTGTTTAGTGATGTCAACAGTTATAATCAGTGCTCAGTGATGTAATTTTTGGCACATGACCCACTGAAACTTGTGTATTATTATAAATAATGTACCCCCTGTTAAAAAATATTAAGAGATGATATTAGCAGTCACCTTGGTGTTACATGACCTATGTGGTCTTGGAACGCCTCAGTGATTTATAATATCCTAATATTTTACAATATGGGGGTACACTTTTAACTCAATATATAATATACAAGAGCCAAAAATATCCTGTAAATTATACCCTTATAAATGCCTAGTGATGTCACTTGACTTGTGTATTATAATAAATAATGTACCCCCTGTTGGAGTTCCATGACCTCTATAGCAACACTCAGTCTTTGGCTTCATAGAACTCTTTGTTGACTTATAATTTGACAATAGGGGGTACTTTATTCACTATATAGTTTCGCTAAAAACGAATCAAGATAAGTTCTGCTCATTTAGTTACTGAGGCTTTTCCCAATAGATGTAACAGTACGCTACATTTATGTTTGCCTGAGATTCCCCCTGTAGATTAGCAGTGCCACTCATTTGACAGTTTTGAATTTAGGTCATAGCCCCACTTAGCATGACTTCCTAGAACAGCAGTGAAGTCAAGCCAGCCCCTGTGTTAACCATTTCTGTTCCTGGGAAGCCATAATGTTTAGGAATGCAAGACAGCTGACTCTGTATGTATTTGCAACTCTGAGCATTTTGTGTGTGTATTTGGCAGAATTGGTGTTAAACTCTTTTGCAAATGATTTTGCTATCAGCTTAGAGTCTGTTTTTTATTCCACACACCAGTGTAGCTCCCTTTGACATAGCAGAGGTTAATATTATCCTCTAACACCAGCCCTGAACCCTGGGGAATATTGTACAATTAGGGCTTGATATGCTGTATGATGGATGCTAATAATTTGCTAAGTACTCACCATTTGTTCCCACTTAATACATTTTTTGTTTGTTTTTTTTCCAGTTTTAGAGGGGGTAGGAGAAAGTTGAAATATGAATTTCACACAATCATATTAATCATGTGTGTCACGTCACTTAAAACATAACTTTTTGCAGCAAAATATGTGCTGTAATGAATAGAATATCCAGCAAAAGAGTATAAAATGGTATGATAAGAAGTAACTGTAGTAACTGTTGGTAATGAGCTTGTAGATATTTATCAACTCTGCTGACTGTTCAGTAAAGCTATTGAGTGGGTTTAAGTGCTAGGCATCATTGTGGGTGCTTTTGAAAGTCGTTCTGCTCTGCTTCTTTAACAAGCTATGCCTCTCTCACTGTTATTGTGGAGCCACTACACCTGCCCTGTAAAACAATGTGGGAAAGAGAGACTTAACACTACTTTTGAGCACAGGTACCTAGTTTGTAAAGCAGATATTACCAGCATGGGGTTATCTGAAGATTAGCATAAAAATGTATTCTGTGTTTTAAAGAAGTATAATTTTGGAGGTAAAGTTAACATGACTTCCAATTGAAGAATCCACTTTTCTTGCCTGTCTAAAAAACTGCAATTCTGTAATGCACCTGCTCTGTGCTGCTGTCAGTTACTGATGCACAATATTATGTATATATGGAATATAAATGTCACACAATGGTAAATATTACAGATTATTAGTACATTTTAGCTCAGAAACCAGTGCAATTAGCATCAGAATTTAGTAATTAGCCCTGTAGCAAAAATCTTATTACCTAAAAACCTTACAAACCTTATTTTCTGCTGTCTGATTTTTTGATAAATTGTGACAACTCACTGAGCATGTGACAGACACTAATAACAGAATCCAAGATGGGGACCTCCTGTGACAACTTTGAAGGCCTGGATCATTACTGCCATAAAGATGCTGCACCTTTAGGCTGGTGTAATAAGTTCAGTATCTAATGAATGGCATTTCTAGGCTTATTCATTTTTAGGATTTAGTTCTCTTCTAAAGGTTCTATAGGCTTCACTGTATGACAGCATCATTTTAATGAATGTGGCCCTTGTGTATGAGAAATAATCAACTCGCTACATGTAATACGTTGGACAGCACTGATCTAGATATTTAGCATCTGTTCCAGTCCTGCTTCAACCGCTGGTACAGTTATACAATGCTATGATATTAGGAGGTTATGTTTTGATAACTTGCATTTTTTTCTCCTTCCATTTTGTCATTGTATTTTTGAAGTATGCATCCATTGCTTGCAGATGTGGG